>NC_061134.1:11268046-12552554 GCF_905220365.1 Vanessa cardui
GAGTTAATGCAAGAGGTGAGAACAAATATATATTATATGACGACGAGTCAAAAACGCTGTTTGATTCGGGATCATAACAGAATCGATTTATACGCTATTTCATAGACTGCAACACGTTCCATCCTATTCTTCTTGACAGCTGAAAGTCTTTATTTTTCTAAAATGATAAATATGGACGATACGATTGACCTCACTAGCCATCCAGAAACATATCTCAAAACTAAGTGATTACAATCAAAGTATTTCATTATCTGCGACATACATATATCTCCAATTATATATTTAAAACCTAATTAACCGCTCTCAATGATTCTATCAAGTAAAGTAAAGTAAAATATATATAATGTATACATGCTTTAAACTAGAACATTACAGATTTATAATTAGCAATGTTTTAATACACCTTTAATTAAAAAATAAATGTATCGAACAAATACGAATATTATATCGGCTGTTAGATACAAATAAAACGTAAAGATGTAATCAATTCCAGATTAACAACAAATCGCGAGATCATAAATCACTTCAATTCAAAAAGAGTGCAATATATTTTAGACTCTAATAGCGTTAATGTAAAGTCCATTATTAAATGAGTATCAACACTTTCACTCTTAGAGAAATGTGACTGCAATCGGCGTTAGTGATAATTAAATCTCGCAAACTTAAATATCTTTTGGAGATTGATAACCTCTTAACTGAAGCAAACATAGTAATATCAATTAGTAAATACATACATTACACGCATATACATATATTATCAACACATATATTTACACTACTATTATAAAGAGGAAAAATTCGTTTTCTTGTGTGTGTGTTTATAATGAATAAACTCAACTACTTATGCCGTTTTCAAAAACTTCCACCATTGGAAAGTTATATTTTCTCTGAGTAACATAAGCTATATTTATTGTAAGAAAAAATTAGGGATTACTAAAACTAAAGTAACGTAACGCAAGGTGTAAGAAATTCCCTACATTATAGGTAAAATATAAATAAAAATCTTATGTCAAAGCCGTCTCGGGCTGCTTGTTAAAGACATTAAATAAATATGGATGGATATCTGCCTGGTGATATTCTTTATCATATGATATTGTTTCATAAAGAAATTGACATAAGATTAAAAATCTATAAAAACCACAGTTTCCTTTCATAAGTGTAGACTTTGCGTGCGCATGCGCATTTATTTGCGACCGTTCAGATAATGAACCGTTCGCGAGAACCCCACGATCGCCGTTATAAATTATTTCCCGGATCAACATTATACGAACTTTAATATAAGACGTTTTTCCGATGAGAATAAAGTTCATTATTACTTTATTTAATATTTTAATGTTCGTTCGTTACAGGTATAAGAACGAATTCATATGCATTTCTACAAGTTTTCGTCCACATGACAGACATCTTGAAACTCAATTTTAGGCCCAATCTATGCAACTGATTGAGTTGAAATTTTGGTATCTAGTCTAGTTAAATATTTTTTCTCTTAATAGTTACATAATTACAATACCTACCTACTTCATCTTTAATAAATTTAAACCTCAATTCAACGAACGAAAGTAAAGCAATAGATAAATAATTGATGCTCGTATAAATTTAATACAATTTAAATAACATTATTTATTATATGTATAACATATAAATACAGACAATCGCGAGATACAAACACGTTACTACTTTTAAGAAAGGAACGTAACTAGAAAGTGTGTGAATAAAAAATCCAAGCGTAACAAAATTTATATAATAACAAACTTATATAAAAAATACCTTTAAAATATTTGTGAGCATTGTGCAGATTGTGTAGGGCGTATTTATCAATCATTCAACCGCCAAACCGCAATCATTTATATAGTTGTCATCTTCAGGTGAGTGAGCCGCTATAATTACATGCACAAGGGACATTGTATCTTAGTTGACAAGGTTGACAGCTCATTGATCGTGTATATAGCGGCTCACTTCCTCTTCAAACCGCAAACTCATAAAATATTACAAGGAATAGCTTTTTGTACTCATCTAGACAAACTTGAACGCCTCGTGTGCTCGGCGGTGAAGAAAAACATCGTGAGGAAACCTTTCATAGAAATTGTGCCACATGTGTATTCCAAAAACCCGCATTGGAACAGCGTGATGGAATATATTCCGAACCTTCTCCTGAAAGGGAGAGGAGGCCTTAGCCCAGTAGTGGGAAATTTACAGGCTGTTGTTTTATCAAAATTATAATTTCTTCCAATAAATTCCTATTTTGGAGCGCCAATGCCGCAATGGTATACAGGCCATCTAATGATTTAAAAAGTCGCAGAATCAATCTTTGACCGTTTGGGCTATTGTCGACCCTAATACAAACACAAATGATAAGCTTAAAAGGAGGGGTTGGGCCGTTGCTACTATTCTTTAAAATAAATTGAATAATAACTGTATAGTTGATATAGATCAATCAGTCTCATTAGACGTAAGTTTTTAAAAACCAAATAATATGTTATTGTCCTGATCTGCAACTTTGTGGATCTGTGGCTTAAAACCAGCCAGTACGCTCACCAGGTAGTATCTAAATAGAAAGTAAATAAGTACGAAAAATACGTAATAAAAATCCCATATTAGAAAGCTATTCTGAATAACAATATTTAAATTTCGCAAAATCGAGGTCATATTTGGCGCACGGCGGACCGCGACACTTATAGATTATACAAATATAGCTTAAACAAACTAGACAGCTATGTCAATAAACGAAAAAGAGAGTATGCTACTTAAACCTATTAATAGTTGTTAACGCGAAAGTTTGAAAGGACTTCTGTTGTTAACCAAGTAATATAACCTTATTATTGTTTTAAGTGTAAAATTATTGTTTTATTTAAAGTAACAGCCCGTAAATTTCCCACTGCTGGTATAAAGCCTCCTCTTCCATTAAAGAGAGGGTTTGGAACATATTATATACACGCTGTTCCAGTGCGGGTTGGTAGAATGCACATGTGGCAGAATTTCGATGAAATTAGACACATGCAGGTTTCCTCATGATGTTTTCCTTCACCACCGAGGACGAGATGAATTATAAACACAATTAAGCACATATATATAGTGGTGCTTGCCTGAATTTGAACCCGAAATCATCGGTTAAGATGCACGCGTTCTAACCACTAGGCCATCTCAGCGCTTAGGTATATTTAAAAAGAATATTATTTACATGTCTATAAACTGACAAAAACATATAAAACGTCCAGTATAGCTGTCACTTGCACCGAGACTATCTATCTAGATATATAAAATAATGAAATAAAACAGTAAACAATGACAATTCTGTACAGCAGCTGTGATCGCAAACGTAAACAGAACAAATTCGATAAACACGAAACATACTCGATAAGCAAATATCTCGTTTCGCGTATCTTAAAGGTTAATTTGCGACGAAAATAGCGACACCAAATATTCTGATTAATTATATCAATAATCATGTTTATTTTTGCTTGAATATGTAAATTATGTTTTGAAATTGTTAGGAAACAAATTACGTCATGATATTATCGACACCTCAAACGCATAAGGCTCGTAACTTATGAGCGATTTTTAACTTCCATTTTTTCATTGCACAGCTACCAATTACAGTTTGTGTTTAAATTTGGCACACAGCACAGATTGCATATATACTCTTCTAATATTATAGGGCTTTTTCATAGAAGTATAAATTCATACTTTTAGTAAAAATCGGTAAAAAATTCGTGTTGTCACAAGATCTTTAATACGAAACGACGCATATAATCGTAAGTTATAGTTGCAACGTATACCTATAGCACAAATATGAACTATTCCTTACAACACTCATTCGTCACCGACCACCACCAATTAACGTTGTGAATAGACATTAGACACACATAGTACTTTGTGTGTACTTGTCTATGAAAGTCGACACATACTATAGTAGCTTTGTTCGGTCTATCTTATTACATATATAATAACTATATTAATATTATAATTGTGAAAGTAACTCTGTTTGTCTGTCTGTCGCCGTTTTGAACTCCATTTGTTTGTTTTGGACATAGACTACGTTTTTACCTAACACATGACAACCGAAACGCGAGCGCAGCCGCGTGCGACTACTAGTTTAAATTAAAAGATTCGTTATTTTCACATGCGGCGTTTATATGCAAGGCAGATTCACAAACATTTCACAACAATACCCAGAACGGGTTTAATTTTAATTGTCTTCGAAAGTGAATCTAGTAATTAGATTCTCACTTTCAGACGTCTTGAATTTTAATTTCGCTCGTTTACGTAAGTCTTCATTATAAATACTATATAGCTGTATTCATTAGAGTGATTAGATGAGTTTCTTGCCGGTTGTTCTCGGAAGAATCTACAGTTCAAACCGGCGGTAGCTTTACTTATTATAGTTTTATAGAATGACGATTGATAAAGTTCTTGTAAAAGACTATTTATTTTAAAAGGCGTCGTTATGTATAAAGTATGTAATTCTAAACATGCATAAACTTACGACATAATTCATCGTGTTATAACAATAAAGACTACTGTGCCTATTAAATATAAATTACAATCAAAAACAATTTCAATCTTGAAACTAAACATATAAGAATTAGAGGTAATTTTCAAAAAAATACATCTTTCTTGAAAAAGGTACAGTATAGTAAGAAAACCTTCTTCAGTTTTCAAATTAATTCCTTTATCAACTCTTAAGCTCTTAGTACCTTTTAAAACGAAACATCAAATCATTACGACGCAATATGTCATTCTCAATCGGTAAAGCAGACTATCGCTCATATTGAGCACACGAAAATAGATCTTAAGGTGATGAACCTTTTCTTACCCCGACTGTACATTTTGATTTTGATGATGAACGTATACACGCGTCCATAATATAAATTTGTATATTATATATTTTGTTTTGTATTAAGAAGATAGACCGAACAAAGCTTAAATAAAATATTTATGTATTTAGAACTTAGGACTCTGGAGACATTTTTTTTTTATTGATGTTATTACAGGCGACACTATCCGAGCCACTTATTAATTAATTATTGGTATTAAAACCACAAGGGGCAAAATATTGTCGGTTCCGTTAGTAAATTCTAATTGATGATTTTAGAAATGATTTATATAATTATAGTTTCTCTCAATATCAAACCTTTCAAAACTTAATGCTACTTTTAGGCTATTCTGTAATGAGAAACGCAGAATAGGATCATGAAATATCAAAAAGTTTTATGTAATATAGATTATAACGATTACAATCTATAGGATCTATAGAATACATATGTATGGCGTGTCACTGTAAATCGATTGGCCATATTTCACGAGTAACATACGAGGTGAATTCTCACAGTATCGCACTGCTGTTATCCTCTTACGAATCATTCTTCATCTTCTTTACTCCAAGCCAAACACAAAGCCAAACACATGCATTATTTTCTGTTATTTCTATATATTATTTAAATATCTTCCGTTACAAATCTATCTATATTAATAATTTCGTGCATATCTACGGTAGAACCAATCGAAACCTATCCAAAATTGAAAATTAAAAAATAATGACTGCGTAATCTGTACAATGAAGATATTTCGATATTAAATCCATAAAATTCAATGAAATGAAGTGCAACGGTTGGCCATGTTTGTCGTTTACGGGTGCGTTCAGAAAGAGTGTTCCAAATAATAATTTCTTTTGGTAAACTCAATCGAAACTTATCCACAATAAATAATGAATAAATGATAAGCGATATTTGTTTAGTTTTATTTATTTTACTCGAGTGAAGCCGGGTTTCAACTATTATCTTAATTAATAATGAAGTTCAACGGGCGGCCATGTTTGTCGTTTACGGGTGCGTTCAGAAAGTGTGTTCCAAATAATAATTTCTTTTGCCAAATCAATCGAAACATATCCACAATTAATAATTAATAAATGGCAAGCGATATTTGTTTAGTTTTATTTATTTTACTCGAGTGAAGCCGGGTTTTCATCTAGTATATTAATAGTATAATAGTGTTTATCCAACGTGGCTTGTGTGGGATAATAATTAACCTTTAGTTGCAACGACCTCGCCGTATCTGAGATCTTTGTAATAATATATATGATAACTAAGATATAATTTTACGTAATCGTATTTGCTTTTAAATGTAAATAAGCTTTATTGAATTACATATCTAGAACATCTCCATATTAGAAAGCGTACTAATCAGGATTATGTTAATAGGAAAACTTGTGTTGATTAATTTGACTGGGTTATTCAAATTACGTACATAAAGTTAAATATAATTTTGTTTTTTATTATATAGAAACAAAACACTTATTAAATGAAACAACCAAAATAAACAAGGAAATTAATTTGAGTATAAATATTTCAAACATGTCAAATTTTAATTTAAAGGTTATAATTATAATAAAAATAATTATGATTTCATTTTATAATAACGTAATCCCAAATATTTCTTTGTTTTAGTGTGTATATTATTAATTACCAATAATATCGATCTGAGCGTTAGAATTTTACATCATCCTTACTTTGGCTATAAATTTAAGAAGTTCCTTAACTAATTTAAGGCTGTCGTGTTTTTATAATTTATAAAGTATTATTTTTTATTTTACTATAGGAGTATATATAAAAGCAGAAAGAGTATTCATAACATTATTAATAATAATAAGAATAAACTACGAATGTATTAAATTAATTATTAAAACACGACCCGAAAATCCCCAACAGAACACTATTTATTATTTTTTCTGCCTCGCATAACCAAATTTCGCCGTTATTTATCCAAACCGATATGTCTTGGAAACGTTCAAGAGAGAAAAGCCTACTTATTCCTTAAATACCGGAAACGCATCTAAAACCCCGGTATTGCAGATGTCCATGAGCGTAATGCCCGTTTACTACAAAAAACATTTAAAAAAAATTGTAACATTAACTTTTCTACTAAGTTTATTTTAATTTCGATTTATATATTTTTTATTTAAAAACTAATAAAAAAATATGTATTATGTACTGACGTAAGGAGAGGTCATGTTTGTATATAAATGCGGATGATTAAACTCTATAAAGATAATATTATCGTACAGTACACTTATCAACTTATTTGTTTAATAAGTAACAGATCACGACACTAAGAAATGACTCGTCCATTTTATCCTATTTGAATCTATTAAAACAGTTATAAAATGCAGGCTATTGAAATTTGTTTTTATAAAAAAAAAATTTAGTGTTCTTAATTTAAAATGGTACATGTGTCTTATTTCAATAAAATTCTGCCACATGTGTAACTAAGATGCTGTCTCTTGTACCTACCACAGCAATACACAACATTGCTGGTTAGCGGTAGATATATAGGCAGCGAATAATGGGTGATACCTACCCAGACAGCCTTGCACTAAGCCTAACTATAGAATGAAGATATATACTTTTTCATTTACAAATACTATCAGAGATCAAGACCCCAGCTACGACGCTGATCCTGTGTATTTATGACTGTAATCACTACAGCTAAGCTCTATACAGTCTCTCCAAGCCTTAAACGGCCCATTTATATAATCAAAATGCTTCTGCTTAGACATTTCAGTTACTCTTATCAGAGTACATTTACTTATAAGAATGAAGTTCATTAATGCAGCTTATAGTAAACTGGCAGAATTAGCCAAGTAAGGAAAAAGCGCTATACCCCCTCCGGGAGAACTTTCCCTCTCTTTTTCTGGGTCTCTTTCTTTCATATCAGTTTTTTTAGGTATTTTATTATTATTGTTTTTTTTCCTAATGGGACTTTTATAATAATTCGATTTCATAGTATCTATTATTTAATTCCAAATATTATTATCAAACTCAACTAAAACTCAAACTTAATTTTTTTCCTTTATTCAATGTAGAAGCATTTACTTATTGATGGTCAAATTAAACACTACCACCGGTTCGGAAAAGGTACACCATAAGAAGAGGCGACCAAAGAAACTCAGCGGGTTTTCCTTTGTCAAGTTAATTAAATACATATTGAATATGAATAGATATAGAGATCGAAAGCATCTTCGTTCTAAATGAGTGTTCACGATACTCAAAAGGAGAGAATAAGTACAGTTCATTTAGAGACTTCTATAGAATGACACAACTTAGATGTAGCATCGGCAAAATTCGTAAAACCGAACACATTCGAATTAAGTACGTTATACCAAATTATCAATATTTATTTCTTATGTGAATATAATCTTTACGCAAACGTAATTAGTTGTAATATCGTATGATCTAATATATTCGTCAATTTGCTCGATTTACATGCACTTGCTTTCTCGGGTTGAACTGATGCGAGAATCTATACCGACGAATAGCGTCGATTGGCGCGATAGGGAGCTATTTCTATTGGTTGTATACATCGGCAGTAATCGGTTTTATTGAATTTGTCGATGCTACATCTAAGTTGTGTCGTACTACACTATTTATATTACAATTCAATGCCTCTAAAACAGTACATATTGTGTTGAATTCATAACAATAGCTTTAAGTTGTACACTCGTTATAAGTTGCATTGTAACTCAAAGTTAGAATACACAGTGACTGCAACGTGCTAATCGCTTGTTACATTCAAGTTATCTCCGTGATTTATGTTCCATTGTTCGCCCAAAACTATAAAACTATATATCGCACTAACTTTGACGTGATATCTAAAATATGACGTCATAGTTTTTTTTTATACAATTATTATTTTTATGTTTACAATTGACATGTATTGTACGTTTTAAGTATTTATTACTTTATAAATATAAACATATCTATTTGTGACTAATATTCATATTTTATCCATAATATTGTTACTTACTTGGCATGTATATGTATAGTTTTAATAATAATTATAATAGATACTGCGGCATATTAACTACTATACCATAAATTTTTAAACATAAGAGGGAAAAGTTTTACCATATTATTATGATTCTTTTTGTCCAAAGGTGTACGAAAGCAATTCGACGGAGCCTCCTCAATGGGTACGATCACCTTTAAGCGAACAAAGAAAGAGTGCGGGGACAGAGTGTCCAAGGCAGAGGTAAGTTCTCGATTATATTAAACCTCTACTTACTTTAAAAACATATAGCAACATGTAACATAACAGCAAGAGCAGTTGACTTGTATTTATTGGGTAGGTATAGTACTCGTCTGCGTTTTCGCTCGCCTCATAGGGTGCTGATTGTCATGTGTTAGGCAAAAAAGTAGCCTATATAATTCCTTGGAGTTCAAATTTGCTTCATACCAAATTTCATCTAATTCGATTCATCGGTTTGGTCGTGAAAGAGCGAGACAGATAGTTACTATCACATTTATAATAGTAATTTAGATTCTGTTGTCATCTTCAAGACTCATCATAAGATCTTTATAAAATTAAAATGAAATCGTTTTAAAATCAAGAGTCATTGTTGTTGCAGAGTAAGAGATAGATAGAGAGGGAGAGAGAGAGGGAGAGAGAGAGAGAGAGAGAGAGAGACGATTTCTGCCAGCTCAGTCTAACCGCGTCAGTTCTAAACCGCGTAAAAGAACTTCGTTCAAATAAACACATATATTTTAATTAAGATTTTCATTGCAGTGACGAAACAAAGGCTATTTGGGCAGGTATGAGGACGTTGCTGAAAGATGGTGCACTTCTCAGAAACTACGATAGAACCTTTGATGATATAGCTACTGATGTAACAAGGAGGTGAGATACAAAATCATATTTAATAATAATAAAAACCAAACCTATAATCCCGAACTATTTATCAAATACCACCTGCAATACTCTGAAACAAACAAAAGATGATTTATTTCGGTACTTGTAAGGAGAATAGAACATATTCCTAAATCTCTTACTTCAATCTACTACTGGATAATCTTAATTGCAAATTTAAACGATATGAACTAATTGAAATCGTTTCGAATACTAAAACTATCATAAATATTTATCATAAGCACTTGTATAACTATAGCTCTTGAATATCATAGACAAAATCATATAAAAATTATCAATATAGAATAAACTAGGGTTGCTGAGGATTCCTCTTCCGCTTCCTCATAATGCAAAAGTTCCGCAATATTTTGGGTTCCTCAACCGATACCGCTTCCTCATAAATAAAAATTAAAAATCCTCTTCCGCTATCGCTTCCTCAAAATTTAAGAGCAATTTATGAGGAATCTCGAGCTGTAGTAGAAACATTCTGCCCCATAGCCACCGCTTCCACGTTTACCAATAGAGGAGAGGTGCGTGTTACTAAAGCTACTATTAAATAACAACATTAAAAAAACTAATTAATATGCATGAACACAGTCTTTTATGGTGGAAAAATGATCCGAATATTAGGGAGCTTTAGGGCAACACCTATCTTCTCCTCCATCAAGTATGCCCAGCGAACGACGTTTTAGCAGTGTTGGATTAGTACGAGTATATAATGAGCTAAGAAACCGGTTGTCAGGGGAAACAGCGTCCAAATTATTTTTTACAAAAAAAACCTCCCTATAATTAATTTTGATTATTTATTAGTATTCAATTCCTTTATTTTGATTAATAAAATATTTGATTTAAGTAATTAATAAAGATATAAAGACTGCACTTTTTTTAGTGTATGTATGTATGTATGTTATGTACAGACAGGACAACGGCTTTTCGGTTGGGTCCGCTAGTATTTATATTTTCCTATCTTCCTAATCCGCCCTCTCTGCCGCTTCCTCATACGCATCCTCTTATTCGAAAAATATCCTCATCCTCATCCGCATCCTCTAAATTTGCGTTCTAAAAATCCTCTTCCTCCTCCTCTTTCTCATAATCACTTCCTCAACAACCCTAGAATAAACTAAGCATAAAAAAGTCTTTATTGGCAATATCATTTAACCGTATCTACAAAAACCTTCTTATAAATAAATATAAACCCCTTTTAATTAATGATTTATTATATAATATATTAATTATTTAATATGTCATTAGTAACACGTTATATTTGTTTCAGGCTCGGCGAACTTAGGCATGCTGAAAATGCTCTTAATGAAGAGTTTGGAACAGAGATATACCGCTGGGCAATCGAAACCATTGGAGTCATGATGTTTGGCATTCGTTTGGGCTGCTTAGACGGTGCAGTTCATATTCCTACCGAGTACAATAGGTAAGCAATATATATTAGTATTTTACAACCTGTCCCCCCCCCTTTCTTCACCCAAGTGTGATCTGTCTGCGATGAATTGTTATGTAGTCAGTTTGAAAGTAACTTATGGGCTTTTCTAGACTTTAATCTGTCCAAATCCAATTGCACTACAAATTACGTAAGGTTTAAATTCGGCTGCAAATGGAAGATTTTCTCTCTTTTTCTGAATTTAGTGTAGTTGTGTTCGCTCAATAAAGATTGTCTATAATGATAGACATATTCCTAAATCGAATTTAATGTTGGCCGTATCACAGATTATATTATCATTTCTATTCAATATAATGTATGGTTACATAATCTGCTCATAACGTTTAAAGATTTGTCAATAACAAAAAATAACTAATATTTCCAAAACATTCTTATGTTGATAGAACTAATTTCAAATCTAATAGTATAAAATTTATGAGTTGCAACGAATCTTTCATCATTCAATACCAAATCTTTGCGAGAAATAAAACATTCTCTTAGAATTCCTAAGGGTGTGCTGTGAAATCGATTACCGTACTATTCAAGTGAAATCCCGTCGTGAATATATTTGTATTGATAGCTGACTGCCTCGTTAGTGTATTATTTAGCTCACTTGTTATATTATTTTCCGCCCAGAGTTTCCCAATAGCTTTCAGGAATCCCAAACCTATTTTACTAGATCCTGTGTCTCAGTAAGCACGTATAGCTGTTATGGTCACTTCCCAATCGAATCAAATTTACTACCTTGTCGGATTAATTACATTGTTGTCATAATATAGTTCATTCAATGTCCCTTATATCGTAACGGGAAATGTTTGACGGTAGAATTCGCTTACATGTACAGCCTGTTAATATCCCACGGCTTCACTAAGGCTCCGCCTCTCCCTTTCAGGAAAAGGTCAGGAACATATTCCACCACTCTCCTAATTGAATTTGAATTGAGAATGTCTCATTTCAATAAAAATCCTCGCGATCTTTTTCTTCATCGCCCAGCACGACATCACTACTTAATACAATTAAAAACTCACGAAAATTCAGTGGTGCTTGCCTGGGTTTGAACCTGGAATCATCAGCTAAGCCCACTAACCCCTGGGCCAGTTTGAAAATTCACTCACACGTTTCGATCTAGAAGAAAAACCACTTAATTCTATAAAGACGAAAATGGATTATTTCGTAACGTGATATATAACATTTTAGTAACGTTCAATGTTTAATTTATTATAATGTTGTAACAGGCACTTTAATATTTGCTGTCTAGCACCTAGGGACCTGTTAATAATGAGTAAGTCTCACAATGTCAACAAGGAAAATTAAACGTTTCAAAGTTGTAGTATTAAGTACTTTGCTGAATAAGTTGCCGATGTACATTTTTCATTATCATATTCAATATTGTCATTAGTACATTGTACTGTTTACGTTTCAACAGAATAAATTCAGAGTAAATATTTATAATAAAGTAAAAAATTTATGAGTCGAGATGGCCCAGTGGTTAGAATGCGTGCATCTTAACCGATGATTGCGGGTTCAAACCCAGGCAAGCACCGCTGTTTCATGTGCTTAATTTGTCTTTATAATTCATCTCGTGCTCAGCGGTGAAGGAAAACATCGTGAGGAAACCTGCATGTGACAAATTTCATAAAAAATTTGCCACATGTGCATTCCACAAGCCCACATTGGAATAGCGTGGTGGAATATGTTCCAAAACCTTCTCCTCAAAGGGAGAGGAGGCCTTTAGCTCAGCAGTGGGAATTTACAGGCTGTTGTTGTTATAAAAAATCTACGTAAATGACACCTACCTATGTCTGTGGAAAAACGTTAAGAAAAATTACATTTAAAAGAAAAAGATCTTATTCTCGCATATCAAGATCTTTTCTTATGATTAGATTACATATATGTAATATGTTGTTTATTGAAACAAAAACTTAGTTGTTGCTCTGTAAAAAAAGATATTTATTTTTTTAAAGTTTGATACAATGAATATTATATTTGCAAATACTATTTACGACTACTTATATACCTAGTACAAATTAACATTATATTATCTACTAACCTGTAAAAAAGAAACAACATTAAAAGCTATTGCTTCAATTTCAATTTTACAATCGTTACCTATTCCTTTTCAAAAATCTTAACTTCTAACTATAATGTACAATAAACCAGAGAGCCTTTTTCTACAGATTAAATTATATAATAAATACAGAGTAAAAAGTGCTGCCACCATAGATAATAATTATAGTAAGTAATGAGCAAGTGTAATTATTTATTAAATTAAATGAAGAGTAAAAGAGCTTCATTTACATATATACTATCTGAAACTATTTATAAAAATATTTTGGGACTCTTGTCCAGACAGATACGTGAGTTCGATTATTTAATTTTGAATATGTTTTAATTTAGGACACCAGAAAAAACTTCAATGGATGACCACATTCAAGACCTCTGTTCGCTCTCCAAGCGATGTCTCACAGAGCTCACACCAGCCGAACAGTTCGTTAGATGCTCCCTTGAAATTGCAAATGAGAGCTACTTGGTGCGAAGTGAAAATACTCTGAAACCCGAGTCGAAATCTTTTAACGACGCCTTGAAAGCGATCGACAAACATTTTAGGTGAGTTATCTTTATTTATATAATTTTCCTGTACGTATATATGTGTGTAAAGCCGAATTTCTGACTCAACAAAGTCAATAAGTCCTTCTTATATTCGTTTCTAGATTTAAGTTCCGCAGATATTAACTTGTCAATTCATAAATTTAAATCGTTATAATAAATTAGGCATATTATTCAATATTATAAGATAATAAATCATTACATAGTATAATTCGCTTATCCCAGTCTGTGCCTATGTACGCTTAGATCTTTAAAATTACGCTACGGATTTTGATACGGTTTCTTTTAATAGGTAGAATCATTCGATAGGAAGGTTTTTAGTATATAATATAGTAAAGAAATACTGATAATTTAGACATTCTCTACTATATTTAGTATAAACATCCACAAAGCCATACTACCAATTTTAATTTCTAGTTTATTGCATTTATCTTACATAACAAAATTACCCGCGAATTATTGCTGATAATATTAAATGCGCGATCATTGTTTTAAATTAAAAGAACACAACAATCGTTATGTAATTGTTTGCGGTAATCGAATCGAGTTATTACTGTTTATCGAGTAATCGATAAAGGCATTTATTTACTTAACATTTATTAGTACCACTTATAAGCACGTTAACCACAATGATAATAAAATGTCTACATTTATTTTTCTATTCTTATATTTATTGCATTACAAAGTTATTGGATTACGTTCTTGTTCTACGGCACGTAGAGACAGACAGAGATAGAGACATGGGTACTGCTCTTTACTCTCTTCGGATAAATCCGTTCCATCCCTTCAATACGAGAGTGCACCTGTATTTAGGAAAACACTAACAAACAGCACTATTGTATATCCACACTAATCACCTTTACTATTTTTTTTTAATTTGAAATGTTGAAAAAGAGTAACTACTGACTTTCTTGCTGGTTCTTCTTGATAGAATCTACTTTCAGAACCGGTGGGAGCTTCACTAAATTGTAATATGACGATTCAAAAGTGCTTGTAAAAGCCTACTCAACTACTAATAAAGTTTATCTTGACTTTGATTTTGATTTAATGGGGCTCCCGAAACATCGCGTTTATTCAAATGATTTTTTAGGAGGTTCGAAGCCTATGACAAAGTGCAAGTCACTCATTCAATATCAAATAGTATACCTTAGTTCAGTTCGAATGTATTAATTTATTTTTTTCTTATATAGCCATAGTACCGCTCTCTAATCGGCCAGCAGTTTATTTCCGCTCTCAAAAATTAATTCTTAAATCGTAGCAATTTACTAAAATGCTATCAAGAATTACCTTTAATCGCACATATACGGCTGAAGCTCTTCAACTTCTACAACCGATTTTTTACATGCAGCTATCGTCACAATCACTTGGATCAAAAATCGATTTATTAATAAATATGTAAAATGATTCGCTGTAGCCGAAATCGATTATAGTCTAAAATCGTCCTCAACCAATGGCAAACACGTTGAAGAACTTTTGTTCTTGATTGTATGCGCTAAATAATACTTAGGCTTTTAGGCTGTTTCAAAGCTCACTTGTTGAGATATCGTAAGTCTAATTAACATTGACAGTACATAACTATTACATTAAATGATAGTTAATAATACACGTTTAATTAACATGTTAATCGTGACCGTAAAAAGATTAATGATTTTTAATCTACGCTACTTAATAAATCGATTACATTATTTACTAGCTAAATATAATACAGAATTTGTTTATTTAATACATCACACTAGAAACTTCTAAAAACTATCATTGTTTCTTTACTATATTGTCCATGTATTATATAAGAAACCTTCCAAGCTCAAATAACTTTATTCAATATAGAAGCATTACACTTTCTTGTTGATGGTCAATTGAAACACTACCACCGGTTCGGATAAGAAAATACCCTGACCTGAGAAGAACCGGCGAAAGAAACTCAGCGGGTTTTTTTTTTTTATTTGTCTCATATATTATTTAAACAATTTAATATGAGATGAAATAGCCAGGAGGCGATCGTTTCATTCCCAAGGTGTGCTATCGATCATAAAGAATTGAATTACTCTATATATTAAAAAAACGTATCAAAATCCGTTCCGTAATTTTAAAGATCTAAACATACATACATACATAAGGACAGACGGCGGTAAGGGACTTTGTTTTATACTATGTATTTAATTATGTCCTATCGGCATAAAACGGATGCGCAATTTTCCTGAAACAATTCTTGATACGGTATTTGTTAAGGAAATCGGTAACATTAATAATAATAATTTGTTAGTGTTCTTGGCGTATATATATACTACATATAAGTTGTGTATTTTCAGTTTAACAGATGACTTCCTACTCAAAGCATTACACGAACTGAACAATGAACAGCTAAGGCCAGAACAAGAACTACTAAATAAGCTGAGGCCCCTGGAGAGGCGGATTCTGCCTCTCGCAGCTGACGTATTTCTAGCTGGAGTTGATCCCGTACGTTATTATATTAGATATACAGCTTAGAAATGTTGTTGAAATTTACAATTTTAGTAATTTTTTTTTTTTTTTCTTAGTATTATAATATTACCTAGCAATATATATGGGCGGTAGTGACCATTTAACTTTTCTTTTCTATATATAAAGAGTAACATAAAATAAAATTAGATTGTATATTTGTAATACTAAAATAACCGCTATTTACTAAATGCATATGTTATTTTAGAATTTTACATTGTATATTAAATAAAATAACATCTTCTAAATTTTTGTCTATCTGTCTTTCTGTGAGTTACGTCTCATCTCAGGAACAGCTGAATCGATTTTGACATAATTGTCACTGGCAAAAATTTTGTGATAAGGACAAATTTAGGCTACAATTTATTATTGTTCTTTAATTCAAACCGGCACAAAATTGCGGTCACAGATAGTCAATACAAATATTATTAATGTGAATATAACTCTGCCAGTGTTGCTCTTTCACGGTCAAACAACTGAACCGAATTTAATAAAATTTGGTGCTAAGCAACCTTGAAAATAGCTAATAACTTTCAATATAAACTACTGAATATTAAAATTACCTATTCCCCAAAGTAATCTTCATCATAATTATATTCCCAGCTCGCTCAGACAGCTGTCAGCATGTTCTACCAGCTCTCTCTGCACGCGGCGCGCCAACAACGAGCTCATGATGAAGTGGTTTGGGCTAAGGCGTCCAAGGATGAGGGCCTGGATATACAAGAGCTACCATACATATCCTCCTGTGCAAAAGAAGCGATGAGGCTGTATCCAGCCACGGGTGGAGTTGTTAGGAGGAGCAGTGAGGAACTCCTAGTCGGCGGATATGAAGTTCCTGCTGGGGTGAGTTGAGAAATATTGTAACACATATTTTTGTCAGTAAGAAGTTATTGGGGTTTTCTGAAGCGCCTTTCAGCAGTCAGGCGTCTGGAAGTTGAGTGGGTTACGCTTATCCCTCTCTTACTGAAATCGTCTATGTTCATTAGTGCAGTATACTGTCTTTATGAACTTAGCCTTTAGGTTTGGCCGCCATTTACTTACAATTTCAAGAAAGTCATTAAAATTTTCGTCTAAGACAAAGAAGCAAAATTGAATCAAAATCTGTGTTCGATGTAATTTTCATTGTCAAAGTTTTGAATTGATTCATTAAATTTTATAGTTCATTAAATGTAGTAATCATTAATTAATTAATCATTAAATATATGTAATAGTATTTTCTCTCATCTCCAGGTCGACATAGTCCTCGCACATGGAGTATCCAGTAAATTAGAAAAAGAATGGGGTCGTGCCAAATCTTTCATCCCTGACCGCTGGTGCAGCCAGGGATGGGAGCCTTTAAAGGCGGCCAGAGCTCATCCGGCCGCCTCGATGCCATTCGGGCAAACCTGTCCAGCTACTGGCATTGTCAACAAAATGCTTTCTACATTGGCAGCTAGGATTCTAGACAAATACAGGCTGGAATGGCACGGACCGAATCCAAATATAGTAACTATGGGAGTTAACAAAATTCAACCGCCTTATTACTTTGTATTGCAAAATTCAGCTTAGTCTATATAGTTTTATTAGTTCGACCCAGTGACTGGCGTAATTGATTTGCTTTGGCAACATTATTTGTATACGAGTGAAGTGTATTTCGTTCCAAATAACAGCTATAACATAAACTCTTATACTTTTAATTGGTATCATTGTCTAATCGTTTTACACTTATTATACAGCTCATTGGGCCTATTTTGTTAATTATGCCATCACTGGCATGACTTTATAAATATAATATAAATGTAGATTTAGATCTAGTGATAGTATTGAGTGATTTATGTGATATATACCAGATAATGTGCGTTTGTTTGTTTTGTCCTATGATTATAATTGATGAATATATTATATTAATATTAAATAAGGAAAAATTAAATATAATCATTTAGTATATAAGTTAAAAATATATTTTTTTACCATTTTTGTTAAAAATAGGAATTGGGCAAGAAATGGGATTAAACTGTGAAGTATCTTAATTCAAATATCATATTAGCTATTAAACATATTCCATACAATCTATTTAATGCAGTATTTTCCATATAAAATGTATTAAACAATAAATAAAAAGTATTCTATGTATTAAATCAATTTGAAAGCAATAGGTCACGAGATTTTATTTTATTTTATAAGTAAAATAATTTCAAATTATTTTTTAAATAAACTTGGGATTGAGTCTCAATAAACTTTCATTTGTTTAATTTGTATTTTGAATATTATAAAGTTAAATATTTGATTATTTATAAATATTATTGGAATGTAAGGAAATGTAAAAAATGTATTGCCAGTTTAAAAAAATCATTCCATTGTACGTTTGAAATAATTTGTAAATAATAAAACATTAAATATCTATATTTTATTTTTATTTTCACTCAACATTTCGAATTTTATATTCAACATGCTGTTATGCATGACGTGTTATTTACCATTAATAAAATTAGGTTATAGCACAGTTAAGCTTACATATGTGACAAGAATGAAATCCAGCGAAGATCTGCTGATGTTTAGTATAAAATATAAAACGCCAAAATGTTTAAAATAAAATGTAAAAAAGGCACGGGCATCTTCTAGCCTGTGCATGTTGTTAAATAAATAAAAAAAAATAAACCAACATATGCAACCTTCAGAGAAAATTTTCTAATGGCTTTGTTTTATTAACCATTCAACGATATTATAAAGATTCGTTGGTTGAGCTTTGTAAAAGCTTGTCTCTGTAGGTACCATCCATTTATCGGATATTCTACCATCAAAGAGCAATACTTAGTATTATTGTGTTCTTGCTTGAAGGTTGAATGAGCCAGTGTAATAGACACAATGGCACATAACATCTTAGTTTCCAAGGTGACGTTTTGGCGATGTAAGGGTTAATATTTCAGCGGCAATATATGACGATGGTGACCACTTACCATCAGGTTGATAAAAAAAGAAGTAAAACATAATAAACTTTTACAATAATAATATAAAAAGGTTAGGTTACTTTTAAAATTGTACTACAAAAATGTTCTTAAAAATGTTATTCACAGTCATTATGTCTTGATATTACAGAGACAGTCTATCATCTCCGACGCGACGCTCGGGGTCGAGGACAAATAAACGTTAATGTACTGAAAACGATCTGCAACGCTCGTTATAACACTTCCTTATGAGTTTCCTCTCGCAAATGCTATAAACTAACTGTATTCTGCGGTTCTATTCATATTAAACTTGTGTTTAGTATATTCCAGATACATGCTTCATATTCCAGATACATGCTTCTTAGTGTCGTAGGTTAAAGTTATATAGTTCATTTATTCCGCCTGGCTGTGGCAGATTTACCAATAGCCTAAGTAGGCTGGAGCCTAGGGCGGCAGATTTAGAGGGGCGGCAAATTTAGCCCAAATTTGTTATTATCCTACAAAAATAAAAAAAACACTTATAATTATATGTATACACATTACGTCCGTAAAATGTATACTCGTCACTACATAGCAGATTCGAAAAATAATCTATTAACTGACAGAAATATCACCTAGTTTATATTCATACTAATAACGAGAAAAAACCGATGTAATGAGGACGATAAAACACAAATCATAAATGTTGCAAAAAAAGTAGGGGCGGCAGAAATTGAATATCTTACTAGCCTACTAGCGGCAGATTTGTAAATCCGCCACTGCCGCCTGGGTCATCCATACATCCAATATTCTACCGGCCAATAGCGATACTCTGGGTATGAAACAGCGCTGTGTTTTGTTTCATCTGTAAGGTGCAAAATGAAGTTACACACAAGATACATAACATCTTGGCAGAAAGTAGTGGCACATTGGCAATGTATAAAAAGCGATAATTATTTCAGCACCAATGTCGAGTCGAGATGGCCCAGTGGTTAGAACGCGTGAAATAAAATAATGCAACACATATAAATATAAAGATTTATTCATATAACTTAAATTCCATTATTTGTACCTGCAAATACAACAATCTTATGATCTATCTTACATCATATATGTATATTACTTATCATATCTTACATTGAATGGTCTTATAGCTAACTATCTGTAACTATGAATATACAAGCTCACTTTAAGTAGAATTATATACAATTAAATAATCTAATACAAACTGTAATTATATGTGACTACGCTATTAACAGCTTATATAAAATAATAATTGAAATACTTAACTTTTGAACTAGTCGCTTCGGCGGCCGAACAAAAACTGCCCCAGAGACCAGTCACCATACTTTTATATCTCGGTTGACACCGCACTTACTTGAGATAATTTTTATTTTTCACCTACCCTCAATGATTGATCAGTACACAACACTTGTAATAAACGAGTATTATACTTTTTACAAACATGATTCAATTGCTATTAGTATAATAATCTATCACGGCCAGACTGACCAGTACTTCGCTCTCGAAGTACCTGCTCTACATACAGCATATACTTGGATATATACATAATATACATATATATACATAGAGACATACACAGATAATTATATAACTCATACAATATATATTTTTTTTTTTTTTTTCTGCACTAATAGCCACTCCCTTCTTATACAAGTCCTATCACCCGCTGCCAGTGACTCTCAGACAGGTATCAGGGCAGCGACCGACCAGCGGTTTTTTTTTTTTTTTATTTCCTTTTTTTTTTAACTCTAATAGCCACTCCCTTCTTATACAAGTCCTATCACCCGCTGCCAGTGACTCTCAGACAGGTATCAGGGCAGCGACCGACCACCGGTTTTCATTTTTTTTTTTTTTCTTTTTTTTTTCATATATATATATACACAAACACTAATAATATGTATTATTATCAATAATAATATATATACAATAAAATAGTCATTTGAATCATTCAAAAAAAAATATAATATGTTGTAAACCATCAATCATGAGAATCAAAATAAATAACAAATGAATTAATTGCCATAGTCTCTTACAACACAAGGTTAACTAAATCTATACCTAAAAAGTAAATTAATATAAATTTCTAAATTATAAACAATAAAACAAACTAATTAATGATGATATTGTTCCGAAATGGAGGAAAAATTTAATATTATTTATAACATTTAAGATTGTTCAAAAGCAGCGTTTTGTTCCACCCATTCACCAGGCCAAATTCTAAGTTTTTCTTTAGCTACAGTAATATTTCTCAGATTATTTCGTCCTTTTAAATAATATCTATCATTTTCCAAGACATTCGTTATTTCGTACGGACCTTTAAATTTGACACTTAACTTATCGTGTCTTCTATGATCTTGATTAACATATACAATGTCCCCAACTTTAAAAGACATGTTAGTTCGGCGGGTGGAATCAAACCGTTCTTTAAATTTATCAGCTATATTATTCAATCTTTGTCGGGCTAGGTCACGATCAGCATGTACGTTAATAGGTGTTTGTGTAGACTCATCAACAACATCAGTCAGTCGAGCCTGTATCGGAGGTATATTACCTTCTCTACCAATTAACAATCGAATGGGGGAAAATCCGGTGGATTTCTGAACAGTAGTGTTTAGTGATTGTTGTACCTTCCATATGACACTCGGCCATTCTGTTAAGTCATTGATAGTACTACTCAACATGTTAATTACAGTGGCCACATATCGTTCTACCTGCCCGTTACTACGTGGTGTTCCTGTTGATATCATATGGTGCTCAATATTCATTTCGCGGAATAATGACTGGATTTTTATAGAACTGAAATTGGTGCCTCTATCTGTGACCACAACAGACGGGGAACCAAATAATGTTATGGTTTCACGTAACAGAAATAAAAGTTCTTGACAATTGAGAGTTTTGAGCGGTTTTAAGATGCAAAATTTTGTGAATCCATCCACAATTAATAAAACATGTTTATATCCCTCAGGTGATTGTTTAAATGGTCCGGTGCAGTCAAGATGCAAAGTATGAAACGGTATTGATTTTATAAGCGGATGTAACAAGCCCTGTTTAGGCCCTGAATGACCTTTATGCTGTACGCACTTTAAGCAATGTTGAATATATTTTTTTGTAAACGCAGCAATGCCAGGAAACCAAAAGTTTTCACGGATTTTACTCATAGTTTTATCATAGCCCACATGACAGTTGTCATCATGATATAGCCGTAATAAACTTAATCTGTATCCTTTTGGTACAAAAAGTTTTGGGACTGAGTCTGGTTTGCTTTTATAGTGTAGTAAGTTGTTAATAATTACATATTGATTGACATCAACTTCGCCTGTGTGAACCTTATTAATCAGGGATTGGGTTTCATTATCATTTTGTTGAGCTAATTCTAACCATGACGGCGGTCTATCAGGGTCATTAAGAATACTAATTATTACTGGGGATGACGGAACAATATTGACGACAGGGTTTCGACTAAGATAATCTACATGACCTACAAACTTTCCTTTTTTATAAACAATGTCAAACTGAAAATCTTGCATAAAGGTCCACCATCTAGCTACACGGGGTGATAAATCCTTTTTATTCATAGTCGGTTTGATGGCATTACAGTCTGTGACTATGGTAAATTCAATTCCTAATAGATAAACGCGAAAGTGCTTTAAGGCGTTAAAAATCGCCAATGTTTCTAAGTCGTAAGAACAATACCTAGATTCCGCGGGTGTAGTGCGTTTGCTATAGTAAGCAACAACTTTGTTTTGGTTTTTAACTCTCTGCATCAGGACAGCACCGTAACCAATGGAACTAGCATCGGTGTGCAGTTCTGTTTTAAGGACAGGGTCGAATATAATTAATAGTGGTTTAGATACCAGATGTTGAATAACATAGTTACGAGCATTATTCTGTTCCTGACCCCATACCCATTGTTGGTTACTTTTTGTGAGTTTACTAATGGGAGCAGTGCGTGAGGCAAACTCAGGTATAAACTTTCTAAAATAACTTGCCAACCCCATAAATTGACGTACTTCTTTAACATTAGTTGGTAAAGGAGAGTTAATAAGTGCTGAAACTTTATTGTCACTTGGCCTAACGCCATCTTTCGAAATGTTTCTACCAAGATATTCTATATTATCAACAAAAAATTTACATTTCTTTAAGTTTACGGTAAAGCCGGCCGAACTCAGAGCATCAAAAGTTTGTTCGAGATATTTTAGACCCGTAGACATTGTTTGGAAAGGAATTAACAAATCATCTATGTAAACTAACAAAAAATCTAGATGTTTTACAGCCTTTGTAATAGCTTTTTGAAAGACAGATGGGCCATTACATATTCCAAAGGGCATTTTTAGAAATTCATAATGCCCATCGGGTGTAATGAAAGCTGTGTATTTTATGGAACTTTGAGATACCGGTATCTGATGAAAACCGTTTTTCATGTCAATGGAGATGAAATAGCAAGCTTTTCTTAACTTATCAATTTGATCATCGATGAGGGGGAGAGGGTAACGTTCTTTTTCTATAATTTTATTTAAGGCTCTATAATCAATACATAATCGGTCACTACCATCTTTCTTTTTAACGAGCAATACGGGACTAGCATACGAGGAGTCACTTTCTCGGATCACTTTCTGTTTTAAAAGGTCATTAATTATTTCCTTAACCTTTTCTCGCTCGACAGGAGCCAAACGGTATGGGCGATAATTAATTACCTCATCTTTCTTTAATTTAAGGCATAATTCGCCAGTATTTACAGTACCAAGATTTTCTGTAGTGGGCAATATAGAAGAATATTTAACAAAGAGGTTTTTGATCGACAGTTGCAAAGAAGGTGTTAAATGACTTGTCAATTCCCTTAAATGAATTAGCTCTGTATGGATATCAGTCAATCGGGTAACGACATTAATTTTGTCATGTGTGTACGTTCGAATAAGCTTACAGCCATCTGAGTCTATAACTATAGCTATATCCGGGTAGTTAATAGCATTTCTACCAATCAAACAATCATAGGTAAAGTCCTTATCTCTTGCTATGTAAAACTCTATTTCTATACAGACCTCATTAAATTTAACTGGCACTGCCATAATACCAAAGACATGTAACTTCCCGTTACCGAGTCCGTCTAAATTTACTGAACAAGGAGAGACATTACAGCCTAATTGTTTAGCAATTGACTCTTTAATTACGCTACAACTGGCACCGGTATCTATAAGTGCCATAATTTTGTAATCTCTTATACTTATTTCCGTAAGTTTCAGATTTGTACTTAAGCAATTCACGTTACTTGTTTTATCTTGGCTTTCTGATTTATTATGTTCGATACTCTTTTTCTTATAAAAACAAATGGATTCATCATGGCCTAATCTCTTGCAAAAGGAACATTGCACTTTGTTAGGAAAATATCTCATGCTATTGAAGTTGTTATAATTTCTGAATTCCGGCTTAGTAATTCTGTTTCTAAAGCACTGACTTCTAACATGACCTAATTTATCACAACTATAACAACGACGTTCTCTAGTGTCTTCAAATTTTGTACGCTTACTATTTGTGGGTATATCGTGTATATCAATAATTTCGTCTGCCAATCGTTTCTTGGGTATTTTAACATAAGTTGTAAATAATGAAATTAATTCAGCGGTACTTTCGACACGACTGTTGAAAGACGCCATTCTAATATTATCATCTACAATACCTCCGCATACAAGCTGGACTAACTGTTGCTCAGTAAATGCTACTTTGGTGTTTTTGTAAAGCCTAATCTTTTCTCTAGCGTATTCACAATATGAATCAGATAAATCTGAGGTAAAAAGTACAGCTTTATGAAGTTTCTCGGATAAATTACGTTTTTCTGGATACAAGTCACTTATAGTCATTTTAAAGTTATCCCAACTTCTTCCCTCCTCCGGGTCCCACGATTCGTACCATAGTAATGCAGAGCCCTTGAGGGCCTTACCTGCCTTAACCACTGCAGTAGCACTACTCCATCCAAGATCCTTTGCGACGATGTCAATGCTATGGCACCAACTCTCTGCTCCGTTGTCATTTTTAGCAGGATCGAAGGGTGGCAGCACCACGTCATCTTCGCGGTGATTTGTTGCAACTGCATCTCTGATAGCTTTGAGTAAGCCTTCTATAACAGCAGGATCCATGACGGAATAACGAAGCCACGTTGACTTGAAACTGCAAAAAAAATAAAATAATTATATTAGTGATTGAGTCGTATCCCACTTCTGAAAATAAAATAATGCAACACATATAAATATAAAGATTTATTCATATAACTTAAATTCCATTATTTGTACCTGCAAATACAACAATCTTATGATCTATCTTACATCATATATGTATATTACTTATCATATCTTACATTGAATGGTCTTATAGCTAACTATCTGTAACTATGAATATACAAGCTCACTTTAAGTAGAATTATATACAATTAAATAATCTAATACAAACTGTAATTATATGTGACTACGCTATTAACAGCTTATATAAAATAATAATTGAAATACTTAACTTTTGAACTAGTCGCTTCGGCGGCCGAACAAAAACTGCCCCAGAGACCAGTCACCATACTTTTATATCTCGGTTGACACCGCACTTACTTGAGATAATTTTTATTTTTCACCTACCCTCAATGATTGATCAGTACACAACACTTGTAATAAACGAGTATTATACTTTTTACAAACATGATTCAATTGCTATTAGTATAATAATCTATCACGTGCATCTTAACCGATGACTGCGGGTTCAAACCGTGCTTGCCTGGGTTGATTAATGTGCTTAATTTTGTTAAAGGAAAACATCATGAGGAAAGCTGCATGTGACAAATTTCATAGAAATTCTGCCACATGTGTATTCCACCAACCCGCATTGGAACAACGTGGTGGAATATGTTCCAAACCTTCTCCTCAAAGGGAGAGGAGGCCTTTTCCCAGTAGTGGGAATTTACAGGCTGTTGTTGTTGTTGTTTGTTGTAACGAGGCTAAATTAATTTATTTGCACAAGGTATAGCGTAATTCAGAAAAAGGGAGTAAGACTATTATAATTAGTATAATTTATGTACATATAAGCAGTGCCGTAAATAGCCTTCTCTGCGTCCTGTGCGATTTTCTACAACTGCGCCCTATTTAAGCAGACCCTTTGCCTATTTTACTGTCTCACTCACTAAAACTTAAACGCAGGTTCACTACTGCAAATGCGTTGCCCATTAACGACAAACACTAAACACAAATACGCTCGTGCGCTGCCAAAAAAAATGAGCGCGATGTATGTTTTTAATGATAATAGCATGTAAGTATGTTTGTATTGGAATCGAGTACTAAGGGCTCAGCGGAATCTTAACAAGAGCAAAACGAAAAAACAATAGTCCTGCCCATTCTGTCTATTCTTGCACCCCCGAGTCTACGCCCTGTGCCTGGGCACCGGTGGCACCACCCTATTTACGCCACTGCATATAAGTCCCCTTTTTTACAAGTCTATTTCCATAAAATAGTTATAGATTTGAAATATATTTGAGTACAATCTTTTATTTGTATCGATTTTTAATAATCAAATCTATCAACAAACAAAGATAAAACTCGTCTTTACAAATATTAACTTCAATAATTAATTAAAGTGTTATATAAACAGACATCCAGTATACTAAAACTATTTTTGTTTTTAAGTTCAGTGTTGAATGAAATGTAGTTAAATAAGCCCTACCAAGACTACAGACTACTAAAAATAAAACAAATATTTAAAACTATTTCTATGATTCCCTATAAACATAATATACATGATAATTCCTTGTAAATTTACCTTTTATTCAAATAGCGTTATTCGTATGGAAACCTATGCTAGTCACGTGCACAGGACATCCAACCTTGATTCTCAACAAAGGAAACTATATATATAAATAGTTTATATGCGAATAATTTTTATAATTATATTATTCTATTTATTATGTTGTATTTTATTAATTTATTATCAAATAGCGACCTGCCCCGGCTTCGCACGGTTTCAATGCTGATACTAAATATACTTGAGAATTTGTTTAGTTACGACATTAAATAAGAAACTTCTAAAATTATCAGCGTTTCTTACTATAGTGTCCGTGTATAATATACCAAAATTATCCTCTCGAATCACTCTATCTGTTAAAAAAGACCGCATCAAAATCTATTGCGTAAATTTAAAGATTTATATTTATAAATAATTAATTAAAATAAATTAATATAAGATTTGTATTATATTAATTTATTTTAATTGTAATGATGATTTCCATAGGCAATTTTTCATATTTTGTCTACACGATTAAAAATATATGTATAATTTTGTAAAAATTATTATCTTAGAAAAAGCGCAGTCATGTGACTCTGTTGTATCAACGATTTGCAATTTAACAGTTGCGTTTTGTGTGTAAAGAACATATAAAGTTTATATTATATATTTTAATATTATATTTTATATCCTTTGTTCAGAAATTTTAAAATCAAAATCTGTAAAAATCATGAATGTTACTGAGGCGATAGAGACCTGGAAGGTAAAGTGCCCTAATAAAGAGTCTAGTCACTGGTTGAATTCATTACCCTCTAAAAATCTTGGGACACTTTTAGATAATGAATGTTTTCGCATATCGATTGGTCTCCGACTGGGAACACCTCTGTGTTCTGAACACAGATGCCCATGTGGAAAGGAGGTAGACTCTTTCGGTTTACATGGTCTCTCTTGCCCAAGAAGTTCAGGTAGGCTTTTCCGCCACGGTTCTCTTAATGACATAATAAAAAGGGCTCTTGCCACCATCGACGTTCCTGCTCTTACTGAGCCTCGTGGAATTAGTCGTGATGATGGTAAGAGACCTGATGGATTAACATTGGTTCCCTGGGAACGAGGTCGGGCCCTTGTGTGGGACGCTACATGTGTTGACACGTTGGCCTCATCTCATATCCGAGAAACAATGTTAAGAGCCGGTGCCGCTGCGGAAAAAGCTGAAGCCAAAAAAATAACTAAATATTCGTGTATTATATCTAATTACTTTTTTGTTCCATTTGCTGTCGAAACGCTTGGCCCTTGGAGTAGTGGTGCAAAAAGCTTCATCAAAAGTATAACACCTCGCCTCATTGCCTCCACTGGTGACAGGAGGGCTGGTTCGTTTTTTGCTCAGAGGATCGGAATTGCGATTCAACGGGGAAATGCTGCTAGCATTCTTGCCACCATTCCACGCGGTCAAGATTTATACAGTAACTAGTTTTAGTTCATATTTGTATATATATATTTAAGCATTTAATGTTGTTAATTCTTATGTTAATAAAGATTATCTCTATTACAATTAGAAAATAAAGTTATACATATTTGTTAAAATATATGTAAATGACAATCAAACGATAACCATATCTATACTTATAATAAATCTGTAGAGATGTCAATTCTGTACATGAAATATTTTTACAAAATAACTATTAGGGGGCGATCAGGGGTCGATACTGATAGCAAAAATGCAATCAGTAATATTTTTGTCTGTCTGTCTGTCTGTCCATATAACCGTTATAGAAACAAAAACTACTCGACGGATTTTAACGAAACTTGGTACAATTATATTTCATACTCCTGAGCTGGTTATAGTATACTTTTTATCACGTTAAATTTCATAGGAGCAGAGCAGTGAAGGGAAATGTCTGAAAAACGAGAGAAGTTACCCCATATTTTGAGCTTCCGTCGCGTGTTTAGTCTTAATGGTTAAAGCTACACAGAAATAATGTAGTACGAAAATGTTCTCCTTAAAATTATACAAAAAATATCCCATGACAGCCTATGTCTATCTTTTATGGTTGACTCACAATAACACGTGTCACTCCCAATAGCGTAGTAGTTCGAAGCTTTCTGATTATATTTGTCTATTCCTACGATTATAACACTCTCAATCATCCCAAATAACAAATTTATTAACAAATTTATTATCCCAAATAACAAATTTATTAAATTTATTAATATATGTATTAACTATTCCATAAAAAAAATCATAGAAATCGGTATAGAAACACCAAAGTTATACATAAAATACGCTAATAATAAAGCTATCGCACGTCAGTACTAAATCTATACTATTATATAAATCTCTAGAGTCTGTCTGTACACTTATTTTTGTTGTAATTCGTCATGTCATTCGTCTGTGTTCTTTGACTGACTTAATTTTTACCATTTTTGAAATTTTTGTGTGTCTGTATCTTTATAAAAATTGGCATACAGGAAAAACATGTACTTGCGCAAATCATAGGCGATCTATACATACAAAAGTATATATAGATAGCCAAAAGGATGTTTTTGTATGTGTGTCATCGATAAACTCAGAAACTATTTGATCGATCATTATGAAAATTGGTATGTTTATCTATTGTTTTATGGAGAAAGTAATTATTTCATCCGTATCATTAAAAATAACCAACAGATGGCCCTTACGTGTATCACGAATCACGATGCACTTATATTCCGATCAACCGATAATTATAAAATATGAAATAAGAAATGAAAATCTATTCAAAAAGCATAACAACTAACTTAATTTCCGTCATATGCCAATAAATATAAAATAATCACATCAATAATAATTGTCATTTTAAAATGAGATAATTATTATAAATGACATATATGGGAAGAAGTGATTAGCTGTTCTGATTATAAGAAAGTAAACAATAATCATAATTGGTAAGTATACTCATAACTCCAATAACAATGAATCTTTAGTATAAAATGTAAACGTAAGACACATAACAAAAAAAAAAAAACAACTTATTTATATAAATTGAAACCACCATGCCATTGAAGAAATAGAAGATCGGAATATCAACAATATATGCGTAACGTCATCCAAAAGAGCTACGGAAACCACACACTAACAAGAAATACGTTTAGAAACAAATAGAATCCGAATTTCTACTTTAAGAGCTGCCAAAACGGTTAGTCAACGAAATGATCAAGTTCCAGATCTTCGAACAAGCATCTTTATCGAGAGATACTGATAAACCTGACAAGCCCAATGACTGGATGATGAACGAATAAAATAGACTAAGTCAAGAACTAGAACCAATCTTAATAAATCAGCCTTCAATTACTATATAGGTTATGATAACAAGATGAATCCCGATGTGATCATTGGTTCAATGAATATAGTATGCCCATATTGTCACGCTAAATAAACTGCTGGTATATGCTACTCCACTGGTAAAATGTATTTACCACAACTGGTTGAATCACCAGAACCTCCTCTCACCTACGTGACGGGAACTATTAAGGAGTCTAAATATTTCCTTCAGTATATTAGAAATTACAATTCATGCTTTTAAATGACATCTTTTGGAGCAACAAATATTGTACAATACAATAATTTCGCGTCTACGTTTAAAGTGTATCATATGATTGGTTCACTTCTTCCAGTATCTAAATAAAATCCCCAATCTCTGGACATTTATTTCACGGACAACGTATAAAAAAATTGATCTTCGATGTATGTACAACTAATCGAGAAATAATCGCTAAATTTAGGATTATGCCTAAAACTGCTCTAGAAAGTGAAAAAACAAATGATTCAAAGTAATTATCAATGCAGATAGAACGCAGAGCATAAAAGACGTATTAAAGCTTCCATAGCTCCTGAAGTCACAGCTGTAATTGTCGGTACAGAAATTACATAACGAGGTATTGTTATCACTAAGCGACACAAAAACAATCAAGGTGTCGCTGAAAAATATCAATCGTATGACAATTATTACGATTATCCAATTATGATTATGCGAGCAGAAGATGGATATCATCTCGGACTGTATCAAAATAATATCACGACTGGCTCTGTGACATCGAAGGGTTAGATTTTTATGCGTATCGTATAATTAGAGATAATTAATCTAACCATATTCTGAAGTATCGTCAACTGTTTTAACAATTTATTGTTTACATGTACGCTATGGTCGAGAACGAACGATTAAATTACATTCGATGCATCCAAACAAAACTTCGAGCCAAAGGGTACATTTATTTACGAGATACATACAGATGACAAGGTTTTAAATATTATATAATCGATGTTTGATAGAACCGGGTAATAGGGGACGTTTTTGGTGTGATACAAACTTTTCTAGACTATAGAAATTTAATTAAAATTTTCATCGTACCAACTTTACATCGAGATTACACCAACAAAAACATTCTCAGATCTGTTTCCGGATTCAAAAAAAGAAGATATGATCTTGATAAATAAGTTTATGGGTGTTATGACCAATCTGCAGCCTATCGAGAACATCATTGACGAATATTAAATGAAATAATTTTTAAGTATTTGATTAGAGCTCGCATGTTTCTTGATTATTTGTACATTCTATCAGTAACTTATTACAAAATTAAAAATTAAAAAAATATTTTTCTACGACTAATGCCCAGCAAAGCGGGCGGGTATAGCTAGTTTATAATAAGTGAATAAAGCACATATAAAGTATGATAAAACTACTAGATTTATACACAACCCTTTTCGTCTTATACAAGAATCTTATACAATATCAATAGCGTAAGATTATTTTTCCAGTAATTATGGGACGATAGCTGCATACAAAAATATATGATTTCATTTTGAATAGCTCCAAGCGTATAATGTGTGCAGAAAATTAAAGAGGATTCTTGAGTGAAATTTTCTCAATTTTTACAAATTAACAAATAAATATATATAAATATTGGACATCATCACATACATTGCTCTGATGCCAATGTAAGTAGCTTAAGCACTTGTGCTATGGAAAATCAGAAGTAACGTGGTACCACAAACACCCAAACCAAAGGAAACATAGAAAACTAATGAATTTTCTGCATCGACTCGACCGGGAATCGAAACCGGGACCTCGCTGTGGCGTACCCATGAAAACCGGTGTAGACACTACTCGACCACGGAGGTCGTCAAAAATAATTTATTTTAGAGAAAGGATAAAAGGTACGAAAGCCTAAACAACATTTTAAATGAAGGCGAAATTTCGCGGAAGACTCACTAGAAAATTACTTTGGAAGTACATATGTTAAATGTCAATTCTAAGCTAAACAAATGTTATTCGTACACTTAGTACAACACTATACTTCATTTACATAGGCAATGTTTATAGTTCAACTACGCACTAGAATTCTTGATACTTTATTTATTACAAACACATCAATATTTATTATTCAACACTATACCAATTAACTACATATACCCGCTTACATTTTACTTCGAAAAATCAATAATAAAAACGTCATATATTAATGTACATAAATTATTCAATACCAACTGTAAAACGGAAATTCAAGAGGAAAATTAATTATTTATTCGTAGTGGCATTGGAATAAGCTACAGGATAACTTGATATCAAAAGCTAAGTATTAGAACTTTCTATGACACTAATTCAATTTGCATAAACAGAATTGTGGTTGAACTGAGTGTCATGTTATGTAAATTATTATGATATTATACCTCGTTAAATATATATTGAAAGCTTTCAGAATATTATGCTATCTACATTAATATTATAAACATGAGTATATACTTATTAAGCTTGAAACCTAAGGAAGGAATTCTAATTTGAGTTTAGATGTAAAAAGTAGTTTTAAATCTAAGCTCAAACTCGAATTCCCTTATTCAATATGAAAGCATTGCACTTAATCATTCACTTAATTAAGACAGTCAAATCAAACGCGAGAGAGCCGAGATGGCTCAGTGGTTAGACCGCGTACATCTTAACCGATGATTGCGAATTTAAACCCAGGCAAGCACGAGTGAATTTTCATGTGCTTTATACGTTTATAGTTCATCTCGAGTTAGCGATAAAAGAAAACGTGAGGAAACCTGCATGTGTCTAATTTTAACGAAACTCTGCCACATCTGATCAACCAACCTACATTGAAGCAGTGGAATATGCTCATAACCTAATCATCAATATGAGAAGCCTTAGGCAAGCTATGGGAAATTTACAGACTATTTACCTGATGACTTTATTCACCGGCGAAAGAAACTCACCGGGTTTTTTTCATCAAATAGTGTATTTTATAAAACCGTAAATTATTGAAAATTATCAGAAAAACATGATAAATCTCCATTTTATCGTAAATAATGAAGCATATATTCAATACAACAGTAATAAAAGAAATCGTATCACCGCATCAATAAATCGTATAGTGAAAAGTGATTTATGAGTTACTGGAATAATGAATCTGCCATTGAGGATATTTGATGTCGCATTTTGTTCCACGAACGTACCCAACAAAGGGACACATTAGTCCATTAAATGGAACCTAATAGGATTAATGGCACTTATTTGCGGCTTCAGAATACAAATAGGAATGATTTAGAATCCACTTAGTGTGTCATCAACTAGCTAGATGTCTCGTAAAAGGTCTTTCAAGATTTAATAATATTATAAATGTGTAAGTAACTCTATCTGTCTGTCGCTGTTTAACTGCCAAATCAATGAATAGAATTTAACGAAATTTGCTAAGAAGTAAACTTGGACTCCAAGGAAGGACATAGGCTACTTTTTTTTGCCTAATATCCAACCCCCTTAAAAGCGAGCGAATCGGGGGCGACAACTAGTAAAATATATTTCAAGTTTGTCCATTTAATAATATAAAAATAAACTATTTGTACTCGTTAATCTCTTTCAAGGATACGAAACAAATAAAAATGTATATTAATATTGATATTGTAAAATAATAAATTAAACTAAAATACTTACCTCTAGGTAAGACTGTTTAAACCCGACTGGATAGGTAGCACCCATTTATCATAATTATACAGGGTTATTGGTAACTCGGTTATCATGCATATGGTGGTTAAAATTATTTGCAAATAGTCACCCCTATCACCTCCTAGCGGATGTACGTCGAGTTACCAATAACCCTGTATGTACAAACAACCAAAGAGTATTTAGTATTCTTATATTTAGGTATGGCACAAAGAACAAAACATCTTAGTTCCCAAAATTGGGTGACCCATTATTATTAGTGATGAAGATGTGATTAAAATTTCTTACACTTTCAATGTCAATTTATCATCACGTGGTTAAATCAGTTGCCATGGAAACCAAATAAACAAAGTGGAATTCATTTTTTCTTTTTTCGAGTAAAAGGCCAGAGTGAAATTTATTTCTATCACTATTTTCGTTACATAGCTTAGGTTCTTAAGTTTCAATTACATTTCTTTTTACGATTGCATAAAGAGTGGTACTTAAGGAATTTTATTGTGATTGCGACGAGAATAAGCCATCTAAGCGTAAGCTGGCGTTAGCTTAGATTCAATCAACTTCTATCACTTACAACATCATACTCTACAAGTATAGCAAAATAAACGAAATCATTTACTGGAAAATACTCTGAACGAAAGATAGAAATGCGAGAATTTAAAATGTCGGCATATTTTTTTTCTGTATTGGCTAAAGTGAAATGGCTAAGTACTAAGTACTGCAAAGGCTTTGCTTTAATTTTTCAAATGTATAGGCAGATAACAACATCATTTCTGTATCATTATAATACATTATAAATAACGCATGCTGCTGTCTAGGTCATTGGGATCAACGAGAGCTTATTTTTATTAATAAACTATGATTGTCGAATACGCTAACAACGGAAAAAGATATGATACATTCGTCTTTATTACAAAGTATAATACAAAGTTCCTTACCGCTGTCTGTCACTATGTATGCTTAGATCTTTAAAATAACGTAACGGTATTTGATGCGCTTTATTTTAATAGATAGACTGATTCGAGAAGAAGGTTTTTATAAATAAAACATGGAATATAGTTAAGAAATACGGATAATTTTAGAAGTTTCTAATGTGATGTCGTAACATCTTTTGTAATATATTTATTATCAGAATTTTACCCGTGCGAAGCCGAAACAGGTCGCAAGTATTAAAGAAATCCCTCATCACTTCATTTTACAACAGATTTCTGTCAGAATAAATAACTAGGGGCTATAAACATGACAAAAAGAAGTAATCATTTCAAGCTCTTGTCGCTTTTTGTGGTAAAGTGATAACGGTAATTGCCAAATTTCAGCCAACTCAAATGAACTTGGTTTAAAGACATTCCTAGATTTCCCCAGGGGTCAGGCTCGTTACAATTTTATATTTCGGACGTGTTTGTGGTACTGATATAAGCAGATCAATTTGGATGTAAAAAATGCGAAAGTAAATGGCCCGTTTACAACCCACTCTGGGTGAAGCTCTTCTCGCCTACAAAGTAATATTTTTGTTAGAGTTTTATCCGACCCATGCAGGTTTCCTCGTGATATTTCCATAATCATCGATGACGGTTTGAATGATATTTACAAAATCACAGAAATCAGAATTCAGAGCTCAGAACAGTTTGAATGGATGGCAGTACTAATGGACAGTGGAGGCCACGTACCATCAGGTGGTCCATTTGCCAGTCCGCATATAACTATGTAACATAGCATAAAGTAAGAAGTCTGAAATGATCCAATGATGAGAAAACGCCTCCAATCTTTGAAAATGCACTTAATTAAAGCTTATTCGCAGAATTATTATTAGCAGTACAGCGCCTTACTATAAGATAGAACGATTTTCTGTGACAATGACGAATACTCATTTTTCAACATCAAGTTTCTCAAACACTAAGAATAATCAATCTTGCTTCGAACTAAGTGAAACGCTGTATTCAACCAATATGATAAATACAAACAAATATATACCGTTTACACTAGAGATTGACAGTCCACAAATTGCAGTATCGACGTTTAACTCGTAATGACGAAATTAATGAGCTACTTAATTACCATGCATTTTGCATTATTATCTTATAGAGACACATTATTTTAACTTATGCAAACAAAGTTATTGGTGTTTGTTTCAATTATCATCACACGATCACCTTCACATAATTATTTATTAAACAACATTGTATGCTCTGATTTATATAAATGAACTGACTCGCTTATGACGGGTTAACAAAAGAGACCACTGTTACACAGCGGGTTGGAAACACGCGGGCTCACGGAAATTGTATCTGTATTTTCTGTGTGAATTAACAATTTTGTATTTACCTATTCTGATATTATAAATAAATAAATATTGGAAAACATCACATACATTACTCTGATCCCAATATAAGTTGCTAAAGAAAAACATAAGATAATAATATAATAAATAAAACACAAGTGGTGTTATGGAAAATCAGAAGCGACGAAGGTACCTCAAATACTCAGACCCAAAACAACATAGAAAAGTAATGAAAAGTTTTTCTCCATTGACTCAGCCCAAATTGAATCCGCTCGGGGTGGCATAGCCATTAAAAACGGTGTACGCACTACTCGACCACAGAGCAACCGGAAAAAGGGAGACGCGGGTACGTTTACTATAAAAAACCTGTGTGTCATGCGACAGAACCCACGAGCAAGAATAAAATAATGTACAGAATCTGTGATAATCATTGTATGTGTACCATAAGTAAGGATAAACTTATAACGTCAAGTTTTCGACTTCACAAAGTCAATATACTCTTCTTGGGGCAAGGTATCCGTTTTGATAATAAAATTCCACAAAAGTTTTTAACTTTGCCGTTTCATAAATTTAAATCTTTATAAAAAATACATTGGTAAAGAAGGCATATTATTCAATACATAATCATACAGACGTTAAAAAAGTGTAGAATTAATACATATTGACTTTCAAGCAGGATATATTATATAAGAATATAATATATACAATATACATATATAAACGTAATTAACTAATATGACTGTACTTTTAAACTTTGAAAAAGAGTAACTAAAATTCTTGCAGGTTCTTTTCGGTAGAATCTTTACTTATTATATTGTAAATGAGGATTCAATGGTGCTTGTATAAAATATATTTTCATTTTTGGAATTTTATTTTAGCCCTCGCGCTATCCAATAATTTGCTTTAACTAAGTGTAAATACTCATAAATAAATTTAGATATTTTTTTTCGCAATGCAATAAAGCCTCTACTACGTTTTCAGTATTAGATGAAAGTAAATGTTATACACTCTGTGTTAAATTTCCAGTATTTCAACTTGTACAGAAATAGAATTCAAAGATATTACTATAATATTAACCGACTTTCAAATGGTCTAGCTACAGATGGTCCCATATTTCCCAGGAGCCTGAGGTTATATTTCTGAATTCGTGATAATTTAGTATTTTCTGAAAACATTTCTTACAATGTTATGAGGGACTTCTAGAAATTTATCGCGTTTGTATTTAAACTAGATACCCGACCCGGTTCGCAGGGTAGTATGCTCTACATAAAATGTTTATTGTTATAAATAAATATTATTAACTTTATAGCTTCTTGCGCCCACCTACTAGTACTCACGCTAGTAAAACTCCAACTTTAGTTGCATGAATATATTTCATCGTCAATTCATTTATGACAACGTCATTGTCATTTCTGCCAATTTACATAAAACCCTAATTAAATATAATATACTTAAACATTTTAAATGATCATTGGTAAAACCTAATATGACATAAAAGCCAGTATGATAAGCTGTTCGGTGGTTTTCGTGAAGATCTTTGAACGTGATAAACTGAAAAAAATCACATCGGAATGCATTTAACCTTTCTCAATACATACGATCATCTAGAAAAACACGAGTACGTACGTACATTTACTATAAGCACCAATATATTATAAGTACCTAAGTCTATCTTCTATCAAATAACGCCGGTCCGCAGCAAAATCAAGATTAAGTAAGCCGCAGCCATCATCCGGAATTACTCCAAGATAAAACACTGACGATAATATCTATCGTCTTCTAAACGTAATTCTTTCGTTTCATCTTTATCGGATAAAACAAAAAAATACAAAAATCTAATATTATAAATTACTTTAATTTCGCTTTGTAGATAAATGTATTAGACTATTTGACAATGCGAAAAATAAATTGTGAATTATTGTAATCAGTACATATTACGAGTTTAAAAATGGTTATTTACTAACGAAAGTTTATTTTTTTTATACTTAATTTATTCAAAAATCCATAAATAAAAATGCATTATTTAAAACGTTTGTTACGTGAAACGCTCCTGATTGGCCGGGCTTATGATGAAGTCACTTTCTTGTAAACTTTGCTTTTCTACTATATGAACCACAGATTAAAATACAGGAAAGTGAAGTCACCGACCCCATTGCAGCGCCATATTGTCCAAGAAGCGTTTTTGCGCGCTATTTAAATATGGAATTTTTAATAAGATAATTTTCGGCAAATATGTACTAGAAATAAAATCACAACTTTTACTGGGTTCCTTAACTTCTACTAAATAATATAAAATGGATTTTAAAAACCAGTTAAATAGCCTATTATTTGATACAAATCTGAACAGTAGCTTCATTGAAAACAGTTATCGATAATTGCCATCATCATCTTAATACTATTCATAATCGTTATTGTTAGAAAGATACCTCAATGATCAAGCAATAAAAGTAGTAAATGAGATAATATGTTTGTGAAGAGATTTCTGTAGAGAAATACCCAGTTTCTTTCAAGGACAGGTGCACTTTCACAGGAGACGAGAAAGATAAATGCCGAACGTAATTATTAAGCTATTCAACGACAAAAACTACACAAAGTTACAAGCGAGACATTTCAAACATTCTTCCACTTAATTTTGTTCTTCTTAGTTTTGCTAACTATGGAAAGTCTTCTTGATAACCAATTTCAACTAAATTTAATTCTTAAAGCAAAAATATAGATATCAATATTTTAATTATTTGGACATTATTCTGTTCCAAGATGTTTTAGAATGTATGCATCGTATAAGTGGGTCTTGTTAGATTTACAAGAAACGACACGATATAAAAATGTGTCGTGAATACGTCTGAGAACGCTTGTTCACTTTATATTCTCTCTGTATATTCCCCCGCGTTCCCTAGGGAGCAATTTGTTCAGACCCGACTATTTTCTACTCTTATGTTAGATTTCACTGCGAAGGTTTATTTCGGTTTCTAGAAGGGAATTTCAACGAGCGCGTGTTTGTCATATAGCTATTGAAATAACAAACTGTGTTTTATTTATCAAATAAAATACAATTTAAATTAATAAAATGGAACTGAAAAATATTGTCCCTATAATATCATTACACATCTCAACAATAAAGAACATTTGTTTATTTATTTAATGCCACACTGTATACATATCATTACAGGATTGTGTCCCAATTCTATATTACAGCACTTTAAAAAAAAAACAAATTTAAAATATCTATCAACGTTATAATATAATACTCAATTTTATATGATATATTCCAAGCAGCAATTATTGTGAGTTCACTCAGGCAACAAAGCAAATCCACTCTTGTCTGCTATCACATTGAGAGTACGTAACGTGCGCGTCAATGGTACTTCCTTGAGCAACTTGGTTCGCCGTTCGATGTCTTCGCCACACATATCTATCTGGGGCGCACAGACTAAACTGACTAAGGACATCAACATATTTAACTTCCTTTGAATCATCTAATAATCCCCTCAGCAAAGCTATTTCGTACGCAACAAATATACAAAGCGATCGTAAAACGTTAATAACGGCTGTGGAACCGTTCGCTACAGCTTGTGGTAGACAGTAGAAAGTAGTCGTTAAATGCAAGCGAAAATATTTTTTCTCTTGTTCTGTTATCAATGAGTTTTAAAGGACTTTAATATAAAGTACATTATTCTAGACATGCTTGATTGTAATGACCGACACTTCTATTCCAATCGAAGAAGGAATGAAGATTACCTATTAACCCTTATATTTACGTCATTTTTTGCTAATAGTTCAGCTATATTGTGCATTATTGGCTGTTCTTAGTCTTTAGTTATTATACAAGATTATTCTATTTAAACAAATGTATCCTCTTTAATTTTATTGAATAAGCTTCGATGACAGCTTCGAATGTATAATCGGGGTAAGAAAAAATTCCTCACCTTAAGATCTATTTTCGTGTGCTCAGTATGAGCGATAATCTGCTTTACCGATCAGAAATGGCATATTGCATCGCAATGATTTGATGTTTAAATTCGAAAGGTACTAAGAGATAAAGACTTGATAAAGGAATGAATTTAAAAACTGACGAAGGTTTTCTTACTGTGACTGGAAATGATAGTTTATTCCTACTTTTAACCAATGATATCGCTTCAAGTGAATAACCAATTTTGTTTATTGCGCTTTTATCCTCTCGAAATATACTATACCTATGAATATAACATTATTCTCCTCCTGAAATATGCTAGCCATTTCTTCACCTACCACTACCACCTGGATAGGTACCACCAACTCATCAGATATTCTACCGCTAAACAATAGTACGCAGTATTGTTGTGTTCCGGTTTGAAGGTTGAGTGAGCCAGTGTAACTACAGGTACAAGGAACATTGCATCTTTGTTCCCAAGGCTAGTGGCGCATTGACGATCTACAGAATAGTTACTATTTCTTACAACGTTATTGTCTGTGGGTGATGGTGACCACTTTCCATGAGGTGGCCCATATGCACGTCCGCCAACCTATTCCATAAAATAAGTAAAAATATTTTAATGCATATATATGATAAACCAAAAACGAGTTTAGAGATTGATCTTCATCAAACAGCTTCAAGGATCAAGTTCCAAAATAGATAAAGAGCAAATTGGAAAACTGCGCTATGTACCACCAACTTCTTAATGAAATCATTAACCTAACACCCAGCGTCATAAAAATACGTCCTGTTTCAGGAAGCGGCAGACTTTGAACAATAAATTAAAATTAGATCAGGTTCTTTTTACATAAACAACGGAGTATGCCACTACCCCAGACCTTATTATAAAATTACTTGCTCAGATTTTGTAAACGGATTAAATGCAGTTTGTTTATTGCGTATAGTCTGTAACTCTGTGTCACCACTTGTATATAGCGCGTCAAGTCTAAGTTGGCGTGTGGCAAAAACATGTACTATTTTTTTTTTGTTCATTTATATCTTATTTGTTTTATTTAACTTTATTAAGAAAACTTACCCAAAATCTATGAAAAATGAGACGTAGATAATTATTTTCTAGGGAGATATTGGTAAAATAAACAAAAAAGTGGCAAGACAAAGGGTGTAGCAGGTGCTGCCACAGGAACGCTAACTTATACTTGACAGTCTGTAGTGATTAACGAATTACTCGTTTAACAGATTATACATTAAGGTCTTTGGCGATTTAGGCAAACCTAAAAAGAACCTTTTTTTATATATTTTTTGGGAATAAAATAAGACACTCAACCGACTATAGTATGTATATTTTCATTTAATATAAAAATTATAGATATCCACTATATATTTACAAGTAAGTAAATGGCAAACAACATGTAAGACCCAACAGAATTAAAAGTTTTATCACAGGTTACGAAAATTCATTCAAATTCGTATTCTGTGTCTCATACGATTGACGAATAAATTCTATACAAGGTAATACTGTGAAATAAAACATGAAGACTGGACATTGTACGGAAGCACTTGATAACATTGTTTACACTAGCCACCGGAAATACTGGAAAGAAAAAAAAAAACTTCTATTTTAGTCTTTGGCAATAATTTAACATATCCTTTACCACACAGCCGAAAAGAATTATACTTTAATCATAATTGATAAAACAAAAAATTAAATGGTATTTTGCAGTGACGGTGGACTAGTTATCAACAAGTTATATATTCAGACTTGATTGAATAAATTCCTATCACAGACTAGACAAATAAATTTAGAATAATATTTTAATTACAATCAGAACGATACAATTTGACAATCATTTGAGACCATCAATAAAACCCAATCACATTATTCCCATAATGCATCAAAAGACTTATTGAAAAATACTTTAAAAAAAAAGTATATATACTGACCAAGAAACAGTTAACTGATTTTTTTTGCAAGTTGTATGCAAAAACTTGTAATTAATTAAACTGTAAAAAAACACAATTCAATCCCAAATTATTGTTTAACTATATTCATAAACACAAGATTTATATTTGTTTAAACCATTTTTAAATTAATTATCTGTTGCATATTTCAACATGTGTTAGATGTAGATAAATTCATTAAATATAAATAAAGTCAGATCTATAATAAAATCTTGAATTTTGATTGCACATTACTTAATTCCGTAGCCCACCACAGCAGGATAAAATCAAAACTATGTACTTAAAAAGCTTATTCGAAGTGGCTATTTAAATAATAATAAAAAAAAAAATCTATCAAACTTAAATGCGTATACGGAGCTACATTCAATCAAACGAACGCAATAAAACTATATCGTTCGTACAACCGTTCTATACAAGCGCCATCCGTCGATACCTAGAGATTGTACAGTTAATTACAAAAACGCTTCCTGGAGCTGTTACAAAAACTTCATGATATGTACAATAGATTACACTAGTACCTAATCCTCGAGAGTACTCTTAAACTACGCTAATGTACACTGAATCCTACTGTCTTTTTACACACCAAACGCTCCGATATTAAATACTCTAAATTTTAGAGCATTCGCCTAAACACACTATATTACAATAGGCTCGCTTCGTCCATTTATTATCAGTTATTGCCATGAAATAATTATAAGTAGATAATTCTCTCTTAATTAAGCTAAAACGACCTACCGTTGAATCCGTTAAAATAATAAAAATTAAGGCTCTATTGTAAGGCTGTCGATCGACGTCTATCAAATAAAGCTCTCCGATCTATTGGTTTGGAATCTAATTAGGCTTAGAACGATTTTATATTAAGTCTAGTATCTCCAGTCTATAATTAAGATTGGCTCACGATATTGGACCGTTCGTTCCTCATCTACATCCAGTAGCGGGATACCTTAGACGTTAATTATTGGACAACGATTCGACTACAGATACATTCACCCGGGAAGGCGCGCCCCTCCACTTCAAATTACGATCGGGATACATTAGTATGAGTGAGTGACGCTTGTGTAAGATGTCTTAATGCATATTATACACAACATAATATGGGCAAATATGTATTAGTATCTCTCAGACTTTACCCTTAGGTAAACGCACGCGCAGTAAGACATCTTGTAAGGGGTTGTCCATTAATCACGTGATCTTTTTTTAGTATTTTTTAAGCCCCCCTCCCCCATTGGTGATACGTGGTGAGGTTTAAGACCACCCCCCCTCCCCCTTCTCAATATCACGTGTATTTTTAGTACCTACAACGAATCTTAAAATTTTCTGAATATTATCTTAATTTAAATACAGGTATAAACTATAATCTTATTTTATTCTGAAATTAAGGACCATATTTGTTTAAAAATCGCGCATATGACGAAAAAATAAATACACGAGATATCTTTACTACACACCCCCTCCCCCTTGTGTTATTTTCGTGATTTTTATCAAACCCCTCCCCCCCCCCCTTTCAAGCCTCACGTGATTAATGGACGATCCCTAATCAAGCAAACCGAACGCAAGCGTACTAATACACGCCAATAATTTGGAGGAACGCGCCTTCGTGAGTGAACAGATCTAAACTTTCAAGTAGGTAAATGAAATGTCGTCGAGTTTTAGTCTTTATTTCTTGAGCCAGACGAGCATGTCGTCCGGTTCCTGCTTGGCTCAGTCCAGCTGCTGCACCTGGACCACGGACGTCGGCGGCGGGATGGAGATCTCGTACTTGATGAGGCCGGTGCCTCGGCCCGTCGATAGCATCAAGCCGCCGACCTCTTTCACATCTCCACTAAAATTTAAAAAAGTAACAATTATTAACAACAACAGCCTGTAAACTTCTCACTGCTACGCTAAGGCCTCCTCTCCCTTTGAGGAGAAGGTTTTGAATATAATGTTGTCTTAAATTTTCGCGATTATTACACATTTAAATAAAACTAATTATAACGCGATGAATCGCGTGTATTAATTATTTTTAAACATCCCGACGTTTCGAGCACTTTGCAGTGTTCGTGGTCACGGGTAGACTAAGACTTCTTAGTCTTCTTAGTCTACCCGTGAATTAATATACGCGATTCATCCGTTATAATTAGTTTTATTTTAAAGGTTTTGAATATGTTCCACGACGCCGTTCCAATGCAGGTTTCCTCACGATGTTTTCCTTCACCGGCGAGCACGAGATGAATTATAAACACAAATTAAGCACATGAATATTCAGCGGTGCTTGCTTTGGTTTAAACCCGCCGTCATCGGTTAAGATGCACGCGTTCTAACCACTGGACCATCTCGGCTCTCAACAATTATTAAATCAATTACGAACTACTGATATTTTAGAAGACCAACAGCAATACTTTGACGACCTTCATTTTCACACACGAGTGGTGTGTACACCGGTTTTCATGGGTACGCCACTCTGAGGTCCCGGGTTCGATTCCCGGCCGAGTCGATGTAGATTATCATTAGTTTTCTATGTTGTCTTGGGTCTGGGTGTTTGTGGTACCGTCGTTACTTCCGATTTCCATAACACAAGTGCTTCAGCTACTTACATTGGGATCAGAGTAATGTATGTGATGTTGTCTCATATTTATTTATTATTTTAATACTTCTTTTTCACAGTTGGTATAATGTGCGTGCGTGTCGCGAGCTATGGGTGCGGGGGTGTACGTACGCGTGCTATGTGCGGGGGTGTACGTACGCGTGCTATGTGCGGGGGTGTACGTACGCGTGCTATGTGCGGAGGTGTACGTACGCGTGCTATGTGCGGGGGTGTACGTACGCGTGCTATGTGCGGGGGTGTACGTACGCGTGCTATGTGCGGGGGTGTACGTACGCGTGCTATGTGCGGGGGTGTACGTACGCGTGCTATGTGCGGAGGTGTACGTACGCGTGCTATGTGCGGGGGTGTACGTACGCGTGCTATGTGCGGAGGTGTACGTACGCGTGCTATGTGCGGGGGTGTACGTACGCGTGCTATGTGCGGAGGTGTACGTACGCGTGCTATGTGCGGGGGTGTACGTACGCGTGCTATGTGCGGGGGGGTGTACGTACGCGTGTCGCTTGTGCGTGAGCTGCGCGGCGAGCGGCTTGCCGTCGCGCGACACGATGTGCAGCGGCGAGCTGAGCAGCGTGCGGCGGCCCGCCACCGTGCCAACCACTATCTGGTTGCCGATCACCTGCCCCGAACGATTCGTAACCTACCACAAAATCATTATTAAAATTCCGAGATCATATATCACTTAAACTCAAGTAACAGCCTATAAATTCCCACTGCTGGGCTAAAGGCCTCCTCTCCCTTTGAGGAGAAGGTTTGGAACATATTCCACAACGCTGTTCCAATGCGGGTTGGTGGAATACACATGTGGCAGAATTTCTATGAAATTTGTCACATGCAGGTTTCCTCGCGATGTTTTCCTTCACCGCTGAGCACGAGATGAATTATAAAGACAAATTAAGCACATGAATCAGCGGTGCTCGCCTGGGTTTGAACCCGCAATCATCGGTTAAGATGCACGCGTTCTAACCACTGGGCCATCTCAGCTCATAGCTCAGCTTAAACTCAAACTCAAATATCTTTATTCAATATAGAAGCATTACACTTTCTTATTGATGGTCAATTGAAACACTACCACCGGTTCGGAAAGAAAATACCCTGACCTGAGAAGAACCGGCGAAAGAAACTCAGCGGTTTTTTTTTTTTTTTTTGTTTGTCTTATGTATTATATAAATAAACAATTTAATATGAGATGAAATAGCCAGGAGGCGATCGTTTCATTCCCAAGGTGTGCTGTCGATCATAAACTCATTAATTGTATAATAACCTTTTGCACACAAGCGTTCCTTAATAATTTTCTTAAATTTGGCAACAGAGGCATTTTGAACTAACTATTACATATTCTTAAAGTGAAAAAAGTAAAGTAAAGTAACAGTCTGTAAATTTCCCACTGCTGAGATAAGGCCTCCTTTTCCATTAAGGAGAGGGTTTGGAACATATTCCACCACGCTGTTCCAATGCGGGTTAGTGGAATGCACTTGTGGCAGAATTTCAATGAAATTAGACACATGCTTGCACATGCATTACACATGCAGGTTTCCTCACGATGTTTTCCTTCGCCGCCGAGCACGAGATGAATTATAAACACAAATTAAGCACATATATATAGCGGTGCTTGCCTGGGTTTGAACCCGCAATCATCGGTTAAAATGCACGCGTTCTAACTACTGGGCCATCTCAGCACTTTATATTACATATTCTATGTCATATTTATTATCTCCCCTCTCATATTGAACTAACTTGTTCTCTTACTAAACTTCTTTCATCGAAGATTGTCTGTAAGAGATAGCTTCGAACCATAAGACTGCTTATCCGCGCCCTTTCTTGATTTATGTTATTTTTTGTATTCTTGATTTATGTTATTAGTTATTTACGTTTTGAAATAAAATATTTAAATGAAAAATGGTCGTGAAACTTCTTGTGTACTTACCACTTGTATGTGTGTAGGTTGCTGATGATCCTGTTGTTCTAACTCTAGGCTGTTCTGGTGTTGCACTTGCTGTTGATGTTGTTGCTGCTGTTGTTGTTGCTGTTGTTGTTGTTGTTGGACTTGTTGCTGTGCTTGCTGTGCAACCTGTTGTGCTGCTTGTTGCGCTGCCTGCTGTGCTGCCTGCTGCTGTGCTTGTTGCGTCGCTTGTTGCTGTGCTTGAGACTGAAATTAAATGAACATTTTTAAATCATCACCAGTTCTGCATACAACTTTAAGAGAATTATGAAAAAAGAGAGAGAGAGAAAATAAAAAAAAACACAATGAATCTCCATCTCTATTGCAGAGAGGAGACCTTAGTACAGTGATGCCCATTTAAAGGCACTTACTACACTTTATTTTAGGGCGTGAACTCTTTTCTTCTATGTAATGGGGAAAAATAATAGAAATACCGACAATCTGTACAACTTAAAGCACTTATTGGAAAACTGTAATTTTGCTGACATTTGTACATTATCGTAAGAACTCTTTATCCATTAATATTATTTGTTTCAAATTTTACATTGATTTTTTTTTATGTTATAGGTTGGCGGACGAGCATATGGGCCACCTGATGGAAAGTGGCCACCATCACCCATAGACAATGACACTGTAAAATATATTTAGCATACATTGTCAATGTGCCACCAACCTTGGGAACTAAGATGTTATGTCCCTTGTGCCTGTAGTTACACTGGCTCGCTCACCCTTCAAACCGGAACACAGCAATATTGAGTACTGTTATTTGGCGGTAGAATAACTGATGAGTGGGTGGTATCTACCTACCACCAAGTAGATAGCTATAATTTAAAGGTGTTACTCACATTTCTTGGTGGCAAGTCCATATGCTGCCGCTGATGTAACATTAGATGATTCTTTTGGAAGAATGCTTTACCACATTGATCGCAAACATGCGTTCTTAATGTACAACTACCCTCTGGATGTCTGCAAATAAATAAAAATATTATTATTAATTAACATATATTTGATTTATGTAACTAAACTACTTCAATAGTTATCTTATACCTCCTGTGATGTGCTAATAATCCATGCTTCGCAGCAAATCCTTTCCCACAGTCCACACAAAAGTGTAACTTCGGCCGAGGTGTAGATATGTGATTCTGCAATAAAGAAATTGGTTTAAAATTTACCAATATCAGAATGTTTATATAATTTGAATACTACAGTTTTAAGAAACAATAACTTAATAGTGATTTACATTAACATTCATCTATATTAATATTATAAGTGCGAATATAAGTCTATTTGTCTGTGTGTCTTGTGTGTCGCTCTTTCCACTGAACCGAATTCGATGAAATTCCGTATGATGAATATTTCGACTCCAAGGGATATAGGCACACTTTTTCATGCCTTATAACTAATGATCACCAAAGACGTGAACAAAGCCGCAGGTGACCACTAGTTATAAATGTATCTATTTTTATCGTATTAAACTCACTGTTGCAATTACTTGTGTATGAACAACGTTGTTTGGATTAGACGATATAATTTGAATGGGTTGATCTGGAACAAAGAAAAATAATTAGTTAATGTTCGTATAAGTTACAAAAGATTGATTTCAGAAGAAATCAAAATTGTATTGGAATAAAGCTTTATAAAGATCTAATTTTCAGTACATTTTACTAGATTACTTGTAGATATGTCGTTTTCAATAGTCTACTAAGGCGACCCTTTCTTTCTCGTTATGCGTTTTCTTAAAACCTTACTATGCTTTACGTTTTCTACTATTGTGTGCTTATTATGAGTTTTCCACAACTAACATATCGCAGAATACATTTATGTATTCATGCACATAGATATTTGAGAGATAAACCATCATTGCGTTATGAGTCCAAGTGACAGTTATTTATACGGACGATATAAGATGTATTCGGCATTTCTGAGACTTTGCAATTGAAGATAACTCATTCGGTAGCTGCAAAGCGACTATATAGGGCGAACGGTAACGCCTTGACTGCATGTGACGCGACCTAAGGCGAAGGCATATCCTTCTTATTTCTGTGCGAATTCAATTTGGTGACGACTTTCAAAAGCACATGATCGGCCTAGTCGTAACGATGACGTAAACTAAATAATAATTTTACATAATCCACCCAATTTATATATTTAGTAAATTAAGGTATGAATTTCATTATCATCAGCTCGTAGCATTTATATAATATATGCGAATGTTTTAGAAAAAAAACTTATAAGAAAACATTCGCAACGCAAGTGGATCGAACTGGCGACCCAAGAGCGATCCAATAGGTTGGCTACTCAGTAGTACAAGGGACTAGCGATCGCCTAGGCTGGTTACTCAGTGTGCGTAGTACAAGGGACTAGCGATCGCCTAGGCTGGTAACTCAGTGTGTGTAGTACAAGGGACTAGCGATTGCCTAGGCTGGTAACTCAGTGTGTGTAGTACAAGGGACTAGCGATCCCCTAGCTCGGTTACTCAGTGTGTGTAGTACAAGGGACTAGCGATCGCCTAGGCTGGTTAGTCAGTGTGTGTAGTACAAGGGACTAGCGATCCCCTAGCTCGGTTAGTCAGTGTGTGTAGTACAAGGGACTAGCGATCGCCTAGGCTGGTAACTCAGTGTGTGTAGTACAAGGGACTAGCGATCCCCTAGCTCGGTTAGTCAGTGTGTGTAGTACAAGGGACTAGCGATCGCCTAGGCTGGTAACTCAGTGTGTGTAGTACAAGGGACTAGCGATCGCCTAGGCTGGTAACTCAGTGTGTGTAGTACAAGGGACTAGCGATCGCCTAGGCTGGTAACTCAGTGTGTGTAGTACAAGGGACTAGCGATCGCCTAGGCTGGTTACTCAGTGTGTGTAGTACAAGGGACTAGCGATCGCCTAGGCTGGTTACTCAGTGTGTGTAGTACAAGGGACTAGCGATCGCCTAGGCTGGTAACTCAGTGTGTGTAGTACAAGGGACTAGCGATCGCCTAGGCTGGTAACTCAGTGTGTGTAGTACAAGGGACTAGCGATCGCCTAGGCTGGTTACTCAGTGTGTGTAGTACAAGGGACTAGCGATCGCCTAGGCTGGTTACTCAGTGTGTGTAGTACAAGGGACTAGCGATCGCCTAGGCTGGTTACTCAGTGTGTGTAGTACAAGGGACTAGCGATCGCCTAGGCTGGTTACTCAGTGTGTGTAGTACAAGGGACTAGCGATCGCCTAGGCTGGTTACTCAGTGTGTGTAGTACAAGGGACTAGCGATCGCCTAGGCTGGTAACACAGTGTGTGTAGTACAAGGGACTAGCGATCGCCTAGGCTGGTTAGTCAGTGTGTGTAGTACAAGGGACTGACTGTGCGAGGCGTGCTGCGCGGCGGCCACGAGGCCGGGCTGCAGCGCCGCCGTGAGCGCGCACAGGTCCGTCACGCACGTGCGGTCGCCGGCGTGCAGGCGCACGTGCAGAGACAGCGCCTCCTGCGGACAACACACACTCGTTACTAACACACACCAATACGCGGGACTCCAGCTACGCGGAAGGTTACGTGTTTTTTTTGTTTTTTGTTTTTTTTTTTTTTTTTTCAATTTTGTTTGTTCTCACCAAGCTATTAGGCTTGACGGTGAGACGCGCTCATTTTGTTTAAAATACAAAAATAATGGTTCACAATAAAATTAAAAAAAAAAAAAAGAAAAAAATAATCAAACATAACATCTTCTTCTTAAAAACATAAAAGTAAATCAAAAACTATAACTTATTTTTAATATTATAAAGTTCACTGCGGTCTTGTTTCACGATGACGACAGGTTTTCGTCGTTGAGTAACAAGTCCCTGAGTTTTATTTTTAACATTTGTTTACTTATTTTATCATTTTGCCAGTGAATTACGTTTACGACAGCCGGAGGACTTTAAAAACCAAAAACTTCTAATAACTAATATTTTAACTAAAATATAAAAAATACAACTAAACTTATTCTAAGAAACAATAGTGATCGATTATACGTAGTATCACATATTGAATCATCTTTAACTAATTAATTTTTACTATTTAAGATATCAAAACGCTGATTCAATTGTCTAATTGGGGTCGTACGCCGTAGCGGCGACATCCGGCGGCACCCTCATATGCAGCGTATGTAATAAGTGTTACACTCGAAATGTACACAAGATAGGGGCATTTTACAAACTACAAACCCTTTAAAGTTATTGTGAATTTGACTTCTCCATTTTATTATTTTTTTAGTTTTGTTTTATAAGCCATATAATTAATTCAATGCTTTAACATTAAAATAAAAAAAAAAAACAATTCTATTCAAAACAATCCACTACCAAATAGACGTTTTAATTGTACCATTACTACCAACATTTCGAATGATACCACATTTAGTGAGATCAAGCAAAATTTAAACCTATGCCTTTGATTTCGTGTTAATACTTGATTTCATATAAATAAATACCTTGGTATTGAAACAAGAGCCGCATTCGGGGCAAATATATCCTGGTGTTGCCTTTTCCGTTATAATTTGACCGTCAGCACCAATGACCTGTAAGTAAAAATACAATTTATGTTATGTATAAAAATAAATGTTATATATATCATCATCATCAACAGCTTATATCTCATCATCTCTTTACATAATCTGACTAATACTCACTTGAACTATTTGTGGTTTAAAGTCATCCTGTTTTATAACAGTTGTTTGTTGTTGCTGCTGTTGTTGTTGCTGCTGCTGCTGCTGTTGTTGTTGTTGTTGCTGTTGTTGTTGCTGCTGTTGTTGTTGTTGCTGCTGTGCCTGTTGCTGTGCTTGTTGTTGTTGCTGCTGCTGCTGTTGTTGCTGTTGTTGTTGCTGCTGCTGCTGCGCTTGCTGTTGTTGCTGTTGAGTTTGCTGCGATTGCGGTGAGCTGAGACAATGCCTCGTCATCTTACAATGCTGTTGTAATTCTGATTTACATTTGAAAGCATCACCGCAATCTAAACACGCAACTGTGCCTTCTCCCGTGTGGATTCTATAAACAAACAAAATATTTCAATTCCTGTATAAAATAATTTTATACGGTACATAGATCATTTTTATGTTGACTCATTTGTCTTATTAATACAACGTTAACTTAATAAATGATGATGAAATCATTTATACTTACTTCATATGAGCTACAAGCGTCCTTTTCTGTAAGAACTCTTTACCGCAGACGGGACAAGCATGCGGTACTCTGCCGTGCACTCTGCCGTGGTTAACGAGCTGAAACTTTCTAGCAAAAGCCACTCCGCAGTCTGGGCATACGAATGGGGAGAGTGAGCCGTGAAATCGACTGTGCATAACCAGATGCTCCTGAAAAGATACAAATTTTACAGCAATTAGTAAGTATCATAGTAAGCAACCGCAGTTATCACTATAAAATATGTATATATAGACGGATACAACTTAGATGTAGCATCGGCAATTTCGATAAAACCGATTACTGCCGATTTATACAACTAATACAAATAGCTCCCTATCGCGCCATTTGACGCTATTCGTCGCTATATATTCTCGCGTCGTTAAATCCGTGAAAGCAAGTGCATGTAAATCGACGTGTCAAATTGACGAATATATTAGGTCATATGATATTACAAATTATTACGTTTGTGTAAAGATCATATTCACATAAGAAATAAACATTGGTATTTTGGGATAGCGTACATAATTCGGATGTGATTGGTTTTACGAATTTTACAACATAGATGTTGTGTCGTACTATACATACTTTGGAAATATTAACCATATTCAAATATAAATTTCTCTTCCATACCTATGATTTCTAAATTATTTCTTAATCATTCAAATGTCTTTAAGATTTTATTCTTCTAGTTACCTTCTGCGCAAAGCTTTCCCCACAGTCTGTGCACACATAAGGCCGCTCGCCAGCGTGGTATTTGCTGTGCGTCACGAGGTGGCGCTTGAGAGGGAAACCGCGACCACATTCACCACACACGAAGGGACGGTCGCGACTATGGACCTAGAGTAATTAAATAAATATTAATCATCATTTAGTAATATACATTAAACTAAAGTAATACTAGTCATATTTTTAAAATGAGAAGCAAAACTCTGCAACAATTACAAGTCATTAGTCATACTTATTGAGAATTATATGTATAATAAAAGTTTAAATTTGCCTTCTTATCACTCATTATTTGTATGCTTCCATTATTTTATTTATTTTTAATTTTCAAAATCCAACTGCTTATTGCAGTGATAGCAATCATACACCATATAAAACTACACAATTGTATGTCCCAATTCCCTTTATATAACCTGTGATCATATGTCAAGATCCAGATACTCTATACTCAAAGATTTTATGCAGTACTTACTCTTGAATGCGTAACAAGGTGATGTTTGAGTGTAAATGCCATCTTACACTCATGACACCGATAAGGCCGCGCTGCTGAATGTAGCAGTAAATGTGTATTAAGACAATGTTTCCTCGCAAATGCCTTTCCACAATGTCCACAAACATGTGGTCTTTCACCTGAAAACATACAACATAACATCATATAGACATATTATAAAATATTGTTATTGATTTTACTCATAAACATAATCATGCAAAGTAAATCATTCTAAGGATAAAATCTTACCAGTATGAACTCTTGCATGTGTCGTAAGATGGTGTTTCAACAAGAATGATTTGCCACACTCATCACATGAGTATGGTCGCTCTTTCAAAGGAGGCACTGCTGTCATCACTGTGTTGGTCATCATATCAGTTTGCGAATAAACTGCCTGAATGACAAATAAATTAGCATTAGTAATTATTTATAAGAAATAAAAATAATTAATTAAACAATATTGTTTTAATGGAACACAATTGAACTGATGTTTATTTATTCATTTATACATATTGCTGTTTGGTCTTTTAAATAAATTTTTTGAAGAACATCAAACTCTTAACTTAAAAACTAAAAAAATACAATAATTTAAGCAGTAAAAAAGAAATATTAACAGAAAACAATGATATGTTTATGTAATGATTTAACTTATCAACAACAAAAAAAATGTTGAAAAAACAAGGGTTGTAGCAACAACAATAATCGTCATACTCACTTTTGGAGAATTATTTGCTGTACCAGGTTCCTGCTTAGCATGCAAAAGATGGTGTTGATGAACGGTAGTTGTTGGTATTGTATCAGCTTGTGATTGCTGTACTGTTGCTTCTGCAAGACTCTTCAAGCCACCATTCAATAGTGTATGATTTAATTGGGAAGCATCTATGACTGGTGTCGCAATGCCTTGAGCTTGCAAGGCACGTTTCATTAGGATCTCATTACATTCTTCCGCAGTAAGCTGTATGGGGCCAATGGGTGTCATGAAGGGCTTTGATGCTAAATTTGTTGCTGAAAATTTTAATTGAGTGATTTTAATTTACACAAATTAAATGAAACATAATATTTGTTTATATTCAAATGCCTAGTAATTTTATTGTATAAATAGTTAAGTATTTGTCACAGCCAACCAATTCAATAAGCCTTTTAATTAACAGCCTAGCCTTTTTAGTATGCAATACTTTTCAATTAGTGGCCTGAGTAACATTAATCCAAAACATTTTTTTATAACTGAAGTCGTAAACAATGACTCTCTACTACTATAAAAGTTCTTCTGATCCATAAGTAAATATGCTAAAGAACAGCGCATGGAAGACATGACTAATTAATCAATTTATATTAATAGTTGGTGAGTTATAGAACTTGACATACGGTAATAATTTTATTCATCATTAACTATTTATTCTAATTATATACAAACCTTTTTTTGTATGTTAGAAAAACAATACTGAACTTACAACTGACTAAAGATATAATACAATTTTAATTCATACTTTAAAAACTAATTACATTAATTTTATCTTTAATTATTTAAAAAGTCTTATGCTTACTTTGTATAGTTGCGGTTTGGTTTTGTTGGGATACCCTATTTAATGTATGAGTTGGGGTTTCATTTAAAACAAACATGGCTCTACGTCCTCCCACTGGTGTTCCAGCAGTCACAACCCTTGTTACTTGTGTTGCTGCATTCGTCACAGCTACAGCAACAGTTCCCACTTTATCTTGCACTTGGGGTGACTTATTGGACATAACAGTTAATGTTGTTTCTGGTGATACCTAAAAACCAGGAATAAATATTAATAAACGAATAGAAACTAATTTTAACGGATTTCTATATTGTTTTTAATATTATCATATCAAATCAATCAAGAAATTCAGTAAATGTTTTAAATAAGGATTAAAATTACCGTGTTTCCTAAAGTATAACTCAAACTGCTAGGAGTTTCCACCTCACACTTGGTGAGATCTGCGGTGCTTGTGAAGCCCCACGAATATCCGAAGCCCGAAACATTATTCGGCGTTGGCATACACATTTTCACGAATATATTTTTACTACATAAATTACTAAGTCAAATAACACACATCCAATGTTTGAATAGTAAACACTACTCATGACAGCTTTGCCATTACGAACATGTACGTACGCTTTCACAACTACTAACACACAAGTCACACAACGCACCCATCAATCATAGCGCCGAAACATCTTAGTTAATTTTAAATTAAACATTGTTTTAAACATTTATTTTGTAATTACGAACTGATTACTAGTATCTTTCCACCAAATGTTGTAAAATAAACTCATCAACTCAATGAAAAAGGCGGCACAGGACGCTAAAGACTACATTGACACACACGTAATCCGAGGTTAACGACACATACAACAATCTTTCTAATATATTATTGAGCTACATAATCATATTTACTAGCGTAAAATGATACAATAGCGACAATTATTTATTGCATTGGACGATTTCATGAAAACAATAATTTTATCGCACACACAAAAAACCGAACGCCATTTTATTGTTTATGGTTTTTTTTTTTTCTTTTATGTTCGGTCTATAGCAATGATATAAATATTTTAAATCCAGAAACGTTCAAAATATAATTTTAATAAAATTCAAGTGGATTATTCATATTTTAATAAAAATAGAAGAAACACTGATTTGTGTAATAAATATTATAATGTTTATAACCATAACGTATACAAATTAAATATGGTAATTTAAACATTTTATATTAGCGTATTAACCAATACATTTTCATGAATACTTTAGGATTATTTATATCTAAGTTTTTCAAAGTCATATATTTTGTCTGTAATAAACTGAGTTATCGTTTTCATTGAAGTTAAAAAAACGTTAACTATAAGCTTTTATCTATATCTACGAAAGGTTTAGTAGTACTTATTGTCTATTGATTGTTAAATGTTAATTAATCAAAGTCAAAAACTTGTCAAATTATTGCTGAAAAGTGAGACTCCACAAAGAAAAGTTGTAATATCAGTTGTTTAATATTTTTCTGATATTAGATACTAGACCGATACGTGCTTAAATCAAAAAATCACCATGAACGCTATGTCAATGGATAGAGATGAGCCTTCTTCCTTATTATCGTTTTCTACAAATCATCCTTTAGAACAGTTTATTTTACTTGCTAAAGGTGCTAAAGGATCAGCATGTGCAGAACTTATAAAACAAGTGCTAGAAGCACCAGGTGTTCATGTATTTGGGGAACTACTTGAAATGCCTAATATTAAAGAGGTTGGTTTTTCATTACTATAATTTCCTTAAAAATCGCCGGTAGGTATAACTTATGCAGTGTTGTCATGTGTTTTGCATCTTAATTCGCGATGTCCAACCATTCTTTTATATATACATATATGAAATCATGATTCCCCGAGATCATTTCCAAGATATTGTTATTTTACATTTTGTGCCACATCTCTGATTGGAACAAACTCCTTAAATTTTTGCAAAATGTACTAAGACATTGTGTGCCGACCTCAAATAAAATTGGGATAAGGGGAGGAGGATGAACAAAATCCCAAAAAACTACTAAGATATCTTAAACTCAGATATAAAGTTGACAGTTAAATTCTTTCATAATTTTAAGTCAGTTTCACTTAAAGGTGTTAGTAGTCACTATAAATTCTTAATAATGTCCCTATTCAAATTTCAGTTGGAGACCGGACCATTCGCTACACATTTCAAAACGCTCAATCTATTTGCGTATGGTACATATAAAGAATATCTGGAAAACAAATCTGAATATTTAGATCTTACTCCAGTACAATGCAAAAAACTACAACATTTGACTATAGCCACACTAGCAACACAGGAAAAATGCATCCCATATAGTGTACTATTAAAAGAATTGGATATTAAAAATGTTAGAGACTTAGAAGATTTGATCATAGAAGCCATTTATGCAGGTAATATTTTACATTAATTCCATTTCTACCATAATAAATACACATACTTTATATACTACGCCTTGCAAATAGTATTTGTATCTATTTGATTTGTTTCATTTGTCGTAAGCCATAAGTCTAAGTATCTGCATGATTATTGTCTGGAATATATAATTTATAATATTATAAATTTCACTATATGTATTTTATGTGAATAACAATGCATGCTTAGTAGTCTTACAAAAATTTTAAATGGCACATAAATAGACAATTCAGTAAATATCAAAATATGCATCAATTATATAGATTATCTGAAAATTCTAAAGAATAGTATATAATATAAAATATAAAGAGGAATAAAATAATGCATACATCATCTATTATATAATATCTATTTTGTTTTTTTCACTGAAGGCTACTCCTAAGATAAAAAATAGACAACAATTTTTTTCTGTAAAAATGATTACTTGTTGTTATAATACAATTGATAAAACTGATAAAAAATAAAAAATGTTTCAGATATAATTCATGGTAAGCTTGATCAAGAATGCAAGCGTGTTGAAGTTGACGTAGCCCTTGGGCGGGATGCTAGATTAGAAGATGCAGCTGCGATCGCCGATGTTCTAGCTGATTGGTGCAATGCCTGTGAAGCAGTACTCAGCTCGGTAGACAGACACATACAGAGGGCTAACCATCACAAACAACGTGCAATTAGACATCACCAGGCTATAGAACAGGAGGTTTGAATGAGTTTATTTTAAATACAATGAATGTAAAAGGATTGACTTGTAGTACTGCCTTTTATGAATTTTAGTATGACAAAACTGTAAATAATAGGTGAAAAATAATTGCATAAGTAATTCTTCCTTTTCAAAAAAAAAATAACATGTTTATATATTAGGTTTAAAGAATAAATTTTCTTGAGAGGTATTATAACTGATTTAAAATAGAAACCTCATTATGAAGATAATAAATAGAATTATAAATTTTAAACAACAATCTTTGAACATATTTCTGATTATATGTAAACACACCATGTTATTGGGAGTAGTTAGACTGTTATGTTACCTTGTTCTGAGCATTTTGCACATTGTGTGGATGTTTCTAAATTTACACTTTTCAGAAGCATCAAGCGAATTTTTAAAATTTTTAATTTGGCTGTATAAATTGTTTTCTTTTTTCAGATTTTATACATAAAGAAAACTTTAAAAACTCAAGCTGAAAACGAAGAATCTGCCTCGGGTGGTGGCAGTGAAACTCATTCTGTGCCAAAAAAGAACTCTGGCAAGGGCAAAACTCCTCGCAATGCTGCAAAGTTTTGGCAGAAAAACACATAATAATTTTCTAAGAACATAGTTTATTTTTTGTGATATACAATAAAAACCTTAAGGTACTTCTTACTGTATTCATGTTAATATATCCTTATTAAAGTAATTTGCAACAAAAATGCTATCTTCATCTTGTAGATTACATTTTATTTTATATTCTTCCAAACCAAATTAAATAAAGAAGATTTTTATGTCTTTAAAAATGTTTAATGCCTAAAAAGATATGGTCAAAAAGTAGTTGAAAATTTTAATAAATACATAATATTTGTAAATATAATGAGGATTTTCCTTTATTGATAAATATTAATTAATAGTACTTATAAAAAAGTTTATTTTGCATAAACTGTTCAGTTTTATTTATTTCTAATCTAATCTATTAGCAGCGGAAAATTTTAAACGACCCAAAATATAATGGTTGTATACACTGTATTGTCACATAATACACAATATCAGGGCTGTTGCTTTGCCTCGAGAGGCATTTTAGGGCAACACTTAGAGTATCTATTAAGCTAAGTCTAAACGTACGTTGATATAAATATTTAAGCTTAAAAGGCAATTCAACGAGATTAAAAGGAGGAAAAAGCTTCTGAATTCATATAGATACGAAATCAAGAACATAAATTAAAAAACAAATTGCGATAATGGAAATCAAATAATTCTCCATTTGAATAGGGTGATGGCATATATTAATGTAATATAGTGAAAACGTTGTAATTATTAAAAAAGGGGTAAGGGTCGAAACGTGCGTTAACTTAATTCAGCCTCCCTTCATTCCTCTACAGTCTTCTGATATGAGCCATTGCGCTTATATTATTTAAATACTTTCATGTCGGTTCATATTATCATTATTAATACATATTATAACAATATTTTACTTGAGGTATAACATCATTGAGCGCAATATTTGAAAAATTTAAGGTGATGCATGCACCGCTCTTAATTTTAAGAAAAACGTCTTTTGACGCAATGAGAGTGAAATTGCAAGGTCAAATTTGAGTGCAGTGCAACTATAATTAAATATCTACTTCAATCTATCTTACTGAATTTTTTAAACACTTAAAAGTTTTATTTCAACCACTTAACTTTTCTGTGTTTTTATAATTAATTATTTGAGCTAAGTTTTTATTAATACGTTTGAGAATAATAACAATTATAAAATTTACTTTTCAAAAGGGTAACTTTTTCGTCACTAGATGTAGTAACACAGCCTACAAATTGTCAATTGCGCGAGGGAGATGAAATAGTAAATGTCTAAGCTAGAGACGGAGATAGAAAATCCTCACAACTGATTTCTCGTCCGAGCGAGTTTCGCTTTTAACACCCGAGCGACTGTTTTTGACGCAGCAGCGCAAATAAAGTGCGCAGGCAGTGCAACGATTATCACGTTCGCAGGCCACTGAAAAGTGATGTAAATAATACATAAAACTCTTATCATTGTAAACAAAGACTTTAAAGTACTTATAACCCTTTTTTTGTCCAAAAATAACGTGTCGTGAAAGTTAAAAAGCGTCATAATATTAACTTCAAATAGACGAGTGAAAAACTACGACACAAGTGACAATTGACTCCTATAAAATAATAAAATGAATCCGTGATTTGTCATCTATATACAAGACACTGTTTTGTAAAGAGACAATAGTTTTTCAGAGTAAAATATCTCAAGAGACTCCGTGTATTGGATGAACAGAAAGGCAAGTATGCCCTTTGTTAGGTCGACATCAAATCATTCACAGGAGTCATTATCATCTTCTCTTTATTTTGATCAAATTTTTAAGACAATGGAGACACTACAAATACAACCAGTTACGAAACATTTGCGTCATACGCAAATGCATAATTTGTTACAATCGAAATCGCACGAAAACAAAAGCCAGTATCGCGATTTGTTGAATCGATAGCTCAAACAACATTCATACACGTAAATTAGAATTTAATTAAATTAAATAACTACCTAAATACTAGATTGTCCTTTACGTTCTTTGTTGTCGGATCAGTCAGCTGTTTTGTGCAAGGCGGAACGGAGTGGGGAGTATCTGGTCTAACCAGTCTCACACGTAGCAATGTTTTCTATGTATCGCTATATACACATAATACGTCTACCTCTATGCCCTGCGAAGTGCAGCAAATCCTTTATTGTGTCTCGAGCAAGATATTGGTGCCTGTCTGACCCTTTACTAGTAAACATAAGTGATTGGACATCGTGAGAACAAAATGACCTTTCCTATATTAAACTTGCCTTATAAAATACCTAAATCTGTAACATAAAAAGAGCTTATTGGTTTTCGTATCGTAGGTCAGGTAATAGCTCGTGTTTCTTCAATCGTTTTATGATTGCTTTAGTGTATATAAAGTCAACAATGTTTTACTAAAAACTCATCATATGATAAAAAATACACATTCTCTGGAAGTAGATTGTTAAGCGGTAACTGGGTAACTGTCATTAGTTTTACGTACTGACATTACATACGTAAGTCTAGTGTATACAATTGTATCTTATTACTTAAGATATAAAGACTACAATGCATTATCATAATCATTCGCGACAAAGGTGCGAACATTCTAATCTCGTCATATGGGAGGCGTCTTAGCAATGCACATTGCACCTGAATGGCTTCCGTTCCCATAATGCGATACTGAATTGTGACGTCATACCTCGCAAATAAGTAAATCTATTATGTCACTTGCATTTCCTATGTCTTAATATAGACTGACATACATTCCATAGTATTGCTAACCCAGTTAAGATTTAAATTGTAACGTAGGGTGCTATTGAATCACTTTTCATTTTTTTAGCGATGTTTTATTTTCTGCATTACTTGTTTTTATAAGCTTAATGTTAACTGTTTCTTTTTTCAAAGATAATTAAGTTTAGTGTAATGTAATGCATTAAGAAATGCCTGCATCTATCTTTATTATTAATGACGGATAAAATATATTAATTTAATAATTAGTAAATAACTAAAAAGTATTATTTTCTTTCGTTAATATACGACAGGGAAAGGTAAAATTTAGCGTTGACTTTTTGAGCAAAAATAAATAAACATCTCACATCGAACAGCCACCATTATACACCTTATATTAGGATCATCCTTTTGTAATCCCAATATTACAAGTGATGATGATGTCTTCTTGGCCGAGATCATAACTAGCCATAACCCAGCTACGATGGACCTAATATAAGACACAAACGTGTTCGCAAAGTCATGTGCTTTTTCGATTCCTTCACGTAATCCGATGGGATTTCAGGAAACATGTTCAGATGCAGGACCAATGACTTAACGTGGTTTCACACACATAACGCACAATTTTTTTACAGGAAATCCATTTTCGTTATTGGGACAGTATGGGGATTGAACTCAAGACCTCGCAGTCTACAGTCTAATAGGCTAGCCATTAGACCGACTAAGCAGACAACATATACACGACAGCACATTTATCTACTATAGAATGTCATTTATCACAAACACGAGATAGGTTCAATGGGATCAATCATTGATCCCATTGCCCAGTCTGACAGTACAATAAACACAGCGCCAGTCAGTGGTATAAAGTGTATTAATCTTCTTTTTATTCCCGCTCTTCATTGCTAAAGATCATGTTTTTGAAAGGCAATCAGTGATCTTTGAGCTATTCGTATATATTCTAACTAAAACGAAAATATTTAGCTGACTTAAAAACTTTAATAATATTTGCAGATAACATATCCAAATAGTTATCGAAACCCTATAAATAAAAAAATATGTATACAGCTTAGAATTTTATGGACATTTCAAATAAAATTAGATTTAACAGACTATTACTAAAACAAGATTTATCGGATTCATATATTTTTTTTATTGACGGTGAAATTTGTTCAACCAAATAAACATGCAAATCCTAAGCAGAGGTGCTGCAACCACGTCTGTTTGATGTTTGGTTAGTCGAATGAAATTTTTACGAATGTTTGTTTCTTCTTTACTCTAGCGTAATGTAAACAGTAAACCGTGTCTCGTGATGAAATTGTTTACATAGTAATTTCACTAATTTGAATAAATTTTTTATTTTGTAAAAGTCAAATTCAACCCTGGGGAAATTTTTATTTTATGTTTAAATTAAATGTATGTCTATATAACGTTAATTGCTTGATCTAGAGTTTGTACTGAGGGATTGTTTTTCATAAAATATAATTTTGATGATATTTCATCTCAAATATTCCCATTTAAAGCAAAAAAACACCACGATGTAAAGTAATCAAACAATTTATTAAGAGATCGAAATTGCATATAATATTAATATTCATATTTATATATCGTGGCTTACTAAGGTTTAATCTAAAGTTTAATTAGATTATATAAATGAAATAAATCTTGTAACAATTTTATAGTCTGTTCACAACACGTCATAAAATATAAATTATTATGAAGCGCATGTGCATAGAACTGCAGAGACTGTCTCATCTCTCTTATAAGCTTATTCAAATATGGAAATCTGCAAGATTTTATGTTTGCTCCGGTCGCTCGCTTGTTTATTTTGATATTCATATTAACAACCACTTTAAATATATTTACACAAGATTAATTTGACCATTGACTTCATAAATAGTTTTTATGTCTGAGTTTTTATATGTGAGTCGTACCGTTTGAAGGGTTAGTAAACCCGTTGAACCAAAGGCACAAGGAGCCACATCGTAGCGCCTAATATTGTTGTGCATTAGTGATGTAATGAATGGTTGAAATAACATACGGGGCCAATGTCCTTGGGCGGTGATGGTTGCTTACCATTAGGGTGCAAATTTGATAGTTCACCAAAAACAACAACAAGCTGTTGCTGAGAGTTTTCGTTTAATTCAAAGTGATGCTATAATGTTTGTCCTAAACAAGAATGAAAAAAATGTATGTCAATTATATTGTGGTTATTCCGGCCAGAACCAAACCGACTATAAAATAAATTGTCCGCAATCGTTGCACGTTGAATGTGCGGTTTCCTTTGGACGCTTGACACCGCACTGTGTGCACGTACCACTTCTCGGATTACAACCACTTGTATTGTTCTAATCTTTATATTTAGAAAGCGGAGTGCGACGAACTTTACTTTGTACCCGACACCTGAGACCTCGAGTATACTCGCTCGAGTTTCTATTAATTATTCCTGTAACCTAATAAGTTTAGAAAAAGTGTTCTTCTTTAATAGAAAAATAAGTAACGTAGTTAATACCTGCCCTAACTACGAAAGACATTATTACACTTACATTACATTACTGGTCTAAAAAGAATCGGTTGGAAATAATAACTATTGAGATTTTAGCCGATTCTTCCCGATAAAATCTTCATTCAGGACAGTTGGTAGCTTTTAATTTATTTTAATTTTGTAAAATGTCATATGACTAAATTATGATGAATGACGAAATAATAAATAATTGCCAAGTGCTCGCAAGAATCTACTTGAGAATCTATACTAACATTATAAATGCGAAAATTATCTCTATTCGTTGCTCTCACACTGCCAAATCGCTAAATCGATCGAAATTGATGAAATTTGCTATGAAGCAAGCTCGAACTCCTAAGAAAGCCATAGGTTCTAATGCCTCTTACCTGACGACCAACTTTCCAAGCAGGCGACAGCTAGTTCAACTGTATATTTTGAAAATAATTCCTTCCCCTCGAAATCACATCATCACATGAATATCAGAGAAGTGAAAGTATAATGCACATATTTATTTGCTACGTTTTCACTTCTTAACTACTCAAGCAATCATCATGAAATTTTGTATACTCGTTGTCAGGGGTACTCCTAAAGATTTATGAAATATACTTACTATCTTATATCTGCTTGTGAATTTTGTAGTAGAAAATAATGGAGTTCATTGAATACTTACTCAATTTCTCGCTTCGCTTTTAAACAAAATAGAGTACCTACGTATCTTTTTCATAATAGAATAAAACGTACCTTTGTCAGACTCCGAACAAGGTAGTGCCCTCGTTGAATATTTACTGTGTCTGTGCAAATTATTATAGAAAATAATATATGTGTGTCGTTCTTGTTATACCTACTATTATTTTTTTTGTAATGGTTTTCTCAAATTTCTTAGGTGAATAAATTTTATCCATTGTTAGTCTTTTTTTTAATCTTGTTTATTTACATAATCCATACTCCTAAAAGTAGGCAACAATACCATAATGTACTGCCATCCAAACGAATACATACTTTTTTTACTTAATTCACAAAATCTAATAAACTTTACATCATACATTCAAATCACGAAATTTATTCAGGCGTTACGTTTTATTATTTATGAATAGCACCTAATTTAGACTACTTTGTTTGCTTTTGCGTATTTTTATCGTCGTTTTATGTTTTAACCCGTCCGATTCAATTTCATCATTTCCATTTAGTACTTCGTTCAAACATATCCCCGAAACGAGGTCTATTTATTTTAAACTACGTTAGCGTATACTATAAACATTAATGAAACCGTTGGGTGATTTTATGTTTCATGAAAGTAGGACGTCTAATCTGTGAGCTTCCTCTTGCAACAAAACTCTTAGATGTTCATTACGAGGTGTTACTTCACTGGTAATAAAAGTAAAACATCAGATAGGTCTGTGTGGGTGTGAAACGGTCTTGGCTTTAGCTGATATGTTTCGTAAATTACGTCTCCGAATTAAGTGAATTAGTTGCTTTTGTGTTGTCACGCGTCGGTGATAACAAAATATTCTAGCATTGAATGTGGATTTAGGAGTGGATGAAGAGTATGACAGTTTAAAAAAACCATAAACGAACTTATATTATAAAAAGATTGAATTGATTTTGTTAGCTTTTATGTCTTAATTACTATTCTGATTATTTTTTTTTTATTTACAAAATCTACGGGCTCACAGTTGCCTGTGCCTTTTTGATATTTTACATTTATACTTAAAATCAGCAGATCTTTGTTGGACTTTCAGCTCGTCGTCTTCTTGGAAGATGTAGCCCACTCCCTCTTTATTCATTTTAAAATACTCTGTAACATATCATGAAATTTTGCATACACAAATTGAAATTGACATTGAAAATGACATAATGTATACACCCACTCTCGCCTACCCTAAGATGAGTATTGTTGCGGGTTATAATACGTAAGATGTACTTACGTAACGTTAATGAATACTTAGGAATTGGCAACTGTTTTAGAGGAAACGTACGATAACGTCATGCTTACAATTCTCTTGTCATTAAGGTAAATGACAACGGGGGCAATTCTACTAATATATTATAAATTAACTAACAAACGACACTTTCTCAATTATCTGTCTCAGAAAAGTAAACTTAAAATAAATCGTAAACGGAGATCAATTATACTAATTCATATTGATTACGATATATTTCCGATTCTTCAAGCGAACATCGACTGGATTTGAGTTGGTAGAATCAGACCCTTCTTTCCCGTTGGGCACTTTGGGCAAGTGTCCAGGGCACTGCGATCGATAGGGGTCTTTATTTAACCTCCTCAGGTTAAATAAATAAGTATAATATAAATATGTGGTAATAAAAATAAATCAATACCCTTTGTTTATCTAGTCGTAGGGGCCTCATTATCCTAATATACCCAGGGCCGCCAATAGGTTAAAGACTAGGTAGAATAAGAAAACTATTAAATGACAACGAAGATGTTACGATTCGATTGCGATGCAATGACAATTTGTTACCAGAATTGTCCCCAAGTACATGTAGAGGTTAATACGATTACGACTTAATGTTGTTCATCGTTTACCGGTTAATACGTTTTCGTCGAGGTTTTCTTATCGTCTCGCTTATGAAATCTTAAAAAGCTATTTATTCGTTCCTGTCATAAAATCCTGTAGATAAATTTTAGTATTTACAATGAATCAATAAAACATTTGAAACAAGTCTTATTCATATATAAAGAGTTCATACAATATTATACAGATGTCAACAATATTGCAGTTGTCCAATAAGTGCTCTTTGTTGTACTTACTAATAATAATTGGTAAAAGAAAGAATAATTACTGATTTTTGTCAGTATTACTCATTGGTATCCACATTTAAAATCAGTTGCAACCGGCAATTTGAAAAAAAAAATATATATAAAATACTTCTTAGAAAGGTGTGGGCCACCTTAAATGAAGTGAAGTAACTGCCTTTTCATGCCGCACTGCTGGACTAAGGTCTCCTCTCTGAAATCGAGATGGAAATTCGTGTTGAACCGGCAATCATCGATTAAGATGCATGAGTTCTATCCACTAGGATATTGCTTTTAATAATAAATTGACATACAAATATAGATAAGTCGAACATTTTAATAAACCATTTGAGTGATTGAATTTTGATTAAGAAGCTTTTACATTGCCATAGATCAATTTGCTATTGATCTGAGAACGGGAACTGAGCGATGCCTTCGGTCGTGACCATCACTCGTCTTGACAGATATCGACGGTAGTATATTGAATATGAAAGGTCTTTCACACAGAGGGAAGATCTCTCGAGAGACTGTGCTCAGACTCAGTCTGTGTTTTTGTACTGAAACTGTCTCGAGAGTCTTATTTACCTACTTTGTATATCACTTGTGTACTAATTGTTTTATTACGTATATATATATATAGATATTTAAATATATAGTTGATTTTTGTCGTCAAACAAAATATTAAAAGTTCTTTAATCACTTATTTCTTGTTGAATGTAAATTAAATATGACTTTTCTCAACAAAATCATTAAAGAAATAATATTAAATTTCTCTTGTTTTAAGAAAACATCTGTGTTAATATACATAAAGCCTAAATCACGAAGACTACCATAGATAAAATTAAAATGAATTTAGAAAAGCTGTAAAAATTGAATTGCCGTCAAATAAAGTGAAAATGGATTTTTGCTTTGTAAAAAACGCCAATGTGGAAGGTCCCTAAGTGTGCTACCTAGATGAATCTAGCTCGGATCAGTTTAATACAGAGTAATACTAAATTCATTCAACTGAATATTTGATGGAGAGGTCTAGATTTATTTAGTTCGAGCTTTATTTATCTTTATCTGATAATAACAAATCCTTTTAAGATTGAAATAAATCTATTTAGGGGTGAATGGAATATTTTCGAAAGCCATAGACAATGTGTAAATAATAAAGACTGTTTAATATAACGCATACCTAGTCGTTTAGGCTTTTACACTTTTGAATCTTCCCTCACAACGTTTTTATGTAATATAAGTAAGTAGACGGGCAGACGACAGCATATTAGCACTGTTAAAAATAAGTACCTCGCCAATACGTCACTTGCCTTCAAAAAGACTTAAGTCTGTTCCAACCGAAGGAGCAGAAAATACAAATAAACAACTTTGCCATTGTAAACAAATTGACGTAATATTATTGGTCGAAATCTTGAATAATCTATGATATTAAATTTCAGCAAAATTGTGATTGAATTTTTGAAAGTTAAATTTAGAATTGATAGACGTAGCTTTGTGGAATAGTGATGTAAATAAAACTATTTTAATAACTGCTTGGGTTTAAAATAGCGGCTTCGCAAATCGCAATTACAGATTGAAATAGCGTACACTAAAGTTATTAATTACAAGTAAACGCAGTCTCGTATTTAAATACTAAATCGATTGAATGATCGAATTCTAATTTTAAAATTAGAATCAATGGGTAATTCATTACACGCTGTACGCTTTTTTCTATATATATATATATTTTTTGACAAATTAGAGTCCTTTTTATTTCAGAAGTTAAAGAAATTTTGCATTAAAATTTGAAATAAGAATAAGAAACATTCCGATAGTGAAATTCCTTAGCCACCAAGGAGTTTCACTTTAAAATAAATAAAGCGGAATATGTATCGACGTATGATTAAGTAATAGCCCGTAAATACCTCTTGAACCAGGCTATTATTTATCTTTTGTATATCGAATTCGAATTTTAAAATGAAAAGTTCTGTTTAAGGAAGCTCTTTTATACGATATCTACGTTTGCTCGTAAATAAACTGCTCTAACATATAGTTCAGGTCTCAAATAATGCTGTTTCATGATATTTGATGCCTCCTCTGACGTTAAAAGCGTATATAGATTGATATTGAGTTATGTGTTGCGGTAGTTTATTGAATTTTTCCGACAGATCGTAGCTTTCAGTTTAATAGCATGAGTGTCTCAAAGAACAAGTACAATTATAGTCGGTGATCCGATTGTGAAATAGTCGTAGACTTGAACTATGAATATAAATAAAAGAATCTGTATCACTATTCTAGTTGATTTGAGTTGATTTGAATATATACAACTAATATATATAACTTTCAATGTTGAAAAAGAGTAACTATTGGATTCATTGCCGGTTGTTCTCGGTAGAATCTACTTTCCGAAACAGTGGTAGCTTCACTGAATTGTTAAATGACGATTCAAAACTGCTTGTAAAATCCTACTTGAATAAAGTTTATTTTGATTTTATCAAATAATATAAAATTACCCTAATATTTGTTTTGGTAAAATAATCTTTATAACTAACTATTAAGTTAAAAGTTATACCGCTTAACTTTGTTGTAGAGATTTGACCCGCACGGTGACTACGAATGGTACTAAAAATAATGAAATTTTTGGAAGCCCGTCTGAACATACTACACATATTCTACCGACAAAGAGCAATATATAGAGCCATAATATTTCTCGGTAGAGACATAAAATTTTATTTTGCATACTTGATGGTTGAAATCTCTGACAACGCTAATATCTATGGATGCTGATGACCACTTACCGTTAGGTGATAGTCAAAATAAAAATCATATGATTTTTGCTGTGAAGTTTATCTAGCATAACAGTAGAACGAACAATTTATCTTGAAAGTACTTTATAGCTGAAAGTTGCACAATGCCTTACGTAATCCAATCATTGAAAGCCGCGTTCACCTGCTGTTTTTGTATTGTAACCATTGTTCTTGAAATGTTTTGTCACATATAACTCCTGAGGTCGTGACTTGTGGGAAAACATTTTTCATGAACGTTGACCATTATTGCAACAACTATTTACCCGACAACATCGTAGTTTTGAAGGGTAATGTGATTGATACTTTTATATCGACGCTGGACTCAAATTTCTATATCTATGATTTCATTTGTAATAAAATATACAATAAATTTAAACGTAGATTCTATTGGGTTATTATAGTTACTCTATTCTGCAACTAATTTGCATAGTGAAGCTTAATAATGAAAATATGACACTCAGAAAATAATTTATAGTTAGTTTTCTGATATTAATTGACATATCAGAATGAAAATTATTTTCTTACGATATCATTAGTTATTTTAAATTATTAAATGTATTTTCGCAAACCCTCATTCATCGGTTGGCATATCCGCAAATAATTTGGCCGCATTCTGACTACTTCGGTATTTGCTTTGTGCGTCATCACCATCGAGTGTATGGACAAACAATTCAAATTTTTATTATTTATGTTAGTGAAAATTGGTCGATAAATTCTCAAACGTTTAAAAAAATAAACATTGTAAGTCTTTATATCGCAACTCAACAATAAATCCTTCTTGAACAAAAACCTTTTTCCTATACTTACTTAAAAATACAAAGAGGTTTTATATTTTTAAAATCTTTTTTTCAATCTTTTATGGTTTCACTTAAGAATAAAAATGACGTATCAGACATATGTGCGAATTTCTAAAATTAATTCTAATGTTATAATTCCTTTACAGTTCATTATCTATCAGCAACAGTCAGTTAAATTTCTGTCCTTAAAGCTTATAACTCATTCCACCTGTTGCCTTATTGGTAGTACTTAATTTCGTAAACAGAATTCCATCCAATACATATTGTATTGGATGGAATTCTCTCGCGATATTTCCGTCACCATCGCACAAGGATTTAAATACAAAGACAAATTAGAATTATCATAACTATGTCGGTTCTCGGATTTTAAAATGGCGCCGAGAAAGGTTTACATATTCTATGAATTGAACCAGTATCCATCTTCCTCGTTCCTCTTTATCTAAATAATTCCCTATATATATAAATAAATGTCTTGATGTTATCTTGTAGCGTCGAGTTGGCATCGATGATGGGTAAACATCTATACTAATATCACGCAAAAGTAACTCTGTCTGTGTTTTACACACGAATTTGTTGAAATCTGGAATGAAGCAAGTTTTAACTCCAAGTAGGTTTTATGCCTAACACCTGACGATTAAAAATTAAAACGCGAGCAAAGAAGCAGGCGTAAACTAGTTGTATATAAACAAAAGTTTCAAGCTGTTTTTTCTAATAATTACCTAGATAGAAACTTGTTAAATATTATTATTATCAACTCGGTGGTATTAAGATTAAACTTTATTACATGAATATAAAATTATTATAATATAATGAAATATTTATACACTCAAGATGGTCGTTTCGTATTTGTTTGCACATAATTAAACTAATAAGGTTGTAAGGACATTACTTGTAAACATTGTTGTGAGTATTAATAGTAGATATTATTAACACATCATAAAAAATAAAAACATTAATGTTTATATATCTATAATGAAAGATTTGTTTCTGATAAAATCACACACACACAGAAACAAAGTACCATTTTTTCGGAGTCGGTTTAAAAACATACGAAAGCATTCGTTCAAAGGAAAAATGTTTCTGATTAATACTTTGTTTACGTCTCTATAAATAACTTCATTGGCTATTTTTATCAAGATATTCGCCTGAAGCTGCGCTTGGGTCGGTCGTTTCTATCAGTAAATAGGTCAAGGCAGAGAAATGGCTGTATTTATTAAACCTTAAAATCAATTCCAGAATTGCTAACCTACTTGTATCATTAGCGAAGGTTTTGCAGAGAACTTGATGAACTATTCATAAAGTTTGTTCGAAAAAATCTTCATCTACAAGTTACTTGATGTAATATAGTAACTTTTATCTTGTCATTGAATACTAAAATTTTGTTAGGTGAATTGGGAGTATTATTTATTTTTCAAAGGGTAATCTATTTAAAAATAAAATGTTGTAGGACAATCGTTTGTAACGAAGCTACTTTCGCTATATATTATGTATTAAATAACAGGCACGATAAGTTATTTTTACGTTTGGAATAAATCAATGACAAGAAGTATTTTTTGCAGCCCGGTTTAAAAATAAGTTTAAATAATGTTAGTTAAAATTATTTATTTGATTGTGTAAATAACTGCTTTTTACTAAGAGCATACTTACATAATTATGTTCATATGGTACATATACCAAAATAATTTTTTTTCAATTTTTATGTCTCTCTTTTTGTTCCGGATAACGTCTGTAATGTCCGGACCAATTTTGATGGGAAGTTCACTGGCAGATAGTTGATGTAATGAGGAGTATCTTAGTAATAATAATAATTAGTAAATTTAATCGGGCACGTAGTCGCGGGCATAGCCAGTACATCATGCAAACATTTATAGCAAATGCAACTTCATTCCAGTCTTGTATCAATTGTTTTTTTTTTTTGTTTTATTATTCTTTTATTTTAGTTCTCGTTACTATCAAATGTTCTGTGCCAATATATATTCATATCGTTATGTATTCGTAATATTACGTTTACGTGTTTAGTTTATTTGACTATTATGTTAATGCTTAGTACCGTACTGATGTATTTCTGATTGGTCTGCAGGAGAGATTGCCATCAGGCATTAAGTCGGCCCTTTGTAAAAATTACTGTAATTTGGTCAAGAAAGTTTACATATACGACCAAAATATGTATTGGAATGATTGCTCTTTATGTGTGAATGAAATGATCATCATAAATCATTAGTTTTCCTCGATTTAAAAAGACTAAGAAACACTGGTATAAGGTGTAGACTAATTTCTGGTTTATGTTCGAGCAATAACCTCATAAGTAAAGGTTATCGCTGATCCGACTCACCTGTTACGGACTTCACCTGCGGACTTAATTATTTCTATTCATAACTACAGTAATTAATCTAAGTTAAAGAATGTTTTTGACCTTTAATCGTAATATGAACTATTTTTTAAGAAGCCATACATTATTGTGCTAATGTTAACTAGTGGTCGCCCATTGGTCATAATTCGATTATAATTAATTGCTTATTAATTAATTATGTGGGAAAATTAGCCTCAGTTTGATGAAACCTTGTCACTTCGACAGTAAAAAAATCAAACGTAAAAAATGTCATTATGACGTCACCGACACTACAAATGCATATAATCTGTGCCCTGTCAGCACAACTAAAAGCCATTAAACTAAGAATTGAACTGAATTACAAATGCCTAATTTGCTACACCTCAGACCGCGTCCTTTTGATAAAAAAGGGATACAAAGTTATTGCTTCATGTATTATATAGAAGATTTATATATGGACACGTTATCTGTCGTCGACGACCTCCGTGGTCGAGTAGTGTGTACATCGGTTTTCATGGGTACGCCACTTCGAGGTCCCGGGTTTGATTCCCAACCGAGTCCATGAGAAAATTCATGATTTTTCTTTGTTGTCTTGAGTCTGGGTGTTTGTGGTACCGTCGCGGTCGTTCCTTCTGATTTTCCATAGCACAAGTACTTAGGTACTTACATCGGGATCAGAGTAATGTATGTTATGTTGTCCAATATTTATTTATTTATTTAACTCTCAGCTTAATCGTATTTAGATAGCTATTCTAATTTGATGATTATTTCTATATATAATGATGAAGTTCTCTTAACCGAACTTCGTGTAAAATGGTTAATCGTAAGGACTATCAATGTGTGCAAAGATACTACAAGAGTGTGTGTGCAACCACAGGTGCACTTACTTTCCCATTCTAATGTTCCGACGGCAATCCGGTACGATCCGAAAAGGATCAAGCTCGGAAAGGATTTGCATGTTTTCCGAAGCAAGGGATAATGTTCCCACCATCCCAGCTCGGGATTTTTTGAAAGAAAACTCGTTTGCGTGTTTCGTGGTCGTTTTTTATACCAGATATATTTTTTATTCCAGATAGATTCAATACTGATAATATTATTGTTTTAAAAAATAGTCATTTTAGAGCAAATATAGCTTTGAAAATATTATCTTTGATTTGTTTTAGTAGCAAGATATATATAATAAAGATATTTATTTATATATTAAGATAGATATAATAAATAAAAAAATTAACAAAAAGAAAAACCGACTTCAAATAAAACACTATTTTAAAACAAATAAATATGCATTAAAAAGTAATAAAAATAATTACGCATTCAACATATTTTTTAGAGTCCTCCTAAGTAAAATGAAATGAAAAATATTAGACTACTTAAAAGTCGATTTACGATTATATAACGTAGTTATAGTTATTGTTATATTTGAGCCATTTTGATCTTGAGTCATGTTTCCAATTGTCACTATAAATATATTTGTAGGGTGTAATATAAGGAATTACCATACATATTGCATCAAATTACGTGACCTTTGTCAAAAACGTCTATTATAAGGTAATTAACGCGTAGGACGTCATTAGCAAGTTCACATAATTAAACTAGGTTATTTGTGTCTTAATACGTCTAAAATTAGAACATCCAGTCGTGAAAGTTGCTGACTGACACTTCAGATAGCGTTCGCTGGAATAAAATCGCTCAAAGTCGACAACCCCAGAGAGAAATATATAAGATAACGCTATGAAAGTAAAAGTAAAGTAAAGTCACAGCCTTTCAATTTCCATTTGCTGAGATAAGGCCTCCTCTTCCATTAAGGAAAGGGTTTGGAACGTATTCCATCACGCTTTTCCAATTCGGGTTGGTGGAATGCACATGTGGCAGAATTTCGATGAAATTAGACACATGTAGGTTTCCTTACGACGTTTTCCTTCGACGGCGAGCACGAGATGAATTATAAACACACATATATATATAGCTTGCCTGGGTTTGAACCCGCAATCATCGGTTAAGATGCACGCGTTTTAACCACGGGGCCATTTCAGCTCAAACGCTATGAGAATGCCTAAATTTTCGTTACGCTTAACTCAGAGGAACGCTGCTTTTCCCTTTTTGCGTATAAGGATAGATTAAGTTCATGACGCAATCATTACTATTTACTTGTTAAGGTTTTATAAAAAAGTAGCCTGTACCTTTTCTTGGTATATAAGCTTGATTCATACCAAATTTCATCAAAATCGGTTCAGTGGTTTAGTCGTGAAAGCGTAACAGACAGAGTTACTTTCGCATGCATATTCATAGATTCGTATCGATTGATTATACCTCACCCTGCAACCGTAACCGGTGCTCACCGGACAGCGGGTGTTTATATATTCAATAGTCTCGTTAACATGTTTTTTTTACGGAAATTTTAAAAGAGTATTTAAATTATTCATATATGTACCATTTATCTACTAGGCAACTACTCTACACTAAGTTCATGAAATCGTTGAAAGCGAATATATTTCCTTATAACTTCTTCCAATAAGTGTCACATTAATAATAGAAGATGGTATTGGTTATCGATTCTGAGTAGTCCAGGAACAAAAGGCGACTGACCTAAAATGCAATACTTCTACATTCATTTTATTTAAAAAACTAGCTGTGCTCGCGACTTGTACGCGTTTGAATTTAACAAAGAAATTTTATTGTAGCCTAAGTTACTCCCTATTATATCAATTATCTGCCAGTGAAAGTCCCGTAAAAATCCTTCAAGCCATTCCAGAGATTAGCCGCAACAATCTAGCAGACAGAGTTCACATGGCCCAGAGAGTCGAGATTGCCCACTGGTTAGAACGCGTGCATCTTAACCGATGGTTGCGGGTTCAAACCCAGGCAAGCACCGCTGCTTCATGTGCTTAAATTGTCTTTATAATTCATCTCGTGCTCAGCGGTGAAGGAAAACATCGTGAGGAAAACAACCTGCATGTGACAATTTTCATAGAAATTCTGCCAAATGTGTATTCCACCAACCCGCATTGGAACAGCGTGGTGGAATATATTCCAAACCTTGTTCTCAAAGGAAGAGGAGGTCTTTAGCCCAGCAGTGGGAATTTACAGGCTGTTGTTGTTTTGTTGTTGTTGTTGTAATCTAGCACACAGAGACAAAATTAAAAAAAATGTTATTTTGGTATATGAAAGTACTGTGTATAATGTACTTAATACGTAATTATTCAGTGTTGTGTTAAAAATCACTTGATTTATTTTACTCGTGTACAATGCTTCGAGACTGTAACTTTAATCACGTGTGCAACCACTTTCGGTGTGTCAAGGGCCTTCAGGGCTGAAACTAGGGCAGATGCGACGCCATGCGGATAGATGCACCCGGCGATATAACAGAGCCGTGTCTGTTTAGAGAAAATATTTTCTAATAATAATTTCAGCTGACATTTTACATTTACATGTAGGTAGTATTATTTTGAATATATTATTATTGAAATACAGCTACTAAGATTCTTGATGTATTTCTCAATTATCAGATGTGTGTTATTGTTAGGTAGTTTTTTGTAGTATTTGCGTTGTTTGAGTGTTCCGTGTATGCTGTAAAAACTTTTTAAATCTGTTGATTATGGTCTATTAATTCTACGGAATAATTAATTACTATTAAAATAATATCCAGAAAGTATGGTTAGTTCATATGTTTATTTCTTCATTGTCTCGTTGCCTTAGTGGTTTATAGAGATACAGTTCCGGTTTCAAATTCGATTGGGGCAATAAAGAGTTACAAAATTTTACTCAGTAGCATCTTAGAGTTAAAAAAGCAATGTCACGTTCTCCAAATATTTTTTCGATCATCTCGTATTGCCATCTCAGCTTGAGAATTAAGTTTTAAAGACTGTTCCAGCGGTTGCAACCAAATTTGTACATTACAATATTGAATAGCTGTCGTTTTCGCGAAAACTATAGGATGTTATGGTATTCATTTAAGAGAAAAGTATTTTTGCCGTGACTGAAATCCGGGAATTATAAAAATGCTTTCATGCTGGAAGATCAAATACTTCATGAATGTCTCGGAAAGGTTGTTCTCGATACTAATAGTATTACGTAGAATCGTTCTTCTGGAAGTTATAACTCAAACTGTTTCTACTTCAATTGGTTCATCTGAAACGGGCTATGAAAAATCTATTTAGATTCCTACGTATTTCAATTAAAGGCAGATAAACAAAAGAAGCTCGGAATCAACGTCTTCCCAATTGTATCATTTATTCGTAAGGCCAAGTTAATCTTGTTTTACGAAAACGGAACTGACCTTAATTGTATTTTAATGTAAGTGCCTCAAACGAATTTGTCACTGTGATGTTTGTTTATGTCACAAAGCTCTCAAAAAAGCAGCACACATATCTTCGTCGCTCTCGTGTTTGTTTTTTTAAGCCATCGATCTTTACTAAGAGTATTTCAGACTGTCGGAACAGTGGAACGTTATAGTATAGTCACGAACAACAAGAATGATTCTTGTATGATTCTTTGCGTAATGGTGATCGTGTACTGTACAGGATATTTGCACAGATCGTCATTGTCTTTGCTGATTAGGAATTTGCTTCATTGTATAGCATGTTTGGCGTTCGTTTCATCTCGCTTATTTCTTGCATCGCTCTCGCGTTATTTATAGGGCGGTATGACGCAAACTACACGTTTAAATACACGATTCACAGTTCTGCAGTATGCAAGTGTGTTTGTCCCACGTATTCGACGAATATATATTTAAATGATCGGAACTAACGTGATTTATAGTTAGTTTTGCCGTTCATTGTCTTTCTATATAAAGGGATTAGTCATTCGATCCGCAGAACATTGATCATGACGCATTTTCGAAGGTGTTGAACATGTCAAAACTGTGAAAATAATGTTTTGTTTTGAGTCAACCTTCATCAGTATAGTTCTTTATTCATATTACTCGTTTTCTAGAGTGGCTGATCTTTCCTGTAAAATAAGCATTCCTTTGTTATAATTTTTTATTCAAATTGTCCATAAGAACACGACTGACATGTAAATAAACAAAATATGTGAAAGTAAATTTAATTACAAGCCGTTACTTCTCAGGATGTTGATAATAATTTATCAAGAGATCACGAGGCAGGTCAAGATATACGGTTCATCGTAATTAGGTCACAGGTTACCAGCGCTTAAAATATCAGCCACCCAGAACGAGGAGGTCAACGATCCCTCGCAAATAAAACCACTTTAATAAGTCAAGATTAATAGACCATTATCAATTGCCCAGATGCAGGATCTAAACATTTATGAAGTCCAATAATTTGTACAATCAATGCTGAGATTGAGTCAGTTACAGTGGATGTAAACTGGAAATAGCCTGCCTTTACTACATACGTATGCTTTATGTGGGACAAAGTATAGTACGACACGACTTAGATGTAGCATCGGAAAAAATCGTAAAACCGATCACATTCGAATTGAGTACGCCATCCCAAATTATCAATATTTATTTCTTATATGAATATGATCTTTACACAAACGTAATAACTTGTAATATCATATGACATAATATATTCGTAAATTTGACACATCGATTTACATTTCTCGGGTTGAATTGACGCGAGAATCTATAGCGACGAGTAGCGTCGAATGGCGCGATAGGGAGAGCTGTTTCTAGTGTGTAAATTGGCAGTAATCGAGTTTATTGAATTTGCCGATACTACATCTAAGTTGTGTCATATTTATATATTTATCTGTAAGCCAATTGAATAAACTACTTTATGAATACGTTAACAAAATTTTATTATAACTTTACATTCCTATATGGTTTATCTGATACAGAATATTTTATAGATGTCAAAACTGTTCAAAATCGTTTGAATAATTGAAAATACAGTTGCCTCTTTATGTAACATAAGTAGTCGACCGCGGTTTCGCTTGCATTTTATGGATTGATCGTTCGATGTTAGGCGTGAAAAGCAACCTTTCTTTAAGGGTGCTTCATACCAAATTTTATCGAATTCAATTTAGTTGTTTCATTGAGTGAGTGAGTTTTGTGAAAAACCAATAAACGTTAAACACAAGAGTTCCTTTTTTTCGATTTTCATTTAAGGGTAATAAGTATCATTATGATCATCATTACCAAAAACCAAAACATTTACAGCTTGACCTACTAGGATAACATGGCTTAACAAAGATGTTAGGTGCTAGCTGATAGGGCCAACAGAGGCATTAGAGATGCGGGCGACGCCGACCTAGGCCGAGAGGTCAACTCGTGTCATGTTACAGCGTTAACTAGGTCACAGGTCATATCCTCACCGACGCAAACAAAAATAAAGCACGGAATAATAATGAGAGATACATAAAAGATGCTGATATTTATATATATAGAGAGCGTGATAAAGCGCTCTTAATAAATATATATTACTTATATGTAACTCGTTTTTTTCTGTGGTTTCAACCGTGTTAGGATTATGTATGATTGTTTCGTAAAATTTTGCATATTAATTATCTTTGATGGCTACTTTTATTACAATAAATATATTATATCACGGCTTCACTTGTGGGTGTTTACGCAGCAGACTCAATGAAAGCTCTCAAAAGATATACTTGGTGGTAGGGCTTTGTGCAAGCCCGTCTGGGTAGGTACCACCCACTCATCAGTTATTCTACCGCCAAACAACAGTACTCAGTATTGTTGTGTTCCGGTCTGAAGGGTGAGTGAGCCAGTGTAACTACAGGCACAAGGGACATAACATCTTAGTTCCCAAGGTTGGTGGTACTTTGACGATGTAAGGAATAGTTAATAATTCTTACAGCGTTAATGTCTATGGGCGATGGTGACCACTTACCATCAGGTGGCCCATATGCTCTTCCGCCAACCTATACCATAAAAAAAAAATAACTATTTCTCAATTTTTGAAACATTCATTAAAACTCCACTCCTATGTCGTCTTTGATAGAAATACTATCAAATTTCAAATGTGATACACTCAAAGATTTTTTCGAACTGGCGCAATAGTTACTGACATTAGCGTGTTCAGCCAAATAAACAAATTCTTCAGCTTTATAATCTTATTTTAATTATACTCTATTATAATCATAAGAGTAAAGCCAAATAAACAACATTGGACAGGAAATTGACGCTACATCATTGGTTGATTAATCTATGATATTTAACAGTGGATTTGCAAAAAAATTGCGTTTCGAACGTCGACGAAACTGTTATCGGTGGGAGTCAATTTAAAGTGGAAATAACTATATATAACTCAAGAACGGTAGAACCGATTTGGCTGAAAATTGGTGGAGGGATAGCTAAAAACCAGGAGAAGGACATAGAATAGGAAAGATAAATTAATCATATATTCTTAGTAGTGTAAAATATAACTGAGCTATTAGCAAATCGCAACGTAATGTTTGTTTACCTTTATTCCTACTTCCATTATAATAGACTATCATTTAAATTCCACTGTTATTACTAAAGTCATCAAAGGATTGTGTCGTTTAGGATTTTCAAAGATAACTTCAAATCGGACAGCTGTTCGAGTTTGTTGATATAACCCAAATAAAGTAACCAGGATTGCATTAATAAACCGTTGATACAGCTATTAATAGAGTCGAGTGACTAAAACTAAGGTCGGCGGGTCAAGTATCGATAGCTCTTGAACGTTTCAGATAAAAATAGGTCGATGCTTTTAAGGTTTTATATAATCAAGTTGAAACTTATAAAAATTTTTTTATGGAATTGCTTCATATAAATTATATAAGCTTTTGTTACCTTCTAAATATTTTCTTCGCTGGCTATGGCTTCGTCCACGCTTATGTTTATTGGTGGTAAAATGTTTACGCTACTCTTTTATATGGACTTAATTATACAACTCTTTTTAATAAAAGTCTTATGAATTTGACGATAGGTGAGGTTGCCATGATACGTGGGTGAAACCGTGGGCGAGAATTTGTATAATATGTGTACGCAGCAAAGACATCAGTCGCAATTGCTGAACCAAAAATTTTGCAATGTAATTAAGTTAAGAAAGATCAAAACATTTTAATTTAGTATGTTTTGATAAAATTTTTGACAATAATTTTATTAGATATTAGTGTTAAAATCATTTGCATGTATATGTCTTCTATCAGTCACGCCGAACGACTGAACGGAACTGAATGAAATTTGGCACAGAGGTAGATTATAGCTTGGGTATTCCAAGCTATATTTACTGTATATCTTCCAATAGCACATTGGTTACTTTTTATGTCGGAATTATGTTCAATACCTGACACCCTTTCCCCCTCAAATAAGGTCGAAACCTGAGTCGGAAACTAGTTATATAATATATTTTATTTGATGCCAATTTACAACAACAATGTTAATTGCCAATGTTTAGAGTGCCATTTATAATTTCAGTTGTCGTAATAATGATCTTTATTACATAACGAATCCAACAATACATTACTTAACTGATTACCGAATCTATTGAAACAAATCAAAATAATCTGTTACTTTAACGTCAATGGAAAAATTTATTAGCATAACCTTTACGGTTTTGGTTTTGGATATGAGGTAGTATGTATCGCGCTATCAAATACAACAAAATGCTTCTGTCCACTAAATATTATACTGCTCTGACTTTTTGAGTTATGGCGAAATCGAGTCAATAACAGTTACCAACATTTAATGTTATCATATAGCAGTCTTATATTTTACGTGGAAGATGTAAATTTTATTACAATACTTGGCAAAGCTGGCTATCGAAATGTATTTCAAACATTTAATAGTGAATTATTCGAAATACGTACTTTGATTTCGGAAATTGTACTGCTTTTGTTTGTACAACGAACCATGTTTACGTTTAGGTCTAATTATTACTCGAATTTCGGGCATTTTGTATACTCACACACATATGTTCATTTACCATCTGACTTAATAATAACCGCAACACATCAATTTGTCTCTTTCTGTCATCAATCATTTCGTATTTGTAAGAAGAAAATAAAACATTTTTGAGCATTGTACACTGATTCAGCCGTAATAGTTCTGGATAGGACATTTTAGGGAAATATTCAACTACGCTTTATGTACGTATTCTATCCAGCAGTTGTGAGCAATGGTCATCTCAGACGATGTGTAGTTTTACATATAATGCCAAGCCTGAAGAATAGAATAGAATATACTATATAGAATAGAATATAATAGAAGAATATGTTTACGATTCAAAAGAGATTTGCGATTTCAAAACGAAATACAATTTGGTTATTTATTTGTTTTCGGATAAAATTTCTCTATTCATAAGATCTATAATTTTTTTTCTGAATTTATTGTTAAACATCAATAAATAGCAAGGAATTTTAATGTATCCTTGTTCCAATATTATTCAAATAAACAATTTTTGTTTAAGCAAAATTAAAAGAAAGGGAAACTAAAGGGAATTGAGATCATATTTAATTATTTATTTTTAATAATATTACAGTAAAACATTAATTCATTAATTCAAACAGTGATTCAAATTATTTCATTGTTGTCTATATCAGGGAGATAATGTCTTTGTTGTCTTAAAGGAAGTGTATAGGAGAATATAAAAACTAGAAATTGAAAAAACAGTCACGATTTTAAGGTATTCGCTTCTGGTTTAGTTCACCCTTAATGCACACCCTCACCCTTTTAATTAGCATTGGAACAAGCTCAAACAGATGTACAGACAACACCGAGAGTGATCCTAAAAGGGTTCAATTTTGCCATCAGATTTTTATAATTGCTTCTGATTTTCCATAACACAAGTGCTTCATCTACTTACATTAAGATCAGAGTAATGTATGTGATGTTGTCCAATATTTATTAGTATTCATATAACCATTAACACGTTTAATAGTATTCAAGTTGTAAGAAGGAAACCGATTTTTTAAACCAAAAAAGAAATTGGTACTATAAATTTGATGTATAACTAATTTCAAATAAAATTCTAAATAAAAACGTGCTGATAAAAAACAAATATACCATCAGATTTATACCTACCATCGTGATGTAATTCGTCCGTTTAATACATTTAATTCGTTTACCAATGAAATCTGCTCAAATCATGCCATGGTCTATATTTATATTATTTTAAATCATTTAGGTAGTTTAATGTGCTTGCATTGTTATTTTTACTTCCGGAATATTGGGGTTATATTGCATTCATACTTTTTTTTTATAAGTAAAAAGGTGTCGTTCACACAAAAACCTAGCTCACCCCTATCTCCTTCGGGCATCGTGTTATCATATTACATATACTCGACTAGACCGGAACAAAGCACGCTTGGATATATCCTCTTAAAAATAATTACCGTGCGACAGACATTTCCCTCAAAACCGTCCCGCCGGAAGGGGACGTCATGTACCCCCACCAATTTCCCGGTTAAACTGCACTTGTTGAGTTCCTTTGTTGTCTGGTGCACCGCCTCAGTTGTATGAATCTAATGATATTGTACTTACCGATACCGGATTTAGCTGGTTTCGATGCACAAAGGAATTTATTGCTCTCTTTTTTAATTTAATTAAAAATTTTACACAAAGGTAAATAAACGTGTACGTAGTCCCAACGAAAGCCATTTCTGTTATAAATTATGACACATTTGCATATTATGGATATATTTTTAAGTGAAACACGTTACAAAATATTTAATCCCCTAAATAATATACTGTACTTGTTAATTAAAATGTTTTGTAACAATAACTCAAGCTTCATAATTATAATTATTTAATTAAACAGAAACATGGTCGAGTGTGTCCTCGTATCATTTAATTCGTATAGGATTTTCGACTTCAAAACGATTACAAAAGGTGATGGACGATTTTGATTAAAACCAAACGCTTGAGTAGTCTGTGGTATAGAAGAATACATTAAGTCCAATAAATGTTAGGGTCGTCTTGGGAAAAGACCGAGTATATTTATCTATTCGTATGTAACAGGTCAAAGGCGCAGCAATACTCACTATTTTATGCAGAACTTAGCGACCTGGCCTAGCTTCGCACGGCTGCAACACTGATACCAAATACTACAGAATTTGTTTACTTACGACATCACATTGCAAACTTCTTAAATTATCAGAGTTTGTTAACTATATTGTTCATGTATTATATACAAAAACATTTCTCTCGAAGCAGTCTATCTATTAAAAAGAAGCCGCATCAAAATCCGTTGCATAGTTTTAAAGATTTGAGCATACATAGGGATATAGGGAAAGAGAAAGCGACTTTGTTTTATACTATGAAGTGATACTGTATAGACGTATTCAATTGTATGCCCTTACCTGCATAGTAATTACTAACCAACTGACTAAGTTCAAGCACTCTGAAATAATTCATCCATCACATTAATATTGCGTCTAATCATGGGATAATTGGAACGAGCGTGGGCAGTAACTGCAGCTGCGTGCCATACAATGGACCACACAAGATCCGCATGGATGTATAATGTGGGGTTCATTGTATCTTAATCAGCTACATTGAAACAAAAGACAGTGTGTTATTTTTGAAGCAGATTATATAAAAGTAAGTTTTTATACGCATACCATATAAATAATTAAACGATTCATCAAATGATTATATTGATAGGCATATATTAAATTTGGTTATTATATTATGATTTAATTTAAAATTTTTCTTGATAGTTAGTAAATTTATGTGTACGTACCAAAATAATTCAACTCTACTTCATTTTAATATTTCAATTAAAAGTTATTTTGATACATATTCCTCAAGGACTAAGAAGGCCTATCAAAATCGACAACTTTTGTGGTCTTTGTTTGTTATATTAACGTAATTTCGAAATACGCAGTAGGTACTCGATTCTATGGCAATCATTTTCTGTCAGCCAAATGGCTATCTAGCCGTCATACCCATGATTTATGTAAACGCCACCACATCGATGTAGCACGCGATTGGTTTTTCATATTCATGTGATAGCTTCTCTGGTGCCATTTGATTACTCCAAGTATATATTTGGACAAAACGTTGTAAAATTTTCCAATATTGGACTAAGTTTATTATTATTTAAATCACTTCTCTTATTGTCATGTTATCATTACTATTATAAAAAAAATTGAAGCTTTTATTGTTGACCCACGTTGGGCGCCAATATATGTAGATATATCTTTGGATAATATTTCAGATAGATGAGTAAGCTATAGTGCAATTATTTCAAATTACCATATGATACACAACGTTCGTTTTTTTTAAATATAACTATTCTGTATCGATTGTCTAATAAATAATTAAGAATTTAGCCTTTAATATCTATTGCTTAAATTATACCTCATCACTTAATTAAAAAATGTAGTTTTTTTATATTATTAAGCTACTATATTTCATACTGGCACGATAGAAAATAATATCGTGATAACATTCGATATCCAAAATCAGCAATACATATAACAGTTTTATTTTAAAGTTATTATGTAACATGTACCACGGTAGCTTTGCCAAGGATACTAGGACATCGCCTCTTCGGAATAGTTCATATAAAAGTTTATCTTTTATTTGATTAAACAGATAATATCAAACATGTCGAATGAATGTCACGAGATCTATATTGTTTACAAACTTATCTTCATTTACTAATTTTCCTAGGAGATTTATTTTAATAAGGTCTATTAGTATCAAAATGAGTCACAGTATTCTAGTTGGTTACCGATCACACACATAACAAACTGATTCTGGCATATCATTTATCTTGATCATCAAAGACACTTCTTCTAACTGTTAAAACATTTTATTCAAAAAACAAAATCGTTACGTGAGATAGAAAACAATATCAGTCTCATTCCAAATTGATGTTTACATTCTTCTTGCTTTCAGAGTGATGTACGTAATAAATTGAATGGCACAAATTGAATTTTACGAAAATAGAAATGCCAAAGATGTTTTCCATATACATTATTCGCGTCTATCTGTAGTTAGACCAAGAGCACTTGGCAAACACTATATGCGTTCAGACCCGTCGAGCGTTAGAGGAATTAGTGCAGATCCAACGATTCGTATATCAGATATGTTAATTCGAGTAGATACAGTCGAAGGAGATACAAATACACAGACAAGGAGATGAATATTAATTCTCAGCTACACTGACTGAAACCTTAATTTAATGTCGCCATTTTATGTTTTAAATGTTTTTATAAGTCCAGTTTACTTCCGTCCGCTTCGGCGTTAATTAAAATATAACACTCTTAAGTTTTTTATAAAGTACATGTTAGTTGAAAATTAATTACAATGATTGGCGATATTTTTTGTTGTTTTTGGAAACGCTGACTCTGCATGATTCTAGGACGGATTTAAAGGTTTGGAGACCCTGGCCCTGTGACCGTGAACATTTCCATGTTTATTAATACCAGTCAACAAAAAATATTCACACAAGTTTTTCAATATTTGGACAGAATTGTGAATATTCTAAACCAGAAAATCATAATTATAAGTTATGAAGAATAAAAGACAAATATGTCACTACAACAATTGTTTTCTCGTATTAATTCTTATTCATGTAAAGCCTGTATATCGTTTGTATAAATATTAAATCTTAATAAACTGTTGAGTTAAAATTTATATGAAGATTTCATTTTCTTTCAATTTTAAAAACAGCAATAGAATGTACACCAAATCTAATTACGTTATAGACTTATTTATTAAAATTAAAACCTTTGTTCAGTTGTTAAAATACTCGAGTTTGGAACGGCGACAAAAACTAACGAATTTCTCAGTACCACTGTGTGTTTGAACAGAATTATATAATTGTGAGCCTATCAAAAGACAAGTATCATGAACCTTAAGTTCTATTTTTAAACGTACTAATGTTATGTTAAAAAAATACAAAAGAGCTTTATAGTCGAACAACTCCAGACTGTTTTGAATTTTAAAACGACTGCTTTAAAAAAATAAATAATAACCGTATAAAAATTTATATGTTTACATTATATCAAAAGATTGCTATTAGTACCCATAGCACTAAAACGTAGACATTTTATAGAGAATTCTCGGTACGACATTATGTTTTTTACATCTACCTCGTAAAAGTTCACACAAAATGAGTCACTAAGACCTTCTCAAATTCAAAAATTCGCATAGCAACGAATTTAAAATGAATATCTTCAATGGCGTAACTATCGTAGGGCAGGCGGTGCAGTGCACCAGGGCCCCCGAGCTCAGGGGGCCCTCTAAACTAAATCTTAAGCTTCTTTAAGGGTAATTATTAGTTAGAAAGGGTTGGGAAGGAGGGGGTGAAGGCCTGATTCTTTTTCTGTGCACCGGGGCCTTCCCTCAACCAGCTACGCCACTGAATATCTTATCATAAAGGAATACTATTTTTACTCTTAATTGGATTATAAAAAAATAGACTTTCAAATAGGCTTGATTTCAAATAGGCCTGATGATAAGTGATCACTACTCTTCTTATTGGCGTTATAAGAATCATTAAGCATTCCTTACGACATCAACTCGCCACCGACCTTGGGTACTGAGATGTTATACTCGTGCTTGCAATTATACTGGCTCACTAACCCTTCAAACCGGAATACAACAATAGTAAGTAGAGCTGTTTAGTGGTAGAAAAAGAATCATAAATTCACTTTGAAACTTGTAAGCTGTATATTTGTGTACTATGTTTATATCGCTGGCTTGACATACTGGTCTAATTGCAACCATATCGATTGCATTCTGTGAACGTAATACTTTATGCGAGACCTTGGTTTCTTATAACTATTATTTTATCTTGTAAATGTAATTGAATAATTCAAAACAAATGAATAAGTAATCTTACTAGCGTAATCTCTACTTTTTAAAACTTCAAGTTCTGATTCTACTTATCTTATGTTTTTATTGTTTTTGAACATTTAATGGAATTAATTGCATTGATGAAGTAATTATAAAATATCTTTATTTTTTTTAAACGTGTTACGCAATATAAAGGCTAAATAATTTGTTTGTTTGTTAGAATGAGCAAATTTTTGGGTTTTTTATAGCCCTTTGATTGATTACTATACAGGGTTGTACTAGAAAATATTATATCTTGCTTCGTCTTAACACGGATGAAACCGATATAGCTATTTTTTAAATTTTAGTATGGGTGATAAAAGTCCCTCGAACACCCTCACTCTGAAGATTCTCTAAATTGAATCTCTGTTGCAACACTGTGTATTCAAGTGTTAGGTTACACGTACATACATAGTAAGCGCATTTATTTCACATTAACTTGGTTCATTTCGTTATTCTATATCAGTGTCAGGGTACCCGGCAACTTGGCAAAAAGGTTTAAGTAAAGTATAGTGTGTTTCAAGGCTAACAATGAGACTTTCAGCGACCAATTTACGTTTAATTTTCTTTAATGCTACTCGTGCAGTTATAAATAGCGTTTCATGATCGTAACTATGTATTTTTTCATTCATTACACTAATGTTAGTTTTTAATTTATTTGTTTTTTTTTTTATAATTTCTAATAGTACAAATATTTTAATCTTTTTCTATTCAAAAATGTAATTCCTTTCTCTACAAAGTTCTCCTAAATTTTTCTTTTATTGTTTTTGTTTTACCGTTTATAAAATTACTTATTTGTAAAGTAGCTTTTATATATTAATATTTATTATACGTATATCTTAATTAGTATTTTGTTCTCGTGGACTTAAAACTACCGCTTTTTAACTTTTCCTAGGAAAAAGATTTCTTTGGTTGCGTAAAAATGTAATTTCAGAAATCCCAGAAATATAATTGACAGGCAGACAAGATTTGCGGAGACGCAATTTCATTTAAATAAATTAGTTCTATTTTTGAACTTTATACTTATATTATGTAGCAAAATATTAAAAGAGAATAATACAATCTTTTTCCAGATTTTTTTTAACTAAATGAATCAATGCGTGTGTTATTTAATTAGTCCAATCACGCAGTGCCTTTGGTTTGCCATACAACTCCGGGGGCATTTTAACTAAAAAAATATTTAATCTGTGCCAATGAAGTAAATCCGTTCCGTTTATATATTATAAATTCAAACGTAACTCTGTCTGTCGGTTGTTTTTTCACGGCCAAACCAATGAACCGAATTAGGTAATAATAAGCTGTTTTTGATGTCCATTGTCCAATACATGACGACTTGACCCGTAAACCATAAAACGTATCGTATATTTATAATTAAAGAATTTGAATGCCCGAAACACAAGAATCATTTTATAGACTTGGTGGTAGGGTTTTGTGCAAGCCCGCCTGGGTAGGTACCACCCACTCATCAAATATTTTACCGCTAAACTACAGTACGCACTATTGTTGTGTTCCGGTTTGAAGGGCGAGCGAGCCAGTGTAACTACAGGCGCAAGGGACATAGCATCTTAGTTCCCAAGGTTGGTGGCGCATTGACGATGTAAGGAATAGTTAATATTTATTACAGCGTCATTATCTATTGGTGATGGTGACCACTTACCATCAGGTGGCCCATACGCTCATCCGCCAATCTATTCCATATGCAATAGAAGAGATTATAACAGATAGCGCACTAATAGCCTTAAAGGTATCCATAGCAAATCATGTAATCGCATTTATTACATAATGACCATTACTTATCTCATTGGAAACTCAAAACCCATCAATTTTATGACTTTGAATAATACAATGTTTAGCGCGATTTTGACCGCAATAAATTTTGTTTTGCGTCCGTAATATAATATTGAATAGCCTGTATAACCTTTTCAACCATCAGGCTATTAAATGCAAAAAAACTCTCGTAGATATAGGGATTACCGCGTTCAAATAAAAAAAAAAACAATCTGTTCAGCTTTATTATATGATATAGACATATTTCCACCAGATTACAAAAAGTGTGACCGCTGAGACCACATTAAACGATCGTGACACGAATACGAATAAAATGTTTTTTTTTTTATTTATTTTTTTTATTTACAATGTGTAATATAGTCACGTTGTCTAATATTAAACAGCCAAATAAGTCTAGTACGGTCGGTTCGATCGGTTGCATTTCCTCTGCCGGTCATCGCCTGCAGTCGGTACGTTGACTTCGCTTTGTCTTCCTACAGTCTGCAACCCTTACACCCACGCGTGAAGTGATCGGATGCGGCAATTGTCCGATTAAATAAATGATAACAATTAGATTCAATTGCATTTTTTTGTTGTATGATAAAAATGACTAATGTTTGACACATATTGTTTCGTTAAACCTATGTTTATCTTGATCTGATACGGTGTACATATCTGATTGAATGTACAGTAAGATTATTGATTGTATATATTGAATATAGTTAAATTATTTTTATATATTACTATGTTAATATATTATAAGCTAAATTTTATTTTAGTGTGTAGCAAACTTTCGTCTAGCAAGTACAAGATATAAATTGCATGGAAGAAAATAAAAGAAAATGGCAATTTTTATGTGTCTGCTTCGGTATACGACCGTACAGTCTACCGCTTAATTTATTTACGTGATATTGCCGTACGATTATGACCTCAATGTCGAACGGCATACGGACCCCAGGTAGGTCTGTCTAAGAAGGTTTCGTAGCAGACGGTGTTGAATCGATGCACAAATTCTTCTTTGCTCACTGCACATTGAATTGCACTGTCAGTTGAGCAGACGCCACGCTGTGTCTCGGTCGCGGCGCGCCACGCGCTCTTTCACATTGCCCCGCGTGTATTTACGACTCATCCAAAACTTTTTGTGTTTTATTCCTCCCTGTATATTTTACGGATTGCTTGCCTTGCGCCGCTTCTGTACAACGAAGGTTTGTTTGTTTTGTTTTACAACATAATTAGCAAAAATATGGTTATAAGAATTTATTTAAACAAAGCGAATTTGAGCAATTGCAAACTCGATTAAATAGTAATAACACGAGCTAGACGAAAACATTGTTCGAAATTCAGAGGTAAATTTGAAAAGTTTGACTTTACCCGAGTCCCAGGTGTGTTTGTGTATTCCAAGTTAATATATTACAACCGTTATTATGGAACAACCGCAAACTTAACTCGAAAACCCTTCAATAGATAATTTATCTTAATATAATTATAGTTATTATATCTTGTAGTTGTTCCATTTTATCGTAAATAAATTTATGCCAGAGTTTCCAATACTTGAAAACAAAATGATACTGTATATATTTAACTATTTATACTTAAGTTCTACGTTTAGTATAAACGATGAAGGATCATTACAATTACACTCGAAGCAAAATATTATCATCTATTTAAAATAAGCTGACGGAACTTTAAAAAAAATCTAGTATTAGATTTGTCTCTTTAAGTACATGCTATATCCGGCCAATTTCAAATTCCAATCAATAGTGCTTACATTGATAATAATTGACAAGTTCTTTATTCGTGTTTATACTTATGGTCTAGAAAACTTTACTGACGTGCGTCCATTAGGTAATATGGTATATGTACCAGTCTTTAATAATTATTTAAATAATATTTCCTGCTGTTGTGTTCTAAATTTATAGCTACTAAATAATATACTATAATTAAAGCTTACATAAAGGAATGAGATTTTATATCCATAAATGTTCAACATAATGCTTCTCAACATTAAGATCTGATGTTAAGCATCGAAAAGTCTACGCGCGCGTTTGCACGCTTGCCTGAAGGTGCCTGTTAACACTATATTAAGTCACTTGAAACGGATAGTTGGTCTCAATATTTGTAGTCTCAATAAAATAACTTGAAAACTTCTTATTCATTTATCGACACTACCAACTTATTTTAATATATGTATATAGACATATGTAAGGATCATACCCGTGATTATGTGACATTATTGGTTCGCAATTAATTAGCCCAACGATTGACTATAAATTTAAATAATTTTTATTCTAATACGTAGGTTCATAATTTGTTGAGATATTTAAGTTATAAAATTATTGTACATTTTAAACTCGCAATACTATATATTTTGCTTGATAGTAACGGTGAGTCAGCTCGTGACAACGACAGGTGCGTTTCTTGAATTTAATATATAAAAAAGAAATATTGTTGTAACTTTCTACAGTTGCTATTATTGTTAAAGTGTTTTTGTGTGCCTCTGAACGGAAATTTCAAAGGTGAATTTGTGAAAAAAACTTACGAAACGTTTTGGATGAAATAAGGTTGTAAGTTCTTCTGCGTGGAATCTACATTCCGAACCGTTGCGGTGGTGGGGTTTCAAAAGTGCATGAAAAACTATTTAATGAAAGACCCATGCAAAGAATACTTTAATTATTACTTGAGTCTTAAAGCATTTGTCAATGTTACTGTTTATACTGCCTTTAAGTCGAATCAATTTTCCTATTTCATATTTGGACTCTGATTTTTCGTATGTGAGATAGGAACTTTCATACAACCGAAACAATATCGCATTCTGACATTTAAGGTTCGTATTCTGCGATGAATTTCGAGTTTATTCTAACAGAATGCGTCTTATGTTTTTTCTAAGAAATATTTTTATTTGTTATTCGCATCGATAATGAACGCCTTTTAATTATTCCCAAAGGGAGTTGGCGTTGACAGACGACAAGCCCTAAAATTCTACAAAGTTATTTCAGTTCTGTGAAGCTTTTTTGTCCCCAAAAAAATGGCACAATGACCAGAGGACAATAGATTTTGACGAAGATTTAAAATTGAGATATGACTATTTAAAAGTGCCCTTTTTCTGAGAGATCACTCTCCCGGCTCCTGAAGAGAGCTCTCTGATCCATTAGCACAGAACAGGCAGATGCTTAATATGGAAATGATCTCGTAACCTGTTCAATTCATGCTAAATAGAACTTTCGTGTATAATTTACTGGGAAAGAAACCCACACATGTAGGGAACTACTGGGAACCCGGAAACTTTTCTTAGTGTCCTGTGTATAAAAGGAGTATATTTTGCTATGTATATTCACTAATTAAATTGAAACATCTAGGTTAAATAAAGTAGGTAGTTCGTCACGTCGAACAATATGGTCATTACTTTAATGTTAAACTGTATGCTACTGTTATCATTTCGATCGGTGATTGACGTGTGACGTCACCGCCATCGATTTGATTCGTCGTTACAGGCCACGCCATACATTAATAAATATCGCAGACACTGGTAACTACATCATAATTTTAACCGAGTTTTGTATTTCAAGGAAAAATGTTCATTTCATTCTTCAACAACTACCTTTTTTTTTATTGTATTGGTTGGCGGACAAGCATATGGGCTACCTGATGGAAAGTGGTCACCATCACCCATAGACAATGACGCTGTATGATATATTACCTTACATCGTCAATGTGCCACCAACCATGGGAACTAAGATGTTATGTCCCTTGTGCCTGCAGTTACACTGGCTCACTCACCCTTCAAACCGGAACACAACAATACTAAGTATTGTTATTTGGCGGCCGTCTGGGTAGGTACAACCCACTCATCAGCGGTTAACTGATGAGTGGGTTGTACCTACCCAGACGGGCTTGCACAAAGCCCTACCACCAAGTACCTTTACAGTAATAGTGAAATAAATTACGTATATACAATGTAGTAATAATTAGGATTGGTCAATTTTGGTTTGAAAAGTGAGTGAGCCAGTGTAACAGGCACAAGGGACATCTTAGTTTCCAAATCTGCTGGCGCATTGACGATGCAAGGCTAATACTTCTTAAAATATCTTTCAAACTGAAGAGTGACTGACTTTATACCTTATTAGAAATCGTTAATCGTTAAAATATATTTTAGACTTCATATTCAAAGTTTTTTTTAATGAATCGTAGACCTTGTCATCGATAAAAAGCTAGTTTTATAACAAGTTACCGATCGTTTGCACGTACTTTAATATATTTTATGAAAAAAAACTCATTTTTTATCTCATTGAAAAGTCGTAATGTTCGTAAAAAACTAATGTATACATTAGCACCAAATATAGAAAAGTTATTGACTTTTTGTTGTACCTACTATAATGACACAGACTATTGAGCTGTCAGCAGTGTATAAAAACGTGGTACCATTTGCTCATGATATTATTATTAACGAAATTTTGGAATATTTGAAATTTAAAACAAGCTCCAAGCTGACCTGTGTTATTTTATTTCAACTGTAACTATACAAAGTAAATGCTGTGTTGTAAAGATTTACTTGGCGGTGCAAGCCCCTCTGGGTAGGTACCTTCCACAAGGTACACTCATCAAACATTCTACCTTCATGCAGTAATACTTAATCTAAGCCAGCATAAGGAACAAGGCACAGAGGATGCACATATCATATCATCATTAAAATTTCTTGCCAATATCTTTGGGTGAGATGGCCCAGTGGTTAGTTGGCATGGATCTTAACCGATGATTGCGGGTTCAAACCCAGGCAAGCACCACTATGTATGTGTGCTTAATTTGTGTTTATAATTTATCTCGTGCTCGGCGGTGAAGGAATACATCGTGAGGAAACCTGCATGTGTCTAATTTCATCGAAATTCTGCCACATGGGCATTCCACCAACCCGCATTGGAACAGCGTGGTGGAATAGGTTCCAAACCCTCTCCTTAACGGAAGAGGAGGCCTTATCTCAGCTGTGGGAGATGTACAGGCTGTTACTTTATTTTATATCTTTGGGTGACTACCATAAGTTCCCCTGTTGCTAATCTACCCACACCATACATACAAAAATCATCTGAGATAAAACTATTAATGGTAATTTGGTAGCGTTCATTCAAAAATGAAAGTGAAATGGATGAGATCGATTAAAATCGATTATTCGATTGTATTTTGAATCGACTATTCAATTAAAATTAGGTTAGAATGTAGAGTCCAAAGACAAACCAGGCATTTTTTGAACGTTTCTGTAAAGTCGTTAATGTGGAACATTGATCATGTCTGGAGTCTACGATCTATGGCCTTAATTCTATAGATGTTTTATAGTAGAACGTTAGCACTTGCCAAGAATGGCAACTACGTGGCAGGGTTATTCATACGTCTGTGATAATATACAATTTAAAAAAAGTATCAAATAAGCCTGTCGATCGTATTTTTGTAAATAAATTAAAAAATATATGATTGAAATTTTTATCATTAATTTATAAGATATATCTTTAAACATATTTATAGTGATAGTAACATTATAAAGAGGTTATAACATATAAATTTGTTTAGTTGTTCTAAAATTGACGCAATAAAGGGTGCCGAAAAAAATAGAACTATCGATTTCAAAATTTCTTTTACATGATATATTGAAATAACAATCTAATTTTTTCTTCATATTTCCCTCCGTAAAATTACATTATACAAAATATTTTTTAATGCCGTCTAATGATAGGCCTTGTAAAAGCTATATATTTAACATTGTAAATTACAGTATTTTAATATTTTTATGATCGCAGTGGAATCCTGGTTAATTGATTGTCATGATCTGTTTTTATAAATATCAGTCTCCACAGATATATGATTACCTGATAAGCTAATGTTCTATAGAAAAATACATGCAATCATTAATAGTAACATATATTTCAGCTATTCCATTGTTATTATAAAAAAATGTTAAACAAATGGCAAGGTATCATATTAAATATGTGGATAAGTTTATTTGTACCATAAATTAGTATTGAAAAAATATATGTTTGGAGTTGACTAAAGTCTTTTTAAAAAAAGAGCTTTAATTACAAAGAAGTTAATACTACGATGTCTGCTAAGACTATTCAATAGGCTTTCATCCTAAATGCTTAAGAAAGCTCTATGTACTAAATAGGATGTTCATATATAAGGATACTTTTCAATTATACAATACTAGTATCGTATTGATCCGCCCTAGAATTGCAACGATAAGATATAAGTACCTAGTAGTGACTTATTTGTAATTAAAGTACTTTATACTTTTATTAAAAAAAAGCCTTTAGTTCTTAATTAGGCTCTTCCACCCATGTACTTCTTTTTTTTTAATATCATTAATAGTACATTTTTAATTGTAGATTTGTCATAACTTCAGAACTGGTATGGAACAATTATTACAAAATAAGTACGTTATTTTCACATAACTCTATCGATTTACGCTTCGCACGCTATGGTTTAACGTTCAAGATCATGAAGAACTATTTATAAACTATACACCTTATTTTGTTGATCAATAAGAAATGAAAATCCCACAATCATGTCTAAGATAGCTACTTATATTCGAGTATGGTAATGTGAAGCGAAATTTGCTCAGTGTCAATGAAGCAATTGTAGTTGAACGGAATACGGATTTATCCACATTTTCTTTATAAACACAAGTAAGCCGGTCGATCAATCTAAACGTAAATGTATGAATTGAGCAATAATGCCAAAAAAGCTGCATATTACAAAATTAATAAGTTATATGTAATAAATCAACGAACTAAACAATATATGTATTTTTGTTAAATTCAAATGCGTTCGAAGTAATGGGCACAGCTAGTCTTAAATAAATTTTATGTTATTTATTATGGATTTGCAAAAAAATGGCGGTTTGGATATCGGCGAAGTTGTTATCGAAACTTTTGAAGTAAAAGTAAAGTGGATACAAGTAGCTAAGTGAAATAGTGTCGTAGTTTATTGTAGCGCATAATATAGTAGAGCTCTTAGCAAAGCGCGTGGAATATGTAGGTAGGTTTTTATCTTTAAATTTTCATCGATTCGAATACGATATAAATATATAATACATGTAAGCAATAGACACATTTTCTTTTAAATATTACAAAATAGATGATAGAAAAGTACAAAATTAGAAATGTAGAATCGGATTTATAATTTTTGGCTACTCCCAAAACTAATGAAGTTAAGGAACTAAACTAAATCGTTTCCCTTTTTTTAAATTCTGAACAATTGAAAATTTGGACAGGATTTCATACTGTGAATAAATTATATTTACAGAATTGTCATTTAATTTTGAACACCACATTATTTATTTAATTTAATATATTTAAACGGTTCCTATAATCATTTTACAGACATCTGTAAGCCGGCTAAACGACAGAATATTTTTTTATTTCCGTTTATATATAGGAACTTTTGCCGGTTCTTTTCAATAAAATCTACATAGGTAACAGCCTGTAAATTTCCCACTGCTGGGCTAATGGCCTCCTCTCTTATTAAGGAGAGAGCTTGGAACATATTCCACCACGCTGTTCTAATGCGGTTTGGTGGAATCTACATCTACTAAGAATCTACATTACCAACCGAATTATTATAAGTTGTAACATTGCTATTCAAATTTCAATCAGACTTTTAAGACCCGTCACGAAAAGATATTGCTTTTATTGTATAAAGTCGATTGAGTCGTAACTCGAGTTCACAGTATTTGTTTTATTTAAACAAGGGTCAGACATGTGTTTTATTATAAAGCAAGAAAAACTTCTCTTATCTGACTTTCATAATAAAAAGCACATCAAATTATATACCCGTAAATATAGCTGTCTCTCGGACAACGACCTTGCTAAAAGTATTTCTCGCGGAGTTAATGTACTGAGATTAGATGAAGATTGAATATTAACGACCATAGAGCCTCTCCATATATTTTTTATACTTCTTATCTACTTGCTATTTTAATTTTTTTTATATTAAGCCTTTTTTGTAAATACCTACTTATTTGTAAATAAATTAGCTAGTGTTTAATAATAGATTGTAATATGAATGATGAAATAATTTAATGCGAGAGTTGGTTTTCGTTTAGTATTCAATGATACAACTTATTGTATTTTTTTTTAATTTTGTATTGACATTTTCAATTCAAATGTTTATTCAAACTCCTTATAATTATAAATAATGCATTGTTCTACAATTTGCACAACATTTAAAATATTTTTATCTAAAAATAATTATCAAAAAATGTAATAAAAGTCAAAATTAGCTCTACTAGACTCATAATCAGCTCCAGACACTTTTTGTGTGCAATATTTAAAATAGTTCTATGAAATAGATTTAAAATTATTTTAATTGTCATAGACTGACATATAAAGTCAAATACTAATTCGAAATTCAAAATTAAAATGTTCTTTAATCGGGTATCTTATGAACTGTCATGTTACATTACTAACAACACGATACTGTTTTATTATCTGTGCGAATCTACGTTATTTCATAAATTTTTAATATAATCGAGAAACAATTCTGAATATGCAACTGAAACTGAAAAAGAAATACCCATTGAGAATTGTTACAGTATTGTCGCATAAAAACTTTAGCCGTAAATATTTCGAAATAGAATTTTCACGTATATTACCGTCAAAGTAAACAGGAAAAAGAAAATTCAGGCATAGAACGGGGTCAAGTGCTCGCAATAAGCCCAACCGTTGGTGACCGATATGAATATGGCAGCCCTCTTTGTGGTACTTGACCTAGCCTAGTTTTTGTCATAGATCCGTTAAATGATTGTTGGGATTCGACTGTTTTTAACCCTTATTAAGCAATTGAAAACATTCCGTGCGATTTATAATTCTTATATGCTCTTAGTAGCTGTTACACGCTCTCTTCGCTCATAAATTCATTTTTAATTAAAAAAATGTAGCGTTTTTTCTCATTTACGATATAATGGACTTTAAAACAAATTTTATTACAACCGTCCAAGTTTTAAAGCGTGATTGAGTAACAAAAGATGCAAACTGCATCGTAATAAATTATTTCTGTTAATTAAGGCCGATGGCCGATTAGTAAGAATACGATTATAATCAGATATTGCTGGTTCAAATTAGGGCAACATTAAATAGCATGTGCTAGTACAAGGGAAAGCAAGTTTCGGATGAATACCTTCTGCATTGCATCCAAGACGTATAAAGGATTTTTTTAGTATCGAGATACATTCTTCTGTCAAATCTTACCATGCTTAGCCGGTTGGATAGAGAAGTTTTAATCGACAACAAACCCTATCGGAAACAGATTAATTATATGATATATATCGTCGCGCTTAATTACAACTATTGTAAACTCCGATTATAATGATTCCTAAAAAGCATTTAGATTACACGATAAGGTTTGATATGTGAGGAAAACTTTAATATCAAAATAATACTCGATTGTAAAATGGAAAGTGTTATCATTGATCTGCCGTTTTTTTACAACAACCTGTAAATTGTCCAATTTTTTATTATTTCAGAGTGATCTATGCTTACATAAACAACATTACTAATTAAGGCTATACTTTAAGTAAGTACAATGGTCAACAGCAACAACAATATAAAGCCAACAGCCTGTAAACTTCCCACTGCTGGACTAAGGCCTCCTCTCCCTTTGCGGAGAGTGTTTAGAACATATTCCATCACGCTGTTCCAATTCTGGTTATTCTATACACATGTGGCAGAATTTCTATGAAATTAGATTTTCAGGTTTCCACACGATGTTTTCCTTCACTGCCGAGCAGGAGATGAATTATAAACACAAATTAACCCGATTCCCGATCATCAGTTAAGATGCACGCGTTCTACCCACTAGACCATCTCGGCTCTGACTGATATACAGGATACTGTTATACGGTAAAATGCACAGGTGCGATACTGCATAGAAACATACAACAAATACAACGATCAACCGTTTTGCTCCGTTGCTTGTTAGACACACAGAGCTTGATTATATGAAGCCCTAGCAAATAATACGGTTAGAATATTTATTACTGATTCGTTCAAGGTGCTGGGAAGCGTTGGCACGTCGCTTCTTACATACTGAATCTATACTAATATTATAAATGCGACAGTAAGTCTGCTTGTTACCTCTTCACGCTTAAACAGCTGAAACGATTTTGATTAAGTTTGGTATGGATATGGTTTAAGTCCCGGAGAAAAACGTAGGCTTGTTATGACCAATCAGTATGTGCTATAGGTAAAATTTTATTACTACAACTATTTGTGTTGCTTGCTCTCGTGAACAATATATTCGTAAAAAATGTTAATATTCCGTTTTAAATATTTGTAGTAATAAAAATAGCCACGTTAATTAAATGTGTCATTGTTAAAAGTTTTATAATTTCGCTCACGAAAAGGCTAGTTCAGCTAGTTAAATAAAGTGTTTGCAGTTTAACAAGTGCTTGCCGCAATTTAGTTCCTGTTATAGGTTTATAATTTATCTTCAGATCAGCGATGAAGAAAAAATGATGAAGAAACTGTCACTACCTACCAGCTTTTAGCACAGCGTATACCCGCTCCTGATCTTCTAAAAAAGGCCTATCTTTGTCCATTAATGGGTATGGGCTATTTAGAGAGTTCTAAGGATTGATGTGAAATTGTTTTGTTTTTTGAATTTTTCGTTCAATTTTTTGCACTATAATAATATTTTAAAGAGAAATATACTTACATATTTTACAATAACACACACTATTAATATCAATAAGTCGCAAGCGGTAAGTACAGACTAATAATAAATTCAAGGCCGCCCCGTTGCTGGTGTCATATAGTAAAGTACTATTTTGTATACAATTTCAATACGAATTGTATCTGATTTTCCGAACGAAATTGAATGAATGAATATTTTCAACTCTCTACAATTATTTTAAGGTACGTACTATCATTGAACCGTGATTTTAATTTTGTTTACATAAAATTAGCGAGTCGCCCCGGCTTCGCACGGATGCAATGCTGATACTAAATATACTATTTTTTTTCTTGTTTCTTTACTATATTGTCCATGTATTGTATACAAAGACCTTCCTCTTGAATCAGTCTATCTATTAAAAAAAAACCGCAATGAAAATCCGTTGCGTAATTTAAAAGTATTAAGCATACATAATTACAGCAATACAGACTTTGATTTATACTATGTATAGATGACTTTATATCACATAGTCCAAAATATTCATAAATATTGATTTATAATATAAGAATTCACTTTGTATGTCACTCGTGAAAAACTAAGTGAAATCGTATAGAACGGCTATTACTACTTACCATGATACGCAATATTGATACTTATATCCTACAAACTTTGTAATTATTAAAGTCAATCTCGCATATCACATCCTGACATTGCGAGCTCATTCTCTGCGGCAGTTTCGAGTTTCTTCTTACAGAACACATCTACTGTTCCGCTTCTATGCATCTACATATTATATAACATAGTCTCCAGCCACGTATGTCTGTATGTTCGTGATAAACTCCAAAACTTCTAAACCGATTTTCATGCGGTTTTCACTAATAGAGAGAGGGATTCATAAGGAAGGTTTAGGTATATAATTTAATAAGGTTTTTGTATAAATAAGCTAAAATAGAAGGACAATTGTTAAATATGTCGGAAAAAGCAACAAAAAAAACAAAAGGTAAAAATATGTATAAATATTTCACATTTTTTAATAAACGGGCTATCTAACAAAAAGATTTTTTTTTTCAAATCGAACTATGAGTTTAATCAATATGGTAAAGTACAAACAAACTAACTCTCGAGCTTTTTATATATACCTATTATAGATTATTCGAAACCTTGATGGGCACAGGACATTGTCCGATCGGAAGGTGAACGTGAACTCTTGACAAGAGAATTATTCAACGTGTTTTCTTAAGCATTAACATGCCGTGTTATCTTTAATTGCTGATTTAATTAAGTTGACAAAATAAACGACGATTAAATGCGCATTAAATTCATTTGCTTCTTGCATTTAGACAATTTTATTGCTTAAATTAGCTTCGTGATTTAAACTATGACGACCTCACTTATAAAAGACTAAGTGTGCATTGATGTACACGTATTCTACTCTTTCATACATGTTTGATGTGACATTCGAAAGAACGAGACAGCATTTATTTAATAATTACCCCTTGAAAACTTTTATAAGTAATATCGTGGATAATTCGAAATTTGACTTGATATCGTTTGTAATATCCTTTTGATTTATTATGACTTCCTTCTTGATTTAATGGTTGACGCGCAAAAAATTAACTGTGTCTGATTCATAGCCGGACAAAGAGCTTTTTGTGGCTTTGTGTGATGCATATTGACCGTGACACCAGGTGTAGTTACGAACGATTGAACATCTAAGCTGTTTTGAGGTCTATTAATACTAAATTGAGCCGAGATGGCCTAGTGGTTAGAACGCGTGCATCTTAACCGATGATTGCGATGATTAAAACCCAGGCGAGCACTGAATATTCATGTGTGTAATCTGTGTTTATAATCTCGTGTTCGGTGGTGATGGAAAAGATCGTGAGGAAACCTACATGTGTCTAATTTCATAGAAATTATGACACATGTGTATTCCCGCATTGGAACGGTGTGGTGGAATATGTTCCTAAACCTTCTCCTCAAAGAGAGAGGAGGCCTTAGCCCAATAGTGGGAAATTTACAGGCTGTAGTTGTCGTAAATACTAAATACGCATAACGAATGATAATGAACGAATATAATACAATGTTTATGAATACATTGTGTCGGGCTATTTCTATATTACTGTTGTTTGTTGTTCGCTAAGCGCCCACGCATCTCGCGGATTTCTTTCCTACGCACTTCATGCTCACGGCTAATTGTTCTTGTGCCAACATTCGAATATTGAAATGTTGAAGACATACATATGCATTACACGATCTATATCTGTAACTTTGGAGTGGAACTCTTACAAATGTAAAAGTAAAAAAGTAAAGTAACAGCCTGTAAATTTCCCACTGCTGGGATAAGGCCTCCTCTTCCATTAAGGAGAGGGTGTGGAACATATTCCACCACGCCGTTCCAATGCGGGTTGGCGGAATGCACATGTGGCAGAATTTCTATGAAATTTGTCACATGCAGGTTTTTTCACGATGTTTTCCTTCACCGCCGAGCACGAGATGAATTATAAACACAAATTAAGCACATATATAAGGAGGTGCTTGCCTGGGTTCGAACCCGCAATCATCGGTTAAGATGCACGCGTTCTAACCACTGGGCCATATCGGCTCTTACAAATGTAGTTTTATTTATATAAAATATATATATTATTAATTTGTATCCTAAAATAAGGATATTATAAGTCAACTGAACTTCTGGTTGTGGAGTTCGATCATTATCAATTCCTCTCGTCTTATTAATATCGTAGTGGCCACTTAGGAATACTTTTCTTGGATGGCATTACCTATTGGTTAAATTAGATCAAAGATTGAGAATATTTAATATAATAGCGTATACTCAAATACATATAGGAACTCTTTTGTTCCCATAATCTGTTGGGACGACTGTTGATAAACCAATTGCTCGGCTAAACTTCCAAATTTGAAAACTGATTAATTTTTTTATAACCTGATCTGGGATTTAAGTCCAAAGCCATAGGATCTGCAGCCTTATGATGCTAGTCACTAGACCGTCGAGGCATAAATAAATATTTAATCAAGTGTCGAAGTGATTAAGAGCTAGACTGCGTTACAGTTATAAACAGCTGCCGACGATAAGGAATTTCAGATAAGGAATGTTATTGTTTTGATGCAATGTAATAGTGTGCGTGACGTCACAGATTACAATTTAATTTTGCGCAGTTTATAGTAAGACAGATTTATAATATGTTGTGAAATATATCGAGAAATTAATTTAATTAAAATGTAATCAAACGCAATCTATACATGACATTTAAACTCTGCAATTAGGTTAAAAATATTTTTTTTTAATCTGTGGTACCTAATAACTAAGTGTCGAATGACTTAAAATATCAAGTTGCGTGTTATTTTGTTCATGCAAACACGAAAGGCTTGTTATAAATATATCAGAATTAATGGAGTATTCAATACGAAATCAAAAACATTATTTAAAAAAAACACCTTCAAAATATTTGAATTATTTCAACAACTTATTTACTATACTATATTGAAATCTTTATTTATTTAGTTAAACATTGATGTAAACAGTTGAAATCATATTACGCAGATATAGCATACAAAATAGCAGCATGTATTTTCTTAAAAACATTCGCAATTTGTATATAAATATAGCAACAACTCTAATGTTTACATGTTCCATTCACATGCGTGCTATTATGTGTGTGTGGCGTCGTTGCGCCTGCGCAGACGGCTCCACGATCGAGCCCTCTTTGTTTGTTGACAAGCCGAGCGCGCCGTGTTGTTTTCTGTTTTGTTCGCGTATGCACTTCGTACGTGCCGGTCGTGCGTTCGTTCATTTAAAAGAATCGTATATCGTTAGTTAGCTAATTTAGTGTTGTTAATTTAGACATTTCTCCTTTCTGCGCAGAATATATGTGTGAAGTGTTCTTTGTGGCCAGTACTGTTGTTGTTTGTGAATATTATTTCAACAATTGAGACCACGCTCTGTCTGGTGAGCACAAAGGTAAGATAAGTTATAAGTATTTCGTTGTTTTTGTACGAGTGTTTTAGTAATTCCCAAATGTTTCGATAGTCGAATATCAGACGTTAAGAATATTGTCCGTATTTAAAGTATTGGTTCGATATATTTTCGGAATGCTGTCATTGTTTGAATTGCTCTTTTTATTTTCATAATATAATGCTCATATCATTGACCGAATTACATTAAACGTTTCGCTTTCAACAAAAGGTTTGTTATCAGATATAAATGAATGTTTTCGATTGACATTCCATAAAATTGTATTATTAAACAATCATAATGAATTGTTTTCTACTAACTGTTATTTATGTGTATATTTAGATCGCCAGTAATGTTATGATAAATATTGCACTATTTAAATGCGTTTCGTATATAAAATAGTAAGTAAAGTTCAATATGACATGTACGTTTATGTAACGTTATAGGATTTTAATTTACGCTAATGAGATTCGCGTTATATTAGTCGGAGATTAAAGCTGTTTTTCTTCGACTCAATTTAGATACAGTTATTTTGGCCGGTCGCATTACGAGACGCCTTACGGTACCTCATGTGTCTGGTCGGCTAAAGTCTTTTACACACAATATTTATCATTTACTTCGTTTTACATTCAGTTGTAATTACGATTGACACATTATTCGTTATTGAATTATATCATTCTGTATTATACAACCTACTATTCTATCCTATTTCTTACTATAATATTATAAATGCCAAACTTTGTGACGATGGTCTGTTACTGTTTAAACTAAATAACTTTGACAGTAATATAGGTTGTACATCAAGAGTAATATAGGCTACAATTTATAATGATTTTATGTAATTTTGTCATAATGTAATGCATACTATATAATACAAATCCTGTGTGAAGCCGGAGCGGGTTGCTAGTACTTTATAAAAACGATCATCTTCTTCGTTTTTGTATGTTAAAAATACAAAAACGAAGTACCTATACGTAATTAGCAAGCGCAATAGCATACTTAAATTGTATTGTTCTAATTTTGGCTTAAGCAAAAGATTATGGTAAATTTCTTCAGAAAATTGCGTACCTACGTCACGGGACTTAACTTGGAATATTAATCGGACAAATTTAAAAGTAACTTAATTTAATATATTTTTATTGTGTCGTGTGTAAGCTTCTTAAACTAACGGTTTGTGTCGATGTAACATGTTCACGTTCATTACTGGTCACGCTAAGATGAATCACCTTTTGACCAATATACTGGTTACACAGTGATTTACTTAAACGGTAAATTCAAACGCACCAGTTTTGCGAAATTGTCAATACCGATATAATGACAGCGACACACATTCGCGCCATTGTTAAATTTCACTAATCTATTGACCTGTGGATTATCTGGCGCGCATTTATCTATAACTTTCACTGAGGAATAATTGCTTTTCGATTAACTCGAGATAAAATAACCGGTTGCTAATAAATGCCGTCTTGTATTATAATGATCTCGAATGAAATTGTTAGATCGTGGTCACAAATTTATATTTTATATTATTATTCTTCAAAGGAAATTAAACTTTATGGTATTCTTTAAGAATTTATTTCGAGAAAGTTGCTTTAGATCTTAATTTGTTTCAGTTCAGATTTTTTTATTTATCGACAATCGACGTCGAACAGAAACCGAGTGCGATAAATATAAATTATTTTATTAAAATTCTATCTTTTTAATATATGGTAAAAAAATAAAATGTTTGAAAAAGGAACTTACATTATCATCATGAAATTGTTTTTTTTTTTAAGTGACAGGTTTCACTTTTGATTGATCATAGTTCGTCAATGATAGAAATAAAAATATACATTTGTGAAAGTAGTTTATTTATACGTCAGCAAAATAAATAGGAGCCTGTTCGATATTATTGATTTATATCACGTATCGGTCCCGAGAGGGAATGGAAAAATTAGGTTAATATAAATAGCTTATTCTAACAAACCATTAAAAACTATTTATATAGAAATTATTTAGACATATATGTTCAAGAGCTGAGACGGCCCAGTGGTTAGAACGTGTGCATCTTAAGCGATGATTGCGGGTTCAAACCCAGGCAAGCACCACTATATATATGTGCTTGATTGTGTTTATAATTCATCTCGTGCTTGGCGGTGAAGGAAAACATCGTGAGGAAACCTGCATGTGTCTAATTTCATCGAAATTCTGCCACATGTGAATTCCACCAACCCGCATTGGGACAGCGTGGTGGAATATGTTCCAAACTCTCTCCTCTATAAGAGAGGAGGCTTTAGCCCATCAGTGGGAAATTTATGGGATTTAACTTTATATACATTCATAAAGAGAGATTAATTATTTTGAAGTTAAAGAATTACGCGTAATTCAATTACCATACGAAACATACAAAGTAATAATCTTTGTTACAACAATGAAACGAGCAGATCACACGTTTGCTAATAAGTTGAATGTAACCAATGATATTCTAATAAACAGATATGTTATACCCATACTAAACAACAGAAAAAGGTGTGCCGCGCCGGGGACCGTTTATTTTACATTTCGTTACAAGTAAAAAGGATAGCTTGATAAAAACAATAAGTAAAAGGGATAACCAGATGCTTTAATTACACAAAACGTATTACTACATAATTATGATGAAAACGACTAAAGGCAAACGTCCCAATTAGGACGTTTTCTAGTCTTCACTTTTTGCACGTTAATGACATATCTGTTTACTAGAACATCATTGAATGTAACAGAGCTATCCCGTATTGTAAATATAATATCGCACAATAAGGAAGTCGAAGCGAAAGATGACGATAAGAGAAAACTACGCCGTTTCAAAAACATGTCATTATAAACGATTACAGACAGTTACGTCCTCCTAACATCGATTGCGCATCATTTACAGCTATAGCCTTTTATATTGTTATAAAGATCACACGGTCCTTTTGTTTGTAAAAGTATTTTCACTAATTACAGTTCTGTTATTCCGTTATAAGATTTTGTTTTTTCGTTTAAATAAGGTGAATTTCGGAAGAAAGTACCCGTCTCAATTGCTTGGCCGACTTCCAGTTTAAGGAAATATTTGTCTGATGAAAGTTTCAAGCCCTGCGTTTAAGCGATCCTCGCTACGTGACTACTTTCACGGAATGCACGAAAGCGAAAATAAAACTTGACGTATTGTTTCATAGAATTTAAATATTCAATTAGCACATATCGTATACTAACAATAGCGAGGCAATAGCTCACATCAACTGGTTGTTATTGATTAATTGAAAAACCTCCTCACTAAAACATTCAGAATTTGTTTACTTTACGTTTAGGACCTACTGGTTTAGTTGTTTAAATATTTATCAACGAAGTTTTTCAATTCAGATTGCATGATTCGTTATTTATGCATTTCAGTTGCATTACACTGACGATACATAAACTTATGCTAGAAAAACGCTCGTAGACCGTCAGTTGCAGTTAGATGATCACCACAAAATGAATAAATTAATCCTTTTTTTATCCATACACGTAGATATATACGTGTATATTTAAAGAGTCGTGAATAACGTTCTCTATAAGTATGATTCACCAGCTTCTCAACGTGGCTTAGTAATAATACAAGTGGACAAAGAACAAAGTATTGAGGTAAATCCAAACTTTTCTTAGAAAATTTTCTAATTTCTATGCTTCGAATAACTTGTTCGAATTCTCAGTAAACTATTAAAACAGCTGACTTATCAAACGAAATACCTCTAGAAGTTGCGCAGACGTCTAGACGTGCGTGAATGTAAAGTCTAGAACTAGCAGGCAGACACCCTGCCACCTTCCTTTCTCCCGTCTGCATTTGCGGTATATTTGCTCACGAATAAAATTGCGTCTGGATACCGTCTGCAGTTTAAATTCGATGCTGCTGTTCTTTTTTATCTGGCAAGCTTCTTGATTTTACCCCTCGATAAACAAACCTTTGGAATATGTGAAATAAAACATCTTCATCGTGTTATTGGATTATATATTCAAAACGATTTGTTGAATTGAGTTGAAACTTTGTTCAATTAATTTTACACTTCATTAATACTTAATATTTAATAGTTTTTTTATAACATCAATGTACTATAGCTTGTAAAATGAAATGGAATTGCAAAAGCCTGTGGGTTTTTTAAAAAGTGGACCTGTTATTTTTTATTGCGTAAAACGACAAATAACAAGACAATTCATTTGTATCCTGTATTTAAATATAACGTCTGACTTTATATATAACGTCGAGATGTTTAAACGTTCAGGTTCTGCGGAGTTGGATGTTAAGTTGTGCCAACTGCGTAACCATTATGAGTCAAGCCGGAACTGTATTTGAACAAGAATAACAAAGACTTCGAAATTATAAAAAAAAAACGTACGATCTACTTTGTCTTGTTTCATAATAGTATTTTAAGAAACAATTGTAATTGTCGTACACTTTTCGTTTTAGATTAGTTAATAGAACACTTACAAAATATTGAATTTTTTACCAAACTAAATCTTCAGGCTCATGTAGGCAATGATACATATTCTAATAAACAGATATGTCTATTTTACACCGGGGACCGTTTATTTTACATTTCGTTACAAGTAAAAAGGATAGCTTGATAAAAAACAATAAGTAAAAGGGATAACTAGATGTTTTTATTACGCAAAACGCATTACTGCATAGTTATATTTTATTATAACGTATTACTGGCATAATTATGATGAAAACGACTAAAGGCAAACGTCCCAATTAGGACGTTTTCTAGTCTTCACTTTTTGCGCGTTAATGACATATCTGTTTACTAGAACATCATTGCATGTAGGTATTTTATTATAATTATTATAAAGACAACATCACATACATTACTCTGATCCCAATGTAAGTAGCTAAAGCACTTGTGTTATGGAAAATCAGAAGTAACGACGGTACCATAAACACCCAGACCCAAGACAACATAGAAAACTAATGATAATCTACATCAACTCGGCCGGGCATCGAATCCGGGACCTCGGAGTGGCGTACCTATGAAAACGGCGTACACACCACTCCAGCACGGAGGTCGTAAATAGGTAGATTGAAGAATTGTTCAATATTGCTGTATTCCAGGAAAAGCGACTTATTGAAGTCATTAAAATCACAGACACAATGAGTGTGACAATGTCGTTATCATGGGTTAAAGCCCAATACCAATCATTTACTATTGTTCTTCTGCCTAATCAGTAAAAAACAAAAAAAACAGTCTGTTTTCATTACCTAACTTTGAACTTTCAGCACACCCACCTCTATTTTAAACATAACATTTAAATGTATATTTTTACAATAGAAAACAATTTTACAAAGGAAATTGTAATTGAAAATATAAGAAAAGAATTTCTTGCTTTAAAATAGCTTTATTACTATTAATATTTCGTCGAGCATTCGCCGTTCCATTGTAGTGAGGCAGTAGAAAGGTGTCGGGCTCAACAATGCCAATGTGCTTCGAAGATTTCTGTGCTATGCCGCCATTTATAAAAGCCTTTTCTACCAATTGAAGTTTATTTAAATCCTTATCCAATTCTTCATTGAATTCGCTTTGAGAAGAGATCTTTAACAGCCATCCTGTTCTACTAATTTGTCTTTCCTTGCCCTCATTACTTAATGTACCTGATTGTGTAGATTGTTTTTACCTGTAGTTTGTTTCTTTAAATTTAATTCTACCATAAATTAAAAAGAAATTTTATCTTTTGTCTATTTTTTGCAAATTTTATTGCACTTATAAAACATTCTTTGACAATATTTACTTATAAAAATATTATAAAGATTTATCTTACTGGGAAACTTTAAATTGTCTTGCTTTAGTAATAATATGCACTATACAGCCTTATATATACGTAACGAAAAATAGGTTATAGCTTTGACAAAATTTAATATACATATAGTCTGTGCATTTCGTATATGTTATCTGTAGTATTTAGTCTGTATACATAATTTCATCTTGTCACAAGATAAACAAAAGAAGCTGATCATTGCGTCGACGCTTACAATGTTAAAAAAATAAGAATCACTTTATCTTAGACTAAACATAAACAACAAATAAAAATACATACAAATATATTTTATTGAAAGAGTCTCAAATAATTTTCTTACTGGTACATGTTTTGCAAAAGATTGCCATATGATTTAATTAAATAAATTATATTATCTGTATTATGATAAAATACAAAAATCGGTACACATTATCCTTTCAAATATCGTGAACAGCTGCCCTTAATATCTTTCATCTCTCTGGTTTATTTTCATATCTGATACCTATATTTACCTGATCCATCCATAGCGATAACAAAAGAGTTCTTAATTCAAATAGAATAATTAACGCGATAAATTATATTATTGAGAGTGTTTCCGTGTAAATATTATCGTGATAATTACCAAGTGCTCCAGTATTTCAAGACGATTTGTATTTCTTATCATTTAAATAAAAAGTCGGTTTGTTGAATCATTTTCCGATACAAAATTTCTCAAGAAGAAATTTCTCATAATAACTTTCAACAAAAAATCTGTATATATTTAACACAATTTCATTTAATAAATATTTTATAGAGCATTGGTTTATTCATTTTTAAGAAACTTCCATTTTACTAGCTAAAATTATTTAAATCATAAATGTGATTCCACTTCAGACAGTACACGTAATATAAATAAATATAAATATCAAAGTAAGAAAGACTACTCACAATTAATAAAAGCTACCTCTTATTGAAATACTGAAGACTAGTTAAGAAATACTTTTAACGTATTCGTATGGATTTTTTAAAATAAAAATGTTAATAAAAATAACATTACGATTAAAACGGAATAAAGATAAATAAAACCGATATTCGATGTAGCGACTTTTAACATTCCGGTTCTTCACCTAAATTTACCGTAATGTTACTTACCTTTACTTAATTATTCCAAGTTATTGTACCATGACTGTTTATAACTCGTTAACCACGGGACGGCTAGTTTAACCAACGTAAAAATAATGGAGATTGTGTATTTGAGATGTGTGTTTTTGTTGTTAATTGACTTAAGCAATGGGTTCGAGTGTTGGACCATTAAATTTTTGTACAAAATAATAGTATCAAAGTTCAATACATCGAGAATAAGCATGCTTTTTAGACCGTTGTGCCGTTTGTTTTTTGTTTTTTTTTAATTCTCTCTCTTTGTACGCTTAGATCTTTCAAATTACGCAATGGATTTTTATGCTTTTTTTAATAGATAGAGTGATTTGAGAGGAAGGTTTTTGTATATAAAAGATGGACAATATAGTAAAGAAACAAGAAAAAAAATGTACTTAGTATATTATTTAATATCAGCATTGCACCCGTCCGAAGTTGCAGCGGGTTGCTAGTTATCAATAATTTGACTAACATACATTAAAAACTTCCTTTGAACCGTATATATCAATAAATCGAAAGAGACTTAAGTCGCAATTTGACCTCAATTCCTATTGATGATATAATATAAATTACGTGATAAGTCATTTCGACTGCACCGACCTACAATTCTCATAATAAAAGTATTGTTTTTAATCACGTAAACGATAAGCTATATATTATCGGTCATTGATTACAATTAGCATTATAAAATGTATAGTCTGTAATATATCTTTGTATTTCTATTGTGCTAGAGACCAGTGTGGTTGTTCGACTTAATGTCAGTACCTATAAATACCTATAGTTCGATTTGATTAATTATTTTCTATTACATTGTTAATTTACTGAAGAGAATTAGGTTAACTTACCTGAATGTATTTCATATATTTAATACATTCACACAATCATTGATCCATTCATTCACATTATTTAATAGTGTTAGGCGGCTTATTTGACTACATAGGTGAAAGTTATCTGTATAGGAAATTGGTTGTTCATATTTACTGTACATACATCGAGTCGAAAATTATATTTTTTATTAAATAATGTCTACGTGTGTATTTCAGTAATATAATACACGTAATTAACATAAGAATTAATAACATTAACCTTTAATATAATCAAATATGAATTAAAAATTTAAAATGAATTAATAGTTACTGTATAAATCTTGACCGCGTGGAATGGTACCAAGAATGCTAGCAGCATTTCCCCGTTGATTCGCAATATATAAATTAAGATATAAGTGAGTAATATTGAATAATTATATTTTCTTAATATTAAATTATTTATATTAAGAAAATTTAATTATTCAATATATGTCGTTAGTTAGGTATTTGTTAATTATAATAACACAAATCGTGAAATTATTTATTATATATGATGAGATTTTGAATTTCACACTCATATGCCTGCTAGTATAACCGTATGTATAATTAACACAAATTTATTTCTGTATACACGTGATAAATAATTCAAACACATCCTTCGTTTGGATCAACCCACGCGTCAAAGGCCCAACACGTAACTCGATGGTGGATTTAGAAGTGTATCAGGTAAAAAACAGTCAATTAGCTTGTTCCGTTGACCCGCACACGATGTCGATGAATCGATACGATCAACTTAGGTGACGTTAACCTCCCTGTTTCTTTGATAATGAGGGTGAACGACACGTACATTAGCATCGCGATAGATTACTCTCTATTCAATATATCTATTGATAGATAGAATATGAAGAGATCCAATTAGCTAAATGCTGCCTTCTACTTAGTTTGCCTCTATAAATAATATCGTGATGAAAGAAATCATCGATAGGAAACAGACACGTGTATAATGAAAATGTTCCGCATTGCAACAGCCTGGTGTAGTAAGCTCCAAAACTTATCAAAAAGATATGGACCCAATCCAGTTTTAGTTCTATGAACATTTACAGGTTGTAACTAATAAGTACATTCATTTGTATATTATTTAGCCGAACTATTGTTACTTAATTCAATATATGTTTTTCAAATTCTTGACTTAATGTTGACTATATTTTTACTATATTATGAAAATTATTCATTTAGTATATATAATGTTTTACACTTAAAACCAAAAACAGACCTAATGAAACCAATTATATGATGAAAATCGATAAAAAATATAATGAGAAATTATATCTTGTAAGCCTAATTTAAAGTCATATTACGTATCATTATAAAAATTGCTACAGAAAATATATTTTATATGAATAAAATCACTTAAACATAATTGAGAATACTGATAGTTATGAAGTTTTAAGAAAAGCTCGCAATTCGGATTTATTTCCCGAAAAGTGATGTCTAGTTTTTGTCAAGTTTGTTCTAAAAGGACAATCTGAATCATGACACTTGTCGATAGTGTTGATTACAATATGTCACTATATTAAGCACATATACGTATAATGGGAGATTGATTTACGAGCCCAAGTAACGTTTGCGGTTGCTCGGTGGTAAAACAGTTTAACCTGTGACTGGGTGCTCTAATGCCACAGAAATTCTTCCACATGTGTAGTACACCAATACGCATTGGAACAGCGTGGTGGAATATATGGAATAATATAAATGGAGTAGCCGACTACGTACCTGCAATCACCCTGGTGTTGTAGATGTCCATGAGCGGTGGTAGTCACTTTCCATCAGGTGAGCCTCCAGCTAGTTTGCAACCTATGTCATAAAAAAAATTGTTCCAAACATCTCCTCAAAGGGAGAGGAGGCTTTAGCCCAGCAGTGGGAAAATTACAGGCTTTTGTTGTTGTTCGATCGTTGAGGGGAGGGGTTATGTTATTAGCCACCCATTAGAGATATAACATCATGTATCACATGGTTAGGGCTGGATTGCTATAAAAAGCCGTGGCGTATCTAAATACTGGTTTAATGCAATAAATTGAAAAATCAAAGATGTGTTAATCAATGGACGAAAATTTTACAACCGAACGTACGACGCATTGCATAGTGATTCGACTATGACCGAATCGAATAGCAAGTGTGCGTCATATTCATAACAAAGCTAGGAATATTTATAAATATTTATAAATATCCCTAGATTTGTTTTTTTTTTTCACGAAACTTTGACTTGCACTATGAAACAATTATCTCATAACCGGTCACGTGATCACCTAAATGTCAACTTGTTTTGAAATCGCATGATGTATTTCGTGAATAATTTGCATACTCTGAAGCAGTTTTTCTGTGAGAGATATTTAGCATAAATTCTTTGTTCTTCTATAGTAATATTATAAAGGCGAAAGTAACTCTGTCTGCCTGTTACGCTTTCACGAATAAACTATTGAACCTAATTTACCCCCAAAGAAGACTTACCTTTTTATGTCTGTAACCTAAATATATTTTTTATAAATAACTTTGTGAAATAATCAAATCTTGTCAGAGAAACATGGGAACTATGCTGGCTCACTACAACCTTTCTTTCCAACAAAAACAAAACATTAAAAACTATTCCAGGTACAAGAATTGACAAGAAGGAAGAACGTACCCGACTATCGTAAAAAAAATATTAATCGATTTATTAGGTAAGGCCCTATAGCAATGGGCACTATTATATTTAGTCTATTTAACTGTTCATCTTATATGCAATAATGGTCTGCTCTTCTAGTTTTTATTTTCCAGCCAGCACTCTTAACAAATTAACTGACTATTCCAACGAATTCTTAGAAAAGTCTCTTACGACCTTAGACACTCATTGCTTCTGAGTACTGATTATTCTACTTAAATAACACGAACGCATGTAAACGTTACAGGAAATAATTCACAATGGGGCAAAGTCCTCCTCCAGTCTTGAACGCAAGGGCTTGGACCTTATTAGCTTCTTATAGTACATATTTGACAAAATTAAATTAATTGAAAATGTTGCCATCAAATTCAATTTAAAAATTTAACATCAAGCCCAAAGAGGTTTCATTTAAAAAAAATGTTTCATAATTAATCTACATTTATACATGTGCCTTGTATGCTTTCATAAAAATATACCCGTTTTCGAATCGAATTTTTCGCTCGAAACGCAATATGCAATTCGAAAAGTTACGTTCTTTGTAAGTTGATTTGTAACTGAAATATCCGTGCCAAATCTACATGCGTATAAGGTGTATACATAGATACAGCTTTACGATCCAAATTTATTTATAGAATATCTATTTACGAAAGTACGTATAGTAAGGAAGAGTATAGTCCGTAAATAAATATTGTATTACATAAATATTGAACCAAAATTATTTTGGAATGAAGTTCAGAGCTGTATATAAAGAACGAGAACCGTATATAATAGAAACAAAAAGAGAATGAAAGTTTGCCTGGCCTCCGCATCTTTTACAATAAAAGTAGAGTGAACTGGTGCAGATAGTATCGTAAGGAAAAAGCGTTACTCCTCCAGGCAAGATTGCCTTCTCTCTTTTTTCTCTCTTGGTTTATATACAATATATTTAAACTAAATCTTCTATCAGTAGTTTCATTCACACGAGTTAGCACAAGCAGATCATCTCTCATGACTTTTTTGTATATCTGCATCCTTCGAATCGAATATTAAATGAAAAATTATACATTTAAATAAATATACTTTATATATTATTTTGATTTGACTACTTTGTTAGTTATAATTAAATTTAATCATAATCTGTGGTATCTATTTATTAATCTTAAAGGATATAAAACAAAAAAGTTATACTCACAAACGGCATTGACAACAAGATATGAGAATTACACAGGAAATATATTAGAAGCGAACTGGCGACGCTCCGCAGTCTGTTGCATTTTATTTCATTGAAAATATTTTAATTAATTATATTGACACAAAGAAAAATAAATGAGATTCTTTATTTTTAAAATTAAAGAATTTTTATCTCTAGTTCTATTACTCGATGAAATTTACTTTAAATATATAATAAAATTGACAAAAAGAAAAACCGACTCCAAACAAAAATTATAAAACAAATTAATATGCACTAAAAAGTAATAGGTACAAATAATTGCGTATTCAAAATATTTTTAGAGTCCTCCTAAGTAAAATGAAATGACTACTTAAAAGTGGATTTACGATTATAAAACGTAGTTACAATTATTCTTATATTTAGAACCGGTGTCAGCCACGGGCACACGCGTCACCAATGAAAAGAAAGAAGCGTTACGAGTCCCTTAATTGTATAGTTTCGCATAAAACCAAACCAGTATTGGCTATTATTGGCTGGCTCTATGTGTTTTATATTTGAAAAAAAAATTAAGACAATATTAAAAATATCTGTATGGAGGAAGTCATTGGAATTATTACAACATTACACATAAATACTAGTTCTTTTTAACAAAAAAAATATATATATGTTCAATATATTGTATCTTACAAATTAAAGAGACACATTTTGAATTCGATAAAGTGTCGTGAATGAAATATCACTGTGATTCAGTTGATTTAAACTCTAAAGTAAAGTCATAAGTTTTATTGCAGCGTGGAGTTCTGGTAGTTTTTTACTCGAGAAAACTGAATATTTATTGGTAAAAAGAAATATATTAATAGATACAAATAACCATTTGAGATTATGTATATTCTTTGTTTCGAAATCAATTGTATGTTATCTGTTTGTATGATATGTGATGTTCGTTGTACGCGTGTGTGAGCGTGTGTTTGTTTATGTAAATGTGCTATGATAAACAATCTACAAATTGTCAGTAGGAAATATGGTTTATAACTGGATGCTTCAGGCAATTTCAAACAACCAGCAATGAGTCTTTAACTATTTATTATATGTTTACTATACTTATACTACTTCGGCATCTTTAAGAGCAAACACATTTCTTAGGGCACTTAAGGCAAGTGTTCAGGGCCCCCGATTGATAGGGGCAACCCTCAATTGAAATAAAAACATCTACAAATTAAAATCTAGAATCTATGAAGATATTAATAAAACAGTTACATGATATTTCAAAAAAGCAATATTTATTCTCAAATTGAAGAAAAATGAAAGGTTATTTATCTATTCTAACAAAATAGTGTTCTGTCAAAGTGATAGGGGCTCCTATCATCATATCATCCTAATATGCCCAGGGCCTCCAATGGTTAAAGACATTACTATTACTCTGAGACAACTTGTGTCGTTAAGAAATCTTAGCATTTAAATGAGGTAAGAGTGATATCATTAATTTGTATAATAATTTAAAATTCGAATCGAGTGCACTGTCATGTAAATTAAAAGAATGTTCTGCATCCATTATCATACAGATTGGTTACTGTTTTAGTCAACAGTCTGTAATATTTCCGTATCCATTTCGAAAGGAGCGTTTTTGTTTACTTTGATAAAAAATGAAAACAGTTTTTCAAATTTCACTGCGAATTTAAATATAAAGCTCACTCTGCTACTTGATATACGATTTCAATGCAGAGTTTAAGGGTATAGTGCTTGTTTTTTATTTGTGTTTTCGTGTGTGTATGTGTGTGTGTATTTATATATAATGGAACTTACATACGAGCTCATTCAAATACGGGCAACCATCACTGTTTTGTGCATCACGTGATTGTTTTAATTTGTAGTACATTCTAACACATTAATAAAATGATAGATGTAATGTAGTTTTCCGTTGCTACCGTTCCTTTGCTTTTGTCCGTCGAAAATTTAGTTATAAAAATAGCTTTATACCTAATGACATCAAATTAGATATATTGGTTTCGCCGTTAAGCGCAACAGACAGACAGATAACAACGGCCTGTAAATTCCCACTACTGGGCCAAAGGCCTCTTCTCCCTTAGAGGAGAAGGTTTGGAACATATTCCACCACGCTTTTCCAATGCGGGTTGGTGGAATACACATGTGGCAGAATATCTATGAAATTTGTCACATGCAGGTTTCCTCACGATGTTTTCCTTCACCGCCGAGTACGAGATGAATTATAAAGACAAATTAAACACATGAATCAGCGGTGCTTGCCTGGGTTTGAACCCGCAATCATCGGTTAAGATGCACGCGTTCTAACCACTGGGCCATCTCGACTCGTTCGGACAGACAGAGATACAGAGTAATTTTCGCATTTATAATATTAGTATATATTATAACACCGTGAGAATTATTCGGGCCTTCCCTCACCAGTAATACCGCCTATTATGTCTACGATTCGATATTGGGCAATACGATACATTACTACCTGACTATCTAACAACGATTGATATACTGTTATGTAATATTCCTAGTAATACAGTTTTTGCCTGTGTATCAGTGTCGTATGGATAAAACATTTTAGTTGCCATAGTTGACAGTGCGTTCACATTATAGTAGGTTATACTTAGTAGCATACCCGTTATCTTGTCATCGACATCACTGTATAGTAAGTGAATTGTACATGTGTGTGTAATTAACAACTACAGCCTGTATACTTCTCACTCATGGACTAAGGTTTCCTCTACCTTTGAGGAGAAGGTTTGGAACATATTCCACCACGCTGTTTTCCTTTATCGCCGAGCACGAGACGAATTATAAACTCAAATTAAGTACATGACTATTCAATGTGTAATCACACACTTATAAGTGTAATAACTATACATATATATTTATTTAATTGGAGAACATAAAGCCGTTGATAAACAAATTAACAAATACTTGATAACTATCGGGCCAATAACAGTTCACACATATAGCATTAAAGAGACTGAGAATGGAAAAAAATACCAAAAATAACAACAACAATACACATAAAACTAAGTATCATTATAAAAAAAACCGCCAATAAGCCCACATGTTAAAAAATTAAAAAAGAGAAAAATAAGTTAAAAATAAAAATAATAAAAAAAAGAAAATAACTACATATAGAACTATAGTTATTTCAATAATTAAGTATTGAATTTATTATAGGAATAAGAAAAATATTATATTTAAGAGTTGATAAAATAGAAATAAAAATATCATCATGTTTGATATCATGATGCCTTTGATGAATTTACACATAGATTTTATATAAGCTTTTAATAAAAATGTTTGAAGTAGAAAAGTAAAAGGCAGTCTAGCACAGAAATATATGAAAACATGCTTAGGAAATCATCGAAATATTCTTAAGATAGAAATCTAAGTATGAAATTTATCATATGAGCAATTGAATTACTAAAACAAACTCCTCTAACTTATCATTTGTAGGTAATAATCTGTCATAGGTGTAAAATCTATATTAATGTTATAAATTTTAAAGTAACTCTGCCTGTATGTCGCTCTTTCACGACCAAACCAATGAACTGATTCTGATGAAATTTGGTGTGAAGCAAACTTTAACTTCAAGGAAGGACATGGGTTACGTTTTTTACCTAACACATGACAACCAAACCCCAAAAACGCGGGCAAATCCGCAGGCGACAACTAGTGTCTTCTATGCAACGTTAGAACTAGCGCGCACTGGTAACTTTTGTCACGGTGACGGTTTCGTCACTCTTGTCGAATCCATGAATATGTATGGAGGTGCGCGCACTTTACGACGTGACAATTAGTTGACATTTGTGTCTGCATCTGTACATATTGACCGTGACAAAAGTTACCAGTGCGCGCTAGTTCTTAAGCATCAAATTTTAATTTATTAATAGGCAAAGTTATACTAAACAATAAATTCCTTGATGCCTCAGTAATTATATCTATCATCACGTCAATATGACAACGTATCGGGGCTAGATATAATATTTATTATAAAAAAGGACCAATGACATAAGAGCCCTCTTGCCACTAAAACATTATGAAGTAAAGAAAATAAAAATACTTTACTTGACCATACTGTCCGCGTTGATACACGTTGTTTGTGTAGCTGTATAAATCCAATTAGCACACATGTACGTCAGTAAGTCTTGATTTTTTTTAATTAATCGAATTATATTTTTTTATAATGTACATGTAAGTAATATATATTCCTTCGTCTCAGGTTACAGGTATACTGGCATAAACTAAAATAAATTATTGGTACTTACACATTAAACTTTGTCGTTAAGTCGTATTTTCCCCATACATGGAAAAAAATCTGAAATATTTGATAAGAAAAATTTCAATAAAATTCTAATATCAAGTAAAGGAAACTAATAACGATTTTTTCATATTAAAATATGCTATCAAAATATACATTAGTCGTTTGATATTTACTTGGTGGCAGGGCGTGTGCAAGCCCGTCTGGGTAAGTACCACTCATCAGTTTATTCATTCTACCGCCACATAACAGTACTCAGTATTGTTGTGTTTCGGTTTGAAGGGTGAGTGAGCCAGTGTAACTACAGGCACAAGGGACATAACATCTTAGTTCCCAAAGTTGGAGCCACATTGACGATGTAAGGAATAGTTAATATTTCTTACAGCGTCATTGTCTATGGGTGATGGTGACCACTTACCATCAAGTGGGCCACATGCTCTCCGCCAATCTATACCATCAAAAATATGTATGAAAAATATTTATAAAAAATGATATTGTTACACACAGATCTTGCTTTTAAAATTTCTAATAAAAGATAATTCAACGAATATTATATCGTGACTGTCAGTCGTCAACAAGATAAATTTTATTAAAATATTTATAGGTCTGTACCTGACACAATTTGCGAACTTAAATGTTATTATGCAGTTCCATTTAGCTGCTAAACTTGTTATCAGGTTGTACAGTAAAATGGAATGGCATTTAGACATTGCATCTAACAAAATTCACATGCAGGAAACATTATGAGCCAGAGAGTTCTATGAAAATTAGTGTTATGAAAGTTATTAAGTTTTCAGATTATAAAGACTTAGAAGTTCCTTTTTCGAACTGTAATAGCCCGATTGAAAATATGATTGCATTTACCCATGCATTGAGAATAATCAGCCCATTTAATAGTGTGGGTATATGTATGTATATATTATTTATGTCGAGGTCATCATATCATAAATTTGCAATAGTAAGAATGTTACAAATAGATCATACTACTACTAAGAAAGATGATATACTTTTATTTCTATACAATAATATATGATAAAATACGAAATGGTTTAACGAGACCCTTCGCTTGATAGTACCTACGGCTTAACGGGAAACAATGAAAACCCTGATAATCAATCAATATAAGAAATCAGTAAGTCCAGCAAAGTCGTATCGTATTTATTATATAGCCAAAAATGCTATAAAGTCCGACAGAGTTCAAGGGAATCGCATACGTTGCAAGCTATTTACGAATGTACAAAAACTCGCACGTATTTCCGGCGCCACAAATACGAAGCAATTCGAAGAAGTCGTATATGTAACCGACTATACACGAATATTTACAAGCAAAGCTACATTTACCTAATATTTTCGTTATTAAGTTAAATAGAAAACAAAGTTGTGTTTTTGTAAATGTCTAGCTTCAGTCTTATGATTGATCAATCATTTGTACATTCCGGAAGTTATTCGTACAATACCACGTGCGCTACTCACGACAAAGTTAGTACAGACTATTATTGAATTAAACTTTTAAATCGCTACTGATTTAGCAGTTGATAACCTATAATCTACTCACGTGAACGCTCAGAGATAAGCCGAACTATATTCGTTCGAGTTCATTAACACCTCATTCGATTCGCACGCACTCGCACGTTACGGAAATATAGTCGAATACAATTTTCCACGTTATCGTATGATGTTTGAAATAAAACGTGATTTGTTACGTCATGTGTCATTCTTTAATTACTTTCTATTGATTGATCTTTACATGACATATTAAAAAAAAATATATCAAAATCTTTCTATACATTGTAATTGTACAACCAGCCCAATTAGAATTTTCATTAACGTCTGTAGCTCAGATATAAATTATGATAAACATTTTACAACTTTGACACAATAAATTATTTTTAATAAAACTCATTTATATATTGATTTCGTTTCAGAACAATAACGCTGTTTACATAAACGTTTCGTGTAACAGTACCCTATTATATGTAATTTCTATGTACATATCCAAAAATCAGCTTCCTCAATTTATTTACATTTCAAATTGCCTATAATGACTGGACTCTGTGACGTTTCTAGTCCACGGTTTAATTTTAGAACATCGCTTTTTATATTGAAACTCTGTGATTTTTTTTATAGGTACATCAACTTCACATATTATAAAAATTAAATATACTTAAAACAAATTCTTATATCTTATATACCATTACAGATATACACATAATTTCCTTTAAAATTTACCATAGCTTTTTAATTAACTAAACAATTTTAAAACCTATACGACATTTTATTATCTACATAAATAAAACAAAGAGATGATGATTATATTGCTTATTCATGATAAGCAATATAATCAGGTATCGAGATATCTGTGACCACAATAAAAATAATGTCAGGATTTCGTCAATGATATTGAAATATTTTAAGTACGCTCATGACGCTGTCACATTTTAGAATGCTCTATAAAACCCGTGTGGTATAAATACCCTTTACAACTATAAAACGTACATTCGTGTAATTGGCTTTTTATTGCTTTTTTTAATATTACCTTGTTCTTTGAACTTCTAGAAAGTTCAAGGACTATGTCGCATTGCGATAAATCAACTGGAGAAACTAAACTAAAACATCACGTTCAAACGCTTTAGAATATAATCGTTGCAGACGTCTGAGCTGGACATATGTTTATTCTTTATAAGTATTTTTTATGGTATAGGTCGGTGGACGAGCAGATGGGCCACCTGATGGTAAGTGGTTACCATTACCCATAGACAATGACGCTGTAAGAAATATTAACTATTCCTTACATCGTCAATGTGCCATCAACCTTGGGAACTAAATTGTTATGTCCCTTATGCCTGCAGTTACACTGGCTCACTCACCCTTCAAACCGGAACACAACAATACTGAGTACTCTTATTTGGCGGTAGAATAACTGATGAGTGGGTGGTACCTACCCAGAGGGCTTGCACAAAGCCCTACCGCCAAGTAAAAGTAAAAGTATATAATTTTTTAATGTATTTTATACTATTAAGGACTTGATCGATAAAAGCCATAGTTACGAATAATATCATCGAGATTGCGGTTTATAATTTAGATCCAAAAGGGAATAAGTACATCTGCTAAAACGTAGTTTAGTCTTAATCGAGTATCAATTTCGAAGCTCATATAAATACATGAAGTGGTGATTATGTATTCGTGGAATTTCGTTTATAATCCCGCATTTACAGAGTATAAGTACGCTGTTTGTGTAAATCCCTTGGTCCTAAACCTGAACACCGGATTTGGCGTGCAATCGGATTATGAGATAACTACCTAGAGATTGCAACTGATTACTAACACCGAAATCGATCATCGGCAGTTTTATTGGTTCGATTGGACGATTTAAATAACGATGTTAAAGTATCGCTAATTGTATTCGCAGTGCGACTCTACTTTGCAAAAAATACTCAAAATTTAAGTCTCTGTCTAATCATCGCTGTCAGTCCGTATGTTAGCTTATATCTTTAAAATTACGCAACGGATTTTGATGCGGTTCTTTTGATAGAGAAAGTGATTTTAGAGGAAAGTTTTTGTATATAATATATGGACAGTATATCAAAGAATGAAGAAAAAATCTGTAGTATATTTAGTATCAGCATTGCACCCGTGCGAAGCTGGGGGCTAGTCACTAGTTCTCTATAAAATCTTATATTTTGTTGTTCTATAATAATAAGTAACCCAGGAATCAAATACATATAATTCAACAACAGTGTTTTTATATACCCTGTTGCTGTTTCGCAATAATACATTTAACTTAAAATGTTTTTAAAGTTCATAAAGATTTATACAGTTATAATACTGTTATAATTAATTTATATGTATATTTTTATGCATAGAGTTCTGCAAAGTATGTTTTGCTTTTGTTTTAAGATACCGTACTGTAATTAACTTAAATAATGTTTGAATAACTGACCGTGAATTATTAACTTTTTTGCGCGTTCATCGTACAATAGAACGAAACCGTGGGATTTATAAACAAAGGGTTCTGATCATAATAATAATTGTTAGTCGAAATTTTGAAGAAAGTTACATCACTGGTTTCTCAATATATTTTTGCACGTGGTTTTGCTTACGTGGGTTTCGCTTTAAACAGAATTTATTTACTACAACAACAACAACAACAGCCTGTAAATTCCCACTGCTGGGCTAAAGGCCTCCTCTCCCTTTGAGGAGAAGGTTTGAAACATATTCAACCACGCTGTTCCAATGCGGGTTGGTGGAATACACGTGGCAGAATTTCTATGAAATTTGTCACATGCAGGTTTCCTCACGATGTTTTCCTTCACCGCTGAGCACGAGATGAATAATAAAGACAAATTAAGCACATGAAACAGCGGTGCTTGTCTGGGTTTGAACCCGCAATCATCGGTTAAGATGCACGCGTTCTAACCACTGGGCCATCTCGACTTTTACTTATTTATTCAATTGCAAATTGATACGGATAGACATAGAAACGGTCATTAATCTTAGTTAATGTTTGTCTGTGTGTGTCAAGTTGGAAAGCTGATTTGTGTAACAATTGAGGCGTGGAGTTATGACGTATAAAACACTTTCATATTTATTATTTACACGAATACATTATCATAAATATATGAAAGAAGTGCCTAGCAAATGTATAAAAATAAAATAATACTTTAGAAGCTCTATAAAAAAATATTTAACTATATACCTATCCAATAACATTAGAATGTCTGTTTGTAATAATAATAACGCTTTTACTAAATACGGTACATATGCTATAATTACATTTTTTTCGATGGTTGTCAGTTTGTGTCGGCTAATCTCTGGAATGGCTGGACCGATTTTGATAAGCATTTCACTGGTTAAAAGCTAATGTAAAGAGCAGTAACTTAGGCTACAGTAATATTTTTTTTTTTTTAATTTTAAAATTCAAACACGCACGAAGTCGCGGGCACGACTAGTTTAAAAACACGGCTGCCCCATATACGAGAGTCACATACTCTATACAACTCATAGTATCAAATGATTAAATTAAATCATAATAATTCGAGTATCCTTTTCACATTAAAACGATCGTTCTATTGAATAGTATGTTCTTTATGCAAATGTTACAAAACTCTTTCCCGTATAAACTACTCTAAAAGTAATACCGTTAAGAGTACTTAAGACTTGGCTTAGATTAGTTTTATTTCTTTAAGTGTGCCGTCTCGAAGATGGTACCGAGAGAAAAGGTTCCTCTTGGGTACAATATTGCCTCAATAATGCATCGGTATTCTCTTTAAAAACCATGCAATCCACACCTTATACAAACAAATGAAATAACTCAGTAACCTTATACCCTTCCAATATAAAAATAATAATAACTAGTAATTAATAAAAACAAAACACAACTATCTGTTTTTCATTCAATATCACTGCATAGTATAAAACAGTCGCTTTCTCTGTCCCTATATCCCTTTTTTATTATATTTTAGAGAATCAAACAATAAGATAAACTAATGGGATATGGATATCCAAAATTACATATATCAGCTAAGTTTCAACTGGTAATAAAAAAGATTTCCCGTAACAGGAATCGAACCCGAGCCTCCTGGGTGAAAGCCAGGTTAAATCTTTAAAATTACGCTACTGATTTTGATGCGGTTTTTTTAATAGGTAGAGTGATTCGAGAAGGAGATGATCATTATAGTAAAGAAAGACTGATAATTTTAGAAGTTTCAACTATCGTGTCATATCATTACACCCGTGCGAAGCCGGTGCGGGTCGCTAGTTGAATTATATTCGGATTAAAAATATCGAAACTTAAGTCAAGAATGAAACTGTATCAAAATAAAACCTCGACCTCTGACGTATGACACGAGTTCAATGACCTTTGACTAGGTATTGAACGAATGGGATTGAAATGGTTTACTTAAGGATAATACAACACTTTGCATAAAGTTCAATAGTTCTATAATATACGCAAATAAGCTTCGTAACATCTACAGATACTGAGAGGTTCAACTTTCAATTTGCTTACGAAGTTTTAAGTAATTTAATTAATAAACATTCACCTTTACTAAATAATTATAAAGTAAAGTTATTGAAAGATAAGATCGTGTGTTATATGAAATTTAATGAAGATGTTTTAATTACTGGTTTAATGATTTCATTGATCGATGTGAGTGCTTTCTTAATGTATGTTTTGTATTCTGGCCGAAATGTGCTATAATTTCGTTAAAATTTTAGAAAAAGATATGTTTTGAGAAATTTCTATTCGTACTCAAAAGAATTCTCATCAACACATATAATAGACACATGTAAACACACATGTAATAGAAAAATGGATAAGCAGGGTAAAATTACCGGAACTGTTTTTCCTATGTTTATATATGTCTGTTACAACTTACAACGTACCACGAAACCTCTGTTTTTATTCTGAACTATTGTAACTTTTTGAAAGAGTTTTCATTTCAAATGTTTTTACTAGTGAATTTCTAGAATACTAGCTCTCTATAGAATACATCGACCTAGCCTGAGCTTCATACATTTATGATACAAATCCTTTTATCAGAATCCGTCCAAACGTGATTGAGTATCAAATAACAGAAACTTTCCATTTATAATACGTCGTACATGTAGATCATTGAAATATTATTATTATATAATAAAGTTCACATCAGCTTTTATCGAGATGTACTCAACCAATTTCAGAAAGACTGACAAAATAATGTCGTCTTCTTCTATTGTATGATAACTAGCTGCTCGCTGTCTCACTCATATTATTTTTTCAAATTGTACTAGCAAATTTTCAAATTCAAGGCTTCAAACAAATACCTGAGTTTTTTAATATAATCGAATATTTAATAATAGCATCGGCCTGCGAGCGAGAGAGAGAAAAGACTTTCTAGTTCAGCTTTTGCATTTTTTAACTTAAATGATTTGTTGATTGCTTAAGACGTGATAACGTCGCTTTACAATATAAATTAAGATTTTGAACTAACACTAAATTGGCCGTACATTTAGTAGTAACGAGTTATCAAACTCCGCTAGAGTTTTTAGGGTCGGTAGTTGTTACACAGAAAATTCCCTCCTTGGAGTTCAATCTTCCTTGATACCATGTTTAATTAAATTCTGTTGACTGTGAAAGAGCAACAAACATACAGTTACATTCGCATTTATAATATTAGTATAGATGACAGAATTATTTAATTATAATATGTATGTTTATTTTTCCAATGAGCCTATACGACTACGAGCGAAACGCGTAACTATATACAAGTTTATATTATTTTACGACCCGAGCGTTACAATCAGGAAGACATTCGACCCACATTTTAAACCGGTTGAACTAGAACCAGCTGATAAGAAAACATACAGTGTGTTATAAAGTACTCAATAATCGTGAAATTGTAAATCAACTATGTGTGTATAACAAATAAAGATCACGCACACATTCAAGATTTTATCGATCAAATATTTGACACGTTTTTTAGGATTATTTTATTGATACTAATAGTGTTGATACTAAAACGCTTCATCTATTGCAATTATAGATACATATAGTATGACACAAATTAGATGTAGCATCGGAAAATGCAATGGAATGAAAATAAAACCGATTACTGCCGATTTACACAACCAATTGAAATAGCTCCCTATCGCGCCATTCGACGCTATTCGTCGTTATAGATTCTCGCGTCAGAGAAAGCAAGTGCATGTAAATCGACGTGTCAAATTGACGAATATATTAAGTCATATGATATTACAAGTTATTACGTTTGTGCAAAGATCATATTCGCATGAGAAATAAATATTGATAATTTGGGATAGCGTTCTTAATTCGGATTTAATCGGTTTTACGAATTTTGCCGATGCGTCATCTAAGTTGTGTCGTACTATACCTACAATTAATAGTATTCGTATCTCTCGTAAGTTTCAGCTATCTGCATGTGATTTACGTACTTTATAGCAAGTGTAAACAAAACAAGACCTGCATAATAATTATTACGTATTAGTTCGAACTATTAATTTGTGTTGATACAGTGCCAATTCAAGGTGATTCAAATGTCTAGAAAATGCAAAGATACATAGATATTGAATCTTAAAAGAAATGTTTCAAAGTTCGTTTCTATGTTGCGAGATCTCAAAATATATTTTTCTAATTTCAATTAAGATATGATTCTTTTATTTTAAATACTTTTTCAATATTCACATTTGATTCATCGAACCTCACTGAGCAAATTCGATTAAAAGAGGTGATATACAATTGATTAATGTGATACTTTATACTGGCTGGCATATCTAAAAAAAAAAGTAAACAAATCCCGACGACGATATTATCACGCATCGATTCCAATAAGTCATTTGTTTACACAGGAACAGCTGACTTGTGAGCGAGCGAGTTGACGGGGGTCCCCTCGCCTCCCACAGAGGTTAATAATACGGGCAAATATGACCACCCGCATTAAAACCTTTGTTGTCATACCAATAACTATGTTTTTTTTTTAAATATAAATGTATATGACATAAAAACCTACAATTATGTGTTATAAATAAATTTATACATTGCCACTGTTGTATTATGTACCAGATTTGAACATTTTTCTTTGTAGTTTTTTTGGTGCGTACCAACTATAACTACGAATTCATAGAAAAAGGGCATTCACTATTCAGGAATGTTAATCATAAATTAAATAAATATTAATATTTAAATATTAATTGACTGGGAGCGTGGCGTCTTCTGTAATCCGGCTACTCGGAGGTCGGGCTCGGAGGATGGTTTGAGGTTGGGAGTCCTGGCGCTGTGTGGGCTCATGTTGACTGGGCGTCCATACTAGGCCTGGTGTTCATATAAAAAAGTGTTAAATCATTTCACTTTACCTTACATAGATTAGATACTTTTTCGAAATGCCAATAAATAAAAAAAAAAGTATATACATAAATAAATTATGTATGTACTTCAAATAAGTAAGCAACTCATTTCGTTTTCGTTTTTTCAAATACCGAAGTGAATCGTTTGAGAAGTTTAAAAGTCATTTACCAGCGTAATTTCCAAACGGTATCAGAAATAGTGAGCACATAGATCGTTTTCGAATATGTACGGTTGAGTGAATATATATTCTAAAATCCAGGGCTTTGAAATGGTTAGTAAGTTTGCGAACTCTCGACCAGTTTGAAGGAGTGTTGTTAACAAAGCACTCTGAGCGGTGAGGCCCTACCATGGTAACGTACTTTGGTAATTCGAAATTTCATTCGAAGTAAAATCACTTTTAAATTAAATCTATACATATAATAAAATTGGATTGTCTGTTTGTAATATTAAAATAGCCCTTTATTAACTCAATGCATATGTATACAGGTTACATTTACCGAAATAACATTGTTTACGATTTTTGTCTGTCTGTCTGTTTTTCCCGGCTAATCTCTGGAACGGCTGAACCGATTTTGATAAGACTTTCACAGGTAAATGACTCATATAATAAGGTTTAACTTAGGCTATAATATTTTGTTTAATTCAAACGCGTACAAGGGCACAGCTAGTGAACAAATAAAATTAATTATTTTATTCTTAATGTTTCAGGTAAATATCTCCAAAGATGACCACGTCTTTGCTGGATCGGATTCGTTTACTGTGAGTTTATATTATGAATTCTTAAAACGAATTTACACGTGAAATCTCGTAACGTTAAATATAAAAAGAGAAGAACGTAAAGGATTTAGAGGTAACTTCATGAAATAGCGTTAACGTTTTAACATTCAAATTTATCGTCAACGTAAACGCTTAAAATTGTGACTGGCAGGGAGACGGTAAAAAAGCCAGCAGTAACAGCATATACTCGTTGAAGTTATTATCATTAAGGCGTTAATTATATACAAATAAAAATTAAAAATTGTTACAATAAAAATCATGACGAATAGAATAAGGTAAAAATGCTAGCATTTCCCTATTGAATCATAACTCCGATCCTCTGAGCAAAACGAAACAACCCTCCTTTCTCTAGTGGATGTAATAAGGCGAGATGTTGTACTATGAAGGTTTAGTTGTATTATCCCAACAACTAAGTGCAAGTGGGACTAGATGTGGTATGTAGGTATATGTAGTATATGTATGTATTTAAATTAGTAAAAAGTAGTAAGCATTGAGTTTGCTGTAGTTAGTAATTTTAACTTGAATTAGAATTGTTTTAATGCTTACACTAGTGGACTGTTTAGTCTACTTAAATAAAACCTTTTTACTGTGCCTTTTTTGACTGGACGTACAGACTGTAAGAACGAAATTATAAAAAAAAAAAACAATAATCTCAATCAATATTTAATGTAAGGTTAATAAGAATAGATGTCATTACAGTTGAGTGTGTTTAGGTACCATAAGATTGTGAGGACAATATGCAATAGTGAATCAAATACGTACATCAAGATCATGTTTCAATCCGAGCAATCATTTCTAAATCATTCAAGGACCTTACTTGTGCTCAATCAATTCGTGATCAAAATCATAATAAAACATACATTTAAGTGTGATTTTGCAATAGTACGTAAGTACTAAAACATTTACTAGATTAAATTAAAACGTAGGTGTTACGAAACGAAAAACATTATTGTTTATTTTGTTTAATATAATGTTATTAATATGTGTTTCTTAACTTGGGAAACATAGTAGTAGAATAAATTGAATTATGTAATCAACGAGGGTATAGATGATAGCGCACCTTCGGAATCAAAGGATCTTGAAACTCCTGGCTAATAAAGATATGATTTGTTTGTTGGTAGTAACAGCATAGAATTAGAAGACAGAGGCAAGAAAACGTTTTTTTTCTAATAAATCAGCCTACGCCGTTCGTACAGTGTTAGTGTAGGTATTGTGATTATATTTAAAAGACACATATCTCTGTATCTTCAATTATTTCGATTTTGATGATGCCAGGAACCAAAATTGATGGTAATGTCATCTAATCGATTTCAACCATGACATCGCAAATTTAAAGGGAGACTGACTAACTATGCTAGGCATCTTATAGTCCACAAATGTTCAGCAGGAGTACTTCTATACCCTCAATCGGCTATACGGATGTAACAATTCCACATTCTAGACTCTACGCTGTAACAAGTTCTCCAGGTCTCTATAGATATAGGTTACGTCCAAATTCATCCAAACATTTTCCAAAACAATTAGAAATACATTCACAATATATTTCAACAAAATTGTTCTAAGTCGTAGTCCGTTACTTCGAATTTCGCTCCGTTGAATATCGTTCACGGCCGATTGGGAACAAATTGAGTGAGAGGCGACTTTAATCGGCTTAATTTCAGTTTCGTAACATTTATATATTCTCCATACAACACCAAATATAACGTTAATTAGAACCAGCGCCTATAATACAATTAGCGATGAAATAATTAAATAAAATAACAGCCTACACCTGTTCCAATGCCGGGCGAAAGGAAAAGAGTTGAGAGTTCTTCCATCACGCTGTTCCAAAGCCAATATTTGCTTACATATGTGAAAGACTTTCATTAACTACGAAATAATATATAAACAAAAATTAAGCACATGAAAATTCAGTGATCCTTGCCTGATTGGACCCACGTGTCCTTACCACTGAACCATCTCGACTATATATAGATGAAATGACAAATCTAGTTCCTCTTTCTTATTTAAGAAGTTATAAATATTTTCCTATAAAGACGTTAATTCCTATATTTCTCGAAACGTTCATTCGTTACCATTTGAAATCCTTAAAACCATATAAAGTATTCATAGAAAGGCAATCATCCTTGATATCATATTATTCGTATGTTACATATATATGTTGTGTGTATATTACATATTTGTTACCATCACTTTACCACTAAGCCTTATACCAAAACAAATGATTATAAATTATTTAATTACCATAACATTAATTTATTAAAGTGTATGCAGCGCTGGTCACTCATCAAGGTCTGTTACCAGAAATGAAGAATTAATTTACTATATATATATAATTTATTCGTATATACTGATATACGTATATACATACTAAGAAATTAATATAATTACGTTAATTAAAATACCGCAGTCAGTATGCGCGCGACATTCTCATAAATGTTTTATTATTTGGGAATAGAGTTTTGTGTTAGAACAATTTTATTTCTCAGGTTAATCGTCGGGGTAAGAAAAGGTTCATCATCTTAAGGTGATAAGATCTATTTTCGTGTGCTCAGTGTGAGCGAGAATCAGCTTTACTGATTGAAAATGCCTTGCAATGATTTGATGTTTAGATTTAAAAGGTACTAAGAGCTTAAGACTTGATCAGGGAATGAATTTTAAAACTGACGAAGGTTTTCTTATGACTGTACATAACTCACACTAACAGTTGGGCTGAAGCCTTATCTACCATGTGCCAATGAGGAGTTCGGTAGAGGATCGGTCGTTTGCCAACTCTGGTGCAAGATAAAAAATAATGGATTTAAGGATAGAGAAAGAAGTCTAGACTCTCAGACCAGAAATAAATCCGATAAGAAAGATCCAAAATTCCATGCTTTTGGAACCCTTGAGTATACTAACTAAGCTCCCGTAGTAGTCCATTAGAAACCAGATCGTTACCCGTTAAAGGAGGCTGCCAAGAGAAGGCGCCAGTGTCGAAAAGATTGTCTGTTTCACAAAAGGATTAAAACACGCAATATACGAGGGACGTTTTAATAAAATTTTCTATATTGTTTTAATAAGCTTTTTATGGTTTATCCTTCTATGATAATAATGTCATATATCAGCAGAGGATCAGTTCTGTCACAAGAAACATCACAATTTGTATTATGACACGCTGACAACGTTTTATGACGACGCATTAACTCTTATAAATTATCGTGAATGTGATATAGTATGTCAGAGAATTTATCGTCCTTTTTAGGCCATGTTTATTAAAAGGCATTGTTTTCGTGTTGTTGTTCTAACGTATATTAAACTGTTCTACTAACTCCGAAAATTTGTGTTTATATTTCATCTTGTGTTCGCCGGTGAAGGAAAACATCGTGAGGAAACCTGCATGGGTCCCATTTCATAGACATTCTGCCACATGTGTATTCCATTAAACCGCATTGGAACAGTGTGGTGGAATATGTTCCAAACCTACTCTTCATCTTTGTTTTATTTCTTCTCTTCAAAGGGGAGGAGGCCTTAGCCCAGCAGTGGGAAATTTACAGACTTTTGTTGTTGTACCATACTATCAGATATATAACCTGCAAAAAAACTTCTCAAATCTAAACATGAATTTAAAAGAAAGAGATGAACTGTCATTTATTTCGTTTTCAAAAATTTGTATCACATATGCTTGAAAAATGAACGATAGTTTATAGTCTGCAAATTCGAGAAACTTTTGAAATGTACAATTCTGTTGAATGCTTAAATGTCAAGGCGTGGGCGTCACTGCACCTTTGAGTAATCCGATTAATTAGTGTGTATTATCATAAACCTGATAGTTTCGCGTACAATGAATCGAAAATGATATTTAGTTTATGAAATATAAGCTTAAGTAACTAAATGATTAGGTGTTTTTTTAAAGAATTCTAGTATAATGTCACACACATTTGTTTCAATGGTTTGCGCAGATATCCGATCTCCCCAAATATCCAGTAATATTTGAAAATTTTACACACATTTTTTATCATTAATAGTGAAATAAAATATTACAATTTCTTGGAATTTTTGGCTCGATAAAAGTATTATAAAGAAGGCTTGTGATGGAATATCACCGCGATACCCTGTCTTACGGGTTATATTTAGATGTGGAAAAATTCACACGAATCATAACGGTTTCTTTACGATCTTTTCCGACAAGAGATGGCTTTCTATGAACACCTTTTTTGGACCTTATAAAGCGCATGAGCTGTTCAGACATCAAGGCCTTAAAATCTTTAGTGATGCCTGGGTTTGAATCTACATGATTCCGTTGAGAACCATGTAAATCATCAAATGGCCAATTTCGGCTCAGACATAAATTTACGTTAAACAATCGCTTGCAGATTAACAAAATGAGTTAGACATTGCGCCACATACGCTCGGATACTGTCGGTGTCAGCCACGGTGCCCTTGCCCCAACAATCAAAAGAAAGAAGCGATACGAGCCCCTTGATTGATCCAGTATATTATTGTGTAAAAGGTAATTTGTAAAAAAACATATTTGTTAAAGTATTCTCGTATTGTTTTTTGATAGATATACTGTAGGGTTTTATTGGCTGACACCGACTCCAAATATAACAATAATTATAACTACATGATATAATCGTTAATCGACTTTTAAGTAGTCTAATATTTTTCATTTCATTTAACTTAGGAAGACTCTAAAAAATATGTTGAATACGCAATTATTTTTATTACTTTTTCGTGCACATTAATTTGTTTTAAAATAGTGTTTTGTTTGAAGTCGGTTTTTCTTTTTGTAAAAATTTTATTTATTTTTTGATTTTAAGTGAAGCTGATGTTGACTAACTATTTTTTTTAATACGGATAGATTAAGCGTTCCGTTTATATGAGTCAGAAACTACTTCGAGGACAATTTCAAAGGAAACTTGCGAATAAAGCAAAAATAGACTTTCGAAAATGCGGATTTAATACGTCACGCGGCGTAAACTACAAGGATCCCTCGAAAGAGCTGTAATCGAACTCAGCAAAAAAACTTTGAAAAAGACCAACTATATTTCGTACATCATATGACATCACATCACATACACAAAATTTGATTAAAGATAGTAAGAAATTCTGCCCCATATCGCACCCTAACTGCGAGCCGTATAGGAGTTCCATCACTACATAGTATAAAACAAAGTCGCTTTCTCTGTCCCTATATCTTTCAATCTACGCAACGGATTTTGATGCGGTTTTTTTTAAAAGATAGTGTGATTCAAGGGGAAGGTTTGTGTATATAATACATGAACAATATAGTAAAGAAACACTGATAATTTTAGAAGTTTGCGATGTGATGTCGTATATAAACAAATTCTGTAGTATATTTAGTATCAGTATTGCACCCGTGCGAAGCCGGGGTGGGTAGCTAGTTGATTATAATATTCGACTATGATAATTACATAAACATAACCACATTACGGAAGGTGACTCAAATATCCAAATAACCTATAAATAAAAGATTCGACCGAGTATCGCTAACGTGCTCCTCAGAATTGTTCCGTTCCCTTCCGTTCCGTTACTTTGTCATGGATCCTGTGCTCAGAACCTTACCAAACTTTCACCAAATTACCCTTGAAGTATATATTTTATAATAAAAAAAGAATTATCAAAATTGGTTAACGTGATTTTCAGTTATTCACCTATTTGTCGCGCATATACATAATGCAAATTTAAGACTTATGTCGTTTTCACATGGATTCCATCATCGGAAAAAAAAATAAAAAAAATGGGACCCCACGGGAAGCACTACCTTTCAAACAAAAAAAAAATTATCAAAATCGGTCCACCCAGTAAAAAGTTATGAGGTAACAAACATAAAAAAAAAAAAAAAAAAAAAAAAAAAAAAAAAAAAATACAGACGAATTGATAACCTCCTCCTTTTGGAAGTCGGTTGAAAATGAGTTAGACATTGCGCCACATACGCTCGGATACTGGTTAACTTGCGCTGTGGCGTATCAGCGTGTCGGCCAGTGCACGTGTAACAAATATCAAACACAACTATCTAAACAATCTCGCATACATCGTAACTTTACACGATTTAATATAAAAGTTCACAGTAATTTACATAAAAAAAATTATGTACTATTTGAATATCGTAGAAAATACTTGGTGGTAGTGGCTTTGTGCAAGCCTGTCGGTGTAGGTACCACCCTATATTTATATATTCTACCTACAACAATACTTCTAATTGTTGTTCCCATTTGAAGAATTTTTTTATGATATGGTTTGGCGAACGAGCATATGGGCCACCTGATGGTATGTGGTCGCCATTACCCGTAGACAATGACGCTGTAAGAAATATTAACTATTCCTTACATTGTCAATGTGCCACCTTTGGAACTAAGATGTTATGTCCCTTCTAGTTACTTGTAGTTACACTGGCTCACTCACCCTTCAAACCGGAACACAACAATACTGAGTACTATTATTTGACGTTAGAATAACTGATGAGTAGTATGAGTGGTACCTATCCAGAAGGGCTTGCACAAAGCCCTACCACCAAGAAATGTGAGCTGATATAAACACACTAACTTATCTTAGTCCAAAGTTGGTGATATCCTACATAGATGGTCAGTGGTGATCATCTAACGAAAAATACAAAAATTTACGATAAAATGTGAAAGTTTTTCATCGTCTTTTTATAAAACTTCAACTAATACTAACATTGTTATACTGTCTTTTGTGGAAACTCATATCAGTAAGTGGACACTTTCACGATGTAACAAAACCATTGGCGCACGTCTTCAATATCTATCTACAAAGTCTTTCTTTTAGGGCGACCCTTAGGGTATAGAATAAATAATATGCAGTGCGAATACTCGCAACTTGTGTATTCGCTATGCATTTTGTTATTTATCAACAAGACCAACTCTCTAGTTAGGACATCGTCGGACCTACTCGGAATATTCTATATTGCTGTATTCGGGTCTGAAGGATTTGTAAGCTAGTGTAATTTACAGGCATAAGCGGACATTACCTGGGAACCCGTGATTACCTGAGTTTTTTTTTTTTTACATGTGTATTGACTGTGTACAAATAGCTTATAGAAGATACAGTTCCATTGCCTATGATCATAGGTAATATATAACCCAAAGTGCATCTCTGCCTTCAAATAAAAAAAAAACTTTAGTGAAAATATAAATAGAAAATAGTTTGTATACAATTTAAAGTCATTTAACTCGTCTAACATTTTAATATGAAACTTTTAATTGTATACATCACGATAAGCCCGTACACATGGAATGAAAATCATACGTGTACAATGGCTTGCAATGCTCGCTCGTAGTAAAAACACAAAGCGATAAACTCCACGTGTGTTGATCCTTCTTACTAGCTCATTTGATTGCGGAAATAATTATAGCTCTTGGATTATTGCGAATTGGTTTCAATGTCAATAAACTTATCTGTTAACGCAATCGAAACTAATCTCTAAATCAAAGGACTTGAAGCTTAATATGGTGCGTGCCTATTGCAAGCTGTTGCACTTCATCAGGTTATGTAAATGTACGCAGCTGCATGGCGGCGTGTTTAACGTTTTATGTCTATTTCAAAGAATTCTAGTTCGCAAACTATACCTCATATGGAATAAAATTGCGCGCATTATTATAATTGATGACTTTTATTTGATTGCATAAGAGCCTGTTGTCTTTATCAGTCGTGTCTTGTTTGTCTGACGCAATTGCCGTGAACCGAAAATGATCCCAGTATAATCGACCTATATATTCGAATATAAAATTCAGCTTATCGCCTTATCTGTGCATTTGATAAGCCAATGTTTACCAAACACGAAGCAAGCCCGAAATAATATTTGTTCGGCTATATTTGATCTAGTTTTGTTGTATTTCACATGGAAATTGTTCATGGGTACTTCACCTTACTTTTTATATAGTTACTAGTGATCCCCCAGGGCATCGCACGGGTACAATACTGATATTAAATATTCTATAGAATTTATTAATTTACGACATCACCTTAGAATCATCTAACATTATCAGTGTTTCTTTATTATATTGTCCATGTATTATATACACAAACCTTCCACTCGAATCACTCTATCTATTAAAAAAAACCGCATCAAAATCCGTTGCGTAATTTGAATTTTCTAAGCATTCATAGGTACAGACAGCAGAATCGACTTTGTTTTATACTATGTAATGATTAATTTAATATTAAAGACAATTAAGACAATAAAATAAATTAAATTAAATGAACAGAAGAGAATCTATCTAACTACTCTGTCCTAAAAGACACAAACAATAACCTTGTGTCTCATGGGTCAGGAAAATGGTGACACATATGTGTCTGACGGGACAGGAAAATGGTTTAACCCGAAGAGCACCACTGAAAAGTTTGTGCGGGTTTAGTTTATATTTTTAACAGTATTCGTAAATAAAACTTAGAACTGCTAAGAACTAAACCTTATCTTCTAAGAGGATGTGATTGTATTTTAATTCATTTGGCATTGATTACAAGTGCTGTTTTGATTAATCATTGCAGCGAAGTATCATTAAAAATATATAACTTATATTCAGTTGTCATTATTTTTTTAGCTGATTATTGAAGTAATTAGTGACAGAAATAGAGTACTTGTACAACATGAATGATATTTCTATATTTGCTTCGGTATTTATAATAAAGTTCAATAATACAGTAATGCACAACAAGCTATTGATCATGAATTTGAATAATGCGATGTTGTTGCAGATGATCTCGTGTCTAATTATAGATCGACTGCAATATATTAGTTATTGGCGAGACTTCTCACGATGTAAGGGGATCTCATTTTAGTTTATTACCTGCTATCGTCATCATTAGTTGCTCCTCGTGACTCCGTCCGCGTCAAAGTCTTTATCGAAGTCCCTTCCCTTTATGTCAAATTTCATAACACCGGTAATTATTTATTTCAGTATTTTTGACGTTTTTTATGTGTATGAGTCGAGATGGCCCAGTGGTTAGAATGCGTGCATTTTAACCGATGATTGCGGTTTCAAAGCCTGGCAAGCACCGCTGATTCATGTGCTTAATTTGTCTTTATAATTCATCTCGTGCTCAGCGATGAAGGAAAACATCGTGAGGAAACCTGTGACAAATTTCACAGAAATTCTGCCACATGTGTATTCCACCAAACGCATTGGAACGGCGTAGTGGAATATGTTCCAAACCTTCTCCTCAAAGGAAGAGGAGGCCGTTAGCCCAACAGTGGGAATTTACAGGCTGTTGTTGTTGTTGTTGTTGACGATTTGAGGTAAAAAATAGTCAAACAGTTAATCTCCTTTGTATTGTTATCCATTTGATGACTTAAAACGATTAATTAGCATCTAGATCGTCATTTCTACAACCACTTGTGACATTAAACGGTCTAGTTAAACCAGCCAAATGTCCAGATGTAAATCTAGATCATAGCATTAGAGGAGCAGCTGTTAGTACTTGAATAGAGTACTATCATCATTAAAGATCAGATGATTAAACATATTTAAAAATAGAACCTCAAATAAACATTACACAGCGACTGTATTGATTCATAATACTTTGTCTTCTTCTTTTCGAATGACAAAAGACTGTTGAAAGAAAGAGATGTATGGATGTAAAGCTTTATGTGTACTATGTTGATTATATTTCATGAATTAAAGTAACGTAGATTTCATTGTAAATAAGTAAATGCCATCGGAAAGGATATTGTTATGAATTTACAATGTACCACTAAATGTTTTAGTTTTTTTTTCTTTTTTTTACATAAAACATTGCAGTGTCATAATTTCTCATGATAAAAACACCTCTGTCACGAATATATATATTTTTTTACGATATATTTCCGTAAACAATAATATTATCTTTTGATGATAAAATAAACCATAGTTGACTTTTGAATTGTTATAAAATACCCTAATTAGTCTTTGTCTTGTGTGTTGAATATTTTAAAACATAAAAACAAAGGACTTTTGTAAAAGTATTTTTATAGGACACCTTTTAGAGGACATCACTTGACACTAAAAAACCTCCAACAATAAAGCTTGTTCTCCGGAGAACTAAGGATTACTCACGAACCTTTTTCGAAGTGTTTTGACAACCAGGATCATTTTACAATATGTTTATCATAACCATTAACCCATATATGTATATCCATAACTTAATCGGCAATGCTTGATTATATTTCATACATTATCTTTATTAAACATCTTAAACAATATATGTTATTAGTAATTTAATATTTTGTTTCAATAAAAACTGATTTTATTCTAGCACCCGTGCGAAGCCGGGCGGGTCGCTAGTTTAATATTAATTTGCGATCGATTTCCCAAATTTCTAAGATTATCGGTATTGTACAAAGCTTATGTATATCTCAAATGTTCACTGAATTTAAACAAAAACTAGCCCACGTTTCTCGTATTACAACACTCTCCACTATTGCACTGCAACACAAGTTAATTTAAATATAAGCCTACATACAACCTATATAGTGAAACATATTTACCTCAGAGTCTTTAATATCAACTTCAAATAATTCGATTATTTTTCGGATATATTGCTCAAAGTATTTAAATCAAAACAATAATCAGACCTAAATAAAAGTATTAATTGAAATACGTCGTTCCAAATACGCAAATTAGAATATTATCAAACATACACTTGGGTATTATTGTAATAAAGATTAACGACACCGCTTCATTGTTACCGCTTTAATTAAACCGATTTAGCAACAAAGATTAGAATATGTGTCACCGAGGTGAATGAACCAGGAAATGTTAAAATAAATAAAGCATATAGAGATTCTGAAGCACTGTTTGCTCAATCTAAGCACGATTCTCAATATGATGATATTTGTTTGCTTATTTATATTTTGGGCTAAAATTCGTCAAAAACTGTTCAAAGCGAGGGCTGATATAATTGATTGTTTTATAAACGTATTGAAATTCGAATATCGAATAATCGAACTTATGATGAAGAAAATCATTAATTATAATCATCTCTGGAATTCAATCAACCCTTTTGTTTCTCGTAAAAAACAATTCTTCAGAGCTATGCTCAATAATGATAAAATACGATTGAATCGTTCTGCGGTTTCTTCTTTGAAAGCTTTGTACTTTGTCTTTGTTATTCTGAAGAAAGCAGCACCTGCAACTTTAATGGTTTCCTTAGTTAGCATCGTTAAATTAAATGGATACCCGTTGCTTCGGTCCTCGTCTGTTTCTTGTGTTGACAACTTTCTATTAAAACCGTCTCGAAGCTGTGATCTTATAAAGTGTCACTTTGTACTATACATTGCGTGACATAATTAATCGTAGAGCAAAATCCTTCGACAGAACAGCAAACCAATACGAAAACTCACCCTTCGGACTACATATTTAGTAACACTCGTGGAAGTGAATCGAAGGCTTAAATCAAGGCAAGGAATAGACATTCTTGCGTGCTTACATTGTGTAAAAATTAAGATTATAAAGAAAAGCATCGAGAGAAAAGCTTTGATAATTGAGAGAAGAGTTTTGGATGAAATTTTTTTAAAGGACTAACGTGATGGGATGGGTACTCTTCTTCATAACTTTTCCTTTTATACTTTTTAATTCGCTGTTCAAACTAAAAAAGGGTATTGATGGTTAGCGGTAAAATTATTCATCACTAAGCTGTATTTACCGAACAGACTTAAACAAAGGTTTACCGCAAAATGATTACTTGACTAATTTACAACGAACGTACATTTTTTTATGAATCATAGGAACTATGGATAGAGGAACCTTTCAAAGGAGAGAATCTGGCTTTTTGCCAACATTTAAGTAACTATGTAAATACATATTTAAAGATGTATTATTTCCATCATAATATTACTTAAATACCGTATAAAACTCATTTTTATCGGTGTTCAATAAATTATGAGATCGTGACTGACTGTACGTAAACTGTGTTATGAAAATGACTAATCCGACATAATGGTCCGCCATCTGCCCGCAAATGCCTTTTAACATTCTATGCCACTAAAACTGGCTTCGCTTTTCACGTTAAGATCGTGTTCGTAATAACTATATAACTGCTTTATTATTTTATTACCTGTTATATTTTTAAAAACTATTGATTTTCAATTTAAATTAGTTTCACGATCATCCGAAGAAATGTACTCCTTTTCATTTCAGATTTTTTAATAAGGATTTATTACTTATTGCAAATTATTGCCGTAGTGATAGGAACGGGCTTCTCCTTTTTATTATTTTTAATATTCAACATTGATTTAGAGCTCCAATATTTCAGAGTGAGCTACGCTTTCATTATCAACATTATTATTTTCAGCAATATTTTAAATACAGTGGATATAACTTGCATATTTCCACTACTTAGCGAACGCTTTTTAAAAATTACTGTTATTTGGTATTGTGTTTTACGCGTTTTAGATTTTCCCATAAAGTAAAAAAGATTCAGCTGTGCTTGTGCGGATTTGATCTTTGTTATCATCGGTTACGATCAACGCGTTCTATCCTTAAGGCCATCTCAGAAAAAAAGTATAGGTACACATGTGATGTTTTTATGTTTTGAATCTCTACTTAGATCTACAAATAAGTTACCATTATGTGACTTGAAAAATACCGACTTATTTATATTCTCAACGCAGTATCGATAACATCAGACAGTTGATGTGACTCATATTGCGTGCCTAGTCCCCCAAAAAATAAAACACCATAATAGTTTTCTGCTTTAACTGTTATAATATTTTTATTTTCTTGGTGGTAGGGCTTTATGCAAGCCCGTCTGGGTAGGTATTACCCACTCATCAGTTATTCTTCCGCCAAATAACAGTAATCAGTATTGTTGTGTTCCGGTTTAAAGGGTGAGTGAGCCAGTGTAACTACAGGCACGAGGGACATAACATCTTAGTTCCCAATGTTGGTGGCACATTGACGATGTAAGGAATACTTAATATTTCTTACAGCGTCATTGTCTAAGGGTGATGTTGGCAACTTACCATATTCTCGTCAGCCAACCTATACCATAAATATATATATATTGAATTAGACTTTGTAGTTAACGACTTACACCAATAACTTTAAAAATTTAACGAATAAAGAACGCTACATCGATGAATGTGGAACGGTGATTATTGATTTAATCAGTTTCTTGGTACAGTCAATATATCTTCATAGAGTAATGGGCTGTCTTCAATATTAAATAAGTGTTTTTAATAAATTTCGTATTCAACCCGATACACTGAGACCACCCGCTAAGTAATCTAAATTAAGTACACGTACAAAATATATCTTTCAATCTAACAAATGTATCCTGCAGACGTTATCTGAAATACCATCAGCTGAATGAGAAATCTTTAAATGTCCAACGGTGCAACAATTCACTCGTAAGCGATGCTTGAAAAACATATCTAATCTTAAGAACATATTTGGAATTTAGATTTCTGTTTAGTACCCCTGTGTTGATAGAATATCTGCCTAGCCAACTTTGTATGAAATATTATATTGCACAGCGTTTGCAGCATTTTATTAGCTTCCCGGTTTACGAAATGAAGTGAAAAAGACATAAATTAAATAAATAAGTGACAATGTTTTCTGAGCCCAGGAAGGATTTTACATCCAACTTTATAACTTCGGGGTGTATTCCACAATTTTAGTTAGAGCTGAGATGGATCAGTGGTTAGAACGCGTGCATCTTAACCGATGATTGTGGGTTCAAATCCAAGCTAACTACCACTGAATATATTTATGGTCTTACTTTTGTTGATTATTCATTACGTGCCTGGCGGTCAAGGAAAATATCGTGTGGAATGCATGTGTCTAATTTCATGCAAATTCTGCCACATGTGTATTCCACCAACCCGCATTGAAACAGTGTGGTAGAATATCTTCCAAAACCTTCTCCTCAAAGAGAGATAAGGCCTTAGCCCAGCTGTGGGAAATTGACAGGCTGTTGTTGATGAGTTTACTTAGTGTCAGTGTCCAGATTATATATGTACCCAAAATAAATCCTTTAATAAAGACTATTATACTCATGGGAATCTAAAATCGCAGTAAAAAGGTTATACAATTATATTATCAGCTTGCCTAAAAACAATGCCTTTACAAGAGTTACTTCGATGCTGACCTTGTGCTAGATTTAACTTAACTGGATTTATTCCAGATCTAGACTAGGTTTAAAGGTCGAATGAAACTCAGGCCATTAGGTAAATGAGTTCGGGCTAATGTCGCATCGCATGCTTTAAAATTTTTAAATGACCAAAATGTTTCTTTATACGAATGTGATTGCTTAGAAATGAAATTTTGATCTTGTTTTGTTTATATCAGATATTCTACATGATATCAATAGTTTGTGGTTTATCTGACTGTCCCCCTTATCAAGTGGGATATCCTTATCTGTTCTGTATACAAAAATCTATTTTTAACGAAATAATTTTCAGCTATAATATACGTAAATATTATCTCATTAAATACCCTGTATTCTTCCCAAATTTTGAACAGGAAGAATTGTACAAAACAAACATTCGAGAGCGTTAATCTAATTGATTTCATTGATCAATGCTTACTGCTTGTATAAAAGAAGGTGACATTTGCCTCAAATTCGTCCTTGAACTTTCACTTACATTGCGACCAAATTAAGTTAACTCGAAAAAAAGCCTAATTTAATCGATACACTAGCTTTGAAACAAATTTTAATGCGCTACAGAATAAAATAGCACTTGGAATATCTGTATATATAACAGAACAGGGAAAGACAAAACGGTTCCGTGCGTATTTTTACTCTGTTTGGCCAACATTTGTTTTATTTGATAAATATTTATAGTCTTTAGTGTTGTCAATAAATTAATAATATATGGAAAGGAAAACCTCAAACCTTCAATATTTATTATATACATTTATGATGTTCTCTGTCTTAAAACATTTTATTGGAAAAGTCTACATCACATACCCGTACTCTGTATGCATGCAGAGAATGACATCCATGTCATTCTCGTTCGTCGTCTTGTGCATAATATCAATAAATTTTCATGACGCAGCCAATATATACTACGTATACAACTAGCGACCCGCCCCGACTTCGCACGGGTCAAAATATTGATAGTAAATAGGCTAGAATATTGTACAAAGTTTTGTTTATTTAAGACATCACATTAGAAACTTTTTAATTAAATCCGTGTTTTTTTAACTACATTGTCCATGTATTTATTATGATTATATACAAAAACCTTTCCTCATATAGATCTATCTAATAAAAAACCCGCATCCAAATCCGTTGCGTAATTTTAAAGATCTAAGCATACATAGGGACAAACAAGCGGTAAGCGACCTGAACTCATTCTGTATTATCGGATTTGACGTCTTATCTAATTAAATTCGTACGAGGGACACTAGAGGAAGATACTGTACTTGTATTTGTACACACACATTTATATATATATATTTGTTACCTCTTATAGTTCTACTTTTGGTGGGTGGACACCATTGATTTAAATCTTCAATATTTCAAAGTGAGCTACGCTTACATAAACGACATTACTAATTTTTAAGTACAACGATCAACAACAACGTAAAGCCAACAGCCTGTGAACTTCCCACTGCTGGGCTAAGGCCTCCTCTTCCTTTGAGGAAAAGGTTTGGAACATATTCCACCACGCTGTTCCAATGGGGATTGGTGGAATACAAATGTGGCCGAATTTCTATTAAATTACACATGTTTCCTCACGATAGTTTCCATCACCGCAGAGCACGAGGTGAATTATAAACACAAACTTAGCTCATGAATATTCAGTGGTGCTTGCCTGGCTTTAAACCCGCAATCATCGGTTAAGATTCACGCGTTCAAACCACTGGGCTCTACTATCTCGGCTCAGTACAATGATCATAATTTGTATATTTCCATTTCAATCCATTAGACATTATCAAGAAAACGTCATCAGTATATCTTTTTTTAGGAAATATTAATTGGTGTTACCATTATGTAAATCACTTGCAGTTGTTATCAATGTAAGTATATTGATCAGTGTATCATAAATGATGACTTATTATAATAATATTGTGATATATTCTACTTCACTATCGTCTAATACTTTGTCGTCCTCTACTATTGATTTATATTCAAATGTCATTGCATGTCAATCATCGTAGTAATCACATCGATACACTTTATACGTACAAAAGTATAATAATGCGTCGTTACTTATACTCGGTATTATAATATACTTTATATAGCTTATTGTAAAAAGTAATTCTTTTTTATGTTTAGGATTTTTACTGCTAGCGCGCACCGGTGATTTTTGTCACGGTGACTGTTTCGTCACTCTAGTCAAGTCCTTGAATATGTATGGAAGTTTGTGTACGCCGACCGGCGAAAAAGTCCGTGACGAAACAGTCACCGTGACAAAAATCACCAGTGCGCGCTAGTTCTTAGGGTATTGGTTGTCACGTGTTAGACAAAAAAGTAGCCTGTGTTCTTTCTTGGAGTACAAGTTTGCTTCACACGAAGCTTAATCAAATTTGGTTCAGCGTGAAAGAGTGACAGACCAACAGACAGACAAAGTTACTTTCACATTTATAATATTAATATAGATGTAAGCCAGTTGTTGTGTTCTAAATTTGAATTTAAGATAATTAATAAATTTTCATCGATGACGTAAAATACTACTAGGGAAGTTGCATGTGTTGGTTGAAATGCTGCTATGCCTGCCGTTGTCAGGGTCGTGCTGTTACATTAGCTACTTACCAACAGTAGAGACGAGGTCGTATCCCTTCAATTTATAGATTTTTAATGCTGAATAAAGCATTGCAACCAGTTCCAAATCTTACTATTTAAAAAAAAATGTATGTGTGACTGAAGATTTTCTGACATCATTGTTATGTAATCATTATATAATATTAATCTAAGTAATGTCCGTAAGAACTTTGTCATACTGATTTTTATTGCGATTTTAACATTGTCAGCGGCTTCAAACGATTTTAGTTGCCTTTTAAAACTTTTCTAATTAAACGGTTTACCAGCCATATAGACACTACTAGTGACGTTAAATTAATATATTATCCTATAAAAATCAAAAGGGTAATACTGTAGCAACACTACTACTGACTCCTTGCCTCGTCGGTCTTCTTTATATAAAAAAAATTAGTAACAAGTCGGAAGATCGAAGTATGTATACTTGTGCAGAAAGCATCTGCGCCTCAACTATTTCCGGTCCTGTTGGATTGACTGTCCCATTGAATTACTAAATAAATATTGTTAAAAACGAAAATTGTTTGCTAATTGAAACGATTTGCTCGAATCAATTTTGTAAAGATTATTTCAATTTTTTTTTTGTAATTACATAACAAAAAGTTTGTTGAAGTAATAATGCACACAAAAAAGGTTTTATTTATTTATGTTACAAATAAAAGATTAGCAATTTTGACTACAATCTAAAACTATATTTACGATACAGTATATCAATCAGCTTATATAATCGAAGTAGTTAATTATACACGTAATCATGTTACTATTTCACACGTCAATTACTGTATTGTTATTTGCTTATATATTATCAATTATCATACACTAGTTTCCGCCTGCGGCTTGGATTCGGAACGTTTGCATGACTATTTAAAATTAAAGTAAAATTAGACTTTGGACTATACACATATTATAAATTTTATGGTAAGTATCATCATATTTTCCTTTACCATATACACTAAGGCCAAATGTGCTAGTGGTTAAGACATGGGAATATAAACCAAAGTATGCAGGTTCAACAGTAACAAGCAACACTCGTTTTTACTTACTTAATTAGCTGAGAATATCACGCTCGGTAACAATGACGATATAGAAAAGAAACACTGATAATTTAAACATTCTCTACTTTGTTGGTCGAGATGGTTAGAACGCGTGCATCTTAGCCGATAATTGCGGGTTCAAACCTAGTCAAACATCGTGATGAAACCTGCATGTGTCTAATTTCATAGAAATTCTGCCACATGTGTATTCCACCAAACTGCATTGAAACAGCGTATTGGAATATGTTCCAAAATCTTCTCCTTAAAGAGAGAGGAGGCCTTAGCCTAGTTGTGGGAAATTGACAGGTTGTTGTTGTTGAAATTGTTTAGTATTATTGCACCCGTGCGAAGTCGGAGCCAGGTCGATAGTAAGATATATAGCAAGAAGAATTACGATACCGTACTGATGATGGTATAAAAATTCCACTTGGCAACTGTCGAGTACAGAATTGCACTGTTTCATAACAATGGGTCGCAATCTTTAATTGAATGATATTTCCTGTTGACTTGCATTTACTGATCATACCTATTTATTGGTTTGCCTATCATGTATTTACATATAATTATAGCAAACAGTAACGGAAGTCCTACTGTGTGTAGTCGTTTATAAACGGTAACCTCTTCGCTGTTTAATGTTATGTAATGTATTTCTTCTTAAGTCATTTTGACAGATGTAATCTATTTTTTATTATCTGTTTTATTATTTATTACAAAATTATATATTTACAAGTTGCCAGTCCCGACGTCGCGCGTATCGAATAAAAATATTATTTGTAAAAGTAGACTAAAAATTGTTCATTGTATTGATAATGCCTATTGTCATTATTGGCTTATCTACATTCTCCATGCACTAGACTCCATTGAAACCACTTAAAAAAACTAAGCCTAGGAGTTAATTATCACTCAATTCTACTCGGTAAGAACTCAGTACAATAGCAACTAACCATAAAAAGGTAAAATTACGACACATACCTCTAGGGTTGTCTTTCCGCAAATTTCTTTCTACATCACATGATTTAAATAAACCTCAGAATGATGACAACTTAATATCAATTATATAGATAGCCTTTAATTTCTCGCATCAAATTATCAATTACATAATATGATATAACTATGAATTATTTTTTATTTCAAATGACTACTCATACGTATAAACATTTTGCTTGTATTATATGCTTAGAAATATGACGAATATGAGTATTAATATTAAAATAATTCGATTGTTGAATATATTCGAATGATTATTACTATCGACGCCAATTCGTTCACGTAGCGAGTGAACGACCACTGATCAGTGTACCACCGAGATACAATGCGATGTAACAGCTGTTTACTACTTCTATATGATTATGTATAATAATATACGTGTCGTATATCCTAAGCAATATTATAAATTCGGAATCATTTAGCTTATCTTCACCATAGAATTTAGAACAAGGAGTACCTAATACTTCCCTACTACCGTCACACGCGGACGAAACCGCAAGCGAAGCCAAGGACGAACGCCAGTGATTCAACATATTTTAAGTTTGGATTACTCAGTTTCTTCCCAGTTTTCAGTATAACTTATAATCGTAAATCTGGAAACGTTTTGCTGCTAATTTAGATTTGGAGTTGTTTTCAATTTTGTTTAAATTGAAAAATAATAAATAACTGTCTTGGAATGTGTTGAGAAAATTATTTACAAAATGAAAATAGTAATTTGCAATCAACGTTTTAATTATACTCGTTTATAAAATTATTCAAGAGTTGCTTAATTCTATTGTACATTCTCAATTATATACGTTCCTACATACGATACTATCCCGCATTCTCACGAAGATTTTCGCTAAAGATTAGACCGATCGAAAACACTTCGACGCATTAATAAAACAGCGAACACCTAATCTCTCAAAAAGTCCATTTGCCGAATCGAGAACGAAATAATATTTTTCTCATTACAAGTTCGAATGATGAATACTAGAAAAAAAAAATACAAATCGTCACATAATATAGTCTGAGTAAAATAAATAGAAGGAAACGTGACCTGCCCACCAAGTATCGCTGTTTGAGTCGGTATCCTTGACGGCTGACACTAAGCCTTCAGACGTCGCCATGTTAACGAATTTATTTATGCACGGGCCTTTTTTCAGATGTCTCAATATTCTATTTGATTTGAATTTTGAATTTTATTCGTTTTATATCTCTGCATTTGTCTGTGTGAGTATACAATTTATAATTACGATACAAAAAAGAATGCATAATGTTTTTTTTTTTTTAATTTCACGTTTTGACTCAGACCCGAGTCAAAATATATTTCACTTTTTATTTATTATCTGTAAATACATTTAAATTAATATTCAACGAGTTGCCTGTGCATGTGTTACGTCATCACTGGATGTAATTTCATGAGACTTGAAATAGTATTTGCTTATAGACTTATACGTTTTATTATTATGAAAAAACATGAATACAACTTTCATGTATAACATGTACATGAAAATTATGTTCATGTTTCCAAATTTAAAACACGCGAATCTGTGAATCGATTCTACTTCTGTAATAATAATGCATACATACTATAACCTTGTCCAAAATGCGCTGCGACTTTTGATTTATTTTTATAACAATGAATTAATAGTTTTTCAATTAGGCATTCCCCGTATTATTCATTATGTTTGCCTTAATGAAACTTAATTGTTAGATATTCATCCGAAAACACCATATTCTTTTTTTTTTTTAACTTTTTTCTTATACAATAAATCAACTAATCGTGTGCATTCTACAGATACAGTGTTATACACTGAGTAACTTTCACGATAATCCCTTACTATTCCGTACGAATGGCCGAAAAAAATAGTTGTAATGCTGACAAAGTTGATTTGTGTGATTGTGATTAAAATGACGAATGATGTCCAAAAGCTAGTTTTACAAAAGTCATCATTTTCAATTTCGATTCACTCAGCTGTGGAAATTATTAAGCCCTGTACACACCGGTAAATAATCTACATGGATATGTGTTTTTTCATTGGCTATCTACTAACTAGGTCCATATACACACCAGCAATTACCCTGATGTCGTTTACCATGAGTAATAATCTAATATCCGCTCCAATTCACTCGTTTTACATTTTAAGTAATTAATGTCCACCTCAATTTAGATCTAGCCATTGTTCACACCCTGCACCGTGACGTAATGTCAACTATAAAATATAGAACCACCCAAAAGTACTCAGGGCATAAAATAAAAGAAGATTGTGACAATATACTTCTTGATCGTTCTGTAATGGAATTTAAATTGATGTCGCCGGAATATATGAAACCTGTGATCGCCTCTAAATACAGAGCACGTGACAGACATTCAGTTCTGCCGCATCACTGATTTGTTTGTAGACACTCGAGTTCATGTAAATTCATTCAGCGAACCTTTTACATTGTTCTCTTGTTTTAATATTAATACAGTCGACTGTTCATGCGGGATTGTAAGCACCTTTGGAATTTTCAAGCGCTAATATAATCGGATAGCAATTTTGTATATGAATATCATGAATTTCCAGGATTGAGTCAGATGAAGCGCTGCTTTGCTTTATTTTACAACTTAAACCGACGAATTGGTGGAAGTAAGTAGTCTATGAAGTCCAGGTTTAAATCTTCGATGATTAAAATCCTCGGTACATTAAGCCTCTGATCTATCTTTAAGTCGTGTCCAATGTTCTCCACAATGCGCTGCTCTGTTCGCGAGCCTTTGATCTCTGCAGCCGAGGTTAAAATAACATCAAGAGACCTTATTTGCCGTGGTATAACTAAAATGCCGTTATCTCACATCTCATTGTTTCCAACTTTCTACATATGATCGCATATTAATATGAAAGAAATATGTCTATCGTCATTTATTTGCCATTTTTTGGCATCTTGATTCGTTTTGGAAATAATGTTATGGTCTTACTATCGATAAATCACATACATTTTTGACCGCGTTTTTGCTCTTAGCTCATAATTGAGTTTAGGTAGATAACGGCAATGAAGATATACCACGGCAGTGTTACTGTTATATTTCCTTTTCTTTGAGCATATTTGTAATGATAGCGTTTTCATTTGCCAGCAGAGGGTGGCGGGTGGTAGGAAGGAGCGCGCGGCGCGGTGCGAGAGCGCGCGCGGCAGGTGACCGACGGTCAGCGCGGCTCATGTGGGCGGCGGGTGCGTGCTGCTCGCGCCAGGCAGGTCTGTAACAGTTTCATCACTTCACCAACAAGCTCGTAGTATTGTCTTAAATTTTCGCGATAACACATTGAAATAAAACTAGTTATAACGGATTTGAATCGCGTATATTAATTATTTTTAACATCCCGACGTTTACCCGTGACCACGAACGCTGTAAAGTGCTCGAAACGTCGGGATGTTAAAAATAATTAATATACGCGATTCAAATCCGTTATAACTAGTTTTATTTCAAGCTCGTAGTAGTCATATTATGCTAGTAAACGTTAGATTCTAAACTGCTACTGCGAATTGTTTACTATATAGATAGCTTTGATATCTTCAATAATAGTATGTTATTAGCAATTCATATGCAATTCCTTCGAAGTATATATAATATCAAATTGCATACATACATATATACTAAGAACTACTATGAACTATATGTACTAAGAAAGTCTCTGATTTTTTTTTAAAGTATAATAGGAAAACCTAATGAAGTCAAAATTAACGATATTACTTTTGATATTTCTATTCTATTGTAATGTAGACGTTAATAGATCTATATATGTTTTATTATCTCTTGTAAGTTTGTTCAGGACTGTTACACGAAGCGGAAACGTATTAGTCAAACATTCAGCCACGTGGAATGGCAGACTAGATGCATTTAATATTCATTGAGTTTTAGACCTAACTCCTACGTATCCTACAGTTGAGCCACGAAATTCGACATTCATTGTGCAATTCCTTTAAGTTAATACTCTACAGTACAAACAAGACTATAATTATTATTTAATATCCTAGTATCGTTGAAATTTTCCCCAAGTAATATATTATATACGGCTAAATAGAATTGTCATATTATTCTTTTTGTATTTACTGTAAAAGAGGGCTCTAAAACTTACATCATTATACAATTGAAAAAATCGTGTCGTGAATTCATCCAAAACAAAATTGATAGATTTGTACCGAACTCGAATACTATTAATACTTTAATAAATAATTAATTAAAGCTTGTAATTACATTAACTTTTTCAATTATTTTTATTCATTATTTATGATGTAAATAACGGCTCTACAATCAATATATTTTAAACACATTGTCAGATTTTTTTCTTCTCTGTTTTCAAACCGTTTATTTATTGACATGTATTTTAAAGAAGAGCAAAAAATTCCGAAAACAATACAAGTTTTCGTTCGTTCATTTCGTTCTTTATCCCTGCGTTCCTGAACCATTCATTCGATTGAGTTATAACTTCGTATAGTTGTTGACAATCGGACAAGATTTCTGGCATAGTACCATGAACGGTAAATAAGTGACTCACGAGTCGTTGAACATTATTGTAATTGGCAAGATTTTTACTTAACCTAATCGTATAAATAATTTACTTCAAGACTTTTGTAAACTAGAAGTTTTTAATCCAATGCAATTGCCATTCCGTTATAACTATGAGATGTCAGTTTCCATGCAAACTAACAGACAGATATACATACCTAGTACCTGTTACAGTGATTCTAATTGTGGCAATTGATGGCAATTTGATGGTATCAAATGAACTTATTTATACATCATTGCTGTTCTGGATGCATTTTAATTGAACCTCCAGACTATACGATGCGTTCGAGTTACAGTAAACTACTACTTTCTTTATTTTTTTTTAAACATATTTTTATAAATGGTAACATCGAATAAGCTTTGCTTAGACAATAATTTATAGTACCAAAATTTCTATGACAGTAATTTAATATAGAAAAGCAATGAGTCTCATGAGAAGCGCTTTCAGCTTTATTTTAATATTTAATAATATTTTTTCAATTATGTTTGGGTTTATTAAGTAATTCAATTTGAGATAAAATATCAACTGAATTTCTAGTCGGTAGTTCTCTGTATAATCTACATTTCGAACCGTTTTTAATATTTTGGTTTCTTTATATCCAAATTCATCCTCCAGAAATGAAAATTTAAAATTATTGTTTTTTTTTATTTTTTAAGCATTTAAGTTTTTGTAAAAAGCGGCTTAAAATGTAATAATACAAAGTTAGAATAGAATCGCTCTGTTTAAAATCATTCAGTTTACTACTTGTGACATTGAAGACATTTGTAATTTTTTATGAATTATTTATATTTTACTTTGTTAATTAGGCTTTAAGTTGTTTTAATTGTTTTCTCTCGTTGTGTTATCGCATGAGTGCTGTCACTGAATGCCCCACGTGCACTATGGAAAGGAAAAACCGCGATTGGGATTACGCCGAAAACATAAGCCGATGAAAGCGCTCGCTTAATTACGAGTCTATCTTGTTACTAAATATTTTCCACAAGCGGCACCGTCGAGACGATTATCCAAAAATAAAACTTTCACTTTTTATTAATTTTATAACTAGAGCTCATCCTGTTATTTTACTTGAAATGTAACCGTATCATATTAAATTGACACTAACTAAATTACTTAAGTAGAAGTTGTGAAGGAGTCGTGATACTCTTATATAATTCATCTTAACGCTACGAATGTTTTCTCATGAAGATGGATCGCCATATTTAATTAAGAAGTTTTTGAAATGTTCATCAATCTCAATGGCGGTCATCGGATAGTGCACTTAGGGCTGGTAGACATGAGCTGGAGTGTGGAGGGGGGTGATGACGTGTCGCTGACGGGGTGTGTGTTGGTAGCTAGCAGGCACTCATGCGTGAGGGGGTGACTAACCGTGGCGGGGTGGCAGGCGAGGGCAGCGCGACGCGTACCCCTGTCAAGACGTTCCAGGCGTACCTGCCGCCGGCGCACCGCACCTACAGCTGCATCCACTGTCGCGCGCACCTAGCGAGCCATGACGAACTTATATCCAAGGTGAGGAACACATCGCCCATCATCCAACCTTCACTCCTCATAAAGTATGCAACCCCCCTAAAACAGATCTACGTATATATGCTGAAAAAGAGATAAAAACTACTGAGTCTCTTGCCCGTTCTTCTCGGTAGAATCTACTTTCCGAACCGGTGGTTGCTTTACTTAATTGTTATATGACGATTCAAAAGTGCTTGTAAAAGCCCACTTGAATAAAGTTTATTTTGATTTGACTTGCTCTGTGTGATTTACATACTCGTGTACTGTGAAATCTCTTGCGTATTTTACCATTTTCCTTAGAAACCGTAATTAACATTAAAACTTTTTGGTGCACATTCGGCACCTCATGATCGAATTCCATTTTCAAATAACATACATATTTATATTATATTATAATACACGTCTGATAAAATCCCTCCAAATTAACGCTACAAATATAATTTACTTAACGACTAACCATTAGTGTCTATATTTACATATCTAAGTGAGTGGCACAAAGTTCAATTACAGAGCGATATCGTACTATACTCGAGAATCTGGTTCACATTGGATCGGATAGACATTTATCGTTACGACAAATTTGTCGGATGCTAATTGACGTATGTATTTTGATAGGACTTATTGACAATAAAATAAAGTAAAGTAACAGCCTGTATATTTCCCACTGCTGAGATAAGGCCTCCTCTTCCATTAAGGAGAGGGTTTGGAACATATTCCACCACGCTGTTCCAATGCGGGTTGGTGGAATGCACATGTGGCAGACTTCGATGAAATTAGACACATGCAGGTTTCCTCACGATGTTTTCCTTCACCGCCGAGCACGAGATGAATTATAAATACAAATTAAGCACATATATATATAGTGGTGTTTATATAAGATATAAGAATAATTTATTCGATCTCTAAGCGATAACACAGACATTGCTATCATATACACGGTCTACAAATTAATCAGTTACTATTTTTAATCAAAGTAAATAAAAATCCTTCAGATTATTCTCAATGCTTAGTTGAACTTTAAATTAATAAAATTTTATAATCCGTAAGTAAAACATAAAAAGATTAAGACATGTACTCTAACCTTATAAAGTATTTACGTAAAAGTTAATGCCCTCCACTAGTGGGCGGTTCACATAAAGTCGGACCGAAAACTCTATTCCCAGTCGACAATCCGCACTTACTGTTCACACACATTCTCAGCGTGGAATAATTCTAAATAACCGTCAAATAATTGTCTAAAGATAAATTTTAATAGGTCCCAATATTGTCAATAGAGCTGAGATGGCCCAGTGGTTAGAACGCGTGCATCTTAACCGATTAATGCGGGTTCAAACCCAGGCAAGCACCGCTGATTCGTGTGCTTAATTTGTCTTTATAATTCATCTCGTGCTCAGCGGTGAAGGAAAATATCGTGAGGAAGCCTGCATGTGACAAATTTCATAGAAATTCTGCCACATGTGTATTCCACCAACCCGCATTGGAACAGCGTGGTGGAATGTGTTCCAAACCTTCTCCTCAAAGGGAGAGGAGGCCTTTAGCCCAACAGTGGGAATTTACAGGCTGTTGTTGTTGTTGTATATATTAATATTATAAGTGTGAAAGTAACTCTGCCTGTCGATCTGTCGCTCTTTCGACCGACTGACGACGAAACGACAACGAAACGACTAAACCACTAAACTGATTTTGATTAAATTTGGTATGAAGCGAACTTTACTTCAAGAAACGACATAAGCTTCTTTTTGCCAAACACGTGACAACCAACACACCAAAAACGCGAGCGAAGATTACGACTACTAGTTTAAAATATAGACTGACTAAACTTAACGTGACTGACTTAACTTTCCTGTCTATGTTTCTTCTTTCTTGGGTATACTGGAAGAAATCTCTTCTAGGGATAAGTATACCTATTAAACTTATTTTTTCGGTGTACACATTTTCACCTTCTATGTATCTGACAAGTTTAATAAATGGTTAAATAAATAAACAATAAATAAACTGACAGGCATACTGGTCTATGGGCTACTTGAAGTGTCACCTCGACCCATAGACAATGGCGCTGTAACAAATACTAGCATCTTTTACATCGCCAACCTTGAGAACTAAGATCCGTTTTATACTTTTGCACTTGCCGTTAACACGTTAAAATGAAACACAATTTCTGTTATCAATTAAATACGTTTTGTTTTTTAATGTAGCAATAAATTTCTAAACTTGTCATATTTTAATATTAACGTAAGTTTTCGTAATACTTCCTCAACATATAATATATTAACACGCACGCTTCGGTAACGTTATTTCCTAAACATCGTTATTTAGGAAATAACGATAATAACGAAAAATAGTTTTTTGTTAATATTATTAAACTGGTTTTTTATCGTTATTTTTTATACGTGGATCGTGCAAGATAAGCTGAAATAACATTAAAATTACATTATATACAACAGATAACAACAGCCTGTAAATTTTGAGGAGAAGTTTTGGATGAAACTATTCCACCACTCTGTTCCAATACTGCTTGATCAAATACACATGTGGCAGAATTTCTTTCTTTGAAAGACACATGCAGGTTTCCTCACGATGTTTTCCTTTACCGCTGAGCATGAGATGAATTATACACAAATTTGCCTGGGTTTGAACCCGCAATCATCGGGATGCACGCGTTCTAACCACTGGGCCATTTCGGCTCGCATTGTATCTCGTTATTGTGCTCATATTGTTATATGAATATTCTTAATTTAAATAAAATAAAAAAAGAGTTTAAAATCCTTAAATATGTGCCAGGTATAAAACATGAGTGAATTCAACGGACGTAAAAGTAGCACGCAATCAAAAATCGTAATGTTTAAGAAAAATCCTTTTGACAGCGAAATAACACAGATAATAGCGACTCGTTCCGACAACACGCCGTCGTCTGCAGTTCGTGATGTTCTTAAATTACCTCATCAAAACATTTCTCCGCCGTAACTGTAATTGTAAATAATTTTCTTATTCCACAGTCGTTCCAAGGCAGCCAGGGGCGCGCGTATCTCTTCAATTCAGTGTGAGTATTAAATGACTTATAACAACTTAAATAATTAAAAATATTGTAAAGTAACTGGTGGTAAAGCGTTGTGCAAGCTCGTCTGGGTAGGTACCACCCATTCATCATTTATTCTACCGCTTAACTACAGTATTGATGTGTTTCAGTTTGAGTCAGTGTAACTACAGGCACATCAGGCATAACATCTTTTTTTCCAAACTTGGAAACTTGGTGTTTTCTCTCTGCGGTGGTGACCACTTACCATATGCTCGACCGCCTATTTAGTATAAAAAAAATAATATAGAACTATACAAATTGCAAAAGTCTTAAGTACGAGAATGAAGTATAATTTGATTTGAAAGAACTACTAGGATTTTATAATCGACTATTTTCCTGTTCCTATATTTAAAAATTCGTGTAACCGATCGTTTTTGGATTACGAGAATCCGTTAAATTCATTCCTATACGTCAAACGTTGTAGGCGTCGAAACATTCGAAACGATTTATTTATTTATATTTATAGGGACGCTTTTAATTTATGTATCTATTACTTTTTAGTAGGCAACACTACTCTTAGCGAATGGAATCAATTTTTAATTGTAATGATTACACCTATATAATTTAAATATGGAACTGTATTTTTAATGATTTCCTGTTGTAATAATATGATTAATTTATTTATAGGGACGCTTTTAATATATGCATCTATTAGTTGTTAGTAGGCAACACTACTCTTAGCAAATCGAATCGATTTTTAAATATAATAATTAGACATACATAATTTAAAAATGGAACAGTATTTTTTATGATTTCCTGTGGTAATGATACGGTATACTCATGGCGGAGACCGAGACAAACCTAAATGCTTTTTTTTATTATAAAGTCGTTGATTACCTCAAGCAATTGTGGATGGAATCGCAGAAAACCGTTAATAATGATTATATGAATACACGAAAAGTATGTTAATTGGCCATAACTACATTCGATTACATAACAGTAAAAAAAAAAGAAAACATTTCAAAAATATCGAATCGTATTAAGAATATTTTCGATTTCGATTTTCAGTTCTTTGTTTTTTTTTTTTAAACGTCCTTGATAAGATCCAGTCTATGATTGAATGATATAAGAATTGTAGATTGCCACGTTATAAATGTAAGTTCTTTGCGTGACCTATTTATTTACAAAATCGAATTATTTCCATGCATTTTTCATAAGAGACGTATGTATATAAGAGCTTGAATTATCCATGAGCGTAACAATATTTTATTCAAGCGACATCGCCAATTTTAGTTTCTGTATCGAATAAGGACATGCACTTGTGTATGTGGAACTGTTACACGCGAAAATATCTTAGTTTTCATCTCGTTTGCAGTGAAGTCGAGAACTTTCAGAGTCGTAACGAAATTGCAGCTAGAACACGACCGTAATAGCCGCGAATTGTTGTTTTCGTTTACAAAGTTTTCTAATGACAAAAACTATATAAATTATACTTTACCACTGGCCAGTAATTTTTATTTTTTTAATATCATTACGATTATTTTTTAATATTTATAAAGAAAAACTACATACGGTTCTTAGACTAGGGTGATAAAAAATAAAGCTTCATTGGAAAAATTGGCGTTATTTCAATTTGGAAACACATTTTTTTTTTTTTTTAATTTATTATATAATCTATAAAACGAAGTTATATCAAAACTTTTCGGAAACTAGTTCTGTTGAGCATGATTTTACTTTAATGTGAACGTTTGGAGACAATTTAAAGTCATTGAAATGGCCGCGAGCTATGGAGCGAAAAAATTCCATAATCTGCAAAGCGCACTCAAGGCTTTTTGTATGCAGTGCAGTGCAAATGCTTAAAACAACCGCGACTTTTAAAAGTAATGGTATTGGTTACTCTATAAATAAGGCTTTTATAATGTATTTTTAGAACCAGAAGTAGGAAGTAGGTTAACCTCTAAAACAATTATCTATAATTTAAAATAACAATCAATCGACCACAATAGAAAAATATTTAGTCTGCAACACAAGTAACCATCAATAATCACATTGCACCGTAATAATTATAAATGCAATTTTCAATGTGTCAACTACGAATCTTCCGCCTTTTTTTTTTTTAAAGGAAGTTGTGTGACTTGACGCAGATGTTGCTTGTTTATTCCAACAGTATATATATTGTAATAATTATAATTTGTATTATCTTTATCTTCCAGTGTGAACGTGGGTTGCGGTCCGGCAGAAGAGCGCGTGCTGCTGACAGGGCTACACGCCGTTGCCGACATATACTGTGAATGCTGCAAGACCATGCTGGGTTGGAAATATGTATGTGCACAAATTATACCATACAAGTCCATTACTTGCTATTTAAACTATATAAGACGTCAAAACTTGTTGTCTTAAATTATTTAAGACATTCTATATAAAAGGACTCGAACTACGAAAAGAACTCGAATAGAAATTAATTTTGACGTCAGTGAAAATGTTTAATATTTTTTTATTAAGAATTATATTTTTGATTTTGTATTACGATATAATCGAATTCTTTTTCATCCAATTGATCCTCGAATGAAAAGTGCTGTAGTAGTACTCTTTAAACAGCGTCAAATAATCCATCGTTCAATTAAATATATATTTTTTTTAAGTCTGACCACACCAAGCTACCGTCGGATTTGTATTGTGTTAAAAAAAATGAGTTATATTGCATGTATTCTTTATGAAAAAAAGTATCAATCGAAAGTAAATATAATATCAAAATATTGAAATATTTTACTAGACTCAGATTATAATAATAATTCTTGTTTATTTATCTGTTTTTATCAAAACGAGATAAGATTATTTTATTATTATTTTTGTTTATTCCAGGAGTACGCGTTCGAGTCGAGTCAAAAATACAAAGAAGGCAAGTTCATAATCGAACTCGCTCACATGGTGAAAGAGAACGGGTGGGACTGAGCGCTCGGCGCGGGCATGCTCGGACTATAGTGCTGTGACACGAACTCGTCAATTACTGGTCAATGTCGAAGTCGATACTCGGAGCCGCGATGTGAACCGACATGAGCTCGCCACGCCGGCGCGAACCCTCGTGATGACGTCACAGGCGAGAGTGCTCGCCTACCGACTATCGATGTTCGAATCGGATTGAACCACGCGGATCGGCCACCTACTAGAGAAGTTATTTTTGTCAAACGTAATAATTATTATTGAAATGTCGTCGGTGACCGATCCGCGAGGTTTCCTGTGTGTTGAGCTATCGTTAGATTCGCGGGATGGACTGTTAGTTCGCGCGACGGACTGCGGGATTGTCTTCGGCTTCAGCGCTTGAGCATCGCCAGTGGTTACATATACATAAGTAATCGATCTCAGCCGCCCCAGCGTTGGGCAGTGGGCTTTCAATTTATACTAATTTAGTTTGTATTCAAACGATTTGAGTTTCGCCTCACGGGCGGATATCTTAAGTTATATTAGTTTAATATTTACACATAATTGCTGTATTGAGAGAACACTAATACTTTCTCTTGTCCCCTTAACCTGTGATAAGTATGTTAGTGTAGAATTTTGAATTTCTTGAAGGATTTTCTCAAGAGTTGCTCAGAGATATCAGATGTACGTTCCTAATTATTTCAGCTGTACAAGATTGCTTTATTTTATTTTATTTTTCGTTTTTTCGAGAAAACTAGTCGAAACTATAGATAAATGCGGAGACGTAATCCGTTCTATTTTGATTTGCGATGATTTTATGACTTATGATTTTTAGTTAAGATACTTTAATTTGTTCCTTTGTTTCATTATCTTCGGCAACATTTGAAAATGAAGGAATACAAAGGAGGTTTAAATTTAATTTGATATTTTCGTAAACGTGATAGTAGCTGGAGAGAGGAATCGATGCAATCGAGGACATTTTTATATAGAAGGAAGGTTAGGAGCGATGAGTTTTATTATTCATTTATTGTTTCCATTAAAATGTAATGATAAATATATAGTAGAGACATTTAACCCCGTATATTTTATCTTAATATGCATATGTTACTTCATTTATATATAATAATGATGTTATCAATGTAAAAAATGCATGAGCTTCGATAACCCGTGATTTTCTATCGATATCGATAAATCGATTTTTTTACACATCTCTATTATGTATTTAGCAAGAGCAACGAAACAATTTTTTAAATTGTTTGATAGTAATAACTTGGATTGGAAGGCTTAGACTGATTATGTCATGGTCTCCGTAATGTAAAAAAAAGACGAAAATACAGAATGTTTATGTATAAAGTACAATCGAAAAAAATACACAACTTTTGTTTTCGTTCTTTTCAATCAACGGAGCGTTCGTATTATAACAAGTCTTTGCTTGCCTGTGTTGTTGTTGCGAGGTACATGAAAATCGATTTAAAACGCTAACGCGTTTATCTTTAATGACAATGACGTCCGACTGAAATAGAAATAATGGACACATCAATCCGTCTACGCTTAACAACGCGAAGTAATAATAACAAAAATATGAATGAATTTTATTTTATCAACTTATTTTGTGATTGACATTTCAAACAATTTTATGTTATTATTAGAAATATCAGTAGAAATTATTTGCTTCACTTGAATTTAGTGGATATGATTGTTTAGTATTGTGTGGCGTCTGCCTTAAATATACTGAAAATATGACAGTGACATTATTTTTTTTTTAATTCTTAGTCTTTATCAACCCAACGCTGCAATATCCCGTTATAATAATTACAATACTGTTTTAAATAATTAAAATAGTAACAGCGTAGTCGGAAAATGTGTTAAAAAAAATAAGTTTCCCGAAAGGATTATATTGACGTTAACAGAATTGTCCAGTGCAAATAAGCTTCGAAAGGTTTTTATCCGTTATTTTACACAATTAAAATAAAAATAAAAATTGTGATGTAAAATACGATTAAAACGAAAGGAAATATCAAAAGCAATGAATTTTTGCCATCGCTAATATATCAGAGCGTTGAAACTGCCACTAGAGTATACATTTGTAATATACATAACTAATATAATTGTAAAATTCAATGTAAGTAACGCTCGTTCGATAATAATGTGTTTATTTTAAAAAATAAATTAAACTAGATGGCTAAATAGTTTTTTCCGATTCTATAGAGTGTGACAGTTGTCTAGTTTCTACACCTAAATATCGTTGTTATACAAAAGTACCAGATTGTAGGATATTTTACAAAACGATTCATTACATTAATACAACACATTACAAAGGCTCTAGTCTTACAATCTGGTACTTTTAAGCATTACATATTATATACAAATGTAACACCAATCCTCCTAGATCTAAGAAATCGATCCTGGCAATATTTCTGATAACATAACGGGCCTAAATGTGACAAAATGTTATGTGACTACATAAAACAATTAAATGTATAAATAGGACTCAGTTTGGCTTTAATATTAAGTGTTAATTAATTCACCTATGTGCAAAGAGTTCTGTGATGTTCCCATACCGTTTGAATAGTTTCGATTATATCAACTGTGCTTTTCATTATAGCACCACGAAAAGCACTCGTTGAAACGAAATAACGATAACGTTATCGGTTATTTATAATGGTATTCGTTTAAATAGCATGGTCGATATGCTTTTTAGACGCTACAAAACTATTGGTGTTCAATATGGTATATGTATTATTATATGTGATAATTGAGATCGGATACGTCTTTTTTAATAAAATATAAGGTTAATCGATAAACGCATTGCAATTTCACATGTTCTATGTAATCGTATATCTGTTAACATAAGGTAAAAAATATTAAGACTACACATGCACAATGTTCTATGAAAATCTAAGCTGAGAAGACACTGTCCGAGGCCCGTATAAAAAAGTTAGTAAAAAAAATACAAAAAAAACACAGATGCTATTGGTATTAGTTCTTATTGATTAGAATAGATTTTTTTTTTATAGTCCGGTTACTTGTTCGAGGTATCAATGTTGACGAGTCATAGATCTCCGGTACAATTTTGTGGTGTTCACTTCATACATGTAGCCTTTTAAAAGTGTCACATATTTTAATTTTCATGAACATTTTGCAATTAATTAATCGAACTTATTGAGATTGTCACAGTAGTTTATAATTAACACTCTTAGACCTAATGTATCTTGATCTTTGCCGTTTAACACGACAGACAAAAAAATATCATGGTGACGTTTAAAGTGAGAAATAAAAAAAAAAGCTAGATTTCTGTGAGGCATAAAGTATTTTTCTACTCGATCGTTTAGGGATGCTATTAGATATTTTTGGACCATTGTTAAGATTGCGATCAGTACTGGGGAGGTAAAAAATAAATGTTAGTTTTCGTGGATGTTGGCCGATTACGGTTGTTGTTATCGAGATAAGAATTAAATATACGCTTTGGAAACAAATATGCACCTATTATATACCTATTTACGATTTGGTATTTCCTTAAAAGTTTGAACGAGTTTTTTTTTTTCTTAATTCACCATCTCTAAAAAATCACTTGTCACTGTCATTATATCCGTTCAATATCATTCATTCTTCACTTATTTTTTATAATGTTTATTATACATACGTCGTATCGAACATATCACTCACTTTTATATCGAACGATTTTCTTAAACTTAAAGGATCGTTGAAATACCAAATCGTCCCGGTCTTGGAGTGTTAACAGATGGCCAAGATGCCGGTTATAACTCGGTGCATCTCAGTGTAAATTTCGCATATAAAAAACTAAGGTATCCCGGTAGTATACCAATACCGCTTAATATTTTTGTATTTTCCTAGTATGTAACAAAGCATTATAAAATTACGTGGTGTCTTCTAATGATTGTGTATGCATTATGCTATAGATGAGTATTTCGTAAACATTTGGTTGAAATAATAAGTGCGTAATAAAACACTTTTTCGTATTAAAAACTTGTATTATTTTTATCCCTAATCCTCTACGAAGAGACGCGTGAGAGAAATGCAAGAAAACTAAACTAACCAGTACCTAGATCAGGTACCTGATTGTACTCCTATTAAAAAAGTACATCTGTTAAAAAATGTATACAAAAATTTCTAAATCTTTAAATTTTAAAATTTACTGATCGTATTATTTTTATAGTCCGATGGGTATTCTATTGGAATGAGTCGGATCAGCCGAGCCACTTTTTGATTAAAACATCGTTCAGTGAACGAACGAACGAACGAACATTGCCAATCCATTGCGACTTTTTTTGAAACCTCGGTCACGGCTCACTAATCATACATCTTTAACTCCTTTACATATGCCTAAAGACCAGTATCAATGATAGCTACATCATAAATGACGAATTTCCATACAAATTTTCATTCCCTATTTAACCCCTTAGCCGATGAATTATGAAAAATTGATTCTTAGTGCTCACCCACGATCAATAAATTAGGCTGAAAAAAAAAATTGCAGTGGCTAAAAAAACTAAAGAAAAAAAGGGATGTTCGATGGAAATTAATAATAAACTTACAAGTAATGTATTTTTTTTTTACATAATTACATACATCAAAAAAGTAATAAGGTAAGTATTACCTTTTTAATAATATTATTATGTACTTCTATTAAGAGAATAAAGCTTTTACCCCATTTACATAAAAATAAATAATAAGGCAGTGTTTTACTCTTATGGTAAACAATAAAAATGAAGTATTGCTTAATTATGTAATAACTTTGGAATCAACATTATAACATTTGTTAGACATTTCATTTTTTTTTCTTTGAATTCATGACAATATTTAAAAAAAATTAAACATTCACTATAAAGGAACATATTTTATCTACAAATAAAATATTCTCAAATACCATGAAAATTTTAAATTAATATTTTAAGTAAATTGGAAAAATATATATCTTTTCCATTCAATCAAAATTATTCGATGGTAATAATTTAATTTCAAAGCTCCGTGCAATTTAATTCCAAGAAATAGAATGGTTCTATAGTACACAATCTCTAATAAAAGTATTAGGAGTAAAGGTTTACCAGAGTTTAAGACCGTATTCCTGTCTAAGTTCAAAGACATTAGATGTCTTAGTACCATAAAAAATGTTTTTCGGATCGAAGACGTTTACGAGATAGGGTGTATGAATCTTACAAAACAGGTGGACATGAAATAGCTCGATTTTTCATATAACTCTTTCTATAATATGAATTGAATAGGATACGAAGAAATTTAAACATGTTAAATAAGTCAAATTCAGAAATTGTATAGAGAATAATTGGACAATAACAAAAATCATTCAAAAATCAACATAGTTCATACATTTTAAATTCTTTCATAAAAACATCATTAAATATCTATTATTACACCAATAATAAAAGTTTTTACATCTGTTACGAAATGAAAAATCACGAAACTGTGTCCTTGAAACTAGACATGACATATTTCTCGTCATCTACTTCATCTTTGAACACCAGTTTAGCTTGATTGATCTGTGTGGTCGATAGCGTCGGAAGTTTCTTGAAGAACATCTGAAATATATTTTTTTATTTACTAATTATTATTGATCCAAAGGTTATACACACCTGTTACAACAACAGCCTGTAAATTCCCACTGCTGGGCTAAAGGCTTTCCTTTTGAGGAGAAGGTTTGAAACATATTCCACCACGCTGTTCCAATGCGGGTTGGTGGAATACACATGTGGCAGAATTTCTATGAAATTTGTCACATGCAGGTTTCCTCACGATGTTTTCCTTCGCCGCTGAGCACGAGATGAATTATAAAGACAAATTAAGCACATGAATCAGCGGTGCTTGCCTGGGTTTGAACCCGCAATCATCGGTTAATATGCACGCGTTCTAACCACTGGGCCATCTCGACACACCTGTTAAGTCTGGATTAATCATTGGCAACTGTACAACACCGTATGTCATTACCCAAATTGACCACCAAAAATTTTCATCAAATATTACCTTCCGTGTCATGATCAACATTCCATGTACCTTCTTCATGTGTTCTTTGAGCAGAGACATCCGAGGGTATCTGTAACATATAAATAGTTTCGATATAAAAAATCTTCAATACAACTGTATAGTAGGACACAAATTAGATGTAGCATCGGAAAATGCAATGGAATGAAATTAAAACCGATTACTGACGATTTACACAACCAATAGAAATAGCTTCCTATCGCGCCATTCGACGCTATTCGTCGCTATAGATTCACGCGTCAGAGTAAGCAAGTACATGTAAATCGACGCGTCAAATTGACGAATAAATCAGGTCATATGATATTACAAGTTATTACGTTTGTGCAAAGATCATATTCGCATGAGAAATAAATATTGATAATTTGGTATAGCGTACTCAATTCGGATATGATCGGTTTTACGAATTTTGCCGATGCGACATCTAAGTTGTGTCGTACTATACATTATATTTCTTTCTATACTACGACTGGGCTGTTATGGGGCAGGTTTTTTGGCTAAAAGGCCTTGAATATGGTGATGCGAGTGAGGGGCACTGACCGCTTGGGGCACAGCTTGCAGGCGCAGGGCGGCGGCAAGCGTCGGTGCTCGCGCCGCACGTGTAACTCCAACGCCGCCTTCTGCGAGTAGCGCTTGGGGCACTCCGAGCAACCGAACCGCTTCTGCGCTGTAACGGGGAATAGTCAACTCAGCTTGAGAGCTTGAGATATTGTTTTAGTGCTCTGAGTTTATATCCAAATGAAGTCACATTTTCAGTTTAGCTAGAACTTTTAATAATTGAAACACACTGGTTTACACTTTTACAATTTTATTTTCTCTCTCTACAATTTCGACGCGTCCGTATAACTTTTCGAGAACATTCTGCATGCTTCTACCCACATTGTCCATCATCTGCTTTTTTAATTCGTTTATTTGTCTAGTGTTGCTATTTTAAATATATTTATTAGTAATTATTTTAAATTAATAATAAGTGTTATTTTACACAATAAAACTCTATAATTAGATAATTATGACTTATTATTTAGCTTATATTATACACAATTTACCTAATGATCCTTTAAAAATATATATCTATTTTATACATATAAATAGGTAGGCTTACACAAACTAGGAATCATTTTGTTTTCTCTCTTTAGGCAGATAGAATCTGACGCCTCTGACACGACCGGAGAGACGATTTACTGTCATATCTTTAAGAGAAGAGTGTACCAAGTTCTAAATTATGTACTAGCACAAATATATTCTTAAAATAAATACAATGTACTCACGTCTGTGGGTGTCGAGATGCGCGACGAGAGCCGCTTTGACCTTGAAGCTACGACTGCAGTAGTCGCAAATAAACTGCTCCGAGCCGTGCTTTTTCATGTGTCGCTGAAATAACCAAATAAATATTACTATTACACTAATTGATAAAAACTTATATTTTTATACCACTTATAAAATCCTTCAATCAAAGTCACTACTTAAAGACTTCTTATAGTTTTATGTATGCACATAACGAAATCATAAGATAAAAAAAATCACTTAAGTTCCTTCATTTTTAACTTTTCTACTTGGTAAACACTGATATGTGCGATACGGAGGCATCCGGCATGGTACGGGATGGTACAGGGTGGTACAGGGTGGTACAGGGTGGTACAGGGTGGTACGGGCCGGTACGGCGTGGCACTAAGAACCGTATCTTCTTAGGCGTTTGGGTTGGTACTAGGTACGGGGTGGTACAGGGTGGTACAGGGTGGTACGGGTTGGTACGGCGTGGCACGGGACTCACGGAGAGCGCGGTGCGCGAGGTGTATGCGGCGGCGCACAGTCCGCAGCGGTGCGGGCGCTCGCCGCGGTGCAGCAGCTCGTGCGCGCGCAGCGTGTACTTGCTGCTGAACGACGCCGAGCACTCCGTGCATTCGAACCTGGAATGCCGTGCACGTGCTAATTAAAATAATTGGTCAATCTACACTAATATTATAAAGAGGAAAACTTTGTTTGTTTGGTCGTAATGAATAGGCTCAAAAACTACTGGACCGATTTTAAAAATTATTTCACCATTCGAAAGCTAAATTAATCCCGCATAACATAGGCTACATTTTATTTTTGGAAAAAAAATAGGGATCCGTAAGATATTTTGGGTTTTTCGGACAAAAAAGGAAAAAATCAACAAAAAAAGTTGATTTTTTGCGTATGATGCCTAAACTATAAAAGATAGAACTATAAAATGTTCTAACTCCGGTCCTTAGAGGGCATAATGGCCTCCGACCCTAAGAACCTCATCAGATTCGTGTTGGTCTGGCTGATGTGTTGTGATCACGAATTTGAGGTTTATCACAATAGATCCAAGCGCCGGTTGCAGTAATTCTTCAAATGTGACCGTGCCTCAGCAGTAGGGATATTAGAAGACTGATTATGAACCGTTATCTACGCGGGCGAAGCCGCGGGCGACCGCTAGTTCATTATACGTAAGAAATGTATACAGTAATACCCCGGACTAACGCGATAGGTGGGACTGAGCGCTACCCGCGTAAGTCGAATTCGCGTAAGTCGGGGTACAATTTTGCATATAAAGACATATAAAGTATGTTTAATTGGGACTGGAGACTAAATAAAACAATAATTTAGGAAATAATTAGTATCTAATTCTAGATAATATGACAAACTATATTAATAGAGTGTATGTATAAACACAATCCGAAGTTATTTTGATGTAGGAGGTTTCATAAATTGTAACAAAGTCAGTCAGTCAGTCAACAGTCAATGATTTTTTCTTCTCCCGTAATAACTCCTCGTAGCATCGTAGTAATTTTTTTATTCCATGTTTTGTAACAAAAATGCGCTCTTCATTGGAGTCTATGCTTTCCAAAATTGTTAACCCTTTTTCAATCGAACTGAGGGCTTCTGTCACGACGAGTCAGAAACAAACGCCGCCGCTTGACCTTGAATGCGCGGCGTTCAAACAAAAAACGAATAGACGAGAAAATTAAATCGCGTAACTCCGAATTCGCGTAAGTCGGGGTATTACTGTATTGAGTTATAGTCATTGAAGTTGAGCAACAACAAAAACAATTGATGATATCTATCTTGTGTGTTTAGAACTCTTCGAAAAAATCTTGTCTATGCTAATTTACTATTAGGTAATAATAAGTAAGCTATGAACACGCACGTCCTTATTACTCACGCCACTATTAATATAGTTATTGAATCAAAATAATTGATCAATTAATTATATGTATAAAAAAAATTGACAATATCTGTCCTGTAATTGAGCTTAGAACTTTCAGAATAAAATCGTGTCTATGCCAATTTACAAATAAATAATAATAAGCTGTGACTACTATGTAAATAGAAAAAAAAACATTATATTTTAACTCTTTGTTAATAATAACAATATTCTTAATTATAAATTTCAATAAAATGAAGTCATTGGTAGCTCACTTCTTAGGCTCCTCGTCCGTGAAGTCAGGCAGGTAGGGCCTGGAGCGTCCCTTGCGGCCCAGCGTGAGGGCGCGCGCGCGCAGTACGATGGCGGCGTCCGGCGAATCACAGCGCTTCTCGTGTTTGTACAGGTTGGTCGTGCTGCAATGATATATTACTGACATCAGACCCGAAACACATTAAGCTAGGAAATTATGTTAAGGATTTATTTTCACGCAACACAGTGTAAGAATACAACTAATTATAGACATGAGCTTTGGATTGTTAAATAATTTAAATTCATACCTTCTAAAATTAACACCACAAGCGTAGCATATAAGATATCTCTCTCCATGTTTCTCTTGGTAGTGCCGACTTGCTGCAGGTATTGATTCGGAATGATGTCCACACTGGATGCATCTAAAACATAATATATTTATGTGACAAACAATTCTCATTATATAACATTGCACAATTATTACATTATTTAAATTATAGCTGTATTATTATAGTCTTACAAGTTAATCCATTCTAATGCAATTCTACAAATTCTTCCTGAAGCAATCAATGGGACACTATCTTCTAAATCAATAAAATATTATAAATGCAGAGTAACTTTTTGTGTAATTCTTTTATGTGAGAACAACTGAACCAAGCTTTAAACTCGCAAACTTTTTATACCTAACATCTAACAGCTGATCTAACCCTACAAAAACCTCAAATGTAGTAACAAAATAATTAACACTTTACTAATATAACACTTAATTATTTCAAACCAAATATAATTATATACATTATTGCTAGGTAGGTACTAGAGGGTAAGATTTAAGCCCAAGTATTTACCGAGATGTCTGTATTACTTGGAAATTTTGTAAAAATTTGAGACAAAACAATAATAATCTTTATAGATAACACATGTATAACATAAGATACTATTATTCTTACTCTAGCATAATTCCATTCATTATAAAGTAGTCTTGTGGTGGTGGCGGAGGTTTTGTACCTTTCATTATTTCAACGAGACATTTTGTAAGTAAATAAGGATCCTCTCTCAATTCAGGGTACTGTTTCCTAAGTTCCTTCACATATGACATCCTTTCCGACGGTTTAAGCATTTTAGTCCGATGGCCATTACTTCTTACGCGTACTTTTTTTTCACTTTCATCAGACATATAATCACTTGAATCATCAAGTGATTCTTCTATATAATCTGGAATATATTCGTCCTCACAATCACCATCTTCATATTCGCAGTAATTAAATTCATTGTCTTCATTACTATTAACGCTTTCTAAGGGTTCGTCCTTTACTATAGATATTTCGAATTCGGTTGTATCATTAACTTCATCTGCATTTTTCAATAACTCATCAATAACTTCCACTATTTCACTTTCATCTAATATTTCTTGTTTAATTTGTAAAGGCGCGGGAAATTTATCCTCATTCTTATCACCGACAATAACAATAAACATATCTTCGTCGCCTTCCATCATCTGGAAAGGAATATAACTAAATTTTAATACAATGGAGGAGCTAAAACTTTTTAATAACTATTAGGTAGTTATGAATTTTTATGTTTCAATTGATAGAAAATAATTTGTATTTTGTACAAGTTCAAGTACTTAGAAATTAAATTTTTTGGTGGAAATCTTTAAAAAAGGCAAAAGCTTACAATCATACGTCTCACTGTTTTAATATTTGATTTAGAAGTGTCAATTCAAATAAAGTTATTTGGATCAAGAATGATTAATAAACCAGTCAATTTTTAGTCACTCACCAAATTTACTAATATTATTTTAAATACGATAGGTCAATCAAGCCTCGAGATTATTTTTCGACTTCGTATAAAATGGCTTTTTTCTGTAAGTCCTTTGCCTACTCATTTAATGTTGGCTGTCACTTTGGCAGCCACAGATTAAATGTACATTTTAAATTAAATAATTGTATGACGTTGCTTAGGTTTTGTTTCGTTTATTAATTGATTATTAGATCAAGAATGAATGTTCTATTAATTTTATGAAATATATTCTAATAACGGTATGATTTAAAATAATAATAATATTTTTTCATATAAGAAATATGGTAAATTTTATCGGCATTATACAGTCAGAACTATATAATCAAAAAATGACACTTGGTAAAATTAATCACTTATCAAGTTATCAGTATCAACTTGTCAACACTAAACAAGGAACTATGCAAGTCTTTCAGCTAAATCGGTTTTTGAAATAAAATACTCACTAAATAGTTATTATTATTTTAATATCGTGCATATGTTTAAAAAACTTATTTGAAATAATGGGTGCTACCGTTGAAATTAATTCTATTCCTAAAGTATTCCCCAGTTGTAAAACAACAGCGGTGGAATCTAATTTACAACAAACATTAACCATTTTCAAAGGTTGGTGGAATTTTTTATTTTTTTGAAAAACAGCTAATATTACTTTATTTATTATAATTTTGTTATTACTTTATTAATTTTTTATTGAAATTACTAAACTCTCGTTACGTTTTTCAGAACTTGTAATAGAGTTTCAAGAGCTCCATTCAGAAAATCAAAAGTATAGAAGTAAATATTTAATGCGCAACGAAAATTCTGAAAGGTATGATCCTCAGCCGTAAAACGTTTTATAAAAAAATAATCAGTAAATTAAAAAGATTAAATTATATTTTTTCTTATTTAAATAATGGAACAAATTGAACATAAATTCCATTTTTTTTTCATTCATGACTTTAAGTTCTGTTTTTTATTTAACTTAAAACAAAAATCAATGATTACTTTTTGTTTTGATCATTTATTATAATGGCTTAGGATTTACATGTGAATATAAGTTTTTTTTAATATTTTTAGGTGAGGTATTGCTAAGGTCTTATTTTTATGCTCTTCAGTAATCATAATTTATATTTTATGACAACTTATTATTATAAGTTATATTGTCCATTGCTCTTATAATATATTGCTTTATTATTAAAGTAACAGTCAGTAAAAGTTATACATTTGATCTTAGACCTCACCTTGTCGGACAAGTTTTGGAACTTAAATCAACGCAATGCACTGATAATATTTTCCTTCTCTGCCAAGCATGAGATGAATTTTTAGCCCAAATTAAGTATGTGTATGAATTTTCTTTAGTATTTGCCCTGGTTTGAAACTGCATCCTTCAACTTTAGTTAAAATTTTCTAATCACTTGCTTTTATTTTACTAATGAATAATTTTAGTTCATTTATTTCAAGCCAAACATGTAAAACATGTGAAGAGTTAAGACAGAATATATCGATTAAAGATGAAATCTTAGAATCTGTGGGTAAGTCTCTAAAAATGGCATACATATGAATTTCGATAATTAAATAAAATATAAGAATAAAATTTAAGTTTCATTTTTGGCGTTACTTGAATACTTTAAAATAATTTTAATTTGGAATTGGGAATGAGTCTTATTAGATAGTAAGTGCTACTTTATTTTTGTTACATAAATATATGTAGCATGTATGCTAAGCAAAAGTATCTTACCTGTGAATTGAAGGATACTATGATCCACATTTAAAACATGGTATTTTAAAGTTTCTTCAATTCCAAAAAGATTTTATTGCAATGTACTCTTACCAATGACTGTGTAATCATGTAAATAATTATATTAAGAAATAATTGATTGATGATAGGCTACTTAGACATAATTTATGGAAATAAAGTATTTATAGGTGTTTAATCATTGAACAGTGCCTTGCACAATGTTTAGATGTAGGCAATAACTTTACATAACAACAAAATATACAATATAGTGATATTAACTGTAATCCCTGATATATTTGTGATTGTAATAGAAATCTGTTATAAATAAAATTTAGTTGGAGTGAGCTTTAGTTTTAATTTAATTATTTGGACTAAAATATTAAATATATTAGTTTCAGCTTTAAACAAACTGAGTAGAACCAGGGACTTTAATATAATTGATACCATATTTAAATTAATAAATGGTGATAATATAAGTTCACCTAAAGATAACAAATGCAAAGTTGATGAAATAAGTCCATTGAAAGAAGAATCAATTAATGACATCTCTCTTGAGGAATCCGTGTCTGAGATAGAAGGAACTCCAGGCCGCAAGAGCCCTATAATTCAAAGTAAAAAGTTAAAGACAAACACAACACATTCCCTGAGCTTGAAGGATAAGAAGAAGTGTCCTGAATCTTGGTATGTTAAATTTTTCAAAATTAAAATAGGCAATTTTTTTTTATTAATTTATTGCCACATGAGTCTGGCGGCTAGCATATAAAGACTAGGCTATCCTAGTCTTTAAATGCTAGAATTTACTTAGCTAAAATTTACCACATTCCTATGAATGTGGTAAATTTTATCTTACCAAAAGTAAATGTATTAGATTTACTAAATTAAACTTAAAAACTTAAAAAATGCACCAAAAACTTATAGTTCTAAACTTAAATATCTTATATTTTGATATTTGAATGAATATTAACTAATAACTGATTAATAACATTCTAATTTTAGGCCTACACCAGAAAAAAAATGCATAAAGTTATCATATCCTACACCGACACGAAACAAGCCATTAGGTAGATTGAAACAGGCCCGGCTAAACCTGGTCAAGATGAAGACCACAAGTGTAGTAGATCTTACGTGTTCTCCAGAGTTAGGGCGGAGTTACAGTGAAGTTAATATGCAGGTAATTGTTTGTTTATTTATTTTAAAGTGAAAGGAAAACTGTAAATGGCCAGTTCATATATCCATTGATGTTTAGCATTCTGAGTATTGCTTACATGATTCTAAACCATTTTAAATGAAAAATAAAGTGTATTTTCTGTTGCCAAAGACTTGGATTGATATGGACTTTGTCAATGTAATGTAAAATGATTCCCAAAATCTTCTATTCAGAATTTTTGAGAATTATTTTACAGGGCCGCAATTTCTAAAGTAACACTCTATTTTATATTATATCTATCTAAAGTTACACTCTATTTATATTATAAATATAAATAGCTGAGCCAAAGTAAGCAGTTATATTCTTAAAAGGGACTTGATAGGTTACTACTATCAAGTCCCTTTTAAGAAGCTAGACTACACTGTTTTAAAAGACAATATATACTGTACCTTATTAGGTACAGTTAAAACAGTCTACTATTGTAGAGATTATCTTTTGGAACAATTGAATAATCCTTTAAGGTCATGAGTATATACAATAACTGTAGTCATGAATACTATTTGATATTTCCCTAACCAGTCATAACAGTTTAACAACATGTATATTTTACGTTACAAATAAACTTTGTTTGATAGTTGACTAATGGTTTGAAATGTTTTACACTAATTTCTTAATGTAATTTGAGTTACACGAGAGAAAGAGATAGACTGTGTTGTTAGCCTTTTTAACTTTATGTGCAGTAGATATGGAACCAATGTTAAAGTATTTGTTTCAGTGCAACATCAAAAAGGAAGTTCTAGAAAACGATGACACAATATTACCATCGCCTACTAGTGGTCCAATAGTCCAGTTACCTATGTAAGTATTATAAGGGAATTTTGATATGTTAAATAATGCTCTCTTATTCTTTCGAATGACAAATTAACAAGGACAGAAAGAGAAATCCGAGTTTTAACTAAATACCTGCTAAATATTTTGTAAGTTGTCTTTTGTCTACATAGCATATCATTTTATACAATAAAAAACTAATTAAACTCTATTATATATAGAGAGTCTAGATGGCCCAGTGGTTAGAACGCGTACATCTTAACCGATGATTGCGGGTTTAAATCCAGGCAAGCACCGCTGTTTCATGTGCTTAATTTGTCTTTATAATTCATCTCGTGCTCAGCGGTGAAGGAAAACATCGTGAGGAAACCTGCATGTGACAAATCTCATAGAAATTCTGCCACATGTGTATTCCACCAATCTGCATTGGAACAGCGTGGTGGAATATGTTCCAAACCTTCTCCTCAAAGGGAGAGGAGGCGTTTAACCCAGGAGTGGGAATTTAAAAACTGTTGTTGTTGTTGTTGTTGTTGTAAACTCTATTTAAACTGCGATGGACATATTTTGTACATATGTTAATAAGTGCACATATTTGAATATGAATTTATTGCCATTATTTATTAGAAAGAAAATTATGATAAAAGTATATTTTAAGTCCAAGTTTAAAAGAAATTAAATTACATTAATTCACACATTTCCAGTTTTAAATCAAGTATAAAAGAAAGTCCAAGTAAGTTCATAAAACCTTCGTCCTTCTCGAAGATCAAGATGGAACTTGAGAACAACGACCGTGATACAGAGAACAAATGCCCTGGAGAAGTTTTGAAGAATGAAGTTGAGGAATCGATTAATTTGTTAAAACAGTACCCAAACAGGTTTGTGTTTTGATCTTTAATAGATAGTCTTTTTGTACACAAAGAAGGTTTTATTTCCAGATAATTAAACAATCCATTTTATGTGGGTTCCTCTTTTCACTTATACATGTTTACTATTTTAGTTTTCAGAATATTCTATACAAGTAGTGAAATTCTTTAATATGATATTCAATAAAAAGTCTGCGAATTGAGTTTTTGTTTTTGAGTTAGGTTTTGAGTTAAGTTGGTAGGCTCTTAATTGAATGACTCATCACAACAAACAACAACAACTACGTTTTATCTACTGGGCTTTATATATGAATTTAATTAATTTTTGCGTTTTCTTTTACACAAGCGAACAATTTTAAAGGTATGTGAAGTAAAAATATACATTAATTAAGTAAATAAGTGTATTATTTTAGGATAGTTCATAAACTTACTAATTTGGTGCAATAGGCCTTCACGCACCATTTATAATTTTTTTGTCTTTTTTATATTACCCCCCCTAATGTTCACTCATATTTAACATGTTTTTTACTTTTATTTAGTGGACCTCGAAATTTCGATATTATCTACGAATAAATAAAAGGTCCTTCATATGCTGTGCTATAAAGTAATTAATTTAAACATCCAATTTTCCTAGTCTCTATTCTCAATTGCATGAACCATAGCTTTTGAAGGACTTAAAAATATGATTATATATCTAGGTTCAGATCACCTTTGAAATTAGAAGATAAACTTAACGACGAAACCCATTGCCCTGATGAAAGCATTTCCCTACTTCAGCACGTCAAGAAGATCGACGAAAAGATTAAGAAAGTGAACAGGTGAGATGTATATTATATTTATTGCCAACTCGATAGTAGAGCTGGACGACCTCCGTGGTCGAGTGGTGTTTACTCCGGTTTTCATGGGTACGCCACTCCGAGGTCCCGGGTTCGATGCCCGGCCGAGTCGATGTAGATTACCATTAGTTTTCTATGTTGTCTTGGGTCTGGGTGTTTGTGGTACCGTCGTTACTTCTGATTTCCATAACACAAGTGCTTCAGCTACTTACATTGGGAGCAGAGTAATGTATGTGATGTTGTCTCATATTTATTTATTTATTTATTCTTGATACTTTTACCTACTTTACTAATACCTGTTGACTTCCAAGCAGGATACATTAATTGAAATAATTGTATTTAATTAACATGACGTTGTAGTTTTTAAATGTTTAAAAAGAGTAACTACTGAGTTTCTGGCCGGTTCTTCTCGGTAGAATCTACTTTCCGAACCGGTGGTAGCTTCACTTAATTGTAAAATGAAGATTCAAAAGTGCTTATAAAAGCTTACTTGAATAAAGTTTGTTTTGATTTTGATTTTACAGTCCGAACAAACGTCCCCTGGTCGAGAACATGAACTTGATGAATACTCAGAAACTTCCTGAAAGCCAGTCCAGCATGTCGATACTACAGGATATTGGCCACATAGAAGCGAAGACCGAAATCTGTAAAAGGTATCGTTTCGATTTCATGGAAACTTTATGGTAAGGTCAATGATTTTCTAGTAAACAGATATGTTATTAACGCGCAAAAAGTGAAGACTAGAGAACGTTCTAATTGGGACGTTTGCCTTTAGTTGTTTTACGTAGTATTAAGTTATAATACATCATAATTACGTAGTAATACGTTTTGCGTAATTAAAACATCTAGTTATCCCTTTTACTTATTGTTTTACTTTTTGTCCCTTTTACTTTTTTAACGAAATGTAAAAATAAACTAAAATAAACGGTAAAGTTTTGTGTGAGTCGGCCTGGGGAAATTATACATCATTCAACATATATACGACCGTCAAATAGCAATATTTAGTACTGTTATGTAGGATGAGGGAGTCAGTGTAACTATATATACATATAAAAGGAATATAACATCTTAGTTTCCGATGTTGGTGACACTTTGACGATGTAAGGTATTTTTTTATGCTGGCAGTAACTATGGACGATGGTGACTGCTTACCATCCATCGGGTTGCCCTTTGTCAGTGAACCTACCTATTTGAAGAAAAAAAAAATTTTATATCAGTATTGTTCTATCGAATCTCAAAAAACAATTTTCTTACTTATGTACTTTTGAGCATAAACCTTTTAATATATTTTTTTAAGTTTTTTTTTGTTATATAGGACGAAATGTAACATAGAGCCAGTTTACAAGGAGCCAGTGCTGCGGAAGAAAGCTGAGAAACGCGCCCTGCCCGGCTGGAGCTGTGAGGAATGTAAAAACGTGAGAATCAGAAAAAGATGATGGCCCAGTGGTTAGAACGCGTGCATCTTAACCGATGATTGTGGGTTCAAGCCCAGGCAAGCACCGCTGATTCATGTGCTTAATTTGTCTTTATAATTCATCTCGTGCTCAGCGGTGAAGGAAAACATCGTGAGGAAACCTGCGTGTGACAAATTTCATAGAAATTCTGCCATATGTGTATTCCACCACCCCGCATTGGAACAGCGTGGTGGAATATGTTTCAAACCTTCTCCTCAAAGGGAGAGGAGGCCTTTAGCCCAGCAGTGGCAATTTACAGGCTGTTGTTGTTGTTGTAAATTATAATTAATTTATTTTAAATAAATCAAACAGAACAACGTGGTATTGATAAAAGTGAATTTGACCACGTGGATCGATCAACGATCCCAAACCATGGGCATGGAACCGGCTAGTTTCTCTTGTATTGGGTGGTGAAGACCATCGTGAGGAAAACAGCATGTGAAAATCTATCTTATGTGTATTCAACTTCTTATCATCTGAATTAGCTCCAAACCTTTGTATAAAGCAGAGGAAACATGAACTGTTATATTTTTAAAATATCTGTATAGTTCTGTCTTGATACTAATATAATGTTTGAATCTTTATCGCTGTTAAAAACAAATTAATATGTTATAACGCACAAGTTGCAACTATGTCTGTTATTAATTGGTCTCATTTGAGTGTTTTGGAAATATTTATAACTGATTGTATGTATAGTCTATTCAAATCTAAGGAGTAAAGATTATCAATCGTTAGATTGACGTTTTCAATCCGATATGCTAATAGTATAAACTATACTACTACAAATAATTGTAGGTTGATATATTAAACTATAATATTTATAAATACAAATCTATTCCTTTTATCTACACTACATCCAAAGTTCTGATAACAATTCCACAGATCATAGTTATATATCCATAGATTATTAAAAATCTCGACCAATCAGATGATGTCATATCAATGTCAAAGTTGTTTATTTGCTTCAACTGCGGAATACACTAATGCGTTATACATTACAAATGACCTGACATGGATCAAAGATTAACTTTCATTTACAGTTCTACGACGAACTCTATAAAGACGACTTAGATATGCTCGCGAAAAAAATGGACGAATGTTCCAAACATCGAGGCAGGAATAATCCCATTAGACCGAAAACGCCCGACGGCTTTTGGAACCCGCGCTGGGACGTTCCCCAAGACACAGAAGAGTTTAACTTAAGAAACAACGCTATGTGATAACGTAATCTTATCAGTTGAGTAACTTTTAATATTGATAAAACTTTTATAAGTATATAATTTGATAAATTATTATATATAAATTTGTATCTGAAATATAACTTGCAAAATTTCATGATTAATAATTCTAGTGTTAAAAATATAATTAATTTAAAGAATTCTGATTTTAACTATTGAACCCTAAAAACACTCAACAGCCTCAACAAACAGCCTGTATAAGAATATTTTAGTTGAAGTTTGTGTATAGATATTAAAATCTGCAAGACTTTATTACGGGTATTCATTTTGTAACAATAGCTAGGTGTATGTGTTTTAGTATTGTAAATATAGAAAAAAAGTGATACTATATGTGATTTTTCTACTTCTATGAACTCTGTAACCTTAGTACTGTTTTATTTTTTCAATAAATAACAATGTTCTGAAAAAAACATCTTTTAATATTTACGAACAATAATTGTAACAAAACTATGCATACTTACAATTATTTTTATGTTGAAACATCTAAAATTAAGATTAATTTACTGTTTCAAATAACTTTTTAAAAATATTTAAAAAATATAAATTATTATCTTTGACTATTACATACAATACAAGTTTATTTTAGTAAGTCAACTGAAACTACTTGTATATCACTTGTAGTCACATGAGATGAAAACTCCAGCGGTTAAAATTTAAAAAATACTATCAAAACATAAACCTCGGAAACAGTTGTATCCCAAGAATGAAAACTATTATCATAATCCATCATAAAAACGATAAACCATTTTTATGTTTCATTGTTTATATGAAAAATATAAGGATACAGTTAAAGCAATATTACGCATCATACATTTTAAGGTCAATTTATACTAGAGTGCAGTGTACTCTGTACTTGATGACTCAAATATGTAAATTAGGATATAGAACTGTGCCAATGCTCAAAATAAAATGACTTTCAAAACTTCAGCTGTGGGTGTAAGGTGATAAAAACAGCATTTAGAGAACACATTTTATTCTCAAAAAAACAGAATATTACAATTTGTCACTAGCTTAAGTTAAAAAAAAAAGATAAAATGAAATTAGTATTACATTTTTTAACTGAGTAACATTTTTAGATTTAATAAAAAAGGAATAGGGATATTCTCTGTAACAACTCACTGTTTAGCTTTAATAAGACATTATTGTGTTAATGAAATTTAGCATTTAAAAATAGCATTAATTTACAATTATTTGAACTGAAAATTTAAGGTTATTTGATATATATTTTATATTTAATGCTACAACAAATTTACACGGGCCTATGAGAGTTTTTTAGCTTTCTGGTAGAGTGTATCAACGACTTTGCTCATGTGGTGGATTGTTTCTAAAACTGTCTCATATGTCTTCTCCAAGGGTGACTCGTCGAAAACAATCAGAACACCCTCACCCTGATCCAATATGCCATTTAATTTTTTATCAAGGATCATCTGGGATAATTTCTTCTCTACTTGAACGACTGGCAAGCGGATACATTTAGCTACATGGTCGACTTGAACTCTCATATAAGGCTCCACGATGCGACATAAGTTTTGTTCCAACATGGTGTCATACAGTGCTCCGAGATGGGCACGCACAACGGCATCTTCTTCAAGTTCTGGTTTATATGTTTTTAATGCAGTTTGGAAATCAGCAAGAGATCTTTTGTGAGATGCAGTTGCTACGGCTCTCATAGCTTCCAAATCTTTTCCAGCATATTTAAGAGCAGCTTTACTACTACAAACAGTTGCCACTTCTTCAGCTTGATTGAGCATAATTTTAGACAACAACATATATTTCAGAGCAGTTAAAGCCTTAGGACTGTCAGCTCCATCATATCCTTCAAAAGCTTCATAAAAGTATGAGTAAGCAGTTTTAAAGTCTCTCTCATCCGCAGCGTGAAGTATTCCAGATTGTAAGTCGAGAGCAGCCTGCATTTTTGGAGGACAATAGATAGCATTTGCTGTTGTTCTTGCTGATGTCAAGGAGGCACGCGCTTTAGGTAAATTACTAAGAGCATGATAGGTTTTACTCTCTAAAAGAAGTACTTCAACTAACAAATTTTTGTCGTCTAACTTCTTTAACTCTTTCAAAAGTGCTGTAGCTAGGTCTAGAGCTTCTGTGTACATACCTGTGTCGAAGTACAGAGCGATAAGCCTCGCCTCCAGGGACTGTCGCAGGAATGTACGGCGTTCTTCCTTGGCCCATTCTATACACTCTTTGCACAATTGAACTTCAATTCCTATGCCGGCTTCCAAATCCAAGAAGAAGTCTACGAGTGACCGCACTAATTTCGCTGCCTTCGCCTTACTTATCAAACTGAGAAATGGTCTAGTAGCCTTGATCAACTCTGCGAGTTCCTTGGCTTTACCTTCTTTCTTGTATTTCTCGCCAAGATTCAATATGCCTTGTTCTTTCGCTCTAATATTTTCCTCGTCATCTTCAGGCAGCTCTCCTGTGCTAATCATTTTGTCAGTCATGCGAACGTCTTCGTCTCTGTTCGAAGATGAGACTCGTGACCTCTCGAATAACATTGCTCCGGCCATAATGTATATGTTTACTACTTAAAAAACGTATATTAAAATGACACAACAACAGCTACAATTTCTTTGTAATTTTGTATAATCGCTAAGTCATCGACGACCTTTTCAGAAACAAATCGTAGACGCGGTAGGGTTACCGTTCTAAATAATTAAAATATTACTATTTTCTACTATGCACGTGGTAATTTACAATAATACTACTAAATTATAGTTTAACGTAACCGACCTCCTTGATAAGAATAGAAATTACAATTAAAACGAATTGACAAATATGTCAAATATTTTTTTTATAAATATTTGTATGTGTCTACAAGTTTAATTAATCTATTAAATAGTATGGCTCGACGTTCTTTTAAAATAACCATGGATGATAAAAAAAGTATAGAATTTCTTTTCGATATATCAAAAGAAATAAAATATTTCTATGAAACCCCAGTAATTTTTCTTACCAAACAAGATTATTCTGATAACATATTTAATACAATGTGTTCGATGCGATCAGCTCTTCAGGGTGGCTCAAAAACAGAAGTAATTGATATAATAGTTGATTTTCATATTCACTGGATATACACAATTAAGGAGTTAGATCAATTTTCTAAACGGGTTCTTAATGATCTTACAAGAGAAGAAGTATATCAAGCAGTCAGCTTCACCATAGATGCCATGACACACCGTCTGAAATATTATCAAAGATATATGTTAAAGCATCGACCATCCTTATCAAACGAAAATCAAGCCAATCTTTTAACAGACATAGAAATTGTTGAAGAAATGCATAAAGAAGTAACACGAGTTCTTCTAAACAAATTAAAATGTTTTAGAAGCTTTGATAGCGATGAGGAATTTAAAATAAAGGTTAGAGATGCTTTAGAAGAACTTTATATTTGGATTGATAAAATAACCGATGGATTAGCATATCAATTAACCACATATATTAATATAGCTCACACTGAAGATTTAACAAAACCATTGCAACAAATTGTCGAAGACTTAAAAAAATCTAAATCTCCTTCGGTTCTGAAATTGTTAGAAAATCTTAAAGGAAAAGAATTTAGCACAATGATACGAACTGTAGCAGTCCATGATCGCGAAATAAGTAAAGTATTAGAAAAAACAAATTCATTAGAGGAACATATTTCGAAATTTCAAAGCGAACCTACTTCCGCAGCTTTAACGGCTTTACAGAGCAAGAAAGATTATTTAGAGAAAACACTTGTTTCACTTAATAATTTAAAAACGACATTAAAAAAATTAGCAGAAACGACAGATTTTGAATTTGAGTATTTGGATTATGATGAAATTTGCCCTTGTGAAGATTTTTACCAACTGCGCATATTTAACCACGCTTTACCACCAGAAGAACGTGAACGCTTAGTTACTGAGTTATGCTACGTATGGGATTTAGCAGTTTTTGGAGAACGAAGTCACAAATCAATTATCTCAATTCTAAGTGCTGCAGATATAAAAGAGGAATTTCATGATGACCTCGGCACCTTTTTTATAGACGAACATAGTCGAAAGATTTACAGGCTACCAGACGAGGAAACTCTATATCAGCCAAATGAGCACAACATACTCGTACCGTTGAAAGATGACCAACAGCATATTTACTTCTATGATGAATGTGGACGATATTTTATTGATCAGAAGACACGACAACGAATTTATAAGGCGCATGATACTGCTAGTGAGTATATGATGGATAGTTCAGGTATTTTATTGAAGATTAAGGAAGAACGGGATGGCATAATTTACTATTATGATAATTACGGCCGCTACTACATTAACAGCGATGGAAAACATATTTATCGAGAAGTAGATTCCGTTAGCGAATATGAAAACGATGGTCTAGGAAATCTTGTACGTATTAAAAGTTGCCTAGATATTTTAAAGCCTTGTCCAGACGATGTACCTGTAACAGAAGACTTTAAATATCTCAAAACAGCTGTAGCGAAAGCTTTGCGGGAGTGTATTGCTGATGTTATTTTACATCAGCCAGATGATCCTATAAAGTATTTATCTGCCCGTCTTATAAAATATAGAGAAAATATGGAATTGAAAGAGAGGCGTGCACGGGAAAAGGAAGAACTAGATGCTGAACGTGAAATTAGAATTTCTGAAGAACGTGCTGCTGAGGAGCGAGCAGCTATGGCAGCCGCATTGCTCCTCGAGGGTGGAAGTGAAGCCAGCTATGATTCGAATCTTATAAAATATTCTCCAATACATCCTGATGATACTGTATCAGTTGGTGCTAGTTCTTTCGTTTAATAATTTAAAGGTTATAAAATACTTGTGATTCGATTGAATACGTTTTTAATTTTTTACTAATAGAGCATGTTTTATTTCTGTCTTTTGCATATTCTTCCGTGTGATTTTATTAAATAATATATTATACATAACCAACTTTTCAATTTTTATCATCGTGCTTTCCCGTGTCATGAAAATTTATTTTAATTTTTTAACGAATGAGTGATTAATACATCCTTAATTTTTGATGATGTGTTATATAATGTGTATACAATTATAAAGTTGTGTTCAATTATAATAAAAGACAGTTAAAATGCACAGAATTGGCTCCGTTTTGGATTATTAAATATGTTTTTCCTATCACAGTGAATTTCATAACTCAACAAGAAATAAGTAACTAACGGACATTTCATACAATAGTAAGTACTGTACTTTGTGAGCAGCCATTGCGATTTACGAATAAAAAAAAAGAACGTATAACTATTTTTCTCTCCATTTCCACTTTTATCAGTTTCTCAAACTCAATGAATTATTTTAAATGACATCCAGTTTTATTAATTTCAAGAAGTGTTTTGCCACCCTCATTAGCCCCTCCGTAGTAGACGCGAATAAAATAAGATTTCTAGTAGACAAACATAGCAGACTAGTTAAATAAATAACAAGATAACAAATAGCAAGCGCATGTTACATTTATTAAAATGCAATTTTTAACGGCATTGCATTTTATTATTTTTATATTTTGTGCTGTAAACAACTAATTAGCACCCAAACTATTTTAAACTATTTCACAATGGTTCTGTAATCATACATAACTATGAAAATTAAGTAACTTATACTTTTTAACGATACAATTTATAATTTTAGTAGGCTTCATATTCGCACTAGTTTCTTTTTTTTAAATAGCAATGATACCTATATACGTCCCCTTTTATAGCAACATTGGAAATGACAGCTGTGGTCGGCCATATTGCAATTTGTGAATTCGATGAATTTTGTTCGTTCATAGTTTAGATAAGCCTAAAAAGTTAAACGATCCAAAAAGTTTATACAAGTCTATGGTATTCTTATTACGCTAACATATAGTGTTCCTGGTGGTGTTTAATGTATCATATATTTCTATTGAATTAAAATGAGGTGATACTAGTTAAAAACAATTTCTCGTGCATACGTACTTCCTACAATGATTAAACTTTCGGGGCAAGGCTCTTAGTATTTTATGTAAATGAGCATGGGTCGGTGTGGAGTGACGTATCGACGATTCAAATTGAATGTTATTATAGCGCGTCAGTGTCATCGTGCATTCGTGTTGTGAAGACAACGGGCGTGCTCAAGTCGCGAAAGTAAATAGCTTAGTGAGAAACTAATGGCATATTGTATTTAGTGCATTGAGCCATGGCACCGAGACCTCCTCCACCCCCTGGGCCACCACCACCTCCTGGCCCTCCTCCTCCACCGGTTTTTGGTAGTTCAAAAGGTGGTCCGTCTGACAATCGAAATGCTCTTCTAAGTTCGATTAGGCAAGGAGCTAAATTAAAAAAGACTGTCACGATTGATAAAAGTGGACCATATATTCCCGGAAAAGTATCAAATGCGCCAGCCAGTGGGTCACCTGTCGGGAACGGGGTGCGAAGTGCGGCTCCTGTTCCCAATGGAGGGGGAGGAGCTATGCCTGGTTTGGGTGGACTTTTCGCAGGAGGCATGCCCAAGCTGAGGCCAACAGGAAAATTAGCGGGTAAGATATGATTGAATATATATATACACTTACCAATAAAATAAATTATTGATATAATACAATAGAAATATTTTTCTATAATAGATAAAAATGTCACACTATCTTCCACAATATGCTTTTTATCAAGCCTTATCAAAACCTTAAAATTATTAGACAACCAAAATTCTATATTTGTAAGCAGTATTGTTCAGTTCCAATAATTTATTTTCAATTATAAATTCATTGAAGATTATTTTTAATTGAAAATTAATTAGTCTTGTCTTCTTTTTGATATATACTATTTTTTAAATTATTTATTCAATATGATATAACTATTATATAAGAGTATCCAAATCCAAATGCTTTCGTTAAAAATAATTTCTAAATAATCTTGAATATTGTGTGAGTATCTTCTATACAAAAAATATTAGAGAGTTTATTTTTAAAAGTTGATTCTTAATACATATTATTTTAAATGATTGTTCCAATTAATTTGTAACAAAGCATTATAATGTAAATCTTATTTATTCTGATTATAAGAGCATTTATATGTTTACTCTCTTTCTGTTTAAATTTTAACTCAGTAGAAGTTCAACATATTGTTATCACCAAATAAAGTACACAATACATGTAGTACTTGCTGTTCTAACTTGTATTGTTTGATTAAGTTCCATATATTAACTGAACTATCTTGGCTATATTTATTTACCATTGATCATTTGTTAATTGGTATTAACTTTATATCAAATATGAATAGTTAACAGTTTCATAAGTTTAGGTATTCCTTTTTTTATTTATGTAATTCGATGATGTTCTGTTTGTCGTAAAATAAATTATGGATATTTACAATTCAAAAACATATAACATTCTTAATGATTTCAATATATTTCAGTACCTTGTCAAATTAAAATTGATACTGCCATTAGAGAATGTTTTATTATTGCTTTACATGATTATTGTTAGACAAAATTTGCACTCAATAAGTTTAAAGCTTAGCTTCATAAAATGTAGGCACACTGAGGACTTTTTGTTTATCATGCCAAATTTTCTATACCAAATCAATATTATATCTAATTATTTTATATATTTAGTATGTAGTAAATACTTTTCTTTAAAGAGTTAATTTCCTATAAATATTTTCTTATATTCTAATTAGTTTTAAATACCAGTCCTTATATTATCTTTTTCAAAAATAAAATTTTTATTTTTTTGTTTTGTAATTTTTGCAAATTTCTAAAAACATTATTAATAGTTAATTTAATTTACTTTGCAACTAAGTGTAAATGTGCTAACAACTTTGATGTATCTAAGAAAGCTATGCTAAGCTAAGCTATGTGAATATTAAAAGATTTTTGATAAGTGTCTACTTGAAAAAAGTATATGTTGATTTGATTAAGTAAGTGTATAATGCACTGTATATTATATGATTTTGTAGTATATTATCATTGTTAATATTGCTAAATTCTGCAATGGTGTGTTGTTAGGCTCAATAGATTAAAATAACATTTGAGCATGTCAAGTGAGTTTTAGGATATTTCTCTGAAGGAATAATCAATAGTAGTTGGAGATCAGACATTGGCAGTGATTAAAATCCACGTCCCAGAAAGCTTGTCTGACCTGGTCTCTGATCATATGGCCAATATATGGCTACCCTGTCTAATATCAAATGAGTTTAATTAATGCTAGGTGATATTTTCGTGTCTGACTCTCCACCTATATATATTATATTTATTATATATATAATATGTTGTGTGCAGTGACTTCATAAAATGTAATTATTTTAAAAGCTGCAAGAATGTATTTCAAATTCAATTTGTTACCTTCTGATATTATACATGCGCTCGACCTTAGAAATATGATTAGTTACAATGTAACATTTTATTGTAGGTACGACAACACCAAATGGTCAAATACGTTCAGACGCCCCGCGGTTTCCACCTGCACAACAAACACAAAAATCACCTGAAAAAACACGACCGTATCCGCCTCATAGCGGCAATGTGGTTGCCGCTATAACAGAGGCGTTAGCGTCCAGGGAGGGTCAGAGGGAGTCTCCCAAGGAACCGCCGAGCCACCACCCGCCAGCTCGGCCTATGGTCAGAAGGCAGCCGAGCGAAGCGAAGGCCAGGGGACCACCACCGGAGCCTCCAGTACAGAAGCAGGCTATGCCTTTGGTGAGTGTTTATTAATAAAATTTAACAATTGAGCTAGATTGAGCTATATTCTACAACGATTCCTTATTTATACAAAATTATTCCATAATTTAAGTATGAGTGAACCATATTAATATTACGGAAGTCTATAATATTGTTGATTTTTGTTTTGATAGGGTGATATTTCTTGGTGGTGACAATATTTATAGGCGATGTTGACCATTATATCGGGTGGTCCATAGACACGTATCTACAATCGAAGTGTTAACCTAAATAATGGGTATTAGTTTAATTGTACTGTAAACAATCTCTAAGTGGATTAAGTATATACTTAATCTAAAGCATTAATTTCAGATATAATTAAATCGCTTTTACTTTACTTTACTTTTACTCTACTTTATATCAGGTCATAAGTGTGGACGATGTTTTGGTTAAACTCACTTTTTGTTCTGTTTTTAAATAACAGATAAATAAATAACGAGACAGATAAGTAATATCTATATCTTAATGTTTCAATTCTCATTCGAAATCATCAATCAACGATATGCTAATAAGTCACGTGGTTTAAATTGTAGACCTTAAACATTGCATGCATGCCCATGCATTTTTATGCTATTTCTTCCATTATTATGACTAATCAGTCTTACATAGACACTTCTCGGCTGGCATTTTATTATTTCAGTACCGATTTAAAGAAACAAGTAATTAATATGAAACAATACTGTGTTACCTACATTCCGAACCTTAGAAATCGATTTTCTAAAGACCTTGTTTAAAACTACAGTATTATTTATTAAATACTGAAACTAATAATTGTAATACCAAGTATATAAGGTGCATTTCATCCGCCATACTGACTCGTTAGTCTATGGTCTATAGCTTACCTTATAAGGCGGAAGACCCCGAAAATCCTGGGTTCATATCGTTTGCCCTAATAAAAGGATAATGAGCTTTCCCGTTCGAAAATTGGGTAGTTTTCCAAGTACTTTATATATATGGTGGAACTATTTTCGATCCTATTAAATTACGAGAGTGAGGAAACAGAAATAATCTCTGCAATATTATACACACTTGTACACTTTTATTACCTGCGTAGTTGACTAGTCATTTATAAGTTATAACATTATACTATGTATATGTAAATTATTTAACACTCAATTTAAATATAATTGATGTGAATAATCGTCTCTGTCGTTAGTTTTTTTTTATATGATAGACAGAGAGTAGAAATTTCTGTTTATATAATTATTAAATTTTCGTCTTCGTGAATATTTTTCAGTTTAAAGGATGACTGGCAGAGATAATTGGCGTTAACTAGATCTATTGTGGTCATGCAATGTGTGGATTTATTGTTTGTGGTCATTAAAGTTTAGAGCCGTAGGCTTGATCAATATCTGGTAGACATTTAACTTAAGAATAAATAAAATTAGGACAACTGATATACAACATTCTTTAAAGCGCTCAGGTTTAAAAAAAAGTGATACTTTCATTGATTTTTATTGTTACTGTCACATTCAGAGAGGTAGATCTATATATGCTGTACTCTTGAAAAATTTTATGCAAATATTCACTATGATCGGTTCGAAAGAAAGAGAATTAAATCGCTAGAACAAACACCTCGCTTTCGCATTTATAATGATTGATTTATGACGAACTCGTTTGAATTAGTTTGCGAAATTTGATCCACTAATATTAAAATGTGAAGTTGAATACCTTGTAAAAAATAATTGAATTGACTCAAATAGTCGTTGCTACGTAAAGTAACATCGAACGGAACCGTCTGTGAATAATAGAAACATTTAATTCTAAACACATTCATTTGTCGCAATTTGACAGTCGACGATTTCTCGTAAGAGGTTGCGTTATTTCTTTTTAGAAAACAAATATTTTACTTTTCGATCGTAAGTTTTTCTCGGACCGCCAAGCGGAAGCTTACTTTCTACCAATACCGTCGTGTTATGAATATTCTGATGTTAATCTTTTGTATTCATTAGTGTTTTAATTTAAAAAATGATAAATTTCTATAGTCGTTTATAATATACATCTTATTTAGTAAGCTTTGTATAAAGTGTAGTTTTTTTTTTTTATTTAATTCCGCAATCGAAGTCCGCGGTTTAAAATCAAGGCAAGCATGATTAAGTTCTTACGTGCTTATAATAATCATAAGTGCCGTGAAATTTAATTTATGAGGATTTTATTAAGCCGTATCGTTTAATAAAACCACAAAAAATTGTGAATGTCAAACAAGTATCAAAACTCAATTTTTACATTTTGTTATCGTGTAAACTTTACGGGAGAGGAAATATATTAATAACTAATGTATTTGAGTACCTTAAAGTACAAAAGTTGTGTATTATAAATACTATTTTCAAATAAAGACAAACGCTCCCACACGCATTCTCACAAAGGTAAAAATAATCTCGGCGGGCTATAAACTATATATCGCCTGTAGGTGGGGTCGATTTTGTAACACATTTATTTATATTCGAAATCGTTCACCTTGCCTCCAGCAGCGGTGCAATCGCATCACGTATACGATATTCGGTGTACATATAAATTAATAATTCGTAGTTTTAATAGATAATATGGGCTTGCCGATGTGAAAGTCGCATATGATGCCTAGTTCTTTTTTTTTATGAAGCAGTGGAAACACAATTCAACGTTTACCTTAATTAATTGTGATACATATATAAAGGATTATTTTTTTAAATCTTATAATGACGTCTGCCTCAGACGGAATAGAATAGAAGTCGGAACTCTCATCTCATTCTCACATCTCAATGCGTGAATGGATTTTCCCCAACTATGGAGTTTTGCTAAGAAAGATAATGAAACCCTAGAATGATAATAAAACGAATAACAGGATAGTAAATATTATAGATTTATTGTAGTGTACAAACTATTTCACTGGACGGATTAACTTCGTGGTAGGGCTTTGTGTAAGCCTATATGTATTATTAAGGTTATGTATTTATGACATATTCTACCGCCAAACGGCAATACCTAGAATTGTTGTGTTTTGGGTGAGTGAAATCTTAGTTCCCAAGGTTGGTGGCAAGGTTGGCATGTTGGCGACGTTCATATTTTTATTTGTTAATATTTCTTATAGCGAAAATGTCTATGAGTGGTGATGGCCCATTCGCTCATCCGCTTAACTTTCTTATACAAAAAATATTTTGTAACAAAGTTTTTAATTAATTTCAAATTTCGATTATAAATTAAAACACATTTTGTATTGGTGTCAGTACAATTTTTAGCTCTATTTGATTTATTTCAGTGCATAGATAAAATGAAATTTTGTTTGAAAAATAGTAGGTAATATTCATTGAAATTAATACCAATAGATTAGCAACTATTAACTATGGTCAGTGACGCTGCAGATATTAACATTGTATGGTTACCCTTGAAACCTTAATTAGTACAGTTATGGTACGTGCTGGTAATTACACAGTTTACTTGGAAATAATTACCACCGTCAATGGTACCGTCTAACGAAATTAGTAACTGAGATGTTTGAAAATAGCAAAATTCTAACAGAATCGATAAAATATAAACTATGACCATTACATGAGAATTAATGTCTTCATTAATTATGGTTTACACACAGTGAAAGATTTAAAGAACTTTTAAATATCGAATATAATGACAAATTAAATAATCAAATAGTCACTTAATTAAAGATTTTTTCTTTATAAGAAATTAGTTCTATGTCGAGTCTAAGTGTAGAAGTATATACCTTTAAATTTTAGAGAAGGATCGTATTTATAAACATTAAACATTATCGTACTAGCTGAATCTGCGGCTTTGTACGGCCTACACATACAAACCGCCACGCCCCGTTTTATCCCCTATAGATGTGACTTAATAGTTTTTTAAGCTTTCAGTTTAACGGATTAGGCCTAAATAGATGACATATGATTATTTTCGCATTTATAACATAAGTATAGACTACACTAGCTGTGCCCGCGATCTTGTACGCGTTCGAATTTAAAAAAACAAAAATGTTATTGTAGCCTAAGTTACTCCTTATTATATCAGTTATCTGCAAATGAAAGTCCCGTCAAAATCGGTCCAGCCGTTCCAGAGATTAAACAAAAAAACAAACAGACAGACAATTGTAACAAATGTTATTTTGGTATATGTACCGTGTGTGTATATTATGCATTGAGTAAAAAAGTGCTATTTTCATTTTACAAACAGACACTCCAATTTTATTATATATTTACTTATGTCATCTATGCTGTTGATGTAGTTTTCCTCAGTGACGATATGCGCTTTAAAATTAATTCAAGTATCATTACGTAAAGTACATTATTACGTGAAGCCTACCTTACAGTAATTCAACCTTTTCAATGGTAATGGCCCGCATTAAATACAAATATATTATGTAATTACGTTTAACTAGGTTGTATTCGAACAGATATCAGTATTTTTTTACTGAATTGATTTTTAATGAAAGTTCGAACTTGACCTATAATTAAGTGATTTTGAAATACATTAAAACTGCTTTATGTGGCCCTATATAACTTATTTATAAAGTATTGAAATATTTACTTCAAAATATGTTGTGTAGTATTGTTATACGTACCTAATAATTAATATAAAATTATTTGCCAAAACATTACTGTTTTTTAAACTAGGTTATCAGCCCGTTTAACATACACACACAGACGCAGGCTCTCACTCATACGCCTATTTATTTTAAATGCATTAAAAAACTTTTATATTCATAAACAACGTATAATATAATAAATGAATATATAATAATTAACAAATAATATTCAAATATCAAAACCTCAATCTCATACACTGTACCCTTCAACGTCGTTATCGAGTGATAACATATCAACACCGTTTGACTGAAGTTGGTGACGCAGCTGATGCCACGTTTATATATAAACCACTCCTAACGCCGTCAATACGCCACGAACCATGGACTCTTTAACTCCTTTTCGTATTTGAATTAGGTTGGCCGACTGGCAAATTTATTGGTCACCAACATTGGAACCAAAAGAAATACTAACCAACTTACATCGCCTGTTTGCATTGTTCTTGTAGTTAAACCCTCTGCCTTCTATTCGATACAGTATTATGGTTGTTGTCTCTCGATGAAATAGTTGTTGAGCGGATTTTACTCATTCTGGTAAACTTGCACAATGCCTTACCACAGTCATGTGTCCCGCCGTGCAGATTGTGCAGCTTACAATGGAGAATAGCATCGTTAACAGATTTCTTTTAGGATCTTTTTATTGAAATCGTAAAAGTTAATTAAATACTATTATTATATTGAATTACAATAATTTTCACTACGTGTTATAAAAAAAGTACCCCGGCCGCGTCTGTCTGTCTGAATGTTCGTGATAAATTCCAAAACTTCTGAGCGGATTTCACAAATAGACAGAGGATATATTGATAAGGAGGGCTTCGATATTAAGATTTTTGTGTAAATACGTTGAAATAGAACGACAATTGTTAAATATGTCGAAAAAAAGCAACAAAAATAATATAAATAATAGGTAAAAATTAAAAAAAAGCTTATCGCTAGTTTATTACATAAGCCTGTACTTATTAATGGCACTTATTTATTTTATACACTAGATCATACATGTGTGTGTATAAATTAAATCATTAAGAAAAACATAAACATCTGTCGTTTCGATTATGAAGGAAAAATTGTGTAAACAAACGATTGATAAACACGAATGTTTTTCTAATGATGTCGATTAACAACAGAAAAAAAACGAGGATGGTTCGTTGGAATATATGCGTTCGCGACGAGATAACTGGGTCTTGCTTACATCGCAATTTGAATAATGATTGCTTTTCAGGATGCTACCATTTGACCCCGTTCCACAATGTCGTATGTGGTACGTTTAATGTGAGAGAGACTAATGAAATAAATAAATTACGTCTTTTGAAAACTACATATATGTGTTCCATATATGAAATCTTTTTTGGATAATTTCGTCGATTCATTATAATGGATGGATATATAACCTTTTTATGTGAAATTACACAACAGATAAATTATTAATATTTATGCGTTCCAGTATCGTTCATCCGATTAAATTGAGACTATACTTGTTGTATATTTTATTGTTTGTGGCATTATACCATAAACATAAAATAGGTAGCGAGCGAATCGTCTCAGATATTGTCTATGAAAAATGTTAAAAAAAGTCATTGAATCGGCTATACTTATAATACTTAAATGAAGACAAGGCCAGTCTTATAAAACTATAAAAAAATTGCATTAATCAAAGTAATTTTAAAGTAAAAAATACAAGATTTTTCCTTTTATTCAATATCAATGAGTTTGCTCGCTTACTGAATTTTTTTATTATCTGTGGATTTATTGATTTATCGTTACACCAAAGCAGTGATAAGCTATAAAAATATAGATAAAATATGCATTGCCTCGTCAGAGACATTGTATAGATTTTTGTGCTAATGTTGATTTGTTGCTTTAAATTTTGGTTAAGGTGCAAGGGTGTGAGTAAATTAATTTTATCTAAACATTTCTATTTCTGTTAGCCATCAATTTATAATAAAATCAAGGACATTTTGTTAGTAATAGGGTTCAAGAATTTATTAAAAATCTTTTTGTAACGCATACTCCTAAAAAATTATTCGCAAAAATGTATGTATGTACATGTACTATTGAAATTATAATGAAAAATATACGAACGAATAACAAATGAATTAAAAAAAGTTAATTTAAATATAATGAACGAGTATTTGTGAATGCTACTGTGTGAGTTTTTTGTTTTATCGGAAGTTTTTTACATTGGAACAGATTTCTCTTCAGAATTGTAATTGTGCAAAATTTTGTTCTTCTACGATTACAATATCAATTAACAAATAAAAAACAGTTCGTATGATTAATCATAACTACTCCTTGAGGTGCAAATTCAGACCGATATGTTTTTTTTCTAACCGTATACAGAGTAACAGAGATGCAAATAATCTGTTAATGAGTAAGCAAGAGACGGGTGCGTTTTATAAATCTTTATTAACATAGATTTATTTTCGAATTAAAAATAAAAAAATTGCTTATCCTCAAGCATTGATTTGACGGAATTGTTTGATTTATATATTTTAAGTTTTATATCTATAAATTGTTTTGCAACATGTATATGTTTATACAAATACAATAATTAAGTATTAGATAAATTAGTCATCTCTGTGTTAGTAGTATGTCTTTGTTATCTTATATAACATGATGACTCATAAAAAATGATCGTAATTTGTCAGATCGGTTGACTTTCATTGTCTCTGCAATGTTCCATTGGCTGCAAGTTCTCGAGATTTGCGCGAAAATTAAAATTCTTTATAAGATAAGATGTAGATCATTCGTGTCATGTCGACTATGTCATGTTTGCTGAATCATAGAAGATTTACATATAATGTGTGTAATTACATTACAACAACGATATAGTAATTATCTAATAAAAAGTTATATATATATATATATATATATATATATATATATATATATATATATATATATATATATAAGATAAAGTATATTTTTAACTTGGTGGTAGGACTTTGTGAAAGTTCGACGGGGAGGGTATCACCCACTCACACTTTTCATATACTTTTTTTCTACAATTTGTGTGTACAATTCATCTCGAGTTCGGCGGGGAATGAAAACATCGTGATGAAACCGGCTTAAGTCTAATTTCAACGAATATCTGCCACGTGTGAATTCACAAAGCCGCGTTGGAGCAGCGCAGAGGAGGCCTTAGCCAGCTGTTGGAAATTTACAGGCTGTTACTATTATATTGTATATAACTAGAACACAAGGACTAGGTTCCCAAAGTTGGTGGCGCATTGGCTATGTAAGAAATGATTAATATTTCTAAGGGTACCAACGTTTGTGGACCGTGGAGACCATTTGCAATCAGGTGCTCTGCTAAATACAAAGAAATACTTTATTAAGCAACGTAACAGCTTGTGAATGTTCCATGTTGGCGCACGTCCTCCTTCTTGAAATTGTTTGCAGCTCACTCCTGCTGGAGTATGCCGGTTGGTGGACATTGGACATGAATGTTAAATATTTTGATCCAACACATGCAGATATTTCTTTTCGATGTTTTTCTCCGCTGTCTAGCATGAAATTAATAATATACACAAATTAAGTATGTACATGAAAATTCGGCGGCGCCTCCTACCGGGACAGCTCGACTTTAATACAAAGATAATAGAATATATAAATTATAAAGTTTCTACATCATAAGTAACTCGATTAGACTAATGATAGTTTTCATTACTTTAATAAATAGTTAGTCATTGACTTTAGCAATTACTTCATAGTAGCTTGTGTAATTATATTAAAAAAAATGTCGCTTGTTTTATAAAGATTAGTCACGAAGCGACGATGTCATGGTCGTGAATACTATTAATAATAATAGTACAAGTTGAGAAGGTACGCTTTGCTTAGACAATGTATAATGTATATGGACTATCTGATTTAGTCCCTCTGTAATATTCTTAAAACTACGGAGTAATTCTATGATACTGTATGTTGATGTTGTCAACTTTTATAAAGAAATTACTTCTCCAATTGCTGCTGCCTCGCTAGTATGAGCCGTAGTCTGATGTTGTTTAATTTAAAATCTATCTCAATAAAAAAAATATTTTATCTCTTAAAAGACCTGAGCAATTTTTTATTTCAAATAAACAAACTATTCATCTTTAAAATATTAATATAATATTGATTGGCAATATCGAAAGTATTTTCAGTGCAACATCTTTGTCTAACCCAAAAAGAGGAAAATAACTAAAAATAAAGGCACTTTAGACGAGTTGTTTGTATGATGTTAAAGATTGAGTAGGCAGTCTTTTCTTAGTTTGTGGATATTATTAGATAGTAAAGGTTTCCTTTAAATTTTAAGCCTCTACGTCTTCTTGTTACTCTGTGCGTTGATCCCAGTTGGTCAGCAGTCAGTTTTTAATATACATATAGATTCCAATAATGCTATTAACTCTTAATCAATTATAATTATACCAAAAAATAACAATGCAGAATATTTTTGTGTCAGAAATTTGCCAGTGATTAGATTAATTGATGTTTAAGTAATGGTTTCTTTAAAAGAATAATATCGATTCTAATAATTCTTGCTTTCCTTAGCAATATGTACCTGATATCTTCATTCAACACATATTACTTTCTTGTATAAATAAAATGCGTTTAATTAATAAAGTAAGTTTATATTACGAATATTTAAATAAAAAATAAACTAACCTAAAAGTGATTCATATTTATAAATGGGAAAATATATCTTTCTGTTTGTGACTATAACGCTTTCACAGCTAAAGCACGAAATCAATGTTAAAGAATATTGCTATGAAGCTAGCTTGAAACACAAAGACGGATTTAGAGTTCTTTTTTTACCCTACTCAGGGTTAAAGTAGTAGATTTGGGAAGTTCTTGAAGGATTTTCATAATAGAGTAAATGCTACGCGGGTGATGTTGCAGTAACAGTTAATTGTTTATAAATAACTAGCCACCTGCCACGGCTTCGCATGGATGTAATACTGATACTAAATATACTACTGCATTTGTTTATTTACGATATTACATTAGAAAATTCTAAAATTATTAGACTTTTTTTATGGAATAGGTTGGCGGACGAGCATATGGGCCACCTGATGGTAAGAGGTCACCATCATCCCTAGACAAGGACGCTGTAAGAAAAATTAACTATTCCTTACATCGTCAATGTGCCACCAATCTTGGGAACTAAGATGTTATGTCCCTTGTGCCTGTAGTTGCACTGGCTCACTCACCCTTCAAACCGGAACACAACAATACTGAGTACTGTCATTTAGCGGTAGAATAACTGAGGAGTGGGTGGTACCTACCCAGACGGGCTTGCACAAAGCCCTACCACCAAGTTTTTCTTCACTGTTTATTAGTGTTTCTTTACTATATTGTCCATGTATTATATATAAAAACCTTTCTCTCTAATCACACTTTTTATATAAGCATACATATAAGTTATGAGCAATGACAACACCATATTGCTAATATTTCATAGACGCCTTACAAATGATGATATTCAAATTATATCGAACCCTTTAATCCGTAACAGTACTTCCAAATGAGGTCCTCAAAACAATTCCTGTCTGACACGTCCCTCATTAAAACATGCACAGTTTGACCACAATTACTTCGTATGGAGATATTTTAGTCTGAACGTTTGCCAAGTAATTTGCGGAAAATAACAGTGCCAAGAACAAGGGGAGATTGTCTCAGCGACCCTTAGACGAGGGAGAAGTTTTCGACTTAATAGTATAGGCGCGTTTTATGTTCGTTATTGATGTTTCTGTTTACAAATAATTTCGTGTCCAATTTATGGTATTAACAGTCGACTTGGTCAAATGATAATAGCTTGAACTTTCAAATAGTATTTTCTTCTACTTGTATGTTATTAGATAATGGCAAACAGATTCATCTTTTGCTTTTACCATATTAAATAGTAATGAATTTGTTATATAAAACAATTTTATTGATCTTTAACATAACGGTTTTATTTTCATTTTGGAAGATTCATTTTTACTAATTGACGTAATGAAAACTGTTAATTACAACGATTGCATTATTTTATCTATTGTGAAATAATGGACACTTAAAGAGTTATTAGAGGAACATTTCAAAGGTGTAATTTAAATGATGCACTTAATGGACTAAAATCATATTTAAATATTAATTTAGTAATTATATGTATTATACTATAGTTTAGTCATGAATTTAAGAAATTCAATGATATTAATTCTGGTACGTCAATGGGAAACTATGTGTTAATAAAAGCCCTGTACATATATAGCTTAACTGCTGATATAAGCTTGTGATTCACCCCTAACACACAATGTTTGCGGTTGTCCTTAAGTTTTCCCTAAGCGCCTTACCTAAGTACAATAAATGTTAATTCGAATCATGAGTCAATACTGATTCATGGTAGATCGGACGTGAGCGATGCGGTTTGGACATATCAAACCAAGGTTTAATACTCGGAAGGAATTTCATATATACTCTTTTTTAATGTAAAGGAGCCATATATAGAGTTTCATTTGATTAAAAACAAATGAAAATATAATACTTTTTCTGTATCTATTCAAACTATTACTATATATGAGTAATTCAATAAAATATTACCAGACATACTTATTTATACTTCATAAAAAATATTTTGACGAACAAAATAATTAAATTTGTATTAGGAAATAATCTTAGGTAGAGCAAGAATTTTTAAAGTAAGGCATTCATAAAAGATGAATCTCGAAAGCCATTTCATTGATAAAAGATGCATTAAGACGAACAGACAATATGGACACGAATTACTTTTTTACGTAGTACGGTGTTGTGAAGGTTCGTTTTAGTGGCCTTAAAAGCGTCACCTGAATTGCGAGAACAGAAAATGGGAGCCCTACTTAAGTTTTATTCCCGTCCTAAGGGTGTCATATGGAGGTCGGGTCAGGTTTCACAGATATTTCTTATTCATGAACGAGTTTTCCAGAGGAGTAGTAAATATTATCATATTCTAACTGCCTCATTTATTTAGCGATAACTAGTCTGTAGGTCCAGGAGATTTAGAGGAACATTTTCTTTTAAATAATTCTCATTAGCAGCACGGAGTAGTTCGTTGTTAATGTCACGTCCTCGGAGAGCAAGTAAAGCTGGTCATACGCTGATTTTTGTTTTAAAGTGCACATAAATTGGAATCAGCTAAGTACGAGTCAAGTTTATGCGGTTGCTATCTGGCTGTCGTGTCGGATCCGTCACATTATTAGTAATGTCCCTTCATCGGTGATCTAACAATTCAACGCGGAACTATTTGTGGTGATGAGTCACGGAAACCCATGCCTTGTGTAATCGGAATAGGTGTCACATCCCACCCGCTGTGGAGCCGTTTGTCATTTGTCTGTTTACAATAATTTTATTACAACACTTGTATTTACTATGAACTTCCGCAGCGCTTTGATTGCTTTTATGAATGAAATTGACTCGATGCGATATGATATTTCGTGAAGTGAATCATTTCATTTAATAAATGTTACGTTTATTTTTATTTACCATACATACAATTTCATCAAACAATGTGTTGTGGTTTGGAAGGTTAATGCAAAGACTTTTTATTGTCCTGAATTTATTGTATGTTATTCCAAAAGTAAAAATAGCAACCGCTATTATGTTAAAACGAAAACCGCTTTTAAGCGGTCAACGTAACTTTGACCATTCACTGAGTACTGTTTTATTTTTGGGATAAAAAGTATGCTATGCAGTGACCTAGTGTATAATTACCTACGTATCTAGTGCATAAATCCTCAGCAAGCGGAATTTAATTTTAAACACTCAGCGGCTTTCGTTAAATGTACGGTTTATATTTTCGTAGTAACCAGAATGAATTGATCTCTGCAAACATATGAAATGATATGTAAACAGAGGTTTTTTTTTATGGAACATGTTAATCCCATGTTTCTATTTGACTTGACGACTTAATTTTAATATAGTTTGGTCAGACCTTAAAAAAATTTTTATCGTAATTTTATAAGGTAATTTAACTTCAGGCGACGCCTACGGCCTTTCCTAACTTTGCTTTAAGGTGTAATGCCAACGTGTGTGTTAAAACAGATGCTATCACGGTCACGTGAACTGAAAAAGGGCACTTTATTAATCCCTACACAATCCGGCCCGACCCTAAAGATGGTAATTGAAATCTTTGTGAGACACGGAATTGTAACAATGGCAACATTGCTTTTCAGTAAGTCCGGTTTTTACTGAGAATGTTCTAGGGGAAATCCCAATCTAAACTAATTTAATGTGAAAGTAACTCTGTCGGTCTCTCGCACTTTTGCGACCAAACCAATGAATATGATGAAATTTGGTGTGAAGTAAACTTGAACTCCGAGGAAGGAAATAGGCTATTTTTTGCCTAATACATGACAACCAAACCCTTTAAAACAGGAGAAGCCGCAACTAGTACTGTATATGAACCAGTGATACGATGCAGGGAATTACTACAGGGAGTGAAATCTTGGTGGGACATTAAAAATGTTCTTTGAATTACTGTAACCAGTTCTAAGGTATTCCTTTTTAGAGCAGAATGAATTTAATATTAAACAACAACAGCCTGTAAATTCCCACTGCTGGGCGAAAGCCCTCCTCTCCCTTTTTGAGGAGAAGGTATCCACCACGCTGTTCCAATGCGGGTTGGTGGAATACACATGTGGCAGAATTTCTGTGAAATTTAATATTAAAAATGGACTATTATATTGTTTCAGAGCTCTTCGGACTCAGTGCTAACGACCGGTTCAATAACAGAACGGATAACCAACCGGCAAGTATCCGAACAGAACGTACCGCCTCATGTCGCCTCAACGCTGCACCGGAATAAGAGCACACTGCACTCTGGCTCCCAGGCTTCTTTGGGTATGACCTTTATAGTGATTCTAAACTTTCATTATATTCATGTTACGGTATGGAAAATTCTCCACATTTTTTATGAACACTTCGAAGTCAATCGTATAACGCGTCTATAAAAGGAACAATGCGTTGGGCGTGTAATTGAGTGCCTATGTATTCAACTTGAGTTTAGACGCTTCCAAAAGATTAACTGCCGTTGAATTCACTGGAACTTTAATGGTTTTATCGCTTTTGTTTGATTTAACTTACCAATTGTCTGGCGGATTAAAATTTTTCCCTCGTAAAACCCGTTAAAAGTTTTTGTTCATTTTGTTGCGCAAAACGGCTTTTTAATATTGTTTAATCCGTCGAATATTTGAAACGGAATATTATGGCTTTAGTTTACTTCGTAGCGGACTAATGTCATAATTATTGATTAAATTATTTAAACAACACATTTTTTTATGGTATAGGTTGGCGGACGAGCATATGGGCCACCTGATGGAAAGTGGTCACCATGACCCATAGACAATGACGCTGTAAGATATATTACCTTACATCGTCAATTTGCCACCAATCTTGGGAACTAAGACGTTATGTCCTTTGTGCCTGTAGTTACACTGGCTCACTCACCCTTCAAACCGGAACACAACAATACTGAGTACTGTTATTTGGCGGTAGAATAACTGATGAGTGGGTGGTACCTACCCAGACGGACTTGCACAAAGCCCTGCCACCAAGTAACACATTCTTTGTATTAAAGATAATTTTATTTTTCCAGGCGGTTCCATGACATCCCTGTCGTCAGCGACATCATCGCTGACGACTCCCGCTTCATCGCTGTCGACGTCGGACCTTTCGGAGCGTCCGCGCGTCAGTCATGGCAAGCCGAACCTGGCGCCCAAGCCGCCCGTGCTGTCCCCCGCGCCCGACAGGCCCTCGCCCCCGCCCAAGAAGTTGATCGTCAATGGCAAGCTCGCTGCCAGAGCGCAGAGTATGAGGGTGCCCAGGTATGACAAATGTGGATTATTAACCAAATATGTTTATATAGTAAGGACACAAATTAGATGTAGCATCGGAAAATGAAATGGAATGAAAATAAAACTGATTACTGCCGACTTACACAACCAATAGAAATAGCTCCCTATCGCGTCATTCGACGCTATTCGTCGCTATAGATTCAGAGAAAGCAAGTGCATATAAATCGACGCGTCAAATTGACGAATATATTAAGTCATATGATATTACAAGTTATTACGTTTGTGCAAAGATCATATTCGCGTGAGAAATAAATATTGATAATTTGAGGTAGCGTACTCAATTCGGATGTGATCGGTTTTACGAATTTTGCCGATGCGACATCTAAGTTGTGTCGTACTATACATCCATATACAACTTGGGACGTATGTGTATATTGTTGATTAAATAATTCCTGTTAATCATAAGGCCTTTTTTCCATCCGGCGCGATCCGAGGAAAGGACCTATTGAAATCGTATACGTCCAATTGCTCATTTTTCACGATTTTTTTGTGAAATAAATACTAATTTAATTAATATGATTGTATTTCACTGCGACTGCTCTGTTTTGAAAACTGGGACAATTGATACAGGTTACAGCATTACAAGGGCGTCACGGTAGCATGCGTAAGCGATCCCGTTGCGCCCACCGAAAGACGGAGAGGGTACCGCTGGTTTTTTAGTGGGTAAACCCGGTGGACCTGGGCGCACTAGGCGTTCAGGAAACCGGGGAGTCCCCCCCCCACTTTCCATCACGTGGGGGAAGCGCGTAAGGCGTTTTTCCAGCGTAAAAAAAAGGTTACAACTTTACAACGATGAGTAATACACGTGTGTCGGCGTCCGCAGGTCCCCGCCGGTGTCCCCTCCGTCCCCCGGGGGCGCCCGCCCGCCGCCGCCCGCCAACCCGCCCGTCGCCACCAAAAACCCCGCCTCGCACTTCGGTATGTATACCATTTTGAATGCCATGGGACATTTATATACATGTATACGTTTTATTACATTGGTACTCATGTTAAGCGAAGTTTGAAAGAATTAATTTGTATATAATAGGTTATTTGACTGGTTTTTAAAATCCATTTTATATTATTTAGTAGAGGTTAAAGAACCCAGTAAAAGTGGATTTTTTTATTTCTAGTACATATTTGCCGAAAAATATCATACTTAAAATTCCATTTTTAAATAGTGCGCGAAACGCTACTTAGGCAATATTGCGGTGCAATGGGGCCGGTGACGTCACTTGCCTGTATTTTAATCTGTGGTACATATAGAAGGCGAGCAAGGTTAACAAGCATGTGACTTCATCATAAGCCAGGCCAATCAGGAGTGTTTTGTGTCACGTAACAAATGTTTAAAAAAATTGTGTTTTATTTATGAATGTTTAAATAAATGAAGTATTATTTTTGACATTCGTTACTAAATCATTAATACTTAAACCATTTTTAAATGCATAATATTTATTACAATAATTGACGTTTTATTTTTCGCATTGTCAAATAGCCTATTATGTTTATTTTGTTAGAAACATTATCCATGAACTACTTACGTAATTATTAAACAGAATATTTTTAATTTCATATCATGTTAGTAGTATGAGAGTCTGCCGTTGAAATGAATCATAAAAATCTATCATTTACCTATATTATGAGTTCGGTTACGGATAAAACCGCCAACTAATCTGTAATGCTACTTGACTGCAGGAAAACTGTAAAAGGAGAAAATATTAAAAGTATAAAACTTTTAATCAATTAATTACTGATAGCAGTTATCATTATTATATTTTGTTAAATAAATTTGCCGTTATATTAGAGACAAACTGACCCCCCCCCCCCATTTGCTTTATTAAAGATTGTTAAAGATGTAATGACCCCCCCCCCCCCCGCAGGCACGCTGCGCGCGCCCCGCGGCCTGCGCCCGCCCGGCGTGTGCCCGCCGCCGCCGCCGGGCGCGCCGCCCCCGCCCCCCGCGCCGCCCGCGCGTGCGGCCTCGCTCGCGCAGCCGCCGCCGCCGCCGCCGCACCACCACCATCGCTTACACGTGAGCATACACACACACACTTACCAACTTACCAATCACTCAGCAGTCGATCGTTGGTGTCCCATACTCTGTTGATTTGTAATCCCTGATTGATATATTTCATTTCCATCCAAGGAGGAATGAAGAAAAACAAACCTTAGGTTCAGGTGTTTCTGGTGAATTGTTAATAGCTCTTCTGGTGTATCTTAAAATTGTGCCCAAGTAACAGTTCTTGATGAACATATCTTTATTTATAATACTATTTAATTTACTTATCCACTTACATTATTCTACCGTAGTCCCAATAGCAGCGTCGTCGACGTTAAGATAATGTTATTTTATAATGAATGATATCGCTACTCGATATTAAATGGCGCCAAGTCCTCCTGTGTTAGGAAAAGACTCTCCGACTTACCTCAATTATAGTACGACACAAATTAGATGTAGCATCGGAAAATGAAATGTAATGAAAATAAAACCGATTACTGCCGATTTACACAACCAATAGAAATAGCTCCCTATCGCGCCATTCGACGCTATTCGTCGCTATAGATTCACGCGTCAGAGAAAGCAAGTGCATGTAAATCGACGTGACAAATTGACGAATATCATATCTATTATAATATATATCATAGGTCATATGATATTACAAGTTATTACGTTTGTGCAAAGAACATATTCGCATGAGAAATAGATATTGATAATTTGGATTAGCGTACTCAATTCGGATGTGATCGGTTTTACGAATTTTACCGATGAGACATCTAAGTTGTGTCGTACTATACTTATCACGTGGTATTTAATCAATCCTAACAAAGGAAAGGTTCTATGAAAATCGTAATGTTATATAGACATGGCATAGTTTTAAATCGATGTCCGTTCGCGCGTTCGATCGCGTGCGCATCGCAAGTGGTGCCCTCTGTAACGTGTGCGTGTGGTTGTGTCAGGCGGCGCCGGCGGAGGAGGGCGGAGCGCCGCAGCCTCCGGCGCGAGGCTCGTCCATGCGCGCGCCGGACCTTGAGGCGCGCTTCGCGGAGCTTTTCAACCCGCCCGCCAGCTTCCCGTTGCCCGAGCCCTTCCTGCGCATCGCCAAGGGCTATAGCAGCACCACCGTCGCCGGTAAGTACACGTAGGCGCCGGGAGCCACCCGACTCGATGCGTCGACATCGATACACGAAAGGCGTTGTCCATTAATCACGTGAGACTTGAAAGGGGGGGGGGGGGGTGATAAAAATCACGAAAATAACACAAGCGGGAGGGGGGGTGTAGTAAGATATCTCGTGTGTTCATTTTTTTCGTCTAATGCGCGATTTTTAAACAAATATGGTCCTTAATTACAGAACAAAATAAGATTATAGTTTATACCTGAATTTAAATTAAGATAATATTCAGAAAATTTTAAGATTCGTCGTAGGTACTAAAAATACACGTGATGTTGAGAAGGGGGAGGGGGGATGGTCTTAAACCTCACTACGTATCACCAATGGGGGAGGGGGGGTTAAAAAATGCTAAAAAAAGATCACGTGATTAATGGACAGCCCCAAATATATTTATTTGTGCAAGTCTGATCTCCGTACGACAGTGAAAATGAAAATAATCATTTTTAATCTCAATCACGAACATCTGACGCAAAGATTGTTTAATTCGAGAACGTAGATACTTAATTGCTTGTGCTGAATGCATTGAATATTGTATAGAACTTTTTTTTTTTAATAGAGGGATTGAAAACTACTTTTAGTACCGAAAGTGTCTTATAAAAGTCTGAACTTGAAAAATAATTATAATGTCAAATCAGATTAGTTACTTTTGGTTTCGTCAAGGAAGCTATCTCGATGAATGTTATTAATGATTATAACAGAAGCGAAACGCACATACCTTTGACTCAGCAGTCGTAACAAATATCGAAGTAACAATAGTATTATATTTTGTATATATAGATTAAAATTTTATAGGTACAAGTGATAAGTTGGCATAATAAATGTTAGGTACTAATATATAGTCGATTGGGAAACCAAATTGGGATTAGATTGAATTGTTATTAGTTCTAGTGTAAAAGATTATATCCGTTAATGTTATGGTGCATGAATGTATGCATGCGATGTTTAAACACTTAAACTTTGTTTATGATTACAGAAAATGATTCAATCTTTAGCAAATATTATTATCTATATGATAGATATTATTATATACAAATGTAATATTAATATTTTAGTTTAAAATCTTTTCTATATTGCTCATTGTTTTGAAATTATAACGACTCAGTGAATACAAAACTCCCCAAAATGCATTTAAATTATCCCATTCCGAAGTTATTTTGTTTACTTTTATTTACGAGTCGAAATGGCATTGTGTGTTTTTCATCCATTTCATGGTATCACGTTCACGAGTCATCTGCCATTAAATTGGAAGCAAATCATGGGAGTTGTGCATTAGCATTTTTGATTTCATTAAATTTCGAGTCACCTTAGACCAAATTTTTATTTTATTTTATAAGGATAATTATATTGAAAGATGATAATTTTTTAGTGTCGTGTAGTATTTGTGAGTCATTATATTAATCATATTGTACGTAGTTAAAATATATTGTTGGTATAGAAACCCCTTACTGGCCAGGACGTTCATTGTACATATTGAAGACTGACTGATACTTAGTGTTTTAATGATATACGACTTTATCGCTTTTATTATTTTTAATATGAAGTACAATCGGTCGGGTTGTAATTGAATATTTTTTATTGATTTACTTGTCTCTTCGTACTTAGTAGATTGTTTTCTTACCTTTAATATGTATAATTTGCGCCTGGAGCCCTGCACGTAGAAGTGATGTACGCCTATAAAATATTTGTTTTGTAGTTGAGAATTCCTGTTGTGATTCTTTTAATTATAGTGAGGTGCCATTATTGAAATTGTTCTGTAATCGCGATCCTGCTTTAAATATATATTTTTGTTTTTAAAATCAATGAGAATTTTTTAGCTTTAACCACTTAATCTCGTAACTGTTTAATTTATTTTTTTGTTCTTTTTTTTAGTCTGCTACTTTTTGCCGCCATTTTTTGTGACAGATAGTGTTGCTACTCTTTATATTTTGGCAGTTACGAGTTTTGGTGGTAGCTTTTTGCATTGAAATGCAACTGGTATTGTGATACAGTGTATGATGCTTAATATTTATATTCATTATGAACAATAAAAGAATAATCTTTATTGAAACGTCAAATATTTCATTAATTAACCTAATTCGTGTGTTGGTGCTTTACTGTTGATGTCCTACGCTTTGGAGCAATCATTTTGTAGGTTTTTTACTATATTTAAGAATTTTGTTCAAAATAAAACATTTTATAAAAATTAATTAACAGTCGTAGAGCAATCAAGCTCCTTTATATAGCATATATTTTCTATAACGATTTTTCAATAAGTTAATAATTTGTCACACAGTTAATTTATAAAATTTTTGTGCATTGTTCAGCCAACTATAAGACCTGCATGGGTAAGTTTCTGTTATTCTATACGGATTGAAAATAGCTTTACAAGCATGTCTTACTTGCATGTGTTATCAATAACTGTAAAGTGCTCTAAATCTTTGTTAACATTTTATATGATATTTGTCTACTTTTGACAAGAACCTCGTTTTGTGGATATCCCACATTGATCGACAAAAAGCAGGCACATGTACCATGTCAAAAGCCAAAAATGTGTTAAATAATACTCAGCTTGAAATATATTTCTAGATTAGATATAGTGCATGTCTAAGCTCGCGGTGCGTCATTATAACACTCCCATATTGCACGTAACACACTAAAACACCGATTGCCAGAAATCATCTTACCAAGAATAGCAAGTAGTATACTTACTCACCTGCGAGCCAGCGACTCGACCGACATGCATACATATAACCTAATAGACGTAGATAGCTACGGAATCGTCCGCTTCGTAAGAGGATCGATCCCTACGAGGCGGGCGATGACGATTTAACGCTTCCGCGACAGCGAGCAAGGCGCAGGCGCCGGCGCCGCCGCTGCGCCTGCCGCTGGCGGGCTGGTCGGGCACGTCCAGCGCGTGCTAGCGAGCGCGCGGGGCGCCCGGCCCCGCCCCCGCGCCCGCGCCCGCCCCCGCGCCGCTGGCCGGGCCCGCGCTGGCGCCGCGCGCGCACCCCGCGCACGCGCTGCTGTCCGTGGCGCACGCGCTGCTGCGGCCCGCCGGCGCGCTGGCCTCGCGCGCGCTGCCCGTGCTGCCCATCGAGGAGGACTGCATGCCGGCCGGCGACGTCAGCGACCTGCGTGACGTCGTCGACGCCATCAACAAGCTCTGCGACACCATGAAGACGTCCTACGACGGCACCGACGCCGGATCCGACGACGCGCCCGACGAGGTCGAGATGTCCGTCGTCGAGAGCTGGACCGAGCCCGCGGCCACCGAGCCGGAGCCCCCGGCGGCCGAGCTCGAGGCTCTCGATACGCAATCGGTATATTTCGACCCTGAGCCGGCGGCATTCGATCCGGAACCCATGCCGACCGAGCCGCTGACTTTCGAACTGGAACCGACGGTTTTCGATACGAAACCCGCGCCAGTCGACCCTACTACGGCTTTCGATCCAGAACCCGTGCCAGCCGAGCCGATGAGCGAGATGTACTACACCGCCTCCTCTGAGGTGTCGTTGCTGTCCGATACGGAGTTGCAGGAGAGAGTCCAGGGCGAGGACTCGGACAGGGAAAGAGACGATAGAAATAGTGTAATGGCCGGCCACGTGGCCGCGATGAGAGAGCGCTTCGAGAGCATGACTAGGACTAACACGCCGTGCCCCGATATAATGCGGTCGACGTCGCCATCCTTTGAAGTATTCAGAAATATTTCGTCATCGCCAGATATTGAAAAGTCGTAAAAATGTCTTATTATGTTTAACGGTTTCGATCTTTGTATTCAATTTTTGCAATTAAAATTTTACTAAATGTACAATAATGTAGGTTCCTAGTTAGTATAATCTAGGTATTTCGAGAAAACATGTTTCTAGGTACAGGAACGATCCTAACAATTTTGATCTTAAGCTGACCATAACCAACCAATAAATAACGAACAGCATTTAGGAGAATTTAGAAGGAATGTGCCCATTCTGAAACTTTCATTGTTATGGTACCTTCAATGTCCATTTACAAAATATTGGGTTGTCTATGGTGAGCTAAGAATCTATTCTTATTGGTGGTAGAAAATTTTATACACTTACTATGTTAAACAAAAAACTACTTACCGTTTAACCTTCAATGTTAACCTACAGTTTTCTTCTAATATGGTGCCATAAATCCAATCTGGTTCTTTAGATTAGATAACAAAATGTATTACCTATAGTATTCTTAAAAGTATATTCAATCATTGCTAGTCCTTTCGTATTACAATATTATTTATGCCCAATGAACATGCTGACGGGATGTTCATACTTAGAAGGGTTGTGATTTTTTTTATTCACTTCGCAAACAAACGAACAGTTACATATCGACAAAGATTGGTTAGCTTTAGTTAAGGTGTAGCCACGTTTTTACAGGCAATATTATAGGGCTAGTAAATGTTAATCGTTTGTGGAAAATGTATCGTGTTGTAATGTGATCTTGGAAACGCTCAAATTTTGTAGTTTTATAAATATTATAGGCGTAATAACAACATATTGGATTAATATTTTCAGACCAAATAGTGTATAAATTTGGTAAAGCGGCTTAGTCAATAGAGATTCATTCGAGTATGTTTACAAATATTTACAAATAACGGAGCGTTGGAAGTTGCCATGTATGTTGTATCTAGAATTTAATGATTTGTTGATGAATTAGTTGTAATAGCAACATTTGTTTACTTATGAAATTATCTGTTGTGATTTTTACTGGGATGTTTATTCAGCGGATGTCGGTCGGAAGGTGATACTAGTTATTTAGATTTAAATAATAATCCTGTTACTCTAGGGTTTTGGTATCGATATTTCTTCAAACAGTCTAGCGGTTAGATGTGTAATATAGATGTGTTATGTATACAAACGAGACTTTTTATTACAACAATTAAATATACGACACTATTAAAGTATTATGAATTTTAATTAAATATAAAAATAAAACAAGGTTACTTACTAATTTTGAATAAGTATATAAAAGTTAAAAGTATATGCCAAAGTAAAAAATCATTCTCTAAATAAAGGGTCCGTCGTCGGCGACATGCGAGCATGCGGTCCCTCCGGGCTCCGAGGCGACCGAGGGATGTGGCCGACGACGGCCCGCCAAGCGCTAGGTCGCTAAGGTGCAGATTACGTAGACATAATTAGCCGATCGGCTAACAAATAAAAAGCGCACATTCAAATCGAGAGCATTTATTGAGTAAAACGGTCAAAATTCTACAAGAATAGGCAACGTCACGACTTCACGTGGAAACGCTTAAGAAAAAAAAAAAAGACTTCAAGGCAATCAATATACACGGACACGTCGCCGGCACTCGCCACATCACGCTACGCCACACACACGTCGGAACCAAAGTCAGTCGGCGGCGGCGTCCAACAACGCACGTTGTGACCGCTGTGACCGCGTCGCCTGCAGCGCAGGGGGCCGCCGCCTCTTACCTGCAGCTACCGGTAGCGCGGCATCACCACGCCCGGGAACACGCCCACCGGCATCACGCCGCCCGGCAGCAGCATGCCTGCGCACGCACCAAGTTACGCACCCTTTCACCCTTCACGCTCGCCGGGATGCAATTAAACATACTTATGGTACTACTCGACATTATATTTATTGGAATATAACTTCATTTTCAAACGCTAACATTTTATTGTGAACAATTCATTTTATTCAATATGCATGGAATCTGAACTTAAGACTACACTCGGTCACATGGAGCTGTTGCCATACTGCACCCGAAGTCGAACGCGCGATCGCTAGTCGTCCTGATTTCGGTCTTTCCTTATGTTAGATTGTGATTGTCCATTTACTTTAAAATAACAACATCTACACAATTATCAGTCCAATTTCATGCGAAGTAAAAAAATTAAAAACTAAACCAAGTATAAAAAATTATAAATTGTGCAGGATAAGAGTACACAATAAAAAAACAAGAACTAGCAATAACGACGTCGTCATCGATCAATGATTTTTATTTAAAATCGATTCTCGTCAAAGTATCGCATCGTATCGCATCGTATAGCTAGCGCGCCGCCCGCGTCAGGACGAGTAGCGAGGAGCGAGGAGCGAGGAGCGGCGGCCCGGCGGCGGCGACTCAACGGTAGTGGAGGGAGTACTGACCGGGCTGCAGCGGGCGCATGAGGTTGAACTGCGGCATGACGGGCAGCATGCCCATGACGGGCGGCACGGACACGGGCACGCCCACGCGCACCGGCTGCGGCAGCACCACGGGCTGCATCATGGGCCGCCGCAGGGCCGCCGCCTGCTGCTGGCGCGCCGCCGCCACCGCCGCAGACATGTGCGCCGCCACCTACACGCGCACACACACACACATACACACTATACCATCGATACTAAGAGTAAACTGACATAAATAATACACATATACAATAAAAACTCTAAAATATATTTGCTGTTTCATTTAATTACTACGTAGTAGTTTCATATTAACTTGATCTGTAGTCAATTCTTTACTAGTTTATTTATTCATAGTATTTGTACTTATATATAAATAATAAATATGAGACAACATCACATACATTACTCTGATCCCAATGTAAGTAGCTGAAGCACTTGTGTTATGGCAATCAGAAGTAACGACGGTACCACAAACACCCAGACCCAAGACAACATAGAAAACTAATTGTAATCTATATCGATTCGGCCGGGAATCGAACCCGGGACCTCAGGGTAGCGTACCCATGAAAACCGGTGTACACACCACTCGACCATAGAGGTCGTCGTTAAATAGTAAGCAACATTAGTATTAGGATAAATATAATTTCATTAAATATAACTAAATTATTAAGTTAGACAAAGGTAAAGATCTCTGTTACATATGTAAGGATTATCTCTGCTGTATGCATTAAAGTTTAAGATAATCGAGGTAAGTTTGTTTTGACGCCATTCAACACACACAGGGATAAATTTTATCTTAATACTTAATGTTCATAAAAGTCTCATCTTAATGGAAAAATTATCAAGATTTTGAATATAATGTTTTCCAAAATAGTAATGACAAAATTAGGTAGGTATTTTTAAAGGTTAAAACGATTCTTCATGAGCTTTTTATAGCAATAATGTTGATATTTTAGAGACACTGAACTTTTAAATTTTAAGAGATAAATACATAAAAAAAAAGTTTACGTACCTCAGCTTGACTTGTACTGGGTGTGATCATAGTAGGTGCTGTTTGTGTCATCTGTATATCTGGTTTAGGTTTAGGGCGGTATTTGATATTCCGCGCTCTTATTTCTTCTAAGGAAACATCCTCAGGAGGATGAATGATCTTTGATCCTGCACCGGTCGCCGTTACCAGAGGACACGAGTTTGCAGCCGGTGGTTTAACTTCACCATTCTCTTTAGGGTCTGACCCTGAGGCTGATGATGTAGTTGGAGGTGCACTTATTGTTGCATTACTGAAAATTTAATAATTTTATTTTATTTCAAGAATAATAAAGTGTATAAAATTCATTTTATATTAAAATAATTCAATTCATATTTAAGTTACTTTTGTTGATTTAATTTATAATAAATAAAATTAATTTACCTGTATGCAGGGAAAGTGGGTTTGCTTGGTGTTGAAACTGGAACACTCACAGCAGGGAATAGAGGTCTCATGCCAGGCATCATCATTCTGTGAAAGAAACTAACCTTAAAATTATTGCCTAATTGAAAATATGGTTTGGAAATATTATATGCACATATATTATTGAAATCTGAAACATATAGTCCTCATGAGCTTTAAGTATGTCAAAAGAAATTAAATTTTAAACTAAAAAAGAAAATTATGGACTGAATAATTTGAAATCAATAGAATTGAAAAACAATAATAAATGCTTGGCGTGAAACTTACCTAGGTGCCTGCATAAAGTGTGGCATCATATTCATTTGCATGTGCGGGTGATACATCCCAGGCGGAACGTGGCCCATGGGCGTAGGCAGGATACCTTGCGTCACCGATGATGGCCCGGGACCCAGCTGTTGTAAAATAATGTCCGATAAATATAAATGACAAAATACAAAAAACTAAAATAGGGTGAACTATGGACCTTTTTCATTGTTTTCAAAGATTGTATTTATATTTCGTCTAATATGATAAAAAGATGGACTGAAATGCATAAAAGCTGTTAACCTTAAAAACTTTTTTGAATTGTAAAATACTTTTCAGTTTAGCTCTATAAAAGAAATTATACAATTAAAACTGTTATTTCAAAAGTTTAATACAAGTATCATCAGCATAGCTTAGTTACTAAAATTCAAATAGAGATTGAACTTACAGTTATCTGAACTCTTTGATATTCCATCAACACCAAACCTGACGTTGCTTTAACTAAATAAACTAAATATAGTGGGTAAATAATCTATTTCAGTACTGTTCTGAAGAAACGCGTACAATGAAATCTCATTGTTAGTCCTTACAAAATAGAGTTGTAAATATAAGTAGTAATATAAACTCAATGCAGCTACTTACTGGTTTCACTTTACCCTGTAATCCAATTAACTTATTACTCTGTGTAGTTGATAATAGTGAATGTATTATTAACTCTTACCAGTGCGGGAGTTGCTTTTTTCTTTGCCGCAGGTTCATCATCTTCACTGTCAGAACCTTTCCCCCCACCTAAAGGATTGACTTTGGGTAAAATATGCACAGGAATTCACTTTCAACAACCTACCTTTTTGGAACACTAATGCTACACATCAATTTACATCTATGGCTACAGTGTCCCAAGCATAAGTAATTCAAGAAAAAAAACATGATTTGTACATACTTTATGATCCAAAAACAGCCAAAGCCCATAAAAATGTTTTTATACCTGTCTTTTGTTTCTCATGCTCCTTCACATCTTCAGGCGGAATACCTTCCATTCCATATATTTCTACTTCTATATTTGACCTATTTGGTAATGAATTTGGAACTTTATCTATGGCTTCTTTGTGAACCTGAAACAGTTATGTCGATAACGTTAATAATTGTAAAATTTCTGTGAAAAAATAGGGTTGGATATTTACGTTGTACTATTGAAAGAGCAATATGGCGCGTGAGACGTGCCAAAATATCTCAACCTATAAGCAGACGGTTAAAAAATACTGCAGAGTGAAGGCGTGGGCGGGCGGGGCGTATGCCAAGAATATAGGGCGGACGTACCTGCATGCAGTGTATTGACAGTCCGGGTCCCGTGTACAATTTCTTGTGACATATGTGACATTTAAAATGCTTTGCCTTTTGATGCTGAATCAGAATCTTCTCATCGTCGAATTCCCTATTGCAATACCTGAATACTGTGCTAAGAAAATAATCAAAAATAAACGACCACATCCATAACAAAAAAAGTAGGTCAGTTAGATTTTCCGAAGGTCTCACGAATAATAATGTTGTAATACATTCATGAAGTAAAAAAGGATACCAGCACCATGGTTTTGATGCCTTCTTCTTTTTCCTACCCATTGTTTAACTTAAGATTACACTTATAAGGAGTCTATAGATAAAACTAAACTACACTTAACTAACTAGTTATCACAGTTTATTTCTATTTAAGTTTTTATATTTAAAAAATATGTAGCGACGCAAAACGTTTAAGCAATGCAAAATGGCGGCCAACGAAATAATAGCAGAGATCGAAACAACATCGACACCACTCTCAAGACCTCCACTCACAAACTGTCACTGTCAAAACGAAATTGACTTTTTGCCACGCCATATTGTTTTTAAGCGAATAGATTTTTATACATTAACCAATCGTGATACGTTTAAGAATTTGACATAAAATCTGATTGGTTATAGAAATTCTTATCATAGAGTATACTTTATATTTTTTAAATGTTATTAAAGCTAAGAATGTTAGTGTAACAGTCTAAAAATTCTTATACATTATATAAAATAAAGTATACTTTATGGTTAAAATTATTCTGACTAAATAACAAAATAATAACGAAACATAGTTAATTTTTTTTGAGTATTTCTAATAATTTTAGTATTTATAGTCATCAAACAATATTTTTGGTAGATTTTATCCTTGAACCTCGAAAGAAGTTTACATTTGTCAAAAAAGCGGTTTCCACGCACTCATTTGAAAATCGCAAGATATAGATCATTCACGTACTGCCAAATGATTAATCAATCAAGCCGATACCGTCTAAAGGAACGGTAAAGTAACTTTAAAGATCTTTATCATCACCATATGGAAAATAGATATATAAATTATAAGTGAGAGATAGTTATAATGAAAATAAAAGAGATGGCTAGATTTAATTCTTTCATAGCGAAACTAAATTGATAACCAGGAATGTCAAAGATGGGCAATGTATGTTGAGTATGTTTAATTTATCTTTACTGTTAATTTACAGTGCCTGTTAACATCATCAAGTTTAAAAATATAAAGAAATTTTATGTACCTAAAATTTATTAAATCGATTTAGTGAATGTTTAATTTCAATGACTAAGATTCTGGCAAATGCACAATAAACTAATAAGCCTGAAAAAAAACCAGGGTGCGTGACTTCTGAAAGTATAATACATTGAACGTACAGAAGTATGGCGTTGTCGTAATTTGGCATTTATCACGCGCAATACGTAATAAAAATAATAAAATTATTGTTTTATTAATACAAGCCATTGATGGGTTTAAACTACTTTGGCTAAGTTATTTTCATTATCTCATTAATGACACAATGGCGATGACTGCTTTTATATTTTATCACTAATCTAAAAACTAAAGTTTAACGAAATCTAATCTTTGCTAGGGTTGGGACGTACAGAAGATGTCATTATTGTAGATACTACAACTGATATAATTCAGGACATGAGGATATTTTATCTTATAAATTACCATTAAATAGATATTTTTTCTTCGTTTACACAATCGTCCACCATTTTCACTTCAACTACAATAGGTTTATTTTCATACGACATGATCGGTCTAGCTAATTGTCAATTCGAGATGATTAAACACGTTTTCTTTGACAATATCGATATGATTGCATAGTGTCATGCAACATGTTGCTGTAATTTTATTCCAATTACGTGAGAATTAAATTGTTGTACAAAACAGTTGAAATATGTAATGGGTTTTTATCCTTCATTCAAGTTTAAGAGGTTTTTTTACAATTTCTTTAAAAGATCGATTGTCCTTCAAACATTAATTGAAATGTCTGTTATCATAATTTATCCGACAGATATAACTTTACGTGGCCAATTGACCTTTCGGCCTCCTATGTGAGTCTGCATTCCTGGAAGTATAGAAAACCAACCTAGTCAAACTATGGCGATGTTTAGGCGACACTTACAGCGGCGGGAGAATGTGCGCATTGCGCAATGGGTTAGCGGAGGCACTCGCCACCCGCTTGGTGACCTCTTTATCCGACATGACACTTTTGCAGAAATAGGTCATGACGATACAACACCTTTTGTATTGTATCCAATATGGGGTTGATTCGCTCGACAGCGAGATATAGTCAGCGGGGACTATCGCCTCCATAGAATGCTTCTGGGCACATGGCGTACTGCGACAGGGTTGAGTTTATGATGCTCCTCTATCGGCACAATTCATGCCAGGAGGGTGACTGTGAAGTGCCACCCTTATTTAACGCATTTTCATGGACCCTTTTCCATGCAGGAGATAGATCTTTTTACCTCTACACTCCATAACATCGTGTTATTAGCACATTTAGCGTTTGCACATTACTCATGGCAAAAAAAAATCTGTGTAGTCTACCAAATTTAAATAAATAACGCAAAGTGATACTTGAACGTGAAGTCGGTCCTTGAGAAGAATACGTCAAGATAAACACAAATACCTACACTAGTACGTAGGTACCGATGATGTTATTTAAATTAATATGTAGTACTTATCTATTCATACAATTGACACAGGCACGAGCTTCTATATAATGTATCCCATATTCTCAGCTAATTTATAGAAGGATATATCTTACAAGCCAGTGGAATGTATAAATAATAATAAGCAGAAATCCATCTTACTACTTTGCTATAAGTACTACATCTGCATTTTTTAAATCTTCATTATTAAGTACTAAAACAATTTCACGTGACGTGTAAATATTTTACTCTTGTACATAAAACGTTATAGTACGACACAACTTAGATGTAGCATTAGCAAAATTCGTCTTCAAAATTATCAATCTATCTATATACATATAATTATATGTATTTTTTATTAATTCGAGTATGATTGTAACATTAAAATCACCGCAAAATCTATAGTATTCTGAATATGAAAAATCTGTCTGTCTGTATGTTCTGGCTCCTCTCTGGAAAGGCGGGACGAATTTTGACGGGATTTCCACTGGCAGAAAACTGAGGTTATAAGGAGTAATTTAGATTATAACAATAGCTATGTTGTTAAATTCGAACGCGCATGAAGTCACGTGCATCTTACATCCTGGATGTTCCTGTAAGAACAAGTTCATCAGCAGCTTTACATTTTCCAAGAAATCTTTATTATTTTTTTATGTGAAAATGATCTTTACGGAAACGTAATAGTTTGTAATGTTTTAAGACCTTACATTCGGCAAATTGACGATTGCTTTTTTTCAAATTTATCGATGCAACACATTAAAAAAATGCTTAAATTGTGGCGTACTTATACTAAAATCCGTTTTATTTTTATATGAAAATAATTTTGCCATTACAGGTAAAAGTAACGATTGTGTTTGATTGAAAGATAAATGTAAATAATACGAATTATTGTTACCTAAGAAAAGTGACCTGAATGTCAGCATTTAATAATTTTATAATGTGGTTTATTATGAGACGAAAGGATTAAGATATAAAATATATGGCAATATATAATGGTGCACTGTTATTATTACTTAGTAGCCAGACCCTTTTATTTCTTACTACGCAGAGCCGAGGTGGTCCAGAGGTTAGAACGCGTGCATCTTAACCGAAATTGAGGGTCAAACCCAGGCAAGCACCGCTGAATACTCATGTGCTTAATTTGTGTTTATAATTCATCTAGTTGGTGAAGGAAAACATAGTGAAGAAACCTGCATGCGCCTAATTTTATAGAAATCTTGCCACATGTGTATTCTACCAAACTGCATTGGAACAGCGTGCAGAAATAAGTATATTCCAAACCTTCTCCTCAAAAAGAGAAGAGCTTCCCAGCTGTGGGAAGTTTACAGGTTGTATTTGTTGTTATAGTTACATATAATTATCACAATTCTTTCTACCCTCCCTTCTATTCGCTAAAGACAGCTGATCTTAACGGAGACCAGTGTGCTGTGCAAGAGGTTCAGAAAGGATATAAATAAATGTTCGATGGGACAGGCATCTTACACGCTGGTCACAGGAACAAGTGGAAAGCAGCTTAACATTTTCCAAGTATCATGTAGCGAACACCGTATTAAAGTATTCAGTTATTCAATGCGTGAATATTGATTTTCTTTTGATTAGATAAAACTTATTATCTTTTCGCAAATATCATCTTCCCGCTATCTCATCACTTGACGCAAGTACTCTTGACTGTCATATTTTGAATTTTAATAATCTTAAGCTGTGTGTCTACACGAGGGCAATAGTCAATTTTCTATAATTACCTTAGATTGTCATTGAAAATTCCTATAGTGTTATAGCCAACATTTTGAGAATTTTCAAGATTGTTATAATTATTAATTTAGGTTTTTCCATTTACGCCATTTATTTTGTAGTGCAACGAGTGTGAAGCAGAGGAAATTGGGAACTGAAACAAAAGAAATACGAAATTTTCGAAGGCCATGAAAGAAGTGAGTTTTCAAGTCAAGATAGAACCAGCAACACTAAATTCTATCAGATTCGTTGGATTCGGCAAACGAATGCTGATGATGAAGTCATTTATTGCTTAGAGCTCTATAAATGGTTGATTTTTTAGGTAGGTGCTGAAATTTTTTCTGAATTTCTTTTGGCATCTGGAATAAAAACATATACTAACATACATTTTCATTAATAACAAGCTTTGTAAGACGGTTTAATAAAACGCTTTACTAATTGGAAAACTAATAGTATTTTATACGGATCTGTCATTATGTTCTTATCAGCCAGACGGAGAAAAGAATTAGTATTTTCAGCAATTTAATATATGAGGGTTGAGATGGTCCCGTGTTCGTGTATAATTAATTTTTATTATTAAATGTATGCGGCGTTATATGTACGTGTACTTTGATTTTATTTTCCAATTATTAACACTTATTATACAATTATATTATAATATAATAATTATTAAAATATTTGTAGAGTAACTATGCAAATGTTTTCACGGGAGGCGCGGCTAAGGGATTAAGCGGCGTATTTGCTCGTCTTAGCGAGATCTCTTATCGTTTTATCACAATTGACAAGTCTGTGAGCGACATGCACCGCGCATGGATCGCAAGCCTGAAGCTCATGAGTCGGAGGCGTGCTGAAATCGAGCGCTCTCATTGGTCGGTTAATGCACGTCATAATCATAGTTGTCATGTCTTTAAGGATTAGTTTTATCGTTTGTACCACTCGCTTTTGTAGTGTGAAGTAAATCCTATTTGTGAATATGAGCAGGCTGGTTCTTTGAGTGTATACGACATGAAGTACTTTATTGGCATTTATGAAAACTTATAAATATTTACCAAATTAAAAGACTACAAGTAAGGTCCAACAAATCCCTTTGAATTAGTTTTTTGATGCAGGTGACAGCTTTATAATAATTGGGAAATAGCTTATATTTAAATATTTACCAAATTAAAAAGAGTTCAAGTAAGGTCCAAGAAATCCCTTTGAATTGGTTTTTTGATGCAGGTGACAGCTTTATAACAATTGGGAAATAGCTTATTCTTAAATATTTACCAAATTAAAAAGAGTTCAAGTAAAGTCCAACAAATCCCTTTGAATTGGTATTTTGATGTTTGTGACAGCTTTATAATAATTGGGAAATAGCTTATTCGATATTCTATAATTAAATAGTTTCTATTACGTTTTGGATAGGTAGGTATGGGAAATTTTATGTAGGAAATTAAAAATATATAACAGTATAGATTTCAATATTTTATAGTGACAGTGAATCCTATATATTTTCCATACTAATATAAAAATACCTACTCATTTCAAATTTACATTTTCCTTGGTTTTAAAATATAATATAGTCTGAAACATGAGATTTGCTAATGAGTAAATGATATATACTAATTATGAAGGTGAAAGTATATCTGTATGTACCTATGTCTGTTTGCAGTTATTTTAAAGGCAAACAACTGATCCGAATTTGATAAGATTTTCTATTAAGCAAGCGGCTTAAACCTTGAGTAAGGACATATACTTTTAAACCTAACACCTGACGATCAACCCATAACAAGCAAACGAATCAGCAGGCGACAACAAGCTTCTCGTATAAAGGTTACAACGCAGGATGTTCAGTAAAAATAATGAGTGGAATGTTTATAATTTTTAATGTAAACCAATTTGTTTTGAGATTTAATCATGACACAGTAACGCGAGTACTGCGACGACAAAACATGGCTAGTTAAAAAACAATGGCTTTAGCGTTTGTAAATAAAACATACTAATTAAGAATTCTTAATTGAACATGCTATTTGAAATTATATTCTTTAGTGAGACTTTGTACAGATTCTTATTGGAAGATAACACCGATCACATCAATTATTCTACAAATATATAATGTATTATATACTTGCACACTATTTTCCAAATCAAATGAAAGCGGAAATATAATATCGTTTGATGTGTAAAAAGTTTTATTTCATTATGATAATAAGAGTGTCTGACTTTTTTTTTAAAATTTTCATCATTATCAGTAGCCGATATTTGTCCACTGCTGGACAAAGGCCTCATCAAATGCACGCCACTGTGGTCTTTATTCGACTACTCGCATCCAGCTCCTGTCAGCCGTCTTGCTTAAATCGTCACTCAATCGTGCCCGAGGACGAACGGTTATCTGTTCTGAGACAAATATGGCCAGCCCACTGCCACTTCAGCACACTAATCCATTAACATCACCTTAATATCCGGAAATCAACATTTGCGCAATACTTTAAGCCATTTTCGATCTCGGTTTTCCGAATTGAAAAGTTAGACAGGAGTTTCGTTTATTTATTTCTCGATACTTCAGATCACATCACTTTCCATCAGAAGCTTCCCGTCCGTTGCCATCAATAGTAATAAAAAAACACTATTTATATTGACTTATATATTTGTATAGATAGACGTAGTTATTTCAAGTTGAAACTTATTATTTTTATTCTTGTATATTATGTGTAATCATATTTTTTGTATCCCAAATAAATAAATAAATATATCTACTTTGATCATTCTGTGCAAGTTTCGATAAGTACTTGCCAAAAACAGGAACCCCAATATGTTTCCAAGTCATGGTTTTAGTTGTTGATGTATCTTTAGTCTCCTCGTCGTTGAAATATACTACGATGGAATATATACAAAGAAAACAACAACATTGTGTACAATAATAAAAATAAAAAAACTATAACACCTGATATACTTAAACCAGCGTTAAAGAAACTTTATTAATAAAATTATTTTCTTAACCTTTTTTTATTTAGTGTGAAATATGTATAACATTAGTGTATGTTTTTAAATAAATAAATAAAAATTAACTCGTGTTTTTTTTGTAAAAAAATTTATGACCAGTTTATATTACTACTAAACATATATGTTTTAAAAGAAAGAATATATAATTCTTTTAAAATGAAAATAGAATACTGAATTAACGTTTGTTTCACTTCAGATAAAAAATAAAAGTATGTTCGGATGAGCCGTTTGGAAAATCCAAAATTTTTAACATTCATATCTGTGACAATCTACAAACTCTTAGTACCTACTTGTATATATATTATTATGATATAATATATCGATTTTCCTACTGAAGTAATATGCTTACATAAATTGTAAGTATTCTCATTTATGTATTTTTTATTTATCTCTCTACAGGGCGATAATTCAGACGTTCCTGTTTTTAACTTTTATCACATGGAAGAGAGGGGGGCGGTGTGGGTGTGTATTATGTGAAACTCACCAGTGCCCATGGCGTTGAAATATCCATAAAATACCAGCGGTACCCTTCTACGCTTCTTCAGCGGGCGGTACGGGATAATTTTCGCAAGCTTCCGTCATGTAACCTGCCTGTTTTTTAGTCTACTTCGTGGCTATTTTTATTGGTCTGCAGTGATGATGAATGAAGTCGTCCAAGTTGGTAGTATTATAACCTATAATCCTAAATACGCCTTACCCGCCAACACCACAGCTGTTACTAAGACTTATTTATCTGTTAGTAAAATGTTGTATATTAAATAATTATTATTCATATATATTCTTAATATCAGTGTCATATTTTTTAACAAAACCTCTTTTGAGGAACATATACTTTTATGACAATTCATGTTGCGCTAAATTGTCAAAACAAAAAGGTACTGTTATTACTTAGTTATTGTTGTGTTTTAATTTTTTTTTGCAACACATCGGTAAACAAAGCGGCATAAGTTTTTTCACCAATAATTAATATGTCTTTTTATTCCTTGGATTTTGTTAATACTTGTCAGTGAAACGTGGTCATTGTGAAATTTGTGCATGCTATGTTAATTTGTGAAGAACATTCTCAGAGTGGCAATTGTGTTAAGAAAATATCATGTAAGTACAATTTCAACATTAAAAGTATTCTATTGTTACTAATATTAACTACAAAAAAATTAGGTTACGTCTGATTTTGGTCACAGTGGTCTGCGTATAGCTGTGTATAGCCCATTCATCAATAAATGAAATGTAGTTCAGGTGAAAGAAATAAATGTTTATTTAAGTCACGCCAAAATTAAAAAAAAAAAAAAAAAAACAAAAATAATATTTACTCATACATGAAGTAGTAATTTAATCTAAAAAAAAACACAATAAAAAATGAAAAAGGGAAAAAAATAAATTGGGTAAAGAATGATAATAATGATCAATAATGAGTACAGAGCATCAAATTCCGTCGTTTTTACAGCATTAATGAAAAACACTGCTCTCTTCATATACTCTAAGAACAATCAACAACAATAAATAATTAATTAGTGCCATTTTTTTGCAGTTTTACAGGTGTGTGAGCAAGTGTAACTAATAACTATAGCCATTATTAAGAGACATAACATCTTAGTTTAAGTTTGGTTGCATTGTTGATGTAACCTTTGGCCAATGACTATGGGTATATTATCATGTAATATTCCTATTATTCGTTTGCCAGGACATGTTACAAAAATTGTTTTTTCATTTTCCCATATCAAGTTAATAAAATCTCCTGTTTCTTTTTTTGAGGGATATGAAAATAAAAATCAAAGTATATTCTTTATTTAAGGAGGCTCCTATAACGGTTATCATGTTACAGTGTAAAATTAAAGAAACATAAAATTATATATATATAATAATAGTTCCTTTTAAATTTCAAAAGAAGACAGTAAACTTTATCAACACAATAGGTAGTAAATTAAAGAAGCTAAAGGATAATAATAATAAAACAATCACATATAATTAAGACCCAATTGATAACGAGTTCTTTAATTTCTATTGCTTTCTATCGTTTACTAGGCAATTGTGGATTGCTTGATAAGTTATCTTTACAACAATCGTAGTTAATATATATTATATTATGTACATAGAAATGTTAAACAAACACTTCACGATAAGGTATTGAACTTTGAATAGGCCATGCAGATATAAAAACGTCAGACTGAAAGCTATTTCTAATTCGATGTGTATCAGTTTTAATTTTGTTGTTACCTTTACCTAACAACAATTAAATTTGTTGTGTAAAATTGTTATTCAGCTTATAAGTGTTAAGAAATTAACGTTGTCGCCGTTCTGTTCGAAAAATACATTACATTAATTTTATTTGAGGCTGAATTTATAACACCGTGCTAAATAAAGTGCTTAGTATAGATGATACTTATATATTACCAGTAGTTTAATTTTCTTTTGTCTAAGTTTGTCTTGTATTCTTAATAATCTCTAATATATGTCGTGATATAACGCCATGGAGTAGACATAAACTCTAGTTACAACTTAATCGAAAAACTTCTTACCCAATATACATTAAAGTTATACAAAAGATGAAGGGCAATTCGTAGAAAGTTTTCGCCCACGAACGCAATGGTTTACATTTATTATATATTGAGTTTAGTAATAGTCTTGAGTCCATATACTTTGGCGTCAACTTAAGCCAAGATATATCTCTAAAAATAAAGGACGGATATATATTTGACATTTCGAAACAAAATTATTTTTACCACAGATTATCAAAGAGACATAAGTAAGATCTCTTTTCCTCAATCGTATAATCAGATACGATGGTAATCTAACACGTTCGTTGAAGGTGCATAGCCAACAGCCAAATAAGCTTTATGCTGCAAGTAAAAACTTTCGTCCGCTTGTCCGTATGACTAACGTTCTAATCGGTATGCTGCTATCTTTTAAATCACAAGTATCATTTTAATGAGTTTGTCATTAGCAGTTTGTTGCAACTTTATAAGTACTTATGCTAGACCAGTTTCGAAACAGAGGTTGTAAACATATTGTTAAAGGGCATATAAATAAAACTGTGACAGATGATAGATACTTCCTTACATCGATTTCAAAAGATAGTTCACGTCAAGTTATCAAACTAACTCGACGATCTCAATATAAACGATAACGTATCTGCGATTCTGTCGACAAGTGGAACTACAACTACAATTTTTTCAAGCGATGTACACGTGTTTGATTTCATATATGATGTAAAGAAACTATATAATGTAATTATTTATTTATATACAACCTCTTTGTTTCAATTGTTCTAAATGCTTAAGTTTTTTTTGTCTCTATTTGCTACAGCCAGTATAAAAAACACTCACCGGTCTCTTGATTGAGGTGCATTTTGGTATTTCCTATATACGTCGTTAATAACCGTTAAGAATAGCCACCGTGAACGAAATCACTTACGGGGGTATTATAATTTGCGTTATGTTTAGGCCAGGCTCGAAGATAAGTATGGTAAATAAAAGTATCTGAAAATCTCTGCACTGATTGTAGTGTAATAATCTGACAGAATAGATATAACGTTTTCAATTCCTTGATTAAAACCTCTTTGATAATGCCGCAACGAAATACAGACAATCCTCACGTTGTTGATTATTTTAACTAGAAAAAAGTTTATTGATATTTCTTACAGCGCGTTATGACCAATACTCGTTATGACTCAATATGCGTTGGTGAACAATGTTTTTGGACTCATATGTCTGTCAATATATACAGTAGGTAAAAATTGTACAACTTTAGCTTGTTTTTCCGTAAATACCTTACAGAATATGTACTGGTTTGTTACCCTACTCTATGCTATTTTCTAAAATAGAACAAAATGAGCAAGGAGGCCAAGTATTTACGGTATTATATGTATATATGTAAAGTATTGATGACGTACCAATACATCTAAGGTTATAATGTTAACAGTGTGAAGGTTATGTATAATAGAGATGATTATTATGTTAATTTAATCAATTACGTTTTTAATAATTGGTCCACCAGCTTAAAGTCGCTCAGTGTGCTATGGAAAGGGCTATGGTCGGCGTTTCTCTGAGGGATCGCATCAGAAATGAGGTGATCCGTCAAAGAACCAAAGTCATCGACATAGCCCACCGGATTAGTAAGCTGAAGTGGCAGTGGGCTGGTCATATTTGTCGCAGAACCGACAACCGTTGGGGAAAACGCGTTCTAGAGTGGAGACCGAGTCTCGGCAAACGTAGTGTAGGTCGTCCTCAGGCACGGTGGAGTGACGATTTACGCAAGGCGGCTGACAGGAGCTGGATGCGAGTAGCCGGAGAAAGACCACAGTGGCGTGCACTGGGAGACGCCTATGTCCATCAGTGGACGGGTACGGACTGATGATGATGATGAATCAATTACGTGAGGATTGTCCGTATTTCGTAACAACATAAATTTGAAACGGTTTGTTTGTCAATGTGATAAAATTCAAATAGAATTGATACTATCTATTTGCACATACCATATCGAGACGTGTGTGACGCTGTGCTCAAATAGCTTTGATCTTAAAGATTTAAGCTTATAAAATAAAACGTCTCATCCATCTCAAATCTCAAAAGATTTGTGGTTCATTTTAAAACGCTGTTCCAATACGGATTGGTGGATACACATTGGGTAGCTTTTTTGAATTATTTTTTAACACTTTCTATACAATGGTATTTTTTTACCGTCAAACATTCGGTACTTACGTTCGTTTATGATTCACGTTTTACAAAGATAGTTTTTTTTTTATTATTGTTATGTAATTACCACCCTGTAGAAACTCATTAGAATTGTTAGATGTGATTGGATATACTTTGTTGGAATAAGCTATAGCCTCCAGGGATTAACATATAATAAGATTTTTATATAATATACCTAATAAGAGAATTATTATTTTTAATACAAAAATACGTCATGTTTCTTCGAAAATTTCTGATATTCAAGTCAGCAACGCTGCTATATTGAAGATTACAGAGATTTTGACTTTGAATTGACATTAGTAAGTGGCCTGTCTCGATTTTCATTGATATATTATATTTCATCTGTCTTTATTAAAAAATGAGTAGATTTTTTTTTTGTATTGTCAATCTGAAAAAAATATTATCCGACAAATTTAAATGAACCTTATACAAAAAAATGCAGCACGTTTCGGAGAACGATTTAGTATAAACAGCTGTGCTTCGCAATTTCATTTTAAAGTTTGGCTATTGAAGTGTATTTCACGTAATTAGAAAATATAGACAATCTATAATTGTGAAAAATGATCTCGAGTCAGAATGAAGCAAAGAGAGACGCTGTTTAATTACATCTTTTGTGTTGCTAAACTAACCTATACGTCAACATCGCTTGTCAATTACTTGGCCATTTCCTTGACATGTTCGTATAAATACATTACATACTCGAGTCGGAATTAAATCTTTACATTAGATGTTTTCTTTTAAACTACTTTTTACATTCTGTATTATAAGTATATCCGCATTTCTTTTTAATTTTAATTTAATGTTCGAATGTATACCTATTTTTTATTAAGCTGTCAACCCTATATTAAAACGTACTGGCATTGTAACTTTTTTATTGATAATTTATTATTTAAAAATTATGTTTGGAGTTTATTGGTAATATTGAATTTTCCTAAGGATCACTGTATGTTCCATCACTAATTTTGAAGATTAGTGTTAAATTATGTGTATGTTATATTAATTATAGTGTTACCCGCATTGGAACAGCGTGGTGGAATATGTTCCAAACCTTCTCCTCAAAGGGAGAGAAGGCCTTTAGCCCAGCAATGGGAATTTACAGGCTGTTGTTGTTAAATTATGAACTGGTACTACACAGGGCAGTTTTATACATTAATGCTGTTAAGGATACTCAACGAGTATACTTCGTTTATTTGAGTTGAATTTCATTTCTTACTGTGTCCACGCAAACGTTGGTTTGCTGAAAATTATCTTTGTGTGCAATAGATAACTTTTTTCACATTTCTTCCATCGGAAAATTAGTCACTATTGGAGCTATGGAGGGATCTACCCTACGTCATCGACATGCCATAAATTCGCACGAAGCGTTTTCCAAAGTTTTTTAGAAATACAAGGTGAATTTGCACACTGAGGGTTCCATAACAGAAATTTTGGTGTTATTCCTCGAGATAAGTAGCGAAAACCAGCCTGGTGCCTGACCAGTTTCTAATGTTATCCCTCAGTCATACCAGACTGTCAAAAAAGCTTCTTCTTTTACTTTCTAAATTAGATATTATTAGATAATAATGAATAAAAAAATCGCAGTTTAAATGAATGTTCGTTTTGAGGCCCCTATTGAGAATATGTTCCCTGAGTCCGGGCCCCGTGATTTTTTTTATGGTGAAGACGGTATTTACTACCTGTTTACACGAAACACATTCTCGTCTGTTTAAACATGACGAATAATCTTATTTTTTCAACGTTGGTAGCGCCAAATATTATGATAAATAGACAACATGAAACCAAGCATATCTGCGTCAGCACTTAGCGGATGTGTTAGAGTTAAAGATAAAAAATATACAGCTTAAAAAAATACAATAAGGCAAGACGAGCTTAATCGGCGTAATTAAAGTTTGATGATCATATTTAGTCGTCGAGTTTGAGAGTCGAGATGGCCCAGTGGTTAGAACGCTTGCAACTTAACCGATGATTGCGGGTTCAAACCCAGGCAAGCATCGCTGATTCATGTGCTTGATTTGTCTTTATAATTCATCTCGTGCTCAGCGGTGAAGGAAAACATCGTGAGGAAACCTGCATGTGCATAATGTGTATTCCACCAACCCGCATTGGAACAGCGTGGTGGAATATGTTCCAAGCCTTCTCCTCAAAGGGAGAGGAGGCCTTTAGCCCAGCAGTGGGAATTTATAGGCTGTTGTTGTTGTTGTTGATCATATTTAAACTATTTATAGACTGTACTCAAAAACGTATAGAGATGACGTTAATTATGAAAATCTAGTTAGTACAATCACACTTGAGTCTCTGAGATTGCCGCTCTCTAGATAAGATTATACTCGTGGTCTCACTTAAGTCTTGATGCGGATTGTACATGTATTGTTTGCGTAATTCGATTACATAAATAACATGAAGGAAAATCCAATTAGTACCTTCATTGAATTTAGTTTGCTCTCGTTCTGAAGGAATACTGTATATATTATATAATATCACTGTAATGTATTACATATATTGGGTTAAGGTCGTTATTATTTAGTAATTTGTATTATTTTTATTTTATTCGTATCAAATATCTTGTAAATAAAAACATATCAAATCATTAATCAAATACAGTGAACATAAATCAAGCAAAAGGAACATTTTAAAAAGTTTTGTTTAAATTTTCTGAAATATGTAGACTTTTGTGGAAAAAGACGGAACAAATCGACTGGCAAGTCATCTTGGTTTTGGTACAGAAGTGCAATTCTGTATGAATCCACTTCGTAGCTCACTCGTGAAACGTTGACAATCGTCTTACAGTTATATGTGTACCTTGTACATTTTATACTATTATAATCAAAATCGCATAAAATATTTTGACACTTGACGCTTTTGTTCTGAGGTGAGTTTCGAGTTTCTTATAACAAAATAAATCTTCACTTCACGTTTTACTGACGTGTGACACGTGAACTAATATTTTATCTGTGCAAAGCTTCCTTGTTGCAAAAGCGGTTGAATAATTGATGTGTCAAGTTGAACTCGCCTGGTATTTTTTCAATATTTTTGAATTCATTCAGGGCGAGTTGGGTTGAATTCGATGACATTTTATACATTGGTCTTCTGTTAAGGAAAGCAATCATATTAGCTAAAGAAAAACATCAATGAACGAAGAGCATTCGGGTCAGTTAGAAATTCGATCGGTACGATCAAACTCAACGCACTGCATACATCTCTTTGACATAGACTCTTAAAATAAACGTCACGTCTAATCTGACACGATAATATCTCTAATTTCCGTATATATCTCATATGTAAGATATTAAAACAAAACTTTGGATCCAATGTCGTTTATTTTGAGATCAGTAGTTGGTGACAAACAGGACAAATAATTTGTCACTTGATGATAAAAAAAAGTTTTATCAACTTAAGTAAATAGGAAGTTGGGTAGTAAACGGCTAAAATCTATATGTTTTTACTCATATTTACATTATAATAGATATAATGTAAATATATGATACATTGTTATTCAACTTCAAGAATCATTTTACTATTCGAGTTCGATACTTTCAATACAGATTTTCAAAAGTTCTTATAAAAGGTTACTCTTCAAAAAAATTATTTTTAGATATGGTGTAGTTCAAATCAAATCAAATCAAATCAAATCAAAATAAAGTTTATTCAAGTAGGCTTTTACAAGCACTTTTGAATCGTCATTTTACAGTTAAGTGAAGCTACCACCGGTTCGGAAAGTAGATTCTACCGAGAAGAATCGGCAAGAAACTCAGTAGATACTCCTTTTTAACATTTAAAAAATACAAAGTCATGTTAGTTAAATACAATTATTTAAATGAATATATACTACTTGGAAGTCAACAGGTATTGACTCCACTTTTTTTTATCATCTTAAAATCTTGTATCGAATAATAATTATGCTACAAATGTATTTTTTAAAAACCATTTGAATTTACGAAACGGCAAAGTTAAAAATGTCTGATTAAAGCTGGATACATTGAAAGGAATATGCTTATTCCATTTTCAAAATGTTATTTTTTGGCTTCATAGACTTTTATAGAAGCAGTGTCGGTTTATATAGTCTGTTACATATATAAAAACGTACAGCTCGCTGGCATCTGTAAAATCTATAATTTTTTACAGAATATATTTTTTTCTAATTTGTTTCAATATGACATCGATCATAACACTGATCCTTCATCCTATGGGATCGTATTCGAAATGTCCCGGCGGTACCAAGACAATAGAAAACCAGTTTTGTTTTATGCACAGACGGCCCCAAATTAGGTGGCTCGTAAACTTGGCCCGTTTCTTCACCTCTGAGCGCCTGACGCCAAACGAATACGTTATATGAGAGTTTGTGGTTCTCAACATTTAATAATAAACACCCATTATAAAGAACCTCCACATACGTAAATGTATAATAGCGAAAAAATTTAACATTACGAATTTAATGTGAAAGTCCTTATGGAATTTGTCAAAAATTTTGACAAGTTTAAAGTATTTTTGGTACCCTAAATATATTTGCACAACCCTATTTGCCTTATCGTAAATCGTAATTTTATGGATGATATTTATAGATTTTTATGATTATGACAAACACAAATTATGCTTTATTTAACGCAATCGATGTAGAGGCCAGTGATTATTTGTTTTTATAATCTGTTATAGGTTTTTTTCTGCTATATTTTTCATTGAAGAATCTTTTAATAAAATCGAATGGCTTACATTTATAAGATAGTTTTGCAAATATATTTTTTATTATATAACAGTAAACATATATTATCATACATTAAGTTATATAACATGAATGAATAATGAGAAGATGATTCGTAACTTTTGGTGGTAATATATGCATAGTATTTGCAGATAATTATTTCGTACTTGACCAAATGTTTTTTTTTATATTGTGCTTTTAAATGTTGTTATAGAATGATATTTTCAATTGCTACTATTTTTAAATAGCCGAAGGACTAAAGATAAAAGTCTTTTTCTCTACTACATTACAAACCTTTTTAATTAAAAGTACTTACAATACAAAATTATTCTACCTAACTCTTTTATTTTAGTTACAAAGTTCCGTAAATGAATTCGCTAATATTTAAGGTGTCGTTTTTAAGAGATATGGATTATTATTTAAGGTCTATGACGTCAAGTCCAGGACGAACTTGACCTTTACTTATGTTTATTATTATAAGCCTTTTGTCATCGGAATCAGGGTTGGTATGGAGCTCCTTAAATGTAGCCGAATATCGAATATCCGAAATAAAAATCTATAAGCGAAACCGATAAAAAAGTCGATTATCCTTCAAATAAAAACAAACGAAACAAACAATATTTCTTTTATAATTTCTTATTAATCTAATATCCGTAACCGAAACTATCTGAAACAATCCGAAATAATTTCGTATCCGTAGTCTTTACTGAAACCACAAAAATATTGTACCTATTTCCGTATCCACATCCAAACTCGAAATAAAATATCCATTAAGATGAATGTACGTCCACACAACAAATTTTTTTCAAAAAAAAATATATAAATAGGTAAGAAGATTATTAATTATTTATAAGTTAAAATTGACGCTTAATCACCTACGTGAATATAATACTTTTATTAATAGCCGTTCAAATAATGATAGGCGACTGATTGATTGACTATGAACGCACAGATAAAACTGTATGTACATTGTACATATATAAGGTTAGGAAATCTTCATATATAACTCTATAAGTTATATATAGAGAAACACTTACATAAATTTATATAAAAACATAAGTTTAGTATTGACCTTGTATCTAGTGAGGGATATTTACGTTATGCATATGTACTTTAATGTTAGTGTGAGTTATATGTTAGGAGTTTATTAAGTTCGTGGGCAATACTGAAGTAGCGCCGTTGGGTTAACAAGGATACCTTACAAAATAAGTAGTCCAAGAAATCCATATATAAAATAGATTTACTCATGTAGACTACAATTTGTTAATATTAGTGTGTAGCGTCTTAATAGTGTGTAAAATATTTTATTTGATTCATATTTTTTTTATTTTTGCTTAGAAAAGCGCACAGTGCATTACTTGAGCTATAAAAACACTCGAATGCCATTAAACGCTATATCAGAGAAGGCTAAATTATTTTATACATCGTTTTAGGTATTGACTGTATGCACTTTGAGAAGCTCTGAAACGAATATGCCACCTATAACAACATCAGGTGTGTACATGTGCACAATATTTTGATAAATTTATTTATCTATACATATAATAAAATTGGAGTGTCTGTTTGTAATATTAAGATAGCTCCTTTTTACTCAATGCATATAATATATTTATACACGGTACATATACCAAAATAGCTTTTTACAATTTTTGACGATCTGTCTGTATGTCTGTTCGTCTTTTTGTTCCGGCTAATATTGGGAACGGTTGGACCGATTTTGACGGGACTTTCAGTGGTACAATAGGGAACAACAACTTAGGCTACAAAAAAATATTTTTTTTATATTCAAAGGCGTCCAAGGTCGTGGGTACAGCTAGTTTAAAATAATTTTATTGTTTTTACCATAAATAAACCTGCATATTACCTGCATTTACAATTATTATTAAAATATTTTTTACATATCCTTTAATAATGATAATATTATTTTCTTTTAAAACTGTACAATATTGTATACAAAACCTCGACAGAGGTCTTATTTTTGGCGATATTTATCAAAGTACATCGAAAACTGTCGTTAAGTCTTCTATTTACCAGTAAGTTTAAAAATATTGATGTAGTCATTCATGCCATAACGATGCGAAACGGTTTACAGAGCAAATAATTTTCTTAGTCATTGCATGTATAATTGCAAATATTTAAATAAATGAACCTGAACGAAATGAAAGTTATCGAAAGAAAAGAGCTTATCAATAACACACGTGAACGCCGTGAATATGTATCAGAATAACTTAATTAAGGAAACGAAGGGATCAGTAAAGGCAGTTCGAGATTTGGAACTTCAATGGAATCTGATAAGTTTGATATATCACATCGCACATCGATAAGAGTGTGCTCTTACATATCAATTTCACTGATCTTAGCACCTGAGTTATCGAGGCATGCCCGTGAGTCGCGTGGTATTAAAACAAGGTTATTGCGTTGCGCCGTGACAGTCGACTGCAACCTTCCTACGGCGTACAACGCGGCGTGCTACCGTCCGACATAATGACAACTGACGCGCGAACTTACGTACCTGAAAAATAAAGATTCATTCAAAATAAATGTTAAATAAAATACCCATTAAGAATATAGGTCAGAAATAAACTGTGCAACTACGCCTGTGACCAGAGACCGTTGATTCTTTTTTTTTAATTTTTTTTTTTTATTTTGAACTGCAACTGTGAAAATGGGTTTGAAGCCGGAAGATGATAAAAGGCCGAGCAAGCTCGCGATTATGGATGACATATCGGACACGCCACGTAAGTTTTTAATTTTTTTTTTAATCTCAAGTCTTCTACGAAATACAAAATTTCAGAGGTCAAAAATAAGAAATTAAAAAACAAATTAAATTTGAAGCATATGAAAAGTGTCTAATTTAACGAGCATTACGTTTTAACTTTTTATCCAAGTACCGGCTTTTTATGTTCGATAACTTCGTCGTGACTAATTACATTCCATTAGATTGAAATTTAAATTTTTCTCTCATATTCTTTAGATTATAGATTATAAATCTTTATAACAATATTTAAAAAAATAATGATTACATTGTAAATTTCATAATTACATTCCAATAATCCTTTATGGTATGTAATATTAATTATTGAATGAATATCGCACATATTAATTTTAAATTATTTTCTTAATTTACAAATTCTAAAGATTATTTTAATGAAAATACAATTATTTCATACGAATAACGAGTAATTTATATTTTTAATGAAAAAGTAGGTAGTTCGAAAAATACTTTGTCTAATACATAATAAAAAAAAAAACTAAAAAAATGAACGTACTATGAAACAGTTATGTGCTTTCTAGTTTCCAAGTAGATATTCGTTTATCACATTAGTGCGAATACTCGCGATAAAGAAATTAGCCCGACCGATATCAAATATTAAAGCCTTTTTGCGGTAATTAAGTTTGTATTTAAAAATAATTATCACTTTTTATTTAATTAAAACATATTCTAAAACTTTATTTTATTGTTTAAATTCCACTTTCGAAAACTTTCATGCTTGACTGTAATCTTATATAATATATAAATTTAAATAATCTGTATAGATTTAAATAAAGAATAAAAATGACGAGGCTCAAATTTGCATTATATTATTTAAATTAAGCAAAATAGTTATTAGGTATTAAAATAGCATTCGATTTTTAAAAATGACAACTAATAATAAAAAAAAATTCAATATTTGTCCTTGAGTTTTACAAACTAAATGTGTCAATAGTAGGTCATGTGATATATTTATGTTCTTATTTCGCAACTATTATTTGTCAATAGTCACTAAAACACACAATCAGCATTTCATGTAATAAATCTACGTTTATTTTTGCGTCTGTAATTATATGCATTTTACTATATTTGAATAAAGAAATTGTAACTATAATTCTCGTTTATAGTACGATCCAATGTATCGTAAAATTGAAACTACATTGGAGGTAAAAACGAAATAGTCCAAATAATGAACTACATTATGAAAGTGGAATCGCGAATTTATTTTTCTTTCAATTATGAAACCATTACTTACCTTTTTTGTGGAGTTATCGATACATATGGCAATTTTTCCTCACGGTGTTTTCTTTCACCGCCCAGCACGAGCTGAATTAAAGTATCTGGCTTTTCTTGAAAAACTAAAGAAAGCTTTTAACATAAACTTCTTTTTACAACGATTTTTCTTAGATGCAAATAATAAATTCAACCAATACAGGTAGAAGCTGAGCTTCGAATATGTTTTTTAGTTATTTACGTTATATTTATAAACGAGTTAATAGTTTTATTCAAAGCATATCAAAACCTACAAAACTATTAATAATACAGTATATATAGTGCTGGTAATGTGTTAATTACAGTAATTTTGATATGAAATTTTGCTATTATTTATTTCTATGGAATCAACGGTAAATTTCATTCTTTTTCATATATAATATATAACTATATTTGTCTGAATTAATGCTACTTTATAAACAAGGTTCTTTTGGCGTTTTTTACATTTTAAACATTGTTCCAATCATACAAAATAAGCTACACAAGTTGTGCGCTTACAGAATATTTGAAATTTTCTGCGAACACACTTCAGTTATTATGCTGCCAAATATTGGCATAGAATGACGAAGCAGTCAGTGTATATTCAGCCTTAGTTTTATTTCTGATATACGTATTATACAAATTATTGTATCTCCTATCTACATCTGCGTGGAACTTTATAATCAATACAATAAACAAGACATTTTTTTTAAATTTATTACCTATGTATGTTAGTTACAGTCACAGCCTGCAAAAATGATTAGGGTATTTTTTAAAATAAATATCTAAATTTTATTAGCAATCCTTTAGTATCTCAAACTTTACGTAAGGAATGATAAATTCGTATACGAAGTAAATTACGTTTTATTATATTTAAACTTAGAACAATAGTATAATTAAGCATAATATGTTAAGTATAATTTTGTTAATAATATTTATTACGCGTGAAATAGGAACTCTTTATACCAGGATTAAAGTATCTAATATTTTGAGTGAGAACATAAAGAATAAATTAATTTAATTTTATATACTTATTATTATATTAATTCAAAATATTCTTGTGATAACTTAATTAAATACGATTAAAATTAAATGTCTGTATATTTTCAATATTTTATTTGTAGGTTATATATGTAAATGTTTTTAATTGCGCAAGTTTACCCTCATATTAGTAGCCTGAGAAACAAAAAAAAAGTCTTGTAAAAAACCTTTTCGAACCGACGCTTTTGGCTACCTTTATTTATTTTCTTGATATTTCAAATCGGACATCATATAAAAATAACTTTGTATATGTTATTACAAATATAAATGTTGTTTACTCAATAAAGAAACATAGTTCTATGTAATGCAATGAAAATGTTTTGATATGCTAACAACCATCGATCAATTAAAATTTGTTGTTTTAATGAATGATTGAACGAATGAAAATATTTTAATGAACGTCATTGACACCATAATAAAGGAACAAATACAGATAAAAAAGGTTAAATTTAAATAATAGTTTAACAATGGTTGATAGTTCGAGATTTGAATTATTTATAGTTTTGCCGTTTTATTCAATACAGTCTTTTTTTTAAATTACAGATTTTTTGTTGATTGGTAAAGGATTTTGATATGAGGCGTATGGCGGACTAATATATTCGAACCAACGCTTTTTTAAGAAGACCAACGATAAATAAATGAATAAAAATAAAAAAACTGATAAATTCATAAATTTCTAAAAAATATTCCATGTAAGATTTTAAATTAATATGGTTATTTTTATTACTTAAGTTATTAATTTCGGGATATTTACCATGTTTTTCATTTTTATTCGGTCGAAATATCGAGCTCCACTGAATAAAAATAAAAAACATGGTAAATATCCCGAAATTAATAACTTAGTAAATATTCCATAGTTCGTGCAGGGAATAGGGTATTTTATTATTTTTTTATTCGTAATAAAAGTCTATTTCGTATTGTAGATATGTCGTTTGTCTTGTAATTGTTGCTTTATCTAGAGGTTTTCATTTTTCGCTACATTTCTTATCGGCAACACTATGTAAAGGTAAATAGCTCTATGTTTCAAATGATAAAATGGCAATTTTACTCCGTACTAGGTAACCCCGAAATTACATTTTTTTTTTATTACGTATGTATATTATTGAATATACCTATGCATATATATTTAATAATTATCTCGAAATGAACAGTGATAGGTATAAAACAAAATTAATTTTAATACTGTAAAATAGTAATTTTACTACTTCATATAATCATCAAATGTTTAAATTTTTTTTAATAATGTAGTTATGTAGTCCGATGTTGTGTTAGAAGTTGAATGTCATATGAATAGTCAGACCTTATAGTATAGGCAGAGACAATAAAAAGAAAGTACTATCGGGCCTTCGAATTTAACGTAACGTAACGTACATGAATATATTATGAACTCTAGGTAAATCGTACGGTGTGTGTCTTAGGGAAAATTGTTTGCATTTCTTGAGAAAGTCACAAAGAAGTACGAAAATTTTTTCGTAGTTTCATTAAGTTACGCCATTTGCTAAATAAAAATTTGACACTTTTTACTTTTGATGTTGATTTACTCGAATGAGATATTCACTTTGTATTTTATTGTTACGTGAAATTATTGGATACTTTAAACGCGTATAGTCTGTACACGCTTGGATTTATTTAGTTTAACTGTGTAATGACATTATTTGTAAGTTATCACTACATATTATAAAAAAAACCTCCGGCCGCGTCTGTCTGTAAGTTCGCGATAAATTCCAAAACTACTGAGCGGATTTTCATGCGATTTTCACTAATATACATAGAGATTCATAAGAAAGGTTTAGGTGTATCATTTACTAAGTTTTTGTGTAAATAAGATGAAATAGAAAGACAATTGTTGGACATGTCGGAAAAAAGCAACAAAAAAAAGGTAAAAATATAAAAAAAAAATCTAGTTTATGTTATTAATCAAATATAAAATGCAAGCTTGACAAATTTTATTAGTTGTATGCTTAGCTCAGATATTCGCATTTTGAAATGTGTATGCAAGTGCGTGGAACATAAACTCAAAACATGAACTAGTTTAGCGATAATACTTCAGCTCCGCTGATTAATTATGCCAATAAGTACAATGTAATAGCAATTTGGTTTCGATCGTTTCGACTTCAGACCTCTTTTTATTACGACGTCATGATGAATCAAAATTTAAGGGACAGAACTTCTGATTTATCATCAAATCGGAATCGAGAACTCTATCGGAAATATAGACTCGCTTTAGATTTCATATTCTCCTTTGTGGATTTACTGTAATATTCTACGCACTCCACCTTTTGTTTTGTAACCTGAGCTTCAAATCTAAATGAATACTATTTTATTAATAAGTACTTCTTTTTTACAGTTACTAATAATAATTGAAATTTAGAAAATACAAGGAATTGAACGAACAACGAATGGTCAAAGATTAATATTGAGAAGTCATATCATATACTTCATGTTGATTTATTATTGTTAAATACATTGTTTGAAAAACAAACGGTCACATAATTAATCGAATTTGTCACATTTAAAATACCATAAATAATGCCTCTCAGAAATGTTATGATTCAGGTGTTATTTTTAATGACTCGAGTGATGTTACTCCATATTTTATGAAACAAACAATCGATAAAAGTGAATCGATAGTTATCGTTTTTACGATTCGCTACGGACGTAATGCACGACGCAAGTTGTTGCTTATAATGTTATTTTCTAATTACTCTAGCAGACTTAAATAAATAATATATCACTAAACTTATTAATAAGTATTAGTAAATTTAATGGAAATCTTTACTATGCCTTTTCAGTTTTGATATTCGTAATAATTCCTTGTACTCCGGTTTATATTTTTACTTTTTTATAATGAGTTAATTTTTATTAAGTTTGGGCTCAATTTGGTGGACCATTATCAATTTTCTTCTTTTTTAGTCTGTTGAATGTAGAAGTTGTTTTCATTTGCTTTTACTTGAAGTAATTCCTTAGTCCTCTTTAAATACAACTTTGTTGGATAGAAATCTTCCATAAAATGTATTTTTATCAACTATGTATTACATGATTTTTTTTCTATTAAAAAAAAATAATGATAAAATAATATGTTACGTAAAGTTTAATTCTATACATATTTCAACATTATTGTAAGTGGAAACATTTTTATTACAACGAGCGCGTGAATGAAACAGCTTAAATTCATTGAATTCAATTTGAACTCTATTTTCTAGGCAATAAAGAAATAGTAAAGTTGAAAAATTGTCGCCAACCGTACCATAAGATCGTTTACTTCACGTGCGCTCGACTTACGAAATCCAATAACAAAATGTTCTTATCAATGATATTAACAATTACATCGATAGTATAATTACGAAACGTCGCCGGTGTACGAAATATTAGTTTATTTTTAATATATGAAAATTCGTGTCAAGGATTGATTAGTTTCACAAGTAAATTAAAAAAGTAAAGTGTGTCGTGGGTCAGGTCACTTCCTATGATTATAGTCCTTTCTTACTTAGTACTAATAGTACCTAACTCAGGAATTAATATAGTGTTTAAATACTTTAGGTCATTATTTTAATAGCCGACTTCATTATATTTTTTGAAGTAAATAAAGCTCGCACATTTTTATGCAAGCATTGTATATAACAAAGCAATTTTTTTTTGATAAGGTTTTTACAGGAATTAATAAAAAAAATTATTGTTTATAATTAAGTCTATTGTCGGTAATAGGGTTTATAGGTGTTTTTTCTACTTTATTGAAAATGTGAAAGTTAGTTGGTTTGTATAAATGAATACCTGGACGATGTGAGAGCTGAGATAGCCTTATAGGATCTTAAATTTGGATCTTAACGAAGATCGTGGTAGATATACTGGAAAATGATATATCAAATTTCCATGTTGTTAATTTGATTTAATTTTTATAAGACACTGGCCATAAAAAAGGGTGTCAATTCATACGTGGAAGTAAAACTTATTAATTAAATGAAAACATTTTTTTTACTTATCTGTTTGGTCACGCACTTTGCTTTATAATTTGTTTCGTCGAATTTTTAATCACGACGAGTTTAAAAAAGATTTACTACAATAGGATTTTTTTTCTTTCTATGTTTGACCATTAATATAAAAAAAAAACTGGTAACACTAATTCTATCTGGACGAAGTTGGTACGTGTAAAATTAGAGTTTACGTAAAACGTTATAAATTATGTGAGTTGATATTTTTGGAAATATTCCTCAAGGCTTTTGAGATGATAGCTTTGAATACTAAAGACCATGTAAATATGACTATTGAGTAAATATGAATATTAAAAATAGGGATACTCCATTCAACCTATGCGGTAACGCAAACAATTAAACACGTAAACGTATACACGAGCAAAAAAAATGCGTTGTCTTATTTTATTTAATCTATGTACTGTGTAAATTTGTAAAACGTGAAGCATAGTATAAACAGTGAATCATACGTCCGTATGTTTGTAATGGGCTGAGCTTTGTCAAAGGATAGTAGCTGACATGTATGTATATAGAAACACACCCAGTCCTAAACAAATTTTAACAATATAATCATTACACGAGTTCCACGTTCCACAGAGAGATTAAATATTTGAATAGTTTAAACGTTCGATAATTGTCTAATTCGATTTTACTTCTTGATGTTATCTCGATATATTTACGGAACGTGTCTCAAGTCTTAAAGAATATAAGACTTAATTCAAAATAACATATATAATAAGTTATGTATTATTATAATTCGCGTTTTACCCAAAATTAAGAATTGATAAATGGCTTTATGTTTTTTCATGCTTGCTTGATGTTGCCGAAATTAAAAAAAAAAAAAACAAATTCAGAAATTTGTCATTATCAAGTATCCACGAAAATTTAAGGTTATTATGACTAAGCAAATAATAATTTATTTCAGTTAAGTATATTTTTTTAACCATTCGAATATAATGGGTTTTGATTTGATGTGACATAATATATAATTGACTATGAATTTAATTATCTATTACATTGTCAAACAAACACATAAAATTCTAAAACGTTTTCATTTTCTCATTGTTAATACAACTCGAATAAAACGTGTACGCACTTCCCATGCTTTTGTTAACACATAAAAGAGTTGTTAAACATTTTCGTAACGTAATGATTGATTGTCTTGACCAACACAACACGTTCGTTAACGTTTTACTAAGGTAGCACGTGATTTAGTCTTGTATCATTGATATTTTGATGTAATAGATCACAGATACACAGCCTACTCCTTTCTCAAAGGCCGGCAACGCACCTGCAAGCCCCCTGGTGTTGCAGATGTCCATGGGCGGTGGTAGTCACTTTCCATCAGGTGAGCCTCCTGCTCGTTTGCCACCTATACCATAAAAAAAAAAAAAATAAAAACAGATTAAAAATATAGTTAAAATATAGTAAGAAGATTTAGGCAGTAAAAAGTTCATCTTTTAATTTTATTACAAAAAAAAACAGTTTTAAATATGAAAAAATATATAGATAGTTATTTTACTAATAGTTTTTTTTATTGATATATTAAATTTAAATTATTGATGATAATAAATCTTGTATATTCGGCAGCGGCCTAACGAGAAGAGGCTCCACGTAAAATTATTAGCCTTATTATTGATAAAGAAATATAATTGAATCTGTATTTGTCAAACACACTAACTTCTGTATATCTTCTGACTTTGGGTATGTATATGCATTAGACTCTTAAGTGCCTTTGTGAATAGATCAATCAAAGCAAATTAAATATTTTTTGAATCTGATTAAGCACAAAAAATAGTTATAATAATACTGTTTTATTTATTCTTTTGTAATCGTCTTTTTTAATTTAATAACATTAAAAGATTTTTTTTAAATTAATTTAAATATATACTTTTTAATGAATAATCATATCATACACGATGTGCTAAATTATTTAAAGTATCGTATCAAAATTCAAATCGATTTAAGAGGTCAATATCAAGTAGTGTGTTATGTTAGCATATTTAACTGAACTGAACTGAACCGCATATTGACATATGCGGTTCAGTAGGTGCATGTCAATAGCCGATATGTAAATTGAGGCTTTTTAACTATTACTCTAAATGTCAATTTGTAATACTTGTTGTTAAACTTAAATAACTTAAATTAATTTCACAAAAGACCATTAAAATAATTATGTCATTGGGTCGACATCGATCATTGTGTTCTTTTTTAAATATTTTGGCAAGGAGTTTTCTCCGTTATTTACGGAAATAATTTTTATCAACTAAGTTTTATTCATAATAGTTTTTACCAAAAGTTCTTTTTCGTACATTTGGGATTATAATTAAATAAAAGACGATTATTTTTTTAGAAAATAAGGGTGCTTCAGCGCAATAGTTAATCATTTATGTGCTGTAAACTATGCTATAAAAGTTTTATACAGAAAGTAAATATTTTGTAAGCGTGAAATTCATTGATAAGATTTCGATATACCTATATACCTAAGTGGATGTAATTGTCGATTTATTTAATTCATACAAACAACTTCGTAAAGCGAACAAAATCTACGGCATACATATATTACATGACATATATTTACTTAACTTATTCATGTAGTGCAAATAATCAGTCTGAACTGATCAAAACGGTTCCAGTCATATGATTTTGTTGATAGGATGCATTTGCTTTCATAATTATGCAATGTTATGCTCTCAGTTGCGCGTGCGCAATGAACTCGTTCACGTGTAAATAATATTTACTTCTTGTATAATGAGGTTTTGCACGTGCCTGTGTCAAATTGCAATGTCTCGTAGTTTTTGAAGTGAAAATTCCTTAAGAGCTATGAAGTAATATTTCAAGGTGGAGTTAATTGTGAGGTTTTTAATTTATACGTGTAATATTTCATTGAACGATTCCGTTACGAAAACGTTTTTTTCTGTTTTGTTGATAATTATTTGTAAAACATAAAGGGCGGTCCCTTTACACCTACATCCCTCAAAGAGTTTAGGTGAATGATAAGATGTTTGCCAATCATCTTGATTGAATAACAGTTGAATTGATATAATTATTTGGCAGAGTTTCATCCGACACTTTTGCAGATTTTATTACGGTTTTTTTTTCTCAAGTTGAATTATTTAATACTATTTAAAATTTGATGCAAGATTAGTTATCTTGTTTAGATTGTAGTAATGAAAGATCGAATTCATTTTGGACACAAATCAATAAATAAATCTATGCTGTTTATTTTAATACAGAGATCTGAATAACAATCGGCATTCACCTTGACTTTTTCACGGTTATCTGCTTAAACCCTGTCGTCCATTATAATAATTATATTCAATTACTAAATTCAACAAATTTGGGGTCAATGAAATGTATATTTATAGTCAATTAATTATTTTCTTGCGTTCAAAATCGTCCCTCGTTGTAAGTAAATCATTCTTTATTAGTAAACATTGTTTGTTAGTAGTATAGAACGTGTTATGCTAACTTATATCAAAGACCGTATAGGAAAATAGCTAAAAATAATTTAATTTTTTTAAATCTAGAATTATTGCTTTTTTATTTTACACTTGCAATGTTGGTATACTTGAAAGCATCGAATATATCGATTATATATTTTTATTTTAATTCGATAATATTTTAAATAAATTAAAGATTTATTTAATTTATTTTCATTAGAATGCTTCTAGAGAGATAATGTTGACTAGTCGTTATTATGTTTAATTTATATTATATGATTTATTTAGAAAATTCGATTATAAATGCACTTGATATTTCTCGACACTGATATAGTTTAAAGATATGATCTCGTGTCGCAATCGAATGACTGACATAATCGCCACATCCTTGAAAGATATTGTATTAAACCGGGAAATGAATGATTTTTATCGAGTTTGTAAAGTGTTATGAAATCAATTCATTCACTTTTGTTATTTATTACGCCTAATGTCATTTTGAAAGTTATATATATTTTCAAATGATATAAATCTCTTTTACCTTTGTTTTATTATTAAGTAATTACTAAAAAATCTAAACAGCGACTGAAATTAGTCATGTTCAATCCCGGGCAAGTAACTCTGAGGTTTCATGTACTCATCTTGTGTTAATAATTATTAGCTTTTCGTTAATATAATTAGTTATTGTTATAGTATATATGCACATGAAGTCTGAATTGACATTATAATGCTGTATTCAAATTTTTTCCATATTTATATGAAATAGCGTGGTAGATCAAACTCCAAATCTACTCAAGAAAAAATGGAGTTCTTAAGGGTTACTTCTATTGATATTAACAGTTAATCTAAGACTTAATTACAAAACCAAATAGTTTTTTTTCGAATTAAATGTAAGTCCAGCCACTTAGCCTTGAGATAGTTCGCATACACGTGAATGATTATAACACTTCATCTTAATCTAGATAAGATTTTCAAACGTCCAAACGATATCCTGCAATTTATAATATAACGAGTACTTGCGAATGTCGAGAGCTCTTCAGATATATTGATTCATTATTTTTATAGAACGACCAATTCTTTATATTTATGCCAACAGAGTCGGATTTAAAGGACTGGAGGCCCTGGGGCCACAAAGCAGTGGAGGCCCTAAACTAACAGAACCAATTACATTATGGATTAATAAGCTTTTTTTATTTATATCAGTAAGCTAAGCTTTCTTTACTTGTATCGGTAACTTTTAAAATAGTAACTACTTACAACACTAACTTACAACACTAACACTATTATAATTTGACTATATCTCGCTATTTGTTAACTCGCTGAAAACTGATGTGTCCCACTCATGTAGAGGAACCAGGGCAGTTGCCCCAGTTGCCCTTCCCGAAATCCAGCCCTGTATGCAAAATATTAAATGAAAATTTATCTTTATATGTAGATATCTAGGAACTGTTTTCTTTTTGTCTTAATTCAAGAGATTTTCAAATATTCCAATGCACCAGGGCGCACGAGTTCCTAGACACACCCACATACCATTTGTATTTAGTGGGGGGCACTTTATATGGGAGAAATACGTAAAGCGTATTCCCAGCGATATAAAAAAAATCCAGCAAAAATATGATGCGTACCTTTTTACAAGGTAAAACGAAGCTCGCACAATTTCCAAATGTTCAACCTTTAGGACGATGACGCAAACTGTCATTTGTGGTTTGTGGAAGTTTTCGTTTATTCTCTCACACGTAAGCGTATGCCCGCGCAAACTGGTTTGTAAAAAGGCGCAAATCGATAGGTACTTAAATTTGCAGCCGCTTTTTTATTACAATATAAAAATTTTATTGAAAGTTGCTTCTCGGCTGGATTTGACCTTAATCTTGATATAGCGTCCATTTATTAAGCCCTGTGTCCTATGTTACTGTAATAATTAATGTTTAAAAGTAAATAGCAAAAACAACACTGTATACAAGTTGTTCATAAAAATAAACGCTTGAAATAAATCTTAACCGATGATTCTAAATTCAAACCCGCAAGCTATACTGAATTTATGTACTTAGTTTATATTTATATATATCTCGTTCTCGGTGAAGGAACACATTGTGAAGAATCTAGCACGTTTTGGAAGAGAATTGACATGTGTTTACGCATTGGAACAGTATGTTGGACGAAAGCCTCCAAAGCCTTCTCCTCAAACGAGCCATTGGCCTTACTTGGATGACACTTTACAAGAAATGGTACTAAAATATTGAATATTCTATTACTACAAAATATTGTAGTAAGTAATAGAATAATTTGATATTCATTTGCATGTAGCTACGCCGAGTATGTGTTATAATATTTTTGTCTTGTTACAATTTTCACTTTTTTTTCTTTCGTACGATATTTCAATTTTAGTTTCAACACACAAGCGGTCTAGACTTTAGAAAGTCAGGCGTTTCTCATGACCCATGACCTTATCCTAGCGGTACACGCAGAGCTATTAAAACGTACTTTTATGGAATTGACTCAAAATGTAAGTACAGTCACCATCTTTTAAGTATTTTTAGGACATATATAATATATCTCAGGATTGTCATTATAAGTTTGAAACATTTTTTTTTATTTTAAGGCCGCGAGGGTCGTGCTGCTAGTAATGTGTTAAATCTGAAGTAGATTATGGAATATTTATTATCTGTGCTCCGCGTTAAATTTGGTCTTTAATTGTCCGTATATATACACACGATGGGAACCAAGTGCATTAAGTGAACCTGTATAACCCTATAATACCATAGTATAGCAGTTAAGTTTTCCACGTTGTTTGACTTTTATGGTTACCACTCCTTAAGATCGTAACGTTTCGTTTTACCTTCCTCAATAAACTGAGTTATATGTACTAACTACCAGTAAGTTATATTGTAGGTCTTTAGATAGGCAATTTTCAGGTTACCAAATATTATAGAGCTGCATATTCTTATTATTTTTATGGCAACATTTTAAGATAATCCTCTCTTTATACGACGGTGAATTATACAAATTTAAAAAAGTATACAGATATACACAATTTAGATATATCATTAAGAAAGGAGTTTGTAAAATACTGTTAAAACAGAAAAAATAATACATTTTATAGTACTTTTACGTCCAAGTGTTTGTTAAATATTTTGACAGTCTATAAAAATATTTAAAATTCTTATTGAGTCTCATCAATTCTACCAAGTTTTTGGAATTAAAAACCTGAGAAAAATATGTGTATCAGAACTTAGCGAGAAAGCCCAATTAGCAAATAGAAAATATATGTTAACATTTTCCCTTCGATAATTGAATTTACAATGCAATAAATGAAACCATGTCCCTCTTTGAAATTGACTGATGGTTAACGCACCTTAAAGTTATTTTAACATATCACATACAAAGAAATGTTTTAATATCCTCTTGTATACAAAATGGTCAATATGGTCGAGTAACTAATTTATACCTGGCAATTTTGTTGATAGCGTTTATAAAGAATCAAGTATTTCAATAGTTTTCTTGCATAGCTTACTGTTGAACGTAATATATATTTACGACTTCGCGGAATTATGTGCGCTAGAGTCTCGGTGACATAATTCTATTGAACGTGTAATATTTCCATTCCCAGATCTAATTATCTATTTAAAATCTCGTAAAGCACTAACTCGATCATTGTTACATAAAATAATTCTGTTACCCGGCATTGCTAAGTTAAAGCATTGTCAGTGAAATTTCATTCATTTTATTTATCATACTTTTGAACATACAGGCTTTGCACGGGTGCAATAATGATACTTAAAATTCTACAGAATCAGTTTCTTTACGACATCACATTAGATACATCTAAAATTATCAGTGTTTTTATATTATATTGTCCATGTATTATATACAAAAACCGTCCTTTCACATCACTCTATCTATTAAAAAAACCGCATCACAATCAGTTGCGTAATTTTAAAGATCTAAGCATACATCCCTAAGTAATGTATGTGAGTTGAGTCTGACCCTACGGACAGCGGTAAGCGACTTTTTTTTATACTATGTAATGATTACGGCACATAGGATATTTATTTAACTATTCTCAATAAAAACAATTTCTAATTTGTATTGACGTCAAGCGAAGCGGACATTTAGTTGTAGAGTATAACATCCGCATCTGACCTTTTGTTTAATCTATATGACCTTGTATTTGCAACAAAAAGAATTACAGTCAAATCGTATGAAATTCGTTCTACATAATTTTTGTACAATGTCTTAATCATTGATTTAAATCATTCTAGTTTTTCGCATGCCCTGTCTGGATAAGTACCAACCAAAAGAATCAAATTACGGAATTAAAAAAATATATTAAGTTAAAAGTCGCATATTATACTGCCAACCAGTAATGCTTTGTATTGTTGTGTTCCGGCTTAAAGAGTGGCTGATTTAATGCCCAAAAGAAATAAACATCTTAGTTTTCAAAGTTGGTAGCACAAGGGGTTAGTTTAAGAGATGGTTTGTATTTCCTTGAGTTTCAATGTTGAACAGTTGTGATTTAGAAAAAAGACATAAGTTGTCATCGAGCCTGACACTTTTTTGTAATATAGGTATGTGTCACAAAAAATAAAAGTATTCGTCATTGTCATAAGAATTTCCGCCAGCTATCTTCTTAGACATTGAAAAATGTGTAACTATAATTGTTTTACATTTTAAACTGTATTTTTAGTGTGTTAGAGTTTATTATAATATGAAAAGCAGTTAAGTATTCATGTCAAGGGACGGTAACATTTTTTTCCTTCAATTAGATGTGCTCGTTCTAGATTGATATTGAAATGATGTAGGTAATCCTTTAATAGTTTATTTCTTTACTTTTGTACGTATGCTCTTATTCTTATTAATATAAGTTTTTTTTTTATTTATTTAAAATTTGCTTGAATATCTGCTTCAAAAAGTTAGACTAGCAGAAATTGCATGAAAGTCTGTCGGGTAAGAAAGGGCTTGTCACCTTAAGATCTATTTTCGTGTGCTCAGTATGAGCGATAATCTGCTGTACCGATTGAAAATGACATATTGCGTCGCAATGATTTGATGTTTAAATACAAAAGGTACTAAGCGTTTAAGACTTGATAAGGAATGAATTTAAAAAAATTGCGAAGGTTTTCTTACTCTGACTGTACCTAGCTTGCTTGCTTTTAAATTAATTTTAGATATATAAAGAATTCCCAGATTTACAAAAAAAATTAGATAAATAAAAAAAATCTCAAATTTTGTTGGTTCTAAGTAAATCATGTCAAGAATATTACACAAAACCGCAATTGTGTAACCTTAGGGACACAAATATTTTACTGAATAGTTGCAGATCTCTAACGACAAAAGTAAGTTTGTGCTACTATACTACAATATAAGAAAAAATATGTTACTCGGATGACATGCGCGTTTTTTTTTTAATTCGTTTATAAAATTGCAAGTACGATGCTGACAGTTGATCATAGGATAATCTTTTATCTTTTTTTTTTTCAAATTAACAATTAATATCGTTGCATTCTATTCTAATATATTTTATCTCTGGTAGAAAATTGAATATGAATGAATGATAATGAAGAAATATACTAATGCTTAAAATGTATGATATATAATTTTATTAAATAATAAAATTAGTATACTTTATTGAATTATTTCAATAAAGTAGTTCATAAATAATAAATATACAGTATGCAGTTTATTTCTTTCGTCGAATTAGATTTTTTTTAAATAATTAAATTAAACGAAATAGAAAAAAACTAGGAATGTTTATATTTAATTATTTTTTTGTTTTATTTATTCGTAAACAACAGGCAACGGTTAGTCAACAGTAACGAAGGTTGCATAACCATAAAACCGTATTGATAACCGTAAAAAAAATAACGGAAAACCTTTGATTATTTTTTTTTCATTTCCATGGAATTAAACTTAAAACAAACAAACGAAGGTTGCTTTATCTATATTTAAGTGTCGTTATTGTAACAATAAGCGATAATCAAACATTTGTGCAATAATAGGCTTAGTGAGATATAATATTAATGTACAAACAACTATAAAATATTTAATCTTATATATAATATTTGTTTATAAGTTATTCTTAGCAAATGGTTGCTGTAAATTTCCCACGGCTGGGATCTGTCTTCCTCTTCTTTTCAAGGTGAAGGTCTGAGGTGGTAGAATCTCATTCGTCTTGTACTGGTTTCCTCGCGATGTTTTCCTATAACGCAAGAATATTAACAAACATATACTACGTACGTTATATTGTAGTGGTACTCAATGATGTTTTAGTAAACAGATATGTTGTTAACGCGCAAAAAGTGAAGACTAGAAAACGTCCTAATTGGGACGTTTGCCTTTAGTCGTTTTACGTAGTAATACGTTATAATACATCATAATTACGTAGTAATACGTTTTGCGTAATTAAAACATCTAGTTATCCCTTTTACTTATTGTTTTTATCAAGCTATTCTTTTTACTTTTAACGAAATGTTAAAATAAACTAAAATAAACGGTTCCCGGCGAGGAACACTTTTTTCTGTTGTTTAGTGTGGATATAACATATCTGTTTATTAGAATATCATTGGTGGTACTGGTGAGTTTGAGTTCAAAATTATCGTCTTGAATTCATATTCACGTGTTCTACTTTGTCTATAACTACTCCTTTAATTACCTATTTATAAAATGTCAGAACAATCACTGAAGTATCCATGCCCGCTGTAGTTTTGACATTTAATTCTGGCACGATATAAATAGGTTGTTTTAAATACCTTTAAAATATAAATGACTAAATTAAAATGTTTGACCAATAAATTGATATGATCCAAGCTCGTAAAATACTTAATATCACTTTAGACATCCGCCATATTTGATTACTTATGAAATATTTCCTAAATACTTACCATTCAGGATACGTTTTTAAATAAAACTATGTCAAATTTTGTTAAATGTCAATTTCGTGATGTAATTATTAGATGTTTTTAATAAAATACTACTATTAATAAATTTTAATCTATATTTTTAATAAAAACGTCTAAAATGAATAAAAACTAAAAATATTTTGACAGTAATTTCATCAGACATAAATGACGTAAAACGAGATCCAAAGAAACTATTTTTTAATCGAATGTTCAAGCCAAAATTATAGTGTGAAAGTCAGTAGGACCTATGTGGAACCTGTTCCCTACATTTTAGGGTCGTTGAACCCGATAATTTGCACACGAAATTGGGCGACATAAGGTTAACTTCTCACTCAGAATACCGCGCGTACATCTCTACGGCATGTCATTTTTTAGGCAATTGACACAAAACCTTAATAAAAGTATACAACTAATCCTTCTTAACGAATTCTGTTAATGAAAACTGTATAAAAATCTTTTTATTCGTTTTTGAGTTTATCGCGTACAAACGGGACTAGAGAACTTTATTTTATAATATTTAATATTTAAGTTTATAATTTGTGACTTTAATATACGTAGTTGGTCCCAATGTTCTGTCATTGGCACATTATTTTCCAATTTCGAAGACGATTTAAAAAAAGTTTAATTTCATTCCATTTTTGAATGTTTGTCAATTATTAAAAAACAAAAAGTTATCATTTGCCGCGATTTTTCACGATGAAATGGACCGTGAAAGAAAACCGAATAGCAGTTTTAGCGTTGCACCGCTGTAGGCACTCGCCGAATACCATTTTCAAGTTGCTCAAAAATTTAAAAATATCGCTTAGGTTTGTGTATCGTACTATAAATAGGTAGAATGAAGTTTCAAGTGTTGAGGATAAGAAAAGAACTGGCTGGCCACGCTCCGCAAGGACACCAGCAGTGATCAAAGCAATCAAGGCACGTATACGAAGGAATCCTGTCCGAAAACAGATGCTGATGGCATTGCAGATGGGGGTCAGTAGAAAAACTATCAAAAAGGTGTTAAACGAAGACCTTAAGTTGCGAGCTTACAAAAAAAGAGTAGACACCTACTTAATGCTCGTAAAAGCAATAAGATAAAAGCAATAAGACTCAAAAGATCCCGGGTGTTGTTGAAACGGTACGCGAAAAATCGACATCGTGATATACTCTTTACAGACGAAAAAATTTTCGATATAGAAGAAAAGTACAATAAACAGAATGATAGAGTGTATGCTGGGAGCTCTGAAGAAGCAGCAAAAAGAGTTCCGCGGGTGCAACATGGGCATCATCCATCTTCAGTGATGGTCTGGTTAGGAGTCTCCTACTACGGACCAACTGAGGTTCATTTTTGCAAAAAAGGGGTCAAAACCAGTGCAAAAGTGTACCAAGAGACGGTTTTGGATCAGCATGTCAAAGACCTGCCCAACACGTTATTTTCAGGACATCACTTTGTGTTCCAGTAAGATTCTGCACCTGCACATAAAGCCAAGACCACTCAAGCCCGGTTCGAGCGTCAAAACATCGACTTCATAAGACATGAAGATTGGCCTTCCTCCAGTCCGGACCTTAATCCTCTGGACTATAAAATTTGGCAAGTCTTAGAGAGGAAGGTGTGTGCTAAGCCCCATAAAAAATTTGGACAGTCTAAAGTCAGCTATAATAAAAGCAATCGCTGAAATAGACATGAATATGGTGCGTGCTGCGATAGACGACTGGCCGCGGCGACTAAAGGCCTGTATTAAAAATAAGGGCGGTCATTTTGAATAATTTTAAGTTAAAATAATTTCTTATTAAATGTTCTTTCATATAATATGTAATTTACAAAAAACGGATTGGTACTTTTCTTTTTATCACTATTTTCATATATGACAGAACTTTGGGACCGACTACGTAGTTATTCATTTGTAATCACAGAACTAAAGTATACGTATTTGACAAGATGGCATCTTTATTGTTTTTTTTAATTCTATACGCGAGAAAGGCATCAAGGGACAACATATAACGTGTTGTTGCGGTGAAGTGACGTTGTCAGGTATATTATGTACCTATATGTTGCCTGTGGACGAAGGCGGTTTTTACTCATCCGTATAAATAAATAAAATAAAAAAATTAAATGACTAGTATTTATATGACTTTATGACGTCAAAAGACGAGTTCTATTCGGAAAGATGGTAATATTAAACAAATTGTTCTTCTTTTTTTTATAGACTAATATCGAACGGAATGTGAAATTATTTATTTATATTCTAATTGCTGTGATGTGAGCATGTAAATAGATGATTTTAATTTAGGCTCAAAAGTTAAATTGGCTACGATAGAAATCGAGAATTTGTTTCCGTATATGTTTTAATCTATTTATGTTTGTCTATTAAGTTTTTGTCTTGTTTTTTGTGTTTGGGAAAATATTTAAACATATTGACAATCAATCACTTTATACTATAATTGAACTGAGACTGATACTAAATTTTTTATTACTTTATAATTAATTAGATTTGTTAGGTTATTTATTGTATATATTAATACTTGTATAATACAATCAGTCATTTCATAAGCATTTGTGCCTAAGTAGATAAACTAAAGAGACCAATTCACTTCTAGTATTGAATGTTTTGAATTAAGAACATTTACCTAAATAAATTTTCAAGATTGAAGTAAAATAACAGTAGTAGTGTTTTATTTTTTTTCGCACACATAAAAACTGTAACAGGATATGTGTATACATAGGCACTCACACACAAAAATCTGGAACGAAAGATACGCTGTTTCTCTATTAAAACTGCTTGTTTAACAAGATTTCACTTTCAGATAAAACAGATACAAGTACATGCATAAAATGAAATTTATGCACTCTGTGGTCATTTAAAATGATAATCGTGTCGTAGGGATTCCCCCTTTTAAATATTTATCGTTGATTATAATATTACCATAAGATAGTCATTCGTCCATGTGTGTTGGTTTATACCGCATCACCTATCTACATAATCTTATTCCCCTCTTTTGAGTACAAGAAATGTTGCCATTACTTATGAACCTAAACTGCTGCTAGTCAGCCTAACTTATAAGATTGAAGAGAATGTTCAACAGATAATCATGAGTAGAGATTTGAATAAACGTAGTATTTTTTTTGCGTTACCTAGAGTTTTTAATGAGAATATCTCTTTTTTTATGATTTTTCGTTGGAACGTATAACACTATGCTTGGCCGAAAAATTATTTGAATAAATAAAAAAGAAAAAACAAATTTCCTAATGCTTAATATGTCAACTAATATTGTGTGATATAAATTCAAACACCAAGCGAATTTTGCGAAGCGAATATTATCCGAAGAAAATATTGATTAAATTTAAATTAAGATTTTCGAAGTAATTAAAAAAAATGTGTGCATATAAACAGACTACAAGTTATTGAATTTATTTAAAACATACATAAAACTGAACTCATGTCTGCTGTTGTCTTGGCATTTATTTCTTGTGATAAATATATATTGAAAAATACCAATATCATATGGCATGAATAAAAGTGGTGGGACCATATATATTGAACCTACAACAAGAATGCCTAGCGGGAGATCCCGAGTTCGAATCCTTTAAAAAATGTTGCTACTAGAAATATAGTAATATGTTATACTGGTCACAAGAATGGCTTTGGCTAAAACTAGTTACTTGTGATATGTGTCGTGCTCTTTTTGCGTTCGTAAACTAATTCATACAATTGTGATGGAACTTAAATTGAGTGTTCTGTGTATAGCCTATTCTAATGGTAGTAGGAAAAAAGGTAAACAATCCTTAGATTCGTTGTTCATGGGATTCGCTACCAAACCATTTGAATAGTCATTAGTTATGATTAACATAAATATCTTTATAATTTCCATTACAATTTTACTTCCAAAATTCCGATAACAGTTTCTGCGATGTTAAAAGTTTTCATGCCATACATTATGCCATATTGGCAAATCCATAGTGATTATTATAAATTAATCAAGCTCTTGACCAATGATATACCGGCAATTAGCTGTCAAAGGTTTATTTAACTTTTCTCCTGTTATGGTTGAAGTATGTTAACCCTTTGACAGGGTTTGAAATATGTATATTCCACTAGGCTGTTCCAATGCGGGTTGGTGGAATGCAGATGTGGCAGAATTTCGATGAAATTAGACACATGCAGGTTTCCTCACGATGTTTTCCTTCACCGCCGAGCACGAGATGAATTATAAATACAAATTAAGCATATGTATATAGTGGTGCCTGCCTGGATTTGAACTCGCAATCATCGGTTAAGATGCACGCGTTCTAACCACTGGGCCATCTTAGAATTTTTAAGAACAATAAGTTAACATCAAGCACCTACCATTTTTAAAGGGTTAAAAAAGTACAAAGTGACACACAGTAGTTCATAAACAATGGTTTTATGAATCATGCTTCTCCATATGCAACGTGAGTCGCAGTTGTTTTTGTAATTAAGTGAGGACGCTGTGAGGAAAGTCGAACAAAAAGTGCGTATGTGTGAGATGCGTCACTGCTCGTATTATAGAAAGTTGACATCTATGTGTGTGTAAGTTTGGGTTTTTCGAAAAATACCGCTTCAAATTATATTAAAATTTATATCTTTGCCAAAATGAAGGTTTTTTTTTTATCATCTGACTGCGGCAAAACCTGCTCGGGTCGTAAATTTTATGTTATATGACGTCATTACAAACAATCATATAAATCGTTTTCTATTTGTGTTATTTATTGGGTAGGAACGAATTTCGAGTTTTAATAAATAGAGTAAATTAATATTGGTAAAATAAAAACTTTGATAGGGAAATGTCACCTGTATATTTATATCTTATGTTAGTATTTGCTGAAAGGAAAAAGACGACACAAAATATTCGATTATTTTTAAAATTCCTGTCAAGTTATTATCTAAAAGTGCTTTATTGAATTGCCGTGTTGAAGGTTAATCGATGTAAATAGTAAAAACTAATACTATGTCCCATAGCAGAAGCGATTGTTAAAATAAAATTGATAAAGAGTATCTACGAAATACTTTTATAGCATTAGTGAGTGTTTATGTAAATATTGTCTTTGTGCGTTGAAAACCTTAAGTAAATAAATAATGTGCAAAACATAATCATACACTGCTGTGTAGATATCAAACTTTTGTTGATTTTTGTTACTGTTAACAGTGTGTGTCATGAATAAAGTTATATTAAATTATTTTTTAATATTCCTCTTAAAAAATAATTTAATATAACTTTATTCATGACTTGAAAAGGTTTATCATTACACAGTATGATACAAAGTCGCTTATGTCTGTAAAATAACGTAACAGATTTTGATGCAATACAATATCTTAAGAATCGCAGATAATTTATACATTCTCTACTATATTTAGTATCCGCATTGTACCCGTGTAGAGCCGGGTCAGGTCTCTAGTAAGATTATATTCATAAACGTTTATATGCCTAAGAATAATAGAATACACATTGCAGAACTTCTGTGAAAAATTTGGAACGTTTTTAAAAAATCAATGTCCAAAGATACATACACACACACTATTTAAACAATGGTAGGTACGCAGTATTGTAGTGTTCCGGTTTGAAGGGTGAGTGAGCCAGTGTAACTACAGACATAAGGGACAAAGCATCTTAGTTCCCAAGGCTGGTGGCGTATTGACGATGTAAGGAATAGTTAACATTTCTTACAGCGTCATTGTCTATGGGTGATGGTGACCACTTACCATCAGGCCCATATGCTCGTCCGCCAACCTATTCCATATAAAAAAACATACATAATATATCCTTCTAAGACTATACAGCCATTCCGTATCGTCTTAGAAGGATATATTAGCCTAGTACTACAACACATTAGTTATAATTAAGGATTTCAAGAACGCAAATCGCACGCAAATCTATGCATTTTAATATCCGCTAGGTATAAAGCGGGCATCGTTTATGTTATTCTATTTTAATATATAAACAGGTGATTGGTGTTTGTATAACGTGACAATAACACGTTTCGTTTTGTCACGATAGCGCTCTATTTATATTTCATATTGTTTTTATGTCGTCCTTCGAATGATATGTTAGGATTGTTTGGTTTGTTTTTATAAATTTAAGGTTTGGTACGATTCCGGTTGTCAGTAATAAATGTTTGCCAAAACAGCTACGTATGTTAGAAGATAATTATAGTAAATTGATGGCAATAATATGTATACTGTCAATGATTGTTGCCCACTTTTTGATCCGGAGTTCAGACAGTTTTTTAGTTATATACTACGAAACTTTTTAATAGACTTACCCAACTGAATTGTTGTTACGTTTAAAATTGTTTTAATTTCATTAATTGTGTATGCAAGGTTTTCTATTTAGCTGAGACTAGTTATCGTTTCGGACTTAACTCGCATTTTAGAAGTTGATCGTTAAGTTTTAGTTACAAAAAAGCAGGTACTAATCTTCTTTGAGGTTCAAGATTGTTTCATACCAAATTTCATCAAATTCGATACGATGTTTGACAGTGAAAGGATAACAAACATACAGACAGAACTACTTTGGTATTTATAATATTAGTTTAAATATTACTATATATCAGCGTCGTGTTCTTTTTATTCTAGTAATCTTTATCTCTAGACCTGTCGTCAGTATTACTTCTTTCTTGAAAATGATGTCATCACACGTTATGTTCAAGAAAGAAGTACTTTATATTGTAATTGTTTAAATCTACACTAATATTATAAAGAGGAAAACTTTGTTTGTTTGGTTGTAATGAATAGGCTCAAAAACTACTGGACCGATTTTAAAATTTCTTTCACCATTCGAAAGCTAAATTAATCCCGCATAACATAGGCTAAATTTTATTTTGAAAAAAAATAAGGTTCCGTAAGATATTTTGGGTTTTTCATTTCATAAATAAATAAATAAATGCAGTAATAATATAAGCTGAATAGTCGGTGTTTAATTCGCAAAACTTAAAACCGTATTTTTAAAGTGTTGAGTCAATTGTAACCAATGCTTTCATGTTTATTTACACAGCTGACGAAACTATTCCTTAGGCTGTGAAGCCTCATTAAAAAATAAAAAGCGTATGAGGAAAATTTTAGAAGGACGTACGTCACTTCCTATAAAATGGATAATAAATGGGCAAGTTTTGTTAGTTCTGACAGGAAAATGTATCCCATCGACGTGTACATTACTATTCTAGAAGCACGTCAAGAATTCTTCGAAACTAGAGATATGTATGTATGTGTTACATACTAATTGACATCTATTTCGGCCAAGCGAAAAATCCCATTAGATAGGGATGTTGATCATCTATTGCTATTGTTTATCAAACAAATTTTAGAGGGTAATTTGAAATTTAAAAATACGTATTATGTTTTTAAAGTTCCGTGACCTAAGTCAATCTGTAGGTCACCAACCTTCTGAAATAATTAATCAAACTAAAAGAGTATTATGTCCGCAGTAGTCATATATTCTTTGTTTCATATCCAGGAAAATATTTGAAGATGACTTTATTTTTTTATTAATATGGCAACGGGCGTAAAGGTGCATAGCTAATGGAAAGATAGCCTCTATTTTGTTTTAGTTAAATCATATTTAATAAATTAAACTGTATACAACAAATCTTGCATACACATTCTTACTTCTCCTAGGGCTGATAGGACAGTCAATAAGTAAAAATCTTACTTCTATACTTAGTTCGTTCAGTTTTCGGACTAAATACTTTATACGTAAAACTAACGAACTATTTTTTTTTATAACAACCTTAAATTGCGTGTTATTACGATGCCGTCCTTCACAAGATGCGTAACAATTACACAAGCAGGCCGTAATCGAGGATTGTCGCAAGCTTAAGAAATTTGTAAACATTTTTTTTAATGATAAGAATTTACTGGCAACTTATGGATATAATTGGTGTTCGAAAATTAAATTAAAGTCATAATATATTATTCCGCATATTTCGTAAGAATTATCGAATATATAAATCTAAATACAAATAAATCGTGACACACAAATAAACCGCTAATTGTCACGAGTCCTACTTCGTACATGTGCAGTTATTAGCGTGAACATGTGACGAAAATCACCGACTTTCAATGATTTGAGACTGCATATTTATTTTCACGAGTTTATTTTAAATTTTGTTCCAAAAGGAATGTACCGGCCTAGAAACAAAAGAAAACGCAAATAAAACCTTTTTGGAATGTACCACAAGGAAAAACAATGCTCTAAGATTCTAAGGAGGTAAATACTTTAAAATATTAAATACGTCATACATAATCAGTAACACTATTAATGTCCACCCGGAGTAGCGTAGAGAAATGAGCTCCAAATCTTCTTCTAAGACGAAAAAATACCATATGCCAGTATTGGGACATTACCTCATAATGCTATCTGTGAAAGAAAAATAATATTATAATATTGATACTGCAAAATTTAGACTGATTTAGATTAACCACAAAAACATTCAGAATTACACCGCGGCAAACGGCTTTTAACTCAAAACTGAAATTTAAAAATATATAGTAAAAATTATAGTCTATGGGAAAAATGGCTAAATCGTCCTGAGTATGAAAGTATAAAGGCTCAAAAGTGTGATACAATATCATTAAAATCGCTTAAAAGTCCCAAAAAAGAAATTAGAATTAAAAAAAATGACGTTAAAAAATAAATTTAATTTATATACGTGGCTGCATTTTTGGAAATGTCACGTAATAAATATTTATTACAATATAGTAGATTTTATTCGCGCTCGTGTTGCCGATCCCTTACCATCGGGCTGAAAAGGATTCGCGTTCGATTTTAATACGGTTAAAAAACTAAGTGATGGCGTGTCCGACAGATTAATAATTCGTTCTGGTCGCGAATTAAATCATTCATTAGAATTCGATTCGGTACATTTTTTTTTTCTTAGAAACTCATATCATTCGAATTGGTAGTAACTTTCTCTGTAATGGACTGATAAAAAAATACAAGGAAAGTTACTATGAAACGGTTATTAACGTAAACCTCTAGTCACATATCATGCTTAATATATAATTAGTTATAACTAATCAATTATATATTCCAGAGCCAAACATTAATATTTATGGTTTGTTTTTTTTTTTTTTATATATATATATGCAGTATAAAGTAAGCATCAGGCAAATGAGCTATCTGATAGGGAATAGTCACGAGCCTCCTAAAAATAGTGTTGTATACGTTCCCTACATTTCCAATGCGTCACCAATCTTGGAAGTTAACTTTCTTGCCTATATACAAGTAAGATATAGGTGAGTGAGCCAGTGTTACTATAGTTACACCGGCTCACTCACCTAGCAAGCTGGCTCAATGGCCAGTTCCCTGCTTATTTTTAATATAAATATTAATATATGTGTAATATGTATGAGCAATTGTACATGTACAGTTAAGACTGACATAGTCTCCTCGTTCAGTCACCTCCAGACAAATGGATCGAATTTATACTGATTTAATGATAACAATATTCGATAGAACTGTCAATCACGATCCATTCCTGAGAGTTATTTCAAAATTTAACAGTCGAATAAGGCAAAAATTAAAAACGGCATAGCGAACAGCAAGAGTCAGTAGTCGACTACCGACAAAAACGTTAGCCTGACCTAAAGATATATGATCCTTGGTCCGACTGACATAACCAGCTGGAACTAAACAGATATTAAACTACATTTCGTATCAGCAAACAAGTTACCGTGCAGTCGTAGACATAATTATTGTTTATCTTTCAACACGCAAGTGACACATGGCATATTTTTAAGCAAGCAAATTCAGTGCAAATATTTAGAATATCTAACGATGCTACATTTGCTATTCGTTAGCAAGTCTTATGTGCGTATAAGTGTGCATATATCTTCAGGACGGAAACTAACATCAATTATTTAATTTCAAATTAATAAATTTAAACGCAAATAATTTTAAAATTAGAATTTTAAAATATTTCCCCTCTTTTAAATTCTATTTGATTTTCAAGTAGAATATGTGATTTTTTAGAGGTAGGTAATCTCTAAGAAGATGTTCGTTACCGATTCCTCATCATTAAGAAAAGGCAAGGATAACATACGATGAAAAAGATTTCAGACTAAACAAATTTATTTAAGACATAGATTGTATGACGAAAGATCATAGTGTCATAAACAGCTTATCTCGTTAATCAGATCCATTTGTATCATCCTAGGTATTTAAATTCCTTCCTATAATTTTGCTGATGTAATTCTATATGTAACTGACCACAGTATATTATATGTAAATGCAATTGCGACTGATTACTGAGGAGTGAACATAATTGGTTAATAATTTTATCTGTTCTGTGGAAGACTTTGTTTACGTCATACATTACGTATATCTGTGATAAAATAAAAATAAAAACAAATTTCCTTGTATTACTAAGTAAATTAGATATAATATGACATAATGTAATTCAAAATGAACCGACATTTTGAAGTAAATAATTATTAAAAATTCTGCCAAAAAAATGAGAATACTTACGACCTTAGTATATTAAAAGCGAAACGTATGGCAACCCTACTTATGCATGCTACTTGTTTAATACTGTACACACGAAGCTCTAAAGGAATCTTCCTACTGAGGTCACGCCCTCTGACAAAGGATCTAGACCGACCATTTAAACTGAATCACCTAATCGACGTGTTGTGGAAGTGAAAATTGCTGAGGTATTATGTACACAACGCTTGTGCAATTTGACTTATTCAAACTTACAATAAATACTAATAATAGTTTCAATCAATGTTCAACGCTTCAACCTTAATAGAATTATAGAACGTCAACGTCATGAAATTCAAAAATGGAAATAGATTAAATTTATTTTCAGATCCATTTTATATTAGACAAAGATCACACCCGTTCTGACTCTGATACAATTTCAATTTCATTCATTCATATATCTTTTTAAAAAATAAATGAATGCTTTGAATCTAGTACATGGCGTATTCATTAATGTTATATGAACTTATTCGAATACAATTCATTTACGCGGCGTTTATCTGATTAAGATAATACTTTAAGCATAAGCAGTCTGTTTTTAAAAAAATATTTAAAGAGGTATTATAGCTAGTAATTCGTATTAATTCAATGCAGATGATTTTTTCTACAATTTCAACTGCTTATCATGGAAAACATTTTATTATCACTGTTATAATCAAACAACGTGCTGTTAACATCACATTTACTCATTTTTTAAAGTAAATAAAAAATGTTAAATATTTGTATAATATTATCTTATTTCCGCAATGGAGAGAAGTTTTTTTAATTATTTAGTGTAATTTTTCTATAATATAATGTGTGAAAAAAATGAATAATTGGTATTTTTTTTTACAGGTAAGTTAAAATTCATGGACTTTTGCGGATTGCTGTAATAGTGAGTTTGGAAACACAATTGCCATATTTTTTTTGTATACATTTTAATTATAATCAACAAGGCTTACTGTCAATGTCAATGTCAAATACAAAAAAAATTTAATGGGAGTGAATGGGGCAAGCAGAATTACTTATCTGTTATAATATGTTGATCCGTAACAATACATTAAAAAAGGAAAGCGAACAAAAATCTTTCCTATCATGACAATACTTTACGTCAAAATATTTTTAATGGTCTAAAAGTTTGTTTTGGCATTACAAACTATTTCAATGACAAGAATTACCTATGATTTTTCACGACTACGAATGTTTTGTTGTAATTTTTTGTTTGGTGGACATAATATTAGCTGCGTATTTTTTATACGTTTTGTGGCTAGTATGCTAATTAATATTATAAATACTTAACTTCATACATATTTCTTTTGAAATATTAAATTGTAATAAATCACAAGATCACTAATAGCAGTAGGTAGGTATAAGATAAATAACTCACATGTCGTTATTTACAATTTTATTTTATAAATTATCGTTTAACAAACAATTGATTTAATATTCACATAATCTTTGGTTAGCATAAATAATTTCTTAATGAAACTGCACACATATTTATAAAGTAAAACATTTTTGCCAATTGCACATTTGTCAAATAATTAATACAAAACGATGTTCAGCATCAAAAAATAGTATATAATCCTGCAACATTACTCACTCGGCGAAAATACAACGCTTGTCCTATCATTCCATACAAAACCGACTATATAAAAAAATTCCAGTGCTATCTCGGTCGTATGCTTTATAATAAAATAAATAAATTGTTAAATTTTTATCCACTCAATAGAACCAAATGTAAAGGCACACTATTATCCTGGTTAAAAACACAAAATTATGAGGAATTGGAAAAACTGTTTGTTACTCTAAAATAAATAATACTATAAACATATAAAAAATCAAAATTTTCAAAACTTTTATAAACCTTTTATTACAGTTTTAATATTTTATTTTCTTCTATTTGTTAAGCTAAGTTAAAAAAAAAATACATATTTTTTCATATTTACGTTTACAATTTAAATTAAAGTATTACATTTTATTCTTATGCTTAGTTCATAGTTTTTGTGGTCTAACCTATCAAATTGTAAGTTTGAAGGTAGAAATAGAAATGTCGCTGATGTTGTTTTGTATAGAGTTTTAACTTTTACCCTCATTCACTAATTACTTTTGTAGTTTATTTTTAGAAATAAGATATAATAGTTACATCGGAAGAGTCTAGCGTTTAAGATACAGGCTCGGCCTAGTTTAAACGCTAGTGTTTACTAACCTCAATGTCAACATAAAATCATGTAAAATTAGGTATTATAGGTTAAGACTAATGTACATTTCTTGGAGTCAATAAAGATTATTATTATTATTATTATTATTATTATGTTTGCAAAATTACGTTCGTCAATAGAATATAGTACGGCATCGGCAAATTTCGGAAAACCGATTACATCCGAATTAAGTGCGCCAGAATCATTTTTTATTTATGTCTTATGTGAAAATTATCTTTACGAGAACGTACTAATTTGTAATGTCATGCCGTAGTTTTTTTTTTTTTTTTTAATTTGTCGATGATATAAATTGTGCTGTACTATACCTAGTTTTTGAACTGCGTTATGTAAAATTATCATTAGACCTACTATCTTGTAGTCACTATGAAAAGAGGTGTATTATTATTTAATGTAGATACGAAAAAACAACATATTTAATTGTACTTCACGGTCATGCATAATTTATGTGTATTTTGTCGAAAATTCTTATTCAGATTTTTTTTTTCATTTTCTATTTATAGTAAAATATCAACAATGTTGAAATCGTAATATAAAAAAAGAATGACGATAGCATTGATATGTTTATTAAATTTAAACTCAATAGCACTTTTTCCGAACGTAAAAAAGTGCTCGTAGACTTTTTTCGAGATTCTGTCTAGGTTAATTTTTTTTGATCAAACATTAAAGTACTGTATAAGAATACAGTACAATCACAGTAAAAAATGAATTGACAACCTTAAATAGGTCCGGTAAAAAGTTATTTCATTATTTATGTTGTTTTTTTTTAAACCTTTCCATATAATGCTTGGAAAAGAAATCTGTCGCAAAATACCAAAAGATACTTTATTTTCAACCATGAACGACAATTTATTAACATAAGAATTAACAACATTAAATGCTTAAATATATATATACAAATATGAACTAAAACTAGTTACTGTATAAATCTTTACCGCGTGGAATAGGCAAAAAACGTTCTAGCCCTCCTGTCACCAGTGGAGGCAATGAGGTGAGATACTTTTGATGAAGCTTTTTGCACCACTACTCCAAGGGCCAAGCGTTTAATCATTTATTTATTTTTATTTTGTACCAAGGAATAAGATTGTTTTAATGTTGTACTACCTCGTTGAATTAGTGGATAGCCCATTCGATTCTTAGGTTCTGATTTCAGTCCCAGGTTGGATAAATAAAAAGTTATTGGTCCAAGTAAGATCTTAGTAACCAGTAGTCTCAAGGCTAGTAGTTATTGACGAGCTTCGAATAAAAAAAACCACCAATAACAAAAATCTTTTTTTTTTTTTAATTTTTAATAATGATTATTAGTAGTATTTAGAACTGGCCAAACTTTACTTTTATTATACATTTAAATTGTAGTTGTCTAAAAAAAAACGTTTATTTTACTTTTTTAATGTCCTTTAAACAGCAGTAATAAATAACCTTAGACTGGTAAAAGAAAAAGAGTTACATTAAAAAAAATAAAAGATTCACGTATATTTTATTGATGCTTTAAAACATAAATGAATAGAAGCATGAATATGTGACACGCTGATTACTAAACATGGAAATCAGATGTGCTAGAATAAGATTTCAAAATATTTAAAATATATTATAGATATGTACTAAACATATATACATAACAATAATACTGGCTTGAATAAACAAATAATAGGTCGTTATGGCCGACAAAACCAATAACACATATTGTCTTACATGTTGTTTATAAGACAATATATAAATTAATGTCGGTATATAATAGTATCCGGCGTCAAGACAGCCAGTATTTTTTATGATCAATATTATAGTCAATAACAATTTCGCTTTTTTGTTAGTATAACTTAATATGGTGAATGATCTAAAGTTAGACAAAATGCGTAATTTGAAGGTCGTTCTATAAACAATCGCGTGCCGCAATCGCATGTTAAAAGAATCTGAATTTTTATTATGTAAAATGAACGGCATTAGCCACGATGACTTGTAATTAATGAAATATTACAACGAATAAGATAAATTACTGCGGTGTTGATGAATAAAACTAGTGTTCGTATACTGGCCGATATCTTAAATACATCATTAATAAAACATCCTTCTGAAAAAAAAAAGAAAAAAGACGTTTTCGATTTTAATTTTTTTTAACCTCTACGCTAATGCTTGTCAGTAGTCAGTCTTTCAATAATCGCATATGATGTGTTTCATCTGACGTATTACGTCGGCAATAAGCAACTTTAACTATATAGGTATATATCATTACGGAAAATTAATTGGTCCCATTTGACAGCTAACTCTAGCACGGCGCACGCTCATTGGTCCAAATAAATAAGCGCGCGTTTCCCTGTTACACTTTTCCGTCCCTTTTTACGAAATCACTCAACAGATTGCAGGAAAGCGAGACGAAAGAGTTTACACATGAAAAATATTTTTTATAAGAATCTGGCCTTTTTTGTCGTAACACATTATGTTAGAGTTCATGCTTAAGATATTTTTCTCGATACTGTGCTATTTTTTACATCTGTGATTTCGCAAATTATATAGCAGAAGCAGTATAACATTATCCAAGCAAAAAAGCAAGGACGAACAGACACACTAGCATTTGTAATTTCGAAGAAAGATGATTTAGAAGTTTATGAACTTTTTTTATGCGTGGAAGTTGATACGTTCTTTAATTGATTTACTCTTTTATTGACAGTTTACAAAGCGATATGAAAACAGGTTTTACTAATAGTCTTAGATTTATTTGCAGCAAATATACACTAAGTTATTAATAAAAAAGGTTATGTATTTTTCCTTATGTTATTATTTTATTATTAGGAAACGAGCTGTCATGTTTCGGTCCTAAATAAAAATAGAATATATTTGTATTATTACAAACCATGACACGATTGTTTTTTGATTACAAAACATGAAATTTCAAAGTTATTTCTGTCAATACCTAAATAAAAATAACATACTACTGCGTTAAAATAAACCTAATCACTTTTAATTTATTATATTATAATTATGCAATTATAAAGACCTCCAAATAGTTCTCAATTTAAAAGAAAACGGTATACATATGTTAACAACAAGTCTTGTTTCGACGTGTTCATAATTTTCTCTATAGAAAGTACATTTATACATACATACATTTATGTACATATATATTGTAAGTTATGAATACTAGATGCGCTTATGTCAAATCGTAGACATTCCTACTTCGCGATGGCAAGATTCGCTAATTGTTATATACAGCACTATGGAAATATTCAAATACAAACGGTTGTATGTGACACCCAATTATTATTGTTTTATACATCATATGATCGTAAGCTAAGTAAGTTGTTCAATGTCAAAAAGCCAAATACTGAAAAGCCACACAGTATACTCGTATACTTTTCTACGATTATATTTAAGTAAAGGTGATAAGTAAATTATTTGCAATTTTTTCAAATTAGTTTTTTTCATTATTTTTACATAGGACCCTTTGCACCGGTATCGTTGTCCATGCATAAATAAAATATTACCGTAGCATTGACCGAAACGGCCGTGACAATGTAACGATTAGGTATTTTAGGTTACACTTTGAATTTAAATTATAATAATGAACGGTACTGCTGTTCTAGAATGCGGCGGGGCGGCCCGATAGTTAGCAGGTATTGTTAGGTTGTTATTGATGCGAATTTAAAGGGTAGAGTTGTCTATGGAATTGGTATCTGAATAGTAAACGTTGATTGTTTTTAATCCAAGCTCTAGGTCTCGTGAGCGGTAAATAAAGATATCGGAGGGGAATTGAATATGTCAGAGCCACTTATCCAATCGGCCAATTTATTTAATTCAATACCACAGCGTATTAGAATAGGTATGTTTGAAGAGTTCTGATACCACTGGAAGTCTTTTTCTAGCTATGGACATTTATTTACATTTGTCAGGTGCACTGGAGGGATTTATCGCAATCGACGCACTCGATTTTATTAATTTTTTAAGTGTAAAAACTATAAACAACATTATAAGTGTTTATTGAACCCGTGAATTTTAGCAGGCAACACTGAGGCGCTAATTTATGCAGACCTATGAATAATTAATAGTAATAAATATTAATAGTTGTAATCAATAATTTTGCATAATCTCCGACTAATAGCTTAAATGCCATTTACAAGTGACTAGAGGGAACCGAGTTTATTAAATAATTAAAAAAAAATAGTTTTTGATTAAAATGAATAAAAAAGTTGCCAGCTTAAGGTCCGTTAGGCATTAAGGCGATGTTGTCAAATCCAGCAATGACCGGCTCATGAGACTTTTGTCTTCAAGAAGCTTAATTTGATTTTTTTAATATTTTCTTCCAATTCCCAAACTTGGCTTAATAAATGCTGAGAATACATCTTTCAAAGTCGAAAGTCAAAGCTGAAGAGTGTTTACTATTTTTTTTTTATCGTACACAGTATTTTCAATCGTGTGTCGATTTCCTAAAAAGCCTGTATAAAACCTCAATAATCAGTCAATTTTTTTCCGTGCTATTGGTAAAAGAATTTAAACAATTTCAAAATGTATTAAAAGTATGTTAAGCAAACGCGATTGCTGGAACATACTTTTAATTTTCTAAAATTTCTTTACGTTAATGAGAAAATTAACAAAACTGCATTATCTATTTCAAACGCTAGGTTCACACAGTCATACAGGACATAGTCACTCGTTGTATATAACCCTTTGTAGGTCCTTCGTATCGTGGATAACTAGGTCAAAATATAGGTAGGTTACATACGTTCGTATTGTATTTCCTGTCATGCGAGTGCCAGCAGATAACAGAGACATTACACGCAAGGATTTTGTTTCTTCATTTATGTGTCACTTGTTGTCGCCCGCGGATTCGCTCGTGCTAGGTATTAGGTATAAAATAGTTACGTATTAGAGTTTAAGCGTCATACTAAATAGCATCAGATTAGGTTGGCGTGAAAGATTTAGAGACACAGAGAGTTTCTTTCCCTTTAATAATATTAGTGTAGATTATTGAATATATACGATTTACAGGAGGGTTTGCTCAATCTTTGCTCTCTTATTAAAAATGTATTTCAGCCAATTTTTAAGTGATTTTATTTAATTTACAGTTAATTTTCTTGTTTGTTATGAACGCGCTTACTTCTACGATTACGATTAACTAACTACGATTTTATTTTTAATAAACGCGATATGTCCAATAATTAAGAAAGCTTATGTGATAACATCAAGTTATGACTTACAGGGTAGCGTTTTATTGTCATGGTAAATGGTAGTTCTACACATACTTGGCACAGGCTTACGTATATCTGTATAGACTTACAAGTCTGAGTTAAAAGTTAATCGATTAAATCTCTGTAGGTACGGACTTCTTTACCTCCTGCTTTCAATTTTGAAGATGCAGTCTGTACAGATTATGTACAGAGAGTCTGTCCCAAGTCTGAGTCATGTGGACCTATAACACGGATGAAACCTCGCGATCAACTAGTAGAAATATACATTTTTTTAGGTATAATTATTGAAACGGAGATACATTTTATGTATGGTATAATGCAACGCTGAAATCACGCCGGGCACAGCGGGCGTGGGCAGATACAATAAGCGCTTCCATCCGGTTCGCAATGAGCCGAATTGCTTGTAATTCAATCGCACTGTGTCACATTGTGTAGTCACCGCGACCTACCTTTAGTGCTAAGATTGACTTAAGACTTTATTCTCGTATACAACAAAACAACAACAACAGCCTGTTAATTCCCACTGCTGGGCTAAAGGCCTCCTCTCCCTTTGAGGAGAAGATTTGGAACATATTCCACCACGCTGTTCCAATGCGGGTTGATGGAATACACATGTGGCAAAATTTCTATGAAATTTCTCACATGCAGGTTTCCTCACGATGTTTTCCTTCACCGCTGAGCACGAGATGAATCATAAAGACTAATTAGGCACATGAATCAGCGGTGCTTGCCTGGGTTTGAACCCGCAATCATCGGTTAAGATGCACGCGTTCTAACCACTGGGCCGTCTCGACTCATTTGCGTATACAATTTTGTATATGATTATTTGCGATGTGTAGTCTGAAGCGCAATAAGTGCCTGGAAGCAGTGTACAGGAGATCACCAGTCAAATATAAGGATTTTAAGAGACCTTTTCGGATAACTCACCGATGTCCCAAAGTTGAAAGTTGACTATCAGCTGTAAAATCTCGAACGATTACATATATTTTGTTAAAGTATATATTTGGTATATAAACAAGATATTGGGGAACTCTTTGCTTTGTCTCTTATTAAAAAATATATGTATATTGAAGACGATTATAAAGCCTACTAGTTGCGCCCAGTGTCTTCGCTTGTGTTCGGCGTAGTTGTCATGTGTGAGGCAAAAAAGTATCCTATGTCCTTATCCTTGGAGTTCAAGTCTGCTTCATACTAAATTTCGTCTTATTCGGTTCCATAGTTTGGCAGTGAAAGAACGGCAGACAGACGGACAGGGTTTAATTTTTCATTTATAATATTAGTATAGAAGTATAGATCGACATATTAAAATATATAAAAACTCATTTGTAAAATAAATGTAGGTATGTTGAAGCTGTAATGTCTAATTAAACGCTCACGTGTATGAGAACACGTGTTTTAATACTAGGTTTTCTGAGCATTGCGCTTAAGTAGTAGTTAAGTTAGATACTATAATTAACTACTTGATGTACGTAAAGCGGAATGTATAAGGGAACCAATGATTATACACTTATATTATGTTTCGTTTTAATGACGTAAAAAATATATTTTATAAGGAATTGTTGGGTAATCCATTCCCAGCCGAGATGATTGAGATCTTGGCTGATGAATATATATATAATACGGGTCTTCGCTGAATTTTTACGTCTTAATTTGTGTTTATAATTCTCGAGCTCGGCTGTGAAAGAAAACATCGTGAGGAAAACATGAACTAAATGCTGAAATCTGTAGCTATAACACACAAACGCGTTTTACTTCATCGATGGGTGGAAAAAAAAAATGACTGGGACTCGAACTATCTCCATACGACGTTTCATCTAAATCGGTGAACTTTAAACCTGACTGAAGTAACTAACAGTGTTATTTTCGTATTTATAATGTTAGTATAAATGTTATGTTCTAAAATGTATAGTATAAAATTACCATATACCTACTTGTTTTATAACATAAAAAGGGACTTTTAAAACAAGCTACTAACTCGTAAAATCCTTATGTCACGTTCGGTATATTACAGAAAGTGCATAAATAATATAAGATTGTTTTGGGGTTGTCATTCATATTTTAAGTTATTATAATAACATCTTGTATTTTGAAAAGATTCAATGACATTTTCAAAATCTGAAAGTTTGAAATTTAAAATTAGCAATAAACTAAAGATATGTGAAGTGTATCTCTTAAACTCTTAAAAGTCTGATAAGGAAATTTATTTATTAATTATCATATACAATAATTTATTAATCTTATTTATAAAAGCAATAAGGTTTCTACCCTCTCCTTGGAGTCAATTGCGTTAAATTAATGTATATGGTAATTCTATACGGTAAAAGATATGGGTGAGATATTTTAATAGCATAAAATTAAAATTGAACAACTTTCCGTTCAAATCAGAAAAAAAACTTGTATAAAAATACTTTAATTTTTTTTATAGCAAACTCATACAATAAAAAAATTGCTCAGTAATTTATATCAACTCAAAATAATTGATTCAATAATGTAAGTCTAGGATTTTTAGATTTTTTTTTTCAAATTTGGTGTCATTGCGATTTTAATTATAACAAAGTTTCACAAGCAAATACTATTGTATTTATACACAATATAATGTTTAAATACTTCACTACTGCTGCCATCTGCAACAAATGAATAAAATTATGGGAACTTTTACTACACGTTACATAATCGTTAAACATAGATGGCGTTGTAATCATTATTTTATATTTTGTAAAGTTGCCACTAGATGGCACTACTAGGAAACGCAAAAATGTTCGAGTGACCTTCCTTTATCGAGATCGTTCAATGTCGTCTGCGTCTCACTCGTCAATTATCGTCACGAGTACGTAAATAGGAGGCTCGTCTCTCTCGGCAGTGATTAATGATTACCCGGTACACAATATGGTTATATCTTAAAATAAATAATCTTTTAATTTCCTTCTTTCATTAGATAGGTATATTTTATTACATTAACATTATTTACTATCTCTAAGTACACTAACAGACTTAACCGTTATAAGTACATACTTATTATAAGTCATTTATATCAATTGACCGCTAATCATTAAATGCGAATATAATTCTTATGAGTAGACGTTAGGACACATTATTCAAAAACTCAAAATGGCATAACGCTCAAAAAATTTGATAGGTTATTGACCGTCGTTTTTTACTCCTTCGAATCATAATTCATTCGAATGAAATCTGTACATCGCTTGTACTTTCATGTTAATAAAACTAAAAGGTAAAGATAGAAAAAAACGTATGACATGGCTTTAAAATATGTGTTACAATACCTACGTTTCTTAAATAGAGTATAAAGGAAAATAGAGTATTTTCGTTCAGGATATTATATCTATTAGAAATGAGTTATGCATATATGCATATAATAATATTTTTGATCTTATTTGTACCTGTAGATTAAACAGGTTTTGTGATGTTTAAAGGATATACGAATAGAGTATAAATTATATGACTTCTAGACTTTTATGACATACTTTTTTTTATTGATAATCGAGATAAAATACTTTGTCTTTATTTCGTGTTTGTCAAGTATCAAGAAATTGATTAGCTCATTAATAATTGCACGTCAGTTGTATTTTTCCGCGAACACGTATTGTTTGACGTGATTTAATTTCACTGAATCTAAATATAACTACCTATACGTACTACATAGTCTACATACACCGAATTAAATTAATGCTGTTGCTATTCTTGTCAGCCTACAAAATTATGTATTAGGTTAGGATTTTCGTTCGTTCTATAAATCTGTACTTTATTATTTATTGTTCAAATTTTAATTATCTATGTTTAAGTAATAAAATCATTCTAATAATATCGGTTATTTTTCGTGGAATTTTAATTTAAACAAAAAATATGTTAGGCTGGCTTTAATAAGAAAATAAGGTTATGAAAATTCGAAAAAAATGGTTGTGTCATTACTAAATATAGGTATACTGACAGAATTTGTACAAGATTAATTTTCATAGACAGCCAGTTTTAGTTTTTTGTATTCTTAGTAAATATTAGAGAGATAATGGAATGATGTTTTTTTTACATGTATATTTGATGTCATTTTTATAGCACGTAAGAAAAAAAATGAACAATCATCAAATCATCGTTTGTAATGTTTAAAAATATTCATATCTTTTTCCGCTTATGCGGTAAAAATGCAAAAATAGTTATATAATAAGATGTATGTCAAAGTTTACATTAAAGATTGAGTGTATCGTAGCGGATTCATTAAAAGTATTTTTATTTCGCCAACGCTAAATTCCAAATTTTAATCGATATTTGCATAACTCTTACGTTCAATTGAAATGTTTTATACCTATTTAAATTGTCATTTTTATTTACATATTTCATGTTCAATGAAGTACGTGTAAAAAGTTGGGCTAAGTTGTATTTATTTAATATAACCACTTAACTGTATAACCAAGAATAAATTTCAATTATACGTTTTGGCGTAGAAGAAAAATTTAAAGAGAAATTTTTTTTTATGTTTTAAAAACTTTTAGGACAGATTTATGAAACTTGCAAGAAATGCATATAATATCAGCATCTCAACTCGTTTAACGATTTTCAATCTTAACGAAGCGGTCTAGCGGTACCGTTTCCTACTTACGAACGCTTTTCAGCAGCGTTCAGTAAAAACTTAGATGACGTAAGCGCACGCCGGCAGCGCGTGCTCGTTCCGCCTCCCCTCGCCTCTATGTATATTTACGACTCGCGTGTCGCGACGGCTAGCTTCCAGTCCTGTTCCGAACCTCGTCCTTATCACGTGCAACCCTCGCGATGACTTACCACCCCGTAATCAACATCGGTACACACACCAGTGTGACGTAAACGCGTCCGCACCTGCGTTTTCAACTGTGTTCTGTTCGGTTTCTCATTTTCAGTCGACAATATGGTATCGAATCGTGGCGCCCACGTGCTGGTCTGGGAACAGCCCGGCTTGGAAGATCAGAGGCCCAAAACCTATAGTGGTGAGTCAGAATGACGTCACTGGAAAGCACTAGCCGCAATTACATTTTGTTACGTTTTTTTTTTTATAAAATTCAGTGCTTGTCTTCTCTCGCGCTTTCGGGCAGACGAATTTATGGGGACGGCGCCGAGCGTTTGAAGTTAGAATCTGGTTATTCAAACCGGATTGATATAATTTGATCTGATAATGGGTATATTTGATTGAATTATAGCGGTTTTATAAACCACGTGAGTTAACATCACGCTCGGTCATACAATACATTATACTTCAAACACATGAACCAATTTCCCATAGTAAATCAAACAGGTGTTTAATCAATATATTTTCGCCGTTTACGATTATAATGGTCGTTAAAACCTTTGCGATAAAACCTATTATTCATTATATAGAAATTAGGTATAATGCGTTTTTTATTTGTAGATTATAAATAAGTAAATTTTTTTATTCACTAAAAATATAACCTCAATGGTTTTGTTATATTTGATACGTTGGCGTGATTTTACGGAACATAAAAGTAACCTAGGCTACAGGCTAAAGTACATTTAGTAAATGTAACCTAAATTAAAAATAAGGATTGCGTTCTGTAATTTCACACGTAGATATTATATATTGAACATGTAATAAATTAAACCATAATAATATAAAATGATAACAACATTTTAGATGCTGCCGATAATTTTAATAAAGATAAATCTGTCGTGACCTCTTTCTAAGTCTTTGACCACTATTCCAAGGTTGCAAAAACAACAGACAATTAATACTTTTTGACAGATCTGTGTACAAAAATAACAATTCCGAACGTTTCGTATGATTAGTAATATGTTTTAAAATATTTTAAATTCCTTACCTAGCGAAGGGCGATCGTATTTCCGTGTATATACTATTGTTATAGGTAACATAGAATGAAATTCAAATATTATTCGCGTATTCCCTTATTTAAATAATTGTACATATTATTAAAATAAATTCAGTACGTTCGAAAATTTATATGAATATTCAAAACGAATGGTTGTGAGTTGAGAGATGGAATCGGGACAGACAAAGGAACACATATCGCTCATTTCCAAAGCACCATAAATACATTAATTATTTTATAAGCGGCCGACATTCTCCATACCCATTCCTTTTTCATTTGTTTAATTTGTATGTTTTTAATTCATCCCGTGCTCAGCGGCAACGGAAAATATCGTGAAGAAACCTGCATCTATCCTATTTTAACCAAACCGTTATCGGAAAGGTCTTAGCCTAGCAGTAACATTTACAGGTTATTACGTTTTAATTAATAAGTACCAGTAATATAAATACCTAATAGTATATAGTACCTAGGGATGCTTAAAGTAATAAAAGAAGATTAATATTACTCATATTATAAAGTAGATGTTATTAAAATAAAGATAACTTTCATCGACAATAGATTTATTTCTATTGCGACTTCCTTGTCTATGAATTAAAAAAAAATATTTTCGCTTAAGGATGTTCGTTATTCTCGAATATTGTAATAATAACGTTTTAGCAAATACCATGAATGTACAAGGAAGTCTTTCGATAAATAATTTTGTATTCACAATGATTTAACATTGTTTCGTTTTGCTCTCACGCCTGCCTCTCATTGTCCGTTCTTTGAGTGAAGTATTATTGCTAATTTTCACTGATTACAAAAGCAATTTAGTGATGTTTCTCTTTCATATCAAGATATTCATATATTTCATTCCATTTGGATTTTACAAGCATATTTTAATCGTTATTTTAATTTAACAACATTATGTGTATGAAGCTACTAACTACTAGCTTTGTAAATTTGTTATATAACATAAATATTCCTTATCTGTCAGCTGTCAGTGTTGTGCTCCGTGCCACCCGAGGTATTTTATTGGTGGTTCCTCCGTGCTTGGAATGACACTGATTTTGACATCAATTCAATAGTAACAGCAATTAAAATAGGTATTTCAAATAAAACGTTAAAAAAATCCTTTGGTTTTATGTAATTCCTAATACATATTACTAGTAGTAGATACCTTTTATTAGAACCACCTGAAATTTAACTACACATTGAACTACATCGCTTATTAAGGGATTGACTACACGTAAATTGAATTACAAATAAATGTTTGCTGATGAATATATTCTAAATATATAAATACACTGATATAAGGATCTACTTATACGTCAATGTAATGCAGCAATTTGAGAACGGTGTTATCATCTTTTTTATCATTTACACATTCTCGTTCTTGACAAATTAATACTTTAAACTGTATAATGAGAACAGTTTGTAGATATACTTGAATTTAATTATGCAAGCTTATGACATGATTTATAACTAAAATGTTTAATTAACAGGCCAATTAAGAGCACAGATGATGATTTATTTTTAGTTTTATTTGCATTACCATTTTAGTTATACATTGGTGTTTAAATAAAAAAAATAACCAGAATTATTTTTAGGTCCTTTATTGTGCACAGTTTCGAAAAATTTAATAATTAAACTTTAAACAACCTTCGAAAATTGTGTTAGTTTTTAAAAGTATGTTTAACTTTTCGTCATCTATTTTAACATGAATGGAATCGCTATACACAATGATGTAATTAAACAAATGTTTTGTGTTTGCAAGGAAGTATTGAATTATGGTACACGAAGAACATTTAAAACTACGTAGAAAATTTTATGTAAACACATAATCGTAGCAATTGTGATCGCGATAAGATAGACAATTCGGGTTTAGCAAATAATCCAGTTGAGTACGTACGGCGTTTGTGAATAAGAAGCGCTTGTTCATAGGATTATTTCTCTATCTCTCGACAATCGTAAATCCCGATTGCCTTTGATATAGCAATCATAAAATAGATGACCCGTTTAATCGTAATTAAAGTTCCGATTCATATTATCTTTTGATTGATATCTATGGCTACTCGTAATCGATTCGTCGCTATTGAAAAATCTTTATCACGGTTATTATTTTATGACTTATTGATCGTCTCAAGTAATCATAAACAAATCAGGTCTAGTTTCACAGTAAACTAGTGACAAGCCCCGGCTTCGCTTCGGCTTCGCACGGGCGCAATACTGATACTAAATATTCTATAGAATTTGTTTATTTACGACATCACATTACAAACTTCTAAAATTATTAGTGTTTCATTACTATATTGTCCATGTATAACACAAAAAACTTACTCTCGAATCACTCTTATCTATTAAAAAAACCACATGAAAATTTGTTGCGTATTTTTAAGATTTAAGCATACACAGGGATATGTGGACGAAAAAAGTGACTTTGTTTTATACTATGTAAAGATTCAGGTAACTTATTTATATTATATCTATATGATAGTAATGTTTTTAATATGATTTTAGTCGTATTTATAGACAAAAAACGTAATTTTATTGTTATTAGTAGGTATAGAGCTATAATAAACTTTTTAGGAAATGCTTTATAGTCTGATCTGTCAAGGACGTATAAAAACTATTGTCGATGGTCGAAGAGCGTGACGAGTTTTTTTTTATTTCTTACTCCATTTTATCGTGTTTTATTCAAACGCCATTGGTGCTATTGATGCGGCTTTGTCGGAAAAATACAGTCATTCATTCATTCAGAACAAACAACAGTTTTTGTAACGAGGAAAACATTACATTTTATGGTGATCTAGATCTATCATATTATACTTTTATGAATTTCACTCGATGTGTATCGATTGTTTTTGGTTAAAGTAATTAATATTATATATTTGCTTTTCATATTCGTTACAGTAATCTACAAAAATAATTAAGTCTGATATTTCAATTAATTTCTGTCTACAGATACTCATTAATGGAATTAAAAAAAGTTTTATTTTTTTATTTATTTGTAACGTCATCATCGAAAGAAATACATAAATATTTGTAAACTTAGCTTGTATAGACTACGTTTTTAAATTTACTAATTGTTACATTTTATCGAATTTTAAATTTACAAGTAAACTTCGTAAAGTGCGCACGCAAAACCAAGAAATCTAAATTCTTAGTAGAACAAATGACTGTTAATAAATGCAGTTCAATGTACCCGAATAAAAAATGGATTGCTATTCCATTGAATTTGACGTTATCTCTGATCTTATTCTTTGTATTTGGATGGTTAAGACAATACAGACGGTTTGTGAATAACTTGTCTTTGCCGAATAATTATTCAAAAAATTCGCACATGATTTAGAATTCAAAGTCTGTATCTTATACCTGTTCAACTCAAACAGTATTATACGTCTTTACCTACACATGTAGTTTTGGCAGTAATTACTAAACATAATGCTCTTCTTTTTAATGATAAATCAATTATAAAATAAAAAGAAATTAGCGTTTAACAAATCAACTGCTATGGAATTTTTGTATGTGAAGCTGTAAGCGTTGAGTTTGTGTTAGGAAAGTATATGGATTCATTAAAATGTACTAAAATTGTCTACGTCTAAATCTCTTTGTCTTTGATTGGTATCTACAATATTTGACAATACATTACGCCAGAATGTATGTAATGTCTATATGTGTGAATAGGATTTTGGAGGTGGGTTGATGCTATAATAATTTGTTTATAGTAAATAAAAAAATATGTTTAGGTATACTTATATATATAAACTTAATGGTTATAACAATACGTGTTGTATTTTATCTGTGTAATGAAATTATCTAGCCGAAATTTTATGCGCCAGGTATAACAACGCCAGGCTTATCTCAATGGTTAGCCAAACGCAAAAGATAATGTGGTGAACAAGTGTGAGCGCAAATACGAGTTACCCTGAATTTCTTAACGCAGCTAGAATGCACGATTTAGAATTCATTTTGTGACAAAATTGTTCCAAAATCTAGCTTGTAATTCTTAATCACTAACTTTAACACCCCTTCAAAGGGTGAAAAATGTGTAATCTATGCTCGTCCTTGGTGTTTTTAAATAGCTTCAAAACTTTATTTATCACAAAATTTTATCAAAATCGTTGAGTTTATCCGTGAAAACATAACATACAGACTGACATACATAGTTTTCGTTTATAATAGTAGCGCAGATCATAAATCAAGATAGCATTGTGAATGGAACACCTCTATTAAGTAAAGATCGCGGTTTCATATCTTTCCAAACACCGCAGATCTTTCACGTGCTTAATTTTTTTTATTACTTCATTATGTCATTGTCAATTTAATGATTTATCGTTATTTTCTACCACACTTGTGGCAGAATATCATGGTAATAACAAAAAAAAACAATCATCACTCAAGCAGCGTGATCTGATGTTGCATAATATACATACATATATATACTCACTTACGCACACACCCACATATACATTATACATACATGTGATGCGTATGTATAAAAATTTGCAATTGCCGTCAAATATGATGAAATCATAACGATAAGATAAGACACGGCTACATTCATGCTAACTCTATAAGCTCGTTGACTCATACGATAACATGAGTAAAACGTCAGAAGATTAAATCATTACCAGAAATTAGAAATTTTCTTTAATTGTTTACAAGTCCAACAATATCAAGATAATGTCTGTGACGATACTGCAGCGTCGCATGATATTTAATATTTATATTATATTAGCTGAATCTGCGGCTTTACCTGTTTAGACAAATTAACCACACATTTTACGCCCTCAAGGGGTGAATTCGACAAAGGAGCCTTATGTCTTTTAACTCAAGCTAGCTCCATAATAAACTTAATCTGAATTGGTATAGTGGTTTATGCGTGAAGAAGTAACAGTGTTACTTTCACATTTTTTAACATTAGCATATGTGTAATTTGTCCCCCGGGTTCGTTACACACTATAATCTCAGAGAGAGGAGATGGCCTAGAATCTTATCTAATATTCAGAGGTTCAAATCCTCGTTCTCGTTCATGAAGGTTACGTGTATATTTCCTATGTAAAATTACATATGTATTATATATGTACACAAATCCGCACTGGAACAGCGCGTTAGAGGAAGCTCCAGTCTTTAAGAGGGACCCTTTGTCCAGTAATGGGGACTTAAAGGGGCTATTGACTGTAGTGTAAATGAGACTTTCTTGAAAATTGTAATGCAACGACGTTGATTTACATATCTTAATTTAAAAGTAACTTTTAGTAACTTTAGTTTGTATTTTTATTGGAGCTTGTAGCTTCTTATTAAATATTAAAGTTATTCGTTTGTTTTTTATTACAGCTCTTTTGAAACAGTTTTAAATTCTATAATTATATTAATTACATATTGAAATTTCATGCTATAGTTAGGAATGAAAAAAATTAAATAATGACTATCCAAAATGTCTCTAATAATATTGGCTAAATTCAATTTGAATTTGCTATGCACGTAAAACAACGTCGTAAAACCATAATTTGTCACGCTGTACTCGTTCACACGCCGCTTCTATTAATTGATATTCGAAGAGACAAGATGAAACCACACACTTCCGAACACGTGAATATAATTACACCATGAAGTAACGTCACTGCAAAATATACAAAATCTCCAAACGCCCACTTAATTCGATGTATACAAACTCTAATGTATGTATTTTTAAAACACGTGACTACGTTTGTTTGAAATTTTTATTCAATTGAATTCTTTTTACTGATGTCTGCCAGAAAAGCACAGATAATAATTTCTACAGTTTACGCATTTCAATAGTGTGTCTATTTGTTTTAATCTGACACAAAAATGATGTCACTGAGCCATTTAAAAAAACATAGGTAGGTAATTTAAATTGTATATTTTGTTTAATTAATTCCTTAACTTTTATCATAACTTGTTTTTTTTTATTTAGATAAGGAACTTAATTGAACATCCATGTCATGATGAAATAAAATGTATAGTTATACGAATTATTACACGCGTTAATATTTTTTATAATATTAAAAAAATAATAAAAATAATATACATAAAACAATGTCAAAGTTTGTCCCCGTTTGAAGTGCAAACTTGTAATAAAAAAAAACATTACTTCATATTTATGGTATTTGTTATCTGCGCTATTTTTTAATGTGTCGCTTCGAAGTAATTGTTCAAATATTCTATGATACACAAAATAAATTAAAATTAAATAAAGTTTTAATATAACTACTTACAAACAGTTTGATAACACTTTAAAAAACCCTAGTAAAAAGAAAAAGTAAAGTTAAAGTAACAACCCACTATGGGTTCTTACTTTAACTTTAGTATGACATAGTAAAGTACATAATCAACATAATATTAACAGTCATTTGTGCACGGAAAGCTTTATAAGGACATACGATTAAAAAACTTCTGAGTTTATTGTACTATTTTTCCTGATAATAGTGAACAAGAAAACGACCTTGCTGCAGTACCTTAGGAATGTGGCATCAATTTACCAATTACTATGAATTAGCATCGATCATTCCATTACTCCATATTTTTATAAACTAAGAAGGTTTTTTCCTCAAGCATGTTAACATAACTTTATAAAACTGCCAACATTATTTTGTATATTATTCGAAGATACAACTATATTAAAAGAAAAAAATAAATAAAGATAAATCGATGTCATTTCAATAGGTTTAACAAATTTATTTTGAAAATCAAATTAAATTGACAAAAATTTTGGTGAGAATAACCTATACATTGCATATTTTATAATGAACACTTTTATGACATTTTAATTTTCAAGTCATAATATGCAATGTATTCCGATTTTTAGTTCTCTATGCTAATTTCGTAAATAAAATCGGTGCTTAATAATTAAAAAGGTTTGTGTTGTCAAGCTCACGTCCACTGAAACCTATCAAATGCATTCCTATTGAATTGAAACTTGCCAGTAATGGCTTCACATCAGTAAATATTCGTACCAAAAACCATACAATATGTATGGTTTTTGGTATAATATGTATTTTTTTCTCAAATTAATTTGTGTCATTATCATTTTTATTTTACCTAACTGTTATTAGAAATAGACTCATCATAGAGTTTCATTATAGTACAGAAAATTTATAAAATTAAGTTATTTTAGCGGTAAATATTTTTTTTTTAGTAATAATATTTTCTTGCTTTCATTTTAACTTCTAGGTCTCCTTGTTCTTGTTTGTTAAAAATTGATTTGCATGATAGAAGTATCCTCAAAATCCAGATAAGTTTTATTAAAGATATATTAGTATTTCGCCTTAGCTCTTAAACGGAATAAGTTAATTTATTACTATTCACACAATATATTGATGAAACTCCATTGAGGAACAATATGGAAGTGTTATGCTCTTGTTCGAAAAATCACAGTGGACTCATGTCACGAACAACTACTACTACTTCTCTACTTTTAAAAGAAAATATAAGTGAGAAATAGTGTAAAATGGTGGTCGATTTTAGTTTCCCCCAATTTTTTCTACGACTACGTCATTGACGTCATATTGAAACAACATTTTATTTTAGTAAGTCAAAACCAACTGTCGACGCAGATCGCCAATTTTATATTCGGTTTTTACTTATTGCTTATGAATATGAACGAACATTTTTTTAGTTTTACAGTTTCGATTTGATTGATGTGAATCTTTCGGCGAAATCATTTTAAGATAATAAAATCTTAGAATAAAATCTTTGCAAACTCGGTTTATAAGTGCTTATATAATATGTATTGATGATATGATGATGTCAAAATGGATAATAATTATATAATTTCAATAATTTACCGACATTACAACTAAACATAACTTTTATTTAATTTTCAGTGTATATCTTTACAAGTTTTTTTTCTGAAACTGTAAAAAACAATTGATTTAGTTTTTCGAGGCTGTAACTATTTGCAAAGTTGCCTAAAAAGTACTGAAATTTTCGGCCAAAACTTTATGCGTATTAAAGCGTAATTATTGGCCTTAAATTAATTTAATCATTTAATCTGACTTAACATGTAATTAAAATAAATGTTATATATTAATTATAATGCCTCGCTTGTGTGAATTGACGTTTTGGCTGCCCGGTAGATTAGTCTATTTTCGTTAGCTGAACACTGATCTTCAAATAACCACCTTTTTTAACAAATATACGTCATTACAATAATAAAGTTTTCAATAGCCAAAGACCAAATACGACTTGCGTACAAGTATAAATTATTACGAAAATATGTTTTAGAAATGTAAGCGGTTCTTTTACAAAAATAGTTAAAGCGAATATATATTATTTGTAGCCATTTTTTATCGTATCAAGTCAGTACGGGTAGCAGAAAATATGCAATTACCGCTATACTTGTACGCTGCAACTAAATTTATAAGTAATCATAAGGCTTGATGAGCACAGTCATTTCATTTGAAAATGTTGCCAAAAAGAACCTTAACATTCCAACTTTGATTGTATATTTACATGTGTATATGTAATGAGCGATCGCAGGATAGAATTACATTTTCAGAACTGGTTACCTGTTTGTGCATCGAGACGCAATAAATCATTCGAAAATTTTGAGGCGTCTCCTTTGTGAATTTTGATATAAAATTTATTGATTTCGTAAAATCAACATTACTGATTGTTTTATTATTAGGAATGATAATGGAATTGTTATTTATATACTTAAAACGTCATAGTATTGAAAGGTTTTTTTTTATTTTGATAATGATGTAGAAGTATAAATTTTGACATTTTGACGTTTGATTGTCAAATAATGCAGTAGGGATACCAGCCAATAAATGTGTCATTGCTAAGTAAAGACCTCTCCTTATGGTTTGGCGTTTATTCCACCACACAGATCCAATGTTGTTGGACTCGCAATTGGTGATTTTTTTTCGAAGCAAATTACTAATTCTTTACGATGTTTACCTTCACTGCCAAGTAAAGATGAATTGTAAACATAAACTTTATTTGATATTTAAAAATAGAGTTCAACTCATAATTTTTATTTTTATGAATGCAAAAAGGTTCTAAAACTATCCATTTATTCCAGGTGGCCTGGGCACGCGTCACTGGGTGACGTTTATGCTGTTCCTGGGTATGGCAAACGCATACATCATGCGGACGAACATGTCCGTGGCAATAGTAGCGATGGTGAACCACACCGCACTGCCAGTAGACAAGGAGGCTATGGACACCGAGTGTGGAAATGTCGATTCTAACTCCACTAAGGTAAGAACTTCTTTCGGAATCCTCGGAAATTGCGTTCAATAGGGACAAGACATCTTCACATTCACATTCTTGATGGTAGGTCTTTGTGCAAGCCCGTCTGGGTAGGTACACCCACTCATTAGATATTCTACCGTCAAACAACATTACTTGGTATTGTTGTGTTCCGGTTTGAAAGGAGAGTGAGCCAGTGTAACAACAGGCATAAGGGATATAACATCTTAGTTCCCAAGGTTGGTGACGATGTAAGGAATAGTTAAAATTTCTTACAGCGTCATTGTCTATGGGTGATGGTGACCACTTATCATCAGGTGGTCCATATGCTCGTCCGCAAACCAATAGCATAAAAATAGTAATAATAAAAGACAAGCTTCGAAGATACCTATTTTACTATTCGATTTTATACTTCCTTGAATTTTCACGTATCTCTTTGATGCTATTGAGATCATGCTTACGATCGAATGAATGATACTACAGCTTACATAATACAGCTTTAATAATTTCTACGTCTATGCCAGTTCGTAAAATTTACAGTGCGGGCAAGGTTACTTTATGCTATTTAAAGGAAAAGGTTACTTCTGGGGAATTTCTTTTGATATGGAATATTGGTAAATAATAACAGATTGTCAAAAAAATCCAACTGAGTTTCTTTTGCCGGTTCTTTTTCTTCTTCTCAAGTCAGAGCATTTTATTTTCCGAACCTTTAATTAAGTTTAATGCTGCTATATTGAATAAAGGAATTTGCTTGGATTGGATTTGATTTGAATAGGGGAAGCTTACACTGTGCATGGTTTCGAATAATGTTTCGTTTCGACTAGTTTTCGTGTTAGTATGCTCGTAGATTTTAGTTACAAAAAGTAGCCCTTGTCACCAAATTACATTCATGAATTAAATATGACCAATGGTTTAGCATTGTAAGCGTAACAAACCGGCAAAATTACTTGTATATTTATTATATTAGTATAGATTATGAAAAGAAAAGCCACAAATTAAGCACTTGAATAATTCCTTTCATTTTTCTTTGTAATAATGTATCTGACGGGTTTGGTTATAGGAGGCGCTAACACAAGACGGCTCTTATGTTTGGACTTCGACTCTACAAGGTTATATCCTGTCATCCTTTTTCTATGGTTACGTCATCACGCAAATTCCTTTCGGAATCCTGTCTAAAAGGTACGGCTTCTTTTTTATTTATTTTAAATATTTCTGTTGTATTACATAATGCCTTTATCAAAGATTTTTTTTTGACCGGATTATTTATAAAATACAGTACATGATTTAATTACGAAGTTGTTCTTTCAAGAAATAATGAGCGAAGTTTTTAGCATATATCTATTCCGTACACACAACGTTTCATGCTAAGCATGTATGCAAGAAAAGGTAGTCAAAAAATAATACTTTGCTATAATATTCGGCGTTTAGTTATATTGACGAACTGAAGTAAAAAAGGCTAGATTAATATCTTCTAAAGCAGCTTCTAATTTCATTTATAGAATATAAGAAAATCATCTGAAAAAAGACTACGTTAAAAATACTTCAAGAAATTATTTCAACGTTTTTTGTGTAATTACTGAAAGTAGAAATTCAAATTGCAAATAACTTACTTAAGATGATAATACTAATGCAAAGCTTCAATATTAAATTCCATTAGTTTTACAGGTTCTCTTATAAGTCCTTATGATACGTGTGGTTATTTTAAACTTTATAGCTTATAACATAAATGTTACATTAGTAGATCAAGAGAAGAGCCAGGCCTCATAAAACATCGTGACGATATAATATATTGTTATAATACGTACTCGTTCATGATAATAATTACAAATAGACGTAAGTTCTTTGATCGCGATGCAGATAAAATTAACGCTATTTATTATGTAATAAGATTTTATTTACTAGGTTCCTAATAAATTTATAGTTTACTTAAGCGACGTTTTCGTTACGAATACGTTTCATAATTAGGTACATATGCTGTCAGGGATTTATCAAGTAGTAAAAATTTTCTTTTCTTCAGTATATTTTAGGAACTTTTTTTATTCAAAATAAGTCTATCAAGTTGAATCAATTTGTACTCATTATAATTTTCGTCTACAGATACGGAGCCCGATTATTCCTTGGTGTGGGCATGTTGATCAATTCCGTTTTCGGTCTTCTGGTACCAATTGCCGCGGAGGCTGGCTATGAATGGCTCATCCTGGTCAGATTCATCCAGGGTCTAGGAGAAGGGCCTATCGTACCGTGCTCACATGCCATGTTAGCGAAGTGGATTCCACCCAACGAAAGGAGTAGGATGGGAGCAGCTGTGTATGCAGGTTAGTTTTTACCATAATTCATTAATTATTTTTTATGATAAGTGATAGCTCGCAATTATCAATATTGATAAATTAAAGTGATTAATTGTAGTCGTGAATTGATTCGTTGATCTTATCGTCTGTTTATTTTACCTTATTGATCTATGTAGATTATAGATTACATATCCCCAAATACCGAGTTCCTAGATTAAAGCTCCGTGTCGGATAAATTGAATAACTAGACTTTTCTGTAAAAAGTATTACTCTTCAAAATTTTGAAGATTACTATTAATCCTTCCGTGCTTTGTACAGCATGTAATTTTCGTATATTATCGTTTTATTAGTAGAGAAGTTGTCGTGAACTAAATCTTTAAAGAGCACACAATCATTAGCGTTCATAAAATACTGTAATTACACCGTTTCACTTACCAATCATTATGAAAATCAGTTATACAGAAAATAATTACCGTATTGCAGATAAATATCTGTATGATATCTATAAAAATGATAGGTTCGTTTCTGTCACTAAATGTGGAAATTTCGACTTCTATTTGTTAATCAAATAGTATTGAAGTAAAACTTGGTCAGTTTACTTAATAATCGCAATTATTGATAGAGTATTATTTTCAGGTGCTCAGTTCGGAACAGTTATCTCAATGCCTCTGTCTGGCCTGCTCTCCGCGTATGGCTTTGCGGGAGGCTGGCCTTCTATCTTCTACGTGTTTGGTGTCATCGGTACCATCTGGTGCATAGCCTTCTTATTCTTCGTTTCCGAGGATCCCGAGCACTGCCCGTCGATCAAGGAGACTGAGAAGAAGTATATCCTGAGTTCGCTGTGGGGCGCTGCGGGTTCCAGCGTGAGTTCTTTAGATCACAATAAGTCCTTTCCAAGCTGCAATTTCATTTTATAATTTATTAAAAATATCTGGCGATGATGATATGAAATAATCCTCTTTTGTTTATCTCCAGTCTCCTCCGATTCCATGGAGCAAGATTCTCTTTTCGATGCCGTTCTGGGCGATCATGTTGGCTCACATGGGTCAGAACTACGGCTACGAGACTCTCATGACGGAGCTGCCGACTTTCATGCGACAAGTTCTGCACTTCTCTATCAAGGATGTGAGTACATTTTTTTTTTCAAGTCCATGGGTCTATGCAAAATGGTTTTGGATATTTTTGAAAGAAAATCAAAAAATTTGGAATATGTCTATAAACACCGTCAATATCGCAGCCGAAATGCTCCAATACGTAAATAACGCACAGATGTTTCGAAAAATACGTTATTTATAGAGGAGTAAAGCAGCGACGATTTGGTTCGCATTAATCATCTCAGCTGTCAAGAGGTCAAGAGGCGCGTCGGTCAATTGACCATTGAATCATAAAGGCCTCTGACGGCTTCCAATTAAACTAAACTGAACGTAACATACTCAGTACATTGTTTTTTATTGCTATTTATAATTAAGCTTGAGTTAAATCTGTAAATTGTTTTGGATGTGTTGGATGTAAATTTGCACTAGTTAGTTACGGTTAACATGCCTTAATTAAATCATATATCAACAATTTTGTCTAATTAAATGACAGAAGCATTTGACGATATCTAATGTTTTTTTTTTTATAATTCCGCTGACTAAGTATTATTCTGACTATGCTTTTATAGAAAAAAAATGGTTATATTTTTCTTTCTATTCATTTCAACGTGTGTATACATACACACACTAAAAAACTCACACGTAAAAATTAATTATCTGAATTGAAAATAAAGCCCACATATAGAAAGAGTTCGGTCATTTAATTAATAAATGTTCGACTGTAGGTATATTTATTTGAGTAATATTGATCCAGGATTTAACTTTCAGTTTATTTGTTTATCGGCTATCTTTCGTTAAGATTTGATTATATTTTTTATCACAGCGTAAACGTAAATAAACCAGACATGTTTCTAACTAGGTCATGATCAATATAATAATTAAAAAATTATTAATACGGAAGACACAAGATTTTGGGTTATAGATCAGGCATCAGTCAGTTTTCACGTGCTAAATATAGTTACATAATAACTGTATAACTCATCCTGGCTACGATAGTAAATTAAAATATAAAATTATCTTACAAATAAGTTACTAATTAGCCTCAATGACTCGTGATTGGGTAAACCCCAAAAAGTATTTATAGGAATGGTCTTTTTCCGCCTGTGTATTTAAAAATATCACAATATCTGCTCCCTATTTTCTTTGGAGATTATTTTAGTTGCCAAAATTAAGACTATTTCAAACAATGATGTTCTAGTAAACAGATATGTTATCAACGCGCAAAAAGTGAAGACTCGAAAACGTCCTAATTGGGACGTTTGCCTTTAGTCGTTTTACGTAGTAATACGTTATAATACATCATAATTACATAGTAATACGTTTTGCGTAATTAAAACATCTAGTTATCCCTTTTACTTATTGTTTTTATCAAGCTATCCTTTTTACTTGTAACGAAATGTGAAATAAACGGTCCCCGGCTCGGCACACTTTTCTCTGTTGTTTAGTATGGGTAGGTATAACATATCTGTTTATCCGAATATCATTGATTTCAAAGTCATAATTTAAAAAATACAGACGAATTGATAACCTCCTCCTTTTTGAAGTCGGTTGAAAATACTAAAACAATGATTTCAAATTGGTATTATTTTAATTTCAGAACGGCTTCGTATCAGCGTTACCATACTTGTGCATGTGGCTGTTCTCGATGTTCATCTCGGTGGTGGCGGATTGGATGCTGTCGAGTGGTCGCTTCAACCACACCCAAGTCAGGAAAATCATCAACAGTATTGGTATGTTATATATTATTGGTTACTTGTCTTAAAATATCTTCTGTGATTAATATGTTTGGTAATTTAGGGTCACCGAAAAGAATTTTTGGTTAATCCTAGTTTTTTTTATGGTATAGGTTGGCGGACGAGTATATGTGCCACCTGATGGTAAGTGGTCACCATCACCCATAGACAATGACGCTGTAAGAAATATTAACTATTCCTTACATCGTCAATGTGCCACCACTTGTGCCTGTAGTTACACTGGCTCACTCCCCCTTCAAACCGGAACACAACAATACTGAGTCCTGTTATTTGGCGGTAGAATAACTGATGAGTGGGTGGTACCTACCTTGCACAAACGGGCTTGCACAAATCCCTACCATCAAGTAAATAGTAGTCTATGTTGCTTTCGAGTGTTGCCAACAAATGTTTCTAGGAAAAAAAAATAAACGTAATTTTCAGAACAATTGTGTTTTCTTCGAGTTTTTAATTTAGCTTTTAGGCTCATTACAGTTGTAACACTTGTACAACATTTTATATAACTTTTCTTGTGGAAAAAATTTAAACTAGCTAGCACTAAGGATGATTGGCTTGTAAAACAAATAGGTCAACCTTTATCCAAAATGTATTTGACCAAATCGACACATACTTGGAATAAATTTAGGGATCTATTTATTACCCAATATTAAATTTTGTTTTGTTTGTATTGAATTGAAGACATTTTTTTTTGTTTCCCAGGTGAGTACGGTCCGGCCATAGGTCTGTTCATAGCGGCCAACACGGGCTGCAACCCCGCCGCCACCGTCGCCATACTCGCCGTGGGCGTCGGCCTCAACGGTGGTATCTACTCTGGATTCAAGGTGATTTAGACTTTATTCTACGCTAATAGACATTATTTTAGCATGCACTTGATAATTCTATTTTATATAAACCTATACTAATATTATAAATGTGATAATAACTCTATACATCTGTTTCTCTTTCACTGTTAAACCAATGAATCCAATTTGACGAACAATTTTCTATGAAGCAATCTTGAACTCCAATGAAGGACACAGAAAACTTTTAAACACAATGACTTTGAATTAACAAATGATAATCAACTTATAAAACGTGAGCGAAGCCGCGGGCGACAGCTACTTCTTAATATATCTACGTTACAAAATGTATTAGTTAATGTTAGTCACAACTGATTCGGACTGTGTAATAAACTTATAACTGAGTTTTATTATAATTGTCTATGGCTTCGTCAAATATCTTTATAAATATACCGTCTTAACTTTAACCTACTAAGTTACCGAACAACGCTAACTTGTATTTTTTTTTTGTTTTAGGTTAATCACTTGGACATCTCGCCTCGTTTCGCTGGAATCCTAATGGCGTTCACCAACTGTCTCGCTAATCTCACCGGACTTTTGGCGCCCATCGTTGCCGGATACATCATCGAGGGCAAGGTTTGTATATATTCACGTGATTATGTGACTTCATAAAATATTTTCGTCAAAAAAATGTGGCCAGTCCCCTCTTAAAAGAATGAGATAAAGTAGGTGTGTTCGATCTTACCGAAGTTTTCAATCTTGACACATGTCACCGAAACTTCATATTTGTATGTGTATAGTTTATATTTGTAATTATATCGAAATAGGAGATATACAAATAATTTATTAACATAAGAATTAACAACATTAAATGCTTAAATATATATACAAATATGAACTAAAATAAATATCGAAATTTGCAATTAATGAATACACCCAAAATCTGTATCTTGGTGTTTGTTTTAAAATTAAATTTACGTGTTTAATGTTGCATTATAGAATTCGTAAACCCACAAGAGAAACGTGATGAAATAATCTCGGAAATGAGAGGTTAATGGACTGTTTATTACAGAGTAGCTATTGAGTATATTTGTATATATTTAACCACATTGAGAAAGTTCTGTTAATAAGGTTTACCATCGCTCTAATTAACAATAATTTATGTATTCAGTTTCGACTTGCTTTTCAACCGACTTCCAAAAGGAGGAGGTTATCAATTCGTCTGTATTTTTTTTTTTATGATCGTGTAACTATATGATCCGTTTTTTTTTGTCCACAGCCCACCCAAGCTCAATGGAGGATAGTATTCTACATCGCAGGTGGTGTGTACATTTTCTGCGCGACCTTCTATAACCTGTTCGGTTCAGGACGAAGACAAGAGTGGGACAATCCAGCTGAAGATGAGGCGATCGCGAAGAAGGCCGCCGCCAAGAAGGCCAACAAACAAGAGAGGAAAGCCAACAATCCGAACACAGCGGAAACCGCTCAATAGCCTGTTTAAGTTAACGCTCAGTGCACACAACTTGAAAAGCTAAATTGTCTATGAACACAGATCTAAAAACAACGCGAACAAAAGGAGGTTACCTATAAATATCTATACATGATAATTAAACCTCCTTTGTTGGTTGTTATATCTAGAGATCGGTGACTCAACAGGCAGGTTCCTAATTAAATTGGACGATTTAAATAATATAATAATTGATTCAAGTTGTGTCGCCCAGAGTAACGGTTACGATATAAGTTCTAATGTTTTGAATTTTAGGTGAGACTTTAGTGTGCAAAATATTGTAATTTTGTTTTTGTCATTTTCTTTATGTTGTTTTTTTTTTAAATATTTTATTAACAACGGACCAGCTTAGAACGTAGGCAATATTCGTGGTTATATAAATTTGACTGAACTGCTTAGTTGTTTCTTATCCGAATAAGTTTATTTTGCATGCTTTTCATATCTGTTTAATGTATTTTTAGTTTAATAGTGAAACACATGAGACACGCACATCAAAAAGGCTGTGATAATATCTTGTGTAGAAAAACACAACATGGAATCTATATCGTAACATTATTAAACTTGCTATTTACCTATTTATTAAAATATATGTTAATTAAGTACCATACAAGTATTGTTTATAATTTTATAGCTTGAGAGTAGAATAATAGAGATGCATGAACGCTGTAAATGACGATGGGTCCAAGAATTATTCAATGGAAATAACGTTACCGTCCTAGCCAGTGACTACAAAAGCCTCGCAGCCTTATTTTGATAAAAATCGAATATTTGACTTTAATATTATACAAAAGCATCCTGGAATTTTAAGATTTTATAAAGGAATGCAAAAACTCGAATACGTTTTAATATTGTATTAAAATCACACCACAGATAAAAAAAAACAAAATGTATCTAAATTAAATGGAAGGTAAAACCTTATTGTTGCTAGTTGTAAAAAAAAAACAAGTATATCTATGCTGCTAAATGAGCCGATTGTAAAACGGTAATGTGAATTTCTTTTTATTTTCTGTTCGCTCGAAGCGAATGTTGTTGCGATAGTTTAGCAGTATAGTAAGATGTAAATTATTTATGGTTTTAGTTGTACGTAGTACATGCGACGTCAAACGACGATGTGTGCCCAGAGCTGATGTGATCATTCTGTTAATAAGTAAATATAAGCTGTTTTATACCACAAACAATTTTTAAACGAATTATTACAATTGAATTGTATAAAAAAGTAAAAACTCAATTTCATAATATTTTTATAATCTATATTATGTGTAATAGGCAGTAATGTTTCAACTATACGGAATATTATTGTTTTTAAATAAACTTTATAACTTCTGTAATTTGTATGTATTTTAGTACTAGCTACTTATGAGGTAAAAAGTATTTTGTTAATATTTTATGATTGAATTATTATTGTCTAGCCAATCTTGCAAGAACCGTCTAGAGTAGAGACTAATCTGTAGAAAAATTATACAAACTTTGTGATATCCTTATTAAATGCCGATTAAATATTAAAAATGTTGTCTACATACTCTACTTGTAGTTTTAGATAAATACAAAAAGTTTTTATTTTATTCTGCTTGTTTTTATTTTTGGTTTTTCTACCTACACTATGGTTTCAACCTTGTGCGTCTATTGAGGAATAATTAATTCATTCATTATATTTTTTAATTGAATAGATTTTGTTTTGAAACGCGTCATGTTCATTCAATGATTGCTTGACTGATGTTAAGTGTGAAGAAATACAGAAACAATAATTCTTCCTACTTTTAACTTATACTGCTACTACTTTCTTAATAGCAATAATATAGTGTTAATGTTTATTTATAAAATTTGAAGGAGCAAAGCTATACAACCTACTCTTACCTAAATAACTGGTACTCACGAGGCATACAAGGCTAACACACACCGTAAGACAATCAAGGGTTATTAGACCCAGCTTTTTAATAAAGAATTGATGATAAATATAATTCTAAAAAACAAGTTTCTGAACCGGTGGAAGATGTAATTTAACATTGAAACATTACGATCAAAACTAAATTTAGTATCCTACTTGAATAAAGAATATTTTGATTTTGATACACACAAAATTTACGTGTTTATAAAATGAGCAAAGACAAAGTAAGCATCTGTTTTCTATCGATCTAAAGTAATGCCATATAATGTTAGGTTCATTGAAGTTACATTACTAAAGTAGTTCTTTAGATATTACAAGAAGAAAAATATAATCCCAATATATGTATACAATTGTATTTATGAAAAATAATTTTACTTATACCATAATCATAGTACAGGACTTGAACACCAAATCTAAAAAAAGGTTTAATGAAAAACACTTTGATGTATTAATAAGTTTGAAACAAATTATAATATATAACGAAATCTTAATTAACTAACAACTTTACTGTAATGTTGCACACTGAACGCTCCAGTACCGCTGCGACAAGGCTGACCCATCATAAGACAACTCGAAGCAGACCTTATAAAATCTTTCTTCGAATTCAAAACAGCCTCCTTCAAAAATATCAATGATGACTCGAAAGACATCTGCTGTAAAGGTGAAGTGGATGCCTCCATTCCTTTACGACTCATTGGTTCAAACACACCATTATACGTCATGTAATCTGCAACCAAGCTCAAATGGCGCGGATCTACTGTGATACCGTAAACGTTGAAAACATTTTGGATCTCCTTTATTATAACTTTATTCGCTGCCTCTATTCCATACGTGTTAGCGATAGCGTGAATGTCATTGCTGTATAACTTGTTCAAATCAAGTAGGTTATTATATTTAAACATTTGAACGATATTAATACCTTCCGTTTTTATATATAGGACATCCTTTTCTCTGTTAGTAATAGCACGTTTTATGTTTTTAATTTCATATACAACTGATCTCATCGCCGCGTCGCGTAACGCTTGAGACAGATCAACCCTTAAGAACGCAATAGGGAAAAGCACGGTTAACTCGCACCATTGGTGATTTTTCGTGTCAAATGTGTAATTTGTGGCGCTGTTTATATTTTCGACGACATTTGCCATTATTTTGCGGTCATCGGCGTTTATGTCTTGAGTTATTTCAACTTCGTCATCATTTTCTTTCATCTGTTGTTCATCTTCCGCTTCATCTTCTGATCTCTCTTCTTCTCCTGATTCAGGATCTTCGTACTCTTGATCTTCTGAACGTTTTTTACGGTTTCTTATCTGTAATTAGATTAAAAAATATATATAAAGCAGATTAATATGTATATTTAATCTGAAATGAAAGTATACATAACTATTAAACTAACTATATCTGCATAATGTTTACGTAAAGAAAATAAATGGGCACAACTATTTTCCTCATTAAGGATTTATTTTTAAGCGTTATAGATTATGGTATCCAAATTCTAAGTTATTACGATTAACCTTGTAAAATAATAATCGAAAAGTGCTATTGCAAAGATTTAAAAAGATTGCTGTTTGGCGATAGAATGAATAATAATAATTATATACAGAGAAAAAAGTTTTACCAAAAAATAAAAACTTTGTTGCAATCCTTAAAAAAAATATGTCTTAAAATAGTTACTATTTTGCATGTTTCTGTGTTAAGCGTAGCGTTAAATGTATATTTAGAACTTACTTCAGTATTATCATCATCGTCGTTGGGGCCTTCATCATCAGAACTATCAATTTCTGGATTATCATCGGCTCGGTCTTTGGGTTCTGCCGAAATCTCTTCGTCCTCCTCATCATCACTTCCTGCAGTACGACGTTTCTTTTCTTTTTCAGCCGCCCACAAAACACCGCAAGTTGCCTTAGCTTGCTTACGAATTACCGAAAACATCTCATTAAAGAATTTATTTTGCATATGTTTTATTATTTGCGGTGGTTTCAAAGCGTATTGAGTCTTATATTGAGAATGGGGTAAGAACATAAAACGCATCGTAGTTTTTAACTGTCGCTGTGGGCTTGTAACGATTTCGCATTGGACATCAATCTTTTCGAGGACATCAGACACTGTTACTCTATTCATTTTTTGTCGGAGTCTTTCCGCTTTTTTATTTAAACCAGAAATATTGGGTTTAAAAGGTATATCCATGCTGGGAGTTTTCAATTTCGCTGAAGCTGTCATCAAAATTTCTCGCAAACGGGGTATACCCAAAGTAACGTTCATGTCACCTCTACCAGCAAAGTGAAAGGTGTTCAACGTCATCTGAGTTGATGGTTCACCAATTGATTGCGCAGCTAAAAGTCCAACAGGCTCTCCGGGCGCTGCCATTGAGAACAAATATTTAGCACCGATAATTTCAACGAATTTATCTTTCTCTGTGTATTCATTATGTGAACCTTCATGGCGTTTCTTTAAATAGCTTTGGATCAGACCGTCTAATTGTTCATTAATAGTACCAAACTTATATTCAGGTGACATTTTACTGGGGATCGGATCTGGACATGGTTTTCTCATGTATTGTTGTTTTTCTTCTTCATCTAAAGAGCGCCACATTTTTTCTAGTTCCCAGTAATAAGGATCACGAGTTTCGTCAGTTGGTTTTTCATCTAGATCAATATCTTTTTTAACAATAGCAGAAAACTGTGTAAAACCACTAGTCCTAACTTTTTCAAAAGGATTTCCGTATTTCTTTTTCCATTTTTTTAACGATTTTTGACATTTCGTGATAATTTTGCTATCCGTATTTTCCTTAAGTTTTTTAATGATAGATTTTGCGACGACGGCATTGGAATTTACATCAAGAAACTCTAGCTGACTTTGTTTTAAAAATTGACATTTTAAAACGTCAAGTCCATCTTCACCATATGCAAATTGAATGACACTGCTGTCGGCATCTCTGACTGTGTTATCATAGGCAACACTTAATCCTTCTAAATGTTTAATTAAACATCTTTGTAAGTAACCCGAACGACTTGTTTTTACAGCCGTATCAATAAGACCTTCTCTACCAGCCATACAATGGAAAAAGAATTCCTGTGGTTGTATTCCAGTCATGAAGCGACCATCTATGAAACCACCTGCTCTTGGAGATATATCATAGGGAGGGAAACTTGGTAGTGATCGTCCAGAAATCATCAAAGGCGGTCTTTTGCCTTCTAATTCAATTTGACCTAATAAGCATGAAATCTGCATAGTATTAACGGTTGAACCTTTCGCTCCTGATTGCACCATTAATTGTAAATTGTTTGAAGGGAATTTCTCTAACAATCCTTCGGACAGACAAACGGTGTTGATATTATTAGTGTATGAGTCTAGCATGTTTTTATATTGCCTGTCCAAATTCGCACGAAACTTCGGATCTTTTACCAACATTTCACCGATAGTGTCTTTAAGATTATTGTCGTCAACATCAGCGGGTAATTCAGTTGCTTTTACACCAGCAACTCTTCCAGCCTGTCGGACTAAAGATATTATTTCATCACGCTTTTTATCAGCTTCTTCTACAACCAGAATATCTTTGACACCAAGAGTAAAACCAATCCATTGCAAGTAGAAAGTAAAACCCTTTGAAAATGAACTTAAAACTGCACTAGAACTGTCTCCTCCATATAAATCGTACATGCAATGGACTAAGCCATAAGGTGTTGCTCCATAGTGAGTCTTATCCAATACTCCACATAAAAGTTCTCCTTTTCTAATAACCACCTCAGCTTCCGACATTTCATTTGAATTTGAAAATGGGGTACCCCCATAATTCCAAGGTCTTGGAGGTTCTTTTTGCCATGCTTTTGCACTAATCTTTGCTTTCCCAGTTAGAGAAATATAGGGTTTACCTTTAGGTATGTTATTTATTATTATGGTAGACAAAACTTGTTTACCCGACCACAGTGTCACTGGTTTTAAAATAGTCGGGGGAAGTAATTTAATTTCACCTTTGTGATTAGATAATGCTTGAAAAACTAGCTGTTGATAATCTGCTTTGGTAAAGAAGGTACCACGTAAAGACATCCTCACTCCTGATATGACATGATCTTGAATTAAGCCACTTAGTGGAGTTCCATCCTTTGGTACAAGATATTGCTTCCTTACAGACATAATATTATAAGCCTCGCTTCTAGCAACTTCATTTTGCGGGAAATGTGCATTCATCTCATCACCATCAAAATCAGCGTTATAGGATTTACAATTGGCGTAGTGAAGTCTAAGAGTTTTTTCACCCTTAAGAATTCTAGCTCTGTGAGCCATCATACTGGGCTTGTGCAATGATGGTTGTCGATTTAATATTAGTACATCACCATTCACCAAGTGCCTGTGAACTATCTTCACTCCTGATGTTTTATATTCATCTGGTGTAAGCAATTTTTTTGCAAGACTTTTTCTTTTTTCTATTGAATCTGGAGGTATTCTTATTGTTCTACCATTTTTTACTTCGAGCTTTTCAGCTCCAGGATGTTTATTTGGGCCGTTAATAACCATTTTTCTTAGTTCATCCACATTCCACTCAGTAACAGGTACAGGATATGTAAGTTTAGTAGCAAACGCATCCGGAATACCTATTTCATCTATATCTACATTAGGGTCTGGTGTAATAACCGAACGAGCTGCAAAATTTACTCTTTTACCCATCATATGCATCCTTATTACACCAGTTTTCTTTTCAAGTATCTGCTTCAATCCTTGACTGGTTACACCTTGGCCTTCACAACTGAGTAATTGGTTTATATGTTTCTGTAATTCTTGCCACAATGTGTGCAACTTTTCTGGTGGTGATTTACCCATAACACTTTCATAGGCTTGTCTTGGTTGTTGATCAAGGCTATCAATTGCTTTTTGCTGGTCAGATGCTGTCAAAACTTGCAAAACTACCCTTGCATTATTTGCCGTAACCATTATAGTTTTATACACATTTGTCTGAGGATGTTCAATTAATTCTCCATTTACTATGTTGCATGGTCTAACATTAGGTGGTAACACTGGGACTACTTGCATAAAAAATACACTAGTAATTGGTTTAGTGTTTGCATATTTAAGTATTGGGAAACAGTGTGTAAGAATGTCTTCATCATTTTGCTCTATTGCTTTGCAGTAGAGTTTTAAATCATCTGGCATTAATATTTTGATACCCTTACCACCACCCTCAGCACTCAAATTGTACATAATCTTATTATCAGATGTTGTTACTTTAATTAATTTACTTCTGCAGTATAGACAAGTTTTAGATACGGTTATAGCTTTAAAGAAATTATTGATAATTTTAGTCCGTAACTTAAATGTGTTCTTATTTTGAAATATCTCTGAAATAGCATCCCTATTCTTTAAAAGCTTTTGATACTTTCTTATAACTTTATTCGGTTTTGTTGGTGATTCGTCATCCTTTTTATTATCTTTAACATCACCTACAAAATTTTCCAAATCCAAAGCAGCTGTAACTTGACCTGCATCAAGTAATTCTAACTGTAGTTTTAATATAAACTTCATACGATCATCCATTTGGATTTTAAAACATTTGAGGCAAGTTATACGAAAAAGTGTATAAATGTTCTTTATAAATAATGGATTAACAACAACAAGGGGTAGTTCAATATGTCCGAAATGTCCAGGGCAATTTATTAGAGTATTTGTACACGTTGTACAAAAATCATTTCGCTCCCTGATTGGTCCTAAGGCAGGATCGTAGAGACCGGCTTTGGTTGGGTTACCCATAGAATCGAAAGACGTCATGTTTGTAATCTTTGCCACACTAAGTTTTTTGATGTCCTCATCATTAAACATTAGGAATTGAATCGAATCTGGGTGAACGGATGTCAATCCCGTCACGGCGGAAGTAAACCTCGAGTTGAAATCCATGTTTGCTTCTGTAAAAGAAATGTTCTTACAATAACCTTATCATTTCTTACCTTTAAATGAAATGTTATAAAGACAAAATACAAAAAGCTTACTTATTAATTTTAGATACAGATGTATATTAAAATAAATTTAATTGTTTTAAAATAACTAAACAAAATCATAATATCATCACATGGCTTTATTTGACGTTCAATTCTCACGTTAAGTTTTGACTTTTGACATTGACATTATTTTCACTAGATAACTAATATTGTGGGTTGCAAGTGGGTTGTGGGTAAAGGCGAGGAAGACTTTCTCCCTGTTTATAGAAAGTGTTCCTTAAAGTGGGTAGTCAAGTAAGTAGTATTTGGTAAAATACTGAATTTCATGGATTCTGTCTACTGTCGAATCGTAAGAGGAAATATATACTAGAGTTTATTATATTACCCTATTTTTATACGAAAATAAAATTAACTGAAGTATACGTATTGCCAAATGTGACTGTGCAGAAAAAATAATAATATGATCTAAACAATATTCACAAAATGTTATTTTTCTGCCTATAAGTATTGCTAGTTATATCAATGGTCTGTATTTCTTAACCAATTTCAATAGTACACCTATCTTTACTTACAATTCAATACTAAAGTGCATGTCAATTAATTTATTATGAAAAATTCCAATAGTAATATAATGAAATGTCTTAGAACCCGACATAAAACAAAATTCTAAACATAAACGTGTAACGAATTTGTCAGTAGCGGTAACAAACATTAACTTGAGAATGATATACCTAATTTAAATTAAAGTCTGCAATATATGTATCCACCAACCCAAATGGAGGGGCGTGGTAAAATAAGCTCCAAACATTCTGAATACTCCTATTCAGAATATTAGCTCCTATTAAACTCTATTAAAGTCTCCACTTCAACCCAATATTTACGACTTGTTATTATTATTTTTGGCTTAACCACCGTTTATATCACTGTAAAGTCATTTGTATATAATGTGTGCTTTGTAATTATATGAATGTTAGTATTCATTAAAAATTATGTTATTATTACTTACCTTATTTTAAAATTATTATTAAAATTATTGATAATTATATTAAACTATACAGTATACAAAGATGTTGCCAGCTTTGATTGATATAGCGTCATATTCTATTTTCTGTATTGGCAAAATTTTAATTTATGTGTCAATTATTCACACAGCAACATGGCGGCGCAAGATGAAGTTGACGTATGTGAAAGTTGGGAGGATATGGACGAAATTGGTGTAAGTTTATTTGTGAAATGTAACACTAACGTTACGTATCATCAGTAACAAGGTTAAACAACGTAACTGTAAATAAAATATCTGGTTTCAGTTAGACCGGAAGATCAAACTTATGTCTAGCGTACCGCCGCTGAAAGGTTGCAAGGTTACAAACGTAATTGTGGAAGAGAGCGCGTGTATTGGGTCTCAGTGCGTTATGCCGGAGCCAGCTATTCGTATACTAAAGCGTCCGTCGTCACTAGGAAGCGGGCAGCTAAATGGAGAAAGCCGCGCGCGGCCTGTGAAAACATTGGAACAAAGGCAGAAAGAGTATGAGGAGGCTCGCTTAAGGATACTTGGCGAAGCTCGAAGTCCAGAGGACGTTATCGATGATAAGTAAGCAAATATTATTTTGTCGAAATTTTAATGTTTTATATGTTTTTAAAAGAGTTAAAATCTGTTTCAGTCTCACTCGGCTCCAAGATAAATTACAAGCGAATAATCTTAACGACAACCAAAGTGGCGGTAAAAGTAAAAACTGTCACAATGATAATAACAAAAGCAAAGAGAAAAAAGTTCTCGCCAGGCTACCACCAGGTGCTACAGCGGCCGGTGTCTATCCTTCACCCCCACCCCCTGGAGTCCTTGTCATAAGAACTCCTAGAGGTCCAGATGGAACCAAAGGTTTTGTGCGGAGGTAGCAGTACATGAATGCTAATATTAATATTATTATAATCCATCCAATAATTTCATCAATTATAGCCCATTGGACTTATATCTTTTGGAAGGTATGAAATGTGGTTATGTTATTTCACAATTTCTTAACAAATCAGATAGTTTTATTACTTCTTACTTTAATTTATATGTACAATATTTGTATTGCTATGTACTATGAATATAAACAAACAAATTTTCTCATTGAAACTTGCTATCATTAAGTTTCTACTTTGCAAGTAAACATTCTCAATACAAATGCCAAAGAAGAAATTGTGAAATATACAACTAATTATGAGTGCTCATTTCAGGGAACAAATTATATATATTGTAATATTACAATATTTTAGATAGACAACAAATTTATGAGATAGGCTCACTCACAGTCAATCGAAAGAGGTTTGAATCAAAAAGTATTATTAAACATACATATTTAAAAAATACCACATGTTCTTATGTCAAGGATTGTTAACAGATCCTTAGTTAGATTGATGAATATATCAAACATGATTAGTAATTCTTTAAAACAATTAAATTTTATGAATATAATACTTTTAAGTTTTACATAATGACATTCTACATATTAATTAAATAGAGATAGCACATGTGGATTTTAAATAAGCAAACACATCCTCTAATGATTGAATGAATTTTCTAATGAACTTTGTTCATATAATTCATATTGTGTTGAATTCTAGTGATATACATAGTAACCACACCATAAATGTTTATTTATGGTGCATAATTAGATAATAATATAAACACAACAGAGTATTTAGTCAACATCATTACATAGTATACAACAAAGTCACTTTTTCTGTCTCTATATCCCTTTGTATGCTTAAATCCTTAAAATGATGTTATGGATTTTGATGTGTTTTTTTTAAAAGATAATGTGAATAGAGAAGAAGGTTTTTATATATAATGCATGGAAAAATTCGTAAACAAACACTTATTATTTTAAAAGTTACTACAGTGATGTCATGTCATTTCACCCATGTTGTGGGTTGCCACTATTATTTATAGTGCAGTACTTGAATCAGCCATCACAAGGTATGGTGCATTTCTGAGATATAATGTTAATGTTGCTTATTAACACAATGAGATTTTAGTAATCTTATGAATCCACTGTTATACTCATTTTTAGATGTATGCTGAATATCATATATAATATACCTCAATTAAGTTTGTATATAAATACTCTTTTGTAAAAGTATTTATAATCATTAAAAATTAGAATCCTTTACATAAGAACATGTGGTAATCATTCATACCTTATTGTTTTTCATACCTCTTGCCCTGAAGTTTATTTGTGCTAAATGACATAAAAAGAACCTTTTATATCTAGCTTTTTTACATAATTAAAAAATGTTATAGTGTAAGAATAATGTTACTTGTACATTTTAGGCTATTATTATGTTTTAGTTTAATGTGTTACTGCTTTGAGGTTCTGATATCATCTGAGGAATTTTGTTAAAGAAACATTGATATTATGACTTGTGAAGTTTTGAAGTAAGGAGTGTTAACATCCCTAAAGCAAGTATCACATCTTAATTCTCATGGTGCACAAAGCTTTATCAGAAATTTTATATCTTGTCATGTTTGTATAACTTATTTTAGTCATGTCTACATATGGCATACTACATACAGCCTAGTCATTTGTTTAGTGTTGTTTTTATTATAAATGATGGTAATTTTTTTTAATGAATAGTCAACACTTGTTTTTTGTTTAGTGTTTAAACTTAAATATATAACATACACTGAGTGTACAGACTATTAGTTGTTTGTTTGTTGGAAACTAGCATACATTTCGTTAAATTGCTGTGTAAGGCTTGACCAACACATACTAAATAAAATAAAATAAAGGCTTGTAACATTTAGTTTGATTTTTTAATGTTTTGGCAACATTATAAGCATGGCAGATATAATTTTTCTTATAAGGCTTTATATATAATTCAGTAATATTATTTAGATTACAGTTATTATGTAAAATTCACACTTTATTGTGTATTAAAAAAAAATACATGATTTTTTATCTGTTCTTTTGAGTAAAAAAAGCTATTCTTAACTGTGATAAACATTTTGATGTAATCTAAATAAAATCTGACATTAAATTTAGGTTAGCTTTAACATAATACTTGAGGATTGTGATATAGAAATAATCATCTATAACAAGCCTTATTATCCCATCTTTTATTTAATAAATAGATAAATAAATAATTTCATTTTAAATTTAAATAATATTTAAAGTTTCCTTGGCCAAAAGTATTGGATATTTAATTAGATTTTTGTAAGTCAATAGAAAATTCGTACTGTATATTATATAAGTAAAAAATTGGTATCATGGTTTATTTATCAATCCATACATATTTCAAATGGATTCGATCTGTAAGCATTACTAGAAATAACATTATAAAAATTATTGGTTGAAATGATGGCTTCAAAATGGTAAATTGTAAAGAGCTTAAAATGGGAATCGTTACTTACCTATTTTTGTAAATATAACATTTTATATAACAATTGAGTAGTTGATATATTTTTTACAAAGAAGTGAATCAGGTTAAGGCGATTTCATGTATTCAATAGGATTCTTTAGCCTTAATGATATTTGTAACAGAGAACAAATTAAAAAATAGTTTTCTTTTTTTTTAATGTGTAAACATTGTAATATTTGAAAATGGAACCTATTCGTTTCAATAGCAAAAGAATTGATGGTGTGGAATTGATTTATCTGAGGCTTACATTTTAAATGAACGCAAAATGTTGCAAGAATAAATATATCTCGAGATATTGTAGTTATAAGTTTATCAACTGACTTGTAAATAAAATTTTGTAATACTAAACCTTATTAGTGCCAATTAACATATTTATTGCTTGCATTAGATTTCGTGTATGTATGTTTTTCTTTCGAACGTCGAGATGATCATCACAAAGCATTTATTCTAAATGTCAATACAGCTTTATCGAGAAAGCGATAATTATGATTTTATATAGACAAACATCGATTAATTTAAAGTAAATGGACGGTACTCGTACATATAAATTGCTCAATAGTAACGAATCAGCGATACGTAAAGAGGTCTTTATATGATATGCATTTGTTACAAAAATGATTGAAAATGCTATCTTATCAATCAAAAGACGTCAGGGATAAAACAAGAGATTTTTGAGTAATGTAAATCATATGATGAGATCGTAAAATGAAGTGCGAGTTGCAGTCCCATTTAATGTATTTTGGTTGAAGTTATCTTAAAAAAGGTTAATTCACATGGCCGATAATGTAAATGTAATGGAGATTACTCACTAAGCGTACTGCAACAAATCCGATGGTTCGGATATTATATTGAATACTACGATACTTACTGACCGGTGGAGTATTTCTTTTTTTGAGGTATATGGACGATTTATTTCAAATGCGCCACATTGGTTCGTTCAGCAGTAATTAAAGTGTGTCTTCGCGACATTTCAAGCCGATATTGGTATAGGACCATAGTCGGTTGCAATCGTATGTCGCTTGCGACGTTTTCGCTGTGTGCGTGCAATACAACACATGTAAATTGCGCTGCGGTGCGATTCTTTGCGGCGCGTTTGATGTGTATCGTACCTAACACGCACGCATTCATAATCAAGTAAATGTTCTGGGCGAGTTATTTCTATTAAATTAATATCGGTACAGTAAAGTTATGGAATGATCAACTGACCGGACCGCTTGCTCGGCATTATCGGACAAATCGGATGAATAAATAATAATTCGAAAACAAAACACTACCTAATAAAATTGTTGTGATTCGGGAACTAAATGAGAATCTTTTAATCTGACATTATTTAGTTTAAGAATAAAATGTGGCACAATATTTTCAATCTTATTTATAGAAAACGAAGGTACAATTTACCTTGGAACTCAGTTTTGAGTTTATCTAATTACCTAATGGATGTTCCATCCATTGCGGTTTACTCTTCTTTAATTTTAAGTAGTAGACGTATTAGTTTATTGATTTATATTTTAACCGAAATTATTATTAAAATTGTTGAAAAAAATTGGATTTTATTTTGTCTATCAGTTCTCATATTCAGTATCTACAACAACAACAACAATAGCCTGTAAATTTCCCACAACTGGGCTAAGGTCTCCTGTCCGTTTGAGGAGAAGATTTAGAACATATTCCATTTTCGAAATATTCAGTATCTAGAAATATGTACTTAACGTCGGTTCTACGCTTAGATCTTTAAAATTATAATACATACATGGATACTGAAGTATTGACAGAAATGGCGAGATTATAAAACTTCCTTAGCCTTATGGCTTAATGGATAGAATTTGTGAATCCTGACTCTAAGTTGCAGGGTCACACTAGATTAAGCACGACTAGTTACTAGTTAGCTTTAGTAGGTAGGTAGGTACTAGGACCATACCTAGGCTAGGTATGGTCCTACTATTCATATGATGGTATTATTATTACATTTTTCCTTTATTAACAATGGATTAGTGACGTTAATCGGTATATTTGATAATTATAATTATTCTGCAAATGACTTGGTTACATGAAACAACTGCATGTGAGCTTACACTGGCCAACTCTATTTATTTTAAACCGACGCAGAAAAATAAAGTATCATAATTTGATTTATCTACACTAATAGGTTTAATGTGAAAAGATCTCTGTCTGTTTGTTTGTTCCTCTTCCACAAATAAACCACTTAATCGAATCTGATGAATACTTGGTATCTAGCAATCCTGATCTCAAAAGGAAGCATAGACTACATTTTCTACCTAATATCTAACAATGAACTACTAAAACGAGAGCTTAACCGCGGTTTAGCACAACTCTTACAACTGTTAAAACTTGTGAAACCAGTAAAAAGCAGTGATCTGTGTTGGAAAATAGTACACCGGAAGGTTATGTATGAGTATGTTATACACCGAATACGCGTGTAGTAATTTTCGATACATACGTACAAACGTACGTATATACATAATTAACGTTATTATGTATGTATTTATTTTTCTTTTTTTAAAATTATTTGACTAACGCACTAACAGTGATAACGATACAATATTGCAATAAACATCCGTTACTATGCGCAATGTACAAAGATATACTACATACAAATTCATACTAAAATCCATACAAACAGAGGTCACTTTATTAGGACTATATCATTTTTGTCGGTGACCCTTTCTTCACGTTTCCATACAATAATCTGTTTGAAATTAGTATATCTGCTCTATATACAATTAGAACTGTAGGCATTTATTTCTTAACTTTAGTTATTGCTGTTATCTTCCATCTAACGACAAATTGTAATTTACGGTAATAAAAGTGCAATAAAGCTTTTGCACGCGATGTCTAAGTTATTCCTAATTGCCTATGTAGTATGGTAATTTATTTCAAATAGAAATGATGCATTTTATCCTGTGTATAGCAATGAACTCGTTAAAAAGTGTATAAGTAAGAATTCGCCGGGAGTGGACATGACATACCAGGTTTTATTCAGGAAGAAGTCAATCAATTATAAAAATATTATTAAGTAATCATCATCATATTCATTATCATATCATCGTATAAAACAAAGTCGCTTACCGCTGTCTGACCCTATGTTTGCTTATATCTATAGAATTACGCAACGGATTTTGATGCGGTTTTAGATAGAGTGACTCGAGAGGAAGGTTTTTATGTATATAATACATGGACAATACAGTAATGAAACATGAAAGAATCTGTTGTATATTTAGTAGTAGTTATTAATAAATTGGAAGTTTAAATGATTTGTTAAATATATATCTACTTCTGAATATGATTGAAAAAGTAAGTGTAGCACGTCACGACAGCAATAACGATTATATCAAAGTAAGAAACATGAACTCGAGACGAAAAATAAGTTAAACGTGTAACATAAAAGTAAGCTGTGACAAAATCGATCAACTCCATAAATAAAAGATGAGTTTTAAATTATTATTACAGAAATTAATGTGACTGGCTGCCTAAATAAACTCAAAAAACTATCTTTTAAATTCATCGTTGAAAGATTTTATCTATGATCAGTTATGATAATATAATATTTTCCATCTCGTTATTTTGATGCAATAAATTATAATATTCTCAAACGTTAAAGATGTTTATCAAAAGATACTATATTACTACTAAACATATTTGTTGCGCAACAGCCGAGTTGTCTAATTAGCATACTTGCTTAAAACACTACTGTTGACTTCAAGCTTCATTACTTTATAATAGTTGAGCGACCAGTTGACTCGATAAAATGGCTGATTTAGGAAATTTAAGTGAACGTGATCGCGCTGTGCTGAGGAGTATATTTGATCCGACTGCGACGATCGGCGATCTTGCTGATGACGGTGATAACTTCATTGAAGATGAAGGTAAGGAACAGTTCATTAAAGTTCATTAATTTCACTCAAAGAACCAGCAAAAACAAAGAAATAAAGTTGGTTGGAGAATTTGTGGCAATATTATCCAAATAGGTTTCTTTTACAAAACGTTATCAAAATCACGTGTAACAAATAATTATCTGGGAAAGGTTTTGTTTGAGTTAAAAATTAATATTTGATAAAACTATAATTAATGCTTTATATTTACGTAAAATCAATTTTGATGTTTTTTTTTAAGCAGAAATATGTCTCAAGAAATAGGAGTTTCGTTAATACAAGAATAAATATAAATAAATCAGTAATACGAACAAGCTTTTTCATTTTATTGAACGTTCACGAGGAATGCTGACCAATTAAGTTGTTGATTTATTTTGTTTTGTTCTTTAACAGAGAGTAGTCGACAGTACACTTTGCGACGGGATAAGATTATATTTCTTTAATTAATTTCATTTGGGATCACATCACAACCATAAGATAGTTGAAGAATATTTTGCAACAAATACAAAAGAAAAAATAAGCCTGATATTAATATGTAGGTTTCCTTATGACGTTTGTGAGATAAATTATAATGAATACAATTAATGACATTGTCTTTCTTTTATTAGTGTGTGTCTTCTGAAACGGCTGAATACAGTTGGACGAGATCAGTAATAGTGAGCTTATATTTTAAATATTAACTAAGGCTTATTTCGTTTTCAAAAAAGAGATAGAAATACAGAAATAAAATTGACCAAAACTTAAGTTTTATTTATTTATTTTATTTTTATTTTATTCAGGTAGGATAAAGTTAGAAAAGATAAAAGAGTTAATTTTAATTACTTATTGTTATCGTATATATTATATAAGAAATAAGCTTGTACCTACTGGACGAGCTGAGATGGCCCAGTGGTTAGAACGCGTGCCTCCTAACCGACGATTTCGAGTTCAAGCCCAGGCAAGCACCACTATATATATGTGCTTAATTTGTGTTTATAATTTATCTCGCGCTCGGCGGTGAAGGAAAAACATCGTGAGGAAACCTGCATGTGTCTAATTTCATCGAAATTCTGCCACATGTGCATTCCGCCAACCCGCATTGGAACAGCGTGGTGGAATATGTTCTAGACCCTCTCCATAATGGAAGAGGAAGCCTTATCTCAGCAGTGGGAAATGTACAGGCTGTTACCTTACCTTACCTACTGGACGAAGGGATTGAGGAGAGTTGATACAAGAAATTTAACGTTCGTTTTTGTTTTGTGTGCACCATATAATTATACCTATTATAACCAGCCATTGTTATATGTTTTATTCATACACGGATACCATAAATAACAACATATAGGACTGGTCTCTGTAATAGTGATTATATTAAGTAATGTTTGAAAACAGAAATTGCCATTTTTCAAAGTTTAAAGTAATTAGAATTAGAGTAAACAGTTTATTAATCTGCAGCTTAGTATGTTTTTAAATAAATAAACCTATAAATACATAGTTATCTTGCTTGTTACTCTGTATTTATAGGCTTTTGTATTATTGTACTGTTCAAGGTTCCGTTCGAATGTATAAAATATTTAATGTTTGATATTTCTATGCGAAGTTTAAACCTAATTATATCACCCCATTGAGAAATTATTGATAAGATGGTGCGATTTATTATATTGCAATTTAATTAGTTGCAAACTACAGCAATAACATATTAACTATTTTATAAATGCGAAAGCTGTGTTTATTAACGTGTCGTGTGTTAATGTGTTTAAATCACGCTTGAATATTTTTGTATTGATTTTCATAAAAATAAAACTTTATGGTATCGTAAAGGCCTTCATTGTAACATGTACATACTTAGCTTATTCCAATGGAATTAAGAATTTTTTTTTTGGAATAGGTTGGCGGACTATCACCTGGGCCACCTGATGGTAAGTGTTCACCAACACCCATAGACAATGACGCTGTAAGAAATATTAACTATTCCTTATATCGTCAATGCGCCACCAACCTTGGGCACTAAGATGCTATATCCCTTGTGCCTGTTGTTACACTAGCTCAGTCACTCTTCAAACCGGAACACAACAATACTGCGTACTGTTGTTTAGCGGTAGAATATCTGATGAGTGGGTGGTACCTACACAGGCGGGCTTGCACCACCAAGTAAAGATAAAAAAACCTTAGATTTACGTATTTCATAATAACTCTGTTTTATTGTGCACTAAGAGTTTATGATTCATATATATTTATTTGTAATATAATACTATTAAATATAACCTAACTATTTATTTCCACTTAAATTTTACTTCCAAAATTCCGAACAGTTTCGTCAACATTCAGAATCCCGTAACGCAAATCAATAGCGAATATCATAGATTAATCAATATTCAATTTGCTGTTGTCTCTTATCTTGGTAACAAAAACAAAACTTTTAACAGATACCACTGCGGCAGACGAAGACTCCAAAGCGTTATGCCTTCAAGCTGTGAAGCTGGCTGAAGCTGATAAGTTGGATGAGGCGTTGGAGCTTCTTAACAAAGGCATTTCGATCGCGCCGGAACGTGCCTCTGGATACAATGATCGAGCACAGGTGTTCAGACTTATGAAGAGAGACGATGGTAACTAGTATTGATATACTTTGATGGAATTTAAGATAACATAATTATGATTTAAGTCATCCAAGGGAAAACAAAATTTTAAACATTACTAAAATGATAATCTGCTCTTTTTGTTTAACAACTTTAAATTACTTACTCATTAATAGTGCAAGTTATATTTTTGGAGTTATAGTCTTCTATTTAATTCATATGCGACAAGTAAAAACATTCTATAAATCTCCCAGTGCTGGTTCTAAACTCGACTCCTTTTATCCCTCCACGATCCTCCAATGTGTCGTGAGATTCACATTTGACATAATTCAACACTGCTGTATATTTAAAGATATGAAACTGGCAGTTTACCAGCATTTTGGGTACCGATTATACCCAAAATATTCAGTTATGTTTGGTTCTTCATTGACAAGGTTTTTGAAGGAAATTAACATCACTGTTTAATCTTAAATATATGAATTACAGATGCAATGAAAGATATAGAGCATGTACTGCAAATTACTGAAGGTAGGAAAACCCGAGCACGCGCTCTCGCACTTTGCCAGCGAGGCGTGTTACTGCGCAAGCGCGGCGCAGATGACGACGCACGAGCCGCCTTTGCGGAAGCAGCTAAACTTGGGAGCGCTTTTGCTAAAAAACAGGTAATTGTTTTATAAATATATTAAGTACAACATTGAAAAATATTATATCATTCATAACAAAAACAACCTGTAAATTTCCCACTGCTGGACTAAGGCCTCCTCTTCCTTTGAGGAGGTTTGGACTTTATGCCACTACGCTGATTCAATGCGTGTAGGTGGAATACACATGTGGCAAAATTTCTATGATATAAGACAAATGCTGGTTTCCTAACGATATTTCCCTTCACTGCCAAGAACGAGATGAATTATAAACACAAATTAAGCACATGAATATTCAGTGATTCCGCAATCATAGGTTAAGATACACGCGTTCTTACCACTGGGCCATCTCGTATATCACTCATCACGAGCATTATCTTATTATGAAGTTTCGCTAAGGAGCGTTTATATTGACTTTGTAGGTTTACATAAAATATAAAAAAAACTTTTTGTTGTGCTAAAAGGTTATAGATAAAATAAAAGGCAAGACGGTGCGTTAAAACGATTAAATTGCTTGAGATTACAGATCATTTGCATTAGCTTTTGATGCTTCACTATACTTTTTCGACAGTCTATATGTTTGTTAAGTGTTTTGCTTTTAATTTATAATCTGAGTTATTTAAATATATATCATTTACAGGTCGTCGAACTCAACCCTTACGCTGCTCTGTGTAATCAAATGCTGAGTCAAGTTATGAGGGGTGAAAAGGAAATCAAATTATAATATGAATTTCTTTTTTTTTCTTATTTTGTATAATTAGTTTTATTTTAGGGTACGGAATAAATAAAACGCTTTGAATCTAATGGATTAGAAATGTATATTATTGAGTACAATCCACGATCACATTTGAGAAAACCACACATCCCTCGGTCCGATCGGCCAGACCAGAGTTAAAAACTCTCCATACATAAAACCACGACATCCTCGAAAATGACAATTTTACATTATTTTGAAAATGGCAAATGTAACTACGAATTGAAATTCTGTAACTACTCTATCAATAGTAATAATAGGTATATGCAATAAAATATCAATAGATTGTGTGAGGAAATTTTTATAAAACGTCAACTACATTATTTAGAACTTTCCGCACAAAATCCCTTATACAGTATTTAAAATTCAAAACTCGATAATATTTATATTAAAACTAGTGAGAGGCGACAACGGTACACTATAACGCAAATACAAAAGTGCACTTTAAAATGTTAAAGTTTTAATAAAGTAGTAAAAAGATTTCGCCAGCAATAGTTAACATAATGTATGAACACCGACTTTTCTGTACCTTATTTTTTTTTTTTTATAAAATAAACATAAAACCTCTTTGGCACATGTTGCAAAGAAATGTTTTAAAATATTTTAATCTGTTGTAGAAATGACGTTAAAATTGGCGCGAAATCTTTTTACTAAAAACGTGAAAGGATGATCATATCACAGAGATAGTTATAATATTGTGAGTACATTCAGTTCAAGCGTTACAGATAATGAAAAATGATATACATATATGAACTATTATAAAAAAAAAAAATATTATAATTACAAAGTTAATAATTTATTACAATTTTTCTTGGTAATATTATTGTTAATAACCCATTGCATCTATAAAGTTAAAACTAATATGATATAGCACATTTCGTGAATTATAATAAATATTTTTGACGCTTACACATAAACTAAATGAGCAATGGGCTTTATGACAAACGATCTTAGTTTATAATCAATAATACTTCGCAATTATACAGTAAAGTAATACTTCGGCTTTCGTATTTAAAGAATTATAATTCAAACAATAAGTAAAAATATATTTATTACAATATACGACTTTGCGGAATTAAATTAATAAAATACTTTTCATTACAAATATTTTGTAGTTTTTCAATATATCTTGAAATTGCACACGTCTAGTATAGCATGTCAAAAATGCAATGTTTAAGTTGTTATCAGGTAATAGTTTATGCAGCACGATATCGATGGAGGAATAGGTTGTAAAAAAAATAATTATTAATTTGATATGTCACGTTTACGAGGAGTGACGGAAATAAAACAATTGAATGTGTGCACTCAGCACACATAAAAACAAAAAAAAAGCATCTGTCCAAAGCCAGCTGTCATTTTAAAGCGCGCTTTACTTATGATGTATAGAAATGTCATTTTACAATAAAAAAATGGAATTCTTCAATTTATGCAAGTCTTATTATTTTATTAGGAAGATGACGACTACGCCATTTTCTTAGTGTTACCATTATCATGGTATTGGATTTCCCATTTTTAATTTCGCTTTTTATTGTAAAGAACATAATAACTTTATAGACGCACAAAAATAATGGCGACAGGCGAACTACAATTACGCATACCAGTTTGTATGTTTGTGTCAAACAAATTACATTAGTTACTAGCGTATTTTGACGTGTTTACTAAAAGATCTTTCAATGAAATGTATTTTAATAAATTTGAAAATAAAGCTATATTTCAATCTGTACTAACAGTTGTTCAAATATAATACTTCCCCAACAGATGTATTAAAAGTCAATTTTCAGAAGCCGTTTATTAGAATCGTAGATTCGAGTTAATATAATATTAGTTTTAATTTATAAATCAAGTTAATAAATTTATGTGATTTTTCATTTGATTCTATATAATTTATATGTTTTATAAACAGTAGTAAATCAGAACTTCTGCGGAGGTAGGTACTTAATTTTTAATTCATAACTTGGATTTGCATTCAAATAAGCCATGAGGCAAATACGAATCGAATAATATTAAAAAAGGTGCGATTATTAATTAAAATTTTATGTGATACAAATATTAATTTAGCAATTTACTAGTGACTAAAAATGTGTTTATATTTTAATTTAAATAATTTACGCAATTAATAAAAGTAAGTACATATTTCTGAAGTGATGCTTCTTAATTTATTGGACTCTGCAACTCATGCAAATGAGCGAGGAAAATTTAGATATTATCTGGGCACGCATATTATTTATCTTTATAAACATCTAAATATTTACTTTCTTCAATACCATATATATATATTTTTTTAAACATACAATGTGTTACAAGCTTATCACCTGCATACAGATAGTGGTTACTGGTCACTGGTATTGCCAGAGCAATATCAATAAGTTTTGTTACAGAGATTCTATAACAACACATTTCAATAATTATATTTATAAATGAATACAAGCGTGTATTTCACGTTTTTCATTCACTAGTAAAATGCAAATACACACATAAAAATGGAAACGATTTAAAAAATGTCATTCTTATAATATTAGGAAAAATTTATATACACTTTTGGCACAGGCGACGTGCAAAGACTGCTAATACGACACCATTAAAATACGTTAAAAATATTAAGAGTATACTAAAACCTGTATTAACTACGGGCTTTTACTAACTGGGTAATTAGGCCTATAAAGCGACTGCCAATGATTTTCCATATTTATTTCTACAATATTTAATATAGTCAATACACTAAGGAATTATGAAGTACAGCTACATAATATATTAATACTATATCAGAGACTACGCAAATTAATATCAATATCAATCAATCAATAATTTTTTTTCTATTAATCTTATTTAATTATTATATAGCGGGCAACACTTTAGCAATTAAACTGCCAAATTTGTGTATATTTTCAGCTTCATTTTTGTGTATGGCAATGTTTTACATGAACTATATATAAGTTATTTTTAATGTCCGTTATACATTGTCTTTCAAATATTTCGAATTTGGTTAAGAAAAGCAATGTTTAAAATGTATTTTAAGCAAAAAGCGTGAGGGTTACATTGAGTTTCATTTGTCATAGAAAAGAGGCTTAGATACAACAATAACGTAATAATAATGATAACGTTATATACAAGTGAGATCTTAGCAAATTTATTTGTATAACGTAATTATGACTACAAGTTTCATAAACTCTTTTTATCTTATCTAAAAACCGACCAAGTCAGTGAAGTATATGTCGAAAGGCGTAAGCTAGCAACACTACATGATACCAGATGAAAAAAAGAACCTCTAACATTGAACTAGTCAACTAGCTATAAAAATTGGTGTTCAGAATACAGTGACGATTCCGCCAAATCTCAATGCTGAGATAGAAAGATAAAATATATATATACTCATTATATATATTAGAATAAGGATGTGAATACACAAGCTATAATATTCAGTGTAACGCGGTTTTTTTTCGTACTTATGAACCTGACATAAGATATCAATTATTGTACTATGTATTTTGATGTTTACTAAATTTATATTAATATTATTTATGGCGAAATTTGATTTGTTTATGGTAACTTATTATCAGTGTAAGCTCTTTTATTGGTCGCAATCACCTTTTTTGCATATTATAGCTTTTGTGTTCATAATTAACTATTCGAGAAATATTACGAGTATTATTTAAAATAATCTGTTGGTTATAATCGAACCGTAGTGTCGCGATAGTTTTGAAATAGTGATCAGTAATTTTAAACCTAAATAAGCTAGCTAGCTGGGTGGGCGTTATAAAAACACTTTTAATAATAGCAAATAACTTTTTCTTTCTATACGTTATGTATAAATGTCATAGATTATAAATATATTTAATCCAAATGTCATTTGTCAAATTGAAATATTTTAAGTTTTTTTTTTAATAAAAGTGTTTTTAATATTATAGGGTTGTTGGGAATAGTGCCATAGTATTAAAAACACACATGTACTAACAACAAGTAATAAAATTAAACGAAATTAAATAATTTTGGATTATTAATACACTGCAAAAAGTGTTTTATTATATTAAGTATTCTTAAGATAATAGTTGTTTTTATATTACCCTGATATGTATTTTTATTGGATAACACTTTGATCATTTATACTCTACAATCTACCACAGACTAAACAATGTCAATGAAATCATTCAAATGACATCAGTAGACATCAAAAATAATTTAGTCTATGGTTAGAGTGAAAACTCATTTTTATGTAATTTCTATTTCTCTTCAATACATCTAGTCGGTGATGTAAATTACTGTCAATACTATTCTATATATGAACCTTGAAAATAAAATATAAAGAAGTTAATATTTACTGAAAAATGGATTTAATTGTCTATGTTTGAAGTACATATGTGTTTGTAACAGTGCACGGATGGGGGTAAGCGCAAAGACGCTCTACTTGACTCCCTCTCCAGCTGATTGAATTTGTATGTCGACACATTTTCATATCTGGATAAAAACAAAATAGCTGAACAAACATTTAAACTCTGATATACATAGGTCCTTATTTAAATTAACTGCTTTTCTAATGTCCACAATTCAAATTAATAAATTGACGTTAACTACTTTTTCAGTTTCAATAACAAACATTACTTGACAAAATTAAAAACGCATCAATTGTTTGAATATATTAAAAAACATTTATGCTTTTTAATCTGTATTTGTTTTAAGGTTTCATACATGATAATTTGAAAATGAGTCGACACATTACACTTATTTAGTACTAAGCTTAAAAAAATAATATTAAATATTACACCTAAAATACAGAATAAAGAAAGCCGTTACACCGAAACTTTTCAACTCGGTAAGGTCATAACAGGCATTATGAACGTTATTGATCAAACCAAAAGAAAATGTACCTAAAGCCCTTCTCGGTAAGATTGGTTTTCCAATAACGTCCGTTGGAAGAATACTTATTATTATATAAAAATTATAACATCTAAAATGTCATTTTATTACTTTCAATTTAGAATCAACTGCTTTTCATTTAATTTAATTTCACATTTCATTTTTAATCTAGCAAGGTTATAATTTATTTATTATATGTAGTTTTATTTTATTTATTATAAATAAAGTTAGTAAGGCTATTTTTAATACACGATTATTAACATCTAATAGCTTATTTGCGGTGTGATTAGACGATGGAATGGAAACATGAAACATATAAAATAGTTTATCTAATACGAACATATACTATACTTTGAACAAAATGGTACAACGTTGAAAGATATCGTCTAATGAAACCGCAATTTTAAGGAAAGCACGTTAACACACTCACACACACAAATCCATTCACGGACATCATCTAAAAACATGTTTTCCGTTCATAACCACACAAAAGGATAATTATTTAAATGCATAAACAACAAACAAACTTAAATAAAACCATAGACAATGAAAACTTAATGACAGCCACAATACAGCCGTATTCGCGAATAAATGTTAAAAATGTTTAAAAAAATTAATGTCATGTTCATAAAGTTTAACTAACAATAAAAATAAATAACAATTATTTGAATAGAGATTCAAATTCAATCGAGTTAATTAATAATTAAACAAATATTGCCTCGGAGATTATAGAACGAAATTATTCAAATTTAGAAGAAAGATGGCGCCATCCACACGACACGACATACAATAACATTCTAATTACAAACACTGATATGTGAATGAGAAATTATACCGAAACCTCAGTCACACAAGTAATCACATGATATACTTTAATGTACGAGCTAATATAGACTTTATTCAATTGTATTTACGGACGAAATCACTTTGTATAATTTCGTCATTAGTTGTGTGAAAATAATAGCTTCCTATATTTACTATGTTATCAAGTGGCCCCAAGATTATGATATTTAAAAAGTCTGTCTAAAAGAACTATTTTATTTCACGATTAATAAAAAACCAAGTTAATATTATAAATAACTGTCAAAACATTGTTATAATACATTAGTGGAAGATATTTTCAATAATGGAAGCTTTTTAAACATTTTTTATCTATGGTTAATGACACAGATTAAATATAAACAAGTAATGAGTAACCACTTATACAGACTATAAATAATAGAGAGCAATTCTTCTAAATAACATTAGGTACTATTATAACGACGATTTACATCCACATAATATTGCTTTGGATAATTCGTTGAGATAAACTTTGATATTTATTGCGTTTCAAAACAATAACTACACAACAATAAAGTCATGTCGCATTGGATGGAAGAAACAGTACTTGAGTAATACTCAGGTAAATTAATTAAAAACTACGAGGAAATGAGCAAATTATTCTCTCAAATTCCTTAAATGGAATAAATAAACTTCTTCACTCTTAAAGATTAAACAAGTCAGAGTTCGAATCTGAAACGAAGTGATTATACGATGAACGAGACAGCAAACGACGTATGCCTTAAGAGTGACAGAGAGAGTCGACAGATGAAGTTCAGAGGCCACCGTCAGGACAGCGCTTGAGTTAGCTTCAATGATGCAATAAGATGACCCTAAAATAACAAATTATAATACCATTAAACATACATATAAAACGAACATTCAGTATAATATATTCACAATTAAATTAAAAAAAAAATCGGTTTGGAAATTCTATATCTTAGCAATGCATGGTCTTTTCAAATTTAATAAACAATTTTTTTTTTAAATAATCATAATTTAATTATTAAAACTCATTAATAAATAATTCTATATCATGTAAATATATATCTACTTATATGCGTATTATAAATATGAGGTTTGGCAAATATTATTTACTAATGGTAACATTTAGAAGTACTCAAACCTTAGTAAGATAAGGTTCTAGAAATCGTCTTACCTGCAAGTTCACACATGTTGTACATACTCCGGGTTGAGGAAGGAGAAGCCCATGAACTCGGTCTGATCAAGATTCATCATGAACAGCTTGTCCGTAGGAGTCAGTTCGGTCTTCTCCTGAGTGAACTGCTTGTCAAAGTTGGACACGTCCTTGCGATGTTTCTGTGAAATAATGGGTAGCACGAATTATAATAGGCACCATTTTAACAAGACCCACAGATTTTACTCCTACAAGCAAAATATAATGGATGTATTTAATAAATTAGATCCTCAAATTTAAGCACTAAACGGTTTGTGTCTGATTAATTGACGTAAGTTATACCTGAACTTGGCTGACACGCTACCACGTTTCTAGATCTCCAATTAGGAATCTATCTCTAATTATGAATGTAATATAAAACCTTTTTCGAACCGAATCTTAATGATGTCTTTTATATAAAAGGAAATAGCAGCCGATTTCATTTATTTTTAATGTACGGGGACCAAGTTACGTAGTTAAGAAAACCTATAAATATCACTGTAATCAACTGATAATAAAATCGAAGCTTTGGGTAGGAAGAAAGTGCGTTTGTTGTTTCGCCAATAGTAAGAATCTTAAGTACGGACTTTTAATTTTTTACATTTCTTGAAAAATACCTTTTTTGGTTATGGCAAAGTAATCAACGTGTGAAATTTTAACGCGTGTGTATCGTAAGAGTTTATTATAAGAATGTTGTAAGTGACAGTTAATCGAACACACAAGCGCCTTAATCAACTGAGCAAACAAGCATTAATAAAGACGAATCGCGTCAGATGGGCGATCTTAAAATCAGAATAATTTTTGCGAGTAAAATGTTTAGCAAGACTTACGATTTTAGGCTTGAAGGGCGGTTGAACATCCCTGGCCTCCACCCTGGCCCAGTCGATGCGACGGAAGAATGCGTGAGTGCGGACGTCTTCCTCCCCCCGCATGCCGCAGCCGAGACGCTTCTGAGGATTCTTTGTAAGGAAGGATTTACATGCATCCTTTGCTTCCTGAAAGGGGAATAAATTGTTTTGATCATTTGATGAATTTATTGAATACTAGCGACCCGCCCCGGCTTCGCACCGGTACAATATTGATACTAAATATACTACAGAATTTGTTTATTTACGACATCACATTACAAACTTCTAAAATTGTCAATGTTCTTTACTATATTGTCCATTCAAAAACCTTCCTCTCGAATCACTCAATCTATTAAAAAAACCGCATCAAAATTCCGTTGCGTAGTTTTAAAGATTTAAGCATACATAGGGACATAGGGACAGAGAAAGCGACTTTGTTTTATACTATGTAGTGATTGTGAAGATTAGAACATGCGTTGCATTATAATTTTCAAATTCAAAGTGATTATATATAACAAAATAATAATGAAATAATAAATTGTATAAATACCGTATAAGGTAACCGATCAGTTCAAACACTTACTCACTCATAACGTAAAAATGTCTAAAGAAGAATGACTTAAGTACCTTGCTTAGCGTTTTTGGGTACGAAACGCTATTATCTGTGATCGCCGCGAAAAGTTCCTCTTCATCTTCTCCATCAAATGGCGGCTGACCAACAAGCATTTCATACAAGAGCACACCATACGCCCACCAGTCCACTGATTTTCCGTACGGCTGGTACAGAATGATCTCTGGGGCGATATAGTCTGGGGTACCGCAGAAGGTCTTAGTTGTTTTGTCGCCGGTGATTCCCTCCTTGCACATACCAAAGTCAGCGATCTTGATATGGCCGTCTTGATCCAAGAGGACGTTATCCAATTTCAAATCACGATAGATGATACCGCGAGAGTGTAGGAAGAACAAACCGATAGCGATCTCAGCGGCGTAGAAACTAAAATGAGTGAAAGAGAAATATTATTTTTAAAATATTTTAAATTATTTTTAACAAACAATGTAATCATCTACTAACACGGCGACTGGTTCTTTAAACTTGCCACATTGTTGGATCTGGAACATCAAGTCTCCACCGTTTACGTATTCCATAACGAAGTACAGTCGATCCTGTAAAAAGTTTGATTCACATATTTACACACACACATACAAACCAATGAGTTGATAAGGTAATAAGATTGCTAAAAACAACTTTTTAATTAAAACAGGAAAGACTTTTTCCTTTTGGCTGTGGATGGCTGTTTCAAATAACAAGATTATGTTTATTGTTGTAAATTATAAATTTACATTATAAAAAAAAAAGATCCCGCTGAGTTTCTTTAGCCGGTTCTTCTCAGGTATGAGGTATTATATTCCGAACCGGTGGTAGATTATCAACAATCAATAAGAAAGTGTAAACACTTCTATTTTGAATAAAGGTTTTTGACTTTGACTTGACTTTGACTTTAAATGAAAATTTGGAATTACTCACCATAGTTTGGAAACAGGAATGCAATTGTACGAGGAAAGGTGGCTTAGTGCTCAGCGCCAGCACTCGCTTCTCCACCATCGTACACTCGACGTCGTCGTCCTGGATGATGATATCCTTCTTCAGGATCTTAATGGCGTAGAGCTCATCTGTTCCTCGACGCTCCGCCAGCATTACCTATAATGATTGATAAAAATATAACCCACAAATGTTATTCGATTTATCAATTAACTTTAATAACAGTTGAAAACTTTAGTCCATTGGATTTTTAAACAGTCGTAGAACTTTATGTTGGATTTTATGGATCACCATCTATCGAAAATTAAAATCTTTTTCTAATTCTTTGTGATTATGAGCAAAAGATAAAGAAATTTTATTTTAGATGATATCGGTATAAGTGTCGTAAGAAGTAGTTTTTGTCTCTTGCCGTGCAAGTATCTATGGGTAAAATGTTTACAACAAGGTTTCTTTGTTGATATTCTAAAATAAATCAAAATAATAATTATATTTTATTTAGGTACGCAATATATGTATATACAAAACATTTTTTTGCAAAAGTTAAATTAAATATTAAATGGTTTTCATTTCACAAAAAGGGCTTTTTTAAGTGATTAATAATACCTTTCCAAAAGAACCCTTTCCGAGCACCATTATGAAGTTGAAATCGGTCGCTCGGATAACATCAGCAGCCGCCATGTTATGCGGAACCTCTCTATCTGGTGGTGGAGGAGGTCTACGAGCGCCCAAGTTAGTGCTCTTCATTTGGGTCTTCAGTTGAGCGAGATCCGCTCCTTCTTCTGGTACAGGTACATTGTAGAAGTCACCCTCTTCCTGAGTGAGGAGCTTGAACCAGCCTTCAGCCGGTGCCTTCATTACTTCGGAGATCCCGAATGAGAGAGATCCCATAAAATCATTGCGGGAAGTACGATCCCAATCCCATATCTGAAGAAAATCGGAAATAAGTTTCTTGATAAAAATATTTGAACAGTCAAAATGAAGACAAAATCGTGGATTACGCAAATATAACAAGGTCCAATTTAGACACGACATAATATTTCAAATATCTCAAGATATTGAGTTATTTAATATCTCTCAATTGATTTAAAACTCGAATATGTTAAATTTACAAAGACTTACGCAAAAGCGAAAAGCATTAAATCGATTCTTCCTAATGGATGATTTCGTCGTTTCGTCAGTAGTAACAAAAAATATAAAACTACAAGCATGTTCCAATATGCAAAAAGGTTTCATCAACGTTACCTCGATGAGGAGTCGTCGGTCTTTATCCTCGGGCTTAAGATCGAAAACGAGGGTCTCGTTCCATTCAGGGTTAAGTGTGCTACGAATGGTCTTGGTTTTTTTCTTAACGTTGTCCGAGTCCGGAATAAGCTTCAACTTCACGTAGGGATCAGACAGGCCGTTCGGATCCATAGGGATCAAGTTTCGACCTTGCTTCACTACAAGTGGAACAAATATTCGCCGTTCAATACACATTTTTTTTACATCAAGGATACGTAGTCACGAATCTAATATTAATAGGAAAAATAAAAATTATGTTCTTATTTTAAAAACCTTTTTCTTATTTAACGGTAATTGTTAATTGAATTGTTTTTGATGAATAGAAAGACATTTTTTAGAATAATTGCATGTTTAATAAACCAAATTAAACATATAAATAGTTTAACGTAAATTTTTTGGGATCTGTCGAATATACATTTCTTGTAGAAAATTGTTTCTTATTTCAAATATATCTAATTAATTACGACCTAAACGTGTACTTAACATTACTACAAAAGGATATTACCTAACAACGAAGCATTAATTAAAATGTAACAGTAATTATTTCAGTAAAAACAAATGAGTTAAAAGTATCGTATGTACTCATTTACGAAATGTACGCTCAATTACCAGTCCTAAAGAAAGTATGAATAGAATTAACTTAAAATATTACTTTGATGTAAAACCTCTTTGTTTACAGCACTTTTTTCCTTCAATTAAAAAGTAGCCTATGTCCTTTCACGGGCTCTAGACTATTTGTGTATCAAATTTCATTTTAATCGATCCAGTAGTTTTGGAAAGCGAAACACACAGACAGACAGAGTTACTTTCGCATTTATAATATTATTATGGATTAGCTCCTGCCAACTATCCTCGATCAAAGTAAAGCAAGAAAATATCATATAATCTGTATTATTTAATAATCAATAAGGCATTTCAAATGCACTAATAGAAGATGTTAAGATTTAAACGTACTCTTAAAAACTTAACAACTTTTTGCGCTTTGAAGGATTAGTACATTTACAAACAATAGGGTCTAAATATTCCTCTAGATTAGCTCACCTACGACGGTAAGTTTGTACCCTTGACAAGACACGGAGAGTTGGATGCGTCCGCGGCGCTCGGTGTGATCGCAGCCGCAAAGATTCGGCACAGACTCCTCGCAACGCTTGTGCACGTTCATATCGCATGCTACAAGATAAAGCCCTTCGAATTACTGTATTTAACAATCATGAAAGATTACTCATTAACAAGACATAACTACTTTAAATACTGGTTACATATATACACAAATCCATCAGCTTTATATCAAGATGAAAAGTATCAAGTGAGAAAACAGCTAGCTATTACAGTTTAAAAGATAAGACAGGAAGCTTAGGTTTACTAATAGAATAACAAACCTTTGGGTACTGAACCTCTTAAATGAAAATATGTTTAAAAGAAAACACAGAGTTGTTTTTGCATTTGTTATTGAAACAGTTCAGCTAATTGTAGATTATAATAAGACATATAAATCATGCATTATTGACAAACATATTATAACAATATAAGTGGTAAATTATATATAAAAAAAGTTTAGTTTAACGGTGGAAGAAATGCTCCTAACAGATTAAATTGCACGATAAAATTAAAGCAGTGTTATTGTTATGTACTAATAATTAATAATATTCATATAAATATATTCTTTAAGAAAACGTCATTTCGTCAAAATAAGCGTTAATTTGGATTCGTAGGTTATTGACTTGAAATTCAACAAAATAATTTAACACAAATTATTGCGTTCTTGTTTTAAATATAATCCATGCAAGATATATAGATATACATTTACAGGGTTTTAATTAAGGCTTGGAGCATAAATTTGTGTTTTTATTATGACTTCTAAGAGAAATGTCTACATAGAACACAACAAGAGCGAACAAAGTAAATAAAAATAAGAGCATGCTTGATGCTAGTGTTCTGAAGTTCTAAGCAAACATCAAACAGATATGAAATACGCAACTAAAGCACAAACAAGTAGCTTAGAATATAAAATTCCTTGTTATAACTAACTACATTTGTACAGTCAGAGTAAGAAAACCTTCATCAGTTTTCAAATTCATTCCTTTATCGAGTCTTAAATTCTTAGTACCTTTTGAATCCAAACACCAAATAATTGCGACGCAATAAAATTATCGCTCATACTGAGTACACGAAAATAGATCTGTGTGACGAACCTTTTCTTACCCTGACTGTACATTAAAGCGGAAAATACGTTAATTTGTAGGATTATTTCAACATTGAAATGCGAAAAGTCAGGATAGAGTTCGAAAACCATCAATTAATTCGGATCGATCTGAACTATTAGCGGATCAATTCTCTAATTCGACTTTTAAATTGGTTTTCTATGCCGAGTAAATTTACTTTTCGAGTGCAAGGGGACTTGATAGTTTCAGTATGCAGGCACACGTACGATTTTCACACAATATGCAGACATCTACGACATTGTACAGTGATTTTACAATTCCCGTGACATCAATCCATCTGCCGCTAAGGGGTTACGTCGGGTGCTAAGTTCCTCTGGGACCCATTTATTTATATTTTATACCTCCACATTTATATCCCTGGTGGGCGAGACCATGAAGCATTGTGCCACAATGGTCACAAAACGTTGGCGTAATGAACGTCCAATTGTTCCATTTGTGGGGAGCGTACGCGGCCTTTGCAAGAATAAATCATTTAATTAATTAGTACCAATGATCCCAAAAATATACAAATACATTAGGACTCCTCCCGTAATCGTCGTAAATGCCGCTCCTATACATGTGAATAAAACGATATACAAAATAGAGTTAGAAGAAAAATATACAAAAAAAAAAATACTAGAATAAAATACGCATAAGCATAAAGAACCACCACCAAGCTGAAAGATATCTAAGAAGGAAGCGGTAGGCTTTAGTAGCGGTAGGCGGTAGAGCTGAAGCGAAGCGTAGCTCGAAGACTGCCGTATGCGCGTTATACCTTGACATTTGAGGCCCTGATGGATTAGCCCGTAGAGAAGGGATCCGCAGTGATCGCAGAACGCCGGTGACGAGTATGTGTAAATTTTGAAGTTGTGTTTTGTACGCGTGTCCTGTTGTACGAAATCTTAATTAGCACGTAAGACATATTCACATGTTCATTCAAACAACAATTATGGTCTGCTGATGTATATACGACCTCCGTGGTCGAGTGGTGTGTACACCGGTTTTCATGGGTACGCTACTCTGAGGTCCCGGGTTCGATTCCCGGCCGAGTCGATGTAGATTACCATTAGTTTTCTATGTTGTCTTGGGTGTGGGTGTTTGTGGTACCGTCGTTACTTCTGATTTACATAACACAAGTGCTTCAGCTACTTACATTGGGATCAGAGTAATGTATGTGATGTTGTCTCACATATATTTATTATTATTTATATACAGTAGATCTAGTATTGTGTTTATCAAAACGTAAGTTATTAACGTGAAGAGCAACTTAATTAATACTACTACCGAATGCCTAAAGTAATTTCGAGCTTTTGAAATACTTAAACAATTTTATCGACAGCATTATGAGGAAGTTGGTAATTAATGAAAAGTAAATAATATTTCTCGCGATAAATATTTGTTCAGAGAAAAGAGAAAGATTGGAAAATAAACTCTACGACCAAGTAAACGTACGTTTCGACTGGCGCTTCCGTGGACAAAAAGACACCTATTCAATGGTGGAATTTTCCTGTTTTTCTGTCGTTTAATTAAATTGAAAATTGTGCATTTGTGAAAGTTCTTTATACTCAATCCTTTAGATGATAGAATTGTTAAATTCGTTCCCTATAACCGGAATTAATTTGGAGAGCCTATGAAATGTATACCTACCGTAATATTGAAATATCCTCTTTGACATATTTCACTTTAAATGAGGTCTGTTATTCAACTTTATTTACGTAACGCCTCTGAAGAGCAATTGCGAGGTCCAATGTTCATCTTCTTATAAATAAAAAATAATGTTTTGCTATATATTTGGACGATTATTAACGAGTTTCATGGCTGAATTGAATATACAATTAAGCACATGAAAACTCATGGACTCATTAATGGGTTTGAACGCTATTTTTAAACTAAATTCAAGTGTCCCTCTGGTTCATTAAGGTCCATATAGATAACAGCAAAATTGAAATAAATTTTGGTATAATACTCTTAAATGTAACGAATGCTTGTTTAATTTAAATGGCCTTAATTTATTAAAAGTAATTACTGACAGTATATACCGTTATTAACGACGTCCTAAATTATATTTTATTATTATTAACGCTGCGGTGCTTTCATTCCATTAAATGTTCGTATTGGTTACATAATCGTCTAAGCTAAGTTTGAATACAAATTGTTTTTATAGTATCTATGTACATTTAATGTGAAGTTTCAGCTATAAACCTTATTTATTTATTTATTAACTGTTTACTGCTGAAATTAAATCAAACGAGGTTCCGTCCGTGGCTTCACACGCGTTTTATTTGGAAGGGGGTTAGGAGGAGGGGGTCAGTGATATCAGACACAGCGATAGTTAGGAACTTGGTGAAGAATATAGTTTCATTTTCACGGACGCAGTCAGGACGAATGGTTAGTATATAAAATCACTTATATAAAAGTATCCGAGTCATAGTATCTACGTACAATGTACATTATCGTGTTGGGGTATTAATTTTATCAAAGTAATTGGCTCGCATGTAAATATGGCGTGCAGTGCGAGGCGCACTGAACACTTAATATTAATTAGCCTTTGTTGCGAAAACACTTTACTAAATGCCGACATTCGGTCACCAAACGTACACAACACTGTTATATTATAGCTTAAACTAGCGACCCGCCCCGGCTTTGCACGGGTGCAATACTGATACTTAGGTAATATACTACTCAACTTGTTTCTTTTCGACATTACATTAGAAACATGTAAAATGATCAGTGCTTCTTTACTTTATTGTCCACGTATTATATACAAAAACCTTCCTCTCGAATCACTCTATCTATCTATTAAAAAACCCGCATCATAATCCGTTGCGCAGTTTTACAGATTTAAGCATACAAAGGGATATAAGGACAGAGAGAGCGACTTTGTTTTATTCTATGTAGTGATATGATTATACAAAGATTTTTTTAAATTTTATATTATTATTTCTATTTGTTTATCGATTGAGCGGTTCTCACGGTAGAATCTACTTTCCGAACCGGTGCGGTGGTAGCTTCACTTAATACATACAGTTGTTAAATGATTCAATAATGCTTGTAAACGCCTACTTGAATAAAGTATATTTTGATTTTAATTTTTGATTTTGTGTGAATAGGCGTTCATTCGCCTTGTTCACATCACGCTTATTAAAATATATATATTTAAAAAACTTAGTATTACATTACAGCAAGATATTAAGTATAATTGTTTCGGTGTCACTGTATGATGTCAAAGTTTATCAAAAGATGGCATTAGTGAGCTTTAGGTTTTAAGGGGTGTCTGTTATATAATACTAGTGGGGCGCAAGCGCAAATTGGCGTTCATACAGTTTTTTTTTATTTTGGAAGGTATAAACAGATTTTCATTTGATTTAATTGCATTGTAAATAGAGGATTCGCACGTCTTACATTTGTTTTTTATATTCACATCGCGGCTTTCTACTCGGCCAGTAACATTTTCTCGTTTGTAAAAATTTAGTAAATTGTAATTAAAAATCCTCTTTAATTTTCTGCACATCTAAGGCTAGAGACATTCGAAATAAGACCATAACTAATTTGTGAAGATATTGTCCAATAATAATCACTGGAACACAAATCGGCTTACCTTAGCTAATGTATAAGATACATATAATACATAGAAGTTTTGCATATTTCAAATAATTTAAAAATCATATATTTGATTATATAAGTGGATATGAATTTTACGTATTCCATAATATATTTTAATAATTATTTTCGATTAAAAAATCATATTACATTTTGGTTACGCAATGGTTAATACTGTTTGATTACTAAATATTATTGTACATCTCATATTTTTAAAACATTGCGGCAACGTAATCTGATAAGCTCTTTTTAATACACGAACTCCATTATATAAGTACATTATAATTGAGATATGATTGCGTTTTAATTAATTACAGTACATTTCATAGTCGCAACTCAAAATATATTTGAATTTAATGTAGTATTTTTCTTTTAAACAAAACTTGGGTAAATGATTCATTTTGATACCCTATTCATGTTTCTAACAAACAGTGGTCCAAATCTAAGCAAAACAGACAAGGGTCAAGAGAATCCTTCAGGGAATAGAGCCTCATTATATTCATACGGATACTATAATTGTATTCAAACTAAGAAATATACATCTATTATAACCCTAATAAATTAAATTACATTCAATTCCTTGGGCTTTATGTAGTTCATCTTTGTAGGACCACTGATGATGGTACATTTTCTATTTTACCGTCAAGTTTTCCAGTTTGAAGAGTAAGTAAGCCAGTTGATTCCAGATCGGGAATTTAAAGAATGGTTAATATTTTATACAGCGCTTGTTCATGGGCGGTGGTGACTACTTACCACCTACAGTCCATTTGCTCATCTGCCATCATTTTTATACATAAAAAAAAACAAGATTAAATCACTATTATGTTGAAGGCTTACTCCCTAAATGGCCTGATAACAACTGTGAGTTTAAAGTTTTACAAAGTCTTTCTAATATTAAACCGTCAGAACATCACGTACGACTTTTGAGATTTTATTCTATATCATTTGTTACTTTTAATTTCAATGTATTTTTGAACACTTAAAATGCTTGGATACCATTGGCGAGATGACTGAAACCATATTTATGGCGGTTTGACTGAGGCGATATATGTGACATTTTGAACATCTCGACCTTTTGAGCGCGTATATTGCTGACAACAAGGAAACTTTATTTGTACCGATATTATTGACTTTTTGGTTGGGTCTATTTATTTGTATACCCTGAGCGTCTCTTATTATTTGACGCTGACTGTACCTAAATAGGCATTAGTAAAAATCATTTATTTTATGACAAACTTAAAAAAAATACAAATAATATTACTAAGTCTCTCAATTCAAAAAACTGTACTGACATAAAATTACAGAAAAAAAATGATTAAACCGCCAATATAAAAATCTCACACTATTTCCCACTGCTGGGCTAAGGCTATCCTCCATAAATACACGACATCCTAAAATAGTAGTGTAAAGGAAACTTACATTCAGCATTGATGTATTATGTATGTGTGTATGTATGTACGTGTACGTATGTATTCGTATGTAAGTGTGTCATTCCTTATTCAGGGCAATCAGGTGCTTAGTAATGTTTAAAGTGACTTGCAGACATCTTAAGTAATATATCGGTTAAATACAAATTACGTAGAATACTGATATTTTATTTTAATTATTTTCAATATTCTATTCACTAAGTCTCTCTTACTGTCTGTACTTAATGAACTGTCAAAGTGTTCGCAGCTGACAACCATTCCCAATTCCTATTAGACACAAATAAAGTAGACGTTATTTGACGGACGTAAAAAATATTTCAAAGGCAAAACGAAAACAATTTATCTTAAAAAATTGCCGTCAAGAACGATAGAAACAACTTTAATTGTTTATAAAATACTTTCTTCATTAAAAATGTAGGTATACATTAAGCTCGTAAGCCGATTTCAGTCACGGCGGTTTAACTTATACTTGGACTTGGGGGACTTACCAATGACACGCGAGATATGAGCATGGATGTGGATGGATATGGAGTAAAGAGACGACCAAAACAACGATGGATGGATTGTGTGATAGACGATATGGCTGGAAAGAATGTTACTTGAGAGATGACGTCAGACAGAGAAGTATGGAAGAGAACATGCTGCGCCGACCCCGAATAAAATTGGATAAGGGCAGGAGGATGACTATATTATAGTTGGTGTACCTGATGGTAAGTGGTCACTATCGTAGACATTGGTGCTGTAAGATACATTAATCATCCGTCATATCGCCAATGTGCTATCAAACACGGAAATTAAGTCCTTTGTGTCTGTGTGTTTAACACACACACACACGCACACACACACGCACACACACACACACACACACACATATAATTATCTCTCCACAGGCTATTCCATTGACAGCCTTCTATCGTTTATCTCAAATTAAAATAACTGCATTATAATTTATTATTATGTTTGAAGATTTACCTTTTCCTTACCCCTAATTTAACATCCGTTTGAGCAGCTGAGAATTCTGATTTCAATTCAGTTAACGCGACATTCATTTCAGATATCATCGTTGTACTATTTCATTTTGAAGTCATATATGCATGCAATTATATTTATAATTATACATCATATTACAGTGCATACCATGAACCATCATTACAAGTAGAAGGTATTTTAAATGAGTGTCAACTTACGTCGGAATCTGCACCCTTGTCCGCCCCGGGACAGGTGAAGGTGACATACTCGTGGCATCTCTTGTGAACCACGAAACTGCATACTGCAAGAAATATAGCATTTTATTAATATCATATCTTTCTGTAACTTTAACATTCCCTAATAACCATAAATTCGACCGTTATACGATGAATTTTGAAAGAACAACTTCGAATCTCATCGCAGAAACATAACAGCCTGTAAATGTTTCTCTTGGGATCAGGATTCCTTTCCCTTTTTTGGAAAAGGTTTTGGAGGTTATTTCATCAACGTGTGTTGGAGGATACACATGTAGGAGAATTTCAATGAAATCAGACACATGTAGGTTTCCTCATGATGTTTTCGTTCACCACCAAACACGAGATGATATGAAAAACACATATTAAGCACGAGAAAACTCAGTGGTGCCCGCGTCCTAATCACTGGACCATCTCGACTTATCATAGTGCCGTGAATATTTGGAATGTGATATACGACATTAATTATAATAATTATTATATTTGAAGGATACATGCGACTACTGCCCTACCACCAACTAGTGGTAGTACATTAGTAGGTGGTAGAGCTTTTTATTTAGGTAGGTTTTATTAGGTATAAACGTTACATATACCATAATGGTACCAAAATGGTATATGTACTAATTTTTATCTATCTATCTATCTCTCTGTTTGTTTGGCTAATCTCTGGAATGGCTGGTACGATTTTGACGGGAATTTCACTGGCAGAAAACAGATGAACAATAACTTTTTGTTAAATAAAAACGAGCACGAAGTCACGATAACAGCTTGTATATAGAATGTCCAACCATTGGCGTTTTAAATTTTTCTTTGGTGGCCGTTGAATATCGGGTGGCTCATTTGCCCATCGGCTAAAAAACCACCTTATATCAATTTCCTACATTAATGTCTGATATGGGTTTTCACTGAAATCGCTATTGGAATATAATCGTATGGTACGACACAACTTAGATGTAGCATCGGCAAAATTCGTAAAACCGATTACATCAAAATTATCAATATTTATTTCTTATGCGAATATGATCTTTTCACAATCGTAATAATTTGTAATATCATATAACCTAATATATTCGTTGATTTGAATCTCGAATCGAATCGAATTGAATTCTCGGGTTGAAATGACGCGAGAATCTATAGCGACGAATAGCGTCGAATGGCGCGACAAGGAGCTATTTCTATTGGTTGTATAAATCGGCAGTAATCGGTTTTATCAAATATGCCGATGCTACATCTAAGTTGTGTCGATATACGATGTTATAATAAATAGTAATGAAAGAAGAAAATACCATGCATATATTCCCTATCTTCCTGATAACATTAATAAAAAAAACCCTACCTCAAAATACTTCATACATATCTAGTGAGAACTACAAAAAACCAGTTTTGAGTTATTCTAACTTCAATAACAAGCTAAGTGCTTATTCCTTTTAAGGACTCTCTACTTGTTTTACAGTTTATTTATCTTTTATGGTAATTTTAGGGTGACATTATTATAGTACCCTAAAATCTGTATCTACATGTACTCTGAATAAATAAATCTTCCTCCCTTTTCTTATCTTATCTAACCGTATATATTTTAACTTAGATAACACACAAAAGCCAGAAGGAACACGTGTAATAATAAAGTGAAGCCACAAAAGCGAATACAATTTCCCGATAGTGTTATTATACGATAAGATAATTAATAAATGATGATCCAAACTATGAGATCAAAGATACGTTAATTGTATTTGTAATGATCCGATCAAGAGCCACAATAGTAGTTGGATTAAAGCATCGAATTAGTAATTAATGGTATAAACTTAATGGACGTGTGGTAATTAAACAAATTTTAATGGGTAATTAATCTCAATCAATACGTTGACACAATTAGTCCATCAACACGTATTAGTGATAACACTGGACGTACGATATCAGTTCGAATTATTGGATCTTATCTTGATCGTGAGGTCATCTTATTAGGAAAGGATTAATATGAAAAGTTTAATTAATCCTGATCACATATCAACAACTGTCTGTAAATTTCCCGCTGCTGGGCTAAGGCCTCTTCTCCCTTTGAGGAGAAGGTTTGGGATTTATTCCACCACTGTCCAATGCTGGTTGGTGAAATACTCGTGGGACAGAATTTCTATGAAATTAGACACATGCAGGTTTCCTCACGATGTTTTCCTTCACCACTGAGCACGAGATGAATTATAAATATAAATTAAGCAAATCATTATTTAGTGCTTGCCTGGGCTTGAACCCGCAATCATCCTTTAAGATAAGCGTTCTAACTACTTGGGCATCTTGGCTGTTTGGCAATCACTTATACTTGATTATAATGTGTAAATCTTTATAGGAATATCATATAATCCAGATGAGGATTACCATGTTTCATCGTGAACGACGATAAAGGAAAATATTGTAATTGAACATGTAATAGAGGAAAATCTATACTATGTGTATTGCGTATTAGAGTAGCGTGTCGGAATAACCCCAACATTTCCTCCTTAAAGGAGGGAAGACCGTAGCTCAGCTGTGTTTATAGACTAGCTGTTGCCCGTGACTTTCCTCGCGTGTAAAATGATCATATCATCTGAAATTGCGAACCCTATTTCACCCCCTTAGGGATAGAATTTCCAAAATTCATTTCTTACCTAGTAGGTGTCTACTTCATAAAACACGAATCTACCCAACAAATTTCATAGCCCTAACCTTAATACTTTACTCTCGACGATGATGAATCAGTCAGACAAGACATGTTATTTTATATATAAAGATAGAAGATTACTTTGATTAATTATTTTCAGTACAAAATACATTTGCGTAAATAAACAAATGCTTTAGTAACTCGGGCACATTCAGAAACTACTCATTAAAAATTCATCGTAATGTCAATGTGAGGTTCTGCATTACTGGGCTCCTGTATATATTATTAGTGGGTCAGTGTAATTACACCTATACGGAACAATCATGTATCCTACATTTGCTGGTGCATTTAACAACGTAATAAATAGTTACACTTTCAATACACTTTGTCGTACGTTTGAATACCTTCATTTTATGGACACATGTTAAAGCAATTTAATTTGATCCTTTTTACTTTTAAAAGATCTTTTATGGACTGTTTTAATTAGCTTTGAATAGCTTATGAGTAAATGACTCAAGCGACTGTAAATGACCTCCGACTGCGAACAGACGTACTGTATGAATTACAAACAATTTATCATACAAAGTGCCGATAAACACAGGATCTTGTATTTTTTGATCACCGTTCAAACCAAAATATATCAATATTGACATTCGCATATGGGGTTAGAATAATAAGTGAGTTATTGGTAATACAGAAACATGTTTTTAACTTAAGAACAGAATCACTGTCTTGAGTAAATTTACAAATGAATTTAATGTCATGGTCACCTTGGATCATTTGGATTTAAATGATAACCTAAATCTATTCCAGAATTTACAATTTATGACGTAAAGAAACATACATACATTCATACATGGACTCAGAAATTACACTCCTTTGATAGGCAGTCGTTCAAAGGCCAGTAAAAACCATCCCGCCATTATACAAAGACTTTCAAAGATACATAATACACTTATACAGAGGGGATCTGTGTTTGAATTGATTCGAACTTTGTGCAGGTGAGTTAAAGTAAAGTCCCTTAGTTCTATATGCTCAATTCAAGTTCAACAGAAATTTGAAAGTAGATTTGAAAATTGCTTGCTTTTATCAGACATATAACATGCTTCTTTTTTTGAAGACCAGCATTTTATCAGAGCCAACCGTCGCATCGTCGTTCCTCATCCGAGATAAGTTTCACCGATAGGCTATTTTGATGCATGTATCCTCAAATATTGTATTTAATCATTATAACCAATGCCGTACATTAAAATATTACATAGAATCTAACATAAGCAATGCTGCAGTGATTTTCCACTCTTTCCCTGCAGAATAGCTCGTAGAGTTTGACGACGTAGCTAAACTTTTAAATAACAAAATTAAATTCGTCGTATTATTTATGTCAATGTATATTTTTTATAAAATTTGACGCGAAGGTAATTATGATCGGCATAAAAGGCTTATTTATAAAATAATAATATCTCACCTTGACACTGGAAGCCTTGTTTACCGAAGCCCCTGAAACAAGATAAAATAATTTAATATTACAATAGAAAGGCACTTAAAAGAAGGAGTGAACAATATATTTTATTAAATTAAATATATTTAAAATTAAATAGATGTTTACGAAATATTTTTACGAATAAACATTCAACATAACTTGTTCCAATACGAAAGTCACTGAGTTTTCATGAGCCTGATGTGTTTATAATTCATCTCATATTCGGCCATTAAGGAAAACATTGGGAGGAAATTTGCATAGACCTGAGAAAAAATTACCAAATGTATATCCAACCCGTGTTGACAACCAGCTTCAAAGCATTGGAACATTTACAACTAGCGCACACTGGTAATTTTTGTCACGGTGACTGTTTCGTCACTCTTGTCAATTCCGTGAATATGTACAGATGCAGACACAAATGTCACTTCGTAATATGCGCGCACCTCCATACATATTCATGGACTCGACAAGAGTGACGAAACAGTCACCGTGACAAAAGTCACCAGTGCGCGCTAGTTTTTACAGGTGCATTACTTTTATAGACGTAGACGTTGTAAATTATTTTACCGATGCCAATAGGTTTTAAGATCATCTTTATAGCATACTAGTGACACGCCGCGACTTTGGATAGTTGGAATGTTGAATGCTCTACCATATTGTGCATGTTGTATCATATAAAGCTTCCTCTTGAACCACTATCTATAAGAAAAAACCGCATCAAAATCCGTTTTAAAGATTTAAACATACATAGTGGATATAGGGCCAGAGAAAGCGACTTTGTTTTATACTATGTAATGAAGTTTGTGATCGGTAAAGATTAACTAGATTAATATACAAACTAAAATCTTATTAAGGCTTAATTTGAGACACCAATAAGCTATAAAATTTACACACATATACATGCTAAGAGTATGTCGTTTAATCGAAGGTCACCTTTTGATAAATTCCCAAGACGTCAAATACCACTTCAATTTCGATCCTTTCAAGTCGGCGTAATTTTCTAATGCTCGAGCGAAGGTAATCTTGAAAATTGCATTAATAAAGCTAATGCCACTTCTATTATATTACGCCATAATATAAAATGCAGCATCGAATTCCATTAGTAACATTGAGCGGTCACAGCGGCCTGCCAAGGAATAACGCTTGGACTTATTTTGGTTTTGAAGAGTTGTGGTTGCGATTTTGGCAGTTTTTGGCCAAATATTATCCACTAAAGGTTCGAGTATATATATATATATTTATAGATATTATTAGAATTTGCTGGCCATTTATTTTGGTTGCATGCCTTATTTATTAGGCAGGCAATGCAGGTTTTAGCGTATAGTGTTTTTAGTCTTACTTTTGTCCTTTGCCCTATTGCCAGCCACAAGCAACCTAAGCATTTGTAACATGCCACTACTTCTCTTGTCATCTTTATAATCGTACTAAATTTCCCACGAACTTTTCAGAGCACTAGTGAATTTTAATTTTTTTTATTAATAGATTATATATGTAACATATATATGTAACATATATATGTAACATATTATTAAACACTTATGGCGTCAACTCTAAAGGAGGTTTCAAAGAAAACATCGAAGAAGATTACGAGTAATTTTCAATGTATCCTAAAATGAACTCTATGTCAACGAAAAGTTCGACTTACTAAAAAAACTTCCATGACAACTGAAAACCGTTGATCCCTTACGGCTCTGTAATGATTAATCAAGACGTAGAGTACGTTCAGTCCGATATTCGTAGATTGATCAACACATACGTATCGAGAACTGGTTTTTACACCAGGAACCAGTATTGCGATCCATTAATCACTTTTTGTAATAAAAACCTTCAAGAGTACGAACGAGGGTTTATCAACGTAAAAATCGCAGTTTTGATGCTGACCTTTTGAGCTATTGTCACTAATAGAGCAAGGTTACGTAGCTTTCAGACAGTTAACTGGTAATTAGGCATACGACAATTACCATAAAATTTGCTACATTCTGCTGCATATAATACGTAAGATATAAAAGTTACCGTTATTGTATCTATCGTTTTATATGAAGTCATTTACACACAATTGAAAAACCGATTTTAGTTGAAGTGAAAACCACAAATTAATATTACATATATTTATATTTTTATTTCTATTAGATATATTTTATGACCTTTAATAAATAACACCCGTGAAAATTAGTAAAACAGTGCCAAAATAAGCTCTTGACATTTATGGGTTAAGTATCCCCATTATAGTTGAGACAGTAAGTTACATTACAATTTATTCTTCGGCTGTCATTTTTGCTATGTGTAGGCACTATGCACTGCCTAGTATCTCATCAATTAAAACATTCGTTTTTATATATTTCTCTGCAAAGGGACAATGAGCCAGTTTATAAGCCATAAGGGACATAAAACAACTTCAGTGCATAGTTAATATCACTTTGTTATTTGAATAATATTTCAGCAGCAGGCTTGTAGCGGTGATCACTTAAATATTATTAAGGTCAGCAAAAATAGTGCGTACATACGACTATCAACACACTATGGACGTTGTAATCAAGTTTACCGTATGACAAGAGCTTCAATTGAAAGCAATTCTGATTAAAAGAGTTCTCGAATAATAGTCTTGGGAACAAGTTATTTTATAATTCGTTGGTGGTAGGGTTTGTGCGTGCCCTTGCTGGTAGGTGTACCACACCCTTATCAATTATTTATCGCTTAACAACAATTCTTAGTGTCATTATGGTCCGGTTTGACGGATACAATTATCTGTGTTATGTTATACTGGATCAATATCCAGTATAACATAATACAAGATACATAATATATTGGCTCTCAAGGTTGGCGGCGCATTGGCGATTTAAGGAATAGTTAATATTTCTAACAGCACCAATGTACATATATGTGAATGGTGACTAGTTATACATCAGGTCCCTATTTGCTTACAAGCCAACCTTTATTATATAAAAACATCAAAACAAACAACCGTCGACTTTATCTGTCAGAAATGACATGTATATGTGAAGTACTCAATTAATTACCTTCCTTTACTATAACCTTATACCCTTATACATACTCGTAGTTAGAATTTATAACTACTATGGACTCTTTTTTAATAAGTAATGAAGTTCCATGGAAATAAAAAGTCCGTTTTTATAGATCAATTAATCATTTTTAATATTATGGCTCATTCAATACGACTAGTATATTTATTGCTGATACAGTGAATTCAATACCAGTAATAGAACGCTGTGAAATATAATTAAACACAATTTTTCCAAAGCGCCATAGACTACGCGATATTGTACATTCTAGAAGTGACCGTAACTCGTGGAGAGAATATTTATTTATAATAAAAAAAAATAAACATTTGTATTTAAAAGAGGTGATTACCAAATGAGTTCGAATATAATTTATAGACAAAATTATGTACCAAATGATACACTCGGTTTTGTTTACAATTTATGTCGAAACACTTGGACATTGGAGTACAAACAGTAGTGCAATCAGCTTCATTAAAAGTATAACATCTCGCCTTTACCTTCTCTGGCAACGAGAGCTTATTCCTTTTTTATCCAGAGAATTTAAATTGTAATTCAACGGAGATGGGCTGTTATGATGGGCTGCTACGTAACTAACAGTAAGTACTTTTAATTCATATTTGTATGTTAAGTACTTAATTGTAATATGTTATCTGATCTGATATTTTAAATTTATAACTCACTTATATAAGTTTATTTTACGGGTGTCTATTCTAGTGCAACACAACCTTTGGAAAATCATAGTCAATCGGACAAGCAATGGTATTGAATTCCCGCTTGCACTAACGGTATTATCTCAATTATACAGACTGCCTACTGCATTCGTTATTAGTTCGGAACAGGGGAATGTTCACAGACATGATACTATCTATACTAATATTATAAATGTGGAAGTAACTCTGTCTGTCTTTTGTTATGGTACAGGTTGGCGGACGAGCATATGGGCCACCTGATGGGAAGTGGTCACCATCACCATAGACAATGACGCTGTAAGAAATATTAACTATTCCTTGACGATGGTGAATGCGCCACCAACATTGGGAACTAAGATGTTATGTCCCTTGTACCTATAGTTATACTTTACTGTATACTACTGTATACTGTCTGTTTGCTGACGACCGTTTGACGGCTGACGACGTTTGGTTCATTGGTTTGCTCTTTGACGACCAAACCAATGAACCAAAATTTGATGAAATTTTGTGTAAAGCAAACTTGAACTCTATGAAAGGACATATGCTACTTTTTTATCTAAAATATGATACTAACCCCTAAAAGGCGAGCGAACCCGAAGGCAACAACAAGTACACTAAACAAAAATAATATTTAAGTTAAGAGCAGATTTTTTTTCGCATCATTGCTTCCATGAATATGACATAATGGTTAGCCACACTTAAGGTCATGGACTGTTATGAAAAATATTTCTGAATACCATTCGGAAATTCTTTTTCCAATACCTTGTAATTAAACTTTCGTTTTATTTTACGTGGTTCGGAAATATTACTAAAAACAAATTGGGAATTGATTATGCCCTCTGAATTGATTAAGATTTTTTTGTTCAATCAAACTCTTTGGTATCTTTTTTCCATATAGTATAGTTTTTATATATAGTATGAATAGTGTGAGCCGATTTTTGTACCAGTGATTATGGGACGGTAGTTACACATAAAAAATCGGTTATGGTCTCATATTGAAAAGCTCGGGCCGAGAATGTACAGAAAAATAAAGTGGATTCTTGATTGCAATTTACTGAATTGTTACAATTTAACAAATAATTAATTTTAGAGAGAGAAAAAAAGTTACTGGCCACTTCGAGAGCGGTACAACGGCTGTATAGGAAAAAAAAAGATAAGCTTAAACAAAATTGTTTGACATTATAAGTTTCATTTAAATAATGTGAAATCAAAACAATAACTGTCTTAATAAACGCGAAGTTTCGTGGGAGTATTACTTAAAGCTACGAAGCAAAGAATCCAACATATAAATTCTTATTTTTATCAATTGACTAGCTTCTTCAAAACGATTTTATATATGATTTTATATAATATTAGGTACAAAACTCGATATATTATCTAATTTTACTAACTTGGGTATGTAGAACAAAAAATTCGAAGTAGATTGATGGAATACGCATGATCGATGGCTTGATCAACTAAATTGGTTCGGTTAGGGGCTGGTGTGAGAGTAAACTCGAGCAAACTGCCAAATAACAAAAAAAGCCAACCGATCATCCAATCATAGTCACCTATCTCTACATGTTATAAAACAAAGTCGCGGCCACGTCTGTCTGTCTGTATGTTTGCGATAAACTCCAAAACTATTGAACTGATTTTCATGCGGTTTTCACTTACAGATTGAGTGATTCATGAGGAAGGTTTTGGTATATAATTTATTAAGGTTTTTATGTAAATAAGTTGAAATCGAACGACAATTGTTCAACATGTCATGTCAAGCCGCCAGGGGGTTTCATTTCAATTATTAAGATATTTTAATATATTTAACAAAATAAAAAAAAATATATAATATAGATAAAAGTTCAAATAAAAAAAAAATCTTACGTCCACCCGTGCGAAGCCGGGACGGGTCGCTTGTCTCGTATAAAATGTTTGCTATGTCACAAATGTCACTATTCTGAGGTAATTTTGAATTTTATTGCTAACTAGCTGTGCGAGAGACCTTGTAAGCGTTTGAACTTAACAAAAAAAAATGTTATTGTAGCCTAAGTCACCTAAGTCACATTTTTATATCAGTTATCTGCCAGTGAAAGTCCCGTCAAAATCTGTCCAGCCGTTCCAGAGAGTAGCCGGAACAAACAGACAGACAGACAGACCAAAAATGAAAAAAATAATATTTTGGTCTTTGCACCGTGTAAACAGACATATGCATTGAGAAAAAAATGGCTATTTTAATAATACAAGCAGACACTCCAATTTTATTATATGTATAGATATAGATAACTAAATTTTGTGTCTGTTTTTACTCATATTTCATAATGAAAGAATAATGATCGTTTAAAAATAAATTATAACCAAAAAGTATTAAACCTCCTTTCACAATTTATGAATGAAAAAAAACATTATCCAACTTTATTGTTAATGTTATGCGTAACAAAATCCATACCGGTTTAATGTACGGACCAATGAGTCTTTGAGCTGAGTGTTCACGTCACTCTTACGTGTACTTTCAGAAGTTGTCACATGAATGGTATTCAAAGTGCGACACGTATGGTATACGTCTGCCTATTGATATGAAAGGCAAGTAGGCTTCCTCCGCACTAGCATTCGACTGAATACTTAAAGCTTTATTTTTAGACTAATTGCATGTATTAAGCCAGTAGAGTAACCGTCAGGAAAGACCCTGTTGAGCAAATGCCTTCCTTCCTCTGAAGGAGATGGTTCTAGGTCGATCTTCAGGTGTAGTCGCCCCGCCTTCTCTAGCGTTTTAGGACGTCGGTTCTCATGTGTTAGAAAAAAAACCTAAGTCCTTTCATGCAGTTCATGAATGATCCCTACCAAATTTCATTTCTTCGGTTCAACGTTTTGGTCGTGAAAGAACGACCGACAGAGTTACTTTCACATTCATAATATTTATAAATATAATTAATTGAATTATAAAGCAGGATATATGAAAAGCCATATAAAATTAATGTACAAACTATATTAAGGCAAAATGCTTCAAAAAATTATAGAAAAATTGATATAAATTCTTCATTATATTGCTCGTCTGAAAAGAGCCTTAATCGTACTTAGCTTGTCAATGTCAGTATAATTCGATACATTCAAAAGCTTCGATTTTGACAGACGTCACGAGTATTCGCATCGCGCATTCGATCAACGACAGGCGAGTTTGAATTTTTTTTTTAAATTACTTTTTAAAGGGATGTCAAATCGCTAACTGTCAATCGTTATAATCGCTATCTGTATTAATTAATGAGATTTTTCTTGCAAAATCTAGCTAATAAATCTACGAATGTAAATAATACTCTATCAGAAAATACAATACTTTCTCACTCGTACTATATATGTATATAAAGTCGGCTCTTAAAGACTATACTTAGATCTTTTAATGTTGTAAAAATTAAGTATTTCTCATTTTCTGTGAGATTGAATAATCTACAAGTTATACGTTGTACACATGTGAAACCGGTACGGTAGTCTTAGTGTAAGTGGCAACCCTTCGCTGTTTTTACGAGCGTATTCATATAATTGTAGAAATTTTATTTTAAACAGGAGTCGATGTTCGACATGGGTAACAGTTCTTATTTAAAAAAAATCCTTGCAAAGCAGGTCATTGACATCTCTGACCGATATAGGTCATGGCAACCGTTATGGCAAATGTTATACTAATATATGAACTCTATCTCTACCTATCATAATCCAAAGGAACGGCTATAGCAAGGCCCGAAAAAGACCAAATGCAGAACAGTTTTGAAAGCTTAGACACTGAAGTGTTAACTTTCAAACGTTGTGCTGCTACAAATGTGATGGAATTCATTACCATTTTCGGACGATTAATGCTAAAACGCGCTAGCTTAAGTAACGTGCCGCATTAACATTAACAGCATTGTCACGTTATCTACGCCTCTATTCCTTGTCTTCATACTCGCGTAAACGAGAAACGCCGGATGCTGAGATAGCATCGGAGTTACAATAGTGGCTGAGATAGCTTTCATTGCTGCAGCGTGGAGTTTTCATTATGAACTAAAAGTATGTTTTTCATTTCTCGATTTTTGCTTAAAATACTGTATAAATTAAAATATTAATATTAGATTAGAGAAGAGTATAGGTACTCTTTGATGGTATAATTTTTTCGCTTGCAGTGACAAACGCCTTTAACAGTCTCTCTCAAGTCGATACAGGAGACTCTCCAGAGACCACGGGTGCTGAGTTCGGGAGGCTATTGGAGATCTCTAAAATAGGTGGGTCCTTTGGGTTGGCAACGATGGGAGGCTGGTCCGGCCTCGGGTAGGCTGAGGTGTCCCACAATCGATTCGATTGATATATTATGGTATGGTACTTGGGCAGTGATATTCTGCTTATTAATACTTATAAAATGTCTTAAATTCTTTCCTATTATTATTATATATAAAATTTGTATATATCCTTTAACGAAGACCTCTGTGGTCGTGTGGTGTGTACACCGGTTTTCATGCGTACGCCACTCTCAGGTACGAGGTTCGATTTCCAGCCGAGTCGATTTAGAAAAAAATCATTAGTTTTCTATGTTGGTCTGGGTATTTCTGGTACCGTTGTAACTATTGATTTTTCATAACACAAGTGATTTAGCTACTTACATTGAGATCAGTGTAATGGATTTATATATATGTATATATTAACTAAGATTGTTAATACGCATTCTAATTTTTTTTATCATACAAAAAACGAGATACATAGATAAATTAAAACAGTCCAACTGGCTACTATTTTCGATCTCGTTAAGAATATAAGATATATCATCTAGACATGTTATAATCATAAATGTTTTGATTGTTAATTATCAAATGGACCATTCAATTAATCATACAATGAAGCTTGGCTGTCGTCTCGATTGTTATTACATATTAAATCTATCATAAAATATACTAGGAGCGTTATTAATGTTACCACTGGTAAAATATTCTACATTTTTTTTAGTTTAAATGTTAAATGAGCCAGTGACATTACAGGCAAGGACATAACAATTTAGATTGGTTTGAATGCATTGACATAAGAAGTTTATTATTTTTACATTGCCAGTATCAATGACCGAATTTTATCACATACCACAAAGGTTTTACATCTTTCTTAACAACACTCTTTCAAAACAAATAGAACGTTATCAATTCGATTTAAATTTTAAAATTTTCGAATTAAAAACAAAAAACTGTTTCTTAACATTATCATCAATACATAGTATAAAACAAAGTCGCTTACGCGACGGATTTTGCTGCGGTTTTTTTTAATAGACGTAGTGATCGAGAGTAAGGTTTTTGTATCTTATATATGGAGATATAGTAAAGAAACACTGATATTTTTAGATGTTTCTAATGTGTTGTCGTAAATAAACAAATTCTTTAGAATATTTAGTATCAGTCTTGCACCCGTGCGAGACCGGGGCGTGTCGTTAGTTCTTCTTATTATTATTATTTCTTATTATTGATTGTAAAAAAGTATCTCTCAACAAAATACCTTTTACGCTGAGAAGGATTGGCGATAGAAATGAGTGGGATATATACAGTGACGAGTGATTGTCATAAAAAATTTATCACCATGTCAACGCGATGTGCGTTTCGAATAAAAGTTCCTAAATAATAAATATCAACATTAAAATCATAGTGTATAATTATGGTAGGGGTCTGGCGTCACGCCAACCTGCGCTGCGACTGCTGGCTGTAATATCACTTATGAAATATCCAGACTACGGATTTATTTCCGACGGCATTTTTAGCTTTACGCGTACAAGTGTCCAATTTAAATTCGCATTGTGGAATTTTAAATAAAAAATACTATTTCGTTTTTATGACGGATGTATAAATAGTGTCTTTGACGTTTTTTTTCTTTTTCGTGCTTACGTCAAACGCTATTATTTCACCTGTCAAAGTCGATCTATCTTTATCTATATTATATAATCTGTGCTCTCTTGGCACAAATAAAAGCCATATGTATAAAAAAATCTATATTATAAATGTGAAAGTAACTCTGTCTGTCTATCGCTCTTTCACGACTAGACCGCTGAACCGAATTTGATGGAATTTGGTATGAAGCAAACTTAAACTCCAAGAAAGGACATAGGCTACTTTTTTTCCTAACACATGACAACTAACACCCTGAAAAGCGAGCGAAGCCGCGGGCAACTACTAGTTTAATATAAACGCGTGATATTCATTTATTGTCTGTCGAAAATCTACCATTAGTTCGGACAATGTACGTATCCATAAAAACATATAAGTCGATGGAAAAAAAAACTAAGCTAACTTTTTTTCTCATCATTTTACAATCATAGCTTTCATAGTAATTTAAAAAATATATTTTCGTAATTTGAAATAGCCTGGAGGCGATCATTTCAGTTCCAATCAACTAAAAAGTCATTAGTTTTGTAATATGCTTTAGGCAAACAAACGCTCTTTAACAATTTTATTAAATTGTTCAATTGAATATTTTTGAACGTTTTTTGTCATTTTTATGTAACAGTAATTGAGTAAATAAAATTACAATTTTATGCTTGCTCTTACTGTTAACCGTATGTACGTTACAATATCTGGCAAAATTGTTTATACTTTAAAATATATATCGGAAGTTTATTGAGAAGTGACAGTCACTAAAATCGTCTGCTTTGTCCTAAAGATAACAAGTGTTAAGTAATTATAATGTTATGTTTAATCCTATGCTTACAAGTAATAGGGTAAGACCCTATCTAGGCTTTAGTATAATATGGTTAAAAACTTTGAAAACATCAAAATCTTTGACTAAAAGATTAATTATTACTTCTGCAAAGTATCCACTGTATTAGTTAATTAAGTGTGACTGTAATATAAAGGTTACAATTCATATAATATTTCATAAAAAAAAATTATGAAACTAACTTGGAAATCTAATCAAAATGTAATAATCTAAATCAAAGAATTTGGCGATAAATTCTAGGTATACTGACTTAAATCAATTAAGCACAAAAATTGAAAAACATTCATAAAAAAATATCGTTCTATAATATTGGTAACGAATAAATATGAAGTTGTATATAGTAATAGCCTGTAAACCCTAAAGGGTTAGGAATAGGTTCGGAGCTCCAGAGGGTTGGTGGATTTACATGTGAAGGAATTTCATTGTAATTACACACATGCAGGTTTCCTCAGGATGTTTTTGTTAACCGCCGAGCTCGAGATGAATTATAAACACAAACTAAGCACATGAAAATTCAGTGGTGCTTACTTTGGTTTGAAGCCGCAATCATCGGTTAAGATATACGCGCTCTAACCATAGGCCATCGCAGCTCTTTTTATTCTCGGCAAGCTATTATCAGTATATTTAAGCATTAGCTTTGCCCACGACCTTGTACGCCATCATATATATACAAAAATATATATATTATTGTAGCCTAAGTTGCTTATTATTATATCAGTTATCTGCCAGTGAAAGTCCCGTCAAAATCGGTCCAGCCGTTCGAGAGATTCGAGAGAGCCGGAACAAACAGACAGACCGACAGACCGACAAAAATTGTATAAAAAAATATTTTTTGGTATAGGTATCGTGTATATACATACATATGCATTGAGTAAAACAGGGATATTTTAATATTACAAACAGACATTTCAATTTTATTATATGTATAGATTTATATTCCTACAATTTAGATTGAAATGCAGTCTGAAATTATATGCAGCTATTATTAAAATGCAGCCACATCAAAAATAGCAACAAAAAATAGAGATATAAGTATAAAGCAAAACACACACATACAACATGTCTGCGGAGATATGTTTATTTGTGAAAAGCTGTACCGAAGGGAAAATAGCTGTATTTTTTTTATAAAACGTAAAGTAGATGTTCATTTCGTTTGTTAATTTAAAATCTCAATTTTAATATGTTTCACTTTTTAATAAAACTCAGTTTAATTAAAGTTACTCGTATTATAGAACATTGTACAGTCGAAAAACATTAAAGGCTTTTCGAAATAGGAGATTAAAGAGGTGAGATTCATACAAAATTTAAGTAAGTCTTCCTTCAGTTAAAATCTCCAAAAATCGTCAATATTTCGTTGTCCCAGACTATTGTATAGTCATCTATTTATTTATGGTAGCGGAAGAGTAATGAGTAAATGAGTCTCCTGATGGTAAGTGCTTACCACTACCCATACACCGCAAAAATTACAACCATATCTTTTGACAACCAAAAGTCAAAGATGTAGCTGTAGCCCTTATAGTTATAGTTAGAGTATATACACTTACAATAGGTAGAACTGTTTTATGGTACCTATATGATGATTAGACCCAAATGGAATTCAACTCCATAAATAAATACCTAGTATAATTTCAGATTTGTTTTCCATTAGATCAGATTCGACATTGATATTGATAGAAAGGTCAAACTAAACGAGAGACCATTTTTCATTCAGAAAACTTATTCAGTGACCCGAACAAAATTTTGGAAATCCTTCACATCCAACTAGCCGCTCTGTAAACAAACATTGCCTACCCGTATAAAAGTTTAATGGGACAAAAGTTCTCTGTCCCCAGTAGTCGTGGGTCATTGAAAACTTTTATATGGATTTCCTAATCAGGATTGTGGACCTGAAGTGAACTAAAAATATATTTTACAAGCGATCAGAAAATCCTACCTAAATAAAGTTGTTTTCCTAAGAATTGTGTTAGAGGAACATTATGATCTGATACTTTATTTGATGCCTTGCATAAGATCTGTCATAATAAATTTATTTATACTTTTTTATTTTACAACTAGTGACCCGCCCCAGACTTACAACATGACATTAAAAACTTCTGAAATTATCCGTGTTTCTTTACTATATTGTCCATGTATTATGTACAAACACTTTCCTCTTGAATTACTCTATCTATTTAAAAAAAACGCATCAAAATACGTTGCGTTGTTTTAAAGACATAATCATACAAAGGGATATAGGGACAGAGAATACAACTTTGTTTTATACTATGCATATGGTTAAAAATAAGGTTCCCTTCTTTATATACTGATAATATAAGAGACTCCCTTCGTTTTTAGTAAGAGTCATATGCTAGCCAAACTCGTAACAGCTGTTTTATACTAGTAGCAAGTAGTTTAGGTTTAATACAAGTTTGACAAACTGCTCTTACAAAGTTTTGGTTTATTTTAAAATCGTATTTCTGTTACGTAGGTAAATAATAGGCAAATAAAATTATATTCGTGCCCGTTGCCAAAGCTGAAATTATCTCAAAGAATTTGTCAGCCATTTGTTACGAGCGTTTCTCTTGGAATAGAATAGTTCCGAAATTTAAATAATATTATACATTAACTTCACCTACAAGTATTATTTAGAGGGTGATCAGATAAACAATGCTGTCTTCTTCTTTACAATGTAGAATGAATGATGACAGGAAGAGAGAGACAAAGTTTATAAGTACGGCCGGATAATTTTGTTACGAAAAGTTGTCAAATGTGAATTTCTCTGTAAGTTTGTGAGACACGAAGCCGCAGTGTAGGTTTCTTTGAAGTGTTCTGTTAAGATATAAATTGTTAATTCATGACAACTGGATTCTATTCTCGTCGCTGAACAATATAATTGTGTTTAATGGGATTTGTGAAGTTTGGGAATCAATTGTGAGATGTATATTTATCTCCAATTATCGGTCATAAGTCATTTTAGGGAGAAATGTCTAAAGATTCACAATGCGCTGTAGAAGGCAGATAAAATATCATATTTTGCAGCATTATCAAGTCAGTGAACGTGGACACTATAAGAACAATGAAAGTATACAAATGTTATAAAAAAGGCGAAGTAAAGAATGGCGTATTTTTATTATATATGCGGGCAGGCAGGTAAACCTAATGGTAAGTGGTCACCAGTGCCCAAAGATGGTTTTGCATTGTTACCTTGCCTGTAGTTACATTGGCTCACCCTTCAAACCGGAATACAGCAATACTAAATATTTCTGTTCGATGGTAGAATATCTGTTAAATTGATGGTTCCTACTCGGGCTCTCATGAGGCGCTACCAATGCTGGCATTAATATTGAGTCTAGATGACCATCCCTCAAAGTGATTATCCCAAACTAATATAGTAACATACATTTTCATATAAAATATGTGAGATTAGTTATAATTCTATGAAATCCATAATTTGGACCGTTTCAATATTAGCATAAAGAGATATATACGACTCGTCATAATTGGATAATAGAATTATTTTCCTCCGAGGAATAAAATTTCGATCTCCGTAAAACCTTGAACCGTTCCATACTCGCTCCCTCTGGATTTTTCCTTAAATCTTTTGTGAAATATTTGAACCTAATTTTCGCATTACGGTCTGCTGGGGAATATATATTCTTTTCATTATAATATTTTTATTAGGTTTTACATTTGTATTATTCCGTTTGTTTTTAGTTCTCGAATATATATGAATAAAATAGGACTTGGAGCAAATTGAAAATAAAAATACTTTTGTACCGAGCGAAATTCATTCGGCATAATGATAGCTTTTGGATATTACTCTTTTTTTGGGATGCTTTCTTGGTTTCTTTCGAGGGTTAAGTGTTGATCACATGTTTAGGCATAAAAATTGTTTGGCCTTCTTTGGCTTTTCTTTTGCTTTATATAAAATTTTATCAAATTTGGTTGGCTTAGGCTTGGCCGTGAATGAACAACAAGCAGACTTATAGACAAACAGAGTTGCTTTCGCATTTAAAACATTTTTATAGATTATTTGAAGTTTTACTTAAAGCGCTTTAGCGCTTTTACATATGTTTTTTTAATAAAACGTATTAATCACTTATGAAATAAAATAACTCGTAAACCGCTTCAAAGCATCACCGGTTCATTAGCATTTCTGGCTATTGGACGTTAATCACGGGAAAGTGGGGAAATTATGAAATGTTAAAAACTGGAATCCTGCCAGCGCCTACGGCTGGCACTGACATTAAAATTACGTATTAATGATTTATAGAGACAGACACAGAGTATCTTCGTACTATACAGTCATTATTTGTAGCAATATTAATTTTTAACAATGATTGTCATTGTGATAGTTTTTTTCAATGAATGGCTATCCAATTCAAAACATTTCACTAAATCGAACTTGTGAATCAAGATTAGCGCGTACGAACAGAGTGTTCAGATAAGGACGATTCTCCAAATGAAAATGGAATCTATTTTTGATTATCTTATTATGGATTGATTAGATTATATGATCACATAGCCGATCCAAAAATAATTGCAACAAATTATATGACTTATCCTTTGGTGTTAGGATTTTATGCAAACCAGTTTGGGAGCGTATAAGTTAACAGTCATTTACTCAACCACTGAACTGTTATTGTATTTTTTGTATTCCAGTTTGAAAAGTTAGTTTATATTTGAGTATGTTACAATTCGGTAGCGATAGATGGCGTTGATTGATAATGTCGCTATCCTGAATCGCGCTGTCTAGATATTTGCTATTACGTATAAATAGAGTAATAAGCAAATTCTAAGCACACGCGACCATACTCAACCATGACCGCTTCTTCGTCGCTGGCTGACGGGCGTTCGCCGGGATCCACCGACGAACTCGACCTCGTTGCGTGACGGGTGAAGTCACCACACGGACATACCACAGCGGGATCCGCCACAGGTCGCCGATTGCCAAGGCTCGATCGCCCTGTGGCGTGAACCCCACCCGGATCGAACATCATGGATTGCAATCCACCCAGTGACCCGGCTGTAGTTGCAGTCGGCGTTGCCACCACTGTAGGGGGCCATCGCCCCGACCAGTTACCCCAGGGCCTATGCGGGCCTGCGTGGATATATCTCAGAATATATCCAAGTGCAACTCACCGACTACGTTTTGAGCTGAGCTTGAGGGTGAATGTCACCCTCAAGCCCGAAAGGGCACAAACTTGAACTGGGGTGGGCTAGGGCAGTCTAGTACCCAACGCCCGGTGATGCTTGAAAGGCCAGTAGGGCCACGAACATTACTACACACAGACATAAAAAATAATATGTGAAGCCATCATATAACATTGTACGGGTGAACAGGGGAAAGCACTTCCCTTCTTTGTGTCACCATTAGATCCCTGGATGATACTCCGGCAAGTACAGTGAGTTAGTCAATAAAATTGCAGGCCCAAGAGACTTAGATTCCGACGGTGCTTTGACAATGTGATTGATTTATAAATGTATATATACTCTTTACATTCAGTACACTGTCAATAAAAGAAGCTAACGCCTTCCACTTGTCTTCCTTATTAAAATATTTTTTTGAAAGGATCTCTTTATGTAGCACGACCGAGATTGAAAATACTAGTTAGTCAATGGTATAAAAACCAGGTGAGTTTCAACTGGTAATAACATATAGTTTTTGCTTATTTACTTAAGGACGTTGGAATCCAAGATTTCCTTTTACGATGATATGATCGCTGCAACAGTCTGGCATCAGTCTTCATCCTAAAGGTTTCTATGACTATGAATTTTTAAAATCATAGTCAATTTTTAAATTGAGTAAGTAATATCATCTATATTGTAAATTATTGTTGCAAGTATCGTTTAGGCGACTTTTGAAAGATTTTAAAAGGTATTTTGTTTATGCCGTATTAATAATAATAATAATAATAATAAAGCTTTATTTATTCCATGCATAATAATAAACTATAATGATTATTATAACATTCGATTGCAATTTAATATCCTAACTAGATTTGTTTACAAATAATAATCTGATTTTCATAGATTGATATAATAATGAATTAATTAATTTATATTAGTCAATGATTAATTAATGCATGGACCCCGTTCGGGTAAAAGCCTCCCCCAAGGACTGCCATACTTCTCTGTCGTTAGCTCTTTCAAGCCAGCTTTCACCTGCGCACGCTACAATTTCATCTGCCCATCTGGCCCTTGGTCGACCTCTTGATCTGGTGCCTTTTGGTCCAGACCACTTTACTGACCGTAAAGTCCACCTGTCGTCCCTGTAACGGGCTAAGTGACCAGCCCACTTCCATTTAGCCTTCATTGCGAAAGTTAAGGCATCGCATACTTTGGTCTTCTTCCTAATGTCGACGTTCTTTACCTTATCCTTCAATTTTATACCTAGGCAGCTTCTCTCCATTCTTCTCTGAGTAGTTTTGATTTTGTTCCTAGTTTTGAGGTCAAAGGTCCAGGTTTGGCAACCATAGGTAAGGCTGGGTAGCAGTCCTGTATCCATGACTATTTTCTTGATCGGTAGTGGAAGTTGAGATTTTAATATTTCCTTATGGTGCCAGAACCTGTTCCAGGTAATCGCCACTCTTCGATTTAGTTCTTCGGTGTTTCTTTCTTTACTAAAGGAGATTTGCTTTCCTAAGTATGTGTAGCGGTCGACGAACTCGAGAGGGGTGCTATTTATTGAGATAGGCATTGCGTTGCGGTTAGACATAATTTTAGTTTTTTCCAGATTCATTTCCAAACCAGTTTTTATACTAGCCTGATTCAATTCGTTTACCATTTTGTTTAGTTGTTGAGGGGATTCTGATAGTAGAATTATGTCGTCGGCAAATCTGAGATGACTTAAGTATTTTCCATTTATATTAATACCTTTATTGTACCATGACAGCTCTCCCATTATGTGTTGCAAGACGGCTATGAATAATTTTGGTGAGATCGGGTCTCCTTGCCGGACGCCTCTTTTTATGTTGATTATTTCGCCCACTCTATCCAGTTTAACTCGACTTGTGCTGTTAGAGTAAATATTTTTGAGGATATTGATGTACTTTTCATTTACATTTAGTGCTTTCAACGACTCCCAGATACTCTCGTGGGAAATTGAGTCAAAAGCTTTTTTGTAGTCGATGAAAGCCAAATATAGGGGTTTATTAAACTCTATATATTTTTCTATCACCTGGTCAACCACTTGGATATGATCTATCGTGCTGAAGCCGCTTCTGAAACCGGCTTGTTCGATCGGTTGGTGGGCATCGATGGCTGGAGCTATCCTTTCAAGTAGGCAAGATGCGAAAAGTTTGTAGAAACAAGACATCAGACTTATAGGACGATAGTTTCCTATATCAGCTGGGTCGCCTTTTTTGTATAGTAATATAATTTCTGATGTCATCCATTCATGTGGCACAACTTCTTCTTTCAGTATTTTATTCCAAAGGATAGTTATTGGTGACAGTAGAAGGGTCTTCGCGACCTTGATACATTCGTTGGTGATTCCATCTGGTCCTGGGCTTTTGTCTGGTTTAAGTCTCGTTAATTGTTTCAATATTTCATATTCTGTAAACTGATTTATTGTAGAGGTAACCGTGTGGCTATAAGAAACCATGTTTTGATTTTGTGATTCTGGCTTACTATATAGATCAGCGTAGAAGTCAGTAGCAGCGTTTATGATTTCCGTGCGAGAGTTGCATTTACTGTTGCCAGACTTGAGGAAAGGGACCCATGTTTTAAATTGATTCAACTCTTTGTAAGCTTTTTTGGCAGATCTAGAGTTATTGAGGTGTTTATGTATAGTTGTTGTTCTGTATGTAGCGTAGCACCTTTTTATTTCTTTATTGGTATTTTTGTATAAATTTTTTAGCTTTTCTTTGTCGGTTTTGCTTAACTTGGGCTTATTTTGTAGTTCGCTTCTTTCCTTCATAAGTTCTAGCGCTCTCGCCGATAGGATTTTGTTCTTGTGTGTTCCTTTAATGTTTTTTAGACTTAGCTTCATGAAGTGCGTGATTTGTTGGTAGAACTCCTCCACGTTATAATTGAGTTGATGCTCTATAAGTTGTGGTATAAAGCCATAGAGGTTTGTAAGGTATATTTCTTGCTCTGCTGGCGTTTTTAGCTTAGTGGATATACTAGAGAAATTTCGCCTACATTTCTCTGTTGCATTTAAGTGTATTGTTGCTCTTAGTAGTCTGTGATCCGATCCGAAGGAGAAAGATGGTAGTACTTCATATTTAGAAATCATGCGGTGTTTTGTGGCCATGATGTAATCTATTTCATTTTTTGTGTTTTTATCTGGGGAAATCCATGTCCAGCGGTTTTTTGGTTTTAGATTGAACATTGTATTTATAATTTTTAGGTTGTGTTCTTGCGCGTAATGAATCAGTCTCGTACCTCGAGCGCTTCTGGTGCCGTAGCCGTACTCTCCTGTTACAGAACGTTCGCATTTTTCTGGAATTCCAATTTGAGCATTGAAATCGCCTATTGAAAAAATGTACTCAGTAGGTGTGGAATCGTGAGCTTTCGCTAAGTCCTCGTAAAAATTGTCAATTTCTTCATGTGGTGAATTTTCAGTGGGGGCGTGTGCTTGGATTACCGCAATACACAGATTTTCTATTCTGATTTCCAGTACGCATACTCTTTCGGAAATCCCAGTAAATTTCGTGACGTTATCTTTGTATTTCTTCTTTACTAGAAAACCTACTCCGTATAGTCCCTTTGTATGGCCAATGTAGTAGAAAATGTAATCATCGTCTTCGATCGTCTTTTCTCCGAGGCGGCGAACTTCGCTTAATCCTACTATATCATGTTTAATATCTTCAAGTGCAGCTTTGAGCTCAATATATTTATGATCAGAAGATAATGATCTTACGTTGAGGGTGCAAATGTAGATTGTATTTTTAGTTTTGATAAGTGTTCTTGGGGGGTTTTGGTCGAACTCTCCCGCGGTGACCGGCCGTGCTGGGAGATAAGAGGTTGGAAAAGGGCCCGATTTTAATTGCTATACTGTGTTTTGGTCTGAGGTCATCGATTGGCGTTGAGCTGGTTCTTTCTGAGCGAGGGTTAGTTTAGGCTTTTGTATTATATAGTTCGTCAATACCCCTTTATTTTTCTTGAGTGGGTTTTTATTAGAATACTGAGCATTTTGGTTGTTAGGGTGGTTCTCTGGGGATTCTGATAGGTTTCTTTTGCTTGATGGCTTTTGTTGGGGTTTTTTGTTGTTCAATACTATAATTTTATCATATTTTATAAAAGCGGTGTTTCCTGCATCTTTTTCTTTCTGTAGTTGTATTTGTAGCTCTTTACGTTTAATTAGAACTTCAATTGGGTAGTCTTCTTTTAAGTAATAGGAAGTATTTTGAAGGTTGTGTTTATTTTTTTTTAATTTTTATTTTAAAACCTAAGGTGTTGAATGTTATTACTATCGGTCTAACTTTAACTCCCTTTTTACCCAGCCTTCTAACTGTCTCTATGTTGTAAGTGTCGCATGAAATTTTTATGTGTTTATTTATTATATTTATTACCAGTTTTTCCAGTTCATCGTAAGATTTCTCTATCTCTTCTACGCCAAATAAGACCAGATTTCTGCATCGAGATTGTCTTTCTAGGTTGTTAATTTTATTTTATTGCTCTTCTATTTTTTTCTCCAAAAGCTCGTTTTTCGATTCTAAATTATTGAACTTCTCGCTGAGGCTGTTGATTATTGTATCCTTAATATCCTTTTTCATTTCTAACATATCTTGTTTTTGTTGCTTTATATCTTGCTGCATGCTGATTAACATATTTTTTAATTCCTCCATTTCTGTTTACAATACACTTCGCGCCCTCTATTAGGACGGGCAGGTACTTCTTCGTATATTGGCGATCGAATTGTGTAAGCGCTGTGAGATAACGGAGTGCGCGTCGTACTTGGACCTGGTTAGGAAGTTCTGATGGATCGCAATAGATGGCGCTGGTGGAAATCGATGGTTTAGAACAAAGGAATTGTTATGATGATTATTAAGCACTTTTGAGGTTATTGTTGATACTTTAGGATTACGCACTGTTTTAATATAGTTCAAGTTTCAGTCCTGTCGTACACATGTTCCATTATTACTTCGCACTCGAATTATGATATGGGTCTTGGTATCTTGACGATTTTCTAATGACACTAGATAGAATGTTTTTATGCACTTTTGATAAAAGTTCGTTGAATATGCACTGTGATTTATATACTGATCGATGTATTTTATGCACTTGTTTTATGTTTTGAACGTATCAATTTGTTTTGGAGCACTTAAATAATTTTAATTAATTTTTTATAACGAGTACGATGTTGACAGTGTCGTAGTGGCGCCCTCTCTGACTATCGCCAAAAGAGCGAAATAATAAGATATATAGCGGACTTAGAATACCCACTGCTGGGCTAAGGCCTCCTCTTCAATTAAGGAGTGGGTTTGGAACATATTCTACCACACTGTGCCAACGCGGGTTGCTGGAATGCACATGTGGCAGAATTTCGATGAAATTACACACATGCAGGTTTCCCCACGATGTTTTTGTTAACCGCCGAGCAAGAGATTTTTCTTTTTTTTTTTTATGGCATAGGTGGCAAACGAGCAGGAGGCTCACCTGATGGAAAGTGACTACCACCGCCCATGGACACCTGCAACACCAGGGGACTTGCAGGTGCGTTGCCGGCCTTTCAAAAAGGAGTACGCTCTTTTCTTAAAGGTTCCCATGTCGTATCGGTTCGGAAAAACCGCCGGCGAAAGCTGGTTCCACAAAGTGGTTGTGCGAGGCAGAAAATGTCTGAGAAATCGCGCTGTTGTGGATTTTCGGACATCAAGGTGGTGCGGGTGAAACTTAGAATTTTGGCGAGATGTCCGAAGGTGAAATTGAGCAGCCGGGATTAATCCGAACAATTCCTCGGAACATTCCCCGTGAAAAAATCGGTAGAAGATGCAGAGTGATCCGACATCTCTACGCAAAGCCAAAGGATCAAGGAGATCGGAAAGAGCTTGATCGTCGATAACTCGAGCCGCTCTACGTTGGATGCGGTCAAATGGAAGGAGCTGGTACTGGGGAGCACCCGCCCAGAGGTGAGAGCAGTACTCCATGTGAGGCCGAATTTGCGCCTTGTAAAGTTTAAGGCGATGGGCCGACATGAAATACTGTCTCGCCTTGCTGAGCACGCCCAGCTTTTTTGAAGCCAATTTGGCTTTGCCTTCCAATTGACCGCGGAACTGAACGAGGCTCGAAATATCAACGCCAAGTATTCCGATACTACCTGTAGCGGCTATCGGAATGTTCTCAAATCGTGGAGATACGACAAATGGTGTTTTTTTAGCGGTTAACGCGCAAACTTGCGTCTTTTTGGGGTTAAAATGGACTAGATTTAGCCGGCCCCAATTCGAGGCTTCGTTTAATGAAGACTCGATTTCAGACACAAGTTTGTTCCGGTTCTCTTCGACGTTTTCCCGAGAAATATTAGCGCGGCCGGTGTATAAGGTGTCAACGGTACTGTCGTCTGCATAGCAATGAATGTTCCCGATTTGCAACAAATCATTAATATGCTGAAGAAACAGAGTGGGTGATAGAACGCAGCCTTGTGGAACACCAGCATTGACGAATTTTAAGTCAGAGCATGCACCGTCGACAACGACCTTGATGCTCCGATCTGCCAAAAAGCTGGTAATCCAATTGCATAATTTCCCGGGAAGCCCATAGGAAGGAAGCTTCGAAAGAAGCGCTTTGTGCCATACACGATCGAAGGCCTTCGCTATGTCCAAGCTGGCTGCTAATGCCTCCCCCTTGCTCTCAACTGCTTCAGCCCACCTGTGAGTAAGGTAAACTAGAAGATCACCGGCTGACCGACCCCGACGGAAACCGTACTGGCGGTCGCTAATCAGCTGGTTCTCCTCTAGATACCGCAGGAGCTGGCAGTTTATAAGGGACTCCATTATCTTGGAGAGCAAGGAGGTGATGGCTATAGGCCTATAATTGGACGGGTCTGAGCGGTTGCCTTTTTTAGGGATCGGATGCACCAAAGCTGTCTTCCAGGAATTCGGGACGACGCCTAATGTGTAGGATTGCCGGAAAAGACGCGTTAAGACCGGTGCCAACTCGGGAGCACATGTCCGTAGCACGATTGGAGGGATACCATCGGGTCCGCTCGACTTATGAATGTCCAAGGAAAGAAGTGCTTTACGAACTGCACTTTGCCGGAATTTAACCTCCGGCATCGTGGTATCACATCGCGGAATTGTTGGTGGAGATTTTCCTTGGTCATCCAGAGTCGAGTTCGACGCGAAGAGAGAGCCTAAAAGATCAGCTTTCTCTTTCGCGGTATGGGCCAATGACTCACCGTCTCTGTGCAGAGATGGAAAAGATGGCTGATAGAAATTCCCTAAGACAGCCTTAGCGAGAGACCAGAACGCTCGTGTTCCTGAAGGGAGACGCACCAGCCTCTCGCCAATTCTGCCAATGTACTCCGTCTTCGCCCTAGCAATCACGTTTTTAAGGGACCTAGAGGCAGAGTTGTATTCCTTTTTAAATGCGCTGGTATTTACATCACGAGACGCAGATGCATTAGCCCAGGTTTGATAGCGTTCCCACTTTCGGCGTGATGCCGTTTTGCAGAAGCGACCAAACCAAGGCTGGGACTTGTCACCGATGGGTACTGTAGAGTAAGGAATGAATAGTTCCATACCCTGAAGCACCACATCGGCAACAGAGTCAGCAGCAGCGTTCGGATCATCCGGCGAGAAACAAATCTGCCCCCATGGGTAAGATGCAAAAAAAGACCGCATCCCATCCCAATCTGCTGACTTGTAGTGCCATACTCGGCGGCACCCAACAAAGCGAGGCCGTGAGTACCGCACAACCGGCACTGTACTCCGGACGAGACAGTGGTCAGACGAGCCCAGAGGGGGATCGACGATAACGTGATAGCCATCCGGATGTGAAGTCAGCAGAAGGTCCAACAGGGAAGGTGTATGATCCTCCACATCCGGTATTCGCGTTGGCGAGTTGACCAGTTGTGTCAGATCATATGCTAGAGCGAAGTCCAGAACAGATCTACCCGCATGATCGGTGGTGCGTGAGCCGAGCCATTCTGCGTGGTGAGCATTAAAGTCACCCAGAATAATGATCTCTGCGGATGGAATCTGCTGAAGCACGGAATCTGTAGCCATTTGGACGTGCTCAACCAGTCGGTCGGTTTCGGCATTACCGCTATGGGACCTATAAAGGCACGCATAGATTCGCGGATGGTCATCGCAGTTTACACGCAGCCAGATAATCGATAGGTCCTGTCCTTCAAGGCTGCCGAGGCGTCGAGAACAGATATCATCTCTGACGTAAACGCATACCCCAGCTCGTGGTATAAAGGAATGTTCCAATTTGTACCCAGGGTACGAAAGAAAAGTCGTATCGGCAGGAGAAGATATCTGGGTCTCGGTTAGAAAGAGCAAGGCCGGCTTCGCCGTTTCCAGATGGTAGTGAACGGCGTTGAGGTTGGAGTTGAGTCCCCTTATGTTGCAGAAGTCCACAGCGAGGGTGGTAGGGGTTGCCTTATGATGCCTGCTCCGCTTGCCCCGAACAGTGGCGAGCGCAAAATTGCCCCCCCCCAGAATTCGGAGGGCAGCCTGGGCATCCCTGCTCAGGTGGTGTATGTCCTGAGCATGGATGCCCAGAGAGGGATTCTCCACCGCTGTCGCTGATGGTACCCTCCTGGGGTAATTTAACCAAATTCTGCACAACCATCAAGTTTTGGGGGGGAGGGGGATTGGGCCTCCGGAACTCTCACTTACCGGGCGAAACGCGGTAGCATAGCTACCACTTTACGCCGATTTTAAGTGAGAGAGTGGTACTTCCCCGGGCGTGCCGGCCCATTCGGCTGTAACCCGAAGGTATACAGCGTGGCACTACCACTTGTAAAAGAGATGAATTATAAACACCAATTAAGTACCGAAATCATCGATTAAGATGCACGCCTTGTAACCACTGGGTCATCTGTCCTTGTATTAACACCTAATTCAATATTTGATATTGCGTACATGAAAATTGGCAATTATTCCGTCGATAATAAGCGTTAATTTCAGATATGTCTACAATAACCTTAAGTTGTCAAAGATATTGTGAAATTGTTAGTAACAATTGCCAAGCAGAAAAGTTGCCAAATACATGAGTGAAAACGTAGCGAATTATAATTATCAAAAATTATAACACATTCAGAGCTTTCCGACATCGAACCACAAACCCTGATTGATGACGCACGCGTTGCCAAGAAAGTTGAATTAGAACAATCGGCTGTCGCTAGGACTTAATCCAATTCCATTGTAAAATGACGAGATTTTTCTCGTAAGATCAAAAGTCAACAATTGTGTAGTATTTACAAGAAAGCTTAGCTAAGCAAGTGCTAACTACCGTAAAATAAGCCGGCGACTACAATTAGGTTAACTTTCAGCCATATTAAGTACAACTAGCATTTGGATTCATGGTGGTACCAACGATTTCCCCTTTCTCGGATTTTTTTTGTATCAATGTTTGACAATCATCCGTGTGGCGCCCCCAATACACGGTATCTGCAAGACGTTCCTGCTTGTAGTCATAGTGTTAGTGTAGAGGCAAACTGCATGAGCAGCAAGTGACCTGAGAAATTCTGCTATGCCAAACCAACATAATATAGAGTTATAGGCAACAAAGGTACAGAGACGCGCAGAGTTACATCGTATTATATGCGTATGGGCAAGCAGAAAACTATGTAACGCTAGCTGACAGTCCGTTTAATTAAGTATGAAATATTGCCTTAATCCAAACCCAAATATTTTTGTCGAAATATTTTTCACATAATTATATCGGTTAGTATATCGCACTCTTACTAACACAATGGAAACATGCTTTTAAAAATGTTTCGTGATCTATCAAATAACGTCATTCCACTTTAATTAATAGCCCATTAAGAAATCACGATTTGATTTACACCATTAATTTACATTTTATTTTTAATGATCCTAAATAACAATATGTTGCGTGAATTTTGCGTTTTAAAATAACTTTTAGAACAACGTGTGCGTATTATTAAAGTAACAGCCTGGTCACATTCCATTGTTTTTTTTGTAAAGACCTATTTCTTTTGGCTTATTCCACATGGTTCTCTAATGCGGGTTTGTAGAAACACGCGACAGATATCCACTTCGTGCAAGATTCCTCGCGATGTTTTTTAAGCGTTTCAATTCTGTGTTGATTGCTATGGGTTTCAATTCAGAATCATTCGTTAAGACACCTTCCTTTCGACGTTCCAGATCCAGCAGGGTGATAACCCTCTGAGTAATTTGGAATACAGTGGGTTCTCTTAAGAAAGACAAGGCAAAGAACATTTTACAGTCAAGAATCTTATGAGCCAACACAAAGTCAAACGAGACATTACGGGGCCCAAACGTTGCCTTATTTCCAGACTTCAGACTGCCACTAAAATATTCAAGACTTCTAGATCTACCTAATAAGTTAGTCAACGAGGATGTCAACGTCTCACGACTCCTATAAAATCGTCATATTACGATTAAATTAAATGGAAACCTGTTACAGCTTCGAATCTTGCATTTCGTATGATACTTATAATAATGTTCACATATATAAATTTTAATTAGTTACTACATATATATACGCTGTTAAATGACAAAAGGTCCAACCCTTCGATCAAAAATTAAAACCAATTGGGAATAGTTTGAATTAGATAAATCCTACGTGGGCGTTGGGTCTGTCTGTGGGTTCTGGATAATCAGCATACTTCTTGCGTTAAATATTCATTCTCACTAATATTTTGCTTATACTTTAAGTACGTAATATTTGTCATTGAGTGTTTCTGTACTACTGTGGAAGTATTAAGTAGATCGCGAAACGAGAAATAGATTTCGATCGTAAAAATTTACATATATACGACAGCTAAAATAAAGTTATAAGTATAGGACTGTAACACCAAAATCGACTTTTATCGTTGTAACGTAACAAAATAAAGCGGATTTTATAAATAAATAAATATATATTGGACAATATCACATACATTATTCTGATCCTAATATAAGCAGCTAAAGCACTTGTGTTATGGAAAATCAGAAATAACGAAGATACTACAAACACCTAGACCCAAGACAACATAGCAAATTAATGAACTTTTTCTACGTGGACTTGCCTGGGAATCGAACCCGGGACCTCAGAGTGGCGTACCCGTGAGAACCGGTGTACACACTACTCAAATTCTAAAACGGAGGTCGTCAAATTCTAAAAAAATCGTCATGGTGTTGATGAAATAACTCATAACGTTTCCTTTTAGAATCTGTTTTAAACAAAACTTCCAACATAAATAAAATTTTAACAAAAAGAAAAACCGACTTCAAACAAAACACTATTTTAAAACAAATGAATATGCACGAAAAAGTAATAAAAATAATTGCGTATTCAACATATTTTTTAGAGTCTTCCTAAGTTAAATGAAATGAAAAATATTAGACTACTTAAAAGTCGATTAACGATTATATCATGTAGTTATAATTATTGTTATATTTGGAGTCGGTGTCAGCCAATAAAACCCTACAGTATATCTATCAAAAAAGCAATACGAGAATACTTTAACAAATATGTTTTTTACAAATTACCTTTCACACAATAATATACTGGACCAATCAAGGGGCTCGTATCGCTTCTTTCTTTTGATTGTTGGGGCAAGGGCACCGTGGCTGACACCGGCTCCAAATATAACAATAATTATAACTACATGATATAATCGTTAATCAACTTTTAAGTAGTCTAATATTTTTCATTTCATTTAACTTAGGAAGACTCTAAAAAATATGTTGAATACGCAATTATTTTTATTACTTTTTCGTGCATATTCATTTGTTTTAAAATAGTGTTTTGTTTGAAGTCGGTTTTTCTTTTTGTTAAAATTTTATTTATGTTAAAATTTTTATTTATTTTTTGATTTTAAGTGAAGCTGATGTTGACTAACTAATTTTTTTTAATATGGATAGATTAAGTGTTCCGTTTATATGAGTCAGAAACTACTTCGAGGACAATTTCAAAGGAAACTTGCGAATAAAGCAAAAATAGACTTTCGAAAATGCGGATTTAATACGTCACGCGGCGTAAACTACAAGGATCCCTCGAAAGAGCTTTAATCGAACTCAGCAAAAAAACTTTGAAAAAGACCAACTACATTTCGTACATCATATGACATCACATCATATACACAAAATTTGATTAAAGATAGTAAGAAATTCTGCCCCATATCGCACCCTAACTGCGAGCCGTATAGGAGTTCCATCACTACATAGTATAAAAAAAAGTCGCTTTCTCTGTCCCTATATCTTTAAATCTACGCAACGGATTTTGATGCGGTTTTTTTTAAAAGATAGCGTGATTCAAGGGGAAGGTTTGTGTATATAATATATGAACAATATAGTAAAGAAACACTGATAATTTTAGAAGTTTGCGATGTGATGTCGTAAATAAACAAATTCTGTAGTATATTAAGTATCAGTATTGCACCCGTGCGAAGCCGGGAAGGGTAGCTAGTTGATTATAATATTCGACTATGATAATTACATAAACATAACCACATTACGGAAGGTGACTCAAATATCCAAATAACCTATAAATAAAAGATTCGACTGAGTATCGCTAACGTGCTCCTCAGAATTGTTCCGTTCCCTTCCGTTCCGTTACTCTGTCATGGATCCTGTGCTCAGAACCTTACCAAACTTTCACCAAATTACCGTTGAAGTATATATTTTATAATAAAAAAAGAATTATCAAAATTGGTTAACGTGATTTTCAGTTATTCACCTATTTGTCGCGCATATACATAATGCAAATTTAAGACTTATGTCGTTTTCATATGGATACCATCATCGGAAAAAAATAAAAAAAAATGGGACCCCACGGGAAGCACTACCTTTCAAACAAAAAAAAAAATATCAAAATCGGTCCACCCAGTGAAAAGTTATGAGGTACCAAACATAAAAAAAAAAAAAAAAAAAAAAAAAAAATACAGACGAATTGATAACCTCCTCCTTTTGGAAGTCGGTTGAAAATTACACGAATAGCTTTCAGACATGATACTTGAAGAATCAAACTGTTTACATTATTATTGTAGCTTAAGTTATTCATAAAACTAAGTGAATCGCCATTTTTATTTCGTAGCGAGTGCGGCATTATCTTGTCGCTTCGCGTTCGAAGTTTAAAAAACGACGACATTTTGCAACTAAAGATGCGAACGGTATCACCTCGTGCATTGGGCGTTACCAGAGTAAAATGCAGTTTCAAGCCATGCATAGATTATTATTTTACACTTTAAAATTTCAATAGAAATCTTATCTCTTTATTCTGTTAATCCATTTTCAACCGACTTCCAAAAGGAGGAGGTTATCAATTCGTCTGTATTTTTTTTTTTTTTTTTTTTTTTTTTTTTTTTTTTTTTTTTTTTATGTTTGTTACCTCATAACTTTTTACTGGGTGGACCGATTTTGATAATTTTTTTTTTGTTTGAAAGGTAGTGCTTCCCGTGGGGTCCCATTTTTTTTATTTTTTTTTCCGATGATGGTATCCATGTGAAAACGACATAAGTCTTAAATTTGCCTTATGTATATGCGCGACAAATAGGTGAATAACTGAAAATCACGTTAACCAATTTTGAAAATTCTTTTTTTATTATAAAATATATACTTTAAGGGTAATTTGGTGAAAGTTTAGTAAGGTTCTGAGCACAGGATCCATGACAAAGTAACGGAACGGAAGGGAACGGAACAATTCTGAGGAGCACGTTAGCGATACTCGGTCGAATCTTTTATTTATAGGTTATTTGGATATTTGAGTCACCTTCCGTAATGTGGTTATGTTTATGTAATTATCATAGTCGAATATTATAATCAACTAGCTACCCACCCCGGCTTCGCACGGGTGCAATACTGATACTAAATATACTACAGAATTTGTTTATATACGACATCACATCGCAAACTTCTAAAATTATCAGTGTTTCTTTACTATATTGTTCATGTATTATATACACAAACCTTCCCCTTGAATCACTCTATCTTTTAAAAAAAACCGCATCAAAATCCGTTGCGTAGATTTAAAGATATAGGGACAGAGAAAGCGACTTTGTTTTATATTATGTAGTGATGGAACTCCTATACGGCTCGCAGTTAGGGTGCGATATGGGGCAGAATTTCTTACTATCTTTAATCAAATTTTGTGTATGTGATGTGATGTCATATGATGTACGAAATATAGTTGGTCTTTTTCAAAGCTTTTTTGCTGAGTTCGATTACAGCTCTTTTGAGGGATCCTTGTAGTTTACGCCGCGTGACGTATTAAATGAGCATTTTCGAAAGTCTGTTTTTGCTTTATTCGCAAGTTTCCTTTGAAATTGTCCTCGAAGTAGTTTCTGACTCATATAAACGGAACGCTTAATCTATCCATATTAAAAAAAAATAGTTAGTCAACATCAGCTTCACTTAAAATCAAAAAATAAATAAAATTTTAACAAAAAGAAAAACCGACTTCAAACAAAACACTATTTTAAAACAAATGAATATGCACGAAAAAGTAATAAAAATAATTGCGTATTCAACATATTTTTAGAGTCTTCCTAAGTTAAATGAAATGAAAAATATTAGACTACTTAAAAGTCGATTAACGATTATATCATGTAGTTATAATTATTGTTATATTTGGAGTCGGTGTCAGCCAATAAAACCCTACAGTATATCTATCAAAAAAACAATACGAGAATACTTTAACAAATATGTTTTTTACAAATTACCTTTTACACAATAATATACTGGATCAATCAAGGGGCTCGTATCGCTTCTTTCTTTTGATTGTTGGGGCAAGGGTACCGTGGCTGACACCGGCTCCAAATATACCAATAACTATAACTACATGATATAATCGTTAATCGACTTTTAAGTAGTCTAATATTTTTCATTTCATTTAACTTAGGAAGACTCTAAAAATATGTTGAATACGCAATTATTTTTATTACTTTTTCGTGCATATTCATTTGTTTTAAAATAGTGTTTTGTTTGAAGTCGGTTTTTCTTTTTGTTAAAATTTTATAATATATAAAATTATAAATTAAATATCACTATAATAAATCAGCGTAAATCTATCTGTTTAAGAATACAATCAAATTAAAAAAAACTCGATTGTTGAATATCTATAAATTATTATATAGGACCTACATTGAGAATCCAATTAAATTATATATTTATAACACTACCTAGACTAATTTTAAATAACTAGCCTCTTAATAAAGACTTTTAATTAGTGCATTAATAATTTTAGTCAATACGAAAACATAATATCATAAATAATATGCAATATAGAATTAAAAAAATTATATAAAACCGTCATGAACCGAAATATACAACTTTTTTTGTTGATTTGGATTTAATAATTTAATAAAAACGTGTACACCCATGTAGATTAAATAAATTCAAATTACGAATTCCTGTGTTTATTATTTCTAATGGCAACACTAGCGCGCCATATCTTAAAAAAAGCACATCGGTCGCAAAACAGACTAGAAAAAGGCACTGAATAGTTTTATTTACCTATTTTTCTATACCTATATCATAATACAAATCACGTAGATTCAATACGAACAATGTTCGGAGTCGTTGAATAAGAAACGATTTCATCTAAATCGTAGCTGAAACAAAGAATAAATAAAACATAACAGTCCTTCTGGATTTCTCTTTTTATTTCTCAAAGAATACGAAATGGCTTTACATTGCAGCAATGCATAAATTATCTGCTTTCAAGAATACACTATTATGTTCGTATTGGAGATTTATTGAAATAAAAAAAAAACTGTCATCGTGCATCCGATAGATTCGAAAAAACAAATGAATGTCTATTGAAATAAATAAAACAAATAAAAATAAATTTACATCGCTTATTTTAATTTTATTTTTAAAAATAAATAAATAGGTATTGTAGCCGAAGTTACTCCTTATTATATGTGTAAGTCCCGTCAAAACCAGCCCAGCTGTTCTAGAGACTAGGCGGAATAAACAGACAGACTGATAGATTTTTTTCAGAAAATTGTAAAAAATGTTATCTAGGTATAAGTACCGTAAATAAGTACATATGCATTCAGTAAAAATGAGCAATTTTAATAATACAAACAGACACTCGAATTTTATTATATGTATATAGATAGAAGATTATGACGTTGAAACACCTGGATCTTCATGAAAATTATAAAACCACGTCTTATTACCTCGACAGTTGGTTCACTTTTTGCCCAGAGGATCGTAATTGCAATTCAACGGGGAACGCTATTAGCATTCTTGCAACAATTCCACGCGGTCATGACTTGTGCAATAACTGTTTTTATTTTTAATTTGTGTATAATTAAGACCTTCACCTTTATACATATATGTATATATTTATAATAAAATTGACGATTTGCGCAAGGCGGCTGGCAGGAGCTGCATGCGAGTAGCCAAAGATCGATCACAGTAGCGTGCTATTGGAGAGGCCTACGTACAGAAGTGGACGAAAAAAGGCTGTTGATGATGATGATGATGATGAATAAAATTGGACTGTCTGCTTGTAATATAAAAAATAACCGCTTTTTACTAAATGCGTATGTATATATATATATGTATACATGGTACATAAACCACAATAACAGTTTTTATAATTTTAGAATTTTTGTCTGTCGTTTGTTTCAGATATTCTATGGAACGGCTAGACCGATTTTGATGGGACTTGCACTGGCAGATAGCTGATATAATAAGGAATAACCTAGTCTATACAATAACGTTTTTGTTAACTTAGTAATTAAAAAAAATCGCCATAAACTCACGAGGAACAGTTGACGGAGAGGGGTCAGGAAGATACTGACACACTGTAATATAAAACACTGGAAACTTAGACTGCCTTCCAGATTGGAGCGAGCTGGATGAATAAGAAATACACCAGAGTCGAATCAATACGCCTCGCTTCAGAGCTACACTATGCAAGTAACATTTCACGTTTCATCTAACACGAGAATTGGAGGATTATCCGTAATCTTTCGATTTATGTTTGTATGAATATAATGAAGTGGCCAGACAAGCGTAGGATTTAGTATCTCTATTACGTATTAAGCCTTATTTGTACCATTATTTGTAGTGTATGCAAGTATGGAATAAATAAAGCTATATTATTATTATTACGTATTACATCTTGTAGGTTTCTTATAATTGGAAAAATCAAGAATTATTGTTTTATCAAGCTGTTATATATAAGATCGCTGTCTGTGCCACCAGCTCCAAAATTTTGTTGGTTGGTCGAAACTGGAATAAATTTGATTGGCAAGATTCTATTTACGGACACTTGCTATATGTAAAAAAGTCACTTATACTTATTGAAAAATTTATATAAAAAAGATACTTGCTATATGTAAAAAAGTCAACAAGGTATTTATTAAAAATCTATTTAAAAAAATAATAATTGTGGAATGACATGTCTTAGTATCTAAATTATTATACACAGGAATATGTTTTTGCTTATAATTTTATATTCGTTTTTCTTGCTTTAATATAATATTCAGTGCACTCCATCTTTATTTATAATCAATGCGTTTTATCACTATTTATCTTTATAAAACCTTACCTATTTCCTTAGAAAAATAATTATTATACCCATTTTTATTATTGAACCGAAACTTATTCGGGACTCATAATTAAAAAGAATCATTAAAATCAGGCGACGTAATAAAAAATATCGCTAAACGTGTCTAACAAGATTGCCAACGACAGCGAAGCGAGTTAAAAGAAGTATATTTTTTTTTTATAAAAATGCGACCCGCCCCGGCTTCGCAAGGGTGCAATACTAAATATGATACAGCATTTGTTTATTAACACATTGCAAACTTCTAAAATTATAAATGTTTTGTCTTTACTATATTGTCGATGTATTATATAAATAAAAACTTCCTCTCGAATCTCCTAAAACCTCTATCTGATAAAAAAAAAACACACTGTTAAAAGATGTATTGGGTTAGCGTAGAAAGCTCGCATGTTTACATCATCATTACATAGTATAAAACAAAGTTACTTACTGCTGTCTGTTCCTATGTATGCTTAGATTTTTAAAATTACGCAGCGGATTGATACCGTTTTTTTCATAGGTAGAGTGATTTGAGAGGAAGGTTTTTGTATAAAATACATGGACAATATAGTAATGAAACGCTGATAATTTTAAATGTTTCTAATGTGATGTCGTTAATAAACAAATTCTGTAGTATATTTAGTATCAGTATTGCACCCGTGCGAAGCAGGGGCTAGTATATAATAAGTATTGTTTTTTAATAAAGATATCAAATACAAACCTTTAATGGGCAAGTATCACTGGTTTTATATTTTTACTGCCAAACTTTGTTATGATATATTCCGGCTTGAACATTACCAGCACCGCTGTAATTACAGTTATCATCCGATGACCTGTAACCGTTGACTGGTCGAAGCCACTGAGGATGCGGGTAGCGCTGAACCAATGATGTGGATAACCTCTTGGGAGGCCTTTGTCCCGTAGATGCCTTCCAGCTGAGATCATGATGATGATGACCAGTTATCACATGATCAAGCATATATTACTTTTTAAATTTAAATACATTGCTTTTTTATAATAATAAACAATAAATTAATATTGGACAACATCATATATGATTCTGATCCCGAAGTAAGTAGCTTAAGCACTTGTGCTATGGAAAATCAAAAGTAAAGACGATACCACAAACACCCAAATTCAACACAACTTAGAAAAGTAATTAAATTTTTCTATATCGATTCAGCTGGGAATCGCACCCGGGACCTCAAAGGGTACCTATGAAAACCGGTGTACACAGTACTCTGTTCGAGTATCGGTCGGAGGTCGTTTTACTTTATTTATAGAACGATTACACACTGTGTGTATATGATACACAAATGCCATGTTTTTTTAGTATCTCGATATTTTGTTTTGATTCGAATGTCGTAATGAATTGAGATAAACAAAAACAAAATAAATATTTATTTGAGTCGAGATGGCCCAGTGGTTAGAACGCGTGCATCTTAACCGATGATTTCGGGTTCAAACCCAGGCAAGCACCGCCGATTCGTGTGCTTAATTTGTCTTTATAATTCATCTCGTGCTCAGCGGTGAAGGGAAACATCGTGAGGAAACCTGCATGTGACAAATTTCATAGAAATTCTGCCACATGTGCATTCTACCAACCCGCATTGGAACAGCGTGGTGGAATATGTTCCAAACCTTCTCCTCAAAAAGGGAGAGGAGGCCTTTAGCCCAGCAGTGGGAATTTACAGGCTGTTGTTGTTGTTGTTTTGTTGTGATACGAGAACAAAATTATTTTTAAAATTAAAATTCTCAATCAATCTACCCGTTCGGTGTAAATGGTTGAGGATTCGGAAATTAACCCGCCACGAGTACCGAAAACCGCAGCTTTACGCTTGAATTCATATCCGTAGGACGATGCTGAAATTCCATCTAAATGGCTCATCATTTCAATGGTAACACGTTACAATCTGGTTTTGAATTTTTTCCATACTTCAACTGTAGGAGGGATCAGACTGTACAGTTCTTTTTCCGTTCATTTTGCTCTTTCATTCATAATGACGTCTAAACAAAAAATGAACTGATTCAACAAGAGATCTCTCGAATGACTGTTCTTTAGAGTGAATGTATCTGTTATCATTATAACTTAAATTTGAATTTGAAAATAGAATATTACTATCTGGCTAATTATTTTTTGTTATTGAATATATGTAAATAGTCGCAAATTGACGAAATAACAAAAAACCGCTGTGTTTCTTTCACGAGTTCTTATCAGGTCAGATTATTTTGTTTTCCCAACTGGTGGTAATGTTTAATCTGACAATCAATAAAGTAAATAGCCTGTAAATGACTCACTGCTGGGCTAACGTCTTCATTACTTTTAAAGAGAGGGTTTGGAGCTTATTTCACCGCGCTGCTCCAATGCAGCTTAGTGGATATACATGTAACAGAATTTCATTGCAAGTTTCCTCACTATATTATCCTTCACCAACCAGCACAAAAAAATAAACAAACACAAAGGAAGCACATAACAATTCAGTGACGCTTGTTGGGTTTAAACTCGCAATCATCGGAGAAGATGCATGCGATCCAACCAATCGGCTAACTACAACCAATAAGTAAGTGTAATTCTTTCATAATTATAATTTATGAGCGATGATGAACGTGAAACGGTTTTAACGCTTAAAATTATGATGTCACGACGGAAAGAGTTCAGACGCAGTACAAGTCCCCTTGACGTTTAAAAACTTCAAACTTCCAATTTACTTTCTGTTACCTAAGATTTGAAACCGAATCGGAATCCTTTGAATCTGCAACTATATTATCCCCCAGATTGCAAAAGGCAATTCTTCTTATTACTTTTACCAAATATTGGTAATACGGGTGAATGAATCGGTTACTATGTTCGTTCTTTTTGTCAAGTTCTTTACAGTAGATTACATCTGATTAGAAAGTGTAAAGCTGTATAGTATTCTATAGTAAACATTTTATATGTTTTCATATAGTGTGCACCGATCCTTAATAGGAAGGTAGTTTGGTTATGACGAGGCTATTCAACACACGTGCTTCCAATATTACCTGGCTTTGGACCCAACAATACATTCAACTGTCTGTGTACGTGACAATGATTCTGGGTTAGTAGAATTAGCCTACATATATAATATGCATGATTCTGAACAGAATATCATCAGAATTAACATGATGGTACACAACTGTGTGTCAGTGGAAATAAGTGCATATTTATGACTAAAGTAAAAGACAACTCATTAAATATCAGACAGCCTGGAATAAAAAACAGATATATATACATATATTTATTTAAATCAGCATAAAAGATACGGATTATGTGTGAAAAATTTCTTTTGTTTTTCTGATCTAGTTTATTTTTAAATTGGAAAAAAAGAACTATAACTGGACAACGATCTTATCTACCCCTTAGAAGAAGTGTTTGTATTTAATCAAAATCAATCAAAATAAACTTTATTCAAGTGGGCTTTTACAAGCACTTTTGAATCGCCATTTAACAATTAAGTGAAGCTACCACCGGTTCAGAAAGCAGATTCTACCGAGAAGAACCGGCAAAAAACTCAGTAGTTACTCTTTTGCAACATTTAAAAAAAAATCATAATAGTTAAATTCTATTATATGTATGTAATGTATCCTGCTTGGAAGTCAACAGGTATTAATTCCAAGCTTTTTTATCATCTACAAAATCTTGTATCGAATAATATGCATCAAACTGCCCCAAAGCGAGAAACTGGGGTATAGGTACACAGTTTTGAAACGATGTCTTATGTTCAACTGTGAGTAACTAAATTAACCGCAAATTAATTGTAAATAAAATTAAATACATAAAACCTCAATGCTGCTTGTTCATTCGTTTTTCAATTCATTCATCAATTATAATTCCTCGGTATTCGTAGGAGACATATTTTATTCACACGCTAATTTCAAACCCATACAAAGACTCATACGTATGTACAAATTTCACCCAACACGTGTATTTTCCCTAACGATGTTTTCCTCCACAACCGAGCATGTGATGAAATGTAAATACAAAAGCACTCGAAAAGCTTACCCGTGTCGACGGTATTTGATTCGGTAATCTTCGATTCGGAACCAAATATGCCGAGGGAACGCGAATACGTTTTAATTATTTACGTAAACAGAACGTCTACGTTAAAATCGAGCCTGATAAATAATTAGTTCGACTAATTAATTAGTAATTGACACTTTGATGTCTTCTATTAGTGAGACTGTAGCATATTTCTTCAAATTCATGACATATGATTCATTTTAAATCAAGAAGCTCATAAAAGTACTTTTAATGTGTAGCTGTTTGATAATTATTGTAATCATATTATCTTGTTTTAAATGTAAATACTACCACCGTTCTGGAAAGTATGTTCCAGCTTAAAACTCAGTATTTAATTATTTTAAACTTATTTCCTGACGTTCAAATATAGCTGGGGTCATCGTATGTATAATAAGATGATTCAGTTAGTTTTCGTACTATCTAATGAATCTGATATCTAGCGACTCTAGATCTGTAGTATATATCATGAATAATTATTTTTGGAGAAGTATTTTTGTTTCTTGAGATGACGTCAGATAGGGAAGTATGAAAGAAGACATGCTGCGCCGACACCAAGTTAAATTCGGATAAGAACAGGAGGATGATGAAAATACGTGTAATAAGGTGGTCAGAACGATAGAAAAATCATGAGGAAACTTTTTCATCATCATGTATTTTTTAGGCTTTCTGAAATTCCTCCCAGTGTTTCATAGAGAATTTGATAAGGACAAAAAAATAAGCCAACCTTTTTCTTGAAAAAATACTTCTGAATCGCTTTTGTTTTTTTTGCTATCAATTCCCCATTGTGCGTGACGGTTCCCTTCGCCTCTAATATCTCCACTTATATTAAGAAAAATATAAATCGTCACGAGGGACTTGTCAGATTTTTCTATAGACGTTTATTTGAAGAACTTTCTTTTAATATACAATTGGCAAAAGAATGTTATTTGATACTTCTTATACAAAAAATATTACTTTCCTGTCTCGCGTTGTTGTTGCCAGCTATAAGGCAGCAGATCTCTAAGTCCTTGGTTCATAACCAAGGTTGGGCCGATACAATATTTTTGAGTTTTTCCATCAAAAAACATACAAAAATGTTCAGTATCGCCCTGGAAACAATTGAATGTTGGAAGTGTGTATACTTCCGTACCTCGAAATACACGTGAAGCCTTTGGTCCTATCGTCTCTTTACGGACGTGTCGAATTTACCCTCAAACGAGATATAAGAGTGACGGTATAAAGTGGGCCTGTGTTTGCGCCAACACTTGGGCACAATAAGAAATCCTGCGTATTTGATTGGTTCTTGAGGTTGGACATCGTGGCCGAAACCGATTATAATGAAAATAAAGCATGTAACATACATTGCTGTCATTTACAACTATGTATCTAAATAAATAAATAAATATTGGACAACATCACATACATTACTCTGGTGTAAGTAACTAGAGCACTTGTGTTATGGAAAATCAGTAGTAACGACGGTTCCACAAACACCCAGATCCAACACAACAGAGAACTAATGAACTTTTTCTACATTAATCCATATTAACTCGGGCGGGAATCAAACCCGGGACCGGAGTGGTCCACCCATGAAAACCGGTGTACACACTGTTCGACCACGGAGGTCGACATATACCAATACTTTATAACGTTGTGTGCGTGCGTATATATAGCAATGTGCATTGATTTTACTTTCCAAGGGATATTTGAAAAACTGTAAGACACGAGTATAAGTTTCCTCAATGAGTACAGTTATGTGAAGAAATGTTAAACATTCCCTTAATACCTATAGCTCATTTAATCACAATTACGCGGACCGTTCATCGCCCGACCCGCCGTTAGACGCACTTAGCACCCGAGAAATGTTACTCGATGGATTTACGACCCGGCTCGACTTTTCTTACCGATTGTACTTACCTATTGTAAGAATTTTCTAGAACGTTCCACGAGTATTAAAAGTATTATAAGTAACAACGAAATATCTTTAAGAGGCTTTCCGTTGAGCTCATTGGTAAGCTTTGAACTTCAAATAAATCAGGAAAATTTATTTATGTTCACAATTGTCCATGATTTTGATACAAAGTACTTCTTTTTTAAGAAAATAATCCAATTATTTCAACTTATATTAATTTATATTTAAATTATATCTTGAGATAGTTGCCAGTTCAATTAAATCGTTTTCAGCTGATATAAAAACTCTATCACGACTTATCTCCTTTCATAATTTACTTATTAAACAACGCATTCAATCAAGCATTTAATCGTTTTGGTTAGGATATTAAATATCTGTAGGTGGCCTGTAAATAGACACACCTTATGGTAAATCACTGGTAAATTTAGTTCTTATGCCGCCGATACATATTGACACCGAAAGAACTATTATACCATTCCTTACATTGCCGATGTTCCACCAGCATTGGAACTAAGATGTTATGTACCTTTCAACTGTTACATCAGCTCACTGGGGTTTTTGCAATCAAATGAAATGAAATGAAATCAAAATATAATTTATTTTATTACAATTTTACAGGTACTTTTAAATTGTCTGAGATGGCCCAGTGGTTAGAACGCGTGCATCTTAACCGGTGATTTCGGGTTCAAACACAGGCAAGCGTCACTATATGTGATAAATTTGTGTTTATATTTCATCTCGTGCATGTGTTTTATTGAAATTTTGCCACATGTGCATTCCACCAACCCGCATTGGAACAGCGTGGTGGAATATGTTCCCAAACCCTCTCCTTAATGGAAGAGGAGGCTTTAGCCCACCAGTGGGTAATTTACAGGCTGTTACTTTACTTTTAATTCACTTTTTTTTAATTGTCATTATACAAAATTAAATTATAGATAAATCGAACACTAGAGAGTTATTCTTGTTGTTCTACTTCGAGGTATTCTAAATTTAAAATTAGAGTTTATAATTGAGTAACTTAAACAAAATTACTTTATGTTCTTGATGTTCTAACAAAAACTAAAAAAAACATTAAAAGGAAATTTACCTTAAAGTAAAATTGATCGACGCGAGGGGTACTTGGAATTTGCTCGAATAAGGGTTACCAAGAAAGTAACGTACGATTTGATATTAAGATATAATTTCATAAAATCAGTTTAGCTGGAACTGAAATAAATGTATGCCTTTCCAACGCTTTCGTGACGTCATAGATGATATAACAATCACCAAGCTTGATTCTCACAAAATTTGACACAATTGCGGTGTATTTCTTAATATGTTCACCTCGTGGACACGAGCACTGTATATGGTTGACGTGTGTGAGCGAGACGGCGATAAGGGAACAAGAAATCTTATATATGAATATGAAATAAACTTTTCCTATCATGGGATTTCAAATACAAAGCGTAAGCAATTAATATACTTTAGTATCCAACGTTGCGACTTATTTGTATTACTTGATACCTATGATCCTTTTGTCTATACCAGTTTTAATAGTTTCGGGGGCCATATGTTTAGGTATCCTATCTTATGTCCTTCCTAGGGGTTAAATCTTCATATCAAATTTTATCGACATTTCTCGAGACAAACAGAGTTACTTTTGCATTTATAATATAAGGATAAATACTTAACATCATTTTATATTTATCAGTAATATTTTATTTTATCACTTACTCTTTATTTATCATAATTAACGTATTTTACTTTAAAATTTTCATTCAACTTAAGACTAATTTCACTTTACTTAAACAAGTGTTGTAAGAGTAATCAGAAAACTAAAGTTAATTTCAATATTGAATTAATAACGACAAACTCTTCTTCTGACAAAACTTTCGAAAATCAAATGGATTTTATTTAACAAGCAACTAAACCCGTGGCTTTTACCTGCGCGAATTTTATAAAACTTTGTAGTACGACTCGAGGGGTGAATTAAAAATATGCTTTTATCTATATCTATTTCTTGGGCCGTAATTTTCATCAAAATCTGTCCAGTGGTATTACAAATTAATCTCACATATGTAATATATACATAGGTCCATCATCTTAGTGTACCGTAAAGGTTTTTAAAAAAATGTTGTAGTATTTAGTTAAGCGCATTTATATTCCTTACTTAAGGAGTAATTGATTGCTTCCTCTTCAATACCCTTCGGGATAATTCCAGTTATAATTCTATGTCTCTTGGAATCAAACTATCTCCATAGAAAATGAAATCTAAATCAGTTCAGCGGTTGTAGCGTCAAAAGCGAACAGACAGACTTTCTTTTTCCCAAATAATATAAGTAGGGATTATATGATACTCTGAATTAATTTTTAGGTAGTTAAAATTCATTTTAACAAATTATATTTTAAAATAGATTCTTTAAAACTTTACTTGTAGAACCTCTTTAGTGAATTTAATAAAATTAACATCAGTGCTTGTTTTCAAACTTATTCGAACGCTTATTCGTAATCGTTATTTCTGTAACATTTAATAATATTTAAATGAAACTTTCGCCCAAAATAGAAATTTTATTTATTTAAGAACGCTTTAAGAAGCACTTTGCCGTGTTATAGAATTGAGAAAAGCTATTAGTGGTTTGGAATGCAGATTCTACTGAGACCGGAAGAAAGTAACTAATGAGATAGTTACTGATTTACTTAAATGAAATATATAATTAATCAAATATATATAAATAAACGTATGCCTTCAAACTCCACTAACCTTCATTGGAACAGCGTGGAATATGTCCCAAACCTTCTCCTCAAAGGGTGAGGAGTGGGTAATTTACAGGCTGTTGTTATTATGCCTTCAAATTGAAGAATACAACTTGACGCTAGTCATGCTCATCTGTTGTATCAAATAAGGTTTTAATCCACACATGTGTATATTACATAATGTATAATTTGATAATGTCGTAGTCGCAAACACCTAGCTCCAATAAATATACACTGATCTAGCATTCAAGTTGATAAATTACAACTTAAACACGCTTTCTACTAAGTTTTCGACATTAAAATCGCTCTTGAAGTTTGATTGGCCCGTCAAAGTTTTACGAACAGACGTAGGTTCATTATCTGCAGTTGACAGACGTTTAGAAGCTACATTGTACTCTGAGAGCGGTTATCTTAATCTATGAAACGAGAGCATTAATGTCTCTGTATGTTTTTTGCAATACTTTCTTTTCTTCATAATGAGAACGGTGTTAAGAAACCTTTACGCAAGGAGAATTTATATTATAATAATAATAAAAAATAAACAGATTAAAAAGAGAAGAGTCAAGGGTTTATAATAATTCAACGACAAGAAGAAAATGTAGTGTGAATCAAAACAATAATAAAAAGAGATAGAGAGAAAGAGAAAGGGAGAGGGAGGGAGGGAGAAAGGTATTACTTAACGATTTCTTCCCGATCATTCTACTGTAAGCTGCGTAAGAGAATGACGTTTAAAATAAAACATATAAATACTTAGATATATAAAAAGATAAATATTTACATATAGTGGTGGTTAATTAAAAACCCCTTTAACAATACTCTATATCTTTATTTTCTTACGAAACACGCAAGTTTCCTCACGATGTTTTCCTTGACCAAGTTAAATACTAATTAAAAACAAAATTAACTACAAGAAAACTTAGTGCTTTATGCTTTATATTTGAACTTATAATTATCGTTTAAGATTCATTTTATCTAGCTATTGAACCATCGTTGCTCTACATTGCTCTAGCGAAGTAAAAAATCGCAGGATCATACACGACTTTGGGCAATTGTCATCCCCACTTTTCCACAAGTGAGCTTAATAGATGGAGTCAATAGGAATTACTAAAATCTTTAATTAATTTGGAGCATTGCTAGTATTCTTTAATAGCTAATATATATAGTAGTGTCTTTACATAGAAGAAACTTATACGAATGTAGTCTAGCATAAGATATGCACGGCGAAATAAACATTATACATAAAGGCCCGATGTGGTTTTCCGCGGCTTAAAGCCAGAATAATAGATGACTTCAATCCTCTCTCGTATTCAATGGAAGCTAATATCATAATGTTGGGAGCACATGGTTATGAATACACGGCTTTATTTGATGTCTTCTCCTATTTTATGCTTAACTGCGTCACGAATAAAGCCATGCGAAGATAATCTGAGTATGTGTGTAATATGTAAGTGCCTTGTACGTATTTACACACTCACACATACATACATTTCGAACATTTTATTGTATTATAATTAGTTGCTTAATTTCAGCTTCAGTAGCATGACATGGCGAGTAAGTAAACATTTAAAGGAGTTTTTATTTATTAAGATTTATGCAAATCAGGAAATACTTATTGTATGCCTGAAATACAGCTTGTTTATAAGCAAGACAAAAAATTGTAATCGTAAACAATACTTGTAATATTTATTGACGTCTTTACCATAATTATGAGCCAATAGCTTTACCCTTGTCCCGATTATTTGGGAATGCTTATGTTGGTGGTTTGGGTCAAACACAGCCAACAGCCTGCAAATTTCCCACTGCTGGGCTGAGGCCTCCTCTCCCGAGAGAGTGTTCGGAACATATTCCATCACGCTGTTCCAATGCAGGTTGGCGGAATGCACATGTAGCAGAATTTCAACGAAATCAGACACAACAGGTTTCTTTACGATGTTTTCTTTTACCACTGAGCACGAGATGAATTATAAACACAAATTAAGTACATATATATAGTGGTGCTTGCCTGGATTTGAACACGAAATCATCGGTAAAGATGCACGTGTTCAAACCACTGGGCCATCTCCGCTTCATATAGATGTACATACATACATAGTTAATACTAAAACGTCATATATTCGAATTTTAACATCCACATGGATTGAGCTCAGGTCTATTCTTCTGTGATAGACATCATACGGCGCTTATCTCAAGTTGTTGTTTTTTTTGTTCCTGTCTTGCAAAAACAAAAACAAGTACGAAACCAAAATAGGAATATACAGTATAAAAAACAAGAGGTTTCGTGGAACACCCGGTTGGAACGAAATTGTTCTCTTATAATCTATATTATGCATACCATACAAATTGGAATAAATTAACAATTTTTGAGAATAATTAAATGAATTATATTATTTCATTTTACCATTAAAAAAAGAAAGAAACAAGAGAGGGTCGCCCAGAGGTCGTTTTCCTTACGTTACGATATTTGACAGTTCACTCACAAGCCGCAAAAAGAAACTTTTTCAACAAAAAAATATCTCGATACATTTATATACCAATTGATAAAATATAGATAACCATATCGGACAATTTTTGCCTTTGTCACTAGCTTCAAATAAAAAATGTATAATATGAAGCAATAAAAAAATAATAAACGTCGACGGCAAAATTCATATCAACTCTTTAAATATTTCAGTTTCGAATCAAATTGTAACTGAATTTAATTCGTGAATCGTGTTTTGTTTCAAATAGAAAATAGCTTTACAGCAAAATCGATTATAATTCGGTTTCGAATTTAACACCAGTGAGAGAGGAAGAAAAACGTCAATATTAAAATAAGCCATCAACCAGGAAATTCTGTAAGTGTTCTGTAGTGACTGTTGTTACTAGACGCCTAACTGATTTTTCTTTATGCCATACGTGGCAAACGAGCTACTACTCGGCTCACTTGATGGAATATGCTTGCTGGTGCGTTGAAGGCAATTAAGGAAGGAGTACGCTCTTTTATTGAAAGTTTCCAAGTTGTATCGGTTCGGAAAACCACCGGCGAAGTCAGGTTCCACATGGTTGGATGTAGAAATTGTCTTAAAAATTGCTTCGTTGTGGATTTTCGAACCTCTAGATTGACGGGTAAGTGACCTAGTACAAAGTCAGAAGTCACATGACATCTTAGTTCTAAGGTTTAGTGATCGGCGATGTAAGGAATGGTCATTACTTACAGGACTTTCTATGGTGATCACGTCCACAATACTGTATACGAAGAGAAAATTCAGTTGATAATTAATGAATACTGGCCGTAAGCAAAAAACTACAATTAAATTAATTGTTTCCTTCCTGTTCGCGATAGCAAAATAAACTACAAGAAATATAACCGTGTACAGTAGAACAGTACGTTTACTCAGCTACATTTCCACCTCCCCGTTTTAAAGTCAAGATAAATATAGGAATGGTTACGCTGTGAAAAAAAAGGGAGAATATTTTAGGGCTGGCAGCTTTTTCATTTTTAGATATAATCTTCGAATATTATTATTTGTATTTTATTTATATAAAAAGTTTTCAGTTCGACATGCTTGTATGTGTTACATTGTTAGAATTAAATTATATTTGAGTTTGATGATTTAGGCTTCCAAGCACGTATGCTTAATTCAGTAAGTGTATGTTTGTCCACGTTTTTCTCGAAAACCAAAAGCCGTATTGAGATGATCATTTTTTTAAATTTAAGTAGTACCTAACACTACAAACTTAGGGAACACTGTAAGTTTCTTTAAAATCCGTATAGTATTTTTATAGATATATATTTTTTTATTTGTAGTTTACAAGTTGTTTCTAATTTTGACGCCTGTTTAATTTTTTTAATCTGTAATAAGTTGTTACCTGCTATTTCAGCTCACTTGACACGTATTAAACCAAAGAAGCCCATGAACTTAGGGTTTATGTTTAAAACAAACAGACTGACAGACGATGTTACTTTATTAATACTTTATAAATATCTAAATCAAAATAAAATAAACTTTATTAAACTTTATCGCCCTCATTATAATCAGTTTTTAATTGACGTTTTTACTCAGTAGTTACTTTTTTCCAACAAATACAACAATGTTATATTAATTTATAATCTATGGTTAGTTTTATGTGATAATAACATTTTTATGATCGTATTGGGAACATTTTGAGTTGTACTAGCTTTGTAAATATGAGACTACATCACACACATTACTCTGATCCCAATGTAAGTAGCTAAAGCACTTGTGTTATGGAAAATCAGACGTAATGACGGTACCACACGGTATATTGAATCATTATAAACACATTTATTTTTAATACGTTTCATTTTTATATTATATTTTCTGCTTGAAAGTAAACAAGTATAACTTATTTATTTATGTTTTTCAGCAACGTTAAATATATCTGCGAAATTTGTAATTTTGAAGTTCAAATCACTGTACAAAGTTTCAAAAGGTTTTATATCTCGTAAAAGGTGTATGCATTTTAATTTTAAACAAAAATATGCAACTTTCATTCTGCGTTCTAATTTAAATGCCCTCAACTATTCACCGGCCTGTTCTGAATTCAAACAATTAGTAGCAACCCTAGAATAGTTACAAATGGCACACAGAATGGCTGTGAAACGTTGACCTACATTCGTGAATTCGACGCTTCTAATAAAAACATCCATCGAAATACTATTGTGCCTTTATATTATTTTGATAAACGCGAGCCATCATCGACGTTTTTATTGTTCACAGGAACAAAGTTATGGTTTAATACGTAGTTTGGTAATATTTGCATCAATCAAGGCTCAATTTAAATAAAGAAAATAAAAGAACCAGCTAAGTAGACCTCTCAAAGTCAGTAGAAAGTTTGGAGTTTATATCATCACATTGCTTTATTAGAAGTTGATATAGATATAAGTAAAAGTAAAGTAACAGTCTGGTAAATTTCCCATTGCTGAGATAAGGCCTCCTCTCCCATCAAGGAGAGGGTTTGGAACATATTCCACCACGCTGTTCCAATGCTGGTTGGTGGAATGCACATGTGGCAGAATTTCCATGAAATTAGGCACATGCAGGTTTCCTCACGATGTTTTCCTTCACTGCCGAGCACGAGATGAATTATAAATAACAAATTAAGCACATATATATAGTAACATACATATAGTGGTGCATGCCTGGGTTTGAACCTGAAATCATCGCTAAAGATGCACTCGTTCTAACCAGTGGGCCATCTCAGCTATAGATATATCTATATTGATATTATAAATGTGAAAGTAACTGTCTGTCTGTTTTTCTATCACTCTTTCACGACCAAACCGCTTAACCGAATTTAATGAAATTTGGTATGATGCAAACTTGAACTCCTAAAAAGGACTTTTTTGCCTAACACTCATGACAACCAACACCCTAAAATGCGAGCAAAGCAGCGGGCGAGTGCTAGTAGTTGTATATTTCAATTTATTCATAGCTATCGAGAAAGATATTACTTATAAGCGCAACAGGCTATTTGACAATGCGAAAAATAAATTGTGAATTTTTGTAATCAGTGTATATTATGAGTTTGAAAATGGTTATTTACTAACGAAAGTTGAAAATAATACTTAATTTAATCAAAAATCCATAAATAAAATTGCATTTTCCTAAACGTTTGCCACGTGACACAGAACGCTCCTGATTGGCCGGGCTTATGATGAAGTCACTTTCTTGTAAACTTTGCTTTTCTGGTATATGTACCACAGATTAAAATACAGAAAAGTGACGTCACCGACCCCATTGCAGCGCCATATCGTCCAAGTAGCGTTTTTGCACGCTATTTAAATATGGACTTTTTAATGTGATATTTTTCGGCAAATATGTACTAGAAATAAAAAATACAACTTTTACTGGGTTCCGTAACTACTACTAAATAATATAAAACGGATTTTAAAAAACCAGTCAAATAGCCTATTTAAGCCTAGGAAAAATCAATAATGCTTGCTCGAGTTTGTGATGATGTTGGAATCCACATATTACATATAGTGAATCACTTCGAGTCTTAAGCGTCATAATATAAAAAGCGATAAAAAATAGATTAAGCCAAATATCCTGATAGAACAGTTTTTCAAATGACGTCATACGGAACATAATCAATATTTAATATGGCTTTTTTTATAACTGTCATAATATTTATCAGCCTGGTTTTATTAATCCATTTCATTTTTATTGCCACTTTTTTAGATTTGGAATCTATGTATGAACTAAAAGTTAAGATTTATAGTAATCCTAAGACGGTTTGAATATTGAAATCGAGTTTCAGGTTGTATAAGATTTGATGACCCCATGGTCGAGTGGTGTGTACACCAGTTTTCATGGGTACGCCACTCTGAGGTCCCGGGTTCGATTCCCGGCCGAGTCGATGTAGATTACCATTAGTTTTCTATGTTGTCTTGGGTCTGGGTGTTTGTGGTACCGTCGTTACTTCTGATTTCCATAACACAAGTGCTTCAGCTACTTACATTGGGATTAGAGTAATGTATGTGATGTTGTCTCATATTTTATTTTTTTTTAATTTTTTTTATGAGATACAAGCGACCCGCCCCGGCTTCGCACGGGTGCAACACTGACACAAAATATACTACAGAATTTGTTTATTTACGGCATCACTTTACAAACTTCTAAAATTATCAGTGTTTCTATACTATATTGTCCATGCATTATATATAAAAACCTTCCTCTCGAATCACTCTATCTATTAAAAAAATTGCATCAAAATCCATTGCGTAGTTTTCAAGATTTAAGCATAAAAAGGGACATAGGGACAGAGAAAGCGAGTTTGTTTTATACTATGTAGTATAAAACAAAGTAAAATGATGATAAGAATGATTGAAGAATGGTTCCATCATAGGACGCTAATTACTGTCAATAACAGCATTGTAAATGTGTTTATTTGAAAAGAGCAACTATGCGAGTTTCTTGCCGTTTCTTCTCGCTAGAAGCTGCTTTCCGAAACGGTGGTAGTATTTGATTATTGACGATTCAAAAACGCTTCATTATGAAGTTTACTTGAATAAAATTGATTTGATTTGATTTGATTTGATTTGATTATCTATACATATAATAAAATTGGAGTGTCTGTTTGTAATATTAAAATAGGAGGGCTATTATATATATTTTACTCAACTCATATTTATGTACGCGGTACATATACCACAATAATATTTTTTACAAATTTTTTGTCCGTCTGTTCCGGTTAATCTCTAAACAGCTGGACCAATTTTGACGGGACTTTCACTGGCAGATAACTAATATATTAAGGAGTAACATAGGCTACAATAATCAAACGCGTACAAGGTCGCGGGCACAGCCTGTGAGCAACACGAAGCAACAGCTTTAATGCCAACTTGGGGTTAATTGACAATGTATGGAATTGCGAATGCCTTCCAGCGTGAATATCTACGAGCGGAGTAATGGCCCAATTACGCTTCGACATTCGAAAATCGAAGATGAAGCGATCCGGATCATTCTAACGTCAATTACAACTTGTGAAACGTGCATCAACAATTTGTGTGTCTGTGTGTGACTGTGTGTGTGCGAGAGAGTTGACAACAATTAGTCTAAACAATACAATAAATACACACCACACCTTACATGGAAGCTTAAGCTATTATGATAATGAAGTATGAAGTCAAACACTCGTATTTTGCATTATGATCTTTACGATGATGACTTGCAAAAAATATATCACTACATAGTGTAAAATAAAGTCGCTTTATCAATTTCTATATCCCTTTGTATGCTTAAATCTTTAAAACTACGCAACTAATTTTGATGCAGTTTTTTTAATAGATAGATTGATTCGAGGCGAAGGTTATTCATTATAAAACATGGACAATAATATAGTAAGTAAGTATATTTAGTATTAGTATAGCACCCGTGCGAAGCCGAGGCGGGTCGCTAGCAATTCATAAAAGTCAACTAAAAACAGCAAAGGGAACGGGATTTTACATTGATTTATATTCCACTTTTTGTTTAACAACGGTTTTTATTATGTATCTAGTGTCTTTACTTAATTTTAAGCCTTTGTGCAAGCCCGCCTGATGCGGAGACAAAGGGTAGTTATTAAGGTTGATGGCACATGTAAAGAATGCTTAATATTTATTACAATCCACAATATCTATAGGTGGTGATCACGTACCATCAGGTAACCCATTTGATGGTCCATATATAATTATCCATACATAATTTAATCTAACAACATTCACGGGCCCACAGTTGCCCGAACCATTTTTACATTCTACTTTAATACATTTTTCCCTTTTTATATTTTTACTTATTAATACATCCATATTATTTATTATTAAAAAAAAAAGTATATCACGTACAGAATGAGCTGAGATGGCCCAGTGGTTAGAACGCGTGCATCTTAACCGATGATTGCGGGTTCAAACCCAGGCAAGCACCACTATATATATGTGCTTAATTGTGTTTATAATTCATCTCGTGCTCGGCGGTGAAGGAAAACATCGTGAGGAAACCTGCATGTGTCTAATTTCATCGAAATTCTGTCACATGTGCATTCCACCAACCCGCATTGGAACAGCGTGGTGGAATATGTTCCAATCACTCTCCTTAATGGAAGAGGAGGTCTTATCTCAGCAGTGGGAAATTTACAGGCTGTTACTTTACTTTACTTTACGTACAGAATAAATCTAACTTAGGAAACATTTATTACTAGTAGTCGCCCGCGGATTCGCTCGCCTTTGTCCTTTCTTTGAGTTCCAGTTTGCTTCATACCAAATTTTATCAAATTCGGTTCAGCGGTTTTTAGTGAAAGAGAGAGTGACAGAGTTACTTTCACATTTATATTATTAATATAGATTTAACTCATTCATGTTTTAAGAATTGGCATTGCCTTATAAGACGAAGTAACTGACGTGAAAACGTCAAAAGAAGGTGAAGACATCAGTATAACTATTAATAATGTTTTAGGGCATGCAGGATCTTACGTATAGTTTGAGTATTTTGAAAAGGTCACTTGTATTAGCTTATATATTTGTGGATCCAGGTCATGTTAAAATGGAAATCTGTATTAGTGCACGAAAATATTCAATAAAATAACATAATAATGGTTATAATGGCCAATTCCACTTAAGCTACCAAATTACCAATTACTTGGATGGCCAATCTAATGTCCAAAATTGTACAGCCAACAAATGACAAACAATTTACATCAAACCGATCGTCATTTTTTTATCCAATTTCAAAATTAGAATTCACTGAGCCACGGCCTGTGTCTAAAAACGTTGATCAAAGTCTGAGTTACTAATCAAATAAATATCAAACCGCTCATTGGTCGTAATTTACATCATCGGCAACAAACAACCAATGAACATCGAGATTGAAGTTAAATTAGTTAATTTGATTTTGATCACTGTTTTGGAAACTGGATGTGAGTCGAACAATAATTAGGTATGTAATCTGATATTGATTGATCATTTCAGTTAATTTTGCTTAGCTCATTAATTGTACATTGATTTTCATTTATTTTGATGTTCCTAGAACATCTATTGGACATCAAAAAATCCAAAATCAAATATGAAATACTATTTAAAATATTGGAAGTTTCTCAAATAATTTTATTAAATTTATTCAAACTTTTTAATCATCAACACATGACGAATGATTTATTTCTTACTTATATAAATCAGTGTGTTCATTTAAATCGACACCTAATCAAATTACATATTACGGTTCATTTAAAAACTTATAAGCAGGATTTATGTTTTGCTTTATTTAAAAACTTTACCCAGCCAAAACCGACCTAAGATCAAATGGACAGATGTGGTCAGAAAAGATCATTGTTCCTACAATATTTCTGAAAACAATACGTCAAATAGAGTGAAGTGGGAGCAAAAGACTTGGAAGGCAGATCCCACCATCAGATGGGAATAATAAATGCACAGAAGAGAGACGAAGAGAAAACCTATTTAAATTTTTTCTTACAATCTATTCATCAACGAACACGCTATGAACATGTATTTCAAACAAAACTATTTAAAAATATGAAATGATATCACCGTATTTAAATAATATTTCAATTTCTTAGAAGACTATCAAATTAAGTTTATGGTCCATATATAGTCCAGCACTTTCCTGAGGCTCTTACAGCTAGCCAATTTCATGGTGCACTGAGCTGTACATACAGAATAGGATTGCAGGAATATTTGTAGTGCATTCTCCGTATAAAATAAAAGCATAGAAAATCGTATGTTGAAAAGATATAAGATTTGTTGCCTTAAAGATTTTCCGACGATTTCAAATGGAACTCATACAAGATAGAATAAAATAAGTCTTGAATGTTTGTGATAGAATGACTAAAAAATTTGCATAACACTGTTTGCAACTTCTTAACTGGCTGCCCATAAGAATTTTTTAAAAAAAAAACCTTAAACTTAAATCGACCTTACCGAGTATTTTAATCCAAGACTTTTCCGCAAATAGGTTAACCTATAGTTCAACGAAATAGTCATTATTTTTATGCCCAAAAAATGTAAAAGGAAATATGAAACATAATAGAAAAATATTTTCATTTACATTTATCGAAAAATGTTGGTTTCCTACTCGATTAAATATAAAACTCTGACCAAATAAACCTAGAACAGCTTTGGAAATATTACATTCTGAAGTGGACACTTGGATCGCGGGTGCAGAAGCCAGTTTTTTATTTCAAATAATGTTAAATTGATTTTCGATTCAATAGGGAACTGGAGAGCACACAGAGCACGGTTTTTATTATCAAGCATTTCATACATATAATAGGTATGAAGGGCTATCTGATGACAAATGGTCCACACTGTTTATAAAGGTTGGCGCTGTAAGACATATTAACTATTCCTTGAATAGCCAAAGAATAACGTTGGTTAATTTTGGAACTAAGATGTTATTCGCTGACGATAACGCTAATTATCAATCAAGGCAATAAAATGGAACGATTGATCATCTTCATTAATAATCATTTATAGAGCAATATTAAATCTTAAACTATTTTATATTAACAACAACAACAATCACGATAACAGCCTGTAAATTTCCCACTGCTAGGCTAAGGCCTCCTATACTCTTGAGGAGAAGGTTCGGTACATATTCCACCAATGCGGGTTGGTGGAATGTACATGTGGCAAAATTAGGATAAAATAAGCTACATGCAGGTTTCCTGACGATGTTTTCCTTTACTACCGAGCACGAAATATATTATAAACGCATATTAAGCACATATATATATAGTGGTGCTTGCCTGGGTTTGAACCCGTAATCATCGGTTAAGATACACGCTTTCTAACCACTGGACCAGCTCAGCTCAATATAGCTATAGGGTAATATTACACCTTAAAGTATATCATTAAAAAATAACATTTGGTTTGGTACTATTATTATCGATAGTGAAGTCGCTACTTGCATAATATCCAACTAAATATTACTCAGAGACCCGCGCCAGCACGGTCGGATTGGCGTCGTTTCAAAAAGGGTTAAGTAGGGATAAGTTTGTAAGTAGATGTTGAAAGAACAGCTTCATAGTGTGATATTTGCCCTCATGATCCTACATTTTGTATATAATGAAGGCAAAATCTTTTCAAGGGATCAACATTAGGGCCTGATTTATACTAAGCGTTTATGTTAGTTAAATTAATTACGTGTACATAAATTTAATTAATGATATTAAATTCCAAACTACAAATTTATGCTATTTAATTAGAATGGCCGATATAGCCCAGAGATTATAACACATGTATCTGATAATTGTGTTCAAATCCAAACCAACTAAAATCACAAGTGTTTCATTTGTGTCAATAAATAATTTTGCACTCGAGCGCGAATGAAACACTCACAAGCAGCATTTCAATGAAATGATCTCGCATACGTATCTACCAAACCGTATTGAGGCAACGTCTTGAAAAAAGTTACAAACCTCGTCCATTGGAGAGTAGGCTTTAGCTCAGTAGTGAATACTTACAAGTTCTTACTTAATTTCTAAACTAACATTTAGCTGTCAAAATTTAAGCATGAAGTCAGGCCTGTCAACACAACAGGTAATTCTATTTAAAATATCATTAATGTATCCATAGTTTTACAACAACCCAGGGCCTTTCCAACCTTTCCTAGAATAATAAAATTTAATATATGATAATGTAAAATGATATTTTTAATATCAATATCTCCGCATATTGCCAGGTCATAGCGACCCACATAGCACAGCAGGCCGCGGGTCGATGTGCGCGCGCCGCAACAGGTGAATGAGCCAGCCCGGCCGGACCTAGCTCTCTTAATTATTATTATTTAGTCATATCATTTATTACACCTAATGAATAAAAATAAAATATCAAAAAAATCAAAAGAAACATTCGCGATAAGGAATGTTTAGTCTTGAAAAGTTGTCACAAACTTTCCCTCCTCGGTGTCAGAATTTACAATATCTTTGAATAAATCCGAGTTCCTTATTTTATTGTTAAACTTTCAATGTTTTTGGTAACATCTTTAGATTAAAAACCACTTAAACCCGCTCATACAAACTGTAATAGGAAATGAAAGTAAAAAAAATAATATTCAGTATAATATTAGCGGTCGACTGTTCCCGTAGCCAGCGAACTATTTCAAATTAACCTGCATTGAACGTTGGATCTATTCCTATGTACGCTTGAGTAATTTCGTTATTAAGCCTGCTTCACAGCCAGTGGGCATTCGCCTTTCAAATCCACTGCACCCTCTAATAAATGATGTATAACGTGATACCACGAACTTAGTTTTGATACTGGGCTACATACATATATTAGTATCCCTAAATTAATAAACATCATTTCATATGGAAAATATTACTTTTTTTTTAAATAATGTTAAGATTATATATATTTAATAAGTGAGTACTATAATTATATATTAATTAAATATCTTGATGCCGCTGTCTTCGTTCTTCTAAGTTCGGAGTGTTGAAAGTTTTCCGACAGAAATAATTAAAAAGGTTTTATTAAGACTCGGAATTGAACCTACAACCTCAGGATCTTATGTTTTATAAACTAAACTACAACATCAGCAACGCGTAGTCTAAAACTATTATTAGCATGAGTGTTTTGAAACTACTAAAACTCGTAATATCATCTATTATTTAAATAGGTTTCGTTCAAGAGCACAAATTAATTTTCATGCAAATTTCCTCACGTTTTGAAACTACACGTTTCGCTATTAATTTAAACATATTATCACTCACCAAAAGCTTCTTACCTTGATAGTTGAAACAATCCTTACTTGTTCTTAATTCAATTTGTAACTTACCTGAAAATGAAAATGAAATATTAGCATATAGATCGATTACACAAAGATTAATAAAATAAAAGCTAGTTAATCCGCTCAAAGACCGCTAAAGAGAAGGGAAAATAATAAAAACAATATGAGTGGAAGAAAATAAAAAGAAAGCAATTAAAATGGCGATGTACCGAACACATGACTAAAGAAAATTACATAGATATTTAATTACGAAAGCAAAATCATGAGACAGTTAGATAACTTATTACTTCAAGCTGCTTCAGGCTGGATTACACATATGTATGACAAAATATCGACACTTGTTGCTATCATTTCTTATTATATATAAAAACTAGCGACACGCCCCGGATTCGCACGAGTGCAATACTTATATGTCCTAAATATACTTCAGAATTTTTTTATTGACGACATCACATTAGAAACTTTTTAAATTATCAGTGTTTCTTTACTATATAGTCCATGTATTGTATACAAAATAATTCCTCTCGAATCACTCTATTTTTTAATAAAAACCGCATCAAATCTGTTGCGTAAATTTTAACATCTAAACATACATAGGGAGCGATAACGGTAAGCAACTTTGTTCTATCTAATAATGATATATTCCTATATCAGACAATGATAAGACATAAACACACACAAGTTATGATAAAATATAATTTAATAAATAATAATAAACAATAGGTATTCAATGAAATAAGAAACCACACGACACATGAGGGTGAAATCACACTGCCGCAGATCGTTTTATATTGAATTACACCCGTTACGAAATATGACTTCCATATTGATTGATGTTTATGGTTACTGGTTTGCTACGTAGCGTCGTAGCGTGCCGCTACGTAGGATCGTAGTGTGAAGTTATAAAGCTCGTGAACCATCTTAAAAACGAATTATCTAACAATATGTTAGATTTATTTTCTATTTCTGAAATCAAAGATGTTTTTGGTAAACTATTAAGACCTTATATTTATATATTATGTTAAAAGCTTCTCAGGATTTAGTACTGTTTCGTTTAAACGGATGTCAGTGTAACTAAGCAAATAGCTAAAATAAATAAGCATAAATTACACTATGAGGGTGTTGTGCTAATTTCAAAACGAAATGAGCTAAGAAAAGTTTGGTCAAACAACTTCTCTACAACAGATCTCTATGAGTGTGGATTAAATCTAGGTATCATCAAAATACAATTTTCAAGTCATAAAACGAATCTATATTTCAAATACTCAAAAGATTAAAAAGTTCAATCTCGGACGGACTGTTGATAAATATTTGTACAAACATCCACGATGTTTGTAAACACGAACGGTTCTCCTGGACACATGACTCATCTCATACAAACAAGACATATAATAAATCTACGACTGATCGCTCAAAACTTCAGATAAGATTGCTTTTTAATTTGTATCCTGTTTTTTTTTTTCATTTAATATTATTCCAATTTTGTGCTATTTGCTAGTTTGCTTTGCGACCTATTTTTATTCCACTGGTTGTGAAAAAATTGAAGAATTACTATATTTTTTCTAAAATTCTATGATCATCATTTGTATGATAACCATTTTTTATAATGTTTTGTATGCTAAGTTCTTAAAATAAATGTATAATTTTTCACATAAAAATGTAATTGGTACAACTTTCTACAGCGTCTTACGTAACAGCAAGGTTTGTAAACACATAATGGCTTAATAACCTTAACACATTTTTACAAAGGCATAACAGAAAGATCGTGGTAGAGGTAGTAATAAAGCGTTATGGGATTAGTTTAATGATTAACACGAATATATGCGTAAGTATGGTAATTCATAATTAATGATTGCAAGATTACACGAAGCGTTTTTAATTTTTTTCTAATCCCTCACTCTTAAAATCCAATGAAACGGCAAGTTCGACTCGAAAGAAAGAAAGTTGCCGGACAAACGGATCAAATGTATATCGAGATACACCAAAGCACACACTTTTAAACACCGATTCGCTATTGAGAATTCTTCTACAAAAAAACTCAACTTTTAGACTATCGGAGAATTGATTTTTTGTGTCAATTATTTCATTGTTACGAAAATTCTTAGTTGCGAACTAATAAATGTGAATCGACCTTTATTGTTGAATTGGAAGATGTAATACCCGTAGTGGGCGTTGCTGTTACACGATCAAAAGGTCATCCGAGTAGAAGTAAGGAGTAAAACCCACACGGCTTTTGTGAAAATCTTTTGAACATGTACGATGTGCGAAGTCTAGATCAAAAGATTATTATTTTTGTTAAATGCTATGACTGAAAACTATCTTTGTATACAATATTATTTTAGACTGACACTTATACTCGACACAGCGCACATTTTTAAAACATGGAGAGAAGAACAAAATAGCCAACTGTATACGAGTTTCTTGCTGGTTCTTCTCGGTAAAACCTACTTTCCAAACCGGTGGTAGCATCACCTAAAATAGTTGTTAAATGACCATTCAAAGTCTATTTGAATACAGAATATTTTTAGATTTTAATTTTTTCGTAACGTCACAAAAAATACTTAAACAATAGTACCAACTTAACACTAATATAATTTGTGTAGTCATCAATTTAACAATTTTCAAAAATCGAACGAAATAAAAATCACGACTTATAACAACAAAACTCTTTCTCGCACTCAGCTGTTGAAATTACGTGAGTTATTAGACCGGACGGTTATTTCCCCCTTGCGGGAATTGAATCCGAGTCCCATTTAAGAAATAAGGAAACTAAATGTTACCGAAGTTGATATTTATTGTGCTTTTCCGGGAGTTTCATGAGGATTTTGTTTCGCTTATTTTTAAAACAATTATTTCCTTTTTGACATTTATTACGAGTGTCTTCTGTACATTTTCGTTAACTAACTAAAATGGTTGTTTTCAACTTCTAATTACAAATAAAATCGAAAAAGTTAAAAGTAAAGTATAATAATAATTGATATTTTTTTTTAAATATTAGAAGGTTTCTTATCTATTGTTAAGATTGAAGTGTTTAATGTTCAAGATATGATGAGTATTTCAAACTGGCAATCTTGCAGCCACTTTTTAGAGCGTCGACAATGCAACGCTAGCCTCTGGTGGGCTATTATGAACGAGTTTTCCAATCATATGATCTATTATATTGATCATAATAGACCCATATTGAGGTCATTATTCTGTGGCAAATTGATAAAAAAATTACTTTTTACGGACACATTCAAGAAGAAGGTTACCGAACATATATACAACCTCATAGCTGGTAACGCTGGCACGTAAGAAACACTAACAGTACAAACTATTTAAAAAAAAAGCCAACGTGCCAAGTGAAAAGTAAACGATGTCTGGTCTTGATCTTTGCTTGTATGAGTTTAAAAAGCTGATATCTCCTTGGCTGTAAGACCGATTTTCTTTTATCCGTCAGTGGCAACTTTATATTGGAATTGGATGGTGCGTATATTATACTCGCATCTTTAAAAATCTTTAATTATTTCTAGTTTAAATTTAGTTGAATAATCCCATTGTTATTCTTTAATTACCCAATTAGCACAACCGTTTTATAATATCTTGAGAACACGCTTTTAGGATACAAATAACGCATAAGAACTCTAAATAGAAATAAATAAATAAGTGTAGGGATAAAGTTAAGCCATCATAAGTAGCGATTTCGTCAGTTCGAAAAGGTCGTAAACGATTGCTGTCGTAAAAACGTATGTTTAATACCACGTAAATGATAGCGCTGTCGATCACGTAAGATGTACTTTAACATTTTCTTTATGGGGCTTAAACTTCATCTATGTTATTTACAAGTCAGCAAATTCCAACAAAATTAATCGCAGTGTTAAAGTAAAACAACACCTATAAAGTAAAGTAACACATGTAAATGTCCCATTGTTCAGCTTAAATCTCCTCTCCTCTTAAGAAAAAGGTTTAAGATCTTACATGATAATATCGTTTAACACTAATTGTGCATACAAATATTCAGCTGAAATAGCTTAAGCGCCAAAATAGTAGATAAGGGAAACGAGGTTTAAAGTTAAGTAAGTAAATCTCGTTTTCAAACAGTAAAAATAGATCTTTTTGGTTTTATTCTTTGCCCCCTATATACATATATATATAAAGCTTCAATAAATCTATTACTGAAATAGATTTATAGAAGCTTTATTGCAAATCACGTAAAGAACAGATCACATCAAAGTAACGGAAAAGAAAATGTATTAAGAATAAAATGGTGCACAAAGGCGGTCTTACTGCTCAAAGCGATCTCTCAAAGACAGCCTTCGGTAAAGTAAGTTTCGTAAAGGAACGGGTATGTGCAGTCAAGGTACGAAAACTATATTAATTTTATTACATTAAACGATAAAAATAGAACACATTTTTATTTTTTAAGGCATCGGTTGGCGAACGAGGAAGTGGGCCACCTTATGGTAAATGGTCACCAACGCCCATAGATAATGGCGCTGTAAGAAATATGTATTAATCATTTCTTAAATCGCCAATGCGCCACCAACCTTGGAAGCTCAGATGTATTTCCCTTATACCTGTAGTTACACTGGCTCAGTTACACTTCAAACCAGAACACAATTTGACGAAATTTGGTATGAAGCTAATTTGAAATCCAAGGAAGGACATAGCCTATTTACCAATTTTTTGACAACCAAACCTATATAGAGAGTCGAGATGGCCCAGTGATTAGAACACGTGCATCTTAACCGATGATTGCGGGTTCTAACCCAGGCAAGCACCGCTGATTCATGTGCTTAATTTGTCTTCATAATTCATCTCGTGATCAGCCGTTAAGGAAAACATCGTGAGGAAACCTACAAATTTCATAAAAAATTCTGCCACATGTGTATTCCACCAACCCGCATTGGAACAGCGTGGTGGAATGTGTTCCAAATCTTCTCCTCAAAGGGAGAGGAGGACTTTAGCCCAACAGTGAGAATTTACTGGCTGTTGTTGTTTTGTTGTTTAAACCTATACACGAGCGAAGCCGCCGGACAACTAGTAAGATATAATGGCATATGTGCAGTTTATAATACAGAGTATAGCGGACTAGAGGCATGCAATCTTTAATTTTAAAATTTCTACATAGTCTGGTGGGTAACTAATTTACTGGAACCAGATACTAAAGACATGAACGAACTTTCGCAGACCAAAGATAAATTTTATGGCGAAATTTTGCAGCCGTTCTAATTAAAATAGAAGTTAACCGAGTTTCTTGTCGGTTCTTCTCGGTTAAATTTACATTGCGGTCCGCTATGGTAATTTTAAATTTAATTTAATTTCGTTAAATTACTATTCAAGAGCGTTTGTTAGGACATGTTTGTATGAAGTGTATTTACGGAATTAAGTTCTTCCTTGCGGTTTACAGAAGTCTACCAGTTCACGCAGTTATTGGTCGTCACGTAAGAAAGAGCGTGATGAACATCATATACCCCCCCCCCCAACACTTTCCCTCTCTTTTGTTTTTATCAAATAGGTTGGCGGACGAGCATATGAGCCACCTGATGGTAAGAGGTCACCATCGCCCATAGACAATGACGCTGTAAGAAATATTAACTATTCCTTACATCGTTAATGTGCCACCAACCTTGAGAACTAAGATGTTATGTCCCTTGTGCCTGTAGTTACACTGGCTCACTCACCCTTCAGACCAGAATACAACAATACTGAGTACTGTTATTTGGCGGTAGAATAACTGATGAGTGGGTGGTACCTATCCAGACGGGCTTGAACAAAGCCCTACCACCATAGTACAAATATTAATTATTGTTTCTTATCATTTAAATAATTACACGATAATAATACCAAACGTAGGTAGTTTCTTTTATTGTTTCTGTTATCTATATTAGGAATTATAAATCTAAAAGTAACTCCTTCTATCTGTCTGTCGCTCTTTCGCAATCAAACCGCTGAACCGAATTTCATGAAATTTGGTATGAAGCAAGCTTGAACTCTGAGAAAGGACATCGGCTACTGTTTTCGTCTGACACTTGACAACAAAACCTCTAAAACGCGAGTGAAGCCGCGGGCGACTACTAGTTTAAAGTATGGTATAACAGGGAAGCAACTTCCTTGGAACCGTGATACACACGTCTCTATATTATTGTATGTGTGTGTGTGTGTGTGTGTGTGTATATATATAAACACTAACATGCAAATGTGTAATTATTGTGGGAGACCGGGTTTTCGTTGGAAAGGTGAGTTTATTCAAGCACGGTACTCAACTCACATACATCACAATAGTTTTATCTAACAGAAGCAAGTTTCGACGTTCCCTTTCTGCTCATGAAATGAATTATGAACGCAAGAAAGCACGTTAATAAATAGCGGTGCTTGGCTAAGCGGATTTGAAAACTAAATCTTACATTGAAATTTAAAACGTATTCTATTTTCGGTCGCAGATTTTTTTTTACAAAAAGAAACAATTTCTTTACGGTACCCTAGAACGAGTCTTTTGCATAACACATGTGTACTGTGTGATTTTACTTTAAGCGAACTATCTTGTTGTTGCACCTTCGATAACGTATTGGTTATGTCGTCGGATTTTCTTGGTAAAGTGCCAAATAGGATGGAAGGTTAACAGCACAGTAAAGGAAATGATTAACAAGGTACGTTGTAATTTGATCGTGTCTTTTATAAAAATCTCAATTATGTAAATAAAATTCGGATTCGGCTCTCCCTAAAACCTATTTTAAAAGCAGGATTTTCTATATAATTTTATCATTGCTTCGTGATAAATCTTTGGCATGAAGAAGGATTTCATATTGACAAATATCAAATAATAATAATATATCTCGAGCCGAATTCGTATTCGGTTTTAATAAGAGCTCTTTAAAATAAATATTAACACCACGTGTTAATAATAGTAATATGTAACGCGTGTTGGATAAATTTTAGTAATAATAAAGATTAAGAAAAATATAAGTAAGAAGGGCTAATTTACCTCCTAATGATATGTGGCTACCATCGCTAATTAACATGAGCGCTGTAAGAAATATTAACCAATCTCTGGATCTAATATGTTATTTCCCTTATGCATTTACACTATGCAGTTACACTAGCGCACCTTTCATTTATTCATCGGCTGAGATGGCCCAGTGGCTAGCACGCGTGCATCTTAACCAATGATTGCGGGTTCAAATACAGGCAAGCACCACTATATATATGTGCTTAAATTGGGTTCATTACACCAACCCGCATTGCAACAGCGTGGTAGAATATGTTCCAAACCCTATCCTTAATGGAAGAGGAGGCCTTATCTCAGCAGTGGGAAATTTACAGGCGGTTACTTTACTTTACTTTTTTACTCACCTTTCAAAGCGGACCACAAAAATACTGTCTCCTTAGCAGAAGAATATTGGACAGAATTGAACAAATTCCTACTAACAAGCACTGAACGCTTAGAGATAATATATTGGCATATTGTTGATATTCGATTTTTTCTTTGTATGGGTGTGTGTGTGTGTATGTGTGTTTGTATATAAAGTTAATTGTGAAATTGCAAATGGAAATAATAAATGGTATAATAATTCAGTTAATATACAATATCACGAACGATTGAATATTCATTATAACATTTTATTAACTTTGTTTTGGACTAGCTTAATTTATTCATACACAAACAATATTATCGTTTATTTATTGTAGTTGTTTGTACGTTTTATTAAATTATTCCGTTAATAATTTATATTACAATTCACATTTACTACATATTATTAATTGTACTTGTATTAAATCAATTGGAAATAAACAATTTGATTTTTCCCATGAAATAATGTTTACCCGATAATTCTTTTCGATGCAGTGTTCACGTACTCGTATATGTATTTGTGATGATCTATCTTATATGTTACAAATATATTTACTTTCGAATTTATAATTTTCATAGCATATTCCACTACGGGTGTTTTGATTTACATGTGACACAATTCCGTTGAAATTATACACATGCAGAATGTTTTTCTTCACCGTCAATTTCGAGATGTCAATTAAGCATATGAAAAATCAGTGGTGCTTACCCGTGTTTGAACCCACAATCATCGGTTAAGACGCACGAGATCTAATCACTGGCCCATCTCGGCGTACATATATCATTGATTAAAATATATTTTCACAATCGAATCATAATTGAACGCAAGCATTATTTTAATTAAAATGAGACTGTAAAAGGTATGACTTTCATTTCAATGTTCCCGAGCGCAAAAGCCTTCCAGTAATAATTCTAGAGAAATCGTTTACTCTAAGTAAAGATATCGTTCCCGAGCTCTTGCTGCGGACGTTTGAAGTTATTGTAACCTATTTCTCAAAGCCTAGAAAAAGTGTAACCGATATTATACCTACGGTTTGTTAATATCGTAGTGAAATCTTCGATCGTTATTATTAATAACGTCATTTTAATAATATAGGAAATACTATTCCTAAATCTATAGCTTCTAAACATATAAAGTTGGAATGTCTGTTTGTAATATTAAAACAGCTTTTTACTGAATGCATATTAATATATACACGATACATATAATACCAATAAAACTTTTTTATTGCAATTTTCATCTGTGAGTTTATTTGTTCCGGTTAATCTCTGGAAAGGATAATCCGATTTTGTTGGAACTTTCACTGCCAGATAGCTTATGTAAAAAGGAGTAATTAAGACTGTATAAGACAATCCAGCTCTAGCGCATGTACAGTCAATTTATTTATGTAAGCTACAAGCTATTGGACTTTAAGAATCGTAGAAGAAACCAAAATTATAAAATTGTGTGAAACAACCTATACGAACATTATACAGGTCGTATAATATTCATAACGTACACGTAAATGAAATAACACGTATTATTATTAAATGATCGTTGTACGATAATAAAAATATATATAAAATAAATACGAAACGATACGAGTATAAAAATAAACGTTTGGTTCCATTACGTTAGAGCCACGTAAGCTCTCGCGTTTAGTTCGAGAGAAAGATTTGATCTGGATTTGTACGAAAATTTATGGTTATTATATCAAAAGTCAATATTCCCATTTAGATTACTGGAGATTGTTTATTTATATAAATTCGCATATATACACACAAACACAACAGCCTGTAAATTTCCCACTGCTGGGCTTTTTTTATGTTATAGGAGGCAAACGAGCAGGAGGCTCATCTGATGGAAAGCGATCACCACCACCCATGGACATCTGCAACACCGGGGGGCTTGCAGGTGCGTTGCCGGCCTTTAAGGAAGGAAAAGGCTTAGCTGGGCTAAGACCTCCCCTCCCTTTGTGGAGAAGGTTTGGAACCTATTCCACCACGCTGTTCCAATGTGGGTTAGTGGAATACACATGTGGAAGAATGTCTATGGAAATAGACACGTACAAGTTTCCTCGCGATGTTTTCCTGCACCGTCGAGCTGGAGATGAATTAAAAACACAAATTAAGCACATGAAAATTCAGTGGTATTTGCCTCGGTTTGAACCCGCCATCATCGGTAAAGATGCACGCGTTCAAACCACAGGCCCATTCCGGTTCTATTCGCATATATGCATGTTTTAAAATAATAATAACATTTTACTATATACTAGCGCCCCGCCTGGCCTTGCACGGTGCAACTATGATACTAAATATACTACATAATTTGTACAAGCTCGCCTGCGTAGGTACCAATTAATCCTTACACGTTTCAAAGTCAAACTGCAGTACTTAGTATTGCTGTGTTCCATTTTAAAAGATGGTATGAGCAATTTCAATTAAATACACTAGAAATATAACGTGTTATACGTCAACGTACGGTATTGCCCATGTAAGGGACAGATTATATTTACTGACGTGAAAATGTATACGGTGGTAAGCACTCCGCCTCATTTGCTGACATCGTATGCCTTCATTAATAACGTCCATCACGGGCTATTGGAACCGAAACACTGTCTACTAAAATTCGAAGCAAACACAATTAATTTAATTTTACATTACAATTGTCTTATAACAACCACAACAACAACAGCCTGTATATTCCCACTGCTGGGCTAAAGGCCTCCTCTCCTTTTGAGGAGAAGGTTTGGAACATATTCCACCACGCTGTTCCAATGCGGGTTGGTGGAATACACATGTGGCAGAATTTCTATGAAATTTGTCACATGCAGGTTTCCTCGCGATGTTTTCCTTTACCGCTGAGCACGAGATGAATCATAAAGACAAATTAAGCTCATGAATCAGCGGTGCTTGCCTGGGTTTGAACCCGCAGTCATCGGTTAAGATGAACGCGTTCTATCCACTGGGCCATCTCGACTCATATTATATGTATAGTCTTATAACATTTTCAGTCAAATAATCTCTACAGAAGTCGTGGAAAGCTGAGAACTGTAGGTAAGCTATAATATCTCAGACGTCCTTGGATTTCGATCAAAATACCTTGTTTATCGCATTGAAATATTCAAATTATCAGATATAAACCGCCCACGAAATGACGAGACGCTACACGGATCAGTGGAACGGATTCAGGTTACATTAGTTCAGTGTAGTGTACAATACATTACTGAATATTAATGAATATTATCACCTATAAAAGCTACTGTTATCATGAATTTCAGCACACTTCATCCAACGCCGTAAAACAAGCAATATGAAGCCACAGACCGTGCTGATCCTCTTCGCCTTATCAGGATTCGTAGCAACAGTAACTTCGCAAGGTTTTGGAGAGGTTTACTGTGGAAGGAGACTGTCGACAGTTCTAGCACTCCTCTGCGATAACAATTTGATCAAGAGGAGTCAGCCGCAGTTCCCGTCTGCACAGGGCGTAGACGTCAACTGGCCGTGGATTGCAATGCACAGAGCGCGCAGCATGGGCAGGAGTAAGAGGCAGGTGGTCGCGGAGTGCTGTGACAAGCCTTGCACCATCAACGAACTCATGTCTTACTGCGGCAACTGATTCTAATCAAAACGATATAATCTCACGATGATTTTGTTATTTAATGACCATTGTAAATAATTATTACTTTTACTTTAGTTGCTATGAAAATAAATGAATAATAATATTAATAATATGTTTTTCTTTTTGTATTATATGATTTTTACTGAATTTAAATTTTGTTATACTGATGAATTTATGAGAGCAGAACTGTTTTCAACCGACTTCCAAAAGGAGGAGGTTATCAATTCGTCTGTATTTTTTTTTTTTTTTTTTTTTTTTTTTTATGTTTGTTACCTCATAACTTTTCACTGGGTGGACCGATTTTGATAATTTTTTTTTGTTTGAAAGGTAGTGCTTCCCGTGGGGTCCCATTTTTTTATTTTTTTTTTCCGATGATGGTATCCATGTGAAAACGAAATAAGTCTTAAATTTGCATTACGTATATGCGCGACAAATAGGTGAATAACTGAAAATCACGTTAACCAATTTTGATAATTCTTTTTTTATTATAAAATATATACTTCAAGGGTAATTTGGTGAAAGTTTGGTAAGGTTCTGAGCACAGGATCCATGACAAAGTAACGGAACGGAAGGGAACGGAACAATTCTGAAGAGCACGTTAGCGATACTCGGTCGAATCTTTTATTTATAGGTTATTTGGATATTTGAGTCACCTTCCGTAATGTGGTTATGTTTATGTAATTATCATAGTCGAATATTATAATCAACTAGCTACGCACCCCGGCTTCGCACGGGTGCAATACTGATACTGAATATAGTACAGAATTTGTTAATATACGACATCACATCGCAAACTTCTGAAATTATCAGTGTTTCTTTACTATTTTGTTCATTTATTATATACACAAACCTTCCCCTTGAATCACACTATCTTTTAAAAAAAACTGCATCAAAATCCGTTACGTAGATTTAAAGATATAGGGGCAGAGAAAGCGACTTTGTTTTATACTATGTAGTGATGGAACTCCTATACGGCTCGCAGTTAGGGTGCGATATAGGGCAGAATTTCTTACTATCTTTAATCAAATTTTGTGTATGTGATGTGATGTTATATGATATACGAAATATAGTTGGTCTTTTTCAAAGATTTTTTGCTGAGTTCGATTACAGCTCTTTCGAGGGATCCTTGTAGTTTACGCCGCGTGACGTATTAAATCCGCATTTTCGAAAGTCTATTTTTGCTTTATTCGCAAGTTTCCTTTGAAATTGTCCTCGAAGTAGTTTCTGACTCATATAAACGGAACGCTTAATCTATCCATATTAAAAAAAATTAGTTAGTCAACATCAGCTTCACTTAAAATCAAAAAATAAATAAAATTTTAACAAAAAGAAAAACCGACTTCAAACAAAACACTATTTTAAAACAAATGAATATGCACGAAAAAGTAATAAAAATAATTGCGTATCCAACATATTTTTTAGAGTCTTCCTAAGTTAAATGAAATGAAAAATATTAGACTACTTAAAAGTCGATTAACGATTATATCATGTAGTTATAATTATTGTTATATTTGGAGTCGGTGTCAGCCAATAAAACCCTACAGTATATCTATCAAAAAACAATACGAGAATACTTTAACAAATATGTTTTTTACAAATTACCTTTTATACAATAATATACTGGACCAATCAAGGGGCTCGTATTGCTTCTTTCTTTTGATTGTTGGGGCAAGGGCACCGTGGCTGACACCGGCTCCAAATATACCAATAACTATAACTACATGATATAATCGTTAATCGACTTTTAAGTAGTCTAATATTTTTCATTTCATTTAACTTAGGAAGACTCTAAAAAATATGTTGAATACGCAATTATTTTTATTACTTTTTCGTGCATATTCATTTGTTTTAAAATAGTGTTTTGTTTGAAGTCGGTTTTTCTTTTTGTTAAAATTTTATTTTTTCAAACGATATGTTAATTTCTTTATTTTTTGGTAGTATATTAAAAATGAAATCCAGAGATTCATAAATATAAAATGAAATACATAAATGTCTTCCACAAAAAAGGAGGTTTTGACAGATTATAAATTTCTAAACATGAAAGTATTCAACAATTATATTAAAAATTCTTGCTATATAATGCTATGTAACATCTGTGGAACATGATCTGGGATTCTCTAGCGCTCTCTGTGGTCGTATTTTTTTAATAACAAGCTTATAATAAAAAAGGTTAGAAATGAACAAAGTGAAACAAATGAGAGAAGGTCTTAAATAACGAAAGATTTATGTAAGCATTGTAAATCTTCATTACAAGACTTAAGGTTCGCATTACAATATTTATTGCCTTATTAGCAGACCAGATGCAGGTAACGCTAAGAAATAGGTTACTTTGAAACTTCTATTATTTCTTTTAATAAAAACGCTACCTTATACTTGAGTTTAAAAAGGTTTTTAATTCACTAAATTTTTTTGGATAAAATTTTAAGCGAAATATTCGCCAAATGTGATAACAAATTCTTTAATATATTTGTTATTAAATATCTACATTCCGAGTGCTGTTTAATTAATTATATAAATAATATGAACCCATGGTTTGGATAGCGAAGAAAAGAAATAGAAGATTTGTAAATAATTTTTAAACTACATAGGTATATATATGTATCGGACTAGATATCAATTCTTTGTTATTTATTTCGTGCTCGGCGGTGAAGGAAAACGTCGTGAGGAAACATGCACGTGTCTAATTTCAACAAAATCCTGCCGCATGTGAATCCACCTAGCCGCATTGGAGCAGCGTGGTGGAATATGTTCCTAATCTTTTCTTCAAAGGGGCCTCCGCCCATCAGTAAGAAATTTACAGGATGTTATTATTTTATTATACTAGATATCACAGATGCAAAAGCTTGTATATTTCAATATTTATTATTCAAACATATGTGTCAGACAAAAACTCCGTTTTTATTTCATCAGTAAAATGAAATAAAAAAACAAATCATTGATTGTAATCATTCCTATAAATCTTAAATAGAAAAAAAAAACTTAAGCAAATCTCACTCAAATACTAATAATAGTGCTTAAAACAGATTAAATAGATATTTCCCGCTAAATACTTATTGATATTATTTAAATATAAATAATGTATATAAAATAACAAAATATACGTGTAACAAATTAATCCGTCCCTATTACGGAAATATTAAAATTTTCAATTATCTATAATTTAATTTTTTTTTATTATATTAAATTAAGACCTATAGTCTACTGACAATTTACCAATTGTTTATCTTATTATGCGCAGCGAAATTGATTTAAAATCGACAAACACACACAAACATACACACTCATTCATTAAAACATTTAGTATATAAGTATTATATTTAAGATATTTAAACAGAAACAAAAATTATTTCATAACTGTAATTCATATAAAATATAATCAGTCAATATTACGGAATACAGTAGGTAAGTCAGAATGACCTCCAAGATTCAACTTATTACACAGCATTAGTTCACAGGAATCCTTTTGCTTCTGCCCATCGTGTTCAGCTTGTGCGTCATGCATTGCAAGCTGTGGTCTTCATTCAGTGCGTATTCCTTCAATATAAGTAACATATAGCTATCTGTACTATATGGACGACCTTTGTGGTCGAGTGGTGTGTACACCGGTTTTCATGGGTACGCCACTTCGAAGTCTCGGGATCGATTCCCGGCCTAGTCAATGTAGATTATCATTAGTTTTCTATGTTGTCTTGGGTGTTTGTGATACCGTCGTTACTTCTGATTTTCCATAGCACAAGTGCTTCAGCTACTTACATTGGGATCAGAGTAATGTATGTGATGTTGTCTCATATATATTTATTTATACTAATATTATAAAGAGGAAAACGTGTATGTTTGTAATGAATAGTCTCAATAACAACTGGATCGATTAAAATAATTATTTCACCATTCGAAAGTTACATTATCCACGAGTAACATAGGTTATATTGATTTCTAGAAAAGGTAAGGAATCCTTTCTAAAACTTAAGTAACGTAACCCAAGGTGTAAAAATTCTTATGTCCACCCGTGCGAAGCTGGGACAGGCCACTAGTGTGTCGTATAAATAAACAGGAGCCAGTAAGTAGGTAGTTAATTATATTTCATTGTCATTTTCCCTATTTACTATAATTATAATTATCTAAAGTTTTAGTAAATATCTCTGAAGTGCAACTCGTGTATATTCAATACATAGTATTACAAATAAATTTCGTCAAATGTTCATTGTCTTGGGCGTGAAATAGCGACAGACAAACAGACAGATAAATATAATACATATAATAGCCATATAAATTTAAATAGATTTATACCTTATTAAATTAGTTTAGGTACTTTTAGAGCGCCTATTTTTTAGATTTTAAAATATTTTTACGTAAATATTAGTATCGTCAAGAATGGGCTCAGCGATGGTCGCTCAGAAAAAAACTGATTGTATTTTTATATAGTAATCTCCAGTAATATTTTAAATACGAATTTAACTTTGTCTGTTTCTTACAATTTCGAATTTCGAAAGAAACTACTGATCCCAATTTGATATAACTTTATATGAAGCAAGTTTTAGCGAGCAAGGCTATTTCATCTCATATTAAATTGTTTATTTATATAATATATGAGACAAAAAAAAAGCCCGCTGAGTTTCTTTTGCCGGTTCTTCTCAGGTCAGGGTACTTTCTTTTCCGAACCGGTGGTGGTGTTTCAATTGACCATCAATAAAAAAGTGTAATGTTTCTATATTGAATAAAGTTGTTTGAGTTTAATCTCAAGGAAGGTCAAAGACATTCAGCTACTGTTCCTTTCTTTAAACTTGACAACAACCCTAAAACGTAAACACAGCCGCGGGCAACCACTAGCATATCTTTACACATTCAAGATGAACGACGAGTCAACACATAAAGGTCGTGAGATATTTTCACATGCCAATATCACGGCGTCGGGTCATTTGCTCCAATTGACATTTCGATTTATTAGAAGACAAAATCCCCAACTTCTTAACTAATAACTTTCCAATAATTCGGAATGTCAATCGAAGCAAATGATCCCACGTCGGAATATTGGCAACTGAAAATATATTATAACCTTGACATCTTGAGTTACCTTACATTTTATTATGTCAAAAAGTTCTAGAGTTCGACCTCAGCTTCGTTCGTATTTGAGGGTTTTCGTCAGGTTTTAGGTATAAAGAAGACATATCAGAAAGCAGCCTATGACCTTTCTTGAGATTCAAAATTGCTGTATACAAGATTTCATTTCGGTTCAGTGGTTCAGTCATGAAAAAAAAAACGAACAGACAAACAAAGTTTATGTAATAACTTTTTTCAACAGATCTATAAATTAAAAATTATATTTACATTTTAAAATAATACGAAGACAATAATGCAAAAGCGTTAAAACTAAAATATCTAAACAAATTAATTATTTTTATATTTTCGTTATATAAAATTAGCGTTAGCATTATAAGTCACAGATACTTTCAGAGCTAGAACAGTAAAGAATTTTTAAGGAAGGATAGAACGCCGTTGACTTTCCATCAGAATATAGTGTTTTGAAATATTCAAATTTTTAGATATAAACTACCCACTCGAGATGTTTGCACGTAACATTAGAATGTATTTAGGTCATATTAGTTCAGTGTTGTATACTGAATATTAATGAAAATCACCTATAAAAGCTACTGTAATCATGAATTTCAGTACACTTCACCCAACGCCGTAAAACAAGCAATATGAAGCCACAGACCGTACTGATCCTCTTCGCCTTATCAGCATTCGTAGCAACGGTAACTTCGCAAGGTTACGGAGAGGTTTACTGTGGGAGAAGGCTGTCGACAGTTCTAGCACTTCTCTGCGATAATAATTTGATCAAGAGGAGTCAGCCGCAGTTCCCGTCTGCACAGGGCGTAGACGTCAACTGGCCGTGGATTGCAATGCACAGAGCACGCAGCATGGGCAGGAGTAAGAGGCAGGTGGTCGCGGAGTGCTGTGACAAGCCTTGCACCATCAACGAACTCATGTCATACTGCGGCAACTGATTCTTGTATAACAAAAAATGACAGCTGTAAATAACTACTTTAGTTTATTGATATCTGTATAATAATTATTACCATAAGTTAAATAAATGAATAAATATACCTTTATGAAATAATAATATTGAGTTATTATTTTGTGATTTTTATTGAATTTGAGATTGAAATGACATCAAACGGAAATGAATACTCCAGAAAAAATTATAATATTTAAAGTTTACGTAATTTTCTTGTTTGAGTTATTTTAATTTTCTAACTATATCCTGAGTAGCTGAATCTTTGGATTACGGAGTATAAATGGGGATTTAACTTGCTACTAGTTTGCACTTAAAATAAGTAGCTTAAAACAATAATCGGTTAAATTTAGGTTATGCTTCAATAAAAATAACTACATTATATATTTTTTAGCACGAAGGTTTTTGAGAGCGTTGTCTATCTGTCGACTCAGAGCCTCATCAGAGCTTAGACACTATGGTGATAACAATTCATTATCTTGTTTCTGAAACGTCTTATGATTCCTTTCTTTAAAAACATATTATAGTTTATTCGTTTTTGTACATTTGACATTACGTTAGCGTTAATTAATTTAGTAGGATTTTCCATTTTTTCTCTTTTTGGTGCTAAACCAATGCTTCCGATATATTCAATATCAGCCGTACTTAAATTATAAATTTAGAAGAGTTGTATCAGTGAAGTATCTTGTATCAAAAGATCTATTTTCAATCACAAGAATACAACAGATTATGTGTGTGTGTATGTAAAGTGAGTCAGTCGTGAGTCGAGATGGCCCAGTGGTTAGAACGCGTGCATCTTAACCGATGATTGCGAGTTCAAACCCAGGCAAGTACCTCTGTTTCATGTGCTTAATTTGTCTTTATAATTCATCTCGTGCTCTGCGGTGAAGGAAAACATCGTGAGGAAACCTGCATGTGACAAATTTCATAGAAATTCTGCCACATATGTATTCCACCAACCCGCATTGGAACAGCGTGGTGGAAAATGTTCCAAACCTTCTCCTCAAAGGGAGAGGAGGCCTTTAGCCTAGCAGTGGGAATTTACAGGCTGTCGTTGTTGTTGTTGTTGTATGCAAGGCTGTGTCAATGTGTTGTATTGTAAGGCTGTAGTTATGTAGTTTGGCTAATGTTTTATATTACTTATTAGGTCCACATCAGGTAATAGGACTCATGATAGGCCCCAAACGTGTCAAAATATATTAATATTTGTTTTAATATTTTTAATATCCTTTAATATTAGGTTTCCAAAAATATGATTTGTAGTTTTCAGGATTCAAGTACTAGCTGATTGGAAATTTAATTACTTTACTATTTCTTATTATGATAGAAAACAGAAAAAAATATACTAATAAGAAATATTTTTCTCACATATGTACATACATTTTAGTCTCTTAGGGTTCCATATAAATAGCGTCCCGGCCAGCGGGCGCCGTAGAAACTTTAAGTAATGAATAAAACTGACTATGAGCCGTTTCAATGCTTAAGCTAGTTATAAGCTAATTGATTACTAAATTTTTAAGCTTGTTACAAAGCGACAATACCGATTCCATTTTGAAATAATTCTAAATAAAACGAATGTTTACGTAGTATTATTTTTGCGTGGAAATTAAATAATATAATATTAAATATTTACAATATAGTTTTATAGATAAACAGCCAGCAAGTAGGTTCACTTACAAAAGGATTTATCGTTGTTTTTTCCCTGTGAATATAATTATAGTCTGTATGGAAATAACTATGTATAACTCATGTTTGTTAATAATACATCGTTATTAAAATAAATTTAATAAAAGTTTTCCGCAAATATAAATAGTAATTGATGTCCAAGTAGTCTTTAATTTTGGAGAACCTTTATGTAAATATAGGCGAAGTATGGGCCGAATGAATGCTACGAACGATCTCGATTCTATAACATTATTGCAATAAATCAACGAAGTATTAAGTTCTATATTTGTCATTTTTTTATGGAATAGTTTGGCGGACGAGCATATGGGCCACCTGATGGTAAGTGGTCACCATCACCCATAGACAATGACGCTGTAAGAAATATTAAACAATCTTTACGTCGCCAACGCGCCACCAACCTTGGGAACTAAGATGCTATGTCCCTTGTGCATGTAGGTACACTGGCTCACTCATCCTTCAAATCGGAACACAACAATACTGTGTACTGTTGTTTAGCGGTAGAATATCTGATGATGAAAGCCCTACCACAAAGTAATAGTCCAAGTTACAGTCATACTTACAGTCAAAGTTACAGTCATAGTATTTAAAAAATAGTTTCGAAGATTATTTTAAGAAAATAAAAATCGTTTATTTTTGTGTTGAAATTATTATTAGAGCATTACAAATTTGCTTCAAAGGGCATTTTGAGTTATAAGAGGAGTTATAAAACTTCAAATATCGTCCAAATAGGTTAATCTAAAAAGTTTTTTATAGAATTGATTCTTTCTTTATTATCTATATATAAATATAACTGGCTACTCGTCCCGACTTCGCGTGTCATCAGCAAAGTGATTGAGCTGCAAGATTTTTTATGACATATAAACAAGTATTCGCGAACAAATATATGTTATGATGTTATGGCTAAAATTAAACAATTATTAATAGCCGATTGGTCTGAATTAGGCTGTCATTCATATCTAATAAAAATTTAACTAGCTGAGATGGCCCAGTGGTTAGAACGCGTGCATCTTAACCGATGATTGAGGGTTCAAATCCAGGCATGCAAGCAAGTACCATTATATATAGATATATATGCTTAATTTGTGTTCATAATTCATCTCGTCCTCGGCGGTGAAGGAAAACATCGTGAGGAAACCATGCATGTGTCTAATTTCATCGAAATTCTGCCACATGTGCATTCCACCAACCCGCATTGGAACAGCGTGGTGGAATATGTTCCAAGCCCTCTCCTTAATGGAAGAGGAGGCCTCATCCCAGCAATGGCAAATTAACAGACTGTTACTTTAAATTACTTTTAAAAATTTAACTTGATATCATTAAATTTTAGAATACTAAATAATAGACTATTTTCAATTCCAAGGGCTTACATTTTTGGCAAAGTACAAAGTTCAACAAAAGTTCAACAACTTTATAATTACTTTTCCACGTAATAATGAACGATTTGTTTTGAAAAAATACGAATGATTGAAATAATGAGGCTGAGGTTGATAAAATCACTCATTTTCATAATAAAAAACCAAAGAGAACATCACAGAATACGTTTTTGGCCTTGTGTTGAGAAAATTGTACTGCGGTTTATAAAATAAAAAATAAAATTTGTTAATATTTTTCTCTGTCTGTCTGCCTGTCTGTTTTTTCCGGCTATCTTTGGAACGACTGGACTGATTTTGACGGACATTTAACAAGCAGAAAACTGATGTAATAAGTAGTAAATTAGGCTCCAACCATGTCGTGCCGTAAAGTAGCGGTGCTAACCGGACTTGAAAAAAAGAACCTCCTTATAAAAATGATATTTTTTGAGTAAAGTTTTTTTCATACGGCACATCATAGCACTTACGGGGCACATTTCAGCACATTTATTTTTTAAGAGAATTTCAAAAATTGTGTTGTCATCATAATAGACAATATATTTCTACTATTCTTTTATTTTTATTAATAGAATAATAATCGCCAGTTCAAACTTTATAGAATATGCAAGCATTCCTTATTTATTTATTAATTGTATTAGTCTGGCATATTTTCTTTATAGTCTGTAATAGAATTTTATTTCAAAAAGTTATTTTCATTTACAAAAGGGTTATGCAAGATGGGTTCGTAAATGAAAGATTGTCCTTGGCTTTCGAGCACAATATTTTGCCACATTGAAGTATAATACTTAACCCACACGAAACAAATTCAGATCACATTAGTTCAACGTAGTGTACGTTATTGAATATTAATGAACATTATCACCTATAAAAGCCGCCGTAATTATAACTTTCAGCACACTTCATCCAACGCCGTAAAACAAGCAATATGAAGCCACAGACCGTACTGATCCTCTTCGCCTTGTCAGGATTCGTAGCAACGGTAACTTCGCAAGGTTTTGGAGAGGTTTACTGTGGAAGAAGGCTGTCGACAGTTCTAGCACTCCTCTGCGATAACAACTTGATCAAGAGGAGTCAGCCGCAGTTCCCGTCTGCACAGGGCGTAGATGTCAACTGGCCGTGGATTGCAATGCACAGAGCGCGCAGCATGGGCAGGAGTAAAAGGCAGGTGGTCGCGGAGTGCTGTGACAAGCCTTGCACCATCAACGAACTCATGTCATACTGCGGCAACTGATTCCATCTTATCAAACCGATGTTACCTCTTAATAAACAAATTATTCTTTAATGAAAAATTATGTACATTTTTCAGTTATTAAAAAAATATAAGATAATAATAATTATTAATATAAGTTATATGAATAAACAAATATAACGACATATTCGTTTTTTTATTGGATTATTTAATTTGTGATTTACATGCCTGCAATTCATATAAATTAAAACCAATTTTTTGTAAAAATAGTGTCGAATCGCTCAAAGTGAATAGTCATTTTAATTAAAATATATCGATCGTGGTAAATATTTTTATAACATTCGGCTGAGCTTCTGTCCGGGGTTTGAATTAATTATTAAATAGTTTCTTCTACAATATTTTAAAAGCAATACTTAGTGATAATTGACAACTGAGTTGCCCTAAAAGTGTACCATATTTTAAAAGCAATACTTAGAGATAATTGACAACTGAGTTGCCCTAAAAGTGTACGCATCTTAACCGATGATTACGGGTTCAAACCCAGGCAAGTACCACTGAATTGTATGTGCTATTATGTTTATATCATCTGGAGCTCGGTGGTTATAGAGTGAGGAAACTTGCATATGCCTAATTTCAGCGAAATTCTGCCACTTGCGTATGCACCAAACCTCATTGCAGCAGAATGGTGGAATATTCCCCCAACGGTACTCCTAACCGGCCTCCTCTCCATTTAAGAATCTCCTCAGAAGGTTTTAGCCCAGTAGTGTTAAATTTACAGGCTGTTACTTGTACTACTAGTGATAATTGATATAGGACTGAAAACCTTTTTTTGTAAAGTGTATTGTTAAATCCAGTGCAAATTTTTATTCCGCTAGGTTAGGCCTCCGTGTTAACAAATACTTTAATTGCAAATGTGAGTTATATTTACTAGGCAACAACGTTTATATTCCTCTGAATCAACCAAAACGGTCAGTGCGAAGTTGTTTAGTACATACGCCGTTTTGACCGCGTAATTAACGCGTTGGTGAATTCGTATTTATTTAATACGGCTGATCAATTATTACTTCTCTATAAATACTTTTATTTATTTCATAGACTGAAATAAACATAGGAAACATTTTTATTAGATAACAATGTATATTCTTGTAGTTTAAGTGCCAAGATTTTTTTATGGTATAGGTTGGCGAACGAGCATATGGGCCACCTGATGGTAAGTGGTCACCATCACCCATAGACAATGACGCTGTAAGAAATATTAACTATTCCTTACATCGTCAATGTGCCACCAACCTTGGGAACTAAGATGTAACGACCCTTGTGCCTGTAGTTACACTGGCTCACTCATCCTTCAAACCGGAACACAACAATTATTAATATTTGGCGGTAGATTAACTGATGTGTGGGTGGTACCTACCCAGACGGGCTTGCACAAAGACCTACCACCAAGTAAAGTTGTATTCGTTCTCAAATATTCCTATGTCCAACGTGCATTTTCCCAAAACTTTAACCAGCACAATTAGTTGTAGCAATATCTCAAGCTTAGGCATGTCAATATATAATATGGCGAACTGTGTAATTTATAGTCAGGAATATGATGTAGATAAGACATTTAGATGCTAGATACGAAATATCTACTTTTATGTTTAGGATACATCTAAAGCCTTAGTATATACATGATAGTATCTCGTAACGGTAATTACAATTTGGTCTATTTTATGACTAAAAAATAGATAAAGTACTTATGTAGATAAGATACTTAGATACAAAATATAGAAATGTTTACTTTCTGTGGAGAAATCTTAAGTCTAAGTAGATACATGGTAATATCTCGTAACGATAACTACAACTAGGTCTATTTTATTCAAAAAATGTCCGTTGCCAATATTGAAGTTATATTTTTTATGACGATCTTCTTTGTTATATGTTATTTTTGTATTAAAAGAATAAGCAATGAGGTCAGATGCAGTTAAAACAATATAATATATAATGTTATTTTTGAACTGTTTTTTGTTATTATTATTTTGTTAGGCATTTTTGTTGATTCAATCTTCTAAGATAAACTAAGTAAGTTATTTTTCCGACATCAATTTGCCTTATAATATTAATTAGGGCATTCTTAAGACTTTGATTATTTGTAAAATAATCAATTTTTGTTATATTATTTCAAAAAAGATTGTAACGTATCTTGAGTGCTTTGTAGATGTATCCTGAGATTTTCGTTTTCGATGAGAACATCAAAAAGCTTGTAACTAGAGGTTTAAACACACATTTCTGTTCATTTAGAAGTTTTACTAATTTAATTGCTCCAACTAATTCATTTTAAAAATTCCGCTCTAGACAAATTATTTGATATTTAGTTTTGAATTAACAGTCGTTTAGATTAAATGTTACACTTTCAGTATAATAAACATACAGCAGGTTTGTTTTTGAGACAATCATAAAAAACTAAAATAATTCATCTATTAAGTTTGCGTTATAAGCAATTATTTCTTAAAAAACAACAATAACAACAAAACACATTTCCAACACAATGATTAAAATTTCAATCCCATTTACTGACTCTATAATGAACAAGAAATGAAAAAAAAAAAACGATTTTTATGCTAGAAACATTTATTAATATAATCCAACGTCACATTATACATTTTTATTCATTAATAGCAGTAACTCATCAGCTCGTGTATGGTGCAGGGATTTAAACAGCACTCGACTACCACATTTCTCTTGCTTCGACCCATTGTGTTCAATCTGTGATCAATCCACTGTGCGCTGCGGTCGATTTCCTGGGCACTCGTGTCATGAACTTGAGTCTGCTTGATCGAATCGAAATCGCAGTAAGTAACCAACGCTGAAACTAAATGCCTTCCACAGTAGAATCGTTTCTCGCCATCACTTGAAACTTTAGTCAAAATCCCGAGCAGAACAATAAACGTAAAAACAGATCGAGTCGCCATACTTGTGTATTGTTAGAACTTCTACAAAGCAATGAGTAGTTAGAAGGAAAAATAACTTTATATAATTATATGTTTGTAATAATATAAACTTATCTAAGGCCGGATGCTTGATGTCATGTGAACTTTAACACTTGTTTGTTACCTACTTGAATAATGTAATCTATTTGGTGACTAACCTAAATAGTATATCAAATTTGTGTGTTTACTTGCTGGTAGGATTTATTGGCGATGTAAGAATTCTAAAATATTCCTTATTGGTACAGTCTATGGGATGTAATGACCCGTTGATAATGAAGTTCTGACTGATTTGAACTACGGCGACAAAAACTCATAGCAGGACTGTTTTTTTAGTGGTATAGATGGCAAACGAGGAGGAGACTCCCCGATGGAAAGTGTTTACCACTACCCATAGATATTTGCAACACTAGGGGATTGCAGGTGCGTTGCGGGCTTTTAAGTAATATTACGCTGTTTTCTTGAAGGTTTTAAGACGTATCGATTGGGAAAAACCGCCTGCGAAAGCTGGTTGCACGGAGTGTTATGCGACGCAGAAGATTTTCAAAGTCGTTGGATTTTCGGATGGTGCGGATGAAACTTGAAATTTTTCGAGTGTGTACCAAAATACACTATCATAATTTGATGCTTTCCACTAACTTTTAGACTGCGGGCTATTACTGAGAAATTTTTCGACTGCATATCTTAATTGCTTTATAGGCCTTATCTAAGTTTTCAGGACTTTGGAATCTACGGCACCATATCTAGTCACAAGACCAACTGGCGACAAGGACCAACGCGACAGTCGATTATTTCATTCATTTTTATCGGTTACTTTTAGTAGCATTTGCTTGAAATAAAAATTACAGAAATATTTTTACTACTTTACTTTTTTTACTTTAATAAGAATACATAGAGTAAGCATATATCCTGAAACTATAAACAATATGTGATATTTATACTTTATTCTGATTTTTTATTCTTGTAAAAAAGCAATTAAGATTTTTTTAATGTCACTTTTATTCAAAGTCACAGTACAATTTTAAATTGAATACAGAAGAGTTACAATTGATTATTGATTGTCAAAATTGCTGCGATTGGAAACCGAATGCCGAAACTTTAAAATTAAAATATATATATATATATATATTAAATATAAATAAATTTGGATTTAAACAAACGATTACATAATATGTAGGTCCTCTTTTATATAATTACCAAAAGAACTCTGACGAGACGATTTTTGTTTGACCGCTCTCTAGAAATACGGACTGAAGATTGTGTTATATATCTAGTGTTATATATAATTGTTTAATATTCTGCCTCATTCAGTCATTTACGCTTAGATCAAGCTACCCACGTGATACTAAGACGTATTCAGGTCACATTAGTCTGATTAGGTTATGCCCTAGGCGTTGTTGAATATTAATTAATTATATCACGTATAAAAGCTCCTAAGATTATCGCTTTCAGCACACATCTCTACGCACCTTCAAACAACACACAAGATGAGGACACAAACTGTATTCGTTATCTTCGCTCTCACAGTTTTGGCAGGCGTGGTGTCTTCCCAAGGCTATGGGGAGGTGTACTGTGGCAGACGGCTGGCAACAGTTCTCGCTCTCCTCTGCGATAACAACCTGATCAAGAGGACTCCTTCACAGCATAAATCTGTGCAGAATTTAGATTCCAGCTGGCCATGGATAGAAGCGCACAGAGCACACAGCATGGGCAGGAGTAAGAGGCAGGTTGTCTCGGAGTGCTGTGACAAACCTTGTACTGTGGACGAACTAATGACTTACTGCGCTGCCTAATCGAAACACACTCTAAAATCTTATGTAATATAATTAATTAATAAATTTATGAATTCGTAAAAACGCATTTCTATTATTTCGCCCAGTAATATCACATTAACATAAGTAATCAAAATAATTAAATTAAATGATGTTACACTAAAGTCTCTAGGGGAAGGCTCTTATCCGACATCCTGTTTCGCAATTAACAAATAAATAATGCAATTAATTATGCTGAATATAGAAAATAACTTAGGTGCATGTTATGATTGTTGAAAAAGGATTTGAATAACAAGCCGATTTATGGATAATTATTTTTAATGCGTCATTTTTGATCGATTTTTAAATAAAATCTATTTTATTTGAGTAAACTATACAATAAAGCGTTTTGAATGAATCGTCAATATTTAAACTAACTAGCACTAACTAGCACCCTTTCGAAAACAAGCCTTCAGTGAGAAAAAACGACCAGAAACTCTCACAGTTGCTCTTTTAAATAATCAGATTTACAATGACTAGTACCCAATTATTATTCTTAATCTGTGTTGAAACCTAAACCTAAATCCAGCTATCTTCATCCACAAAGTATTTTTTTAATGCATACATAGATTTATTGATACACTAGCTTCTGCCCATGACTTCGTCCACGTAGATTTCGAATTTGTGACAGGATTGCGTATCTCAAAGAAAAATCAAAATAACCCACAAAGATACAAAATAAACTCTAAGTTAGAAAATATAAGAAATACTAAGCTAGAAAAATATTAGACTACATAAAAATTAATTTACGATTATATAAAGTAGTTATAGTTATTGTTATATTTGGAGCCGGTGTCAGCCAAGAAAACCCTACAATATGTATATCAAGAGATCTACGAGAAAAAATAAAAAGTTATGAGGCAACAAACATAAAAAAAATACAGACGAATTGTTAACCTCTTCCTTTTTGAAGGCGGTTAATAAATAAACAAAGTTTTCCTCTTTATAATATTAATATAGATTTAGTCATGAAGAAATTTATAAAATTTGTTTTTATGTATAGTCGTAATATGAGCTCTGATCGAATATATTTTATATTCCTGTGTATAAGCAGCTTAACTAAAATTAGCTTATAAATAGTTCGAAGGGCTCTTTTTAGCATAATAACCACAATTAATTCAATATTTTAATGCTACCGCAAAATAATTTAAATTGACATTTGGCAGAGAAAATAATATACTTTTATCAAATAACCAAGAACTTAGGACGCAGCACTGTTCACAACGTCATAATTGGTTATCTTACTGTCAAATTAAAAATAAGAGATGTATCATCTGCAAACAGTAAAAAGTCGCAAGTCTTATTGAAAAAATAAGATAAATCGTTTACATATATCAAAATAAGCAAAGGTCCTAAAATTGTACCCTGTGGTACACTCATTTGTGTTAAAGCGCCATTTGATTTATCCCCTTCTATAGTAACTTTCAAAGCTCTTTAGTTGAGTTAGTAGGAATTTAATTTTAATGCAGAGCCATTGAATTTATAGTTTTTAAGTTTTTTATAAAATAATATCATGCCTGTTTTAATCGAAAGCTTTTGATAAGCCACAAATACTCCTTTAGCATTTTGTGGTCTCTCCCATGTATTATTAATACAGTATACACTCGCATCTGTAGTATACGAACCTTTAGTGAAATCGAATGTAATAGCCAGCTGGAGTTAAAATATAATATTAATTAATATAATTAAGCCAGATTTTTTAAAATATTTTAGAAAATAATGTCGAAATTACGATTGGTTTGTTATTAATTAGGTCATTATTATCATATGATTTGAAGAATGGAATAATAATAATTAAACGAGAATTATCAGAATAAGTGCATATATAGTATAAATAGTAAAATTACGTATAAAATTGGCTTACATTATTTGATATTTACTATTGCACATGTTTATACGCATTTTTAATCAATTAAGATTTTATAGCTGCACGTAATCAGAAATATGAGATATATTTATATGTGATAGATTTGTAAATACCAATTTTAGTCTATATGAAATAATAACTAACATATTTATATATAAAAAGGAATAATAGTGGATTTAAGGCAATTTCTCTCCTGCATTTTAAGATCTAAAATGTTTTACTGTATTGTTTTGATGTACCTCCTAAAGTCCAGCGAGCGAAAACACTTTTCGGTACAAAACATCATCATACTTCAGCCCTTATCACTTCGCTCGTTTATCTCTCTTTCTGATAGTGAAAACTACATCAAAATCCGTTTAGTAATTAGTATAAAAATGTATAGAAATAGGCAAAAACAAAAAGCTACATTTTTATAGTATTTATAGATTATAAATACGGAATATAAATAACGTACGTTCATTATAGAAAATAAGTAATTTGATTGATTGGCCTGGTATTATTACATTGTCTAGCGTAATTTAATAATAATAATAAATATGAGACAACATCACACACATTGCTCTGATCCAAATTTAAGTAGCTAAAGCACTTGTGTTTTGGAAAATCAGAAGTAACGACGGTACCACAAACACCCAGACCCAAGATAACATAGAAAACTAATGATAATCTACATCGACTCAGCCGGGAATCGAACCCAGGACTTCGGAGTGGCGTACCCATGAAAACCGGTGTAAGCACAACTCGTTCACGTAGGTCGTGAACTTTTACTTAGTTTTTCATCCCCATCATCATTAATCAAATCTTCAAGCCTTGCCTTATATCCTGATATACAAATATATATTACACTCTTCTAATTGAATGACTTTCACATATATGTTGATTATCATATTCTCTCCGTACATTTTGTTTTTTTTTTTATTAATAATATTTCAGTAACGATCTATATCGATAACTCCCCACATCATGTAAATATAACGATAGCGTTTTCTATATCAGTGGTATGTAAATTGACCTTGAAGATTTCATACCGACTGTCAAAGTAAAAAAAAATTCTTGAAGATAGAAGTGATGACACTTTCTTATTGATAGTCAAAATCTACCACTAGCCCGAAATTTCACATCTCTAAATTGCGTAGTACGCAAAGCGGCAGACAGAAGTTGGATGCCAGTAGAAAGAGAAAGACCACAGTAGCGTGCACTTGGAGAGGCCTGTGTCCAGCAGTGGACGAAAACGGGATGATGTTGATGATGAAATTGAATAGAACCGGCAAAAGTAACAGCGGGATTTTTTTAACAACCTACATGTGTAATTAGTTTGTTTTTTTTATTCATTCTGACAAAGATAAATAGTGCACATATAATTATCGTTTATTGTTTTTATATTTATTATAAATATGCAAATTGATACTACGATACGTAATTTCAGTAGTTCGGAATGCATAAAATAATATTATCGTTTTACAATGATGCTCCAATCTCTATCTTTTATTACAATGCCACGCTTTCGTCCAATTGTTTTCTATGGACAACTCAATCACATTTAAAATAAGAAATAGTATTTACATACCATATAAAATAATAACAATTAAAGTTTAACAAATTACTGATCAATTAATTACAATAATAATTGTATATAAAAAAGTAAATTCAACAGCCTCTGCCATAGTCATAATATGCAATAATAATGTGATATAAATTATGATATAGAATCAAATATCATAACATCGTATTGAAGGCTAAGGGTTACTCTGTAACAGTAGATATATGTTGTAGCTGACTTTCCTGTAGTTAGTTTGAACACCTATGAATATTTCATACGAAGTTTTTGACGTATCTATTACAGTTTTGGCAGCGTTCGCTTGTAATGGTTCCACATACAATTTTACTGTGTCACTGTTATAACAAGTTAGAATACATAAATTATATAATAGCACTAAAAAATTGGGTTTTTTTTAAAATCGTCTGTAGTCATGAATACATATGGTGGAAACAATATATATTAATATTATAAATGTGAAAGTAACTCTGTCTGTCTGTCGCGCTTTCACGACCAAGCTGATAAACCGAATTTGATGAAATTTGGTATAAAGCAAACTTGAACTCAAAGAAAGCACGTAAGGTCCTTTTTTGATTAACACATGACAAACGACACCCAAAACGAGCAAAGCCAAGCGCGACTACTAGTGTCGATAAGGAATAAGTAAAGATAAAGGCTTCGAATTCCTATAATTGGAAAAGGTGCCGTGGTAGATTGTTTATTGTAGGAAACCACGCAAAGCTTATGTAGAGTAAAAAAAGTAAAGTAACAGTCTGTGCATTTCCCACTGCTGAGATAAGGCCTCCTCTTCCATTAAGGACAGGGTTTTGAACATATTCCACCACGCTGTTCCAGTGTGGGTTGGTGGAATGCACATGTGGCAGAATTTCTGTGAAATTAGACACGTGCAGGTTTCCTCACGATGTTTTTCTTCACCGCCGAGCACGAGATGAATTTTTTAAACACAAATTAATAACATATATATATATATATATATATATATATATATATATATATATATAGTGGTGCTTGTCTGGGTGTGAACCCGCAATCATGGGTTAACATGCACGCGTTCTAACCACTGGGCCATCTCAGCTCAAACTTATGTTGTTAAAGGTATTTTTTTTAAATATTTGCCTCATCCAGTAAGAGTTTTTTGACATTTAAATGCACACTAAGATCAAGCTACCCACGTGTAACTAAGACGTATTCAGGTCACATTAGGATGATTAGGTTATGCACTAGGCGTTATTGAATATTAATTAATTATATCACGTATAAAAGCTACTGAGGCTATCGCTTCCAGCACACATCTCCTCGCACCTTCAAACAACACACAAGATGAGGACACAAACTGTATTCGTCATCTTCGCTCTCACAGTTTTGGCTGGCGTGGTCACTTCCCAAGGCTATGGGGAGGTGTACTGTGGCAGACGGCTGGCAACAGTCCTCGCTCTCCTCTGCGATAACAACCTGATCAAGAGGACTCCTTCGCAGCATAAATCAGTACAGAATATAGATTCCAGTTGGCCGTGGATCGAAGCGCACAGAGCACACAGCATGGGCAGGAGTAAGAGGCAGGTGGTCTCGGAGTGCTGTGACAAACCTTGTACCGTGGACGAACTAATGACTTACTGCGCTGCCTAATTCAAACACATTCAAACTGTACATGAGTATGTATAAATATTATCAATAAATAAATATATGTATTCGTAAAAAAAGGAATATTATTATCACATGTTATCAATCATATCATATAAATAATCATAACAACCAAATTAAAAATAATGAACAAAAATGTGTGTGTTAATGATTCATATCACGTTTTGCGGTGAAAGAAAATATCGTGAGGAATCTATCTATCTCATACGCGTGTCGGAATCTATCTTCCTTTCCGCACTGGAGGCTTGGTGGTAAATAGCACTACAGTGGTATAATAACATTCAAGTAATTGGAATCATTATATTTTTAAATGGTTTTTCATATTAATAATCTGCCTGAAAGGGCATTTCTTCTTGTGATGGCGCTATTATAGCGCTAGAAATTTAATTGAAAAAACTTGATTACAGAAAACTAATGTATTTGACATTAAATAAAAAAAAAATACGAAATAAGGGTTTCATTCGTTTACAATGAAATTAAATTAAGAAAAAACCTGTCAGATGATTTGTATACTAAATAATGTTTTGAATAAACGCGAATTTTTGTAGGCGACTCGTTAGTAATGTTGACGCTTTTATTTATAAATAAGACGTCAATAATTTCAAACTATTGTGTTTAAAAGTTTGTAAATATAATAATGTATTGAATTATCACAATAATAGTATTGTCATATACAAGTCACTGGATTACCTTTAATACGGGAACATCATTGACGAATATTAATTATAGCAAATAATTTGATTGACTGACATTTCCTAATCCGTTTAATTGTGTTCGGCGTAATTTATTTTGTCCCTAATCAAATACTCAATGCATGTATCTTGCATTATAAGCAAGGCTTCTTATACTATGACTTTAGTATTACATACTAGTTGTTGTCCGAGGCTTCTCTCGCGTTTTAGACGTTGTTAGACATCAGGTGTTAATGTATGTACATCTTTAAGAGTTCAAGCTGTCTTAATACCAAATTTCAATAAATTAAGTTCAGTGGTTAAGTCGTCATAGCAGCTGACAAACATACATATAGACTGAGTTACTTTTGCAACTATAATATTAATATCTATAGATAATGTCGCCTGTCATATTAATTATTATTTTTAAATTAAATTTCAATAACGTCCTATTCGAATGCGAAAGTTTATTTATTTCTTTTCAACCGACTTCAAAAGGGAGGAGGTTATTAATTCGTCTGCATTTTTTAATGTTTGGTATCTCATAACTTTTCACATGGTGAACCGATTTTGATATTTTTTTTTTTTTGTTTGAAAGGTAGTGCTTCCCATTTTAATTTTATCCTGTTTCGATGATGGTATCCATATGAAAATGATATAAGTCTTAAATTTGCATTATGTTTATGCGCGAATAATAGGTGAATCACATAAAATTGCACCAACCAATTGTGATGATTTTTTTTATTATAATGGATACACTTTAAGAGTAGTTTGGTGAAAGTTTGGTAAGGTTCTGAGCATAGGATCCATGACAAAGTAACGGAACGGAACAACTCTGAGGAGCACGGCCGAGTATCGCTAGGATACTAGGCCGTTTTTTTTCTTTATAGGTTATTTGGATATTTGAGTCACCTTCCGTAACGTGGTTATGTTCATGTAATTGTCATAGTCGAATATTATAATCAACTAGCGTCTGTCTGTCTGTCTTGTCTTCAGCGACGGTTTCTCTCTGCAACGGTTGGACTGATTTTGGTCTTTCACTGGCAGAAAACTGATATAATAGGAAGTAACCTAGGCTAAAATATTTTATTTTCTTTGTTAAATTCAAACGCGTGCAAGGTCGCGGGCACAGCTTGTAATAAATAAGTCTTATACATTTCACGATTGAAAGCGCCATCATTAGTAGTATTTATTTCCAACAGAATAGCCTTAGTGATTCAGACTAGCAAATAGGCTATTACAGCGACCGACATTAACTCCCTCAAAGAAATTACTATTTTCTTTTAACTGGAAACAACGTAAATAGCCTCGAGGAGTTAAATTAGTTTTTAACTGAAATAAAATATGCATTTAGAAACTGTACTACGCATAAACTTCTTGAAGCTGAAAGTAAATATCCCAAACAAAATCCTGTAAATTTCCCACTGCTGGGCTACGGCCTCCTTTCCCTATGAGAAGGAGGTTTGGAACATATTCCAATGCGGGTTGATGGAATACACTTGTGACAGAATTTCTATGAAATTAGACACATGCAGGATTCCTCACGAGACTTTCATACTTTGAGGAACTTGCACGTGGTATTTGATTTTCTATCTCATTGTGAGAGAGATAGAGTGCACGTTTATTATAAAGACATTTCAGCTCTGTATAAGTCATGCGCAGTTGGGTTATTCTCAGCTGCCGTTGTAGAAAACAGTCAGCTCGATTACATAATTATAATTAAATCCTTATTAGCTTCATTGTTTGTATTCAAATATATTTATAGGAAATAGGAAAATAGGCTGTCGATTAAATATGGTATAATGATAACTTTCTATGCTTAACTTTCTAATTTTATAAAATCACATAAGACACGTACCTACTATACGTACATTTATATTGATAGATATTAACTGTCTGTTAATTACCCACTGCTGGGTTAAAGCCTCCTCTCCCTTTTTGGGAGAAGGTTAGGAGCATATTTCAACACGCTGTTCTAATGAGGATTGAAATTAGACACATGCAGCTTTCCTCTCGACGATTAGCACGAGATAAAGTATAAACACAAATTAAGCACATAAAAATTCAGCGATGTTTGTCTGGGTATGAACCCGCAAACATAGCTTTAATCGGCCATCGTGGCTCTTATGTTTATTTAATTATTTATTAAACTACTAATTACGCATTCATGAAATGAAAATAAAGTAATATTCAAATTGTAAATTTTCTGAGCAAACATTTGCTACTATTATAAATCAAAAAACAGTACATCGATATACTATGCAAATAAAAAATCATATGCAAATTACAGGCATTTATTAATAAAACATAGTATGGTATTTATCATTTATTAAATTTATTAAATAATAATAAATATAATACACAAAAATTATACACGATCAATCATTCACGCGGCATGTCAATGCTTAATGATTAAAAAAAAGGTTAAGGAAAGTTTGACGACCTTTATTTTCCACAGTAACTTAACAGTTCCTCAATCGTGCACGGTTTGTCACAACAATCTGACACAACTTGCCTCTTGCTCCTCCCCAATCCGACAGCTGGGTACGCCGATCGCAAAGACCACATCGATAATGACGTAGACAAAACGTCAAACTGCGATCTCTTAATCAAACTATTGTTACACAGATACGCCAAAACTGTTGCGAGTCTCCTCCCACAGTAAACTTGCCCTTCATCTTGCGTATTTACAAACACTGTTACACTTGATACGATCCACAAGAGTGCTAAATGGATTTTCATTTCGAAGTATCTTGTGTGCAGTATGAACTAGTGTGTTATGTGTCACGAGGGAAAATTTTCCAGCTTTTATAAGCGGTGTAACTCATTAACATGCAATTAAGTTAGTTGTTGTTAAATGTATATGGGGAAAGAAAATTCCTCGTAGGACGTATGATGTCATGAACTTTAAAACGAAAACCTTACGTGTAAACTTTAATCGATCGCCTCGCGATAATGTTGGCGCAATTTATGGAACGCGTTCAATTAAAGATTAAGCTATTATAAATTCCTGCGGTACATTTTTAATTTAAGCATTTCACAATCATTTGAATAATTCGCGATTGGAGTGAAATTGGAATTGTATAATTCGCGATTGGAATGCATTTTAGTTTCCTTTTAAAACGCCTCTCAATATTTTAGAACTGATATATTGGCTCCGCGCCAAACCCTAGTCTTAAGCTACAATGTTATTAAATGGGTGTATTCAAATATTTGCTACAAATAAAACATTTAATTAAAAATTCAACATACAAAATAAAATTTTAATATTTAATTTTAACCATCGTAAATTCTAAATATAAATTATATTTGAAATGAGTGTCTTTGTGAGACACAAATTTAGTACCCTCTTTTGTTTCTTTATTTGAAAGGTTTCTTACAGTTAATGAAACATAAAACAACAGAAAGATCATTTTCAATTTCAATGTAAATTAATTATGCGCTAAAATCACAACTATAGGTTTGCGGACGTCATCGAACTTAAATAACGCTTTAATTATCACGAAATCAATCAATCAAATCATCGTCGAAACAGAAAGCGACTGCACGCCTAGTAACTCCTTTACAGTACTGACAAACTCTTACCCACTTTTCTGAGTTTTTTTCGTCAGTTCTTCTCAGGTCCGAGGTGTTAAATTCCGAACCGGTGGTAGATTTTTGACACTCAATAATCAAGTGTTTCTATTTGTAAAAGAGATTTTGGACTTTGACTTTGACCACAAATATTCGATAGCTGAAGTTTTTGTAGTCAGGGTAAGAACAGGTTCGTCACTTTAAGAACTATTTTCGTGTGCTCAGTATGAGCGATAATCTGTTTTACCGATTGACGACCTCCGTGGCCGAGTAGTGTGTACACTGGTTTTCATGGGTACGCGACTCCGAGGTCCCAGGTTCGATTCCCGGCCGAGTCAATGTTGATTACCATTAGTTTTCTATGTTGTCTTGGGTCTGGGTGTTTGTGGTACCGTCGTTACTTCTGATTTCCATAACACAAGTGCTTTAGCTACTTACATTGGGATCAAAGTAACATTACTTTGATCCCAATGTATGTATGTGATGTTGTCTCATATTTAAAAAAAAAAAGATTGAGAATGACAATATGTCATTCATCGTCGCAATGATTTGATGTTTAGATGCAAAAGGTACTAAGAGCTTAAGACTTGACAAAGGAATGAATTCGATAACCGACGAAGGTTTTCTTACTCTGACTGTACATATTAGGAAGTCCTTTATGAAACAATTATCCATCCCTAATTAGATGTTGAAAGCAAGTATAGTAATAAGCTGTAAAGCTTATTTCACAATGCGGTTTACTTGAATTACATACGAGTACAACTACATATGTCAGTTTCACATCCGACACACAGGTTTCGAGGAATTTTCCTTCAAAGCCGAGCACGACATAAATCGTAAACCCAAATTAAACACATGAATAGTTCAGTTGTGCTTTAAGCCGCAATCTTCCGTTAAGATTGATTCGTCGTAACCACTGGACCGTCTCGGCTTTAGTTTACAATTACTTGTATATAACATAATCTATTTCTATAGTTATATATAGACTTTGCCAAGTCGACGATGAAAACATAAAGAGAATATAACGTTGCTTGCTGTATGTATGTTTTAATTAAAATTAGCATCCTGTATTCGTATCTGAATGCTAGATTTCGATTTATGGTTACTTACTAAATATATCTATAGGCCTATTTTCCCCTCCGCGTACATAAAATGTAACTTTATCTTAGATACATTGCAAATTTTATGCAAATTGATCCAAAACTAAACGAGGAGCGTGAGAGCAACGTAGACCTACATTCAATGAAATTATATGGAATATTTCAAGTCATCATACACTACTGAAGATCATGAGTTAACATTGTCAAATAAACAATGAGGAAGCCGGCCAAGTGAGAGTAGAATTGCCGCACGAAGGGTCCCGTATATTATCTATAAAGAAAGTAAACGAAAAAAAAAACGAATGTTTTATATGTCCCTTAATTATTTTTTATTATAGCGGAAACAGAAATATGTAAGTTATCTGCGAACATTTTAAGTGGTTAGCTATCACGGTTCATGAGATACAGCCTGGTGACAGACATACAGTTAGACGGTCGGACGGACAGCAGAGTTTTAGTAATGGCTCCTCTTTTACCATTTTTATGCGGAGCCCTAAAAATGTAACCAGCATGTGATGAAATTTACTGAAATAATTTATAATTAAATAAAACCAATAAATGAAAATGGGGTAAAATAAATCTGGAAGAAGGAATAAGAGTCATGGCGTGTGCAGTCGGGCTTATCCTCAAAGTTTTCCAATGAAAAATACATAATATTATTACAAACATTTATTTAATGATAAATAATAATTTATCAAGCAATAGAAGAATAGAATAGTTAGTGAAACATTACATTTTAATCTCGATCCGCTGCCAAGGTATTGGAAATTTAAGAGTAGAGAGTTAGTAAAGTAATAAAATTATTTTAAAACTTTGCCAGCTCGCAAAGTTTCACTTCAGAGAAAGTTTCATTGTATCTACTACATTGTGATAATGGTGTTGTCGATCGCAGGCGATAACGTGATAGGCGTTCAATGAACATCGAAGCTTATGTTTGCCTTTAGATTACCTTTAAACCTCATTTTTTATGGTAAATTTATAATGGGCTACGTGTTGGTATGTGGTACCACCACCTGTAGGAAATGGCTCTGTAAGAAATATTCACCATTCATTGTCCAATCAGCACTGGGTCACCAACCTTGGGAGCTTTGTTACCTCGTTTGTGACGGTACGTAAACTGGCTCACTCACCTTTAACAAAGGAAAACAATAACAGTTAGAACTGGTGTATGTCGGCAGAATATCTGTTGAGTGGGTATAGCTACACAGCCGGGCTTGCATAAAGATCCACCACCAAGAAATTATCTAAAGCTTGTTTCGACAATATTTTGTAAGGACCATCAATTTTCATATTTCATATTATTTAGATTGCGTTCGTTTTTCATAAATATCAATCAATTATAACAAAACAATACCTTCGAGTCTGGGGACCCGACAGAAGTGATAACCTCAACAAATCTAAGTTGAAATATTTAATATTGAAATTGTTTAACTAGATAATAAGATAAGGTTATTCCTTTAATTTTTACTATATATCTTTTATCCATCAATGAAAAGTTATTTATTAATAAAATATTTTATGGAATATAAATTTATACATTAGAATTTACTGTACATATATACATCAATAGCTGGCTCTGTGGGTTAGAGTTAGAGAGAGTATGCATAAGAAAAAGGGAAGCCAGACAGACTGGCGCCGTAACGCGTTACGTAACGAAGCGGTTTACCATCCCACCCACGAAGTTACCACTTCGAAATAAAAAATAAAAAAAAATAACACGATCATTTTTCTAAATCAACAAAAAATAATGTTTGTATTTTTGTTCTCTTTGCGATCTTAAATTCAATTGCAATGAATATATATATATATAATAATATATATATAAGGTGAGGTGTTTTACGTACGTGAGTATGAAAGTTTCAGGAACGGTTTTCCTTCAATATGTAATATTTCATGTAATAATTACCTGATGACTGACAAAAACCGACGTTAAACGTAAATTGGAAGAAATGATCGACGCATTTTTATATTCTTCTCGATATTTTCCGTTCCCTTGCGTAGATTACTTTATTATTCGATTTCATATCTCGTACGTTTTTATGGGATAAAACTTTTTCCGTTCAGCTCTGAATACTTGTTCTTATAACCAAGTAGGGTAATAACAATTCTCATACCTTCAGAAATATCTTTGAATTAAATTAACTTACTAATACAATCAAAGATTGAATTAAATGCAATCTCATTTATTTTTTCGAAAACATATACAAACAAAATCCTTTAAATTCAATTTTCAAATTTTACCCGACTTCAAACGAAGAAGGAATACGTCTATATTTACATTTATAGACATTTTTTTTATTTCTTAATTACTGATCCTTATTAAAGCATTGGTTTATTCGGAATTTTTTTGGAATTTCTATATTTATTTAAAATAAAAACAATGTCCGTTGACGATATACAATCACCTATCAAAATATAATATATGCGAGGAGAAAATATTACGCGGCAAAATGTGACGTGGAGATGACGTTTAAAATTGAGTTAATAAATCTCATTTCCTAAAAGTACTATTTGGCGCTTCCATTTCACTTTTTATTTATGTGTTTTTTTATATATATATATATGTAAGCGGAAAGGTAAATGAGCTACCTGATGGTAACTGAACAACACCTTCCATAAACAAAGCCGATGGAAGGAATATTAACAAGTAATGGTCAAAACGCCACCAATCCCTGTGCCTTGTTCCTGTAGTTACCCTTACTTACTCACCCTTTAAACCGGAAAAATATGTGTGTGTTTTTTATGTTATAGGGGGCAAACAAGCACTCGGCTCACCTGATGGAAAGCGATCACCACCGCCCATGGACATCTGCAACATCGGGGGGCTTGCGTTGCCGGCCTTTAAGGAAGGAGTACGCTCTTTTTTTGAAGGTTCCCAAATCGTATTGGTACGGAAAAACCGCCGGCGAAAGCTGGTTCCACAGAGTTCGCCGGCGGTCTCGTGGATTAAATAGAGTTGTTCGGCGCTATCTGACGAGTCTATAGTACCTACCTAAACGGGGTTGCACGAAGCCCTACCACAAAGTAGAGGTTATCAATATTTTTTACTTTGATTTAAATGCTCAAGTCCCAATGGTTAAGTAACCCTAGATGATAAATCTACGTCCAATTATCAAACCGTCTTATCCTCGTCGAAAGTTTCTTTTGAACTAAGATTTATATCTCCATCACTGAAAATTAAATAAAAATCGTCAAAGTTTCGATAAGACTAAATTTGGATATAATAATAATGTAAATAAATTAAAAAAACAATAACAACTGTATGCAGGTATAATAGTAATTTAAAAGTTTATTTTTGAATTTAATTACAGCAATTAGTGAAAATTGATTATCTCATTACGGTAATAAATCTAATTAATTAATTAGGTAAGTAATCATGATATGTATGACAATTATTAAAAAATCGTTAATATTGTTTAATCTGCATGACCATTTATTTATTATTAATATTCGCACTGAGATCGAAATTCGAACATAGTAATTATTAAATAAATCATAAAATTTCACAACACTAATTCTTGGCATTAGCAACCAGACAACTGCTTAAACGAATCTTTTAACAAATACCAGAAAAAAAGGGCACTCCACTATTTCTGTATTTGTCTTTTTAAATAAAGACTATTTATCGTCTGCTTCGCTTGTGTTTAAGGGTTTAAGAGTTTATTTTGATAACCAAACCAGTAGTATTTCGATACAACTGAGCACTTACGTCGTTTGTTGCGGGAAAAAATGGTTTGAGATTAAATTTAATTTTACAGCAACAAAACGTACAAAAATATAGTTGAAATATTTTTGTGGTATTTTTTTTTCATCTGTTATATTTTATTGGTCAAATATCTGTTAGGTTTTATTGGTCAAATATCGCAAAACAATCTTCAATCACTTTTACGAAAAGGAAAAGCTAAAATAAAATACGGACTGGAATTTATTGATCTTAGTGTCAAATAAATAAAAGAGCTTGTTCCTAAAAAGATTCTTAATACAAAATTATTCTTGTTGGCATTTTGTACTGTTCTTACACGTGATTGTAATAAAAGCGGGTGAGAAATAATTTGACGTCCTCGACCTTTTCCATTTATAAGTCTACATTTTCACACCAAAAAATTTTAACATTTATTTTAAAATGTCGTGGTTTTGTAACATTATACATTGTAATTTCTCTTTAAGATTACAACAGTAAGTATTGGATACGAATAGGTTTATGAATTTATTTAATTACTTGTTTTCGCCTGCGATTTCGCTCGTGTTTTTAACATTTATATCTTGGCAAAAAATAGTGTATGTGCTTTCTCGAGATTCAAAATATATGAAAAATCATACCAACAATAACAACAGCCTGTTAACTTCCCACTGCTGGGCTAAGTCCCCCTCTCCCTTTGTGTAGAAGGTTTGGAACATATTCCACAACACTGTTTAAATTAAATAATAGGTTACATATAATGACAAATAGTTATTATGTATCAAAAAATGACATCAATAATAAAATTGAATTCATTGATATTAATAATATAATTAATAATAGCTCATGTTTATTGACATGTGATAGGTGTCACCTATCAAATTTTTATAAGAGACAGATAGCAAGCATGCTATCATATTTTATTGTTACAAAATCAACCAACTGTTTGGTTGACCAGACAACTGCTTCTATTGAGCAGTATAATAATACAAGACCATATATTTTGGAATATGTTCCAAGTAATTTAAATTAAACTCTAAGACAATAGAGGTAGTCTCTGGCACCAATGGTATAGTTACCATAGAAGCCAATAAAAAGAAAAGGAAAATAACAAATAATAAAATTGTAAACCTGGTGCACCAAAATATTCAAGGAATGTTAGGGAAGGACCTAGATATTGAATTATTTTTGACCTGTAATGATATTGATATTTTGTGTTTAACTGAACATTGGCTTCTGAATTATCAGGTCATGTTTAACTTTAGTGGGCACCAGTTGGCTAGTTTGTTCAGTAGGAATAAAGCTATTCGCGGTGGCTCTTTAATACTTATGAGTAAACACTTTTAATTTAAGGAACGTAAAGATATTGTGAGCCTTTCTATTGAGCAAACTATAGAAATAGCCTGTGCAGAGCTTAAGCGTGTCATTGTTGTATGCGTATACAGGCCCCCTAGTGGATTATATGAATTGTTTGAAAATGTATTAGAAAATGTTTTATCAAAATTATCTGAATGTAATAAAGAAATTATTGTTTGTGGAGATTTTAATATAAATTTACTGCATAATTCAACCACAAGTATTAGATTCAGATCATTGTTAAATTCATATAATCTGGTAAATCTGTTCTTAGAACCAACTAGAATAACAGATTCCACAGCAACTTGCATAGACATTATATATTTGCAACCCATATTCCACAAAATAAAATGATTATTAATAAACTAAATTCAGATCACTGTGAACAACAGGCTTTATTTAATTTTCATATTAATAAAATAAGCAATTGTGAAAAAATAATGTTTGTTCCTTTGACCAGAAGTCGTATTGAGAAGTTTAGAAGTAATATTATGGCCAATCTCCTTCACCTAACTCCTAGTGATAATCCCAACGTTTTGTATAATAACCTATTTAAATTAATTAGAAACAAGTTTAATGCAATATTCTCTTCTAAAACAGTTAATACAAAAAGCTTTTTGAAATTCAATGATTGGGCTACTATTGGAATTCATAAAAGTAGGCAACGAATGTACGAGCTTTATAATGAAAGGACGTACAATCATAGTGCCACTTTTGCCAACTATGTAAGTAACTATTCAAAATTATTTAGAAAAGTGTGCTTTCTGGCTAAGTCTTTAACTATAAAAAATAGAATTAAGAATGCACATAACAAAATAAAAATGACCTGGAAAGTTATAAATTGTGAAACTGGTAGAAGTGGTAATCGGAGCTCCGAATTAAACTTAAATTATAATAATAAAGTCATAAATAGTGAACGGGAAGTTGCTTCAGTTTTTGAACAATTTTTTGCTGACATACCAGTTTCTACAACTAGGTTACTTATTTCTTCTCCAGCTGTTGCCGAATCATTGATGAAAGAAAATGTACGAGAATGCAAATCAAAATTTAATTTTACCCCTGTAAACACCAATATCATAATTTGTGCATTTAAATCATTAGACATTAAGAAAACTGCTGATCTATGGGGTATTTCTGTAAAGGTGATAAACTCAATTATTGATGTGATTGCACCTTATCTTGCAATAATATTCAATGATTGTGTTCAGCGTGGTATATTTCCTGACCTGATGAAACATAGTAAAGTCATTCCAATATTTAAATCTGGTAGCACTTCAGATCCTAATAACTATAGGCCTATCTCAATATTACCTACCCTCAGCAAAATATTTGAAAAAATTATTTTAAATCAATTATTAGCATATTTCAATAGACACAATCTGCTTCACAGAAAACAATTTGGATTCATGAGGGGTCGCTCGACTACCGACGCAGGTATCGAACTTATAAAAAATATCTATGAGGCCTGGGAGGGGTCGCAGGATGGCTTGGGGATTTTCTGCGACTTATCCAAAGCCTTTGATTGTGTTCAGCATGAAACTCTGGTCAGGAAACTATATCACTACGGAATTAGAGAATGTGCACTCGACCTTCTGACTTCCTATCTTAACAATAGAATTCAGAGGGTTGACGTTAAAGGGACAAGGTCTCCTGGGGTCTCGGTTGGTATGGGGGTCCCACAAGGATCAATTCTTGGACCTTTTCTATTCCTCATATACATAAATGACTTGCCCTTTCTTGTTGGGAACAAACATGATATAGTATTGTTTGCTGATGATACCTCTTTGGTTTTTAAAATTAATAGGAAACAGGTTCAGTATGACGATGTAAACAATGCTATGTCCGATATAGTACATTGGTTTAGCGTAAATAATCTTAGACTGAATAATAAAAAAACTAAAATTGTAAAATTTAGCACACCAAATGTGCAAAATGTAAAACCCGATGTACTTATCAATGGGGAATCGATGGATCCAGTTGAAACAACTGAATTTCTTGGCCTTACTCTTGATGCCAAGTTACAGTGGCTCCCCCACATAAACGGATTGGCGGGTAGACTGAGTTCTGCGGCATTTGCGGTAAAAAAAATTAGATTACTTACTGATGTTGATACGGCTCGACTAGTATATTTTAGTTACTTTCATAGTATAATGTCCTACGGTATTATGCTTTGGGGTAACGCAGCCGCTATCCAAACTATATTTGTACTGCAGAAGAGGGCTATTCGCGCAATCTATAACCTAGGAGCCAAGGAATCATTAAGGCATAGATTTAAAGAAATTAAGATATTGACTGTTGCTTCTCAATACATATTTTGTAATGTTTTGTATGTACGGAAAAATATTAATGTTTTTATGAGAAAATGTGATTCTCATAACATTGGTACAAGGAACAAACACAATCTTGTTACTCCTGTTACTCGACTGCATAGAGTCAGTAACTCTTTTGTGGGGCAATGTATACGCTTCTACAACAGGATCCCAGAAAGCGTTCAAAATGCTTCTGTTGCCAAATTTAAAAAAATTGTTAAGGAACGCTTGTGTGCAAAAGGTTACTATACAATTAGCGAGTTTATGTTTGATAGCACACCTTGGGAATGAAACGATCGCCTCCTGGCTATTTCTAATCATATACTACTATGTACCTTATAAATTTGACAAAAAAAAAAAAAAATAACAGAAAAAAAAAGACCCGCTGAGTTTCTTTCGCCGGTTCTTCTCAGGTCACTACCGGTGGTAGTGTTTATTTGACAATCAATAAGTAAGTGTAATGCTTTTATATTGAATAAAGGAATTTGAGTTTGAGTTTGAGTTTGAGTTTGTTCCAATGCGGTTCCAAACATACAAAATTTCATCAAATTTGGTGCAGAGGTTCAGACGTAAAAGACATTTTAAGAGTAACTTTCGCGTTTATTATATTAGTAGATATAGAATAATTTTTAGTTCTTCATGCACCAGAATTATAACGGTACATTACATTAAAAGGCCAAGTTCAAAAAAAGCTTTAAATATGACTAGTATCCATAATCATCTCGTTTCCTATTCCTATCTCGTTTTAAATTATCCTATTTAGTTATCGTCATTTCATTAGTTTCATTCGACTTATTTCATAATTATCCTCGAAATTCCAATCATCTTTACTCAAAGGGCATATCGTACATCTTCTATAAAGTCTTCAAATTGATATTTCAATAACGTTCATCAAACGTGTATGAACTTTTTGCGAAAACAGAGGGGCAACTTGTGTAATAAATATATAACTATATATAACTTGTATAATATATTACGTTAACAGCCTGAAATTTGCCACTGCTGAGCTACTAGAGCTAGCCTCCTCTCCCTTTGAGGAGAAGGTTTTGAGACATTATCCACCACGCCGCTTCAATGCGGACTGGGGGATACACATGTGGCAGAATATTCTTGAAATTAGCTACAAGCAGGTTTCCTTACGATGTCTTCCTTTACCGTACGAGATAATTAAAAGTACAAATTAAATTCGGTGGTGCTTGCCTGGGTTTGAACCTGCAATCATCGGTTAAGTTGCACGCTTTCTAACGACTGGACTGTCTCGGATCTTAGTTTAATATACAACAACAACAACAACAGCCTGTAAATTCCCACTGCTGGGCTAAAGGCCTCCTCTCCCTTTGAGGAGAAGGTTTTGAGGCATTATTCACCACGCTGCTTCATTGCGGACTGGGAATACACATGTGGCAGAATATCTTTGAAATTAGTCACAAGCAGGTTTCCTTACGATGTCTTCCTCTACTGTACGAGATAATTAAAAGTACAAATTAAATTCTGTGGTGCTTGCCTGGGTTTGAACCTGCAATCATCGGTTAAGATGCACGCTTTCTAACGACTGGGCCGTCTCGGCTCTTAGTTTACTATAATTGACTTAAAATAGCCTGCTCGAATGAAATACGTTTAGACCTTGATTATATTTAATTGAAGTTAAATTGTATTCATTCGACGGAAAATCCGTAATTGTATAATAAATTCCACGCAGCTGCAAAGGATGCTAATGAGGGGAATAATTCTAAACTCGTCGAAGAGTCGCTACGAATTTCCTGAAGACAATAACTTCCGAAGCGTGCAATCGCATCCCGTTGTATATATTTTTAGATACGAGATTATTAACGTGAAGATTACTCAGGTTTATTATTACAAGCTTATTGTCTAAAGTATATTTGACCAAAATAAGTGAATTTAAAGACCGCCTTATTATGAGCCACCAAAGTATACGGACACAGTGTACCAGTTAAATGGTACGTAAGTGTGCACAACTGCCTTTAAACATTGGAACCGTTTAAAATTTTACAGATTTCTTAAATAATCAATGTATTATCATTCTTGAGATCTCAGATGCTTTGTGATTGTACTGGCTCGATCACCCTTCAGACCAATACCCAACAATACCAGTATTACAGCTTGGCAATAGAATATACGAATAGTGGGTGGTTTCTACTCAAACGGATTTGCTAGAATCCTATTTCGTAATGGGTTAAAGTAAGTAAATAATAATATCACACTCAAAAATCACAATTAATTACTTTCCCAAAAGTAGTATTATATTAAAGAACATTTACGAATACAACCGAAATAATTAATTAATTGGAAATAATGTTTTATTTCCACATAGGCGTTACACGCGTATTCATAGCGAGGATACAATATGGTGATTGCGTCTTCAAACGTCGCTATACCTGTTGTATGAAGGCATATTAACTTCCAATCCTATTAATCCAAATGATCAAACATATGAATATTAACAAGCGTTACCTGCTATAAAAGCTGGAGCAATTATCATTTTCGGTACACTTTCGCAACAGACTCCAAACAATAAACAATATGAAAACACAAACGGTATTCGTTCTCTTCTCGTTCTTATGTGTGGTCATTATGGTCACTTCGCAAGACTTCGGAGAAGTTTACTGTGGACGACGACTCGCTACAGCTCTAGCTCTCCTCTGCGACAATAACTTGATCAAGAGGTCTGAACAGCATCACAGTAATACGCATGTGGACTTCAGCTGGCCGTGGATAGAAGCGCACAGAGCCCACAGCATGGGCAGGAAGAAGAGGCAGGTGGCTGCGGAGTGCTGTGATAAACCCTGCACCATCAACGAACTGTTATCCTACTGTGGCAACTGAATTACTAGTCAACAAAGAATGCTGTCTAATATTAAAATGACGTAAATGAAATTTGTTTAATGTAAAATGTTATAATTTGTAATTTATCTTCGTTAATAAATGAATAACTGTTATTTTAAATGTATATGAAATTAATATATTACATATAACCTATAACGTGAAGATCATTTACATCGAAATAGCTAAATGAGTCAAAACACAATTTCACTTAGTAGTAGTAGTAGGTTTCATAAGTAGTTGATTATATATAGTAATTGCCATAGAAAACATTAATAGCGTGATTTAGAATCCACGTGTCATGTACAACGAAATGAAATTAATAATTGATATATCTTTCAACATTTACGTAACATTATTTTTATTTGCAATTAGTTAACATGAATAAATAGAGTTTAGTTTGTTTAATAATCATTTGGAAAATGCTAAATAAACTCGAATGTCGGTTTGTTCTATACAGGGTTATTTGTAAAACATTAACAACCTCGCAGGGCTAGATTAAGAACATCATAAATAACAACTTTTGTTTTATGACCTTGAACAAAACTAAATATTTTTTCCAAAAAAACATTTCCAAGTTTTTGTTGCACTCTCTAACATTTCAATATCCTTCCGTGTTGCGTCATTCATATTTAATAATAATAGTAAAAACCCTCAACGTAATCACGTGACTGGCTCGCTATTGGCCAGCGGTTTTCGGAAAGCGCGTAGAAGGGTTTCGCGCCGCCCACACGCTTCGCTATACGTCTTCGTATTATCAGTTTAACTGACACAGCGACGCGCAAATGTTTGCAGGATGTAACAGATTTTGTTCCTCTCGTGGCTACGATGACGAATGTTTATCATAGTGTGAATGTTTGTATTTTATGTTTACGTCCGGAATTAGGATTCCCGGAAATTTTTACTCTGAAGTGCCGAGCAAAAAGTGATGTTCAGTCTCATGTTCCAATTTAAACACTTGACTAATTAATTTGCAAAAGATTATTTAGTTATTTGGTATTCGTATAACGTAGTAAAGTTAATTATTATTTTATACCTTTTCTTAAACTATGTACCTAATCTCCCGGATCCTATCTGATAATAGGATCCTCGACTCCTGATAATGAGACCGACTGTTAAGTATACTTTGAAATAAAAAAGAATTTTCATAATCGGTCAAACCGTCTTTGAGATTCCGTAACATACCTACCTACATAAAAAAGTCCCGACAAATTAAAAACCGCAATTTTAAGTCGTTTAAAAAAAGCTATAAAGCTAAATGAAAGTTAATTACGAACAAGAAAATAAATATTTCTCAATTTTAACAATCTAAGTTAAAATAAGGTACCTATTTAATTATTTATGAACAAAAGACAATATGATTATTATCAATACCTAATCTTTTTTTTAGTAAAACTGCTTGTACTACTATTACTTTACTTTATCTTATTCAAGGTAAACTAATGAGTTATTTAATCGAACAATAACTAAAATCCGATAATCACAATAAATTAAAAACTTGTCAACATTTGATCTGGCCGGCCTATCCATCAAAAGCCGTAATAATATTAATCGTGACTCATTATGTAGGTACATAGGTAAACCACAACGCCTTCATACTCCTACTTATCAAAGCATAAAACTGACCGTATTAAAATGATAAAAGGTTAAATCGTTTTGTTTAGGCACACGGCATGTTTAGATGCCTAGGTACGTAATTTACGTGTATGACTAATGTATTCAACATTTAACTATTTCTATAAAGTAATATGACACACGAATCTATTAAACATTAAAAACAGGCCATCAACTTGAAATTCCGGCTACCAGAACCAAGAATTAGAAGTGCATTTTAAAATTTTTTTTTTGGGAAGAAAGGAGTCAGTGTTATTAATTTACATTCAACAATAGAATAAAAACAAATAAGTTTTATCAAAACAAATTATTTTTCAGTTTCAAAATAGTAGGTATCTTTTCTATCCATCTATCAGAATCTTACTGTAAAGACAAGGCTGTATGGTCTAGTATCATTGCCTATATCCAATCAAGATAAATTAAAATTAAACCCTGCAATGTGACATTTATGTATTTGTTTACAATTTTTTTGCAACTTTTCGGTCTTGTTTTACGAGTTTGTTTTATGAATCATTAGTTTTAGATTTAACAGTTTTTGCAACTTACTTTTAGTTGGACTACTATTTTGCGACATTGCTACTGACCATTGCAAATTGAAAGTTTAGTTCTTTCCACCATAAGACAATTAAAAGGAAATTAAATAGTAAGTATGTTTATTTCTCTGCTATGTTTTACATTTTTTAATGTAATCTTTTGTTGGGATATTTTTTAATATTAAAGTGTGGAAAATTTAATTCATTCTTTATACCTAAGTTACCTATGTAAAATTTTGCGTATTTTGTGATACAAGATTAAATGTTGTCTGTTACTTTGCACCTCTGTACAGATGTGTACAAGACCTTGTTGATCTCCCTTAAACAATTTTAAACAAACCAATCTATTTAAAATTTTATAAATGTCATACAATTTCTATTCTCTTGACAAAAATATTGAAGAGAAAGCTCATCTTTGTGCTCAACAGCTTTCTTTATTGTTATTTCCTATGGTTGTTATTGGTATTCCTTTCTTTTAGTAAAATAAGTTTACATTACTAATACAAAGTAAAATTAAATTCTTAGAGGAAGCATAAATTAATAATGTTATTTTTGAATTGATAAGACAAAAAAATTAACTAAATTATTAAGCATGTAATTTAACTATTTTTATTTTCTTTTAGTTTGGAATTGAATAGCAGCAGATGTATTTGCTTAGATTTAAAATGTGAAAGTAAAGTCCTCATTTAAATAAAACTATTTTTATTTTGCATATGTAACTTTTTGGTATTGCTAATATTGCAATTAGAATTCAATCCAACGCCTCTGATGAAATGTTTGTTTTATGAATTCCACAATACATATTTCAGAATGGATTGTATTTTCTATCCAGTAAACTTCTGTTCTTTAATAAGTCTCATAATCTCTACAGGTAGACAACTTATCAAAAGTTGTATATCAACCATGCTGGCAAAGAGCTGATCAGACCAGCTGGGATTGGGTACCTCAAGCGAGCTAGACCAGGAAACTATCAAACCTTCCTGCAAATTTTCAGAGGAAAATCTCAATTGAACATCAATCATAAGAATAATAAAATTATTTTATTATACACAAAAGGCCTTGTTTTTTATTAATCTTGGTATTGTATGTCCCTATGGTATTTAGTAACTGTATTAATATGACTCAATATCTTTTATTCCTTTCTTCATCTAATTTGTTATAATAATATTTTTGTATAATAAATTAAGAACTGAAATAATTTTTTTTTAAACAAAAAACAGACCTTAATTTAATAAGCTTTAATTTTTATGCTTAATATTATTACATTCTTGTTAAATTTTACATTCAATTGTTTTTTTTTACAATTTATTATGAACAAACTTTATACAAAAAAACCTAAGGGCAATATTTTTATTATTCTGACTGCCTCATTTACAAAAAAAAATGCAAATATGAATTATACAATTAACTTAAAAAATATGATCTTAACTCTGTTAAACTGATTTCACGATGGAATTAGGATCTGGGTATAAAGATTCTTCTCAAGTTAAAAGACAAACTTAAGTTTTAGCTCATTGATTTTGTTTTAACAAATTAAAAATAAAACAAAAACATAATAAAATGATAGTATGGGTTTGGAACCACACACCATTTAGAATTGATAGTTTTATGGAGACCAGCTAGTTTGTGAGTATCGCGTTTAGGTAATGAGAATGACTTGTCTGTTTGAACGCTTAATTGATACTGACTTGCTTGCTTTTATATTTGCTTAGGAATGTGAAACATACAATGAAATTATGTTAATGTATTGGTGAACCTATACAATGATGCTTATTTTAAATTAAATTTTATTCTATTGTACCTCTAAGGGTTAAATCCCGGGGATGTCTGTGTGTATTCCGCACATATTGTTCTATGTAGTCACCTTCACAACCTACACATAATCCACACCTAAAAATTAATTGTTCATTCACTCTCGATAGCACTTGTGAGTTTGACTTAACCTGGTCGAAAGCCCAAGTGATTTTCTCCACTAACATTTCACGGCTTGTGATTTCACGTCCACTATACACCAATGTTTTGACGTGTCCCCATAAATAAAAATCTAATGGCGTGATATCCGGCGACCTAGCGGGCCAGGCACGAGGTCCGCCGCGCCCAATCCAACGACCAGGAAAATTGTTATTTAAAAAATTCCGGACTTCGCGAGCATTATGCGCTGGCGCTCCGTCATGTTGATAATACATAACACGTAAATCAGCGAGGGGTATATCTTCCTCTAAATCTGGTAGTGTTTCAGTGAGGAAACGTAGGTATGTTTCTCCATTGAGTCGCTCCAAAAAGACAGGGCCTAGTAAAGTTGAATTTACAATTCCTGCCCACACATTGACGCTAAATCGGTGTTGAAAATGATGTGGTCTAGTTTTGTGTGGATTTTCATGGCACCACAAATGCTCATTGCGAGAATTGAACAAACCGACTCTGCCAAATGTTGCTTCGTCAGTCCATAAAATAGTTGGCCTCTCGTTTAGCACCCAGTTACAAAACGCAACTCGCGCGGGTTTATCGGGTTCGTTTAATTCTTGGACGCGAAGAAGGTGAAAGGGATATTTCCCTTCATTGTGTACAACACTCCATGCGAAGTATTGCGATACATTAAACCGCCGGGCTGCATCGTTGGTGCTCGCTGCTGGATTGGCTTCGAAGAACTCCATGATGTCTTCTTCCTCTTGAACTGTGCGCCTTGGCGGACGACCACTATCTCTTAAAGGAGAACGGAATTGGCCGTAATCGCGTAATCGCTGTGTGGCAGCTAGCATTGTCACGCGGCTTGGAGTAGGCACATTTGGAAATTTAATCGCATATTGACGACATGCTTCTGAAACGTTGTCATCGCATTTCGCTAAAATGCGAACCATTTCAGTATATTCGATATTGGAATATGGCATAGTGAACTTATTAACTGAAATCAACGGACTGTAAACTGAAATTAGCAATAAGAGCACGTTGCGCGGGCACATCAAAGCGTAAGACTGCGACGGCGCATCAAAGCGTTAATTACGTCAAGTCAAGCGTGTTAACTCCGCCCATTTTGTGGGTGGAGCTAAAATCAGACTATTTTAACTGTTTTTTTTTTCATTGCCGTATAGAGTTTTTAACATTAGAGAAATCAATTTTAATATTTTTAATTTTGTATGAAAGTAAAAATTAATGAGTTATGAAAAGTCATAAAACAAAAGTTGTTGTTTATGATGTTCTCAATCTAGCCCTGCGAGGTTGTTAATGTTTTACAAATAACCCTGTATAAACAAGCATAATTGACAAAAAGCAAATTGAACAGAAGAGCCGTTTAAAGTTTGTATAAGAGATAACTGGGTATAATATAATTATCAGAGTATAGTATTTTGTGGGATAACAACTATACTAATATTATAGAATATTTTAGTAACAGCCACCTGAGTAAGTAAGTGATAAAAGAAATTCTTCGGACAGATCGCCAACATCAACGATGGCATAAAATGTATCAAAATAATATTCTTACTAATATTATAACACTTTTCGTAAGTCTGTTTGTTATATTTCACTGTCAAATCATTGAAACATGTTTGATAGAATTTGGTACGACGAAACTTACACCAAATATAAGGTCACATACTTTTATGTGCGTAGCACGTGATTACCGAACACTAAAACACAAGCAAAGACACGAAATTAGTATTTACTATAAATATTTACGAGATTACACTTAGTCTCTCAATATATTATATAAAGGTAAGATTTTTTTTATGGTATAGGTTGGCGGACGAGCATATGGGCCACCTGATGGTCACCATCACCCATAGACAATGACGCTCTTAGAAATATTAACTATTCCTTACATCGTCAATGCGCCGCCAACCTTGGGAACTAAGATGTTATGTCCTTTGTGCCTGTAGTTACACTTGCTCACTCACCCTTTAAACCGGAACACAACAATACGGAGTACTGTTATTTGGCGGTAGAATAACTGATGAGTGGGTGGTACCTACCCAGACGGGCTTGCACAAAGCCCTACCACCAAGTAAAATTTATTCGTATGTATTAAAAGCTACATTATTCCTGAGTGAATATCAAAATATATTTAAAAGTTGTCATTCTCTTTTTTAATAAATTTCTAGTGAACTATAATTGAAAATAAACGACAGTTTCGGATACAATACGCTACAATTTGAATTATATTCTAAATATTGAACATCATGAACCGCGCGGAATGGTAACGAGAATGCTAGCAGCGTTTTCTGAATGAATCGCTATAACGATTTTCAGCGCGGAAAATAAACCACTAGAGGCAATAAGACGGGATGGGGTATTTTAGAAAACATTCAGCATCGTTACTGTTAATTGGCACACAATTAATAAAGCCGTTGTTTAAATAACATAATTGTATTTACTTTCAAGAAAGAGCCGTGACAACCTAGTTGTTAAAACACGTGAATCTGAACTGAAAATTGCGGCTTCAAAACCGAGTAAGCTCTATTTCAAGGTAATTTATATCATGAATCGAGATGGTCCAGTGGTTAGATGATGAGTAACAGATGATTGTGGGTTCAAACTCAAGCAAAGACCACTGAATTTTTATTGCTTAATTTGCGTTTATAATTCATCTCGAGCTCAGCGGTAAAAAAAACACCGCGAGGAAACCTACACGTATTAAATTTCAGCGAAATTCGTACATGTGAGTAATTTATATTTGTAATTCATCTGCTGTATCTATAACTGTGGTTAAGGGAGTGATTAGACAAACATTGCTGCGCGATTTAACTGAGCGATCACTACACAATGTCTATAAGGCTGATAATGGATTGAAATATCAAAATAAACATAAAACGCTTTATAGGGCAAAGGGAACACGATCTCCGTTAAGTCTCAGAGAGTATTAAACTTAAACATACTTAAAAAAATAACTGCCTTGAAAAGAAAACTTGGGTGGATAATTTACAATGTTGTTAGAACTTTGTTGCTCGTTTTAATTATTTTCGTCGAATTTAATCATCTTTTTTTTACATTATCAATATGCTAAACGATCATCCGTGTTGGAAACTCTTTGCTTCATAAAAAGATCTGCAAACTTTTTCCACCAACATTAATTTTAGGTAGAAAGATAATTACTTATTTTTTTTTTTTATTATCTGTAATAGTTAATCTAGAAGTGTATGTATTGACAAGCTGAACCTACGGTTTTACACGCACGATATTTATAAAACTTGATTTGTAGCGCAAAAACCATAACCCCTCTTAACCGTTTCGAGGATAGAATTAAAAAAACTTGTCTGTATCCTTCCCTGGAATTACTTTAATACAAAATTTTATCTAAATCGATTCAGCGGTTCGTGTGTGAAGAGGAGTTAAGCATTCATAATTATTAGTAGGAATATAATAGTCACTTGGTGTATAAAAGTTGTTGGTGATATAATTGTAACTGCTTGACAAAACTGTGTGTAAGTGAGCCACTCAACACTAAAATCTGAACACAGCATATAGAGTGTAGCCAAATTTTTACACTTTTGTATTAACATTCTTCTCAATTAATTTCTAAAACTTTCTCGATTTCATTAAATAAAAAGTAAATTCATCTTAAACGATACATTTGGGTTCGAGCGGAAAATAGTTTAAGAACTAGATTGAAGCGGTTACAGCCGCAAAAAACCGGAGTTTGTATCTAATCATTGTGCAGATCAGAGAACCAATTTCAAGACAATTGTAACAATTTTGTGAGGAAACGAGCCGTATAGTTAGTAAACTTTGAGAGTTTGTTAAAAGAGAATTTTGGTAAATGTTCTTTCTTTGTTCATGATTTCTTCAAAACTAAGCTTTAATTTAGAAAAAGCACCAGAAGAGAAAAAAATCGAAACCTAATAGACTTTATTGGCCGTATATATGGGTATATTTATAATTTTATAAGAGGGTACCTAACATTTTTGCATGAAGGTTACCTTATGCATGCAAAAATTTAGGGTGATAATGGATCAGTTATAAAAATAAGATACCTCTTAAATTTACATTATTAACTTGTGCTATAGAGCAAGATATAAATTGCACCAATTGAAAACTGGTTCCGGTCGCTAGTATATAATTTAATCATACAATTTAATACACTTTTCGTGTCCACATTTTGAGACCTAATGCAAATAGAACGTAGTGTTTAGAACACATTAATCTTAATTGAAGATTTTGCATCTTTATCCAAACATGTCACTAAATTTCCACGTGCTTGAGAATAAAGGAAAACTTAAGGAAACAAGTATTATGAATGAATGAGAGCTCTGGGCGAGATGGCCCAGTGGTTAGAACGCGTGCATCTTAACCGATGATTGCGGGTTTAAACCCAGGCAGCACCACATAATATTCATGTGATTTTTTTTGTTTTTATAATTAATTTCATTCCCAGCGATGAAGGAAATCATCGTGAGGAAACCGGCATGTGTCAAATTTCATAGAAAATCTGTCATCTGTGTTTTCCACCAACCTACATTGGAACAGCGTGGTGGAATATGATCCAAACCTTCTCCTCAAAGGGAGAGGAGGCCTTAGCCCAGCAGTGGGATATTTACAGGCTCTTGTTGTTGTTTTTGTTGTATGAATGAAAATCTGTCACACTGGAATCCATCAATTGTAATTGTAGTGTCGTAGTATAATATCAACTATTCCTTACATCGTCAATGCGCCACCAACCTTGGGAACTAAGATGGTCGTGTGAGATTTGACTTCACATCAGATTAGAGAGACAAGAGTGCACCTTTCCTAAATGCTCCCATTAGTGCACTATGATATGTCTTGCGTCGTTGTTTGTTCTACTTTGAAATGTCACGTTGAACCAGTATAAGGTGTGACATTTTAAAATTTAATTAAAATATTGACAATGTAAAATTAATAGAACGTAATTAAAATAATATAATTTAATAATTTATAATATGTGATAGGATTGTGCGCTATAATTATTTTAAGATTATTGTCAAAATGTAATTTAAATTGACATTTGCATGCCATGAAAAGGCAGATTATGAATGCACTTATAAAATAATTTTATCATCACTGTAACCATGATCTTGCAACTAAAGTATTTGAATTTGAAAAAAAAAAATTAATATTATTTGCCAATGTTTTAAAATCTTGCCGTAGCCTACATATTTAAGTAATTTAGAAAATTCTGTGTTAAAAAAACTTTGCGTTAGAAACTTTCGAACATTTTAATTGAAAATATGTGTAATATACAAGTATTTATGGTTTAACAGTCTTTATATATCAAGGACCAACTTATTTACAAAATATAAGAGAAACAATACACATATACAAAAGAGTATATTACATTCGAAATATTACTTGCTAATATTACAATAATCTTCAGAAAGAAAACAATAGCGTGAATTTTAACTTGACGACTGACCCAACCGGTATGTTCAGTTACCACAGTACGATAACAGTTCGTCTCTGGTGCAAGGCTTGTCACAGCACTCCGACGCCACCTGACGCTTGCGGCGGCCCAAACTGTGTGCCCTGCGCGCCTCTATCCACGGCCAGCTGAAGTCTACATGTGTGTTAACGTGATGAGGTTCAGCCTTCTTGATCAAGTTATTATTGCAGAGGAGAGCTAGGGCCGTTGCGAGGCGTCGCCCGCAATACACCTCTCCGTAGTCTTGGGAAACCGGTTGGTGACCGCTGCTACGAAACATGAGACGGCTACGAGAACGATGACAGTATGCGATCCCATATTGTTTGCTATTTGAAGTCTCACGAGAAAGTGAGTTGTATGTAATAACTACTCTCACTTTTATAGCTGGCGACACCTATTAATATTCAAGTGTGGGATAAGTGTCAATAATACCTAATGGTAAACAAGAAAGGTAGAGTACATTAAATTAAAATTTTGGAAATTACTGGCTTTGAAAACTTTATGAGTTATAAGATCATTTCGTAAAATTGTTACAAGGCTTATCACAAACTTCCAAGATGGGTTCTTTAGACATGTAAATTACATAGAACGTTATTTTTACAGAGCAAAAAACGTTTGGAAGATTGTCATTCCGGGACAAAGACGAGACATCTGTCACGTAAATGACAAAACATTTATAAGGAACGACAGAATATATGAGCTGTTGCCTTTATATTATGTTATTTTAGAATTGTATGGACGCTCTTTAACCAACGAACTGTTTTCATAAAATATAAAGTTTAATTAGAACAAAAATGCTCTAGCTCATTTCTAACATAAAATTATCTAACCAAAATATAACTCAAAAGTATATTTTCACTTAAACTGTAGTTTTTTTTTTAAAATATTATAATATTAAATACTAATAATGAATGTTATAAGGCATAACTTTCGTGACGTCATTGGGCAGTCAATTAAATATGTTAAGTATTGAAGTAAATTATAATATTCATGAACACACGAGCTATATAAGGTGCTGTAATTATCACTTTCAGCACACATCTCCACGCACCTTCAAACAACACACAAGATGAGGACACAAACTGTATTCGTTATCTTCGCTCTCACAGTTATGGCAGGCGTGGTCACTTCCCAAGGCTTTGGGGAGGTGTACTGTGGCAGACGGTTGGCAACAGTTCTCGCTCTCCTCTGCGATAACAACCTGATCAAGAGGACTCCTTCACAGTATACATCAGCACATAGCATGGACTCGAGTTGGCCGTGGATAGAAGCGCACAGAGCGCGCAGCATGGGCAGGAGTAAGAGGCAGGTGGTCGCGGAGTGCTGTGACAAGCCTTGCACCGTCGACGAACTCTTATCTTATTGTGGAAATTAAATATTGTAATGTCTTTGATATCAATTTAAAACTAAATAGTTGATCTTATAAATAAATTCAATTATTTCTTTGTTAGTAATTGTAAGCCGTAGGAGAAAATGTTTAAAGTTATTGAATAATAATTAAAGGTTTGTTTCTTAATCAAGGTCGTATATATTTTTTCCAATATTATATATAACTGTAAATAGCATTTTATTTTCGATTTTGTAATCGCCATAACTAAAATTATTAAAATGAAAGAATAGTAAGTATCACACGCACCTTGAAAATCAAATAATAAAAACAATTACATCTTTATTTATATAATTAATTTCATAGATTCAAATATTTACAGTCATACTAGTCTTTATCAGATTTTGCCTAATCAAATTAAAAACATTCTTTTAAAATGAACATTTTGAGTTAGGCTCTTACAAGCACTTTTTATCGTCATTTAACAAACTATATTAAGTGATTTTACCGAGAAGAATTGGCAAAAAAATCAGCAGTTACTCTTTTTCAACTTTTAAAAATAAAAACAAAAACCTGGTTAGAACACAATTATATATGTATGTAATATATCCTACCTGGAAGCTTCATGCCTTTTTATCATCTATATAATCTTGTATTTAAATAATATACCTATAATTTATTTTTACAAATAAGATTAGAGATTAGATTGTAATAATATATGATAAGCCAGTAAATATACATTTATAAAATACAATGAAATCAAAATCTGTAAAAATCATGAATGTTACTGAGGCGATAGAGACCTGGAAGGTAAAGTGCCCTAATGACGATATCCCTAAGGAAGTTACAAATCAAAAACTTTGGGATTCTTCATTGGTTCACGCTACACTACACAGTTTGACACAAAATTTAACAAGTGCTCAAGACCGTGCCAGGCTTCTAGCGTTATCATCTAAAGAGTCTAGTCACTGGTTGAATTCATTACCCTCTAAAAATCTTGGGACACTTTTAGATAATTAATGTTTTCGCATATCGATTGGTCTCCGACTGGGAACACCTCTGTGTTCTGAACACAGATGCCCGTGTGGAAAGGAGGTAGACTCTTTCGGTTTACATGGTCTCTCTTGCCCAAGGAGTTCAGGTAGGCTTTTCCGCCACGGTTCTCTTAATGACATAATGAACTCTTGCCACCATCGACGTTCCTGCTCTTACTGAGCCTCGTGGAATTAGTCGTGATGATGGTAAGAGACCTGATGGATTAACATTGGTTCCCTGGGAACGAGGTCGGGCCCTTGTGTGGGACGCTACATGTGATGACACGTTGGCCCCATCTCATATCCAAGAAACAATGTTAAGAGCCGGTGCCGCTGCGGAAAAAGCTGAAGCCAAAAAAATAACTAAATATTCGTGTATTATATCTAATTACTTTTTTTTGTTCCATTTGCTGTCGAAACGCTTGGCCCTTGGAGTAGTGGTGCAAAAAGCTTCATCAAAAGTATAACACCTCGCCTCATTGCCTCCACTGGTGACAGGAGGGCTGGTTCGTTTTTTGCCCAGAGGATCGGAATTGCGATTCAACGGGGAAATGCTGCTAGCATTCTTGCCACCATTCCACGCGGTCAAGATTTATACAATAACTAGTTTTAGTTCATATTTGTATATATATATTTAAGCATTTAATGTTGTTTACAAATAAATTATGTTTAAATAAATTGTATAATTAAATGTAAAAAAAAATACAATGATACACGACATTTGTACATTTCTATTAACAAAGGTAATAACATAGAGAGTTATTCTGAAAACAAAAACACTGCTCTTTAAACTGCTTCGAATAGATTTGCCCTAGAGTATTATATATTATACAACCATGCTGGAAATTTGAGGCACAATCGTTTGTAAATATCTAATGATTGACGGTAATAAGCAATACGCCATAGCTTCTTTAATATGAATTTAGATATGAGATCAATACATCGCTCGTGTTCTCATAAATGAGATCATTAAAGACGAAGAAACTTCCTCGTTCGGTCTCTACATAAGTTTCAGTAGATCAGCTGTTTCGAAGACGTTCTAAAAATTTGTCCACCTTAAACGAGAAAGGGTGTAAGTCGTCATTGATTCAGATATAAAACTAATAAAAACACACCTTATTCAAATTAGCTTTAGTGAGCACTTTCTATTCGTCACTTTATGAGGTACAATAATTTAAAAGCAAACTGTACGTAATGAAGATTATTTTGTGATGAACTTACAAACAACTCAGTAGGTACTTTCTTTTATCATTCACATTCATGTAGTAGTTAAGTCAAGAAATAAAATGTATTTTTTATAGTATTGATAGATGCACGGGTAAATGGACTACCTCATGTTAAGTGGTCACCACTGCCAATAAAAATTGTTGCCTTATGACAATTTAATCGTCTCTTTCTTATAATACGCCCCTTACCTTGAGTTATTATGTCTCATATTATGCCTGTACTTCACACACTTAATTGACTGTCTGTGACGTCACGAAAGTTGCGAATCCTTTTCTTTTTCTTTTTTATATATGACGAGCAAAATGGCTCACCACCGCCCATAGACATTGGCGCAGTAACAAATGTTAACCACTCCTTATATCATTAATGCGCCACCAAACTTAGGAATTAAGATGTATGTCCATTGTGCCTGTATTTATACTGGCTCGACCACCTTTTAAACTGGAATTCAACATTACTAAATTTTAATACTTTATAATAGATGATGTTGAAGTTACCTAGTCAGAAGGCTAAACAGCAAAAAATCAATTTTAATTAATTAATAAATGATACCAAATTGAAATTGGCAAAAAAGTTGTTGTCCGTGATCAATGGGAATACTAACAACAATAGTAGAAGTAAGTAATAATAGTAGAGTAAATACTTGACTGAGATGACCCAGTGGTTAGATCGCCTGCCAACGATGTTAACCGATGATTGCGGGTTCAGATCCAGGCAAGCACCACTATACATATATGTGCTTAATTTGTGATTATAATTCATCTCGTGCTCGGCGGTGAAGGAAAACATCGTGAGGAAACCTGCATGTGTCTAATTTCATCGAAATTCTGCCACATGTGCATTCGACCAACCCGCATTGGAACAGCGTGATGGAATATGTTCCAAACCCTCTCCTTAATGGAAGAGGAGGCATAATCCCAGCAGTGGAAAATGTACAGGCTGTTAGTTTACTTTACTTTAAATACTTTTACTTGTTTATCAGTATTGAATCAAATAACAAAATTAATAATTATTGGAAAACATCACATACTCTGATCCGAATTTAAGTATTTAAAGCACTTGTGTTATTGATAATCAGAAGGAACGACGGACCACAAACACCCAGACCCAAGACAACATAGAAAACTAATGAACTCGGAATGGCGTATCCATTAAGACCGGTGTACACACTACTCGACCACGGTGGTCATCAGTATTTACATTATAAGCTTTAACGGTGATAGCTTCACATTTAATTCATCTTATAAAAAACTTTTGGATCGACAGATGTGTTTGTAAGAACTTACTTAAATAGAAAATAATATTTTTAATGCCTAATACTTCAATACCTCGTAACGTAATTCTTAAAATAAAACGAAGGTTGGGTTTACTAATTACCGTGAAGTTAGCTTAATTCGGACATATTGCTTTTGAGTTATTTGACGGTTATTTGTCCATTATTTAAATAAATCATTTACATATCTATCTTTACATATCTTAAAATAATTGCGAAATAATAAAGGATATACGTATTCTGATATTGCCCTAGGTTTTTTTTTATTATAATAAAGATGAAATGTTTGGTACCAATAAAATTATTTAAATTGAATTCTTTAGTATATAGTAGTATAGTAGTAGTAGTATATATATACTATAATCCGTGAATATAACCTTTCGAAACCAGGTGTATGTTTTGGGAATGTAAATATTTAATCACCTTTGGGGCAAGGCGAGCGGATTGTTTTCATTTCGATTAAAAATATTGATATTGGGAAAATTTTATATATATTACGATATTTTAATGATAGGAATCCCAATAAGTGTTATTACAAAAGAATCGAATATCGCTTTAGAATATGAATTTAATGGATTATATTGAATTACAAATTTAGAATTTAGGTGACTTTAAAATTAAAACTTTCCTCGAAATTATGAATACAAGTAAAAAATCGTATTATAAATAGATATTTAATTACGAATCATCACTTATTGTCGGTATGTTCAGTTACCACAGTACGATAACAGTTCGTCTCTGGTGCAAGGCTTGTCACAGCACTCCGTCGCCACCTGACGCTTACGGCGACCCAAGCTGTGTGCCCTGCGCGCCTCTATCCACGGCCAGCTGAAGTCTACATGCGTGTTACCGTGATGAGGTTCAGCCTTCTTGATCAAGTTATTATTGCAGAGGAGAGCTAGGGCCGTTGCGAGGCGTCGCCCGCAATACACCTCTCCGTAGTCTTGGGAAGTGACGGCTGCTACGAAACATAAGACGGCTACGAGAACGATGACAGTATGCGATCCCATATTGTTTGCTATTTGAAGTCTCACGAGAAAGTGAGTTGTATGTTATAATTACTCTCGCTTTTATAGGTGGCGATACTTGTTAATATTCAAGTGTGGGATTAGTTGAATTAATACTGTTTTAAACAGAATTTATTGTATCATCGATAGAGGTTATCTATTGATTATAAAAACGTAAATTTGAAGCGAAGTTGGCGGGTCCCAGCCCGGACGCACAAGACCACTTTTCATGGGCCTTTTTTGTAATTATAATTTATCTCGAGCTCGGTGGCTAGTGAAAACATCGTGAAGAAAATTTCCATTATAGGAAAACTTAGGCGGAAAGTTAGTGGGGCGTTTACAAGCAATGTTAATTATAATAAAATGACTTTGAAGATATAACAGATTTCACATAGTTTACACGGCATGACTTTAATTATTATTTCATATATTATTATCGAAGAAAGTTCACACATACAAAGTCTTCCGTGAAGACCTTGAGGTACTATTCTTAGGCTATCAGAAAACCTTCACTAAATGACAGACCATTAACATATTAATCAAACCAGTAACATATTAATGAATTTCTTATTATACTTGGTGGTAAGGCTTTGTGCAAGCCCGTCTGTGTTGGTTAGCCACTCGTCAGATATTCCGCCAAACAGCAGTACTCAGTATTGTTGTGTTCCGGTCTGAAGGGTGAATAAGCCAGTATAACTATATGCACAAGACACATACTATTTTAGTTCTCAAGGTTGGTGGCGCATTGGTGAGGTAAGGAATGGTTAATATTTCTTGCTGCGACATTGTGATATTACTATGCCGTGACCCATTTGCTCGTACGCCAACCTACATCATAAAAGAAAGAAAAAGATTCGCTAATTTCGTGACGTCATAGGAAAGTCAACTAAGTGTGTTAAGTATTTAAATAAATTATAATATTCATGAACACACGAGCTATATAAGGTGCTGTAATTATCTCTTTCAACACACATCTCCACACATCTTCAAACAACACACAAGATGAGGACTCAGACTGTATTCGTCATCTTCGCTCTCACAGTTTTGTCAGGCATGGTGATTTCCCAAGGCTTTGGGGAGGTGTACTGTGGCAGACGGTTGGCAACAGTTCTCGCTCTCCTCTGCGATAACAACCTGATCAAGAGGACTCCTTCACAGTATACATCAGCACATAGCATGGACTCGAGTTGGCCGTGGATAGAAGCGCACAGAGCGCACAGCATGGGCAGGAGTAAGAGGCAGGTGGTCGCGGAGTGCTGTGACAAGCCTTGCACCGTCGACGAACTCTTATCTTATTGTGGAAATTAAATATTGCTGTCTTTGTTATCAATTTACGACTAAATCGTTGACCTTATTAATAAATTCAATTATTTCTTTGTTAGTAATTGTAAGCCTTAGGAAAAAATGTCTAAAGTAAATGAATAATAATTAAAGGTAAGAAACAATTCTTAATCAAAGTCGTACATTTTTTTCCAATATTATATATAACTGTAAAAATCATTTTATTTTCGATTCTGTGATTGCCATAACTAAAATTATTATAATGAAAGAAGAGTAAGTATCACATTGCGCACCCTAAAAATCAAATAAGAAAAAAAAATCATACTTATTTATGTAATTAATTTCAAAGATTCACATATTTACATTCATATTAGTCTTTATCAGATATTTGTGTAATTAAACTCAAAGTTTTCTTTTAAATCGAATATTATGAATTAGGCTCTTTAAGATCTTTTAATCGTCATTTAACAAACTATATTAAGTGAAGCTACCATCGGTTCTGAATGCAGATTTTACCTAGAAGAACCGGCAAGAAGCACAGCAGTTACTCTTTTTTAACATTTAAAAATAAAAAACCTGCTTAGAATACAATTATATATATATTATGTAATACATATATCCTGCCTGGAAGCTCCATGCTTTTTTATCATCTATATAATCTTGTACTTAAATAATATGCCTATAATGTATTTTTACAAATTAGATTAGAATATTAGATTATAATATATGATAAGCCAGTAAATATATCTTTATAAAAAGCTGTCATACAGGACACGTGTACATTTCTATTAACAAAGGTAATAAATAACTTAGAGAGTTATTCTGAAAAAAAAAACACACTACTCTTTAAACTTCATCGAATAGATTTACCCTACAGTATTACATGTTATAGAACCATGCTGGAAATTTGAGGCACATTCGTTTGTAAATTTCTAATGATTGACGGTAATAAGTAATACGCCATAACTTCTTTTATATGAATTTAGACATGAGATCATTACATCGCTCGTGTTCTTATAAATGAGATCATTAAAGACGAAGAAACTTCCTCGTTCGGTCTCTACATAAGTTTCACTAGAACAGCTGTTACGAAGACGTTCTGAAAATTAGTCCACCTTAAACGAGAAAGGGTGTAAGTCGTCATTAATGCAGGTATAAAACAAAAAACACAAAACACCTTATTCATATAAGCTTTCACAAGCACTTTTGATTCGTCACTTTATGACGTACAATAATTTAAAAGAAAACTGTACGTAATGAAGATTATTTTGTGATGAACCAACAAACAACTCAGTAGTTACTTTCTTTTATCATTCACATTCATGTAGTAGTTAAGTCAAGAAATAAATTGTATTTTATAGTATTGATAGATGCACGGGCAAATGGACTACCTGAAGTTACCTAGCCAGAAGGCTAAACAGCAAATTATCAATTTAAATTAATTAATAAATGATACCAAATTGAAATTGTCAAAAAAGTTGTTGTCCATGATCAATGGGAATACTAACAACGATAGTAGAAATAAGTAATAATAGTAAAGTAATACTTGACTGAGATGGCCCAGTTGAGCTGAGATGGCCCAGTGGTAAGAACACGTGCCGATGATCTTAACCGATGATTGCGGGTTCAAATCCAGGCATGCACCACTATATATATGTGCTTAATTTGTGATTATAATTCATCTCGAGCTCGGCGGTGAAGAAAAACATCGTTAGGAAACCTGCGTGTGTCTAATTTCATCGAAATTCTGCCACATGTGCATTCCACCAACGCGCATTGGAACAGCGTGGTGGAATATGATCCAAACCTTCTACTCAATGGAAGAGGAGGCATAATCCCAGCAGTGGAAAATTTACAGGCTATTACTTTACTTTACTTTTACTTGTTTGTTTGTCATCAGTATTTACATTCTAAACTTATATATATAATAGCTTTACAATTAAATCATCTAATAAAGCACTTTTGGATCGACAAATGTGTTTGTAACAACTTAACATAATATACTGGGTACTAGTTGGGTTAACTATTTAGCGTGAAGTTTGCTTAATTCGGACATTCTGCTTTTGAGTTATTTGACGATTATTTATCCATTATTTTAATAAATCATTTTCACATCTAATAGGAATATATTAATTTAACTTTACATATCTTAAAATAATTGCGTCCTTCCCAAAAGCATGTTGATACAAAATAATAAAGGATACACGTATTCTGATATTGCACATGGTTTTTTTTATAAGATTTCTTTAAAATGGAAATGAAATGTTTGGTATCAATAAAATTATTAAAATTGAATTTTATAGTACATTTAATTCCAAAAACAGCATTGCGAATCCGTGAATATAACCTTTCGAAACCAGGTGTATGTTTTGGGATTGTAAATATTTAATCACCTTTGGGGCAAGGCGAGCGGATTGTTTTCATTTCGATTAAAAATATTGATATCGGGAAAATTTTATTCATATTACGATAATTTAATGGTAGGAATTCCAATAAGGGTTATTACAGACGAATCGAATATCGCTTTAGAATATGAATTTAATGGATTATGTTGAATTACAAATTTAGAATTTAGGTGATTTTAAAATTAAAATTTTAACGTTTTCCTCGTATTATGAATACAAGTAAAAAATCGATTTATAAACAGACATTTAATTACGAATCATCACTTATTGTCGGTATGTTCAGTTACCACAGTACGATAACAGTTCGTCTCTGGTGCAAGGCTTGTCACAGCACTCCGTCGCCACCTGACGCTTGCGGCGGCCCAAGCTGTGTGCCCTGCGCGCCTCTATCCACGGCCAGCTGAAGTCTACATGTGTGCTACCGTGATGAGGTTCAGCCTTCTTGATCAAGTTATTATTGCAGAGGAGAGCTAGGGCCGTTGCGAGGCGTCGCCCGCAATACACCTCTCCGTAGTCTTGGGAGGTGACCGCTGCTACGAAACATGAGACGGCTACGAGAACGATGACAGTATGCGATCCCATATTGTATGCTATTTGAAGTCTCACGAGAAAGTGAGTTGTATGTTATAATTACTCTCGCTTTTATAGGTGGCGATTCTTGTTAATATTCAAGTGTGGGATTAGTTGAATTAATTCAGTTTTAAACAGAATTTATTGTATCATCATAGAGGTTATCTGTTTATTAAAAAAACGTGAATTGGAAGCGAGGTTGGCGGGTCCCAGCCCGGACGCACAAGACCACTTTTCATGGGCCTTTTTTGTAATTATAATTTATCTCGTGCTCGGTGGCTAGTGAAAACATCGTGAAGAAAATTTCCATTATAGGGAAACTTAGCCGGAAAGTTAGTGGGACGTTTACAAGCAATGTTAATTAGAATAAAATGGCTTTGAAGATATAACAGATTTCACATAGTTTACACGGCATGACTTTACAGTCAGTTATTATCGAAGAAAGTTCGCACATACAAAGTCTTTCTTAAAGACCTTGAGGTACTATTCTTAGGCTATCAGAAAATCTTCACTAAATGACAGACAATTAAGCATTTCTAAAGTTACGCATATTTCCTAGAATTACTTTCGAAGACGGAGTATGTGTCAAGACATGATCGGTTACTTCATATAAGAGTGCAAAAAATTGAATTAGTTGTGACAGAAAATCCTCACATTTTGTCAGTAGAGGTCACCAAATTGTATGCTGTTTTTTATATGAGACCGTTTTATAACACATATTTAAAAGATAATTAATCTTTGGAGTACCATTAGTCAACTTGACTGTGGCATGAACTGGTGCTTAAAAAAGAAAGATTTTAGGAACAATAATTCAGAATTTGTTTGCAATAAATTTATATATAGTCTGTATTTTTTATATTTTGTACATAAATTAGTTACAAGAGTTTCACGCACTGTTTGCTGTCGGCAAACTTTACCATCCCTACAACATGTAGTTTTACTACTTTTGGTTAGAAATCTTCCGGAATAACTTCGGTTTATTGTTCTTGGTTAGTGGTGTTTATCTTGGTAGCTGGAGTTTCGAATACATCAAATAATCCAATTTAACGGAAATTGTTGTCGGTTACTAATTTATAAAAAAAATAAATATATTTATCCATAAATATCATAAACATTATTTTTTTGGTAGTATTTTCAAACCAGTAACATATTAATGAATTTCTTATTATACTTGGTGGTAAGGCTTTGTGCAAGCATGTCAGTGTTGGGTAGCCACTCATCAGATATTCCACCAAACAGCAGTACTCACTAATGTTGTGTTCCGGTTTGAAGTGTGAATAAGCCAGTATAACTAACTATATGCACAAGACACATAATATTTTAGTTCCCAAGGTTGGTGGCTTATTGGTGATGTAAGGAATGATTAATATTTCTTACTACGACATTGTGGTGACCTATTACTATGCCGTGACCCATTTGCTCGTCCGCCAACCTACATCATAAAATAAAGAAAAAGATTCGCTAATTTCGTGACGTCATAGGACAGTCAACTAAGTGTGTTAAGTATTTAAATAAATTATAATATTCATGAACACACGAGCTATATAAGATGCTCTAATTATCGCTTTCAGCACACATCTCCACGCACCTTCAAACAACACACAAGATGAGGACGCAGACTGTATTCGTCACCTTCGTTCTCACAGTTTTGGCAGGCGTGGTCACTTCCCAAGGCTATGGGGAGGTGTACTGTGGCAGACGGCTGGCAACAGTCCTCGCTCTCCTCTGCGATAACAACCTGATCAAGAGGACTCCTTCACAGTATACATCAGCGCATAGCATGGACTCAAGTTGGCCGTGGATAGAAGCGCACAGAGCGCGCAGCATGGGCAGGAGTAAGAGGCAGGTGGTCGCGGAGTGCTGTGACAAGCCTTGCACCGTCGACGAACTCTTATCTTATTGTGGAAATTAAACGTCTGTTCCATTAAAAAACAAAATAAGCTATCTGTCCTCATAACGAAATTATAAGTTATTTCTTTGTTAATGATTTTAATATGTAAGAAAATAAAATACGTTGAAATTTAGATGAGTTTTTTTTTTCAATTTAAATTCGAATATTTATAAAATATAATATTGTCTGAGTGTAATCGTGACAATCTAGATAAAGTTCAGGATTAAGGCTAAAACAGCGTAACAGCAGTTGAAAATAATATGTTTGTCTAATTTAAAAATGAAAATATAAATTAACATATTAGATTTAATTTAAATAATTCGGATCAAAAATATAATATTTAGTACTGCTATGTTCTTTTCCACTACTATATAAAGGAATACATAAAAGTACCTTTTTATTTTAATTTGTCAAATCCATTACACAGATCAAAGCGGTTTTTCCAGTTTCATAATTGAATGATAAAAAAAGCCACTGAAATATTTTAAATTATATAATATAAAAGGTAAATATTTCCCACAAGGTACAAATTCACAAACGAAAAGCGATATGATTACAATTTAGATTTCGACTATTGATAAACCTTGATACTCGATCGTCGACTCCCAGTAATCTCTAAAAAGAAAGTGTCATTTCAAATATCTTGCTGTTTCATAAGGATAATTCCCAAGTCAATTTTGATATTTATTTGCAATCAATGATAGAGTATTATGGACGAAGAAAGCTTTTTAACACTAAATTTAAATCCAATAGAATCAACTCGGTTCTAGCACCGAATCAACATGCAAAGAATTATATTAATAGATGTTATACTCATGACACGGCGAACCTTTTTTGTTATGAAAGAGCCTAAAAGTTACTGTAAATACAAATCTTATAAAGAGGTAAGGTTTAACGATAAACTACGTAAAATTACAACTTTCCTGGATGGATATGGACATGCTAAATTTGTATATAGTTTCAGAATGGCTATTAGCTATTTTGTAGATAAAGTTCAATGTACTGTGAGAAGAAATTGTCAATCCAGATGAAATCGTGAAACCAATGTTGCCAAAACTATAAACACAGCATGAATGATCTCTTAATATTGATGCTCTTTGAATATTATAATAAAAATTAAAATTGATTACTATTGAAATAATTCATAAAAAGGTAAACCTAATATGTAGACAAATAAATAATCAACCTAATATTTATAAAATAAGTTTCTTAATTAAAATTTTTACTTTTCTGCAATTTTTTCTAACATTGATGGTTTCCAATATATTCCAAGAAGGTGTTTTCACCAATTTTTCTAAGATGGCATTCCAAAAACCCACACTGAACTTGAGGTTCAGCTTTAATTGAAACTACATGTTTAATAAATAAAATTGCGTCCTTTAAAAATATTCAGCCTGAATAACATTTCAATGGAATAAGATTTTTTTTTTGATATTTCTGTCATTCAGCGCTACGATCAGAATCTTTTATTATGGAGCGCTGTCAAAGATATCACGTATAATTGGGTAGCAAGATGAAAACGGTCTAGTTGGCGTGTTCGAAATCAGGAAAACTTATTTATACTAAATGCGAAAGTAACTCTGTTTGTCGCTGTCTCTTTCATGGCTAATCTATTGTACCGAATTTGATTAAATTTGGTACAAAGCAAGCTTGGATATATATACTGATTTGCCTAACACTTAGCTAACTATCAAGAAGCGAGGGAAGTCGCAAGCCATAACTAGTTTTCAATATTTCTAAATTGCTTACTTGGACTTTGTGCAATCCCGGATAACAAGCATTTAAAATGTATTCTAATGGACATACAGTTACACTTTCGTTACAGTGTTCTGTTCTTACTTCATACTAAGTTTTAATGAAACTCTAATGAGTTTGGTAATAAGTTAGTTTTGTGTCCCTAAAACTCACGATCACTCTTCTTTAAACGCATTCAAAGCAACGGACAAAAACTAGTACTCCATATTAATATGAATTTTAAGTTATTCTCCATCTAACACAGACGACACCCACGCATGTTTCACCTGACATTGTCCTTTTGTTCATTCAGAACCTGTCTGACGTCATTATATTCAGCTCAAATCATATTAGCCTAGCTAACCGATCGCACGTATTAATGAACCTCCCGTATAAAAGATATACTAATTCAAATCATCGGCCAAATCTTTGACAATCCTAAAGATGAAAATACAGATTGCATTGAGTTTGCTCGCCTTCTTGGGTCTCTTGACCATCGTCGTGTTCCAAGAGTTTGGTGAGGTGTACTCTGGCTCTCCTCTGCAGCAATAACTAGGTCAAGAGGAATCCACCACATTATACACCATGAATATAGAGCTCAGCTGGCCGTGGATAGAAGCGCACAGAGCACACAGCATGGGCAGGAGCAAGAGGCAGGTGGTCGCTGAGTACTGTGACAAGGGATGCACCGTCAATGAACTTAGGTCTTACTGCGGCAGTTAATCTCATTAATCATCGGAAAGTGACTTGTTTAATGGTGTAAATATAAACGCACAGTAAAATAAATGAAATGGGTTACTGAATATCGATGTTTGATGCGCTAATAACCTAATTCAACATGTCCTTACCCTGTATTTGACACAATATCCAATTTATCAATAGATTCAAACAAAAGCTGATCATAGTAATATTATAATAGTCGTAGTTGTCAATAAGTAGCACTATCTTTTGTTTGCAATTCGTCTGTCCTTTAGAAAAATTAGGATCGAAAAAGTGCCAGTATTTGAGTTTAAAAGTGTTGTTTCTTTAATAAAATCCTATAACGCCTTAGATTGCTTAGTTGAAATTTTAATAAATTTACCATGGGCTGGGCTTAAGTTTCACCCTCTGAGGGATAGGTTGGGAACAAATTCAACCATGCTACTCAAATGCGGGTGGATTCACATGCAGAAATTTTCGTTGGAATTAGACACATGCAGGTTTTCTCACGATGTTTTCCTTCATCGTCGAGATGAATTACAAATACTGGTCCTTGCCTTGGTTTGGACCCGCTATCATCGGTTAAGATGTACGTGCTCTAACCACTGGACTTGTCCAACCTTGCTTGAACAAAATTTAATTAATAATTAAACTCTGTTCAATGGTTTTTTTCCGTTAAAGAGCAACGAACAATCAGTCAAGTGTTACTTTCACATATATAATATGAATACAGACTACACGAAACAAGTACGAACCAAAGTAGAATCCAACACGCAAGTCCCAACACCAACTCTACAAAGTTTAAACTTATGCGGGTGAACGGTGCGTGAACGCAGATAATACGAACATTTACATTCAAAAGTTATTATTTAAGCATTATAAACATTCGTTTAAATATTTGCGGAGGAGTATTACTTTAAAAAGCATTTTTCATTCATCATTTATACCGTAACTATTTTTAATTTTAATAGCTTTTGTGTCGCAATTTCTTCTTTTTTAAAAAAGGATTTCTTAAAAAGCGAATTTCTTTTATACAATACTATACGAATATTAAAAAATGAATTAAATATTATTAAAAAAAATACGAAATTATATAAATTTAGTGCGTTTAGGTTCATGAATTTTTTTAAACTATTATCAAAAGTTTATAAAATACATAGTAATGATGACGTTGACATCAAATTATTGAAAATCTTGTACGAAATATGAAAAAGGTAACGCCTATCAACATCACAGCGCGCACCTCATTAATTTCCAGTACCGCGTTAATTTTTATCTAACCACCTTTTTGAAGTGATTACTTTTTATGGGAGGGTAAAGGCTTCGTTACGTAACGCGTTACGACGCTAATGTCTAGTTTCCCTTTCTCCAACGTACACGGTAGTTAATAAGTGGTAATCATGATACTAATGATGTACAAACACAAAACTGTTATGTACAGTCGGGGTAAGAAAAGGTTCGTCACCTTAAGATCTATTTTCGTGTGCTCAAGTATGAGCGATAATCTGCTTTACCATACTGCACTGCTATGACATATTGCGTCGAAATGATTTGATGTTCAGATTAAAAAGGTACTAAGAGTTTAAGACATGATACAGGAATTAATTTGAAAACTGACGAAGATTTCTTACTCTGACTGTACGAGTACATGTTTAATTAATAACCTAAGCATTGTCAATTCAATCAATTCTAATTTTAAATAGTGCAACATATATGTATAAGTCCTGTCAACCGTCCCCAAACGCACACCGTATTTTTATCGCGCGATTTTTAAAACGCATGTTCCTATAAAAGTGCTAACATAATCTATACACATAATAAAATTGGAGTGTCTGTTTGTAATATTAAAATAGCCTTTTTTTACTGAATGCATATGTATGTATATACTGTATATATACCAAAATAATATTTATTACAATTGTTGTTGGTCTCTCTGTCTGTCTGCTTGTTCCGGCTAATCTCTGGAACGGCTGGACCGATTTTGACGGGACTTTCACTGGCAGATAACTGATATAATAGGGAGTAACTTAGGCTACAAAAATATTTCTTTTTTGTTAAACTCAAACGCGTACAAGGTCGCGAGAACAGTTAGTGTGAAAATAAGACCACTCGTGTTTTTCAGCGCGGTTTAGATTTTACTGTGAAAATATTTCGCGAGAAAATCACCGTTTCTACATAAGCAGTATTTGCCTTGTAAATATTTAAGTACCTCGCGGCCATTCAACCTCGACCCATTTTATTCCTCGTGCAAAAAACATTTATTACAAATAAACTCCGCTTTTGTTATCTGATCTGTAGAGAAATTCTTTTTAATTTACAAAAAAAAATTAAACGTTAAACATAATATAAATAATGATAGACGTATTATTTTAAATCTAGATTTTAATTAAGTAATGTGGAGGTTATTTTTTCAGTGAGTAACATACCTAATATATTTAAAATAGCTTTTAGTTTAAGAACGTAAAAATGTGGCGACACAAAAGCTGTTTTAAGTTCTTTTGTTCTGCAGCATTAGTTATTACTGATTGATTTCGGTGAAACCATTTTAAGCATCACTTAAAATGACTCATTATCATCCTTTGCTCTTTTTTTTATAATTCATCTCGGGCTCGGCGGTGAAGAAAAACATTTTGATGAAACCTGCATGTGTCTTATTTCATAGAAATTATGCCACATGTGTATTTCACCAACCCGCATTGGAACAGCGTGGTGGAATATGTTCCAAACCTTCTCCTTAATGCAAGAGGAGGCCTTAGCCCAGCAGTGGGTAATTTACAGGCTGTTACTTTACTTTACTTTAACAATCACTTCGAATGACTTTAATATATACATAATATATAAAAGAGATATATTTATATATCTTTTTTATATTTTATTACCTATTATTACTATTTGTGTGTGTAATTGTACCATGTAAGTAAAACAGAAACTATTTTGGTCATTTTGCTTATTACATTGTAATTTGGGATCCGTACGTAATACAGTTCTGAAAAATATATTTAAATAATGTTATGATTTTCAAGTCTTAATACATAACTTATGAAGCCCTAAGCTAACTTTTGACAAAAGTCCGATACTAATGAATTTAATCCAAAATATCATGTTCGAATCCGAAAATGAAATAACAAGAAGGAAAAGACGTAAGGTCGTTATGATATCAGTGAAGGCGTGGGCATATGGTACGATGGATTACGAATAGGGTCGTTTAGTCTCTGTGTTTGAACGGAAAGATCACTTAATGCCACAACCTACACGGGTAATTGAATTATATTTGGATATACATATATATAATACATATAATTTTGTCATATAATTGCCATAGACGTTATGCGAGGCGTATCTTCCTATTGTTTGATAGAATTTGGTTTTTGATGAGTTTTCTGTTACATTATATTAAATATGAGACAACATCACATACGTTACTCTGATCCCAATGTAAGTAGCTGAAGCATTTGTGTTATGGAAAATGAAGCAATGATGGTACCACAAACGCCCATAAATAAACAAGACGACATAGAAAACTATTCGTAATCTATATCGACTCGGCCAGGAATTGAACCCGGGACCTCGGAGTGGCGTATATTAAACATGTTAGGAATATTTATCAGCGCTCTTACTTTTTCGTACAGGGGATAACGTTTAATATATTCTTCTAATATTACATAAAATGTGCTGGGGATGATTAATTTTAAAGTAATAAGAAGTTTATTAACATTATATGAACAATAATTTCCTTCTCCTCACGTTCCTGCGCCAATCTTAAGCAGGCTTTATTTATGTCCCATCTTGCTATTGGACAACAGAAATTTCTGTATCCAGTTCTTGGACGTCATTTAGATATCGCCTTTTTCCACCTATCATAATTTATCCGAGGCCAGCCAGCCACCTGAAGTTACTGCTATACTCCATTATAGTTCCACTTTCAGATTCTCAATATCTTTCATCTATACCAAGACTATAAATACGAAAGAATTCTACGAAAGAGGTCTATCACCTTCTCTTTCAAAATCAAACTACTGAACCGTTTTTTTTTATTTCGTATGAAGCAAACGTGATCTCCAAATGAAGCGTACTTTTTATACTAATCATGTGATGACCGATCAATAAACAGCGAGCGAAGACACGAACAACAAGCAGCTTATTGATGAAAAAAATATGGTTCGTGTAATAAACTAACAGAACTAAGATGACCCAGTGGTTACAACGCGTGCATCTAATCCGATTAATCCGGGTTCAAACCCAGGCAAACGCCACTATATATGTGTATGTGCTTAATTGTATTTATTATTCATCTCATGCTCGGCGATGAAGGAAAACATCGTGAGGAAACCAGCGTTGTATCTAATTTCGTTGAAATTCTGCCACATGTGCAATCTATCAACTCGCATTGGAACAGCGTGGTGGAAACTGTTTCAATAACCCTCTCCTCAATAGAAGAGGAGGCCTTAGCCCAGTAGTGGGAAATATAAGAGCTGTCACTTAACTTTTTTTACTTTAAAGACTCACACTTCTTTTAATAGCAGTAATTTAAAAGAGTTTTCAATCTTAACATCGCGGAGACCTTGAAACGACGTCGCACCTCATTCGTTATAAAATATTCATCAGTCGGCACCGGGGAGACCACAGCGCTATACATTTATAACAAACGATGCTATCGTTGGACGTAATTTGTATTTACGAGTACAATTGCGAACACGTGCAAAAGATTGTCGGGAATGATACATCATTTAATCATTTTAACGGCCCGTAAATTCCAACTGATGACCAAGCGTAAATATTTTGTTTAAATTCGTCGGACACTATTCCAATTTTGAAACATATTTAGAAGCAGTTGCGTAGCTATCGAAGTGCAGGTGAGGCAGTGCACCAGGGCCCCGGAGTTCAGGGGGCCCTCTAAACTAAACCTTAGTAGCCCTAAAAGTTTCTGAAGCTAGAAAAACACTCTTATTTGGTATCTACAATTTTAAAGGGTAATTATTAGGTAAAGAGGGATGAGAAAGAGGGGGCGAGGGCCTGATTATTTTTATATGCACTGGGGAACTTCCTCACCTTGCTACGCCACTATTTGGAAGTGGCAAGGATTATAAAGTACTATATGAATAACTTCATTGGTCAAAACTGTATTAAAATCAGTTAAGTTTCAGTTACAATGTAATACTACCCAAAAGCTGGGCTCAGACTTTCGGGATATGAGGCCTTATATGACAAGGCCAAGTTACACATCATTATAATGAAACATAATCACTATTTCTAACGTTATCCTCCTGAGTCGTCTTGGTCACGGCATCCATTGTTAACGATGAATAGCTTACTGTGCCAAAGATATTTTATTGCTCAAGTGTGTGCACAAACACAGGCGCACTCTCCATTAGGAAATAGAGTGACTCTTATAAAAACTCTCGAAAAGAAGACAGAAAGTTTACAGGACCAATGGCCAACTTGTCTTCCCAGATTGTAAACACTGCCAAATCCCAAACATTGGGCAATAATTTTGGCCCAACCCGCTTCGTATGGAGGAACTCAAAATCTGCGGCTTTACATGCAAACCACCAGGCCAATGACTTAATAATACAATTCAGAATTGACTCGTTTATTTTTTATCCGTAGGGATTTACTTCATCCGATTTTGTAATATATTACACGCATTAATTTCTGAAAAAAAAAGTTTAACCCTTGATATTTTATCTAATAATTCATGACCAAATAACATTGAAGTCTGAATATTAACACGCACGAAAGCTGTATTAGTCTTAATAACTATTAGTATTATTTTTGTGTAACACGATATCAAAACGTTACGTAATAAAAATATAAAATCACATACAAATAAACATAAAGCTTTAAAATGCGAAATAACCTTGATATTTACATTACACGCTTAAAACGTAATTTAATTCATTTCCATCGAAGCGCTCTTATAATATTTACTTAAGTATAATTCCTTGTAGCATCTATGAAATGAACTCGTTCACGTAAACATATATGACGTCAAACCATCCTACGAAGAACTCAGGTCGTATTAAGTTGGAGTACTAGGCACTAGATATGATTGCATATTAATGAACAACCCTTGCTATAAAAGCTGGATAATTCGTATTAAATGCACATTAATAATTTGTACTTCGTCAGAGATAGAAGTCATCGTAATGGGGCAGAGAACATTTCTTCTTCTGGTGTCGTTATTCGGTGTATTGGGGTTAGTGTCGAGTCAAAACAATGCTCAAGTGTACTGCGGACGGCGCCTGGCGACCGCTCTAGCGCTCTATTGTAATGGCAGCTTGATGAAACGATCGGATGTTCGTTATGACGTTTTGGAGTCCGCCTGGCCTTGGATCCCGTCACGCCGCGCTCACAGCTTGGGAAGACACAAGAGAGGCGTCGTCGCTGAATGCTGCGACAAGCCTTGCGAGGTCGAAGAAATGTTAAGTTACTGTGGTAACTAATTTAATACCGTTATAAGTAATAACAATCATTCTTATTGTATACAAATTTTATTGAACTACAAATTAATTTATATTAAGTTTAATACATATGACAGGAATATAAAAAAAAACACGTTTTGTTGTCTTAAATTTTCGCGATTATTACACATTTAAACAAAACTAATTATAACGGATGAATCGCGTATATTAATTATTTTTAAATTATTTTTAAACCTCCCGACGTTTCGAGCACTTTGCAGTGTTCGTGGTCACGGGTAGACTAAGATGACATTTGTCTATTTGAAGAACAAAGGAAATATTATTAACAACTACCGCCAACGATTTCTCAATTGATATCTTGAGTAACGTTCCGGTTGCACGCAGAAGGCACTAACTGTATCTTTAGGTCTTGCAGTCTGTTGGATTCGGGATTTCAAATTTTTAATAAGTGGATCCCAGGTGTTAGAAAGTCTCCAACCATCTTCTCTATTGAAGTTCGGATGTTTTTGAATTTCAATAGCCTCGCGTATCATTCTAGGAATGAATCTGTGTTCTCTAGCGAGGATCTGTGGTTTATCAAATCGGATAAAATGGTTAGGTTTATCCAGAGCATGTTCACAGACTGCAGACTTAGAAGAACGCCTATTTTTGACATCTCCTATATGTTCCTTGACCCTGGTACCGATACTTCTCTTTGTTTGGCCTATGTAAGATAAACCACACTCACATTCGAGTTTATATACTCCTGCAGTTTGTAAGGGAATATTACTCTTGATAGGTCTCAAGAACTGGCTCACTTTCTTATGAGGCTTGTAAACTATTGTTCTTCAAATAGACAAATGTCATCTTAGTCTACCCGTGACCACGAACACTGCAAAGTGCTCGAAACGTCGGGATGTTTAAAAATAATTAATATACGCGATTCATCCGTTATAATTAGTTTTATTTAAAAACACGTTTGTAAACAAAAATCAGATTTATTTCATTTGACACAAATGCAATTGTCTATTGTTAATAGATTGATTCAAAAACAAATTCTTAACTTTATTTTTCTTGTCGTCATATTTATGTGAATTAAATAAAATTATATTCTTTATTGTTTCAATTGTTTCACGAACAATATTACCGTTGTCTTGAGTTACGTGTTGCGTGATTATTGTATGAATTTCTGAATTGTGGTCTTATTAATTGTTAATCCTAAATGCTATTGATCAACATTGAAACCAGGGAACACATACATATGTATATTGATTTTAAATATCACTTGTAAGAAACAAAAACCATACCTTGCTTTTATCACAATATTAAACTACTTATCTTCTTAAATAATAATAAAAACATCCTTCCGAGTACATACAACTGTTGTTGATTTATGTTATCTAAAGAGGTATTTTTTGTAATAAAGGCAGTTATACGGGCAATTCGGCCTCGTTCATAGTAGTCATCACCGCCCATAGACATTGGAAACTTTGAGGAATAAGATGTTATATCCCTGTACTTAGCTATTTACACAGGGACTTAAAAGAGCTTGTAAAAGCAAGAATAAATTTGGATTTTGTTGAAATATATTTCTGTTTAAGGCTTCATTAGTTCTAAACATTACAATATATCAAATTTCCCAAATACTTTGCCTTAAATAAGCAATAAACATATCTATGTAAGATCTCAATTACTTTAAAAGCAGCGTATTACTTACGTTCGTATAAATAATCAATAGTACAAGAGTTATACGCTATTAAGCGTTGTTTATAGATCCTCAATGTCGAGTAAATGTCTTGAACGAGCGGGACTGTCGGTTTTTTTTCTGCTGGTTACGTTTCTCGTCACATATCGGGTAATAACTGTCAAGTCCGGTCAGGTATTTAGGTTGAAAAGTGACAAGTGGATTTTAGACCCGAGCGGAAAATGAGCCCATTTTTTTGTTTTTATATTTAATGTAAATTCCATTTGAGTATTTTTTATATTTTGGAGTGATAGTTTAAATTTACGATTGGATTGATTGTGATTCTGTAATAAATATTAGACAACATCACATACATTACTCTGATCCCAATCTAAGTAGCTACAGCACCTGTGTTACGGAAAATCAGAGGTTACGAAAGTACGATAAACACCCAGACCCAAGACGACATAGAAAACAAACAAAACCTTCTACCTTTCCAGGAATCGAACCCGGTACCTCAGTACCCATAAAAACCGGTGTACACACCACTCGACCACAGAGGTCGTCGTGTTATTTATTGATATCAAGCTAAAATAGGCAAAAATCAGTTTTGATGTATGGGACCTTTAAATGTATGTATGGCAACAGAATTTTTTTTTTTTTATGGAATAGGTTGGCGGACGAGCATATGGGCCACCTGATGGTAAGTGGTCACCATCACCCATAGACATTAACGCTGTAAGAATTATTAACTATTCCTTACATCGTCAATGTGCCACCAACCTTGGGAACTAAGATGTTATGTCCCTTGTGCCTGTAGTTATACTGGCTCACTCACCCTTCAGACCGGAACACAACACTACTGAGTACTGTTGTTTGGCGGTAGAATAACTGATGAGTGGGTGGTACCTACCCAGACGGGCTTGCACAAAGCCCTACCACCAAGCGATACAAAATTTGTTAAAATTTCAACTCTCTGGCTATCGCATTTTTTGAGATACAGACTGGTGGCGGACAGACGGACGTCGCTGTCCGTAACAGTACGTACAGACAAGTCTTAGAAATAGGATCTCGTTTTTACCCTTTGGGTACGGAACCCTAAAAAAATCTCCATTGACGAAACGATGCAAGCTGGTTAATAAATTAGACATTTTTTACAAAACCCTACAATAAATTTGAAATGCCTCTGGATTTCTAAAAGGAGAGCTGAAGCCAATTGCAAATTTAGCGAGATAAGTCCATTATAAATGAACTGGGACACAACACAAGCGTTCTTAATAACGATCGTACCCTCATTAATTATAGAGGTTCATATAAAATTAATGTTTTAAACAATACCCGACGAGACCTGCCCGACAACATCGAATATAACAAGTGCTATTATGGACCAAATTTCAAACGGCGCGGCGTCAACGAGATTTACTGAACGAAGTTATAATATGACAACATTGTTTAGATTTATTTTTACCTTCAAAAATCTTGAGTGATGCTTTTATACATGTAGGCAATGTCACATATATTTTTGAAGTAAGTATATAAGAAATTATAACGCTTAATAAAGCAATAATGTTTTATCATCGTTACGTAGTATAAAACAAAGTCGCTTACCGCTGTCTGTCCTTATGTATGCTTAGATCTTACAAATTACGCAACAGAGTGATTCGAGATAAAAGTGTTTCTATATTATAGCACAATATATTAAATTAAAAAGAAAAATTCTGTAGTATACTTGGTATCTGCATAGAACCCGAGCGAAACCAGGGCAGGGCAGTAAGGAATATATTCATTTTTGGATTTGATGAAAACTTACAAACCGTCAAGTAGCTCTCCTTTAGAAAAATACTACATCTATACTAATGTTATTAAAGTGTAAGTAACTCTGCTTGTGTATGTGTGTGTGTGTGTGCGTGTTGCTCTTTCATACCACTGAAGCTTAATATAACCAAGCTTGGACCTCTAGGAAGGATGCCTACTTTTCTACACCAAAAAGATAGCGACTTTAAAACTCGAACTATTCCTAGTTAAATATAATCCACTAGCTGATGCTATGATGCTGCTGCGTTTTGATGGTTGACACATGGAATACTTTCTTTTGACACATGTAGGTTTTCTTAGGTATTTTAACACGCAAAGATGTGTAGAATTATTCGAAATGAACGAAGTCCACTTCAAAAACTATACACAAATATTTTATTCTAATTAATACATAGTGTTACATAACTTCTCTCAAGTATCAGAAAAAAACTATTAAAAATTAATCATGCGTTCTCAACTGTGTCGGTTACATTTTATTAGTGGCCATATTTGTAAACTGTATTACACCATAAAATGTACGATAAATGCTCAACGCCGTGAGAATCGATCGCGCTAATTATTGCCGATAAAAGCGAATTTTACGCTGCAACGGATAAATGTACTCTAAAGCTTACCTTGTTATTCACTGAACGATGAGATATAAATCTTAAACCTTATTAAATTTTACGACTTACGACGATGTCTTTACTGATTTTGCGAAATTGACTGTTCGACAGTATTCCCTTAGATTTTTACGATTATTACACGTTGGAGTAAGATATTTGTAACTTATTTAAATCGTCTCAGGATTGTGTTATATGAACAGTGAGCATTTATACGACATGACTGAAATATTAAAAAAGAGTAACTACTGAGTTTCTTGCCGGTTCTTCTCGGTAGAATCTACTTTCCGAACCGGTGGTAGCTTCACTTAATTGTAAAATGACGATTCAAAATTGCTTGTAAAAGCCTACTTGAATAAAGTTTATTTTGATTTGATTTGATTTGAAATAAAATATTCAACTTTCTTTCTACAAAGACCGTTAATAGTATAGCAATATATTGTACTTAAATTTATTTTATTTCATTTAAAAAAAAATAACCACCAAAAAGCGCCCAATTCAAAATTAAAAAAGGAACTAATAATTTTATAAACCTCTATACGCCGTCTGTACACCAACCACAGGAGCAAAGAAATTATATTCCGACTTGTGCCAGTAATATCACTGGCGTACTCACCTTTCAAAACAAAGTGTCACAATTTGATAAATATTTCGTGTATGGGTGTTTTGTATTACACACACATGTACAATGTAATATATTTAGTGCAAACGAGCAGAAACATATCACCATTAATATAACATAGATCTGTATGAAGCCCTATAACCAGTATACTGTTCCATTATTGACTCATATGTAGATGTTTCCTTGAACATCTTCCGTCACAAAATCAATCAAGAATCATAATCGAACACAGTACGTGATCATTACAAAAACGAAATGTGGTTTCCAACGCGTTTAACACATAACCGTTTTTTGTCTGTCGAAGTCGGTTAAAAGCCATTACCTTAGGCTTATACTACGCATTAATTATTGTAAAAGCGGACGACCCATTTAGCGCAGTCCCCTGAGGACTGCAGCACGTTCGTATTCATAAAAAATTTAACTAATGCACAGTTCGCTGCGGCTTTTATTACGAGACATTTTTTATCAACTTATTAAATTGAATTCAACCAGTACTCCTCGGTGAATTGTTATGGCTGATGTGAACGTTCGAATCGATAATCGGAGAGGCAAAAGTTTCATTCTCGATTAGAATTGAGGTTGGGAAATTTTAAAAGCCTTTCGTTCGTCTCAAGGTCGCCTGCTTAACGACATCTCATTAGAAGTTTCCTCTTCACAAAATGCTATATTATTTTAACAGACTGTTGTTTCACGGTAAATTATTTAAAAAACAGAAGAATCAAATAGGCTTTGCATTTTTATATGTCCTATTTGAAACTCGTTGAGAACAATAGATGAATAAAAGCATATGTGTATTACATACGACATTATTGATCTGGTGAGATAGAAAAATTCGCTATTCATAACACAGCGAAACTGCCGACGAATTACTTTTAGAGGAAATTATAGTACACAAAGCGACAGAGTTGCTATTTTCCCATGTTCGTTATCAATAAAATTTATGGGGTATAATTAATGACAGATGAAAACATTCACATGAACCGAGATAGCCCAGTGGCTAGAACGCGTGTTTTTGAGCCGATGATTTCGGGTTAAAATCCAGACAAGCACAAAGGAATTTTCATGTGCTAGGAAAACAGCAAGGAAACCTGCAGGTGACTTTCAACGAAATTCGGATACGTGTGTATCCACCAATCCGCATAGTGCACCATGGTGGAACACGCTCCAAATGCTTCTTCTCAAAGGGACAGTAGGCCTTAGCCCAGCAGTGGGAAATTTATAGGCTGTTGATTAAATATTAAGGGTCTGTAATCAAGACTATGAAGAGACCAGAATTAGTTCGCCTGAAGCAATCAATATTCGGAAAAACCTAATAATCCTACCTTGCCCGAAATCCTTTAAATGCAAATAACAATTTATACCGATTACATTTACGTCTATATGAGTAGAAGTAATATTAATTTGAAGTAAATAAAGAAAACCTTCAAATATTATTCTTATTAAATATTATTGCTTTGTTAAAAAATTAACTTACCCAAAAACAATATTATGTCACAATTTGTTTCTGTATTTCTTAGAAAATCCTCATTCCCTTTCTAATAGGAAAGGTTTTCTGAATATAAATTGAATTTGATAACGGATTGTATGGGATTGTGCTATTGGCGCGTTATTTCCTTCAGAAAGGGTAGCGAAAAAAAAAACTGAGAAATTGCTCATTTTTATTTTATAATTGGGGTCAGCGCAGTGTCATCATTACATTGTATAAACCACCAAAGATTGGTGGCGCATTGGCGATGTAAGGAATGATTAATATATCTTACAGCGCCTTTGTCTATGGGCACAAAATATGCCACAAAAAAAAAATACAAGAAGCGTAACTAGTTTTGCTGGTGATGTTTTACGTTCGAAATTTAACCGAAAGTAAAAGAAAGGGAGAATAATCTGATAGATATTTCGTGTTCCAAGATAGCTTTATCATGAACGATGCAAGTTTTTTATATTCAACGGCAACCTAATTGGGCTTTGCCGAGAAGTTCCACGTCTGATAACCTGCGGCTCCGAAATTATTAAGTTTTATGATTTTAATTTCATAATAAATAAGTCTTGTTCGCGGAACTTGAAAAATTAATTATAACCGTTTATTGTTAAATGTTTTGCTTATTAATCAAGTGATTTATAATTATTAAAATTTTGCAGATTTTAAGCCTCTTGTTTCGATATAGGACTTTAATTAGAAAACCTTTACCAAGAATGTATCTATAAGCATTAAAATTTGCAAAGCATTTGCGAAATTAAAGACAATTTTACATTTAGAATGAAATTTCTCTTTGTAAGCGTATAAGGAAGGGAAATGTTTTCCCTGATTAGATTTTGTCTACACCATTCGGAATGTATATCACGAATACATGGATAGACTTGACTATATTACAAATAAACCAAGAAGGTTAATCATAATAATGTAGATAAAAAGTTTTGTAATAGATTCTTAGTAAAACTATTAAACGAAGAACGTGTTGTATAAATCAATTAAAATTGTGACTCTTTCGGTCGATTCATTACGACCTACTTTCTGCTTTGCAAATTTTCCGCTTCAGTCCAAGAAAAATATCATCAAGTGATTTAAAATCCAATACTATTTTTTATTTATTATGAATTTGTAAAAGTCCTTTAAAGAATCTTCTCTTGTATGTCCTGTAGTATTGATGATGATAAAAACACTGTCGCATTTTTTAGATTCGATTTTTGAATAGGCTATTTGACTGGTTTTTTAATACCATTTTATATTATTTAGTAGAGGTTACTATATATAGAAACCCAGTAAAAGTAATTTATTTTATTTGTAGTACATATTTTCCAATAAATATCAAATTAAAAATTTCATATTTAAATAGCGCGCAAAAACGCTACTTGGACAATATGGCGCTGCAGTGGGGTCGGTGACGTCACTTGCCTGCATTATAATCTGAGATTCACATTCTATAATCCACATACAGTAGGCAAACGAGGTCATCAAGCAAGTGATGTCATAATATGCCCGACCAATCAGGAACACTTTGTGTCACGTGACAAACGTTTTAAAAAATGCATTTTTCTTTATTGGTTTCTGAATATATTAATTATTATTTTCAAATTTCGTTAATAAATAACCATTTTTAAACTCATAATACTGATTACAATAATAGACACTTTATTTTTCACATTGTCAAATAGCCTATTATTCATTTTTTATATGTTTAGAACGCCATACTTCATTATACTGATGGGTGAATTATTTAAAGAACATTAGGCGAGTCGCTGATACGATCCTGCATAAATCAGTCATAAAAGTAATGACATAAAATCAAGACAGTAATTTAGGTAGAGTATACCGAACCACCACAAAAGTGTATTACAATATCCAAATAGTATAGTCTTATAGTAAAACTATCCTCCGCTTCTGTCTTATACCAAGCCCGACCTGATTAGACGAGTTCCCGGCTTACAAAGGCGTTACTTCAGGGATTTCTTTGGAGCTTACCTGCAAGAAAAAGAATAATGTTACTCGAGAATTCTGAAATATTAGTAAATATTAATAAAGAAAATAGAAAATGTCTTTTATCATATTTGTTGTCAACATATTTATTTATTTATTTATTTATTTATTTATTTAAAGTTTTCAATAACGAATTTTTAATTTGTTGTCAAACCTTTTTCGAATTTAAAAACGAATAAATCATGTATGCTTATAGTATATATAGTAAATATAGTATGAGTGACTTTGTTATGACTTCGATATTTTCAAACGACGAAGTTTTTGTGCGGTGAATTATTAAATGCCCAAATGTATAGAGTTCGCTAATCCTCCTATGCTTATACTATATTGCTAATGCTTAGCATTTATCATTCCAGTGCGTTTGGGATTTTTCAACAATATACCAAACTAAAACACATAGTTGCTGATAGTCTTATACTGATTATATTTTATTCGTAAATTTGAATTATTTTTTTTTTTAATTACTAGTTGTTTTTATAATAAAAAAGCTTCATTAAAATTTTAACACCTCGCTTTATTGCCTGCAATGGCTGGTATGTTTTTTACCCAGAGGATCGGAATTGCGATTCAACGGGGGAAATGCTGCTAGCATTCTTACCACCATTCCACGCGGTCAAGATTTATACAGTAACTATTTTTAATTCACTATTGTATATTTTGGCGGCTTTAATTTTGATAATTCTTATGTAAATATTTTTTTATTCTATAAAGGAGATTTAAGTACTCAATGTTTAAGAGTACGTTTACATTTTCATTCAAAGACGAGTATTCTCGAGAACGCTGCTTGAGCTTGACCTGACTCCGGATATCCTGTCTCTCACTTCCTACGCTATCCAAAAGGCAACTGACACTTTTTTAGATGTCGTGAGAAAAATGTGAAAAGTATGACAGTGATGTGATTTTGTTTAAATATTCAATAAAAGTAACCTTAAATGTTTTTTTTTTTTTTCAATCTTTTTTGGGACTTGTTACCGACACAGCTAAATGACGTTCCTTTATACCATTTACAACAATAAATATAACATTATAATTACAAATTATTTGAACTTAAACTTGTAAATAATTTTGGTCAAATCAGACATGACAGAGCGCTTTGAAAAAAAAACGCGACTTCCTTCAAATTTACATCGAAAAGTCGCGTCAACTCCTATCTTCTGGCAGATTTTGAACACATTCCTCTAGGAAGTATTGTCTATCCTGCCTTAAATGCTATTGGTATTTACTTCTTAAGTTTCTGGTGTATATAATTTCTTACACACAATTTAAATTTAATATCTGAAACACCGTTTTTGTTATTTTAATAACGGCCATAATAGTCCATTAAATGAGATGCTACAACAAATTACGTTTATATTACCCGTTTCGAAGTTCATGATATTAAAGTCCTATATTGCGTTGCACAAAAATTACTACGAAATATAAATCTCAACGTTTCGCTTTTGATAGCAATTTTCATATACCAAATTTTTTAAAACTTTACGACCGCTATTACAAAAATTTCAGAAAAAATCACTGAATCACCGATCGATTTGCAAAAAACCATTCAATTCCTGAAGCACCTTTCGTCTCTCTATATTTTTCATATAAACAAGGACTTTGGCCACATTTCCATTATAAAAATTAAATTCTGCCAAAAATATTATTCCCGGTAAAAATTAATTGGATTTTCGTGCCGTAAAATTAAAAAATCATCATTCATTTAAAAATCGTTCATGTTATATTCTGTTCATTCATATTATGTCCACACAAACCTACTAATAAAACCTATTGTTCGCATTTTTTTGCATATGGCGTAAGTAAATTTTTATATTGTTTGTATTTTTAAATGCTTGATACAAAAAAAATGTAATTAAATTCAAAATTTATTTGTTTATAATGGTAATAAAACTTTTTAAGAAAAAAAATCACGTTTTCACTTAAAATTTCACTTAAAAAAACATAAAAACAGAAAGTATATAAAGCAATTAAAGCTGTACAGGTTTAAATATATGTATTACGTAAACGTAATTTTGTTTATACTAATTTTTGAGTTGGATATATATTATTCTTTACAATGTATGTTATTATTTCTACGTACAATAAATTTGTTTCTATAATTTGTCTCTGAACTTATTTTCATTTTGGTTAGAATACATTTTATTTAGTTAAATTTGATTTGTTAAATAGTTTTCGATAAATTATTTTATTTCATTGTTTTGTAATTATTTAGTTTTAGTTTTTTCTTTTATTTTTATTTCTTAAGTTTTGTTTTAGAGTTCAATACTTTATAAGTGCATGTTGTGTTCTCCTATAATTGGAGGTACATTTAATATTTTATTGTCTAAACTTGTTTTTTTGTATTACATATGTACCTGTGTTGGAGTTCCATATTAAATAAATAAATACAATAATTTGTTTAATATCATACTGACAAAACTTTCTTAGAAAAAATGATTAGTTTATGTCGCAGTTATAAGGTTAAGTTACCTCAAACCTAAAATACTGCATTCCTGAAAATAATAAATAACGTAATTCTTAGCTTAAAAGTAGGTTTTTTTTATGCACGTTTAATATGATTTAATCTGAGATATCTCTACTGACAAAATTGTCTTAGAAGTCACCTTTAAACCGCTATTATTCAAAAAGTTTAGACATATTGTGTAAGTCATTCATTTATTTTACAGCAATATTCCAAGATAGACCTACCTACCCATCATAAGAAATAAAAAGTAGAATAGCAAACTATTTTGAAATTCCTTAGTGAATCTTAGAATAAATCCTAGCATTTGTTAAGCTGTTATATAATTAATATGGTAAGCAAAATATTGGTTATGATCTTAGTAAACACTCAAATCTCTAACCACCAAAACTCTGACCGAAACGGTACTCTGTAATTCAATTAATAATTCATCTATATTCGCTATAAATTATTTAATCATTACGCTTTTGTTAAAATCATAGTAACTTAATAGATTACCGAAGACAACTTTATTCAAATTTTGTTAATAAAATTGTGTAATCTTTACTAACACTAAGAATTGCAGATTTGCTTAAAAGCTTTGAAATAACCCTCACCTCCAAACGATATTACCATATAGTGATAAAAAACAGATTAGATAATTTGCATTCTTAAGAATTGAATTGAATTAGACAAATTATTCCTTGTCTTATTATTAGGAAAATTTGTCTTAGATATGTGCATAGCTTGACAGAGTAAGAAAACCTTCGTCAGTTTTCAACTGCATTCCTTTATCAAGTTTTAAACTCTTAGTACCTTTTGAATGTAAACATCAAATCATTGCGAAGCAATATGTCATTCTCAATCGGTAAAGCAGATTATCGCTCATACTGAACACACAAAAATAGATCTTAAGGTGACGAACCTTTTCTTACGCCGACTATACAACCCAAGTTGGTTGGAAAAATAAGAATCTACACAAAATATCACTATAGATAATAGCTGTTCTGTGTTGAATTGAGAAAATTTACTAATATGGAAATTGTTCGAAACGTTACTCATTCGCCCGTTCATTAAAGCGCCGATTCGATGGCGCTCATGTGTAAATTTGTCCCACAACTGTAGTATGTCATTCGAATATGTCCTCGCCGTTGTTCAAAGGATCTATTCATGATATTCATGTGTTACCTTGCCATATATGAAAATTTAGGGAAGATTTAATTAATTGATATTTCACCTTTCATTCTTATAACTATAATTAAAAAAATACACCCTCAATAGTTTATGGAAACAGGAATTTACGAGTAGGCAATTTAAATCAGAAATCTGACTAATAGTGTTCTTGACCAGTTTCTGCTCGTTATTTAAACTATGTAGCTGGTAGAGTCGTGTGCAGGGCCATCTAAGTAGATGGGCAAATAACATTCACTCAAAACATATTCAATCACAGAACAGCAATTTTTAGTATTGCTATGTGAAATACAGGCACAAGAGACATAACACCTTAGCTCCCAAAGTTGATGGCGCATGGACGATAAAAGATTTATTAATATTTCGTACACCGCCAAAGTATTATATAGTAAGACCGCTTTTCATCAGGTCTATTTTTCTTAACTACATAAAAGAATATTCCGATCTGTAAGTCACTTGCTTTTAAAAATATATTCGCAATCTTTATTAGTAACAAACCAGTATTGACAGGATAAATTTCATAATAAAACTTGGATATACATTCTGAACATTCATAACAAAATTTTCAAATAATAAAAGTATAAAATGAATAATATTTTCAAAGAGCATTTATTGTACTAATTTTTACTTATCAGACAAAATTATTTATGGCGTGAGTCCCTCAAGGCTTTTTGTAAGTGTAGTAGAGTATAAAAAGCGCTGGCATTCTAAAATTTCAAGCCCAAGTTTATTCATTAGCATGTACGAGGTCGGTGATTTAAATTTTCTCTTAGTGACTCAGTTTTTGTCGAATCACCAAATAGTGGAATAGCGTGACTGGTCGAAAATGTTTTCAACAGCACCCTTGTTGATGGAAGCGGCCTTTGACCTGAAATCTTTTTTATTATATTAAACGTGGCTGAAACGAGACATATTATATTTAACCCTATGAATTTTCTACCCTTTATTCTCTTCTTACCGAAATCTTTTTTCATAAGTTTTATAATATCGTCCTGTAAATTTCGTTAAGCTTTTTATGATTAAATTGTTTTTGTACGTGGATTTTTGTCTATAATTACATCGAGTTTAAAAAGTCGTCGATCATTTTATAATTCGTTTCCAAATTTGAATTTCTTTAATCATAATCGAAAGATCGAATTTAAACTGAATTTTAAACTCGTCAAATGGATTATGAGGATAATAATAATTAATGTCTCTAAAATATATTTTTGCAAATGTGTTTCTGAAGAAATATATATTCAATGAAAATTACGTCTATGAATTGATTTAAGTTATTTACATAATGTCAAAGAACTAACCGAAAAGGTTTCAAACGTGAAAGGCACTGTAATTGACTCTGTAATATGTAGCTATTTTTGAATGTAATAAAGAAACGTACGTGCACAGGTATTTAATATTAGAGATTGCTTACGAAAGAAAATGTCGTAGCAAAATAGTGGGGAGTTTTCTATATTACATATTTTTCTTCTTTTACGAGTAATTACATAACTTTAGCTTTTAATGTGTGTGAATGTGTGGATGATACTCAACTCAACCTAGGTATTGTAAGATCAAAAAGTCTTGATTTCAAACCTCAGGCTAATGTAAAATTATCGGGTTGATCAATAAAAATTTAAAACGCCTTGGTTTTATAAGTTGAGAAATATTTCAGAGTCATTATTTGAAATAGAGCTTTATACAGGATATACATTTGCCTTTTTTTATATTTATATTCGTTTTTTTTTTATAAATCTTGTGAGATTTCACAAAGATGTTTTCTCAGGATAAGCCTGTTCTTACGAGGGTCCCGGAAGTTTACATTTCCGTTGATAAGCTATTGCATGAAAGGGTCAAATATTTTATCACTGCTAACGACCTTGAGAACAATAAATATTTCATTGAAGGGGTTTAGAGAAATGTTTGACTTCAGTCAAAGATTTCGTCTCATATTTTAACCAAATGTTTTAAATTATGTTATTAAGTAACTTAACGGACGGAACGTGCATCTATATTACAGACCGCAGTATTTATTCATTACTTGTGCTTAATTACTTTTCAGCTGCTCATATAACTCATCTCGCACTGGAATGAACTAAAAAACCTCTCTGTACAAAGTAGTTCGTTGACCGCTAGAAGTAGCAGTAGTAGTATTAGTAATTAAGTAGTCGTAATATCAGTTATTTAATTTTAGTATTATATAAGCTAGTAAATATAATACTAAAATTAAATAACTGATATTACGACGACCTCCATGGTCGAGTGGTGTGTACACCTGTTTTCATAGGTAAGCCACTTTGAGGTCCCGGGTTCGATTCCTGGCCGAGTCGATGTAGATTACCACTAGTTTTCTATGTTGTTTTGGGTCTGGGTGTTTGTGGTACCGTCGTTACTTCTGATTTCCACAACACAAGTGCTCCAGATTCATTGGGATCAGAGTAATGTATATGATGTTGTCTCATATTTATTTATTTATTTATTACTAACAGACTAAAAGCAAACTAAAATCGCAAACATTATTTTCAAAGCGTTTCATTTCAGGTAAGCATTTTTATAACCCAATTCATTTCTTCACAAAGAATAATACAGCTTTGAATATGTAGCCCAACACCCGCGTTTCACGGGTTCGTTCATATTAAACTGTTCAAGGACGCCGTTTAAAATGTCCTTGTGAATTTAGTATTATCGCCCATCTTGCGTTACACCCTCGCTAAGGATCTGAGGTATAATTATTACTTGGATTATAATTACCGAATCATATAATAAAGGGCCTAGAAATATGAAGTCTACTATAATTAATCTAGTTTTAATTTGGAACCCCTTTATAACGCAATTCTAAGTTTGTATTATTTTATCAGGTATTGATAAAGAATGAGGAACTCGGATATTTTTTTTAATTGTTACCTATTACCCTGAGAATCGAACCATGTAAAAATATTAAGCATTCCTTAAAAAGTTGGAAAAATTTAGGTAATTACACTGATTCGCTTACCCTTTAAACCGGAATGCTACAAGTCTAAGCATTGCCGTGCGGCGGTAGAATAAGTACCACCAACTCATGTTGGTGGTACCTACCAAGACCGACTTGCCCAAATTCCTTCCAAGTAAGTTAAAGACATCAATACTACCATTACCTTTTTTCAGGAATTACTAACGTTCTTTATTATCCCTCCAGTTAAGCGTACACCAAAACCGGCTTGCTCAGTCTTACCACCAAAAATTAAAAAAATACTACCATTACCTTTTTGAGGAATTACTGACGTTATTATTTAACCTTCCAGTTAAGTGTAGGACTTGAGTTACAAAAGGGTACCACAATTAGACCAAGAGGTCAAGGTCGAACCTACAACCCTTCGAATCTCTAACATGTTGTTACGAGTTTGGGGGTCATAAAATACCTATTGAACGCTATATTTAGAACATATCGGACCGTAACAATATACCTACACAATGATATATATTAGGTTGGGGAAAAAGTCTTTTCGCATATAGTATGTATGAACTTGTAATAAAATCTCTTTGGCTATACCATTTGTATCTGGCTGGTTTTGGTATCATTAAAAAGTTTTAATTTTAAAGAAGGCACTTCCAAATTCAAATTAGGAATTTGTGTGATTTTCATTTGATTTGTTGTTGTTAAAATGAGTGAATCTAAAGAAGAAATTCGATAAATTTTAAAATTTTACTATAAAAAAGGTAAAAATGCAACTCAAGCCGCGAAAAAAATTTGTGATGTTTATGGACCTAATGCAGTATCTGTGAGAGTAGCGCAAGTTTGGTTTAAGCGTTTTCAAGCCGGAAATTTTGATATCAAAGATGCATCTCGCTCTGGTCGTCCTGTTACGGACAAAATTGATGCCATTTTTGAAAAAGTGGAGCAAGATCGGCATATTAGTAGTTACGATGTAGCTGAAGAACTGGCAATTGACCACAAAACGGTTTTGACTCATTTGAATAAAGCTGGGTACACAAAAAAGCTCGATATATGGGTGCCTCATGAACTCACTGAAAGAAACCTAATGAACCGTGTACTCATTTGTGATTCTTTATTACGATGTAATGAAACCGAACCATTTTTGAAGAAGCTGATAACTGGTGATGAAAAGTGGATCACATACGACAAGAACGTGCGAAAAAGATCGTGGTCAAAGGCCGGTCAAGTTTCACAGACTGTGGCAAAACCCGGATTAACTCGCAACAAGGTAATGCTGTGTGTATGGTGGGATTGGAAGGGCATCATTCATTATGAGCTGTTACCGCCCGGCAGGACCATCGATTCAGAACTGTATTGCGAACAATTGATGAGATTGAAGCAAGAAATTGAGAGAAAGCGGCCAGAATTGATCAACAGAAGGGGTGTGGTTTTTCACCATGACAACGCTAGACCTCACACATCTTTAACCACTCAACAAAAATTACGAGAGTTTGGCTGGGAGGTATTAATGCATCCGCCGTATAGTCCTGACCTTGCACCTTCAGATTTTCATCTGTTTCGGTCTCTGCAGAATTCCTTAGGCAGTGTCAGGTTAACATCACGAAAGGACTGCCAAAACCACTTGTCGCAGTTTTTCGATCAGAAGCCCCAAAATTTTTACAGCAATGGGATCATGTCACTACCAACAAGATGGCAAAAAGTTATGGAACAAAATGGCACCTACATACTTTAGTCAAATGTAAATAAACTATAAAAAAAACTTTTTGAATTTTCATATAAAATACGAAGAAACTCTTTCCCCAACCTATTATGTTATATCGGATTTATGTAAATATGTTTATAATATAATAGATAATAATAACAGCTTGTAAATTTCCCACTGTTGAGCATATTCCATCACGCTGTTCCAGTGCGGGTTCCACCAATTTCGTTGACACATACATGTTCGTTTAGACACATACAGGTGTATGTTACATTCCTCACGACGTTTTACAACATTTATTCCATTAAATTTTGAAAATAGAATACAATCAACGAGCCAAATGTCATTATAATTCAATAATTCTAGTAATTTAATACGAACCACAAATAATTTCACCCTTCATTAGAGTAGGGCAACATATTTAGCTACAATTGCGTATCTGATAAGTTAATTTCGCTTAGACTCGTTTGGTCCGTCAAATATAAAAATTATTTACAGTGTGACAAGAAAACGTTTGCATTTATAATTAAGATATAAGCTCAATTTTCTGAAAAGAGATGCATTTTTTTGTATTCATTTTATCTGAATAGATTTAATAGATTTTCCAGTTAGGTGTTTCAACATAACATTCTAATTATTAACATATATATTATATTTCGAGGACAGAATAGAAATATATATTATTGTTAATTAAGATAAACGCTAGACTCTATTGTGAATAAAATAATATAAATTAAATTACTTGATACAAAAAAAATTACATTTTAAGTACATTATATAATTAATATATGCAGATTGAAGATATGTTGGCTCAAATTAAACGCTCATAAAGGTAGCATGCATGTATCGGATGAAAATGAGCAAAGTCAAAATCACACAAACGCTTTTTTACGATTTTTTTTTAAATAACTTGAATATTATTGAACATTTAAATTTAAACATTAAAAACGTTACCATTGCCCAAAAATAGAGTTACTAAGCCTTTGTAATCGGGTACTTGGAGTAACAAGATTATTCTTGTTCCTAGTATTAATGGAATGTACGCCACAATTTCTGTGAAAATCATTTATGTTTTTGCGTACATACATAATATTATCAAAGCTACGTGTGTATCCATCAACATTGAAGCTGCATAGTGGAAAAAGTCTTACTCCTCTCCTTCTCGGAGTTTCCTCAGCGTATGCCTTGAGATCAATCAGTTTAACATTTGTATAAAATTTGCACTACGACATTTCAACTAGTAGTACATTCGCGTAGAATTCAATTTTGAATTAACCGGATATTACGAGTAAGGAGATTAAATTCCTCATCGATTCGGGACCGATAACTCCGTCGGAGCGAATTCCAAATTAATTTCACGTTTTATTCTTAAACTAATGGTCGTTTACGTCGCTTCAACATTCCTCTATAATCGATCTCATTGCTACTTTTTGAACATAGAATTTAATGTCATAAAGTACAGTCAGAGTAAGAAAACCTTCGTCAATTATCAAATTCATTACGACTTAATACAGGATCAAGTCGTACACTCTTATTACTTTTTGAAACTAAAGCACTAAAGTGACAACTGCATATATAATTAAACCTACATAGTATGACAACTTGGTTCAAAATAGTGTAATATGTTTAGACAACGTCTAGTTTTATATCAACGTGAAATCTTTTTAATGGCGTAATTAGTCATTACAAATTTAACTTAGATATGATATTTCCTAATGAATTGTCAAAATATGTCTGGCATTGTCATATATTCGCGATCGATGAAGCAGATGATAGCTCAAACTGAGCACATGAAAGTAGATCTTAAGGTGACGAACTTTTTCTTACCCCGACTGTACATTCCAATGAAACTTATTTGATCGAAAAGTTGATGTCAGTATACGAGTTTCTTACTCTATGTCCCCAGGAATTTATTTCCGAACGCATTGTTTTATATTAGTTGGATCCCTGAAAAGACTCCTAAGCTCGTAAGGAGAGTTTTGGGCTTTGTTCTATAATGACACAAATTCCTTTCGATGTTTTTCTTCTCTGATTAAGTACACGACAGCTAAGTGGTACGTTAATTAAAACCTACTATCTACGATACGATGAAGCTTCACATGCTATGTATTGTAGTCAATACACTAATTTCATTAGTAGTATAATCTGTCGCTTAATTCTTATATTATCTTTAATTTTTTTATTTTTTTATGGTATAGGTTGGCGGGCGAACATGTGGGCCACCTGATGGTAAATGGCCACCATCGCCCATAGACAATGACGCTGTAAGAAATATTAACTATTCCTTACATCGTCAATATGCCACCAACCTTGGGAACTAAGATGTTATGTCCCTTGTGCCTGTAGTTACACTGGCTCATTCACCCTTCAGACCGGAACGCAACAATACAGAGTACTGTTATTTGGCGGTATAATAACTGATGCGTGGGTGGTACCTACCCAGACGGGCTTGCACAAAGCCATAAGTGTAAAAACCACCAAGTGAATACAATCATACAATCTTTCGCGTATGATAAAAATATACGACGAAGTCGACACAAAAAAACACAGCAACAATGCTTCGAGGTTCAGTTCATTTTTATTGAAGCATAAAAATAACATCTTATTTTATTTACAACGACCGAAAATAAAATAAAATAAAATCGTCATTTTTATAACAATAACATAAACGAAATGTTACGCTCTTGAATTTTTATACGGAGTCAAAGTCTGAACGGGATTGCTTTCAGCGCGCGAAATTACCCATTTTCCAAGAGGACAAGAACATACACATACATAAGTCATAACGTATTACGGCAGTTCTTTTTTTAAATTGTATAAAGCGATGTCTTCTTCACAGATACGTTTTCTTGGCCGCAAATGTCAAGTAGCTGTCAGTGTGACACTGACCTTGAGAACCTTCTCTTAGAAATCGCTAAAAGCAACTCAAACGGCATTGTCTCACCTAAGCTAGATCACAAAAGGGAACCTGATGTAACGAAAACTAAACGAACTAAGTAAATAAATAGACCACAGCTCATTCGAAAGAAAACGAGGAATTTAGCAGAGCGTCACGAATTTAGGATCACTCGTTTTATCGCTTGTATAATGAATTTGAATTACAGCGATTATAAATAATAATTCTTTTTTTATATAAACTTTGAATAGATTATACATTATGATTTTGATTTGTATGTAACACAATAAACTCATTTATTAATTATTTTTTCTTGTAACGATATTAGAAAATGTTTGATCTCTATTGTTTACAGCAAATAATACAATTACAGAATCGGAAAGGCAATTTCCTTTGTACATTATCGATTATTTAACATCAAAGAAATTATTTTCGATAAATAGACCCAAGTATTAACAGTTAAACATGACCTTCAGAACTAAAAAAGCTAAAGAGATACAATTAGTACTTATACTTATCACATTATTCTACACAAAACAAAGGATGACAAAACACTCACAAAATAAAAATGAAAAGGTTCTTCATTTATGAATATTTGACATCTGATATTTGATTCTTACCTCAAGATCGAATATATCAAATGTAAAACTAAATCTAGAGTATTTAAAATTACATGCAATTTAGCGGTTAATGGTATTCCATTGTCACCTGTGGCATTTGAAATGTGGTTTTGCGGTTAAAACGAGGCTTGATTAAAAATGACTGTCAAAACATACGGACAGAACAAATTACTGTATCCGAAAAATACAAAAATTTAAGCTGATTTGTATTGAAAAATATTTTACATTCAAAAAATGACAGACGTTAACTTGAAAACGCGAAAAAATGTTTCGAAATTAATGACACACTTGCCTACTATACTTTCGGTATTTTAAGGGGGTAACTTTAGGTTCAATATTCTATATTCAAAGCAAGAACGTTCTCAACTATGCATTTTTAGATGAGTTGGAAAATTTTGTTAGCCATTTCTAAAGAGGAAAGGCGGCTTTTCCCCAAAAGCATGCACAAGACAGGTGAAGGTTAATTTAATAGGAACAAGAGCCCTCAAATATGCACGATTGGGTGGTTTTAACCCAGCTAAGCAACTCCAAGGTTAAGCCGAACGCTCGAGATTCCAATAAAAGCGTTGTGTTATGCGACTATTTTAAAGAGCGCCACCTCAGAATAGCTTTGAATGGAAATGAATACTTACGAAGCTAATAGAGGCAGACGCGTACCAATTTACATGTGAATGCTGAAACGGAATTGAGGAAATATGCTCGTTGAATACTACGAACGAATAGAATGTAATCGCATTCAATACGAACGAAACTCCAGCTCACAGAGGCTTGTCACGTGTAGTTATAAATGGGTGAAAAGATAATTATAAAGGCATAAAGGAAAATACACATCATTACAAAAATAATATACGCATCCTACTAAGATTACAAATGCGAAAATTTGTGAGGATGGTATGGTGAGTTCGTTACTTTTTCTCTAAAAAAACTACTGAAGAGATTTCAATGAAATTTTATATAGGTTATACAACATAATACTACATAAATTACAAATTATAATGATATAATGTAATTCGATCATAATAAAACAATACATATCAAGTACCGGACAAAGCCAGGGCGGATCGTTAGTATACTTTACCTAATGTAATAGTAATAATGGATTTAAAAAAAAAAGTACAATGGGTCTGTTTCTATAAAAAGAAAAAAGAAACAATAATTTATAATTATCTGTTACAAATTTTTCCGCCGTTGAATTATATATACATATACGGTAAAACTAAGTCGACATTAAAAAAATAATATAGAAAGAGATATAACTACAGCAGTGTCGTTAGTATGATTGTAACAGGAATAGATACCAAAAATTCTTAATTGGAACGCAATTTACAATTTATCCTCACAATTCATCATATTTCTTTGACAAAGTTTCTTTGTTGAGACATTATTAATGTTCATAAAATTTCAATTCAGACCACTCACGAATTTGAGGTCTCTAGAAGTTTTAATCATCGAGTTGGCAGACTCGTCCCTCTTCAAGAACTTCAATCTTCCTCGCGTGTACTCGTTAATGGAATTATAAACCAGTACGTGAAGTACCAAGATATTTCTATGCAGAAGTGTTGTTGAATACACTTGAAATCTGCACGGAAAATTCGGCTAACTTTGACAAACTTGAAATGTTCGTAGCATGGGAAACTTAATAACAAGTCAGCGTTAAGTTAAGAACTACAGTTTAACCGTGCAAAGTACGTGGAGTTAATTATTTGCAACTTACGACAACTTACAAGTCGCATTTCATTACCAGTTTGTACTATACGAAACACGGTTGGAAAGCATTAACGGATGACGTTGTGATTTTATAGGAAGTAAAAGACTAAATAATATGAAGTATTTAATAATGTACGTACGGACTGAAATATTGTAAAAAAAATGTTTCCCATTAATATTTAAGGAGAAAATAGATATCTGTGAATGCGACTGTTTTGCTGGCCTCTGGGTAGTTGGATACAGGCCTCAGATCCCGAATTCCTGGTTTCGAAGCCTAGCTAAAGTTGTGTTTTAGTCGAACTATTTTCAGTAGTATTTTAAGAGTGTAAACAGTATACAATACAATACAGAGAGAATCAGGTAACGCCTTTGGTCTTGTTTTAAATTTTTTTCCGGAAGTGTCGGTATTTCTGACCTTCGCGGTCCAATCTGATTATGAGAATCAGAGAATTGAGAGTTCACGGGTGTAGGAACTTAATGCACTATAATAAGTCCAGTCAGCTTCCCTTGAGAAAAGCTGCCGTCGCAAAAATCAGAGCCTCAATATATCAATACAAATAAAATCTACTCGATTAAAACATTGCTTAAGACTCACGTAATCGTATTGTTTTCTTTGAACTATTCTTTCTACAACATTAAGATATAACGACTACAGATAGCGGATAATCGATTTAAATGGGGGTGATTCGATTAGTGATAAATCGAACGGTGTCGACCCGAGCATCGTTTGTTCGTTCAGTGATATATTGCTTCCTCAGGCGCATCAGAGCCGTGACTTTTTCCCTTATCACACGACGAGACGCTGTCTAGTGAAACAACAAAGTGAATAACGTTTTAATAGCATATTGGAAATAAATAACAAAGATACCTTTTTAAAATTATTAGGTCTGTCTGAATACTTTTTAATTTCTAACTGTAGTAGCTATAGAAGCGCCAGCACTGCTTTATGTATGTGGAGTTTAATCCAAGCCATCTTATGAAGAGAAAATGAGGCATGTGCCTAGCAATAGACTAATTACAGATTCCTTTATTTACTTTATTATTTTATCCCATTTGTTATTGGAACGCTTCAACCTTAGAGTAGTAGTGCAAGAAGCTTTCTTTTATGAATACAATCAATCCTTATTTCTTTATTTATCCAGAAGTTCGCAATTGCGATTGAACAAGGAAATTATATTAATTATAGGATAGGAACTGATAGCATTTTTGCCACCGTTCCACGCAGTCCAGAATTATATAGTAACTATTTTTAATTCAGTATAAATTTAAAGAGTTAATGTTAATAATTTCATATAAATTTTGGCTTTTTAAATATGTATAAAGAGAAATCAACTATCAACAATGCTGAAAAATTGGTAAAATGCATAATGCCCATAAAAACTATTATTACTTAATATATTACAAACGTTGTAAAAACATTTTTTTCAATCATTACCGATTTTCCTCTAAGCATTCCGTTGACGTAGCAACGCTTACAAAGGATACATCATATAAAATATTTTATCATCGTTGACAATACGGACGTTTTGAAGGGCTATTTATAACAATTTGGACACATCTATCAACTGTTGGCAACACGTGTCACCGTGGAACATACGAGAATGAACGCGATTTATCCCCGTATATTGAAACTGTTGATCTTGTTATCACTTAACCTTCATCTCACTATTTAAAGATAGTGCTACTCCAAAAAGTATAAATAACCTGTCTATTAACTGTAAAACACTATGTCCAGTTGGAGTAAGAAAAGGTTCGTCACCTTAAGATCTATTTTCGTGTGCCTAATATGAGCGATAACCTGCTTTACCGATTGAGAATGACATATTGCGTCGCAATTATTTGATGTTTAGATTCAAAAGGTACTAAGAGTTTAAAACTTGATAGAGGAATGCATTTGGAAACTGACGAAGGTTTTCTTTCTCCGACTGTATTTAATCGTTTAAGATCACAGTATGGTTGAAACAAGTGTTCAAACATGGGCACGAAACACTGAATTTCCATGTGCTTAATTTGTGTACAAACAGAATTTCGTAATTCTATATCTCATGCTCAGCAGTGTAGAAAATCACCTTGAGGAAACACGTGTATCTACCAATCCACAATATATCCGCATATGTATATATTAACTTTGAGAAATACACTTTAAACCTTCACCATTACAAGCGAGAAGAGGTGAGCCAACCATCCAGTGTAACATGTACAGACAGTTACTTTTATATATTTAAGGTATACATTTAAAATATTTCCTGTCACGGTGAACTTTGAACTATCTACTAAAGAACATTTTAGTAGCTAAACAATCAGAGCTTAATAATATGAGTGTAATTTGAAGGAAAACAATCTTAAAAGTAAAGTACTAATTTACTAAAATACATTTTCCTGTTTCAATAAGAAAAATGACACGAACGAGTAAAGCGAAAATAACGGGGCTTTACTGAAGACATACTTTCATCACAAAGCTTTAGGGCCTTAGGTTAAGGAATGTGTACAGATATGGCAGCGAGCACGTGTTATTATTATAGACAACAATCTGATTGAACTTTCAAAGTAACGTATATGGCAATAATCTCACTATTGACTAAACATCTTTTCTTTTGTCATTAAGGTATTGAATGTTTATTTTATTTAGATGGCGGACATGGACATTTGCCACACTAAGGGGCTTGGTGGTGCGTTTCGGACCTTTGAGGAACGAGTACGCTCTTTTCATGAAGGTACCCAAGTCGTATCGGTGAAAGCTAGTTTCATAGAGTGGTTATGCCAGACACAAAATGTCTTTAAAATCGCGCCTACTATTGTACAAAATGATGTGATTTATTCATTGTGACAACCACTTTGTGGAACCAGCTTTCGCCGGCGGTTTTTCCGAACCGATATGACATGGGAACCTTCAAGAAAAGAGCGTACACCTTTCTTAAAGGCCGGCAACGCACCTGCAAGCCCCCTGGTGTTGCATCAGCTTTGCAACTTTCCATCAGGTGAGCCCCCTGCTAGTTTGCCACCTATGCCTTAAAAAAAGAAAAATAGTAACTAATCAAATGATTATGATTTATTGAAGTGTTGCATATATAGTACATACTATTTAATAATATAATTCATGGGCACGTGTTAAACGGCTTTGTCTTTGATTTTGAGTAAGACATTCCCATTCAAATTCATTCGAGCTTATAACGCCATCTAGCGATCGCTGGATTAAACATCGGATTTATAGCGATGGTTGCATACAAACCGATGTCACTTCCAGTTCGACCTATACTCGGTGTACTCGCATCTCTCACGTCGTAAACTGAAACGACCCTCCATTCGCATACCTCCGTTGAGTCTTTCTGAGTTCTTTATTAATCTCATAATGGAGGCGTGTGAGTGTTCTTACAATGATTACAGTTTAAAGTTCGTACGTCTACGAAATCTTCAGATAAAAAAGACCTACATACATAAATAACTTTGTTAAGTTTATTGATATGTGTATTTGAATTGGACGAAACACAATGAGGAACATTGTGTTTGTGAGATGATGAACATTGTGATTGTGTCATTGTGATGATGTGTTTTATAAAATATTAGATGTCATCTGCGACTTAGCTCGCGTTATAGGGATTGTTGGCAGGTTTTAAAGTATACAAAATCCTATGTTCTTTCTTCGAGTACAAACTTGCTTCATACAGAATATCATGATGTTTTTTTTATGGTATAGATTGGCGGACGAGCATATAGGCCACCTGATGGTAAGTACTCACCATCACCCATAGACAATGACGCTGTAAGAAACATTAACTATTCCTTACATCGTCAATGTGCCACCAACCTTGGAAACTAAGATGTTATGCCTCTTGTGCCTGTAGTTATACTGGCTCACTCACCCATCAAACCGGACCACAACAATAATGAGTACTGTTATTTGGCGGTAGAATAACTGATGAGTGGGTGGTATCTACCCAGATGGGCTTGCACAAAGCCCAACCAACAAGTTCGATAGTTGTTGCAATAATTTCAAAAGTTGTCCGTCAAATAGCAACAGAGAGACAGACAGTTACGTTACATAATATTAGTATACAAATTTGACAATGTTTTAATAATAAGAAGGAACTTCCGCTTATGCATAAACGTATCATCATAATTACAAATATTACCTAACTCCAAAGTTACACCGACTGTGAGAGCTAAGAGCTAAGCTAAGCTTTTATGTGATTGCACTGGGTCACTCACCTTACAAACTAGAACACTATGTTAAGTTTTCTTATCTGAAGAATATCTAGAAGATGATACCAGATAGACAAGCTTGTATTTAATTAGTACATATTTTTCGTTATGTCCTTGTATTTTTAAATTAAAATTGAATAATAGTTATATAAGCAAATTGTATTTATACAAAAAAACATACTTTAGAACTTTGATCCTCTGTTTTCTATCGAACAAATAATTTTATAATACATATATATCAGGACAGTGCTTTCCATTTTATTAGATTAATAAGAAATATATTGAAAACATTCCTCGGATATTATTTGTAATGTACATTCTACGAGGTAACAAACATTCTTTGAACTGAAAGGAAAAGATTTAAATTATCGTCATTCTTAGAATGGACATTTTCATATTTTATTTATATTGGGCATTATACAAAATCAAAGAAGGTTAATTACAAAAAATCTGTTCTATAAAAAAAAATTTTTACTTGCCAAATTGTTTGTTTTTTTTTTTTTTGTTGTATTCTACTTCTACTTTGAACGTTCCAGAACATGGAAAATTTGAAAAACGAATCAAATCGAGTTCAAAGCATTGAATTTGACTATGCTTAATCAATTTTATAAATTTACCTGAAGCTGTTGCGGAATTCTCAGAAATATATATAAAATTATGTTTTATTTGGTATCACAACTCAGAGTTTTAACTTAAGATAACGAAATCTGCGGCCTTATATACATTTAAGCAAACTATCAAACCAGCCAATGAGAAGATGTATTCTACAGTCTATACTAATATTTTGTCCCTCTTGTATGGGAATAAGCTTGAGTACCTAAAATATAAACATGTATATAATATAAATAGTCCCACATACACGTATTTAAGCATATTATAATGATTTATTCAATACTGTCTATGTTCTTCCGGTGCTACTACGTGGAGTTGTATGCTTAAGGGTTTTCTAGAAGCTAGCCTTTGTAAATCTTCTCTAGCCCTCTATAATTGCATTATAATGTGGTATACAAAAAAGAAAATTACCGGCCGACAAAACCATATAGTCAATTTTGCACAATCAAGTGTTAGCTCAACCTAACACATGTTTTATTTAATTGATAAAATTACTTATTATCTGGGTATTCTAAATTCAAATTATGAAGTCATCCTACGAATTAAATAAGAGATTTATTTCAATGCCCCTGTACGTCTAACTAATCTAGAAATTTGCATGTTATTTCACGATTAGCTCTAAAATATAGAGAAACAGATACTTTATTTCACGTCAGATAGTAACTCGTCTAAATTACGCGGTAAAACTCAACGCTCAACTTCGCTGGAGGCTATATGTTTAATATATAATCCGACTTGTAAATTGACTCCGGAGTTTAATTAACATTGCAGAGAAGGCATACAGCGTGTTATTAATTGTTGTAAATTAATTTGAAACTACTTAATTTATGACCTTTGTCGTTAAAAAAAATACAATCATTCATTCATTCGTAGCCTCGTTTATATATTTTGTAATTGAATGCTAATTACAGTGTACATAAAAACTTCGTGGTTGAACAGAGTAGATACCACCGTTCGTTCGTATCGTTGTCCGGTTTGAACACTGATTGAATCAGTGTTGCTACAGGCACAAATTACAGAAAATATTAATTCATATGGTCCGCATTTGCGATGTAAGGAATGGTTCACTCTTCTTACGGCAATAAATTCCATGACTAGTGCTAAACACCTTACCTCAGGTGCATCATTTTCCAATCTGCTTTCAAATGTTACAATAAAAAAACCCTTAAAAGCTTGGTTGGGCAAAGGTAACCTGTTAAAAAGAAGGTTTTATATATGCCAGAAATCAAAAATAAAACAATCACATTGAAATAATATCAATAAATGACGACCTCCGTGGTCGAGTGGTGTGTACACCGGTTTTCATGGGTACGCCACTCCGAGGTCGAATCCCGACCGAGTCGATGTAAATTATCATTAGTTTTCCATGTTGTCTTGGGTTTGGGGGTGGGGTCTTGGGTTGGAGTTGGGCGTTTGTGGTACCGTCGTTACTTCTGATTTTCCATAACTCACGTGCTTTAGCTACTTACATTGGAATCAGAGTAATGTATGTGATATTGTCTTATATTTATTTTAAAAAAAAGTACATTATAGCAAAATATTAAATCGAAAATTTGAATTTCATCCTTTCAGGCAAAATAAACTTGTAGCTATCAAATAATTCAAACTAAACTATTACGGAAAGGACACGTGCATCAAACTACTTAAGTTTGATCGAAACTTTGTACAATTAAATGGTAATTTTGTTGCTAATAGCTTTGAATGGCCGATAGAAAAGAGTATCAATTATTCAATGTTAATTTATCGTTATAAGTTACTTTTTTTAAGCATTCCTTGACCACCACTGCCCATAGACAATGGCGCTGTAAGACACATTAATCGGATGATGATAAGGGTTCGTCTTTCTCCCCCATAGGGCGAGCTGGGTAAAGGCCTTGAGCCGAACCTCCTTGCCGGGGCATTTCCTCTACCTTGTCCTTGGCTTTTGACCCGATGAGTCAGGCCTAATAGACCCAGTGGTGGTCACCATCGCCCATAGCTAATGGCGCAGAAGAGACATTAATGATTCCTTTCATCGCCAATGCGCCACCAACTTTGGGAGCTAATATGTTACGTCCTTTGTATGAAAATATGCATTGAATTACTAGAGGTTTTTGATATGTGTTAAAGTCCAGTAGAGAGACTAATTACTTAGAAATATCACTCCGAAGTGCCGGGGCTTCGTTACCGACGATGAATATGCAAATCGAGATGTGATACACGTAATTGAGGATTATTTTATTAACGGGAATATAATGTATATTATTTAACTAAAACTGACAAAGTTATTCACGTATTAGTAGATATTTCCTTAAAAAATGTAGAAAAGATCTCAATACTAGGCAAAGGTTCTCCTTTTAAGATTTGGAATTTACTCCGCTACGTTGTTCCAATTTGGTTGGTATACAAATGTAGGGGATTTTCTTGAAAACACAGAAGTGATAATTTGAATCAACGACATTCGACAGAGACCCACGTATAATAAATGTTGTAAGTATATAAAGACACAGGTTAGATTCGATTGGCATTAACCATAGTTATACACGGTATTCAACACTATCGATCATCATAATATTAGCGTTACAAACATACATACCCAGTTAGTAAATATACACAGATTGTTCGATTAATATTTTAAAGTATAATATCTATGTACATAACCGTTACATATCCATTATAAATATTATACAATGGTAACGATGTCGTTTCGTATAGTACGACACAACTTAGATGTAGCATCGGCAAATTGAATAAAACCGCTTACTACCGATTTACACAACCAATAGAAATAGCTCCCTATCGCGCCACTCGACGCTATTCATCGCGATAGATTCTCGCGTCATTTCAACCCGAGAAAGCATGTAAATCGACGAATATATTAGGTCATACGATATTACAAGTTATTACGTATGTGTAAAGATCATATTCACATAAGAAATAAATATTGATAATTTGGGATAACGTACATAATTCGGATATTATCGGTTTTACGAAATTTGCTGATACCACATCTAAGTTGTGTTGTACTATACTTAGCTGTGACAAATATTTGAGAAAGATTTACGTGGTTTCTTTGTTTACGCTTATATAACTTATTTTTGTATACATTCAACGTTCGATATACAAACAAACATGGGCCGTTATACAAGTGATAAATACAAAATTAAATTTTGTTATGTTGGTAGAAGTGATATACACATATACTCTAGAATCAATTTAACTACTAAGTTATTCAGATTGTGTACCGTTTGAAGCACTAACGCTGAGGCCGTGTTGGGAATACTAGGGATTATGTACATAACTGAAAGCTTATGTATTCTTACCGATTACTACATTAAGATAATGTCAAAATAATATAATATAAATATTATTTAATTATGTACCGTTTATGTCAATTCATACTAATTCATTTTTATCATTAGACTATAGAAACCGCTATGACAATACATTTTAATTGTAATTTCTTTGAAAATATTGATTTAAATTATAAACTGTAAAGGGGCGTATTGATCTTTATTAAATGCGCAATGTGTTTAAGGTACTTTATAAGAGAAGGATTACTACTCTCTAAAATTATTTCGTAAATCATCCATAAATTTTCGTAAAAAGTTAAGGACTAAAAATGGGTTTCATGGGTTATTCTAAGAGATAGTCATATACTTTAGTAGACTTTGTTGTTCACCTTTTTAAGGTGTATAATGCTGTAGTACATTTCATCTATCTCATAGCGTTCACACAGCGTTCGTAATGTAAGTTGCAAAAAAAGTATAAATCTTTAAAATTATCAGTGTTTCTCTGCTAAATGACGCATGTATTATACAAAAAATCGTCCCCTAATCAAAAAACTGTATCAAAATCGAAGTTGCCCGATTTTAAAGATCTAAGCAAACAGGGAGAGACAGACAACGGTTGTTTTATGCATTAGACGATGATGTGATGTGTTAATATAACAAAATGTTATTTTATCACGATAGCGTATAGTTTCAGAATGACCCAAAATAAATTTTGTATAAGGTATGTATAACAACTTAAGCTGTTTTTAAATTATGAATACGATTTAATCGTTATCAAACTCAAAGACAAAAAAATATATGTATTTGATATTTATAAAAAGAAATCCTTATATGTCCTGACTTTATGTCCTAACTAAGCCATTTTGTAAGTGTCTACGTATAATTAAAATATATTGTGCTCTTCTATCAATAAATTCTCAGTAGCAGGGCTTTGATAGTTGGTAGCGTTTAAGCTTCTGAGCTTCGTAGAGCACACATAGCCTCCGGGCGTGACGTGTCGTAATAGCGTTCTATCGCAGTATTTACATAAGTCAGTAGAGAGAGCACTCGGTTTGGGCGCTTTCGTATCCACTATATCTCCAGTGCACTTTACTTGATGGTAGGGTTTGTGCAAGGTTTTGGTAGGTACCTACCAGTTACTTATCAGATAATAGTAGTCGTCCTTAGCTTCACTCGTGTTTTAGGGTGATGATTGTCATGTCTTAGGCAAAAAATCCTGTGTCTTTTGTTGGAGTCCAAGTTTGCTTTATACCAAATTTCATCGAATTCAGTTAAACGGTTCGGTCGTGAAAAAGAGCCACTGACAGACAGAGTTACACATTTCACATTTATATGGTAATATAGATTCTACCTCCAAACAGCAATATATGTTCTGGTGATTGAGCCTTATTAACAACAGCCAGAAGGAACATGATAAGTTTCCAAGATTGGCGGCGCATTGGGGATGTAAAGAACGGTATATATAAATAATATTTCCTACATCGCACAATTCTTAGGCGATGGTGACCGGTCGTGTACCTGGTGATCCAGTAGTCTTTTTGCCCATCCTTCTCCTATCCCAGCTAGATGACCATATTATTACTATTACTAGTTATTAGTATTACTGGCTCTACAGACCACGAGATTGCAATATGTTCGTATTGCATGAAGCAACACCGATTCAGCATTCGCTTTGCTTTAATATTCTACGGATAAATATTTACAAGGATTCATTTTCGTTGCAACAAATAAAGTTGTTCAAGGTTTATTTATATATACTATATTAAATTATTTCTTTGTCTTCTCTACATACTGTCATATATAACCGATACTGTGTTCAGACCATCCTTTTAATTATCCATAAATAAACAAAAATTTTGCGATATTAATCTCTAGAATATACATTTTTTATCGTAATTATTACGTAAAAATAGAATATGATTATATTTAAAAATTGATGATTGTTAGATATACAAAGAGATGACCTCTTTTACCAAAAAAGTAGTCTATATCCTTTTTCAGGCTCTAGACTTTGTGTAATAACTTTCACTTATGTTCGTCAAGTAGTTTTGGCGTGAAAGCGAGACAGACAGACACACAGAATTACTTTCGTATCTATAATATTCGTATGGATTTTTGAGCTCCTGAGATTGTTTAGTAAAAGTGTATTGTAAGCAAGAATTAATATGAAAGCGAGTCCCTGTATTTTCGGTGAATATATTATAATAATAACAATAACTCGTGTTCCTTACGTTAGATTAAATTTTCTATTTGCGACGATATCTAATTATGTGTCAGAGGAATGCGACACGTTCGCCGACGGGACCATACATTATCCGCGCCGACATATTTATTTGTACGATATTTTTATTTTCGTTTTCGACCGTTTCTTGAATTTATAGTCTTGTTACAAATATTATTATTTCATACATATATTTTATGCCTATTTTCTTTTTCGAATATTCTTAAAGGTTTTTATTATTATCGATTAATCTACTAGTGTGATGATATCGTCTTTTTTTTTCAGTGATCGTTTGTACAAACGACCATATGGATTATAATAAAACTTCACTTACACTATGTCGTGGAATAGGAGATACGAGTACTTTACATACCAAGAATTTTCCTATCTATATAATATTTATCCTTAATTCACATCATTTACATTTAACTTTCTTACTTCTATATCTACTAAATATAAAAGCTTGTCAACATATTATATATATATTATAATATTTCGAAATTAAAATTCTTTATATTTTTTATTATTTAACACATATTTCATAATGCACACGCGAATACTAAAATAAACAAATAAACAATACTAGCTTTAGTAGTTTCGGCTCGACGAGCAAAGGTGTCAAGAGCGGAGATGGACAAATGGTTAGAACGCGTGAATCTTAACTGTTGATTGCGGGTTCAAACCCAGTCAAGCACCACCAAATATGCATGTACTTAATCAAAACATCGTGAGAGAACCTGCATGTGTTTAATTTCATAGAAATTCTGCCACACGTGTATTCCACCAACCCGCATTGGAACAGCGTGGTGGAATATGTTCCGAACCTTCTCGTCAAAGGGAGAGGAGGCCTTAGCCCATCAGTGGGAAATTTACATTCCGTTGTTGTTGTTGCTGTTGATTGTTGTCTACAGTATTTTGCACAATTTCTACAAATGCATTTCGCATTTCCAATGAGGGGCAGTCCAATTGATCTACAAAATAAATTAGGTCGCAAAAACAAAATGAAACGTTAAACAATGAGATAATTTTTTCCAACGATACAATTCGTAAAAGTAAACTAATTATTATTTTAAAAAAAACTGCATCGTAATTTCTATGAAAATTTGAATGAGCTTGCGTTGTTGATTTACTTTATCGTTAAGTAAAGTTTTAAGTACCGTTAAAATGAATTCATTATAATTATTAAAGACTACTTGTGTCCCCGATTTCGTGTGCGTCTGAATTTAACAAAAAAGTTATTGTTCAGTTCGCAGATTTTACTATAACTTGTTAATTCTTAAACTTTTGTGATATTAAGTCGTTGGTAGGCACCCAACGTGACAACGGAGTGGTGACAGGCGCGAGGGATTTGCGAACTACAGAAGACTATTTAGATATTATTTTACATATAAATCTAAAATAAAAGTAGCCTAAGTCACTACTTATTACATTAGACAGCTAATGGAAATCGTTTCAGACATTAGCCGGAACAAACAAACATACAGACAGACAAACAAAAATTTAAAAAAATGTATTTTAGTATATGTACTTTCATATAAATTAAATTGAATAAAAAGATATTAAATATTACAAATAGACACTCAAATTTAATGACACATATGAATAGAAAGGATTTTTAAATTTAATTCCCAGAATACTGTTCATTAAATCTAGTTCATTACGCAGTATTTATTCCTTGTTTACTTCTTGTCTCATCAGTCTTGTGGCTAGTTTATTGGTCCGCAGATAACGTGTACCATTACGAAGTTTAGCCATAGAGTTTAAGCTCAAACCGAGTCGAGTTGGTTCTGTGGTTGGTCAAAGTCGAGTCCGTAACTTCATATATAATTCACTAATAATATACTTTAGCTATATATTTAGTTGGAAGTTTCAAAGCAAAGGGAGAAACCTCTGGACGATTTACGTTACGCTATTAAATGTTACTCTATAATTTAGAACATGTCGTAACTGTCAGAGTTAAAAAAAAAGTTGCAGTTCAAAACTGAAATGTCATAACTGGATGGCATTTTACTATAAATTTAATGCTATTAAGCTATTTTAAAAATTAGAATTATTCCCGATGCTTCTATAAATTATTAACTCTGTGATATAAGGTCGTTGGTGGGACCCGCAACTTGACGGCGGAGATGTGGCATGCGCTTTATTATTATTTTATATATAATTCTAAAATAACAGTAGCCTAAGTTACTCCCTATTACATCATCTCTGAAAGTCCCGTCAAAATCAGTCCAGCTATTTCAATTAGAATGTAAACAAATTAATTTGGTATACGTACCGTTTATACATACATATGAATTTAGTAAAAAGTGGGTATTTAATATTATAAACAGAATCTCCAATTTTATTCTATGTATTGAAGATTCATGTCACAGCATTAACATGTTTATTAAGACTACTCATGTAACTTCGCGTTAGATAAAAAAGGGGACAACCGTCACAAAAGAGAACATCACTCCAGAGCGTTCAAAGATTTAAAAACATAGAAATTATAAAAGTTATACAAGTAATCATTCAACACATAGCAAGCGCAAAGGCGAATGAATTAAGTATAAGGCACTCGAAGTCGACCCGACGAGGGACCATTTAAAGGTAAAAGGAATTTCGAATAATATAAATAAACCAAATGAAAAATTAACATCGACGGAACAAACGCATGAATAATGAATAGACGGTTCATTAGTATTCGCTGAAAATTAAAGAAACATTTTATGACTTCGCGTTTTAGACACGGCTACTGGTGTTACTTCGTATTCCATGACAGTTTGTTACGATCTTGTTACTTAGTAAAGATATAGTAAGACAAAACTTAGATGTAGCATCGGCAAATTCAATAAAATCGATTACTACCGATTAATACAACCAATAGAAATAGCTTCCCAACGCTCCATTCGACGCTATTCGTCGCTATAGATTCTCGCGTCATTTCAACCCGAGAATGCAAGTGCATGTAAATCGACGTGTCAAATTGACGAATATATTAGGTCATGTGATAGGTATTACAAGTTATTAACTTTGTATAAAGATCATATTCACATAGGAAAAGAATATTGACAATTTGGGATAGCGTGCTTAATTCGGATGTGATCGGTTTTACGAATTTTGCCGATGCTACATCTAAGTAGTGTCGTACTATAAATATTTACAATGCTAAATTTATTTTAAAATTCGGATATCGTTAAAACACGAAATAATTCATAAACGTCAATCATATCATGTACTGTATTTGTAATGTATTTTGACATATCACGGTCATGATATATAAAAACAGATCAAAGCGCGTGCTTGTACATAGGGCTCGTAGACATGATCTTGAATTGAATGAGATGATCGCCTCCAAGCGTCCTAATTCCAGGTATATGTTACATGACATTAAAAAAAATAGATCGCTAAGACCGCCAAATTCTTTCGCCGGTTCTTCCCAGGTCCGAGGTATTAAATCCCGAACGGGTAGTAGATTTTTGACAATCAATAAGAAAGTGTAAACACTTCTATTTTCAATAAAGATTTTTGGTTTCGACTGATAAAAAGATGGACCGTGAGTTTTTAGCAATGATTATTATTATAATTGTCACTCATATCAGATCTGAGAAGTTGTTGTAAGTTTTTAATGTGTGATTATGACGTACCAATAAATAAATAAAAAAATAAACGGGTAGGTATATTATGAGCCGAGATGGCCTAGTCGTTACAAAGCGTGCATCTTAACCGATGATTTCGGGTTCAAACCCAGGCAAGCACCACTATATATATGTGCTTAATTTGTGTTTACAATTCATCTCGTGCTCGGCGGTGAAGAAAAACATCGTGAGGAAACCTGCGTGTGTCTAATTTCATCAAAATTCTGCCACATGTGCATTCCACAAACCCGCATTGGAACAGCGTGGAGGAATATGTTCCAAACCCTCTTCTCAATGGGAGAGGAGGCTTTAACGTAGCAGTGGGAAATTTACAGGCTGTTACTTGACTTTTACTTACACGATCACGTGATACGACATCTGCAACTGAACGCATTGCACTTGTATCGAATTAAATATTAGCAACTATAACGTTTCATTACATTTCATTTAGATAAAATGGCCGGTAGTTCCGATCGAAATTTCGAAGACGGAGTCTTGATTGAGACAAACTTTTCAATTAAAACTTATTGATACCTTAAGTCCACGACTTTAATTATATTTATTACTTTATTCTATTTAAGACTACACACACGAACACGAAAAAAAAACATGCACTTTTTTACAGGGTTTGTTTAAATTTCATTTAATTGTAAATTTTAATTGCAAGTCACTCAGATTTCGTGACAAAATTATGAAACCTTTTATAATTTTTTTTTAATATCAAATAGAACGTATAGGTTTTTTTTTATATATCTTGCTGTGGTACCGTTTTCTAACCGGCCAGTCACTATTTGCCGCTCTCTAATATTGTTTGTTAAATCGTAACAATTTAGAAAAATTAAATAAAAGGGGATTATTTCCTGCACGACTGGAGTTCATCAAAATGAGTCTACAGCCGATTTTTATGTCAACAATCGACACTGACAAAAATCGGCTTATGCTATTAATATATAAGATAATCCGTTTACATGCAGCATATACGAATTTCCCATTAGACAAAACTCTGTATTTAACACGTTCACTGCCACCTAAATTTTTCCTATGCTTACAGCGATGCCGGCATACATAACGCCGCGAACACGCTAAGCGTGTCCCCGGCATCGCTAGATAAATTGTATGGACAAGCGTAGCGTGTCCACTGGCACAGGAACAAAAAAATGATTATTTTTTTGTTAAAACGGTCTTTTTAGTTAATATTTCTTGTGTTATGCAATAATTAAGGTGTTTAGAATAATGTTGTCAGTGTTTTATCCTGGAATTATGACAAAAAACCGCTTTTATGGTAAGTAAACATCATAATGTAATCAGTGGTTGTAAAACTTTTTAATAAATTCCCACATATCATATTTATATTGGAGTCGAATTTGATATATACTTTTTATCGCGTTATGATTTAGTTCGTATTTCAATAAAAAAATTGTTCATGATATATACTGTTACCTGTTATCTACTGTTGTATCCCTGCAAAGGACGCGGGTCAGTTTGAAAGTAGCAAGGTATAATCAAATAAAATAAAATAGAACTTTCAATACAAATTAAAACAGAGTTTAAATTTCGCTTCATAAAGTGTCCATAAAAATCCACCTTCTTTTTTTGTTTTCTCAAATACATACTTATTAATTTCTAAAATCAATTTTTATCTCACTTGTTTCGTTCACTTTCTTATTAGTTGCTAGAAATGTTCAAAGGTCATAGGATATCGATTCGGTACACATGTCTTGATATAATAATAAAGAAAAATTAAATAAGTAATAATTAATAAAGAAATAATTAAAAAATAATCAAGCTTCTTGTAAGCTAAACTCGTTTTATTGTTTCATTACTTCAATTCTTGTAACACGAATTTGAAGTTGACATGAGTTTACATTTTTAAGGTAAATCAGCCTTATTTCGTGTATAATTTTATATATTTGGTGTATGTATGTGGTAGTTAATGATTAATCGAACTAACATATAGGTACTTGTAATACATAATCATTATCAATATCAACATAACTCAAAGTAAGACAATTTAGTATAAACTTTGTCATTAAATAGGAACGGCAGAATTACGGCTTATATAGTTTTACTACAAAGGTGTATAAATTTTTATAATAATAGATATTTGTACAAAAAAAAATGTAACAAAATTCCGCAAATTTGAGAAAACAATAACAAAATTAGTTCAATTGTCAAGAAATTGGTAATAAGCCATAAATAAAACGTGGTTTGTTGAAAAAACAGTTTGACAATCTATGATTATCCTTAATAAGTGAACAAGCCTAGCGTGTCGCCGGCATTACAAAAGACATTTTTTTCTAAAATAAAAAAAATATATAATTTTTAACGGGCCACTTAAAAATTCAGTAGCTTATCGCTTGAAGATTGCACACAATTAGTTTGAATGAATAATTTAGCCTAGTTTTTAAGATATCACTGAAATTCTTAGAACAAGCCTAGCGTGTTCGCGGCGTGGCTATAGAAATTCGCATGAACACGCTAGGCGTGTCGCTGGCACTGAACGTGTTAAGGTCAATAAGATTAGACTATTTAAAGATGTACGGCTCGCTTAGTATTTTTCAGTTAATTTCGCAATATAATGTCTAACGCTATTATACTTAAATGTAATGAAGTCGCTTGCCGTACGATATGTATGCTTCAGATAGATAGATTCACACAATCAATAATGTAAGTAGCTAAACAATCACTAAGGCAAATTAAAAACAAAATAGTGAATTTTCGTAAATCGGTTTTCAATATTTCAGATGACTGGTTTTTTATTAAACACTACGTAGTCTCGTATCCATATATGTCTAGTGCTACTAGGATACTAAACCCACAATATGTGTAAATAAATAACACATAGGTAATTACACTTACCTACGCGTAGCATAAAAACTGACCTTTTTCAACATTAAATATACAGAAAGGACCGGGTAGTCTTCATACATATTATATATAAAGATTATTCTGCATAAGTACATTTATTTCGTTAATAGAAAAAGTGCTTGGGTTGTAAGAGGGAAATTACTTTTTATGATACAAAAATATTTGTTGTTATTATTTAATATGATAAATTTATATTTGTTTTTTAACTTTACGTTTTAATAAAATATACAAGTTTTTGTAAATTTCTCAAAGATAAGAAAAATAAATACATGTTTACATTAAAGAATATAATTTATTATTATTTCATGTAGGTTCATTTTCATGTAGGACTGAAAAGGGGCGGATGATACGTGGTCACAACTGCCCATAAACATTGCTGTGGTAAGAAATATTTATTAATTTTCATAAATTAAAGCTTTGTGCAAGCCCAGGAACGAGTGTATCTTAACTATGCTTGCGAGTTGAAACCCAGACAATGACCACTGATTTTTTATATATTTTAAAACACGGAATTTTGCATGTATCTAACTTCATCGAAATACTGCCACATGTGTATCCTATAACCCTCATTGCAGCAGCGTGGTGGAATATACTCCTCAAATGAAGAGGAAACCTTAGCCTAATAGTGGCAAGTTTACAGGCTGTTGTAGTTGTCGCAAGCCCGATAGGAGCACTCGTCATATACCCAACCGCCCCATCAATACTTTGTAATGTTAAGTTTCGTTTATAATGGTAAGTGAATCTGGTTTCAAAGCTGGTGGTATATAATCAATGTAAGGAATACTCATAAGAAGAAACTAATAAGAAGAAGCTGTATGTATTATAATTAAAACCGTATCCATTTAAATTTAAAACCGAATACATTATATATAAAGTACTTTACTTTTCTCCGTCTCATTTATATCCTGATTAATTTAGAAGTTATATTATATATTTATCTCATACTCAGCTCGCTACGGACCATTATACCAAATAAGATCCTAATCCATTACCTAAATGAGATCGACTAAGTTTTTGCTCAGTACTTACGAACTGTTGGTAGATTAAGAAAAAAACGCTTAGACTTATTTGGATGAATTACAAGTTTCTCATAAAAGAGGCTTATAAAAAACAGTAACAACTAGTATGGTTGTTTCTTTTTGACGGTTGAATGAGTGAGATAGACTCCTTCTAACACCATAGACACGAGGGAGATAAAAAATATCAAATGTCGGTGGTGCAATGGTAATAATAATAATAAATATTGGACAACATCACATACATTACTCTGATGCCAATGTAAGTAGCTAAAGCACTTTTGTTATGGAAAATCAGATTGATACCACAAAGACCCAGACCCAAGACAACATAGAAAACTAATGAATTTTCTACATCGCTTCCGCCGGGAATTCAACCCGGGACTTCGGAGTGGTGTACAGACCCAAGTCAACAGAAATCTAATGAACTTTCTAGGTCGACTCGGTCGGAAATCCAACCCGGGAGCTGTTCGTGGTGATGAAGGGAATGATGAATATTTCTTACATCCAAAGTCTGTGGGCGGTTGTTGTCCGTAAGCCATATTTTGTAAAAGAATAAAACAAATAATTCCGTAAGTGATTCCTTATACACGACTCACATAAATTTAATGCTTTCAGTTGAATGTACAAAATGAATTAATGTATAGAAAACCCTCACTCAGGGTGAAACGTTGGATTAATTTAATCTGTACTTAGTTATCTTAGGAACTAAGAATATATCTGCTCGTGGAATATGTACGAGTATGAGAGAAATCATTTGAAGAACTTAGAATATTAATATTTGTATGAGTTATATATTTTTATTGTGTGTCAAATATTCTGGACCGCAGTGGGACCCGTTAAGTGAACCGTGAATCTTTTATTTATTTACTACACGAAAAAACACTTTAATTCTTTTTGATGTGACACATGTATTGGCCTTATTTGAGGGTAGGGCTGCTTGTTTGCCGTGGAGACCAACGGCATAACGTTTTCATGACACGCCCCCCCACCGCTCTCTACTACCATGGCCTGTGTGAAGCATATACTCACGTTGTTATATATTATAAGAAATTATGTATTTATTCTACTAACAAAACCGTTTATTTACTTCATTACATAAATTAAACTGATTTTCAAAAATGATATATTTCGATTTTACGAATCTGCTGGATGATCTTTGGTATAATATAAAATAAAATTTATATTACTTCGTATTTAAAATATAACAACAGGAATTTATATGCATAACATGGAGCGATCGTCAGCAATTCATGACATGTGTGCCATTGTCATTACTTTTGAAACCTCGATTATGTATTGCAACCAAAGAAAAAAAATTAAAATTCGAATTCGAATTTATTCATAAAAGAACTTTTAAATCATAATTTTACAATATCGAATCAAACTTAAAACTACCATCAGCTTTGCATATAGATTCTAAAATTCCGATTTCGAATTTACGATTACGATTCTGGAAAAATCAATTGACAAAGTTAATTAATTACAAGTAAGATAAACCAATGCTATGTACTATCTTTATTTAATCTATTATTGTTCTTTCTATTTTTCATGACATAGGAAAGCGGAAGAGCAAAGAGACCACCACAGGGTCAATGGACACGAAGGCCAATAAACAGTATGACCTATTCATTACATAGCCAATACGCCACCAACCTTGGGAACTATGTTATGACGCTTGTGTTTGTAGTTACACTGGCTCACTCACCCTTCAAACTGGAACACAACGATTCTGAATATTGCTGTTTGACTGAATAGGTGGTACTTACCCAGACGAGCTTGCACAAAGCCCTACCACCAAGGTATTTACTTTCTTATTTACTTCTTACTATAAACAAATGTTTTTTTTTTTAATTTTCGATGTCACTTCCGTTTAGTCTCTGTTCTCATAATGTAGCCTCCGCAATAACGTACTACGATCCTTACGGCTACTGAAATTAGATGTCTCAGGAAATGAACGAGGCTCACGAATTCAGGCAGAAATGTGAAATGATTTACCGAGAGTGTTATCTTAGACGATACGATATATTGTTATTAAAACAATTCTGTATTTCGATTCGCTTCTATGATTAAAACCAACATACTATTTGCAAGAATATCATTTCACAGATTGCCAAAATATATGTTATGTTAAGGGGGGGTATAGTAATTATGTAACGTAAATAATATGTGTGGATATATACGAATGCTTTACATATTTCTGTACATTATTGGAATATATCATATACTATTTAGATAGTATTATATTATAAATATGATAAATAGATATTTTAAATATTTTTGTTTACCGTGCTGTAATATCGAATGAGGACACCGTCCTGCCTTAGTAGTGACCGTATACAGTTTGGAATTATAAATAAATAAATAATATTATTTACCCGACAGCGTATCACTCTGTATACATGTATGTATGTATGTTTGTTTTTTAAAATGTTCATTGTTGGTGCAAGACACAACTAGTAATTACACAACAATCGAGCAGAAAAAATGGGTAAAAGTAAAAATTAATCTACTAAAATGATTTCGCTGCAAGTAATATAACAAATCAAAAAGTAAAACTGACTAAATAATCACATTACCTGTTAAAAATATATAAAAAACTATAATACATGAATGACTACTTGTAAATGAAAGGACAGCATTCTTTTGCACTGGCCATTTTATTAATGACGTCAGACATATAGGAATATCTATTTAAAGCTGACACACATATACACATGCCAATCACACATGTGTGTGTCAACTGCGTATGCTATACACCAAAACATCTGTTTTTATTTTGGACATTGACGTTTATATTGGAATGTTTAACCAACGCATAAATATTAGGTGTAATTAATTATAATCAAAAATATAGCACTCTAGTTTTCTGCCGCGGCATCTCTCGCGTTTAGAGGATGGTAAGCAGAGGGTTAGTCATCAAAAGCCTATGAAAGGAAGGATCCTTGGAGTTCAAGCTTACTTCATATATTTCATCAAATTTAATGCAGTTCTTTGGCCTAGAAAAAGTAACAGAAAGACTAGAGTTACTTTCCCCTTTATCATATTACTATAGATATTGTTCTAGAAAATCAGATTTCATACACGAATTCCAGATATTTAAGCTCTTTTTGACATAGAGACGTTTGTTTTATTAATCGTAAACAAATTTCATCTCTGTAAAGTAATTCATTACTTATTACATCTTAACATCGACAACGCTTAAAGCCACAATTTTATTTACAAGTCTAATTTATTTTCTTTGACCAATTAAGTAATAATAATAAATATTTCATGAATAATAGAAGTTAAATATATTCTATTTTTGAAATTAATTTCTTTTACGCGGCTTATAGCAGATTGAAATGGCAGATATCGTTACCTCAACCCCTCCATACGGCTTTAAATAATTTCATTTTTTTCATTTCCTTATTTTCAATATTATGTTATTCATTGATTTTATTTTATCTGTTATTTAATACACATTTAATATAAGGTATTTTTTTGAGTTTTACGTACATAGGAGTACTTAGTATTTATTGTGAGTAAAAGGAAATAAATGTCCTAATCCAACAGCTATCATATTTATAGGTTACCACGATGCATTGACAGTTGCACAGAGCATATTTAAAAAACATCTAAAATTAATTAAAATATTAAGCCTAATGATTACCATGGAAACAGTGAGAGATTTTTTTTAATACTATTCTAATTACATACGATAAAATAATAAGTTTAATTCTCTCTTAAATAGATAAAAACTTGTGGATACGACCTAAGTATCTTTCAATTAGGAATTTCAGAAGTGAGGTTGACAACAAGCCATAAAACGGTAAGTCGCAGGCTAAGTACCACATCGTTAAGTGGATGTACACGGCTTCAGAAGCCCCACCACGTGACCCGGTCTAATTCGAGACCTATTTTCGAACATTGTTACATTTCACTTCACTTTCTTAGAAATTATATAAAGATATAAATACACTTGTAGGATACATAATAATACATTTGTAGTATAATAGTGGGATATACGTAAAGGGTAAGGATACTCTTGAATAAATAAATAATAATACATATATCCGAAACAGCTAAGAATACCACATTTTTGTAATACAAACTTTTTTTTACGGACCTTCGTGGAACAACATGTCACTTAGAAAAAAAAGGAATAATTTATGTTTCAGGCTATTTCGTGTTTATTTTGCTTTTATTTCGAGAATACATTTTCCTCAGTTGGACATGAAGAGGAATATCTTAATCATAGCATTAGTCTGTACTAGTGTTATAAAGAGGTAAAAATAGTGGGAAACATCCTTAACTGATGATCCAATTAAAAAAAAACACACGAAGAATGCTATATTATTCCTGAGTGCTACACTTTCTTTATAAATAAATTTTTAAATCAGTGCGAAGCGAGGCTTGGTCGCTAGTATTAATATACTAAATTGAAAATTGTAAGAAATCACATAGTCGTCAAGTAATGCTAAGTTTGTCGTTTTTCTTTTAAATATATATTTTTACTAAACAACATTTAATTAACAATATCGCAAAGAAAATATCATTTACATATTGTACATAATTATAAAAGAGAAATGTATAATTACACACAAAAATGTGTTTGCTAAAGTTGTATAATTAATTCTGACCTATTTAAGTGTACCTGCTTTTGAGAATTAAATGCATTAGTTTAAGTACGTGACTGTACATTAGCTTTTTACATTTAAATTATGCAGATTATTATTATACCTTGTGACGTATTGTTTACTATTATTATCAACATGTAAGGTTTTCATAAGGTGCAGCGAAATGAGAGGGATCGTTGCATGGCTGTGTCGCTTTATAATGAACGTCTTTGCATTTGTGTACACGCATTTCTTTTGAAACCACGGTATCACGTTTCTTTTGACACTGTATACTCAGCCTAACAATCACGAGAAAATAAAAATACAAAGATCGTTGTAATGAAGTCGTCTTATTCGTTTTACTAAAATTCACTTGGTGGTAGGGCTTTGTGCAAGCCCGCCACGGTAGGTACCACCCACTCATCAGATATTCTACCGCTAAACAACAATACGCAGTATTGTTGTTTCCGGTTGGAAGGGAGAGTGAGCCGGTGTAACTATAGGCACAAGAGATCTTAGTTCCCAAGGTTGGTGGCACATTGACGATGAAAGGAATAGTTAATATTTCTTACAGCGTCATTGCCTATGGGTGATGATGATCATTTACCATCAGGTGGATCATATGCTCGTCCGCGAACCTATTCCATAAAACAAAAACTAAAATAAAATGCATATATTTTTGTCCATACATTTATTTATATTATATTAGAACCTAGACTGGTTGTAATTTGTTAGGCAAAAAACGTAGCCCATGTCCTTCCTTGAATTTCAAGCTTGCTTCACACCAAAGGAGATGTTCCAAGTTTGTATGGAGCTCTGGACATGTCCATGAGCACATAATTAAATATTACAAAAAAATAATAAAACTTAGATTTTACGTTTTTTTTCATGATTTACACGTTGTTTCCATGTACATTATATTTTTCGCGATTGTATAGCAATTTTATTAGTATGTCATTAAATGGCGTTTATTATATTGTCAAAATATCTAATTGACAAGTTTAATTAATTATGTAGTGTTATTACTTTGAAGTCATTAACCTAAAACTGTAAATGATCCTAATTTTTAATATCAATATATAGTAATGATTTACATCAGAAGGACACTATTGAGGTGTACAATATGTAGGTATATAATACACATAAATAATAGATATGTATAATAAAAGTATATTATAGATAGTACAAAAAGAAAAAATTATAAAATTATATTTTATAAGTGATATAATAGATATTAATAGTTGTATTATTTTATTACATACGATGAATAATTTTTGAACGTAAACATGGCGCGTTAAATTGCCATATAATATTTTTTTATAAGTAATCTAATATTTTTGTACGGCGTTATTTCGAAAGATAAAAAATGGTTGTTATTTTTAAGGACTTAGTATGATTTTTTAGCATTGATTTATATGGTGCTCATTGACATGTCCAAAATTGGAACATCTCCTTTCATCAAATCGGGTTCATTAGTTTGGTCGTGAAAGAGCGACAAACAGACCGACAGAGTTACTTTCACATTTATAATAGCCAAAACGAGATTGCCCAGTGTCCAGTGCCCAGTGGCCCAGAACGCGTGCATCTTAACCGATGATTGCGGGTTCAAACCCAGGCAAGCACCGCTGATTCATGTGCATAATTTGTCTTTATAATTCATCTTGTACTCAGCGGTGAAGGAAAACATCGTGAGGAAACCTGCATGTGACAAATTTCATAGAAGTTCTGCCACATGTGTATTCCACCAACCCGCATTGGAACAGCATGGTGGAATATGTCCCAAAACCTTCTCCTCAAAGGAAGAAGAGGCCTTTAGCCCAGCAGTGGGAATTTACAGGCTGTTGTTGTTGTTGTTGTTATAATAGCCATATATATTTAAACAGATTGATACGTTAAATCCGTTAAGGTACGTTTTTTACGTCAGATATGGTTTCTTTAAACTTGACGACAACCCTTAAACGTAAACAACGCCGCGGGCAACAGACAGACACACAGACAGAGACACAGAGTAACATTCACATTTATAACATTATAATACAAATTGAAGTAATAAAAACTGTAAATTTAAATAAAAATAAATAATATATATGAGACAATATCACATACATTATTCTGATCCCAATGTAAGCAGCTGAAGCACTCGTGTTATGGAAATCAGAAGTAACGACGGTACCACAAACACCCAGACCCAAGACAACATAGAAAACTAATGGTAATCTACATCGACTCGGCCGGGAATCGAACCCGGGACCTCAGAGTGACGTACCCATGAAAACGGGTGTACACACCACTCGACCATGGAGGTCGTCATATTTAGTCCGTAAGGGTCACAAACTCTTAGTTACCATGAACCAATCTAGAAAATAATTTCAGTATCAACTTGGTCAGCAACAATGGTAGCTGGGAAGCATGCCCATCTGCTTTTATCGATAAAATAATATTTCTAAAACTGTATTCTTATTCTTTTAAAAGTATCTGCAAAAACATGTCAATAAAAAAGTGTATAAAAACAAAAAAAAAACACTTAATTAATAAATACGTGCACTTCGTTCATAAAACAAGGTTAATTTTAATGTCATTGGTCCTAACGCGATAAACTTTGTGTAATTTATGCGACGTTTCGACAAAGTTTACTAATTTGAACAAGGGCTGACAACACTGTTATGTTTATATTAAGGAAATTATAAAAAGAAGCTCGATTAAACGGACGTGAAATTTTATAATATTCGTAAATTAAGACAATCTCACAAATTATATATTTTTAATGGCAATGTTTTTCTAATGTAAGTTTAAACTCAGAGCAAATACATTGTTTTTAAAATATTTATAAACAATCTTTATCTCAATCTATACTAATATTATAAATGTGAAAATAACGGTCTGTCTGTTGCTCTTTCACGACCTAACCAATCAACCGAATTTGATGAAATTTGTGGTAAAGCAAGCTTTAATTACAAGAAAGGACATAGGCTATTATTTACCTAACTCATAACAATCTACGGCCTATAACACGAGTGAAGCGGCGAGCGAAAACTAGTTTAATTATAAAAAAAAGTTTTGCCTTCACTGGTGACAGGAGAGCTGGTTTGTTTTTTGCCCAGAGGATCGGAATTGCGATTCAACGGGGAAATGCTGCTAGCATTCTTGCCACCATTCCACGCGGTCAAGATTTATACAGCAACTAGTTTTATTTCATATTTGTATATCTTTAAGCATTTAATGTTATTATTTCTTATATTAATAAATAATATTATAAATTGATATGATACAATATATCTTGGTAAATACAACAAAATATCTTAATTTAAATTGCTATTGAAATAAAATTGTATCGAATTGCAGTTTCACGTATTTAATTTTATCTTTAGTGAACTGAGATAGTGATGAATTACAACGTTAAACATCGCTCAGGAAATCCCTTTCAATCAAGCTGAGTAAAACTTGAGAACTTCGCTATTTTTTATCGATAAATAATGAACGACCATTTATTTTTCGTAGCTGAGTGAATGCATAATGATATATTTTCAGTGGATCGAGGAAAATGCGGCGGAAGGTGATAAATTGATCACATCAGAGAATAGCACGAGTGCGAAAGGATGAAACCGTTTCAAGTAATAACAATAAAGAAAACAATGTCATTACAAACAGAAAAAGATAAATAATTTATGTCAGCATTATATTCAAAGTAATTAAAATATTTTAAAAAACAAAAGAAATTCAAAAATCGCACTCATTTATTTCGTTTACTTAAACATAACAAAATTTAATATTTTATATTAACGTGATTTTTTTTATTACTCACGTAAACAAGATATTGGTAGATAATGTCGAAATATCGAACGATAAAAAAAATATCCACAAAATAGAAAACATAGTAAACACATTAGTTTACATATTTATAGTAATAACAAAATAATTTTTAATTATTTTAAAGGAAAATATAATATTTTAATAATAGTAACAATTACCTTCGTTCAAAAACGAAAATCAACTGCAACAACAGCCTGTAAATTGCCCACGGCTGGGCTAAGGCCTCTTCTCCCCTTGAGAAGAAGGTTTGAAATATATTCCACCACGCTGTTCCAATGCAGGTTGGTGAAATACTCATGTGGCAGAATTTCTATGAAATTAGACACATGCAACCTGCATGTGTCAAATTTCGTAGAAGTCGATGATAATTTCATAGATCCTCGCGATGTTTTTCTTCACCGCCAAGCACGAGATGAATCCTAAACACAAATTAAACACATGAATATTCAGCGGTGCTTGCCTGGGTTTGAACCCGCAATCATCGGTTAAGAAGCACGCGTTCGAACCACTGGGCCATCTCGGCTGTTTCAACAAATCAACTGACGTAAATGAAACACCAAAACGGCCGAGAGAGTAAGTAGTATACCGACTCACGATTCAACACAGCGTTCTCGTTTCTTGGAAGCGAAAACGAATCCATTGATCACAATTTGTCGTCCGTCCGCGGAAATGTATCGTGATAAACAAGCAATAAAACTCGACTCAGAAAAGACCGTCCCTTTGAACGATAAATGTCAGCTGTAAGTATTCCTCATTCACCGAGAGTTGCTTATTCAATACTGAATAGTTAAGTAGCAATAAGCGAAATTGGATGCTAGTTCGATAATACATACATTCACGTAGAAATCACAAAATAAATGAACAGAATTGTATTTACCTATTGGGCTTTTTCCAATTTTTTCTCGTTTTATTTAAAAATAAAAAAAGTTTAGATATCATGTGACCTTTCTTTAAATACTTCAAATAAAATGACTTTGAATAAGTCACTGTTATTTTAATCAAACAACTTAAATATTATCTTCATTTGTTTAAAAATAAAACCTTATATTAAACCACTTTGATTTCTGAAACAAATATTATTTTAAACACACTTCCCATTTTTCAAATACTTCCCTAAATAATTCTTATTACATAAATTCCATTTCATTTCGAAATTCCTAATTGTATATTGACCATAAACAATAGAGAAGTATGTTAATTTATACAAAAACTTTATTGAATTAAAAAATCATATCAATGTTACAACAAATGCGTCTCATTGTTGTGAAAACCGTCGACGATAACAAAATCGCCTATATTTTTTGCTCAGCTAATAGGGTATATTCCAGCCCAGTGAGCCGCATCAAAGTGAACTGATATAGCTTGGTTATTCGTGTACGTTGTGACGTAGGCACTTTGTATAGTATTAGTGTAGCACTTGTTGCATTACGAGAACGTGCCAACTGTGCGCTGGAACAAGAATCGTTGAAAGCAGAAAATTAAAACCTTGACATTTGTGATAAAAAAACATGAACGTAGATTTATTTCATTTGAATTTAATTGTTTTCCCGTACACCGTTTATTTGATCACAACTGCATGTGACAAAGACTAAGTTGACTCATACATCCAGTCACTTGTCTGGTTAAACAAGCAAACCTTGGGAACGCTTTTGGTATCTCCTTTTTCTTTTTTTATGCCGTAGTTTGACGAACGAGCTTATAAACATTAACTAATCCTTCCATCGCTAATGCGCCAACAACCTTGGAAACTAAGATGTCATGTCCCTTGTGCCTGTAATTACACTGGCTCTCTTACCCTTCAGACCGGAACACAACAATACTAAGTACTGTTGTTTAATGATAGAATGTCTGATGAATGGGTGGTACCAGACTTGAACTGTTGTGAGCAACAATTTGCTCCATCGATGGAAGATCCTTTAGCGGGCTTTATAGTTGAGATTTGGTGTCTCTATTCTGCTCTCTCAGAAATATGCGGTTTTAATTCAAGGCAATCACTAATATACAATACCGTGTACGATACTAAAATAGTAACTAGAGCAGCAAGAATTACGAGTTAAAGAAATTAAAGGATTAACTACAAAAAGCAATTTACAAGTACTAAGCCCATTTTCGGAATCAACTTCGTAAAACGTTGTGAGATTACAGCGAAATTCTAACTGCTATTGAAGTGTAAATTGATTCGTGTTGGAGCTTTGAGTCTTGATTGATTGAATGCCATGTGTAGTATATTGGACTAGGGTTTAGACAGAACTGTTCCGTTTTTCATCAAACATCGTTTTGAGAAATATATTTTTTATCCCTAAAAGTCTTGCCTTATTTGACAGTCCATTGGCTTGCTTAAAAGATACGGTGATCCTGAGTTTGAATAAGGTTATCGGAAAAGAAATTCTTAGTAGCAGCTTCAAGTAAGGAAGTTGGTAGTTATAGGTTCCGGTGCTCGGAAATATGCCTCGTGCCCCACAACTTGTCGTCGTCATCCTGATCAATCACCGGTTATATTGGATTGCTATCCCATTGGCTTAATAATATATAATATAAGAGTGACAGCCTATAAATTTCCCACTGCTGGGCATATTCTACCACGCTGCTTCAATGCGGTTTGGTGAATTCACATGTGGCAGAATTTCGTTGAAATTAGTCACATGCAAGTTCATGATGTTTTCTGTCCTCGTTGAGCTGGACATGAATTATAAACACAAATTAAGCACATGAGAATCCAGTAGTGCTTGCCTAGGTTTGAACTCTCAATCATAGGTTAAGAAGTACGCGTTCTAACTACTGAGCCATATTGGCTCATTGGGTTATGAGAACTGAACAGGGAATTCCTAGTATACCGTTTAAGCACTCACACTTTACCTTGACACAACGTTTGAGGTTGAATGCCGCGGCCGAAAATCGGTCAGAACCACAATGCACATTCCGCTCTACTAGTAAATGGCAAAACAAGAAAAAGTATCTGAATCGACTCCTTATCCGGCACACTGATTATATCATTACTTATGCATTATTCACGCACACATATCTGGAACATAAGCTTATTAGAATTTAATTGAATTAACTTGATACTAATGGATTTAGACATCATCAAGGTGCCTATATATTTATGATCACGCACATTAGATACAATTTCCTCGAATTTTGAAATCCATTTGGAGAATTTTAACGACGATTTAGGAAGTTGAGTTTAATCGGTTTCAAAATAAACGCATACAATATTCCAATTATAGTGTACATACAGCAGCCTGTAAATTTCCCACTGCTGGACTAAGGCCTCCTCTCCCTTAGATGAGAAGGTTTGGAACAAATTCCACCTCGCTGTTCGAATGCGAGTAGATGCAATACACATTTGTCATAATATTTTCTTTTCACAAATTAAGCACATAAATATTCAAAGGCCTGATATATACCCTGCCATCATCGGTTAAGATGCACGCGTTCTAGCCACTGGGTCATCTCGGCTCGACATGTAATATCGCTTTAAATTTTGCTGTCAATCAGCTAACAATTATCATTGCGTGACATTCTTCGAACCAATCACTTATATCATAAATATCGATCATCCGACCAATCCATATAAAATGCTCTTGATAATTCAAACAAGTGCGAACGATACCAATTTTTCAAAACGTCATCTGTATAAATGTGGTAGCGGAACGAAACACGCTCGCAGCAATCCATCTCTCTAATGAAACACGACTGCTGTCCGCGCCCGGTTAATTGCTAACGATCAATTGAGTTCGCCCATGTACTCCCATACCAGTTTTACCATACTGAGGCCTCGGCTACGAAGACATGATTGATAGTGCTGTCATCAGACTAGTATAATTGTTATTAACGGCATCGATAGTTGAGTGGCTCGCATCTCTAGTCGGGCCAATAAAAATTATAGAGTTGTTTTCTATCGATAAATTCGCGGTAAGAGCTCGAATTTATGTAACGACGTCGATACTGCGTGTGACTTCCTCCCAAACAGGACCTATCGGTGGCGAGTAGGAGAATTCAAATAGCAACTTTGTTTGCACTGAGTACAATATCAATATCAGAAGACTCTTAACAGTCTTTAGCATATAAATGTGACTGGGACATTATTACTTTGCTTTCTTACGCTACTAAAACATATTGAAATCATTAAAGTATCCAGAATCTAATAAACTCAATAACTATTACAAGGCTGACCCGCCTTTTGAACCCTGACCTTGACTCTGCAGCTTCAAAAGCCACGAGACTTCGGATCAATTATCTTGACTTATTATTTCAAAAAATACTGAAATTATTTTGCATTGTTCCATAATCTTCATTGTTAAAATCTAGAACATTCCAACAAAAACTGAATCTACATTGTATCATTGAAGAAACGACTCTGGCGCAAACTCAACTTGCATTAATTCCAATTTACGCCAAATCCGAATCCAGGACAGGTGATCTAATTCGTGTTTACAAATTTGTCACACTCACTGAACGAATTCGGTTCCATTAGTATCAATAAACAAAATTAGTTTTTTAGATACGGAGACATACAAATGGGCCATCTGATGGTTGTAAGAATACAAAACAACAATGCGCAAACCTTGGGCAAAACATTACCTTGTAAGCGGTTGGTTCCAAACTTGGTTGGCTACCCAAATAGAATTGCACAAAGCCTAACTACCACGTTGATACGTAGTTGATAAGGGCATAAATGCTGCAATTCCATCAACTTTTATATTGATGTTTTCGAAAGCAAATGATTAAAATTCAAACGTATAATTTATTCTATCCTTTTACCCACTATGATTTCTGTACATATGTGTATCTGCCGTGCGATTCTGCAAAAACCACATTAGGATTTGAAACAGTTTTCATTTCTTAACTCATATCGAAACGACCTTGAATGGAAAAATATTTGGTATTCCGCAACGATAAGTCAAATCATGTGAAGCGAAAACTGTGAAGCGAGATGCTAGTGCAAACACTTCAATTACCGATTTTTTAAAAAACATTCCCGATTAGAAATTTCTAATAAACTAATGATTTGAAAAATAAATGACGTCATGATTCATGCTAAATATATTATAAATAATTTATTTTATAGTTTAAAATAATTTATAACGCAAAATCAGAAATATTTTATTAATATCTGGCTGAAGACAGATTACCTTTGCGTAAAATTTTGTCAAAAAAAGTATAAATGTCAACATAAATGTTTAACATTAATATTTAATAATAAAATATCAAGTAAATATAGTAAATTGCTATTAAACAAAGAATTTAATTGAATCGAAAGTTTATCCGTAACTACTTTTAATCACTACCGTTTAGATTTATTATGGAATTCTAATGATGAAGTAAGTACCTACATACCTATTTATTTTCTATGTTCGGAATACAATAATCCCAAAAATTGAATTATATAATTTTTACGTTATAAACACTGGTCATTAAATATATGCCTAATGCCTATAATGTATATTAACTGTAATTATAAATTCTCAACTTAATTAGAAAGCATCCTGATGGTGCTACTCCTAAAAGTTGTACTACATAATATACAAACAATGTAATATACAACTACTAGTTTGAGTAATTATTTAAGTCTAATTTGGTTGATTCAGACGAATGTTCAGACATTCAGTAAATAATGTATATAATTTAGTATGTAATACAATTCACATCATTCTTTATAATATGATTAATGTGTTTTTAATACTATTTTATTTATTTTAGTGATACCATTGATGCTCACTGCATACCAGCATGGCAGAAAAACATGTGATAATACAGGAATAGCATCTATAGATTCTATCATTTCTACACAAAATGATCCATATTTTAACGAGGGATGAAAATATATTTGGGATTTGAATATGAAACATTAAAAAATTTTACACATTTTGTTGTTTTATTATTTATGCAATACTGTTTTTGTACATATAGAAATACAAATTATTATCATTACAGTATCTGTTTATTACAATGGTCTTCAAATAAGAAAATATTACAATTAGATTAGTAAAGTAACTGACATTTAATAATTCATTACACTTAATTTAAATAAATAATTGAAATACAAACATACCTAATTGGAATATATTCATTTAATAAGTTATTTTTTTATTAAATAACATTAATAGAATAGTGTACATTATCTAACATTTAACAATTTATAACACTTCATTTTATTAAATAGTTAAAATATTTGCAATGTCTATACTATTTTTTTTTTATTAACACACTTATTCATGTTTGTACTAGTTGTATTTTATCAGAATTTCTTATTTTGTCTTTTCCTTTAAAATGTAATATATTCCACTGACTTGAAATACATGTAATATTTTTTTGTTTTATTATTATTAAATATCCTAATATGTGTTAGACACAACAGTATGCAGGAATCCAGAAATAAATTAGAAAAGAAATTGAAATTCAATTCAAGTATCTACTTATTGTTCTTAAATCTTTACCATGAAGCATCAATTTGTCCGTGTAGTTTGTATGGTATCTGGTTGTAATAAATTATATCTGTTTACCTATAATTTATATATGTAAATATATTTTCTAGTAAGATATTATTGACTTAGCTGTAGTCTTATATAAATGTATGCAATCCATCTGAAATAGAATGATAATAAATTGATATGTTAATTAGAAGGAACTAATACCCTTAATATAATAATCAGCATTATTATATGTTAAAGAAAAACTGTGTAAAATTGTAAACCTCAGATCAAGGCCTTTACAGCATAAAGGTTTTTGATAATTTTCTATATATTATTAGATCTTAAATTCTTAATTGACAATGAATTATTAGTAATTCGTAGATGCGAGATAAATATTACTTCATTTTCTTAATGATTAAAAGTAAGATCTACTTAGGTATGCTTACGTTAGGATACATTCTCCGAGTGATAACATCATGCCAAGGTAGTTTTATTTGGTCCGAAGATACATTATTAATAGATCACATTGATTTACAGTTTTCGCTTAAGCCTTCCGCCACCTTTGATCTACTTTTAATTTGACGTATTTAGCCGAGATTAGTTTCATTTTTTAATTTCGAAATCGAGATACAGAATGCCAATTAATGTCAAATAATACAGTTCTCACTGAAACTAGTTCGTATTACTTTCAATCTCACAAAACGGCGCTAGTGTAGATTTAATTCGAGTTTGCTGAATGCCAAATAGAGTTTTCATTAGAAATCCCACATATGGAGTCGAAAAATGGGTTTCGGAATCGCCCAGCTGTGCGTATACGTTTTAGTCTATATATATTTATTTTTTGCTTCAAAAAGAATTAATCGTCAAAGTGTTTCAAGAGTGCTCCAGTTTTGTTTTGACAGAGGATAACCATTTTTTGAGGTCACTTGGACGCAGTTGAAAATAAAAGCTAGGATTGCCTAGTCAAAATTTTATAAAATTCAATGTAATATTATACTCGGTAGCACGAATCGTATTCGATTTATGTACTATTTATTGTACGTAAAGCTAGTTTTAGTTAGTTAGTTTAGTTATTTTAGAGCCGTAGGCTTTAGGTATGAAAAAGTAGCCCATGTCCCTTTTCGAGCTTGCTTCATACCCAAAATTCACAAACCCCTATTCAAAGCTTAATAAGCCGACAGGCGCATTTCAGATGTATTATTTTTTATTCAAGTAATATTTATATATTCGTATAGACGTAGAACATAAATACGCAATATACACAAGACAATTCCATTATTCTATATCAACTTACATAACAAACTACTTTCAATATAATAAATGAAAAGGCATTTACTGTTTCCATTGTAAAGATTTTCCAAATAAATTACTCGTTCAATTGAAACGTACAACGTGAAATATTCCCAGGGCACACAATCAAAGCCAAACGTCTCTGGAAGGAGTTCGGAATTGTTGTTCTACAGTGAATTGATTGCAAATGGCGGCTCTGAACAACTTGTAACTAGCAAACTATCATTTTGAAGATGATAAACTACTACTACTATAACGTAGTTTAATCTAAACGTATAATAAAATTGGACTGTCTGTTTGCAATATTAATATAACCGCTATTTACACTTTACGCATATACAAGGTGTATACCAAAATAATTTTTTTTCAGTTTTTATCTGTCGGTTTGTTACGGCTAATCTCTGAAATGGCTGGACTGATTTTGATAGGACTTTACAACAATAACTTTTCTGCTAAATTCAAACGCAGACGAAGTCGCGGGCACAGCTGGCATTATAATATGATATATTGTAATACTATATACATTGATATATAATATAGACAAAAGCCTCCTCCCATACTAAAGAGATTTGAATTTTATTCTTAAGACTCTCTTTCTGTGCGAGTGAAAACATATTTTCATCTAACACATACGTTTTATCACTGAACTACCTTCGTTTTTAATATAATAAAACATATTTGGAAAAACGGATCAATACCGCTTACAATAATACACTTATGTATAATGTATCAAAGAAGTGTGTTGTTTATTACTGATATAAACCTATTTTATTTTCCACCAAACCAATTCCAATGTCACTACCCAGCCCAGCGCACCAGGAATCGACCGATTACTCTTACATTTGGACACTTTATTGAAACATAAAAGTTATGGTATTGCCACATTTGTACGTCAATAAATTAGTATTCATATTTTCGTGACAAATACGTTCTACTATACTGTTGTATAGCCGCTCACGCGAACAAAACCTCGAGGGACATTAAATTTAGAAATAGGCTTTCACTAACCACCGAAAGTAATTTAAATAAAAAAACACCTACAAAATTTAGAGTAAAATTAACTTTTATATTTCGTCTTACCTAGGCTTTCACCCAAATGAATTACAAGCAAATCAGGCAAAGAACTAGGGTGAAGATTCATCTTGAATCAAGAGTTAATTATTTACTACATGTTTTCATGATATTTAAGGTTTGGTTTCCGATTCTTATCATCATTTAAGCCCCGATGCCCTGGGATCATTTATTTATTTATTTAAATACTTTATTGACCACCACAAAGTAAATGGGACAAAAGGCGGACTCAATGCCTGAAGGCATTTTCTGCCAGTCAACCTTTAGGTCAAACAGAAAACCATGAAGACAGGAATTAATTATTGAAAATACCTAACAAAAGACACGTTTCTGTATAAATATAAAAGAAAATATCAACATACGAATACAGTATCTAAAAAATAAAAAAATGATGTATATTATCTATAGTTAAAAGATATAAGTAATAATAAAGAATAATAGCAATTATGCGAACTACAGGCTTTCTGATGATATGTTCTCAAGCAGACGAGTGACACATTTTAATTAAAAAAAAAAAAGTGTAGTACCGTTTCGGAAAATGAACTAAAGTAACCTTTGAAAGAAACTGACTACATTATTGATATTCCTCTAGTCAAAATAACGTTTCTATATCAAATGGAATAATACATATTATGATTTACATATCTCTAAAAGCTTTCGTACGAACAGGATAGCAAGGTAACAGGAACGACCTTCGTATCCAGGCCGGATACTCAAACGGAAGAATACCTACTGTGACGAAGTGTTACGCCGCTACTGTTTTCACACTAGAACACGCGTCATCACCAAAACGATCAATGAACTTCAAACGTTTCTATTTATAAAAGGACATAAGAATTTACGTTGATGCTATTTTTAATGAAGTAAGAATGTTCAGTGTTATCTTTAACTTGCTAATTTTGTCTTATCTTATTTTTTTCTTTTATGTGTTTCAATGAATCATTTTTCAATTACATAACTTTCAATTTTAGATTATTAGGTGTCCAAATGTTAAGAAAACAATGTTTTTATCTAGACATTTTTTTGGAATAGTTTGACAGATGAGCTTATGGGCCACCTGATGGTAAGTGGCCACCATCACCCATAGACAATGAGGCTGTAAGAAATATTAACCTATGTCTTTAGAAGCAGAAATGCTTTTCGATCAAAACAGAATACGAGATAAAGTTGTTCAGTTTAATCACAATTTCGATACAATGACGCCTTTATTCTTCATTATTGAGATCATTTGAATGTTCGTTTCATTTAAATTTCAAATTAATATTTGAAATCGCTTCCTTATGTCCAAATCTTGTATTATGTTTAATAGATTGAAAATCTCTTACATTTGTGTACAGTATTTCATTATTCACAATTTTATTCATAAAATTTGGATACTAAATATTACTCATAGCTGAGACAATTTTAACCGTAAACACTTTCAGTTGTACTCTCAGATTGGGTAAATCTTGATCACATAATATATCTCAGAGCCGTGAATTCAAACACTGAGTCACAATTAATTCTACAAGATCCAAGCAGAATGCATAAAATATTATCCTACCCTTATTAAATTCAAACGAAACAACATTTTAGCTGTCTGTTTATATTCTAACGACGTCTTTGCAGAATTTAATGTAATGTTTGCGAAGAATCGTCTGGAGTCACGTCTATTTCAAAAGTAAGGAGATGCTCTGCTCTTTTAATAGATAGCATTTGTTCAATATTCATTTTTCACACTTTTTAATAAGTTTTATATATCATTTGAAATATTTGTTTACTGTTGGCGGAATCAAATTTGCAATAAATTTTTAAACAAGTTTCACATATAAGGTTGAGCTGAAATTTTCGCACAGCTTTTTAATGATGGCTACAATACTATCGATTCCAGTAAATATCGTAATTTTGATTTAATAGCCAATTGTCAAGTATTTGTTTTTTCTTTGAATAAATTGTCATACGTGATATTATTCAAAACTTTGAATATTTGAATTTATGAATATTTGAATGAATATTTGCTAAGTTACTAAGCTAAACAATTTACTAAGGTTCAAATTTTTATATAACATAAAGCATGAGCAAAGACTTTACAGGTTTAGCATAAATAGAATAATTATTTTAACAACATATAATTGTTACAATTATGATTACCGACAATTACATACTACTTACATTGTAATTGATTTATGATATTGATTAATTAAGATTAGGTTTCAAAATTATTGCGATAATATTATTTGACCTTGATAACTACAATTTTCCACACATTTTAGAAAGACAGACACCATTTATATTAGACCTCACTTTCGCCCTTACAGACTAGAATAGTAAGTAAGTATACGACCGATACGCTACCGATGAGTCTTGCACTAACATTGACTCAAAGCAAAATGGCTTTATTATTGTATTTCTAATCGAAAACCTTCAATTATATAGTATAAATATTATAGCAACTACAGTCTAAAATTAAAAGAAAACAATCCAATACAACTTATGAATACGTTAACAGAACACTGTTACGTAAAATACCCGCGAGGAACATAACAATGCAAATATTACGCCCTTTCGTATATTCCCTTTGTACGTCATAAATAACACATCGGGAATGGATTCGTGCTACGCTGATGTTTGCGCTTTACGTTTTATTGTTCGATATCAATTGTTCCGAAGCCCGCGGGATGGACAAGGGCTACCGAATATTCTACCGCGTGGAAACAAGAGAATAAATACGCGAGATGCAAATTTTGGTAACTTCACTTCACAAATGTAACATACATATTATATTATGTTTGAAAATACGCTATTTCGACGAACTTCGTATGTACAACGTTTTTCATGTACCTGACTCCGAGGTCCCAGGTTCGATTCCCGGTCGAGTCAATGGAGAAAAATTGTATTAATTTTCCATGTTGTCTTGGAATAACACACGTGCTTTAGCTACATACATTAGGATCGGAGTAATGTATCTGATGTTTTTCAATTTATTTATTATTTCAAAGCAATTATTTGTAACAAAGGCATTTTCAAATAACAAATGTACATTTCACGAATAAACTTTTCTAGATCAAAAACCTATACCTAAACGATAACAACATATAAAACCCTGTCAAATATCGAGAATTACAAAAGCTTCAGAGAAGAAAGGATAAGAGTTACTAGGAATTCGCCCATTAACGATTAACCTGACACGCTATTTAAACGTGATCCTTAATTTATTTTAATCCCCCAAGAAACAATTAATCGCCGATATTCCTAACGTTCGTGTTATTTAACCTCGCGCTCGAACTAATGGGAAGAGTAAATTGATACCAAGATTTACAAGATTCAGCGAAGACCTTAACAAGTTATTGTTGTATCCAGTTACAAGTTTTAATAAGTCAGATGCGGCCTTTGTTCCTCGTTCCACGGAACCAAGTTCGCAAATGTCTTGGGCCTCCAACTTGAACAGCTATAGAAACTATTTCTTATACCAACATTGAACCGTCCTTATTTTCACGGAAGAACGATTTGTTTAGTTATTCATATATTTTAGTCCTTTGTATAAGAATATGATGTGAACAAATGCCTGTTATATTTACTGGCAAGACCCAAAATCGACACGCTCGGGCGTAAAATAAATATATATTACAATCCAACGCTCGATCTCCGATCTCTGGGGTCCGCGTATAAAATAAATTACTGAAGAAACTTGTTACGGCTAGACATTTTTAAAGACATTACAAACTCAATGGAGCAAATAACGAGAGTTCGAGATAAAAACTAAATTGAAATTGAAAAAAAAAGTGTAATGCGAAGTATTTTCCAACCCAATATTTTAAACAAATACAATTTCGTAACCGATATGGAGAAACCTAGTTATAATGAAAACCTCCTTAGTGGAATTAAAAATAAATCAGATGAACTACTAAAATAAAAATATACTTAAAAGGTGCTAAGTAATCACCTTGCCTTTAGACATGCCTTAAATAATTTAGTAGAGTCGGTGAATTAGCGAATGCTTTATGTTGATACATTAAGGCGACCCTTTCAAATATTCACGAAATTCATCAATTTAGTATTTATTCTATTTTTATCATTTTAGTAACCATTTTTGTATCTTTTAAATAATTAATCTTTTAAATTTTTGTCACATACTAAATATTACTTTTTCGGTTTGGGTTAACTTATGCGCTATAACACGATCAGCTTTACGCTTTGTACTTTAAATAAATTAAAAAAATAAAGGCAAAATCACATATATTTCTCTGATCCCAATGTAAGTAGCTAAAGCACTTGTGTTATGGAAAATCTGAAGTAACGACGATACCACAAACAGCCAGACCCAAGACAGCATAGAAAGCTAATGAACTTGTTCGACTTCGACTCAGTTGGAAATCCAACCCGGAACCTCGGAGTGGTGTACATGAAAACCATTGTACACACTATTCGACCACGGAGGTCGTACTGTATTTTTTGCTAAAAAAATTAAATTTTGATTGTATCTGCTCTTCTTATCACAGTTTTTTTTTTATGATATAGTTTGGCGAACGAGCATATGGGCCACCTGATTGTAAGTGGTCACCATCACCCATAGACAATTACGCTGTAAGAAATATTAACTATTCCTTACATCGTCAATGTGCCACCGACCTTGGGAACTAAGATGTTACGTCCCTTGTGCCTGTAGTTACACTGGCTCACTCACCCTTCAGACCGGAACACAACAATACTGAGTACTGTTACTTGGCGGTAGAATAACTGATGAGTGGATGGTACCTAACCAGACGGCATGCACAAAGCCCTACCACCAAGTTATATTAAACGAACCAAGTCGCAACACGACTCCGAATCATAATACCCTTAAAACGTTGTAACTAATTATAACGAGTATCGTCGACCATTATCCGAAACGATTAACACGGAAAGACGGAATATTAAAACCTACGACTTCAGCTCAGAGTCGATTTCAGTTCTGAATGTTAGATGGAAATGTATATTGACTGTCTCGTACAATGGATATGAAAGAGATTCCTTAAACATAAAACCTTATTCGAGGGTAAAGAAACGATCATCCGACTCAATATACATGAACGAAGGTTAAAGGCAGACTTTATGTAAGTTGCTGAATTTTCCGAAACGAAACATATGAATGGTATGAGAAATTTAATCGTCATAAAAACCGATGAATGAAAAGGCAACAATTCCGCGTCCAATATTTGACTTATAATCTTTACTGATATTATAAATGTGAAAGTCTGTCTGTTTGTCTGTCTGTCTGATCTGATGAAATTTAGTATGAAGCAAATTTGAAGTCCAAGGAAGAATATGGGCTACTTTTTTTGCCTGACACATTTACATTTGGATTTTTTGTAAAATAACCTTAAACTGCGATGGTTATACCTGAAATTTTAATACACTGCAAAATGTGGAAATGGACTGCTTTTTTAAATCATCCCAATTTTCAAATTGATTCACCTCGTCCCCTTAACTAATGGTTACTTCCGCATCGGAAATTACACTGGCGCTCCATTGGCAAATATTTTACATTACGAATATGTCAATGTCTCCCCTAAAAAAAAGAATGAATAGAAAAGTCATTATCGGGAGGCCATTAAAGCGCCCAATGGAAAATAAGCAGAAGAACGCGAGAGTAACTTTTCAGTTTATTACGTGACGCTGCAATTTATTAATGATAATGGAATATAACATAGTGTTGTCTTAAATTTTCGCGATTATTACACATTTAAATAAAACTAGTTATACCGGATTTGAATCGCGTATACCACTACTACCTGTACCAGTCTACCCGTGACCACGAACGCTGTAATGTGCTCGAAACGTGGGGATGCCAAAAATAATTAATATACGCGATTCAAATCCGGTATAACTAGTTTTATTTAAAGGAATATAACATCTATTGCATTTGACATTATAATCCTATTATTATGCAAATACAATTTACCTTAAGGACTATTTTCTCTTGTTTTCATACCTTAGTCTGGGATCTTTCAGAATCGCTGTATAATAAATGGTTGACCCCAATTTATTGATGACACACAAAGCATTCACTCGTATAAATGGACTATGGCTACGTGTTATCTACTTTTAGTAACACTCAATTCAATTTACCCGAATTGCAGAGGCGTAGGACATGATGCCCACATCCTTATTAAAACACGAGGATATATCGGAATAAATATCCATTACAAACTGAAACAAAACCGTACAAAATCTGGGAGTTTCATTACGAGAATCTTACTGAAAGAACAATATACATTTCATAAAACTCAATATTTGTTTTACTCCACATGTATTTATTGTTGTAATTATTATTAATTACGGCAGAACGACAAAATATATTTTTATTCTATTTTAATATATTTTATATTCTATTTTACACGATTTACCTGCTGAGCGATGCAGTACGTCTTATTTTTTGTTGTTTTTTATTCTAAATATAACGAAGTACAACGTTACTGTGTTAAACATATCATATTTTACTTTTAATATTTTTTCTATTTCCTGAAAATTTTCTTACAATTTTCGAACCAATACCTTAAAAAACAAATTCGAAAAGCGACGCCAATACATATTTTTGCAGAGACATTATTCAACTTTACGATATTAAGCCGATCTAATTCTATTATCGCCCGGATATAACAAGACCGATCTTGTTAACAGCAACTGGGACCCGGTAGAGAACGGATTTTACGCCGGGGACGACCCGAATCCGGTTAATATGTTCAAATCACCGGCTTAACGATAGCTTAACTTAATTTTATCACTTACATACAAGCTGGGCACATACATGATAAGTATTGGTGAGGCTTTCGAAGTAATTGCTGAATATGTTACGGTGTTTTAGATGTTAGTGAGAATATTTTACCTTCATGAATAAAATTATCACATTTATTATTATATCTTTTAATAATTCTATTACACTTTCTGCACTCAATTTGAATAAATACAGTCAATAATATACATGAGACCGCTGGACAATACACTCTAAAAAAACAAAAGACTTTATTTAAAAACTTTATTGATATTGAATGGAGTTCGTACAAAAGGCTGACTCTGCTGTTGAAGATTCCTTTGTTAAAAAAGATTATAGCACAATTCACCACACTGCAGTCGAATGCAGTGAGCATAAAAATCTAACTATAGTAGATATTACAATTTATTCCGACAAATACTAATCTTAATCTATACGTATAATAAAATTGGAGTGTCTGTTTGTAATATTAAAATAGCCCTTTTTTAATGCACCGGTTTTGACGAGACTTCCACTGGCAGATAGCTGATACAATAGGGAGTAATTTAGGCTACAATAATATTTTTTTTGTTAAATTCAAAAGGGTACAAGGTCGCGAGCACAGCTAGTGTACTATATATTGGGTTATATTTGGGATTTTTAAACGTCAGAAATATTTCATTTGCCTTTAAGAATAAACAGTCCACAAATCATATTTTTCCCTTAAATGGACAGAGGTTACGGATCATTTATCAATCCTGTTCCTGTTATATCTCTTCCTGTATATGAAATATAAAGTAGAGTTATACTTTACTTCTTATAAACAAATCCCGTTAGAGCATTTTACTTAAATAACAAGGCATTCGTTTAACAAATCGTTTGCTGTAGTTCGTAGTGCTTTTTGTACGATTTTCTTCAAGTTGAGATAATCCCGAAGAGCTCTGTATTACGATTTAAATAATCGTTATTTAAGAGGAAAAACATTTCACTGTTTAATTTGAACATCTCGTTTCTACCTTCCAATTGCTTTTATTATTTTTCCTAGCTGTTATTGGTTTTCATTGAAATAGATTAAATACTCATTTTTTATCACCAGCTCTAGAAACAGAAATCACACAAAGAGCAAGAGCATAACCTTAGTGTACAAGATTGGTGACGCATTCATATCAGTGGTTCAAATTTCTTACAGCACCAACTTCACCCATAATTTGAGCATCTTATCTTTATTATAAAACTAGCAACCCGACCCGGCTTCGCACGAGCGTAATACTTATATACTACAGCATTTGTTTTTTTTAACATCACATTACAAACTTCAGTGTTTCTTTACTATATTTTCCATGTATCATATACAAAAACTTTTCTCTCGAATCACTCTATCTATTAAAAAAAACGCATCAAAATCCGTTGCACAGTTTTAAAGATTTAGCCATACATAGGGATATTAGGACAGAAAAAGCGACGTTGTTTTATACTATGTAGTGATCGATATAAAATACGCAAAATAACAAAGATTATTTTGTATTATTTATATAATAAGTAGAGATTCGAATATTAATATGTTTATCCTATCAAAAGACTAGATGTAAAAATTCATAGGAATTGTAATAAAACTACACATAAAACATTTTATATAGTTTTTCATTTCATTCTAAATAACGGTGCGACGATAAAAATCTGTTATAAATTGCTTTATTTTCTATGCGACGATCAAAAAACAACATCAGCCATGAATAATATAAAATAGTGCCTGCATGTATCGTTAGTTTTTTTTTTCGTATCCACTCCACATATTGTATTTAAAAGAACGATGTATTTTTATAATGAAAAGTATAATTAGTTAATTTTAATTTTTAATCAATTCCTATCTGGTAATAAATATGGACAACATCACATACATTACTCAGATCCCAATGTAAGTAGATAAAGCACTTGTGTCATGGAAAATCAAAAGTAACGACGGTGCCATAAACACCAAGACCCCAAGACAACTAATGATAATCTACATCGACTCGGCCGGGAATCGAAACCGGGACATCGAAGTGGCGTACCCATGAAAACCGATGTACTCACAACTCGAGCAATGAGGTCGTCTAATAATAATTAATTGATAGTCGTCGATAAATATGATTATATTCTATTATTCTAAGGAAGCAGACGAGCTATTGTGTCATCTTCACTTTACAACTAGTAAAAAAAATTAAAACCGCTCTTCATGTCATTGTGAGATCCGTGATACCTGAAGTGTTATCACTCGTGCCTGTAATTACACTGGCTCACTTAATATTCAGTTACTAGCTGCCCCGCTGATTCGTGCGGATTTGAATAAAACAAAAATGTTATGGAATAGCCGAGGTGGCCCAATGGTTAGAACGCTTTCATCTTAACCGATAATTGCGGGTACCGCAATCACCGCTAAATGTTAAAACGCAGTTAGGGTGCGATATGGGGCAGAATTTCTTACTATCTTTAATCAAATTTTGTGTATGTGATGTGATGTCATATGATGTACGAAATATAGTTGGTCTTTTTCAAAGTTTTTTTGCTGAGTTCGATTACAGCTCTTTCGAGGGATCCTTGTAGTTTACGCCGCGTGACGTATTAAATCCGCATTTAAAGCACATGAATAGCAAAACATATGTTTTGCTATTCATGTGCTTTAATTGTGTTTATAATTCACCTCGTGCTCGGCGGTGAAGGAAGACATCGTGAGGAAACCATGTGTCTAATTTCATAGAAATTCTGCCACATATGTATTGAATGAATGAATTATTCTTTATTGCAAACCACAAACAAAACACAAAAAAAGAAAGTAACACAAAATTAATAAAATACAAAAAAAGAACTTATGGCTTATTAGCCATCTCTTCCAGACAACCCAATGTATTCCACCAACTTGCATTGGAACAGCGTGATAGAATATGTTCAACAGTGGAAAATTTACAGGCTGTTGTTGTTGTTATAATAAAGATTACAGTTTAAGGTTAGTACCATAAATATTTGTTTTACCTTACTTTCCTGTAACCGGCTCTGTTTTTTGTATAAATAAAAAATATTGTGAGTATTTAAATTACAACATATATGTGGATATCTTCTCATCTTTAAAGCATTGAAAGCCTTACGAGTGATCACACTGAGTGATCGTCTTTTACATAATCTAAAGACTGTTCAATATATCAAAGGTTGAACCGAGGTGTAGTTGGAAAAATGGAATTATACATACATCAGAAACAGCTTAGATCACCTTCGTTTCATATTCACAGAGCGGAATGCCGCGCCCCATGGAGTACGATGCTCGTATATACAACAGTTTTTTTTCTCTCTTGATATATTAAGGCATTTTCTTTCCATGATATATTATGAAGTGTCTTGTTGGATAAATAAGAGAACTTCATATTATTTAACATCCGTAGGTTGTTTTCATTTCACACTATATGTATATCTTAACTGTGAACGAATTCCCTGCTTCTTGTAGCAGAAAAATGTAATTTTTTTTATGGAGTATGTTGGTGGACGAGAATATGGGCCACGATCACCCATAGACAATGACGCTGTAAGAAATATTAACCATTCCTTACATCGTCAATGCGCCACCGACCTTGGGAACTAAGATGTTATGTCCCTTGTGCCTGTAGTTACACTGGCTCACTCACCTTTCAAACCGAAACACAACAATACTGCGTACTGTTGTTTAGCGGTAGAATATCTGATGAGTGGGTGGTACTTACCGAGGCGTGCTTGCACAAAGCCCAACCACCAAATAAAGTAATACTTAATTTAATTACTATTTCCTATACTATTATCTTAGGGATAAGAACGACTCGGTGACGGTAAGCGGCATGACTTTTTATGACGTCACGTCACCGTTGCAACTCTCTACGCTTTAATCTGTCTATGGTGCATTCAGTATATGGTAAACTTCGTTGACATAAATTATTATAACAATAAAATTAAAATACGTACATCTAATTAACAATTTCTGAAAATTCATTTATAATGGGTTGTTTGATTATAAATTATCACAGATATCATCAATTTTAATTAGTCCCATTCGATTAATGCAAATTTTTTCGCATATAAATAAAAAGTTGCAAGGAAACGAATTAATAGAAATATATAAATATCGATCGAAATTTCTTTATTAATATTTTACATAGCATACAACGCATATTCAACTCTACACCTCGTGTCCCTCTTTATAATATAAAAATAGCAATATAATTTTCCACCGTTTAATTCTTTTTTTAAAGGGGCAACTTTCCTCTTAAGTGACGTCACATAATTAAAAGAATCACATTCAAAAAAAGAACAAAGCCGAATTGTTAACCTCTTTTTTTTAAATCAGCAGAAATGCATTTGTTTTTTAATTTAATACGAGTTCTGAAGTTTATTATTCCTCGTACAAGTTACAATGACGGCCTGCATGTGTTCCTAATATTACATACCGTGGGCGTGACGTTGAATAAGTAGTGGGAATAACAAAAAGCATTTGTAAGTGTGACCTTATTTCATTATTATTTTCACTGAAGTAAAATGAAAGTTGTTAAATAAATTCTATATAATATTTCTTTGTGAGCAACTTGGATGTATTAAATATTTCCTTTGCTCTTTATACCAGAGCTCAGACAACGGCTTCTTTCACTTATCCAGCTTTTGATTATCTACAAATCCGTTAGTGTAACGGTATTAAAAACATATTGAGCCCGGATATAAGCTATCAGATTGCCACGTTTCATTGATCTGGTTAATAGAAGCATATAACATTTGAACAACTAATCTGTATTTATTATTATTATCAAAACAAATTCGCAGACATTCATACCTCATATCGTCAGTTATTCGTGCAAAAAGTTTTTATTCCGCACTATCCTGTCAGAGTTTAAAAAAGAGATTTCATGCTGAGCGCTGTCAACGCCCGTGTTTCATTAATAGTGAATCAGTGTTGCCCGCTACAAATCCCTTTTTAAAACGCTTGAGATTTTTAGTCGGTTTTAAAAAGAAGACAGTTATCACTATAGTTTTTTGTGTCACTCGATATATTTGTAAAAGAGATTTTATTATTATTAATGAAAAGGATAGTTTAGTAATATAATTCAACTAGCGACTCGCCCCGGCTTTGCACGAGTGCAATACTGATACTAAATATTCTACAAGATATATATTTTAAGAAATGTCATTATCAGGGTTTATTTACTATATTGTCCATGTAGGTATTTAATATAAAACCTTCCTCTCGAATTTATAATATTTATTAAAAAACAATCCGTTGTGTAATTTTAAAGAGCTAAACAGACATAAAAACAAACAGTGACAAGCGACTTTGTTTTATGCTATGTAATGATGATAATGATATAGCGTCACTTAAATTTATTAAATATTTACATGTAGAATATATATAGAGATAAATAATCAATAGACTCCTTCATTATTATATCAAAACAACGCTGTCACTATGAGGTGCGTGTTTTAATAAAGTTTTCAATAAAAATCTACATAATACCATGCAAATAACGCAGTTTAATTACTTCTTCGGCGTAATTGAAAACTTATAAACAATATTCTTTACTTCCTTTGGCTGACACCGACTTTAGAAATTACTTGTAACATTTTGTTTTTATTAAACTATAAGAAGTTTACATAAACTCTTTATAATCTATACTAAAATAGGTAAAATTAGTTTGTAATCATGAAACTAATGTTTAATGATTAAAATTAAAAAAAAAATCTCTGTTGCAGGCTGTTAACGCTATGAGGTATGAATTATATGTGTAGATCATATACTTTATTACCAAAGTGCAACCTGGCAAAACCGAGCAGACCGCTATCGATTGGGATGAATATCTTTTACTTGGTGGTAGGGCTTTGTGCAATCCCGTTTGGGTAGGTACCACCCACTCATCAGTTATTCTACCGCCAAATAACAGTACTCAGTATTGTTGTGTTCCGGTTTGAAGGGTGAGTGAGCCAGTGTAACTACAAGCACAAGGGACATAACATCTTAGTTCCTAAGGTTGGTGGTACATTGATGATGTAAGGAATAGTTAATATTTCTTACAGCCTATACCAAATATAAAAAAAAAAAACACTTTTCTTAATAAAAAATATCTTCGACGAATATTATACATTGAACTGATTGCTGACTGCACTGGTCCGTCCTATTAACGTGGTTTGGAATGTTTATGTTTCTACCGGAAGACACGGTATAAAACAATTAAAAAATTCCGTAGAATCAGTAATTTTACAATTAATCACACGGCATAAAAAAATCATAACTCGTCTACACGAAACGTCACACAATAAACGAGCTTGTTAAAAGTGGCCGCAACAAATTCATACGAAACACAAAAAAAAAAACCGTTTCGTGAGCTCGTTTAAACTTTTGTTAATTAAATTTACGGATTTTAATTAATTATTGTATAAAACTAAAACGCAAATTTCACTTACATTTATATTTCATAACTATAATATTATCAGCCAAGCCGTGACTTTTGAACTGTATGAACTGTGCCTCAGAAGTAATTTTGATCCAATACAACAGAAATATAAAAAAAAGCAATTGAAATAAATTCAATGTACGTGGGATTCAGTTTCAGTAAAAGCCTCTACTAATAATAATGGGGTGGTATAATTGTTATTATATCTCGTGTATGGTAGTAAAGGAAAACATTGTTACAAAACCTGTATATGTTGCGTAATTTTTGCTACATGTACAACTATATAGCAAGATATACGTACATGTATTCATGTACAATCACGGCAACTTCGAAGTGTATTCGTCTTAATTGGAAATAAGACTATTGCCCTAAAAACTACCTAAAATTATTAAAACCCCCTCTGGGCGATCTTTCCCTTTACTTCCTTTTTCTTTGTTATAATTTTAATACATATTATCTAACGTACGTTATTAAAGAATATTATTTTTAGTCTTGTAACACACGGGATCTTTTCAATTAAAAAATTATCACTGTCAGTAAATTGCTCTCGAACGTTGTTAATTTATTATTAAATAAGAGACACAATATATCTCTTATTTAATAATTCGTTCCAACCGGGTATCCCTATCTCTCAGAAATACATAGTCAGAAATATAACTAAATATTAAATATTAATCGCTAAACATTAATTAGACTATTCTATATTTAATGCAATAACATTTCAACAATTAATTCATTATTTACGAGATGTAACATATATTATACCAATATGAACATACAGGAATGAACTAAAACAATAATTGACTTTAATATTTTTTCACATTTCACTCAATGAGTTCGAATTATTTTGCTAATATATTTTTTCAAGTGAAATATATCCGTGCGAGCATGTGAAGTGTATCCTTTGCGGTGCCAACATAATCGAATCATATCCTTTAATCGGATTGGCACGTTGCATTAAGGGCCGGTAAACTTCAAAGGGAATGTTTAACCTTTTTTCGAACAATATTCTTTTAACAGTCGTTTTCCAATAATTCTTCTAATCCAATATTCAAATATTTTTTGGAAAAAAAATCGATTTACAATAAAAAACTTTATCAACGGAAGTGATAAAGGAATTTATCTCAAGATTTTAATAATTATATAATTTTTAAAATTCTCTTCCATTTATGGAGAGGGTTAGGAGCATATACCACCTCGCTGCTCTCTGCCAAATTAGACACATGCAGGTTTCTATAATAATATTGCATTGCTTTGATAACCTTTAAGGGTCATAGTCTTTAACGTCAATGAGAATACTTTCTAAAATTTAACAAAGACCTGTCAAAACTATTAAGTATAGCTTTTGGTCTGACTGATAGGTGGTAGTTTTCACCCAAACGGCTTGCAAAATTCCCACCACCGAGAAAAAGTATTTTTAAAGTAATGAAATTCGCATCTAAAGTAGGGTGAACCGCATCTAAGGGTAAAAATGAGGCCATTCGTCACTAGTTTGCTTTATACGAATCTCTTTCATTTGAGTAGCGCTTTCAGAAGCCCTATTCTCATTTAATGTATAAACTAACTAGAAAACCGGCTTCGCTTAAACTATTATTTTAATGAAAACTGAAAACGGACAATTAATAAAGTTTTTACTCTGCTTATATTTCCAATATTCATTCAAACTCGACAACAACCAAAAAAAATTAAATATTAATAAATAATAATTTACATCAAAGACTCTATATACCTCTAATTTAAATAAATATTTTTTTATCTCAAACTTTAGATCCTCGATGAAAAATCTTTTAATATTAGTTGGAAAAATTTAGCCTGTTTAAAAATTATAATGTAATGTAACATTTAATTTCTATAACAGGAAGCTATTAATATGTTAGATTTCGTTTTTCGATGTGGACATATTTTTAAAGCTGATTGTTTGTACACCAAGATTTGGTTATGTATTCCAATACCATTAACATATATGTATGTTTTCAGTTTGAATGCATATTGCTATAGTTAAGTGTATTTTAGTAACCGTAATCAAAAAAGAACTCAATATAACAAACATACAATTTATTAGTAACAGTTGAAGTAGGGTGTAATCCTGGGACCGTAGTTATACATATACTTTCTTTTCCGTAAATACTCTTTTTACACGAACTCCTTTTACTCAACTAATCTTTTTTCATAAAGAACTTATTTTTGGACAAACTCCTTTTATACATCAAATGATACAACCTTGTAAAACCAATTGATTCCGATTCAAAAATCAATGTGAGTATTCCTAGACAAAGAGCTGGAATACCATTGGTGAAGCGACATTGATATAGTCACTATCAAGTTGAGATAAACTTGATTTACAAACTCGGTTCATAGCTGACATTTTGTAATATTATTTGTCAATCGGTTTAGTCCATTAGAACCACAATCGCTTGCAGTTTGAACAAGATTTTCATGTTTGACTATTATACTGTTTAGTCGTATCGTAGTACACTGTTTAGTTATTGATCTTATGCCGGGTACTCTCAAAAGCAACCGCAAACTGTGATCTCAACAACAAACGCGTCACTCAATGTATCGAGACTAATCATTGCAGAGTATACGAGTATAGTTGTAATGTTATCATTTAAACTATTGTATTCGTAAATTTATAACGGGCACCATCCGTTACATAGCACAGATACAATAGTCTGGTGCATGTCTAAAATTAATATAAACATTTCCAAAGAATTATCTAAAAATTTTGAATTATTTTATAATATGGTGTCAATTCCCTCCTGACCTATTTAAATCACAGCCAATATCAAGGCCAATTACACAGGACGCGCGCAAGTATCGAGCTCTTGTGTTTTTGGACAAATACGTGCGCAAAAGCAGATGTACCTTCCATTCCAGTCACTCTCATAACCCTATAGAACAGTGAATCCGACATTAATGAAAAATCTGAATCAATCATAATTTGTATAATCAGCTAGATTTTCCAATACAATTACACAAGAACATTAATAATCAAGAAAACTAACGGAAACGGCGATATCAATTATAATTTAAATCGACTAAGAAATTTCAAAAATAGAATCGGTTAAAGTTGTATCTCTTGAATCTTACAAAGCTATTCGAGTTCCTTTGAAACTAGTTACAACTATGAGTAACAGTTGGAAATACGTCTTTTCAAAAAGGCCCGCAGACGCTCCTCAAGGAAATATGGCTAAGAGTATGAAATTAAATTAAAGTTAATACCGATCTTGCCTATATTGTGAGAATTTCAATCGAACAAAATTGCAGGCGTAAAGAGTCACGTGAATTCGAAGATACGTGACTACTCGTATCTGTAACACTGAATATATTATTCATATAAAAATGTACAAAATTTATTCGACGGGAAATTTAATAACATGTACATATTATAGAAATATTTTTTGTTGACGATTCATTTTGAACACCTGGTTAATTGATGATTTTTTGATAAAATGACGGATGTTCTGAGTAGACGTTTTTATTAGTCGTATTAATATGGATAATTTTGTGTTTGGATTTATAGCTCAATGCCTACGTCTCGAATATATAATTTATACGATAAAAAAATCAAAGAAATCCTTGACATTCCCAAACAACAATAAAATACTGAAGTCGTATACTATTACAATAAGCTACTAAACTTAAAGCACACATATTTAATATATTACATTGGAGCATCATATATAATTACTTAATTACCCGCTTAGGATTCAAGACCTCAAGAGCAAGGGTTACGTCAAAATGTCATACAATTCCATTTTCAAAACAATACAATGTGACTAATTATTGTTTTGCTAACCCATGTAACATTATGTCTCTTAACTTCAAGGAGTTGTGCCTTATTTATTTTAACATGTTATTAAAGGTCACGTAGCCGGAGGCTTGGGTCCTGAAGCTATCAGATGGTTAGATGGACGAGAAAAAATGTTTTCTTAAATTTGTACCATTTGTTTAGTTTGCAGTGAATATAAAAAAATGATTTGTTTTCAACATAAATATTAATTAAATGTTGTATCTCTATTTCAGGGATCATGGATAAATAGAAGAACAAATAAATATATTATATGTTACATGTATATAAGTTACGACAGTACCTATAATTCAAGATAAATAAAAATATGTTATATAAAAAACATTTTAATTTACCCCAAGCCAAAATATTGCCCTACTCGAAGACAAATTTAATTGCAGAACATCATATAAATAGGAAATATATACATAATAATAATAAAGGTTAAGAAAATTTAAAATTCGTAGCATCGGCTACACGAACTCGTAGCGCTACGACATCTGCTACGGTAACATATTTTATGAAAGCGAAGAAAATCGAGATGCAACACGTATTTTGAAAATCTTCAATAATTTCGTTTATAATTCAGATTTTGCTCGCTAACCTACCTGCAAATATCGGATAAAACTCTGCCATATGTGATCGCTACCAAACCTCACAATCCAACGAGGTGAAATAAGCTATAAATCTTTTCAGCAGTAGAAAAGCCCTTTAAGGATTTTTTTGGCAAGAAAATAGATAATGAAAGATTAAAGAAAGGTTAGTGAGTTACACAGGTGTATAATTTTTTTAGGTACATAATTTTGTTTTAAAACAACCATTTTGTTTCAATTATATTTTCGTCGCCCTGAAAGAGATGGATAGAAACTGACAATGCAGGACATATATAACATATAACTAATGCTTATACAATCAATGCGCCACCAAGCATGGAATCCTGTTACACCGAGTCATTAACCCTTAATACCAGAGGCAATGTAGACTATTTATGTTTGACGATAAAATAACAAAAGATGTGTTAGTACTATTAATTCTTCAACTTTTTCATATCCAAGTGTCTAGATCTACGTAGTACTACGTATCACACAAAGCCCTACCAACAAGTATTGCTTACAATATAGATTGAATGAATATATTAACAAATACAATGTTTTGGAGCTGTAAACGACTCCCCAAGAGATAATTCACAAAATTTATCTTTTATCTACACGAGCTTAGTCGTTCTGAAATTTCTGTAGTCGTCTTAATGATATTTGTTTATTTTCGTTTAAAAGTGTTCTTGGTTATATCGTCGAATAATCAAAGTGAGGATAAGAAATTTCTGGAAACATTAGAAAACTACATATAAGGGCTAAGGAGCTCTCTATGTTCATGGAGAAGAGTGTAATCCACGTGTTGCTTAATGGTATGATACACAGGTAAACAGCTTTTCTGACACATCCATTATTCCTTACAAGGTTTCCCTTCAACGCTTTGCCCTTTAATGTCTCATATAAATATGTATAATTATAGAACCCAGTAAATTCTTAAACAAATTACAAATGCATCATTTCTCGCAGCTGTTTATACATCCGATAGGACCATTATGGAAAAGAGTTTAAATACAATGACATTAATATTCAACGAATCGCAGGCAAACTGTTCGGGACGACATCTGCGTTAAAATATAGACTCAAATAGGGAACATTTAAATCTAGACTTCGTCAGATTTCAATGTAACCCGAGGGAATTGTTGATCTATATTAATATTATAAATGTGAAAGTAATGCTGTATACCTGTCGTTCTTTCACGACCAAACGGCTGAACCGAATTTTATGAAATTAAGCATGAAGCTAAATTGAACTCCAGGAAATAAAATAGGCTACTTTTTTGCCTAACGCATGACAAGCAACTATTACTATAAAATAAGGTGTTATCAAATAAACATTCATACTGTATGCATTTTTGTCTACAATTTCGTGTAACCACTTGAAACATCGGCAAATACAGGAATAACTGATCAAATGATTCAATTATGAAATCACTGGTTCGGAAAATTATAACGAATAAAAATACGATTACGTTTTTATTCGATTAACGATCATTCGAATATTCGTTAGCAAGACACTAGAAAAAAAATACTATTAGTATTTTATTATCTGTAGTTCAAAATACTCAAGAGTTAATGTTCACACTACATTATTAAGCGATATCTAACCAGTTATTGACATTGAAGATTATCAACCGTTTTGTTGGTAAATATTTTTCACACTTATTATATTACTAAAGTTATTTACTTGGAAAATTCGCTATTGAGTTCGGTTTATAAAAATCTTTTTTAATAATGAATTTTAGATTGAGTCTTTGAGTCCTATAGTTCAAGCTTCTAATGGTTTGTCAATTATGAAAAAATATATGCAAATGAGAGACAAATTCGGAAATGGCGAAAGGAAACTAGTATGAAACAGAATAAAATTACCATTTTAATATTTACAACGAGTAGACTCGTAGATCTGAGAAAAGCAACAATGTAGATTTACGAGATTTCCATCAAGGCATTGTATTGAAAAAGTTGCTCCTTTGTAACCCTTCGCGCTTGACGTCAAAAAAAAAAACGAAATCAGACGCTATAAAAGTACAAAAGTGACAAAACTGTGCTCTAGGTTTTAGCGGAAAACCATTCCGTGACGGAGAAATCACGGACGCGTTGAATAGAAAAAGTTTTATAAAGAATAAACTTTACACTTTAAAGCCGAAATAAAAAAATATTTACTCATTGAATTATTCATTTCATTAAGTAGTTAATAAATAGTCGTGAAAATTTAACAACGTGGCAGAAAAAACATTGCATCAAAAAAACAAAAAAAAACACGCTCAATTTATTAATTAATTATGTTAATTTTAAATGATTAAAGTAAATAAATACCTATACAGTTCTCAATATTGAGAAAGGCCTCCAACTTCTTGAGGAAAATTACGAATAAAAACAAATTAAGTACATACATGAAAACTCAGTGATACTTCCCCGATCTACGAAATAATCTTCATAGCGCTAACCTGAGATTACTGAACTAGTTTCAACTTCAGTTTATGTAACGTCACATACAGAATCATGTATACTTAAGCAAGAGGAGGCCAACGTGCTCCCTTCATCACACGGAGGATGAATATGCAAATCGTAAATCACGCCACAAGCCACTTAGCACGGTCAACATAGGTTAGCCTGCGACGCGTATCTTGCATTGACTGATCCCGTTATCTGTGGAATGGAATTTATGCAACACAGCATACAAATCTCGAATACACAATAATAAAAAAAGTCGTTAAGTAAATTAAGTGCAATTAACATTTCAATTTAATTGGTGGTAGGGCTTTGTGCAAGCCCGTCTGGGTACCACCTACTCAGATATTCTTCCGCCAAACAACAGTATTTGTTATTGCTATGTCCCGGTTTAATGGGTGAGTGAGCCTGTGTAACTACAGTCACAAGGGACATAATATTTTAGTTCACAATTTTGGTGGCGCATTGACGATAAAAGGAAATGATATTGTCTATGGGCGGTGACCACTTACCTTCAGGTGACCATATGCTCGTCCTCCAACCAATGGCATAAAAGAAATCGATTCAATTTGAAACAATTGCTCTATTTCTATAATAACTTACCGTTTTGATAAACTCCGTAACATCCTCTATGGTCTTACAAAGATATATTGGAAATGGTAAAACGATTCCAATCTTCAAATCAGGAATCGTTCCAATTACAATTGGTTCCTAATGAAAGTAATGGCGTCCGTTAAGTTTTCAGAACAAATTGTCTAACTATGCAATCAGAAAATCTTATCAAATGGTCTGTCGGAGATAGAGAACACTTTGATAGTTCCTCCTCGATCTCCAATTCTTGATTGGGCGAAAATAATTACGGGTCCGTTCCTAACTCTATCGTCTCGTCAAATTAAAAATAAATTGGATACAAATTAGTCGTATCACTGGTCCAAAAATAAATGTTTACACAAATAAATCTCATTAAAAAAAATATCGGGACGAATTTCTTCCAATCATTTCCAATTAAAAGTAGATAAGTACTTTTTCTGGAGTTTTTATTTTACAAACATTAATAAAAAAAACATAACTTTAATTATAACTCAATCAAGCATGACATTAACACATTTTGAAATCTTTACCATAACATCAATTTGTTTCATCTGAACACATTTGCAGAATATAAAACAGTCTAAGTCATTAGACATATATTTAAAAAAAACTAAACTCTTGTGATTTCATACGACATTTGACATCTGTCAAAATATAGACTAACAATACACAGATTCGTTAATAAAACTATCTCATATAAAAAGTCAACTCGCACGTGACATTGGCGAAATAATCTGTGCTCTCTTGGCACAAATAAAAGTCAAATAAAATAAAAGTTTTCAGTATTTATTCATTTATTCCAGGGAAAGCATACAGCTAATTTTCTCTTATAATTATTGACAACATTTACATGATACGGGTGCCAGGAATTTACCTAGATGATTAAATTTGTCGTTCATACGATAAGTTTACCTACTAATATTTTCTACTATTTCCCTTATTATCCAACGTTATGTAGGTCACTGTGTATTGTTTGTTTATTCTCTAAGCTCGTTTCTAACAAGTGAGTAAATATTGGATACGTTTATATATAATATAATATCACAATAGCGAAATGTGTACAGTTGAACTATTGTTCTATAAGTAACATTTGTTTCACTCCAAAATTTATTTATTTGAGAAGACCGTTTTTAATTAAAATTAATGGAGTCTAGACCTCGTGAAAGAGGTTCACGCTTGAACTTCATGCAAGTTTACCTGGGTAGGTACCACCATATATTCTACCAGAAAATGTTTATTATTATTATTGAGTTAGTTTTCTAAGGTTGGTGGTGCAGTGATAAAGGCATGATTTGTATTGTCAACAATGCCACTTACCATCAGATGGATTGACCAGTTTGCCTGCATATTTATAATTAAATCATTGATACTTCACAGTTTATAGACATTATATAAGAGCTCTAGCGGCCCTTTTCGGCTTCGTACAGGTATAAATTTTGTTTTTTCATACAAATAGCCAGACGCGGTTAGGGGACTTTGTTTAATAGTATGTAGTAACAGTGATATTGGAAGCCTGAGTTCTTCTCTGACGCTAAGAGGGTTTACGACTACATACATATATCAAGCAACCAATCTTATTATACATACAAGATTACATTACAAAACTATCCGTCAGCGGTAACATAATAAAACTATACAAACTTAGTAACCTACATAAAGTTTTATGATATACCAATCCGATGCCTTTCCGATAAATTGTCAATCTCGAATGATAAAATAACCGTGAACGTTTGAATGAAAATTTTAAAGAACTAAAATAGTATAACGCATTATTTGTGTTCTTTTTATATAAAAAAAAAAAACCTTTAAATTGAAATCGTTATCAATCATTCAATCGTTCATTTAAAAGTATGACAACATGATACGTTTTATAACTAACTTCTTCCAAGATTTGTTTTAACAGAATACTCAATAACATTCATTTGTCCCACTTAGAATTACAACCCAGGTCCTAGAAATTGTAAAACAAAAAGAAAAATAGATTATTAAAGTTATAATTTACAATCTAGGCCTATATGACCTTACATATTATTTCATCTCATACTTCTTTTGTGTAATATAAAGATCGAGAAGCGACCAACATCAATAAGTACTGGTAGGCAATACAGTCTCAAATTAAAGGTAAATTTATACAAAAATAATGGACTATGTTTTTATAAATGTCAGGATTAATATCCTTTGAGAGTAAAATGAAATAAAACAATAAAAAAATATGAATACAAAGGAACCTGAATGTACATTATTTATATTATGCCTCGACATTTACAAACAAGTAACGATAATATTATTTATAACTAGATGAACCCACGACATCGTCCGCTTGTATTTCAGTTCGTGACGAAATTCTTCAAGCACTTATACAATCCTATATATCCTAAGTAGAGGTAAAAAATAATGTTATAGGTATCAAAATTCATTAAAATCACTTTCGGTATAGGCGTGACAGCGAGACAAACAAACAGAGTTACTTGCGATTTTTTATTATCAGTAGAGTTTATTTACGTTCGGTGCAATGACCACCATGTGACTCGGCAATTGGTATCACACGTTACGTACGCGTTAATAAATTTAGAGTTAGTCCATCACTAAACACTGACCAATTGTCGCACAATTATTTCTAATTTCAGGACTCAATTTTACCTTCTTATATATTAATAGCATATGCCGATTTTTGCCCCAGTGATTACAGGACCGTAGCTGCACTGAGAAGCCGTAAAAGTGCAGAAAATATATATGTGTATAAAGAGTATTATTGATGGCATTATAAAACATTTAACATCTAGATACGCGGTAGCGTGTCAGCCAAGTTCAGGTAACAGAGCTGGCGAGTAGCACCGTGTCTAATTTTACACGAACCGTTTGGTTTAATAAAATATTGTAAATAAAGAATGTTATTTAATATATTAATAATAAATATGTCTCGTTGGACCGGTATTAATAACTGATCTATGTTCTTATATAAATAAAAGAATCTACCAACAATTTCACGTTCAAGGACGAGTAAGCTATTACAATGCCGCTGTTTTAAGACCACTTATAATCAAATAGATGTCTGTCTGCTATAAATAAAAAGGCGTATCGGCGTCAGAATTATTTTATACAAACGTGACATGAGCTCTTTTACAAATAAAGCACTCAGATTCGTCTAAAAACTTTTATACTGTTAAAAGAGTAAATAGATTTCATGTACAATATTGATTGTATTTGACTGTTGAAGGGTTCTGTACAAGCCCGTTGATGAAGATATCACTGAGAATATCAATAATTATTATATTTGCGTTTCGCTCGAAGGGGTGAGGGTTACAATCTTGTATATTAATAGCGTTAGATTTTTGTCCCAGTGATTATGGTACATAAAAAATCGGTTATGTTCTCATTTTGAAGAGCTTCCGCCGTAGATGTGCAGAGAATTAAAGATTGAAATTTACTGAATTGTTACAATTTAAAAAATAAAAAGTAATAACTGGACGATGAGAGCGATGCATCGTCTGTATAGGAAAAAAAAACAGAATTAAAGTACATTGTAATTGACAGCTTTACTTTTAACTGAGCGAATGTAAACTATATGACATTATAAATATCATTGAAATAAGGTCTCACCACTCTGGCGCCAAATAGAGATGACTTCCGTCCCATCAAAGGTTTTTCCTTCGCGGGAAACCCACTAGTATAACTAAAGGTACATAATATCTTAGCTTCAAAATTAAGTGGTGTGGTAAGGATTGGTTTACATTTCCTACGGTGCAATGTCAATAGGCACTGGTAACAATTACCATCAAAGGTGCCATTTATCATCCACTTATCTATAACCAAAACTATTGATTATTTAATAATAATAATATTTGTATTTGACTATAAGCTATAGGAAAAATTACGAGTCCAGAATCCGTTAACGTTTTAACTGAGCAAGGATATTTAAGAGCGCACTGCTCTTTGGGACCATTAAACGTTCTTGAAAGCTTACGTGCCTTATGTGTTCTCCAATCTTTTTGTACGTGTTTTAGGTAAAACTCTATTCCTGTAGAATGACTTTGCTTTTATGATTTTATTTTTCATAACTTCTATTTAAGGATTATTACGTTGATAGGTTCTGAATAATACTGAAATCTTAAGCAAAGATTTAGTTTTAATCCTGACAAGAAACATAGACATTTAACGTATACATCCATCAAACAGCAAACGATGGAATGGGCACTAATTTTTTTTTCCTAGGATGAGTAAAAGTAACCAAAGGCACAAGGGACGTAACATCTTAGTTCCTAAGGTTGGTGGCACATTGACGATGTAAGGAATAGTTAATATTTCTTACAGCGTCATTGTCTATGGGTGATGGTGACCACATACCATCAGGTGGCCCATATGTTCGTCCGCCAACATATACCATAAAAAAGCATACTTTCGAGCAGTAATTAGGCATTCGTGGACAATTTATACGTACTCTCTACTGCTATTCTTTCAAATTACATATCATATAAATAATATATCTTGTGTTTAGACAGCAAATCATCCATTGCGCACATATAAGCACAATAAAGAGGTGCTATGTATCCAGATAACACTTAACACTTGTTGTTAACACTCAGACCATAATATAAGCAAATTAGCAAATGTATTTTGACTACCTATAATACAATTATTATGTATGCGGCGATATGGAAGACTACGAACAACGGATAAGTAATAATGCCAGCTAACTAGGAGATGTATGTATAATGTTTGAATAAGTAAATGTAAACGACGCTCGACACATCCACTATCCAAAAGAAAACAAATTATATAATTCAATATATGAAGACACATTCTAAAATAGTTCTTATTGTATCATTCAATAGAGTTGAATTTGATGTAGTACAAGAAACGTAACAAACGTTATTACATTCAAATCGAGCTATCAGCGTACTGACAGGTATAGATGCTACTCGAAAATTACCGTGGAAATCAGATTTGTCACGAGTCTAAAGATGTCGAGCGGGTGAACTGAGATGACTAACTCGCTTAACAGTCTGGAGGGAAATATTTTTCTTGGGAAAGAGAGATAGAATGATAGTTTAAGTGATAACGTCATATTACAGTCGAGACGAACTACGAGATTTCAATTAACTAACTTCGTTACACAGAGCCGAGATGGTCCAATGGTTAGAACGCGTGCATCTTAAACGATGATTGCGAGTTCAAACCCACTAACTTTTCATGTGCTGAATTTGTGTTTATAATTCATCTCGTATTCGGTAGTGAAGGAAAACATTGTGAGAAAACCTACATGTGACAAATTTCAACAAAATTCGGCCACATGAGTATCCACCCACCAGCATTCGAGTAGCGTGGTGGAATATGCTCCAAAACCTCTCTACATATGGAGAGGAGATTTATACAAAAAAAGTAAATGTAAATTTGTTACATGTGTATGTGTAGTCGCTGTTTATTATTACAGCGGAAAATTGGTAAAGAACATATATTTTACTGTCTAATTAGTCATAAATGTTTATAATATTATTATTACTTTGTGTTCCGGTTGTAAACGTTAATTATCGAGGAATGCTCTACGTATATAGAAGTCACGTATGTATGATATTGTAATGAGATTAGAAATTCGATCTAATATTGCTGATTCAAAATGGCTGTCGTAATAAAAATACATTGTGAGGACATTGCGTTTGTGTCATGCGTCGGTTGCAATTCTATGTGTATTCACCAGCCAACTTTGAAGCAAATAGTATAAGCTCTAAATGTTACTCCCGTAAGAAATAAAAGGTAGATTAAGTAGTCATTATGTTCAACAGGAGAAGGTATGGAACATATTCCACCACGCTGTTCCATGTGGGTCGGTGGAATACACATGTGGCAGAATTTCTACGAAATTTGTCACAAGCAGGTTTCCTCACGATGTTTTCCTTCACCGCTGAGCACGAGATGAATTATAAAGACAAATTAAGCATATGAATCAGCGGTGCTTGACTGGGTTTGAAGCCGCGATCATCGGTTATGATGTACGCGTTCTAACCACTGGACCATCTCGACTCAATGGAATATGTTCCAAACCTTCTCCTCAAAGGGAGAGGAGGCCTATAGCCCAGCAGTGGGAATTTACAGGCTGTTGTTGTTATGTTCAACAGAAACAAAAAGTCGTCATGAAGAGCCGACACGACCCATTGGTTAAAACACGTCACATCATAACCGATAATAATTGATGATGATGTACAAGCCTAAACAAGCACCACTAAATTTTCATGTGCGTAATTTGTGTTTATAATTTATCTCTTGTCGGCGTCGAATAAAACATTGTTAAAAAACCAGCATGTGTCTAATTTCAACGGAATTGTGTCACATGTGAGTCCATCACGCCGCAATGGAGCTGCGTGGCGGAATATGCTTCGAACCTTCTCTTCAAAGATGAAATAAAAAGTACAAATTTCACATTTATAAAATTGAAACAGTATTATTGTCTAAAAAACATTTCCTGGTCGAGCTTTAAACAACCCGAGTTAACACATTCGTTAAAATAATAATTTCAAACTCCTTAATGTACAATATGATTAACCCACCTGATCTCAGATAATCTATGATATGGTTGCTATATGTTACCCATATGATGACCTTGCTGTTCAAACAGAAATAATGCAGTTGCCATATCAGATACAAAATCCCTCACTATAAATAAACATATTAATAAATAATCTATAACTGTCATCTGCTGTGTGCATCAAACATGGAAGAATACCAATAAAATCGCTGGACTTGCGTCACTGAGTGTACTTGAGGCCTTTATTAGCCTTGAAACAGTTTATTACAGACAATCACATTTTATGTTAGGTCCACGTGGCCTCACGATGTGATAATTATTGGTTTTGGCTCGTGATGCTGTCTATATTAAAATATATTAAGAGTCAATTAGAGCACGCAATTTTAACCCCTAAATTTTTAACGTTAAGACCCATTCTCGTATACGACTACAGTGGGTTTTATCATACTATTGTTTGTCGAAGAACAGATGTGTTCAAGTTTCTTCGTTGCTGTTGACATGGAAAACTGAAAGCGACAATCTCATAATGTTGGAACGCTCACTGAACGTCGTTTATAATATACAACACATTGCTATGCACAAACAAGTGTGTATGTTTGCGTGTATTCCTTGTATTTGCACTATATTCTAAAATTTACATTTGTGTGCTGAATTTTATAGAAAATGCTACGAATGCAAATGCTCTTATTACCCGACTACAGAGGGTATTTTTTTTTTTTTTTTATGGTATAGGTTGGCGGACGAGCATATGGGCCACCTGATGGTAAGTGGTCACCATCGCCCATAGACATTAACGCTGTAAGAATTATTAACTATTCCTTACATAGTCAATGTGCCACCAACCTTGGGAACTAAGATGTTATGTCCCTTGTGCCTGTAGTTACACTGGCTCACTCACCCTTCAGACCGGAACACAACAATACTGAGTACTGTTATTTAGCGGTAGAATAACTGATGAGTGGGTGGTACCTACCCAGACGGGCTTGCACAAAGCCCTACCACCAAGTAAAATATGTGATTCCGTTCATACAAATAAGAATAAAAACAACTCTACATAATTCGCACGTGTGTCTGAATGTACGTTATGAAACATTTACATGTTCCAAATATTTCACACAGGTGTCCCCTAATGAAAACCGCTATGAACTTTATATGAAATTTCACCTCTTGGCACTGATATATGTATTAATATTTTCATTATAAAATGAACATTGAAGGTAATGAACATGAAACTCTCAAACAACAGTTTAGAATATTAAGTAAACCCATAATTATTATTATTACATGTGTAACGTAAATTTTATTTATCGTGTAAAATATTACCAAATTTACAACACCAGCCTGTTAATTCCCACTGCTGGGCTAAAGGCCTCCTCTCCCTTTGAGGAGAAGGTTTGGAACATATTCCACCACGCTGTTCCAATGCGGGTTGGTGGAATACACATGTGGCAGAATTTCTATGAAATTTGTCACATGCAGGTTTCCTCACGATGTTTTCCTTCACCGCTGAGCACGAGATGAATTATAAAGACAAATTAAGCACATGAATCAGCTATGCTTGCCTGGGTTTGAACCCTTAATCATCGGTCAAGATGCACGCGATCTAACCACTGGGCCATTTAATCTAACAAATTTAGTTTTAAGTGTCATTTGAATATTTCGTTATATTATATATATTAAAATTATTTCAATGATTACAACACTTTATGTCTTAAGTTCAATTAATTACTTTAGAGATAAATTAATGCATAAAAAAATACAGCAGAAAAAAGTTCTCTAATCTTTACATATATTATAAATGTCAAAATAACTCTGTCTGTATGTCCGTCGCTTTTTCACTGTCAAACCAATGAACCGAATTTGAAGCAACTTTGAACTCAAAGGAAGGACATGATAATCAACCCACAAAGAGCATTTCTGTGGTTGAAAACTAGTATGTTAATATATCAGAATAGTTCTTAATAACCAATCTTTGAAGCAAAATAAAAATCCTCAAAGACCATTTGTTGAAAAAAACAATTGCGTGTCACAAAAAGTATATGCAATAACAGTTTATAATAACGAAGGCGACTGACTTCGGTATTGAAAAAAAGCTATACAAAGCGAGATCCGTTTCAGAGTGATGAGATCCATGACGTCACAGTCATTGTCTCGTCTCCCGCATTGTGCAAGTTCTACGGGACTCGACTCGACTGTTCAAAGGGAACAGCGACTGATAATTTCTATAAAATTCTCTTTTATCAGTCAGCATGACCGATAAACTATTACTACTAGTATTTTTATTAGAAGAAGTTTTTCGGGCTATATTTATTAAGGAAATTTTAAGGCTATATTTTAGATTGGAGGGAAAGTTATTTCGTATTTTAAATAGGCAGGTAATATTTCTTGTAAGTATAAAAATGTTTGGCTGATGAGTGATTAGGATTTTTACCTGAAACATGGCAATAATTTGTAACAAATAACGTTGCATTAAATATATAATTGATCAATATTAAACACATATATTTTTTATAAATTAATTCAATATGGAAAATATTGAACTCCGATCTATTAATTAAGCTATTATCACGAGGAGCTATTTAGTAACTATAAACGTCAATGATTAGCCATTTAATAGAATAAAGCTGGAGTGTTTCTGGTTGGACGCGCTAATCTAAGACACATACTAATTTATTCAATTGAAATACATTTTAGTTCAAACTTAAATCATCCCCAATAAACCCGATATTATTGGGGTTGGTTTATAACCGGCGACCTATATGACAGACTAATGATTTTTGATGATTTCTTTAGAAATAATTCATTAAGTTTTTGACGGCTACAGTTCAGATTCGGTCCATTGATTTGTGTCGATCTAGATGTATTTACGTCACTTTTTAAATATAACAAGAAATCTATTATGTTTTTATAGGCTTTCAGAACAGATTTGCCTGTCATGAATTAATACCTCCACAAAAAGGTAAACGTTAATCCACGAAATAAGTTACGTCACTCAAATCGGGCAAAAACCGCTTTCTTTAATAATTACGAGAAATATATTAGTCGACGTTATCCAGTTCCAAAAAGACGGATATGAAAGGTATATACAAAGCTATATAATATTTTACGTCTATAGAAATATTAACAATGTAATTAAATATTTATCTCGTATAATATAGTAAACTATCAGTGGATGAGGATTGTCTTTTCATTGTAAACTTACCTGCGGAATCAGGTAACAGTATTGTGTTGTGGCGTAATAGCAACTTACCTGAAAATATAAAAAAATACATTAATATAAATTTGCAATCTTTAAAAATCAAAGCTTATTGAAAACGAGTTAACTATACGGTAAATAGAACTGATTAAAATCGTGAGGAAAAAGTAATACGCAACCTAATTAGTATTATGTAAATTTAAAATTTCTTTCTCTTTATATTGTATTTGTAAACTTATTCTTTGTGACTTTATTAATTCACATTCATTCGATTTAATAAAATTTTTGTCATTGTAATTGAATTATTTACCGACGTTATAAATTTATATTATTGTGTCTCCTATTTAATATATAAAACATAACGAAAAACTCCGTGCAAATACAATCAAAGCAGTCGGGTGGATCACGACACCCCATCTTTTTGCAAGCTTTTATTTAATTTGCAACGTCCTTTTGTTTATTTAGGTCAAATCTTGCAAGCTGAATCAGAAACTCTTCCTCTAATCGTACGGAAAAAATGTAAATGTAATAATTTACATTGATAAACAAAAAGAAGATGTGAAATAAAAAATAGCTCTTAATGCGATATTAAGTTATTTACCAACATTAGCTAAAGACGAAGGAACTCCTCAAAAGCAAAAAGGATATTTACTTCAATATACAAGCTTATGAAGGCCTCTCTTAAATTTATTTGGGTTATGGCTCTCGTGAATTTCGCCGATTGCAAGGCGATTTTAGTAAATCTTATTACATAAATAGTTACTACGTTTAGGGTTGTCCCGAATGAATAAGAAGATAAAATATCATCATTAAAAGTTTGACTTTCTTTGTTGAGAGTAAGCCATACTCTTAACACCACCTCAAATAACAACTGACGATCAAAATATATTTTCTAAGATTTGCTAATGTATATTTCGTATATAAAATTAAGTTGAAGGCGCATTTTTTTAGCAGTTCGTATTTTTCTCGATGGATGTTTGTACAAAACCGGGCGAGCACCATTGAACCTCCATCATTCTTGATGGTCGAGGAAAAATTTTAAAGTTATCATGGCGTGTGACTAACCCACGTTAGAGCAGCAAACCAACACGTGATGAAATAAGCTCCTAATCTTTTTTTTTCTCAAAGGGAGAGCCTAACAAGCAATGGGAAATTTACAGATTTAGTTATAGTAATGACTGCCTACTTATTTAAACATAAGGATACAAATGTTTTAACAATTGATTTATACTGTGACATAATTTACCTAATTGAATGACATAGACTAAAACATTTATGAAAATATTTTTTTTATTTAAACCATGTAGATTATTATTTAGAATTATTTCTTTCGTATTTCAATTTATTCCTTTTACTATATATTCTTGTACAAAAAAAACTGTAATAAATTTCATCTCAAACGCTTGGAAATAATTGGTCTAAAAAATTCAATAACCAGCTTTGAACTACAAATATACAAAATATCTTCGACAGATATTAAATATCCTAAACCGTCATAAATCCAAAGCAATACAGTTGAATACTATCATTGAATATAAAATTTATGTATATTATGAATCAAATAAACAGACTCTGTGGTAGATTGCGGTACAACACGATCTTCATCCGCTGCGGTCGACATTGCCTGAATTGCACAAAGCGTAACCGATATTATATAAACAGCCATGTTTGGAGTTATGTACATCAAACAGATTTAACCTTGTTGAAATTGATACACATTTACAAGACAGGATAACAAGTATAACAAACGAGCGAGTGAGACATAGTAATATATCCGTCTCGTTCATCTAATAGCTAGCATATAAGCTTGCAGATGAAAAATTATTGAGATTTTTGGCCGATAAATTGTCAGTAATGACCCAATGTCTGGAATTTAGATATGTAAGCAGTGTCCATGCATAAACATATAAAGCCTTTAGTATTGTGCATCAACTCTTACTAGTCCGATCAGATTTATCCCATTGGCACTATCAGTTTAAAGGAAAATATAGACCAGTTGTGTGCACTCGTACGCCATAATATGTGTTGTGAATTTTTCTCGGGCTATTTTCCTCGTTTCGGGCCGAAATCGGTCAGGACATTATCATCTATATTATAGAACTGGCGAATCTGTATCACGAGTTACTTTCAAGAAGTTGCTCGGGCTATTTATTGAGGAAAGTTAAAGGATATACAACTACGCTGTTATTCCGAGGAGCGAGGCAGTAACTATAAAAGTCAACGAATAGCCATTTAATATAATAAACCTGGATTATATCTAGTTGAAAACGTTAATCTAAGACTTATACTACTTTTTTAAATTGAAATATGTTTTTAACTTAGATATCGCGTTTATTGGCGAAGGTTTATAGTCGGCAACCTATCTGGCAGACTTAGCAATTTTGATGATTTTTAGCAACGAGATGATTAATTTGTAAAGTCATCTGAAACTTAATCGAATACCACGGTGCCGGGTGAGCATTATTATGATTTTATATGCTTAGTTTGTATTCTTTTTTTGAATTTTCTTGTATTTGAGGAAAAGAACTCTTGGTTTATTGTATGTATTTGCCACTGATATTTTGCCACACTTGTATCCAACACCTCCTCTTGGAGTAATCTGATGGTAGATTTTTGACTATCAATAAGAAAGTGTAATCACTTCTATTTTGAATAAAGAGTTTTGACTTTGATGGAATACCTTCTAAGCCTTCTCCGTAAGCGGAGAGGCTTCTGAACTCATTGTAATTTTCAATTATGTTTTGCGTAAAAATATACAATTTTTGGAATACCATCAAATTAGAATAATAATAACTGAGCTACCAACTGCTTTCATTATCCCATTCCAATATAATTATAAATAAAATTGTTGAGTAAATCTAGTAATCAGACAGTTTATGCTAATACATTCTTATTTTACATAAGAATAAAATATATTAAATGAAGAAGAAAACTGAGCTCTTTGGGAATTTAAATATGGAACAAACACGTCAAGGTCATACCAGCCTGACCGTAAGATACTTAAATACACATTAGCAAACTCCTGACTCCGATTGACACGAATTATTATAGAGCAGTTTTGACGAAGGAAGTCATTAAATATGGATTTGGTAAGCTGTGTGCTCGGGAATCTTCGTATTTGTCTTTTCGTTGCAATTTCGTAAGATCAAGTTTGATGTGGGATATTCCAATTAAGACGATTATAATTTTCTGTATAACTTTGTTAGACGGAAATATTTCATTTGTAGGTCGTATGTTACTACTACGACAGATTATGTATGTATCTATAAATGCCCACAGCAGGGCCAAGACGAAGAAGAAGGTCAGGAGATTTGTCAGTGGATTATGAAAAAAATATTAATTTATTAAAAAATATAATTAAAATAAAAACAAGAACGAGTGCTGGCAATATCGTAGATATAAAAAATATTTTATGTTTCTATGTTGTAACAAAAAAATTGTATCATGATAGAAAAACTTTAAACGTTCAAGATTAAGGTAGTAACTTAAAGTTACAATGTAGCAATAAATACCTACTAAAACGTTTACGGCCCAACAAGGATATAAAAAAAATTATAGCTAAACCCACAAAATAATAAAATCTATTTTAACTGAAGTCCCACGTCGGGCGTCACAAGAGATTCTTAACGTATGTTTTATTTTACAATTAATTAATGGAAATAATATATTTCAAATCGTGGTATTTTGAATTTTAATTCATAAATTATAATATTTTATATTCAATTAGTAATATATAGTTCTTCTAAATTTTTGTTAAATCACCATTTCGAGTTAAGATTGTATAGTTCAAATAACAAAATAAATTCGTGTAAAATTAAATATTGTGTTAATAACGGCAAATAAAATAGGCTTAACAATAATACGAAAAACAAAATCAATACAAGAATCCGAACGGTAAACGTACTTGAAAAAAAGTCTAAAACGGCAATCAAGCAACAGTAACAAAGGATACCTACGTGCCTAACGCGGCCAATTTCAGGTTTTATCTCACAAGAGCAGCCGAGCTTCGTACTTACGCATTTTGATTTGAGTGCTTGGTAATACAATGGAAATAAATGTTTCACCTTTATTTAATATTACAAAATTTTATCGCACAGTCAGAGTATGAAAACCTTCGTCAGTTTTCAAATTCATTCTTTTATCAAGTCATCAATTCTTTGTACGTTTTTAATCTAAAGAACTAAACTGACAACTGCAACACATAAAATGAAACATACATGGTAGTACAAAATAAAACAATGTGAACAGCTTATATAGACGTAAATCTTAATTAATAAACACTTTTAAAAAATATATATGACAAAACGTCCAAAAGTTAAATAAGGTTTTTTATTTCTTATATACTGGCGACGTCAGTTCATACGACTTCTATGGTATATCGTAGAACACATGACATCGAAAAATATATCGAGGGAAAGATATCACGAAAGTGAACGACTAGACTTATATTTTGACGAAGCTGTGCCCGCGACCTTGTACGCGTTTGAATTTAACAATAAAAATATTATTTAGCCTAAGTTATTCCTTATTATATTAGTTATCTATCAGTCAGTCCCGTCAAAATCAGTCTAGCCGTTCCAGAGATTAGCCGGAAAAAACAGACTCTCTTATTATATATTACATTATATGTATAGATATCATAATGAATAACGAGCTGATGATTAACTCCTCGTTATATATATACTGTCGTTTACAAGTACGGATAAATTATAGAGTTAAGCGAAATTAAAAAGTTAGTATCGATTTTATTCGGCAAGATCTCGATAAAATAAATAAATAAAATTCAATGGAAAACGGACTAATACATTTGTGGTCGCAATTAACATATAGAGCGACTTCTGTGAAAGGTTCAGGTTAAAATAACAATTGCGAACAAAGCAATTGGTATTAGTTAAAATAAATTACCTTTTAACAACAGTGGAAATAAACAACGTAAAATTGAAAGTAAGACTCTACTGTATGATTATTTAACGTGTTTCATTATTGAAATAAAATAAAGTGCCTTAGTAGTCTACTGCCTAATTTATGGCTAGAAATCACAGGATAGGACGATAAAAAGTTATCATATTTATCTGTAAAACAACTTTTAGTTACAACTTTTTGGGTTTGAACATTCACACTGCTCTGGCAAAAAATACCTAAACTCTTTCCGTTTAGATTGCCAACCATTAATGTTAACTATATAGGTCCTACGTAGTTGTTTGGTCACTCTTAAAATTGGATGCTGGGACCGATCAGGTCGACAGAGTTATATAAATAAATGCCCTATAAAGTATCTTTTGTCGATCTCTCATACTTCTTGTTAAGCTGCCTAATCACAAAATGCACGTGATTATTATATTGAATGTAGTCGACATTATGGAATCGTAAATCGACTTTTAAGTAGTCTAATATTTTTCATTTCATGTTAATTAAGAGAATTCTAAAATATATTTATAATAACCAATTATTCTTATTATTTTTAGTGCATATTAATTTGTTTTGAAATAGTGTTTGAAGTCGGTTTGTTCGTAATTTTTTTTGTTTATCTAATAATTATATTTTAATTTGATAAATATTGAGATCAAACATTTTACAAAAAATAATCATTTATGTACAAAAACTTTATTAATGTACGAAGTAGTCACAAACCTATATGCTAACAAAAAATTAACTTCTAGCTTAGAATTTAAGCAGTCTATAATTCTAACGGCATTAACAACAAAGATATTATCAACGCTATAAACTCAAACAATAAACTCGGAGCAAGGTCAGAAACCACAGCATCGTGGTAAGGATATAACGTCGCTTTTACTTCAGGTACACAAGAAACTGTAAACTTGATACGAAATTTCTAATTTTCTTCGAATTTCTCAGAAATCCATTAACTAAATAATAAAGTTGCTTTAATACAATCGCGTGATCTTGAATCAGGTATTAAATCTAGATGTTTTTATTATAGTATCTAAATAACTGAATCTTGTAGAATCGGACTGAGTAGGCATTGTGCAATCCTGTCTGAATAGGCACCACCCCTAATCACATATTCCAGCAGCAATGTTTAATATAAGGAAGTAATCCTGTTTTAAAGGTGAGTGAGTTAGTGTAACATTTCAGGATCATGTTTTCATTAAAACCGAGCAGAGTTGGGTCGGATACATAGTAGAATATGTATAAAGACTTCGATCTCCGTGTTCGAGTTGTGTTTACAACGGATTCATATGTATGCCACTCCGAGGTCCCGGGTTCGAAACCCGGCCAAATCGATGTCGAAAAAGTTTTCTATATTGTCTTGGGTATGGATATTTGTGTTAGCGTCGTTAGGTCAGATTTTCCATGACACAAGTGCTTCAGCTGTAACATTGGCATCAATTGGCACAATTATTATTATTTATTAAATTTCCTAATCAATTGCATCATTTAACACAATTGTTTCATGATCAGCAATAGGATAATGTATTATCTAGTTTTCAAAACTATAGTAACAGTAACAGTAACAGCCTGTACATTTCCCACTGCTGAGATAAGGCCTCCTCTTCCATTGAGGAGAGGGTTTGGAACATATTCCACCACGCTGTTCCAATGCGGGTTGGTGGAATACACATGTGGCAGAATTTCTATGAAATTTGCCACATGCAGGTTTCCTCACGATGTTTTCCTTCACCGCTGAGTACGAGATGAATTATAAAGACAAATTAAGCACGTGAATCAGCGGTGCTTGCCTGGGTTTGAACCCGCAATCATCGGTTAAGATGCACGCGTTCTAACCACTGGGCCATCTCGACTCTACCTATAGACGCCGTCGAATCTCTAATTTTAATACATAGAAAACAACTCGATGTACAACCTTTGTTATCACTATAAATCAGACGCTATTAAACAATATGACGAACCTCATACGATATAAACATAGATCTACTTAAAATGTACATTATATTTAACTAACCTAATTGTAGCTTCGAATTGAATTCACCAAAACTTTAATTTGTACAAATAGTTTACCATCAATTAACGCTTCATTGGTCGAATTTAAATGTTTTTTATCTACATTGTTGTGTATCGATGTTGATTATTCTCTTTGTACTGAAAAGGTTAGAGCTGAGGGTAGTGCAATTTAAATTCTAAGATAACTTCTAGTCCGGGCGGAATAAGAATGGATAAGTTAGGGATATCGAACTTGCTGTGTTGGTTTTATTTCCATATCGACGCCGATTGTGATCCAATTTCAATACGTAATTGTTTATTGGGTATTGAAAACAATTCGACATAGATTGAGTACATTTTGATACCAGTGAATAACTTTATTGGAATCAATAACATGTACTTTAATATCAAGAGCCGAGGTGGCCCAGTGGTTGGAACGCAGGCATCTTAACCGATGATTCCGGGTTCAAAACCTAGGCATGCACCACTTATATTCATGTGCTTAATTTTTGTTTATTAATTATAAGAATTAATTAATAAATTCATCTCATGCTAGGCGGTGAAGGAAAACATCGTGAACCTGCATGTGACGAATTTCATTGAAATTACGCCACATGTGTATTCCACCAACCTGCTTTGGAACAGCGTGGTGGAATATGTTCAAAAACCTTCTCCTCAAAAAGGGAAAGGAGGCCTCTTATCCCAGCACTATGAAATTTACAGGCTGTTGTTCTTGTTGTTGTAATATCAAAGCGAGGAAAAAGTAAAATAATAATTTAAAAAAAAAAAGAATAGTTCATAGTCGTTTGTCATTTATTTTTAATGAAAGCAATACTGACTTTACATCAGATACAGGGCACGATGAATGAGTGCTTAATGGAAGAATCGAGAATCATGAGTGCAAACGAGCTTCAATAGCTTGACATTGATATTCCATCTTTGTTAACCGCGAATCAATTAAAACTGATACAAATGATTGGGAGATAGAATTACAAGAATATATCTATACATAAAACAAAACATAGTAACGCTGTCTGTAACTGATTCATGACCAAAGCACTGAATGAGTAACAGACAGGCTCGCTAAATTTTTTATACGTAAAATCTGATTATTTATCATACCCCAAAACGCAAGCGAGACCGCGTCCAAAAACATATATATTGTAGTTATATGTAAAGCGTATACATTGTACCCATATCTAAGAAAATTAATCAGACAGAGTTAATATGGAATTGGCTACAATTAAAGTTAATATATGTAGAGAAGGAGTTCAAAATGGTATGTATAGACAAATTAAATCAATTAAAATAACATTACACCCTTCTATGCCTTTCATACACATATGCTCATGCTGTCACTGACAGCACACCTCGTGTCGAAGTTAAAAATCAATGACGATTTTATAACATTTTTTTCAATTCCTCTAATGCTTCAAAATTAAATTAAGCCTGTAATATTTACCAGACTTGATCTGTGTCTTCTCTATCACACGTAAAACTAGCGAAATAATCTGTTCCTGTTTGAAATAAATAAAAGTAAGAAGAAACAATTTTTTAACGATAAATTACATTGATTGGTTTATATTTTGTTGGCAATGGACGACAATCGAAATTTGACCAATGAGCGACCTGGTAATAATAAATCTTCGTTTTCCAGAGTCCACTAAAATAAGTCGATTTCTTGGCGCTGTTGTCGTCATGCAATGCCAGACATTGACCGTTTATTTAATTATTATTATTAAATCATTTTAATAAAATTTTAATAAATATGTAGTTTGGAGGCTTACCTACCCAAAGACAACTGAATTTTGAAATTAATTGTTGACAAAACGTAATTTAAAGCTTCGAGAATAGAGAATAATACATTTTAAGTAATTAAGAAAGCCACTGTGACTTTTATTTGTTTGTGATTTTTTTATTTTATTATATACTATCGACCCGCTTGGCTTCGCACGGGTGCATTGCTGATACTAAATATAGTAAAGGATGACTCAATTATCATTGTTTCAAGTGCACAATATAGTAAAAATTGTCCACTTACTATATACAAAAACCTTCCTCTCGAATTATTATATCTAATGAAAAATCGTCATCGCAACAAAGTTCGTTGCGTAATTTTACAGATCTAAACATACATAGAGACGGACAGCGGTAAGCGACTTTGTTTTATACTATGTGTATGTAATGATAATGATACGTTTGTTTTGTGAGTGCATAATATTGGTGCGTTTTTGTTTTGCTATGTTGTATGTATTCCAAGAATTTATCATGAAAGTGCGTAGTAATTAAACGCTTAAAGTACATCATATATAGTTATCGGTGTTAGCAGCAATTACAGCCAGATCATTATTATAATGTCGAAACTTTGCCAAAACACAGCACCGATAATTATTTCCCGTTTTCTTGTAACAACAAATTGTTTCAATCACACGAATTACATAGAAGCGTTTCGAGAAATCGGCAAATATTGTTGCAAGAACATTCAATGTTAGTTATCAGTCACATTCGAAAATACACTTCATATTGCATTTATAATTTAAATCTTGTGACATTCGAAGCGAGATACGTAAGTTATGAGACATAGATTTATGATAACGGTCGGATTAAACTCTAAAATATAATCATTATTTATATTCACTTATATTATAATTTTAACTAGCGGCTCGTCCTGGCTTCGGACGGGTGGACATAAGTTATTTTTCACACTACTAGGACTTATCCAATCCAATCCATCAGCCCATTTCCGTCCACTGCTGGACATAGGCCTCTCCAATTGCACGCCACTGAGATAGTTCTTGGGCTATTCGCATCCAGCTCCTGCCAGCCGTCTTGCGTAAATCGTCACTCCACCGTGCCCGAGGACGACTAGTTTCAGATTGTTTACTTTGTATGCACAGACCGCAGAAATTTTGATCAAAAAATAGACTAGATAGATTAAAAACTAATACACCATAAATGAACATAGAATTATATCCGAAGATGGTAGCATTTACGAAGTTACTTATAAATTTATAAAAATATTAGTTATATTTTTATAATTTTTTTAACATAAGAATTAATAACATTAAATGCTTAAATATATACAAATCTGAACTAAAACTAGTTGCTGTATAAATCTTGACCGCGTGGAATGGTGGCAAGAATGCTAGCAGCATTTCCCCGCTGAATCGCAATTCCAAATTTGAAATAATAAATCGATTCTTTCGATCACTTTTATTTTTTGTTACAAAATGTATTTAATGCTATTCTATTCGCGTACGTTTGGCTTTTACAATGAAATGGAAAATTCCAGTCACATATTCGTGTAATGATTTAATGATCATTTCGCTACTAAATTTAAATATTATAGATTTAGATAAGGGGTTCTATACAACTAACGATGCTTGTTATTTAAACATTTCGTTTTTAAGCTGATATAACCTTTTTGCATAGTATTCAATTATTCTAAGACATAGACATTAATAAAATGCTTTTCTATTCCTATTACAGTCTATTCCAACTGCTGTAGAACAAAATCCAAATAAACATTTGATATAGAATTGTCCAATATAATTGGTATTCTTAATTAAATTAATTATTTAATTAAGAATACCAATGATATTGCGTCAATCTTAATTCAATAATCTATGACATTCATTATGGACGTTTAAATTATGAAAGTAAAATTAAAGTGGATACTAGTTAAGTACAATCTAAAATATAAAGACATTAATTAAAAACTTAGTAATGTACTATACCTATACTGCTTTTAGGAAATCGTATGAAATACGTAAATCTATATAGGAGTTTGTTTATCTTTATTACTTCTACGAATTTGAATAGACCATATAAGGGTATACCAATAAGGTTCTATATGAAAACAGTTTATAAATCTATAATTAAAAATAAGAACCACGTATATTATTATTAAGTCAAATGTAGATATCAGCCCTACTCACCTCTATAGCGTTTCAGTGTGAGATTAATTCAATGACTCCACTAACGTATTAATATCCTAATTTACAAACGTATAAAATGAACAACTACATATTTATTAGACGTAATAATGTATTCCACCACCACTATGTAAACAAATTAAATAAGAGAAATATATATACATATATGATAAACTGGACAAACCTAGCAATTTTTTCCGCTGAATTAAAAAGCGCTTGAAGTTTACGAACTGCAGCGCCATCTTACATCGAATTGACAACTACCTTGGTCGAGTAATGTGTACACCGGTTTTCATGTAGAAAGAGTTCATTAGTTCTCATGTTGTCTTGGGTCTGGGTGTTTGTAGTACCGTCGTTACTTCAGATTTTCCATAACACACGTGCTTTAGCTACTTACATTGGGATCAGAGTAATCCAATAAGAGTTCAATATTTATTTATTTGTATTTATTATTTATGAAACAATATGATAGTCCAATAAATGCTCCGTTGAGCCAACCTATCGACGGTTAAATATGAGATTGACGCGACATCGACGTCATAAACACGGGATGACTATCCAGTGCAACAGCCAGTTGTTAACACATTATCTTAATACGTTTATCTCAATAAAACACGAACAGATTATTAAGTATATAAATAACGTTACGCATTGTTTCGGTCTATTACATTTCGAGTCGGTGCCATAAAACCGACCATAAATATTCGCGTACCGAACATATTTCTAACAACAAAGCAGAGTTGATATGAAATTGTAATGCGCTATGAATTTCTAATGTATATATAAAATAAGACATAGCCCACCGGCTTAGTAAGCTGAAGTGGCAGTGGGCTGGTCATATTTGTCGTAGAACCGACAACCGTTGGGGAAAACGTGTTCTAGAGTGGAGACCGCGTCTCGGCAAACGTAGTGTAGGACGTCCTCAGGCACGGTGGAGTGACGGTATACGCAAGGCGGCAGGCAGGAGCTGGATGCGAGTAGCCGTAGGAGAAAGACCACAGTGGCGTGCGCTTGGAGAGGCCTATATCCAGCAGTGAACAAAAACGGGCTGATAATGATGATGATGATGATATAAAATAAGAAGTAATAGTCGGTAAATGTACCAGCACTGAACAAAAGCCTGTTCTCTTCTGAAGAAGGCTTTAGCTTATTACGATTAAAGCGAAGCCAGAAGATAACTACTCACTTTGAATTAGTGCTTAATAATAAATAATAATAATAACAACCTGCAAATTTCCCACGGCTGGGCAAAGGCCTCCCCTCCCCCCTCTGAGAAGGTAAGGAGCATGTTCCACCACGCTGCGCCAATGAGGGTTGGTGGATTCACATGTGGCTGAATTTTGTTATGAATGTTAAAATAAGACACATTCAGATTTCCTCGCAATGTTTTCCTTCAACGCCATCGTCTCCTTTATAACCTCCTTTCTGAATTAATGCCTACTTCCCCTTAAGAAACACTAAAATAGTGGGCATTTTTACCTGTTATATTGCCTGTAACCAGATCACTTCGCTGAGCAAATGAAAAATCACAGAACAAAGGAATTCAATATAATAATAGCCTATATCCACCTACGGACGATTTCATTGGTCAGTCTCATAAGTTTAGTTATTTTTACGGCCAAAGAACAGTCTCATAATCAATAGAATTTTTCATAGACATACAGCTACTTAAAAGTCTCTTAAACTAAATCGTATTACAACTGAGAACCTAATTAAATTAGGACTTAAGAGATAAGAAAAATCTTTCCCGTTCAGTATACATTACAGCTAATTAAAAACTTGCATTTTAATGATGTTTAACAAAGTTCTTCAAATGGAAAATTTTAACTGACTTAAAAGAAAAATCTGCTATTTTATGGCCGCCTCATTTCTAAACCGATTTGGATTAATTTGTTTGCTATACTTTTCAGTTAAATTTTAACAAAAATTACCACGGACGGCTTAAAAATTGAGGCTTAATTTTAGTTGTTTGACGACCTCCGTGGTCGAGGGGGGTGTACATCGGTTTCATGGGTACGCGAATGTAGATTACCATTAGTTTTCTATTTTGTCTTGGGTCTGGGTATTTACCGTCGTTACTTCTGATTTCCATAACACAAGTGCTTCTTACATTGGGATCAGAGTAATGTATGTGATGTTGTCTCATATTCATTTATTTAGTTGTGGTCTAATTTTTTTAGAGTGTTTGAATTCATTTTCTTTTTCTTAAAATATTCCATTTTGTTACTCTAGGTAAAGTTTCCCATCATTTAAAAAATATAGTGTTTGTAAATATTTTAGAATACTACGACTTACGTAAGTCCTGTATTATAAATGATATATAATACAGCTGTCTAGACCAGCGTATGGCAATACCATGATTGCCTAACATAATTACAGTCACAATTGTCGTCTACCTGTCATTTATTATTAAATTTTATTTATATTCGTTATATCTCTACATAGTATGAAACAAAGTCGTCAACTGCTGTCTACCCCTATGTATGTTCTATACATTCTTTAAAATTACAAATCGCATTTTGATACGGTTTTTATTAATAAATAGAATGATTCGAGAGGAAGGAGAGAAGGATTTTTGTAACACATGGACAATATACTAAAGAAACAACTGATAATTTTAGACATGTCTAATGTGACGTAAATAAAAATATTCTATAGTATACTTAGTATCAGTATTACACCCGCGCGAAGCCTTAGCAGTTCGCGGTTTAAATACATTTCCTTTTTTTTAATGACATGATAAATATCTCATCTTAGAAAGACTTCGAAATATAAGGTCAAATAATTTTAAATTATATAGACAATTGATCCAGGATCGTTGGCGATTTTCCAGCTTAATCTTTTTAAGTTGGAGACTATGAGATCTGTTCGGAATATTTATAGTATTAAATGTTATTAAAAAATTTGAAAGAGAATCGTCGTCAAATAGCCCTGAGCCGTGTGTCCCAACGGCTATACTTGACACTTAAGAATTGAATCGAAGATTGCGCATTCGAACCCAGGAAAGCACCTTAGTTTTCAAACGTGTTATTTGTGTATGTAATTTTCGCGTTCAACACTGAAGGAAAACATCGTAAGTAAGCCTTTAAGTATCTAATTTCGCTGAAATTTTCCCACATTCATCAACCAACATTATAAACATACACGATGCAGCAGTGTAACATTGCCACTATATGTTTCCCTGCTAAGAACTCTTTTGCTCAAGAAATCCTTTTTTCAAGATTCGATAAGATTCACTAAGCTAGTAATTAGCAACCTTTATATAGGTACGAAAATAGCTGATATTTAACATTCCTTTTCATCAGTCTTCGTAAAAACGCTATACGTATTCACCATAATGAGATACTAAACCTTTTTGAAAAGCATCAATATAATAACATCATTGCTAATAATAAAGATTGAAGAAGAAATGGTAATTATACGAAATGTAAAATGTTTACGGCACTTTGGTTTTAATAACATTTATATAAGGTCCCAATATAATTAAGGCAAACTGCTGGAAATTGCGTAGGACGAGTTTCATTACTGTACTGACATGCCCTTTACAAAAAATGTAAATAGGTACGGTTAGAAGGTAACTTTACGAGTATGGGGGCGTGGAACTTTCGACTACTCGAACATAAGATTATATTGGTTGAGGTCGACTGAGAGCTAATTGATAAATATTTATAAGAAAACCACTCTACACTTTATTTTTAAGTCTTAATATCTCTATCGATGTAAAATTTCAGGTTCGATCCTTTCTTCATCGTCATACCAACTGCTAACCCTTGCGCTTATTTGGTGGAAAAGTCGGAACATTTACTATTTATCAGTGATTTGCTTGAATAACTGATACCGTATTATTTCAAACCATTGATCAATATTTGATTAATGAAGAGCCGAGATGGCTGAGTTGTTGGCAAGCAAAAGTTTTGATGTGCTCAATTTGCGTTTATGGTCAGTCTAGGAGACAGTTAAGAAAATAGTCGTGAGGAATCTTCCTAGTCTTCGATGAAAATATAGCAAATACAATAAAGCGTATAGGAATAGAATCGGGAATAGGCAACGACGGAACATTCTCCTCGAGAAGCACCCTAGTCAATTAAAGAAAAATTTACTGTTTAATTTTTGTTAAAGTTAATTGAATTTAAATCAGTCGTAAAAATTAACAGACAAATACAATTCTTGACAAATAATAATAAAAATAGATGGGTTGGGATAGGTGGATTGGCAATTGGACCACCATGGTAAGTTTTCACCACTAGTTAAGAAATTTTAAGGATTCTCTACGTGCCCTTGCGCCACTAACTAGATAACTTAGATTTTATGCCCCTTGGTGCTTGGTACCTGGCATACTCATCCTTCAAACTGGAACTCTTCAATCCAGAGTATTACTACTTGGTGGTAGATTATGAAAAGTAGGTAGTAAGTACCCACACCGATTTGAAACGAAAAAGCCCTACCGCCACGTAATTTCATTCAGCCACGCCCCTTGTGAATAAACTAGTATTCTTAGAAATAATCTTTAACTTAAAGGGACTTGGAAATAATAATCTACAGCCTAATTTAATAAATAACCTCAAGGTTTACTCTGTACCTACTTGTTAATTTCAAACAAACAATGTAGGTATGTTTGAGTTTGTTCTTCACACAAATTAAACATTCATGGATGTTAGAAATGTATTCGTTACGTATAATATGTTAAGTAAGAACATTTTATTTACTTCATACCTACAACTAATTTCTTATATTTTTTTCCAGATATGAAAAGAACATGAAAGTTTCATTTTTTAAATTTTTATATCGAATTATTTGAAACATCTTATAAGAGAAACGTGGCACTCTTGACTGCCTCTTATTTTATTGGCAGACCCTGATAGTAAGTGGTCACCATTACCCATAGACAATGACGCTGTAAGAAATATTAACTATTGCTTAAATCGTCAATGCGCCACCAACCTTGGGAACTAAGATATTATATCCCTTGCGCCTGTGGTTACACTGGCTCACTCACCCTTCAAACCGGAACACAACAATGATGTGTGATGATGATGACTGATGAGTGGTTGGTACCTACATAGACGGGCTTGCACAAAACCCTACCACAATGAAATTCTTGTCGAAGTATTTCTTTGAAACTCAGGTCGGGCTGATAAAAAGTATAAGGTTGCTTCTCCTCGGAATCGCAATGTAAGCAGTGTGTTGGTTCATGTGCCTCGGAAACCACATAAAGCCATTGGTCGAGCGCCTGAACTCTTTACGATCGTATTAAATATTACGTCACATTGAAAAGCGAGAGCGAAATAATTACCAGTGCACTTGTGTGTTAAGCACAGACTTGTGCATTGTTGCATTGTGCACACACGGACACATACGTTATTCTTAGTTCTATTGTATCCCTTATATCACAGCAACAGTGGCAAAAATCCTCCACTCCCTTTGAGGAGAAGGTTTGGAACATATTCCACCACGCTGTTCCAATGCGGGTTGGTTCTATGAAATTCTATGAAATTTGTCACATTCAGGTTTCCTCACGATGTTTTCTTTCACCGCTGAGCACGAGATGAATTATAAAGACAAATTAAGCGCATGAATCAGCGGTGCTTGCCTGGATTTGAACCCGCAATCATCGGTTAAGATGCACGCGTTCTAACCACTGGGCCATCTCGACTTAGCTGTCACTATTGTATAGTACGATACAAATAAGATGTAGCTTCGGCAAAATTCGTATAACCGATCACATCCGAACTACTTACTACTCTTAGTATAACATCTTATAATAGACTTTTAAAATTCAAATTTCGAAGTATTTTCACGTTGCCAATTTTGAAGTAGTTTTAAGAGATCATTATGTGTTTACATTTACGAGTAGTCATTAAAATATAAAAAAAGTCATTTTTGAAAAAATACTATTCAATTTTAAGAATTTGAATATAGCGACTAAACAAGGCTGACGAGGCAATCTGGTAAAAACACTAATCATACTAATAGCTTCCGCTAACTAGGATATACACTTACATTATTATACATATATACATATCTTTTTATTCACCCATACTTTTACAAATATAATTTTCATTCGGATTTTAAATATTTAATTATGACATTCACGCAAGCTCTGTTTGTTGCTTTTAATATAAGTAATTAAAATAATTAATAATATTACAAAGATGTATTTATCATATTCTCTATAGGTAAATATTAACTCTTGGTATTATTTTGGTTCGGATTGAAGGGTGAGTGAGTCAGTCAGGACCAAGGGATGTGATGTGTGTGTGTGTTTGTGTGTGTGTGCCTGTGTGTGGGCGTGTGTGTACGCGTGTGCGTTTGTATGAGGAACAATCAATACTTCTTTAATTACCAATATCAAACAATAAAGACTACTTAGCATAAGATGTTCCATTCACCAGTCCCCTACTGATATAATTTACTTAATGTTCCATATCAAGTCAGTTCATTTCGTTAAGTAGGAAAGAAGGTTTCTTTGATAATTCTTTACTAGAAAAAACGGTCAATTCACATTAATGTGACAAGGTTCTTAATCTAAATACTTCAATAATGTATTGGACTCTTATCACGTCAAATCAATAATATCCGGTGAATACATTTAAGAAACGACTTGCTTTATTTACAGATAATAGAATCGTCTACGAGTCGTTATTCAGAATCTACTATTGGTATGTTTCTTATTGGTCTGGTATATGAGTAACGTATTAATATATGTTCCCTGTTCGCGGGTACTAACGTCTCACCATAAATTCCACCAATACTCAGTACTGTTGTATTCCGATTTAAAATCGAATTCAACCATTATTACATGAGTCGATGGCTCTAACATTTTAGTACCCATCGATAGCATCACATTTATTTTAATAACAATACTTATAACTTGTAAAATAAGAAAAAGTGTTACATGCCAGTATTAAATGCTATAACATATAAAATAATATTAATTACAGTTTTACAAATTATTGATCAATTAATTACAATAATAATTGTATATAATAAAGAAAATTCAATAGCCCCTGCTATATTAACAATACGCAATAATAATGTGATATAAATTATGATATAAAATCAAATGTCATAACACCGTATTGAAGGCTAAGGTTACTCTCGTAACACTTGTGACCACTTAATAACAGGTCTGGATTTGCCAGTCCGTTCTTTCAAATATCAAAATGATAAATTCTGTTGTTTCAATTAAAAAAACGACAAAAATCAAAATAAACTTTATTCAAGTGGGATTTTACAAGCACTTTTGAATCGTCATTTAACAATTAAGTGAAGCTACCACCGGTTCGGAAAGTAGATTTTACTGAGAAGAACCGGCAAGAAACTCAGTAGTTACTCTTTTTCAACATTTGAAAAAATACAGTCATGTTAGTTAATACACTTTAAACATCAATTAATTATACAAATCTACTATCCGTTAAAGAATCGAATATAGTTACCGCCTTTTATTGATCCACTCATTTTGTAACGATTATATTATTGCATATAAAATAATAGTAGTCGCCCGCAGCTTTGCTCGCGTTTTAGTGACAGCCTATGTTCTTTTGTTGGAGTTTAAAGACATACCAGATTTTATCAAATTCGGTTTAACGGTTTTGTCGTGAAAGAGCAACAGATAGACAAACAGTGTTACTTTCACATTTATAATATTAATATAGAAATATCGATAAGTATTAACAATTTAAAATCTATACGAAGCATAAACTAGTTAAATAGACCATATTGTTACGATCTCACACAGCTGATAAGTTAGCATTCGTATGCAAGCCGACAAGCCAATACCATATGTATTGTCTAAATAACCGCCCACGTCACGACGAAGTGACGTGCGGCGGTGACGAGAACAAGATTTCGCAATATATTTCTTTAAGAAAAACATTGAATTGTTTAAAAAAAATATGTTTATCGATAGTGTAAACAATCTAGGAATCCCTCAAGTAATTCAAATCTATACCAATATTATAAATTCGAAATAAACTATGTCTATATATCTGTTGCCATTTTGCTGAGTTTAATGAAATTTGGTACGAAGCAAGCATGGAATTTTCGACCATCCTCTAAAACACGAGCGAAGCCGTGGACGACACATAGTATAACAAATCATTTTCGTGATTTGCTATAAATTAAAACTTCCGTAATTCCCATACACTAGTCATATTTGATATTGACAGTGACATTTTTTTACTAACGTATAATTTAAGCAAATGGAATATTAAATGATACGCAACATGCAGAAACCATACGCACGAAACGCGCCTCTTACATAATGAAGTATCAACTATTATAATTAAAAGTCAATGTCATAACATTTTAAGGTTTTTTGTCTCTTACAATTGACCATGAGATCTTTAATTGTAGTGGCTGATGAAAATAGCACGATGCGATTTTGAGCTATGTATTATCTTTCAACACACAGATTTTAATCATAAATTATTAGTTTCTTTAAATAAGTTTATTTTCAGAACATTATTTTTCTTTAAATGTCACTTTCAATAAAATCAGCAAACAGATTTATTAAAATTCTAAACCGCTGAGGTTTTATCTCCTTTCAACAAAAACAAATTTTGCAAATCTACTGTAAACAGAATCAAAAGGTTACAAATATAGTTTATTCATTAAACACAAAGGTAAAAAATTGAGAATTAAATATTATATAAAAAAGAAAATAAATTACAGGGCGTTATATTTTAATAGCGTTGGCGTGAATTAAAAAATATTTTCGTATACAATACATTAGTTTATAATGCAAAACTCGTTTATATAAGCAAATAACACACACCCAACAACACGAGAATCATCCAAGTGTCGTCCTGTCGAGGAAACCAAACAGAGGAAGCGCCACCGGTTAGACAATCAACTAAGATGTACGAGAAAATGGGACATACCCCTTCACTACGTTTTATGAAATCACGATATCATAACGACAATATACTTGTTCTTCAAATATAGCTATTAGAATACAGTCCTAATATATTAAACAAGACATAAGAAACGAAAACCAATTTTCCATAAAAAGGATCAACGACTTTTTTTGGTCACATTTTTAAAAATGTCTTCAGTAATTCACAGTGGCTTCGATTATTTGAATTAACATTAATACATACTACTACACATATTTACGATAATGGTACGTTTAACATTGTGTAATAAGAGGAAACACCTAACACATACATCTGGCGTTTTTGTTCGTATCATAGATCTTAACGCGTATAAAATCCTCAATTTGTACATAAGTGAAATAATAACGATATACATATATGTAACTATAACGACAAACAATGGTCCTGTCAATTATCGTCGTAACGCGTATGTTATTAAGATCTCATAACCCAAAATATTTTGTGTTGACATTGGCCTTATTTACTAATACAACTTGAGTCACGAAACGATTGTTCAAACATCTGCATTGTTTGCTTTATTCACGTTCATATTAATTGCAGAGACAATAGAGAGAAATGAAGACGGCATTAAAATAGAGCACCGGTTTTTCTGGTCGCTTCTAGAAACTAACGACACAATATTTATAGTACCGTTTTGCAATATTATACATTCTATAATTCAAGTCTCCAAAATTCTCGTAACATACCGTTTTGTGGACTGTTTAAAATTTGTCGCAATTTCAAACTTTGTAGCGACGACTTAGTAGAAATATGTTCTTACATTTGTAAGTGGCAGTAAAATACAATAATAGCCTAACTATTTGAATTGTTTAATAAATTATTTTTAAAGTGAACAATTTGTACAATTTTCTTCGAAACTCAATTACATTTAATCTCTACATTTTTTAATAACGACAAAGGGACGGTCTCTTATTTTTTCGGTAATAGTTAGGTATTCCATTTAAGGTTTCGCGACGAGTGCGAAAGGATCGAATGAAGATACCCTTAGTTCTTTTCTATACACAGAGTATACAAAATTTCACCATGATAGACTGATAAGTTAAGGAATGATAGCATAACAAACAAACTCACACAACACACTCACACTTACACTCACACATTTGAAATTCTAAACTTTAACGGTAAAAATAAGCAAAAAGGTTACGTAAATAAAATTCTATTTGAATTTGTCAAGTATAGGCGTATTACATTCCGACTCGATACATGGGAGGCCACTTTAATAGTTAATCTATGTCCATCAAGCAAGCTGGGTGATTGATTGATTTCCATCACACCGGCGAAGTCATTCGAACACTATTAAATGTACACATTAATTCACTTAAGGAAATCTTGTCTGGTAACTAGATGTATATACTTTTGAGACCTTCGTCTATATTGACGGGAATTTATTTTATTAGCCAATATTGATGCGTATTATTTACTGGTCTACTAGGGGTTAAAACAAATTCTGATAATTAACACTAAAGGTTCAGTTCAATCACAAATAAAATTGAAAATTGAACATCGGTATGTTTTGGAAAGTGACATTACACTTGGATAATAAATATTTGGTTATCAAAGCAAAAATGTGTCCAAAAATACAGTAATCAAATTTAATAAAACCAAACTGAAACAAAGAAACGTAAGCTCGTTAGTAGTAGTCTTTTAAGACGACGCATATAAGACCTAACCAATTAGAATCGAGTCGTTTGTGTTATAAGAGCTAACCAATGACAATCAAGGCGTTTAATGAGCTTCAAAAATTCAATAATAGTCATTACTCTAACTGACTATTATGCCAGTTATCACTCAAATTCAATTACAGGATATCATCAATTATTATTGCACCTGGTGTAGGACTAAGCGCGTCAGTGATTGATTAGGTTAGATTCTCACTTCAATTTCAAAACTTAACTTAGATAGAGGAGTTTTAAAATAAGAAAACTTTAAAACGAGCAACAAAATTTATACAATCCATCTTATAGGTTGCTTAAAAGGTTTTTTTTGTAAGGGAAGAAATTCTCCCAAACAATGCTCAAAACCCTAGTTATTTTTTTCGACGAATAATTTTCTGCCTAGTCATCACTCGAATGAAGTTTTAGCAGAAGTAAATAGAAATATACGAATGATTTAAAAACTGGCAATTGTACAACAAAGACAATTACGAAACTTTGATTTTATTAATCTTTGCAATTTTTTAAAAGAACATCCTTAAGATCCAAGCTAAGTAAGAGGGTATAGTACGACACAACTTAGATGGAGATAGGCAAAATTCGTAAAACCGATATCGCTATCCCAAATTATCAATAATTATTTCTTATGCGAATATGACCTTAACACAAACGTAATAACTTGTAATATCATATGACCCAATATATTCTTAAATTTGACACGTCGGTTTACATGCACTTGCTTTCTCGGGTTGAATTGAAGCTTGAATCTATAGCGTCGAATTGAGCGATAGGGAGCTATTTCTATTGGTCGTATAAATCGGCAGTAATCGGTTTTATTAAATTACCGATACTACATCTAAGTTGTGTCGAACTATAATATTAACAAACGTTGCAAATAAACGATAGGCATCATTAAACTCTTGATGTAATTAAAAGCCGTAAAGAAGACTGTAACTGAAGAAAAGATTAATATCCCTATCCTCTAGCGAGCATGGTGATTAAATCAACCAACAAATTGTTGGTTGAAATTTAAAGCGGATCTCCAATTTAGAGAGAGGCGCGATGGCCTAGTTGGTTAGAACGCGTGCATCTTAACCAATGATGACGGGTTCAAACCCAGGCACCACTGAATATTCATGTGCTTAATTTGTGTTTATAATTCATCTCGTGCTCGGCGGTGAAGGAAACCTGCACGTGTCTAATTTCATAGAAATTCTGCCACATGTGTATTCCACCAACCCGTATTGGAACGGCGTGGTGAATATGTTCCAAACCTTCTCCTCAAAGGGAGAGAAGACCTTAGCCCAGCAGTGGGATTTTTACAGGCTGCTGTTGGTGTCGCTCCAATTCGTCAGATCTTATCAGAAAACAACCATTCATAATTCTACAAATATTTTTTATATTTTTTTATAGGTAAACATGTTAATTAAAGTATCCATTACTTAAGGCTATATTGAAAAAGAATGAACACGCTCATTAAACTAATTCAAAATTAAGAAATAAGGATAATCTTATTACCGATGTAAAAGTAGGAGGAAAATTACATCCATCCGACGAGAGAGCAAATAAATGAATTTGTTATTCATGATTTAATTTCAGCTTTTACATGCTAATTATTTTCTATTAGCCTCGAGGCGGATTTTTACCTTATGTTTGTATTTAATGACTTGTTTTATTTATTTGATTTAGAGCAAAAAGTTTTTATTTCAGCGTATAGAACACAAAATTAAATTGAAAAATAGAAATAGTATTAGGAATTTTATTTTGGGTTTTTCTCTGCGTCGATTTAAAAGACGATGTTACATTAAATTCAATTTTATCACAACTCAATTAAGACAGGAAACCTGGCCAAAGTATTCTCATGACGAATTAGCGTCTTCCCGATTACAAAATACTGATTTTTCACCATACAAAACAGAAGAGCTGTATTAAGTATTTACTTACTAAGTATTAATAATACTGCTGTTGAACGGTACCATAATTACTGATTGGGCAGTTCTACACGAGGACAAAGCCTGGTACTTAATCTATGGGGAAACACAGATCTATTTTACCATTTTATCTGAATGCTCTCGTACTCGTATGAATCTCAAACTATTCCAATTTAAATAAAAAGCACCAAGTTATACTTAATATAAAAATAACCCAACATTGATTACTCACGTTTAATTAGTTTCACCAATCGCAGCGTGAATGGGTACAAATTAAACGCAATGAAATATTACCTTTATTTATATTGGTTTAAGATCTTAATTTCTTTAAATCGTACTTGAATGGTCTAAGCGAACGTGGAAATTCGATGATTCAGACAACACGGTAATTCCGACTCGCTTCTGTAAGTAATCTAGTTTTTATGTGCATTAAGATACTACAATATATTTCATCTAGTATGTATTAAAAATATGTATATGTACATACTAGTGGTTGTCCGCGGCTTTGCTAGCTTTCAGGGTGTTGGTTGTCATGTGTTAGGTAAAAAAGTAACCACAGTCCGTCCTTGGAATTCAAGTTTGCAACATACGAAATTTCATTAAAATCGGTTCAGCGGTTTGGTTGTGAAAGAGCGACAGAAAGAGTTACTTTCACATTTATAATATAGAAATAATATGCATGTGTGAACTAAGCTATCAATACTTATTTGTTTTGTAATTATTATTCCTTTATTTTAATAATGTTTTGGTAAGTCTTTCGAACAATTTTTGTTTAAGATAAGAACCATGACGGTTAACACAAATTACCGTCACAAATCAAAAAACATAATCAATTCTTTTTCATAAATGTATATATTATTGTTACTGAAATCAATATTTTTGGCAATATCAAATATGATAAAATATTTGTAATCTTAATCCTTTTCGGCCATAATTATTGGTACACGTAAAGTCAATTAAACTTAAGGGCAAGGCTTTCTGCGAGCCCGCCTGGGCAGTTACTACCCACTTATGATATATTCTACTACCAAACAGTAGTGTTTTGATTCGAAGGGAGTGAGCGAGTATAACTACAGGCACAAGGGACATTACATCTAAGTTCCCAAGGTTAATGACACATAGACGATATAAGGATTACTTAATTTCTTTACTGCTCCAATATCTATGGGCACCGATTATCATCAGAAGGCCAATTTATCCGGCCTGTTATAAAAAAATCAAAGCTATTGTTTATAAAAGTGCAATAACATAATAATATTTACAAGGTTATTAAAATTTAATTGAATATTATGCTGACATTTTTACATAGTAAAAAACAAATTCGCATACCGCTGTGTGTCCTGTCCTGTATATATGCTTAAATCTTTAATAATACATAACGGATTTTGATGCTTCTTTAGAAAGATTGGTTCAAGAGAAAGGTTTATATGTATAATACATACACATATTGTGTATTGTGTACATTATTATGTATTAGAGTAACAATGATATTTTAGAGGTTTTAAAGTAATGTCTTAAATAAACAAATTATTAATATCAGCATTGAACACGTGCGAAACCGGAGGGGTCGCTAGTTCACTTATAAATTAAATGCAACTGCCATTTTTATTGTTCTTTATCATTGTAAAATTCGTACATACTTCGGTACTCTACATAAAATATATGAGAGATGCGTACGTTAATTTCAAATTAAATAATAGACAGTAAACGTACAACTTATGCAAGTATGTAATTAATAATGTAGTTTAATAATTATATTATTACCTTTAGCCTTGGTCTGATGATAAACCTGCTTTGGCTTCATTTGGTCATAGAATGATGTTTCTATGAATATATCTTATATATTTTTGTCATTTCACCTGCAAGGCTTGGGCATAAACGTTGCATTCGATTAATTACTTTGTCAGTAAAAATTAAAAACAAAAGTAAATGAACTGCAAATATACAAACTGCTTTGTTTTGTTTCATGTTACAAAGACTGGCATGTGACAAACACAGGCTTCTTTTTAATCAACGTCAATAAAGAAAGATCTGTTTTTGCTTCGTATTTAATCAACTGGTCTTAACTACATGTATGCATTGATAACATTATCTGTAAGATTTTGGTACGACACGTTTCGGAATCTTAAAAGCACATTACCAGAAGCCTCAGTGTAAATAAAAGTAATATGTTTAATGTATAAATGTTTTAATATAATAAATAAAAATTAATCGATTGTGTAATGACAGGCAAAAGAAGGTAACGACGGCATTTTGATTTGTTCTTTTTTTAAACTCGTTTATTTTTTTTTTTGTTTAGTTTAAATACGTAATTACAAAGCCGTTTTAAAAAAATATTTATTGTTTAGGTGTCGTTTAAATTTGAATACAAGTATAGTTAATTTTTGTTAAAGTTTTATATTATTGAATTATAGTTTAATCAGTTAAAATAATATAATATGTTATCTGTTGTAGTCGTATGCGTAAAACGTATTGTAACTTTATACATTCGCTCGTTAAAATACAATTTGTTAGGTGGCACAAAGGATAGAGCTAAAATTGGCCGATATTCAGTAGGTCAAGGACTTCGTATAGGAATCGTTGAATGACGTAGGTCAATGGCTTAATTGATTTTTGTTTTTTGGCTGTATTAGGCTAGACTTTGTTATTATAATTTATAAAAACATAAAATGAAAAAAAAAGTTACTTCCGCCGATTGGTGTTTCAATATTTTTTTTTCGAACTGAAACTTTGACTGAAAAAAAAATCGATTGCTACTCCCTTAACTTTTTTATAAATATCTTGATCTTGAATTAAGTTAATTACAAAATAATAAATTTATTTTGTGATTAACTTAATTCAAGAATATAAAATGTGTAATTTTTAGTGAGTTATTTTTTTTTTTATTTGAGTAAAATAAAATACTGTATGTATAGGGAACAATGCTTTTTATTCATTTAAATATAAAACATACAAAAGTTGATAATTCTGCTATTGGACACTCATATGTATCTAATACTATAAAGTTATATTTCAATTGCTTTCATTTTTATAAATATGAAAAAATATATCGACAAGAGATAGTTTTGGCTACCAGACCCTTAATGTTCTTTACGTCCCAATAAAGAAAAAAAATATATTTTGACGATTAACCAGGAAAATCTATGAAATGATTATATTTTTAGAAAAAATAATCACATCGTATATTACATGAGTTATAAAACAAATGACTTATTTTGGTCTATTAATTAAATTTCATTCATTATACAGAGAACAACTGGCCAGTCTTAGGAAAATTAAAAGTAAAATATGACATGTAACAAAAAAGTTTTTTATTAGATAAAAAAGTAATATTTAGCAGATCTTTGTACCTTTTGCTTCTATGGTAATGTTTTACTGAGTTATTATCTTAAATACATATATTTCTAGTTAGAATATAACTCCAATAAGAAAATAAAATAATTATTATGATGGTTAAGGTTGGTGTAATTTCAATTTGTATTCATTTTCATTTAAATTAAGTGACAAATATAATTTTCAACATTTAAGGAGTCAAAGTTCTTTTATTATATTCAAACTTACATAGTTAATATCAGTAACAGATTTTTAATTTGACAATATGTAGAGCATTCAAATAAGAAAGAAAATTAAAAATACAGGCATTTAAAAATTAACATATATAAACAATATAATAACATTTACAAAAAAAAACAGGTCTATTAAAGCTAATTAAATATATTGCGGCAAAACTCGTCCGTAACGACGTCAATTAATTATTATCATTGTCAAACAATTTTACCTTAATGGTTTTAATAATAAATTTCGCATGCAGATGTTATTTAGCAGCACTAACATCATAATACCGTAATCTAGTGTTATCATGAGGAAACCGCGCGTTCATCCGACGCGCCTTCGCATTGTAAACATTGACTATTTATAATTCCCATCAATGTTCGAAAGTCTAACCAATACATTAAAATACAAACTCACCATATAAAGTCCTTGCAGTGTGAGCAAAACGTTGGCTGCTTGAAGAACCTCGGCATAAACTTGTGGTCTTTCACCAGGTAAACATTCTTCTTCTTCAGGGCACCCTTGCGGCCACGGAGCCGCATTCCCTGCGATATTTTGACATCACCATCATCACAATTATTATCCTCGTCCGCCATGGTGAATCGCTCGCGATTATTCACCGGTGCAGTCGGAAATAATTATTATCTCACAAGAATCCGCTAGGATACGCGACCCGTACGAGCGAACCACCGTTCTCAACCGAACGTCATCGCGCTTTGACAGCCTGAACAGATGGACCTCTCAAGTGTCATTGTCAACCTCGAATGTCAAATACAATTATATTTCAATGTTGCCAAATCAGGATCCATGAGGCTTCAGTTTCTGATTTAGCGATACAGTGAAATAGTAATTGAAAATAGGACCTAGTCTTGATTTCGCATATATATAAATGAAATTTTAACGAGAAAATTTTTTATCAGTCCCACTAGCTAAATTAAATACACAGTTAATTCAGGTGGACCCTATTTTATCAAATATCTTATAATATCATTAAAATGTAATGTTTTTGACAGTTTTATTTAGAGATAATGAACAAAGTGAATAACATGTTGTTTTTTTCATCAGTTTTTTTAACATTACTGTTTCATGACTACCATAATAGCACTACTAATTCTGATAGTCATGAAACAGTCATCAATCATCTTTTAAAAATTAAGAAATGTAAAACCAAGAATATTTACATTTCCCATTTATTTTATATTTTTTATTTTTCAATACATATTATATCGATACTTAAGAACATGTAACTTTTATGAATTCATTTCAATAAAAAATATTCGTTGAATATTTATAGTCATTTGTATAACTTTTTTATATAATCTTTATTAACATAAGAATTAACAACATTAAATGCTTAAATATATATATACAAATATGAACTATAAACTAGTTACTGTATAAATCTTGACCGCGTGGAATGGTGGCAAGAATGCTTGTATAACTTAACATTTTAAACAACTCTTCTAACACAAAATATAAAAATACAATAATTAATTTATATAATCATTTTAATCATTTACTAACAATCTGTGAGCTAAAATTACATTTAAAATAAATGACCTTACAATATTAGTTTTATAAGAATCCGAACGCATCTCACATCTAATTTTATACAGCTGTACGTGATTGGACAGTGGGCGCTGCCGATGTTTCGCATTCTTGTTTTAAGTTTTAACTTTGGCATTGACTTTTGATAAAGTTGTCAACCGACAGATGGTCGTTATTTAAAATTTTAGCATCGTCGTTTCAATGTCTGAAAACTGTTGAGAATTTTAAGTTGTAATTAGAAAAATATATTTATAAATGAGAGTGAAATGTGATTAATGTTTATATCTTAAGTATATTTTGTGTTATTTTGCGACCAAAATCAAGATATTTCGCCAAAAATGAGTACCGACAATTCAGATACGGGTGCAGGCATCGCCCTCTCTTTAGTTGCCCAATTCGACGATATAAATCGGTTAAATAGTGTTTTAAACGATGGAGCATCGGAAGAATGTAAGTATATTTATAAATATCTATGTTATTCGAAAGATTTAGGTATGATGTGTAGTACATTTAAAAAAGGCGGTATGTCCAAATAACGCTTTTATGATGTCAGCTTATTTCATACGCTTTCGTCTAAAGTTGATAAATACTTATATTTACTGAGATAAATATCATATATCAAATTATATAATTATAAATATCATATATTATTATATTCAAAACAAAAAAAAAAAAAATATTTTGACCCCCCTGTGTGATGTGTGTATATTATGATAAAAGGATATTCAAAGTCAATAATAATTCAATTTTGGACCATTTACCGTCTAATTATGTTTAAAGTGTTGTAATATAAAAAGAAATGTTAACATGTATCTATTTTTATTTCAAATGTTTTACAGGTTTTCTGGCATTTGTTAAGCAAATGGAATGGGTTCGCACTCAATGGGCGTCAGCTGAAGCAGAGGCTGCCCGACTTCAAACCGAACTAGACGAGGCTTTGAGAACATTGGCAAAATGGGAAGCTAAGTTTGCTCATGTGCGAAAGCTCTTGGATGGAGAGAAAAGGGAAAGAAACATAGTCATGAAGAAATATAATGAATTGGTGAGCTTAAAACTGATTTTCTTAAAACACTTTAATTCAACATTACCCATTGTCCTCCTGCTTTTCTTTACCCCAATTTCCTTCCATATTTCTCACTTGGATGTCATTTCACAAGTAAAATTCTTTCTAACCATATGTTCTGTCACACAATATTAGAATATATTTAATTCAATATTATTATAATATTTTTTATTTGTTTGTATTGTTTAATCAGAATGTTACATTTATTGTTTTATTATCGGCTAATGGTCATATCAATGAGGAGTAGCTCCTTAGTGCTTCGTGATTCACCCTACATCCATTCTGAGAGACAGACAAAATACTATTATTCTGAGATATCTTATCTCTGAGAATGGAGGTAAAGAGCTTATAGACCGTCAGTAAACAAGTAATTGGTCTATAATTTTTAGGATCCGTTGCACTACCTGACTTAATATTATTTATTAACAAATAGTATGACTAAACTTTTATCTACAGATATAAATATTTAAGGATGTTAGTATATATAATGCTTTGTTACAGAGCAAGCTACTCGATATGGCCAGAGACTTGCTCTTCAATGACAATAGAGCTAAATTGAATAATGAAACACTGCAAAAGTTAGCTTTTCTCAATGGGACTGCACAACAAGATCATAATGCTAAATTGAGTGGAGTACCAGAGCTTAATTCTACCGGTAATTATTATAAAATAAGTTATTATTATGAGTAATTGATATTTCTTAAAAATTCTGTTTCAAGTCTTATCAAAGTATATTTTCTAGTTCTAAATAAAGGATTAAGTTGTTGACTATGGGATTAGTAATACAATAATTCTTTATGTATTAAATTTAGTTCTCAAAAGTGTAAACATTGGATGTTGTGTATACTTATGGATAGTTTAGCTGATCAATTTAACATTATACAAAAGTCTAATATCAATCTTTAAAGCATACATGTTTGATTTATTCTTTATTGCTGCTTTGTATAAAAGGTAGGCTTAATGATCAGAGCACTTCACCAGCTAACCTTATAAGTACTCTCATTCTGTTTCACATGGTTATAACTACATACATGCTATAAAAATATATCTTAAAACAATGAAACAAAAATAGTTCTTTAATAATATAGATTTGAAAAGTAAAATCAAAATCAAAACCTAAGTATATTAAACAGATGTATCCTCTAGCTGGAACTTATTAGCCCCTAGTCATTAGTCACTAGAAATATTTCGTTTTAACGGAATAAATAACTATTATTACAGAATGAATTATGTGTTACAGGTACATTGTTATCAGAGATGTCATACTCTCGCTCTGAAGATGATCTCGACTTATCGCTAGCATCAACTCGCCGTTCCTGGGTACAACGTGGTGGATGGACCGCGAGAGAGAACCCTCCCGCCAATAAGAAACGTCGCTCTTCTACATCATCTGCGACTAAGGTACATAATTTTTTTTTTTTTTTACTATGAGACAACATCACATACATTACTCTGATCCCAATGTAAGTATCTGAAGCACTTATGTTATGGAAATCAGAAGTAACGACGGTACCACAAACACTCAGACCCAAGACAACATAGAAAAATAATGGTAATCTACATCGACTCGGCCGGGAATCGAACCCGGGACCTCAGAGTGGCGTACCCATGAAAACCGGTTTACACACCACTCGACCACGGAGGTCGTCAAATTATTATTTTATTATTATATAACGTTATTATTAAAATCCCTATTTCTCAATTCTCTGGACTACCTTGAGTTCTCCTGTAATGCTGTATTTGATGTTTGTGTGTCAAAATATTATATATCTGTTTGTTTTCTAAGACGGTTGAGCTGCAAGGTGGTAAGGTGCTGGCCACCGCCACTACTACCTTGACGCTTGAGCGTGCTCCCACTACACATGACCTCAAACCACCGCAGAACTTCGTAAGTAAAATACTCACATATATTCATGACTTGGATCAATTTCAAATGTACTTAGTGATAGGGTTTTGAATATCTATAATATAATATCTATATCTATAATATCTGAGTAGGGTAGCACCACAAATCACAACACTCAGTATTGTCGTGTTCTCATTTGATTTGTCATAGTGCTAATATCAATAAGTAATGCTAACCACTGACCATCGGGAACCAACCTGCCTATCATAAATAAACTTTAAAAAAAAACTACATTAAACTAGATTCGTTCCTTCAGATTTAACTGAAATAGAAACTACATAATACATACTAAATTCACAATACTTTACGCATAAATAGTAATAAAACACATCTTTTATGAAAAGGTACAATTAACTAGCGGATAGATATAGGTAACATAATGTATGGTCAGGGTAATATTATTGCAATGTTTCTAGCAACCAATATCAGAAAGCAGTGATGAGGGTCCCCCAGCACGGAAATCAGCTACTCGTCTCTCCGGTCGCAGTGTGCCCAAGCAAGAGTGTACGCCTTCAGCCCCACCGATTAGTGGTAAATACTAATTAAGAGATCTTATAAAACATAACCCATAAGTTCAACTAGTGCAAAAGATTTGTAATTATAGAGAGTATGTCCATATGATTTGATGCTGATTCTATCTATACTACAGAATTTGTTTATTTACAATATCACATCACAGAAACTTTTAAAAGTGTTTCTTTACTACATTGTCCATGTATTAGATACTAAAACTTTCCTCTCAAATCACTGTATCTATTAAACAAGAATGGCATCAAAATCCGTTGCGTAATTTTAAAAATTTCAACATGTATAGGGACAGACAGCCGTAAGCGACTTTGTTTTATACTATGTTATGATGATGTACCCATAGAGGACTGCCAGTACATTGTCTTAACGATAAATATTATTTGACGACCTCCGTGGTCGAGTGGTGTGTACACCGGTTTTCATGGGTACGCCACTCTGAGGTCCCGGGTTCGATTCTCGGCCGAGTCGATGTAGATTACCATTAGTTTTCTATCTTGTCTTGGGTCTGGGTGTTTGTGGTACCGTCATTACTTCTGATTTCCATAACACAAGTGCTTTAGCTACTTACATTGGGATCAGAGTAATGTATGTGATGTTGTCTCATATTTATTTATTTATTATATATTTTTTTAGAATCTGAAAGTGCACCAGACACCCCCCGAGCACCGCCCCAGCGCACACCTTCAGTGGTCTCGGCTGCCTATGGTGGTTCTCCTCGAGTGAGACCGAGGCAACACAACTTTGTTGCAAAGAACTTTTATAAGCGAGAAACTTGTGGACCTTGTGGGAAAACGTAAGACTATTATAATACATTATTTTTTTTCAATGTCTTTTTAAAATATTTTATTAATATTTTCTTATATGAGAGAACAATAGAAAAATTAACAAAATTTTACATAAAATTAATAAATAATCAATGATATCCATATTGATTTGCGAAAATATTCTATTTAAATTTCGACGAACAACATATTATATTGAAATAAAACTAGCTATAACGGATTTGAATCGCGTATATTAATTATTTTTAACATCCCGACGTTTCGAGCACTTTACCCGTGACCACGAACGCTGTAAAGTTCTCGAAACGTGGGGTAACGTTAATATACGCGATTCAAATCCGTTATAGCTAGTTTTATTTCAATGTGTAATCGCGAAAATTTAAGACAACATAACATGTTATATTATATAGAATAGTGTAGAATAACACTGTGAATGTTTTCCATTGTGATTAAAATATAATTGATATGCAGAATCAAGTTCGCGAAGGTGGGCGTCAAGTGCGAGCAGTGCCGTGCGCAGGCGCACCCCGAGTGTCGCTCGCTGTTGCCGCTGCCCTGCGTGCCGCCCGGCCGCGCCCACAGTGCGCAGGTGAGCCCGCTGTGTATATACACCCGCTAGAGAGCCCTCCACCACACCACCACAACAGCCTGTAAATTCCCACTGCTGGGCTAAAGGCCTCCTCTCCCTTTGAGGAGAAGGTTGGGAACATATTCCACCACGCTGTTCCAATGCGGGTTGGTGGAATACACATGTGGCAGAATTTCTATGAAATTTGTCACATGCAGGTTTCCTCACGATGTTTTCCTTCACCGCTGAGCACAAGATGAATTATAAAGACAAATTAAGCACATGAATCAACGGTGCTTGCCTGGGTTTGAACCCGCAATCATCGGCTAAGATGCGCGCGTTCTTACCACTGGGCCGTCTCGACTCTAGAGAGCCCTGTTAAATATTAATTAGAAAGACGACCTCCATGGTCGAGTGGTGTGTACACCGGTTTTCATGGGTACGCCACTCTGAGGTCCCGGGTTCGATTCCCGGCCGAGTCGATGTAGATAACCATTAGTTTTCTATTTTGTCTCGGGTCTGGGTGTTTGTGGTACCGTCGTTACTTCTGATTACCATAACACAAGTGCATCAGCTACTTACATTGGGATCAGAGTAATGTATGTGATGTTGTCTCATATTATATTATATTATATAATTAAGAATCACTAATGGCAAGTAATTGTATTAATTTAATTAACAGGAAGGCAGTATAGCCGACTTTGCTCCGTCTACACCTCCCATGGTGCCTGCGCTGTTGGTACACTGCATCAACGAAGTGGAGAAGAGAGGTTTGAACGAGCGCGGCATATACCGCATCAGTGCGGTAGAGAAAGATGTTAAACGACTAAAGGTAATATATTTTTGGAAACAGTTTCAGTTTATTTTACTATTCGTAACCTATCTTTCAACGGTAGTATCTAACGTTGTCTAATGGCTCGATATAAGATTCCAAATCCTAAGGTAATAAAAAAATAAGTATGTAGATAAATTCTAGTCCAAAGTTTACAAAATCAAAATAAACTTTATTCAAGTAGGCTTTTATAAGCACTTTTGAATCGTCATTTTACAATTAAGTGAAGCTACCACCGGTTCGGAAAGTAGATTCTACCGAGAAGAACCGGCAAGAAACTCAGTAGTTACTCTTTTTTAACATTTAAAAAATACAACGTCATGTTAATTAAATACAATTATTTCAATTAATGTATCCTGCTTGGAAGTCAACAGGTATTAACTCCACGCTTTTTTATCATCTACAAAATCTTGTATCGAATAGTATGCTTTTTCCACCAATGTATTTTTAACAAACGATTTGAATTTACTAAACGGCAAAGTTAAAAATTTTTGCGGAATTTTATTATAGAAACGGATACCTTGCCCCAAGAAGGACCTTGCTACAAATTGGAAATGTGTACATTCCCGTGCCTCTGATGAACATAAAGCCATTAGTCCTGCGTCTGAACTCTTTCATGTAATTGTCGGATTTGCCGTCACATCGGATTATGAGAATTAGGGAATAAAGATTGCCTCTGTAGTTATACTCATACTTGTTCATTAAGATGTCCTACATAACTGCCTGGTCTCCCTTGAGCTACCGTCCCCGAAATCGGTCAGGACGAGATTAATTAAGAGATAAAATAAATTTTCTTTTATTTATTTTATTTAGTCATTACTTTGATTGTATAAAGAAAATTATTTCAAATTAACAATGCCTAACTATCCAATAGGAACGCTTCCTCCGCGGTTGTGGTTCACCCCAACTGTCAACTGAAGATATCCACATAGTCTGCGGATGCATCAAGGACTTTTTAAGATCACTCCGAGAGCCTCTTGTGTCAAGTGCTCTCTGGACTGACTTCATGGATGCCGCCAAGCTATCAGAACCCACAGATGCGACTGCATCAGTCGTGCAGGCGGTGAGCCAACTGCCTCAGCCCAATCGGGACACGTTGGCTTTCTTAGTGCTACATTTGCAAAAGTAAGTTTTGAAATACCTCTCTTATAGTTCTCTTGCCGCCTCATAAAAAATATACAAATCAATATCAACAACAACAACCTGTAAATTCCCACTGCTGGGCTAAAGGCCTCCTCTCGCTTTGAGGAGAAAGTTTGGAATACACATGTGGCAGAATTTCTATAAAATTTGTCACATGCAGGTTTCCTCACAATGTTTTCCTTCCCTGCTGAGCACGAGATGAATTATAACTACAAATTAAGCACATGAATCAGCGATGCTTGCGTGCTTGAACCCGCGATCATCGGTTAAGATGCACGCGTTCTAACCACTGGGCCATCTCGACTCAATTTTATCAATAATCAATGGAAAGAAATGTCATATCTTTGTATGAATGAATAAATATTTTTTATCACTTAAAATTTATTGACATCAGCTATAATTGTAGACCTATTAATCTTCAGAGTAGCCGAAAGCCCTGATTGCGAAATGGGTATAGACAACTTGGCGAAGATCTTCGGTCCGACCGTCGTCGGCTACGGTATGATGACTCAGGCTGCAGAGATGTACACAGCCACCACGCAAATGGTCAACGTGAGTATTGATAAATAAATAAATAAATATGAGACAACATCACATACATTACTCTGATCCCAATGTAAGTAGCTGAAGCACTTGTGTTATGGAACATCAGAAGTAACGATACCACAAACACCCAGACCCAAGACAACATATAAAACTAATGGTAATCTATATCGACTCGGCCGGGAATCGAACCCGGGACCTCAGAGTGGCGTACCCATGAAAACCGGTGTACACACCACTCGACCATGGAGGTCGTCAAATTTGGTCGTCGTTGATAGAGTTACGAAATGTGTTATGAGTTTGCCTACTAATCTATAGAATCAAAAGAAGTTATCATTATGAAGTCCAGTTATAAAATCATTTTTGGAAGTATTTGTTTGGAACTTTTGTACATGATATTCAGTTCAATATAGCGAGAATATCTGGCAGGAAACTTAAATAACTTATATATCATTCATCTTATAGTCCATTCCAATGACAGAAGGATACATTCAAAACATACCGTATTTTTCAATATCACAGGTGTTTTGTTGATAATTCTGCTATATGATTAACTACAAACAGTTCTTGATTTATATATCTTCATTTGTAATACAACAACATTTCACTAAACTACATAAATCCACCATAATTTCACTTCCAAAGTAACGAAAACAGTTTTGTCGACATTCAAGACGCCATTTTTCGATGACGAACATTTAAAATAGAGGCCTCGACCAAGGATGTTCGCTAAACGAATGTAGACTGAATGAATTTATACAGATAAAAAATATATTATTTTAGTTTTAAGATTCATTATAGATATTTTTTAAAATATATAATTATTTAATTGGTTGTAATGTATAACATGAATTATTTATTAGAAACGTAAAAAGTTACCTAACGATAGATAAAAAAGTTAATTTTTATAAAGTAAGGTTTTTACATAAAAATAACATTTTTACCAAAAATGTTAAAAGAATTATTTTACTTAAAAAAATCTCTTATCTCGAAATGTAGATTAGTTTTGTGCATAGCAATTTTATAGTTTTGAAAATAATACAATGGTAAGAAAGACATTCGTCTTTCATCTTTCGTATCATGTGTACGGGTGCTTACTCGGAATTCTCTAAAGTTAGTTATTACGACCTGGCTTTGTTTAAACGGAAAATTACTTTTAAAATTAAAAAACATATCGTTCCTTAGCATTCATTACCCATTCATTCAATTATTTTCACCTCACTAGTCGAACGCAAATGACATATCAATTCAAGGTCAAAGTTGTTTATTTACCTTTTCTCCTCTTCCCATTGGAATAGACTATAAAGTAGTTACTCTTTTTTAACATTTTAATTAAAGAGTGTGTATGAGTATTTTAAGTAAAGTACAATTAAATGTACTAACAACCTAGCCTATAAATGAATATATATTAAGTCCACGCTTTTATCATTAATGTTATCTTGTACCTAGTAAAATATACACATTCATAAATGACTTATTTATGAATGTTTTTCAACATGAGCTTTAAATTTTTAGTAAGCCTAGTTCAATATCCTCCTATCATAGTAACAAATGGCAAAATTCAAGAAGGCCGTATTATGTCATCAGTTTACCTCCTTTTTGTGTCTATACTACCAACTATGATTGCTACTGATTCGTTCAAAAGTTCTATATCATTGTATAATAGGTTGGGGAAAAAGTTTTTTCGTATTTTATATGAAAATTCAAAAAGTTTTTTTTTATAGTTTATTTACATTTGACTAAAGTATGTAGGTGCCATTTTGTTCCATAACTTTTTGCCATCTTGTTGGTAGTGACATGATCCCATTGCTGTAAAAATTTTGGGGCTTCTGATCGAAAAACTGCGACAAGTGGTTTTGGCAGTTCTCTCGTGATGTTAACCTGACATTGCCTAAGGAATTCTGCAGAGACCGAAACAGATGAAAATCTGAAGGTGCAAGGTCAGGACTATAAGGCGGATGCATTAATACCTCCCAGCCAAACTCTCGTAATTTTTGTTGAGTGGCTAAAGATGTGTGAGGTCTAGCGTTGTCATGGTGAAAAACCACACCCCTTCTGTTAATCAATTCTGGCCGCTTTCTCTCAATTTCTTGCTTCTATCTCATCAATTGTTCGCAATACAATTCTGAATCGATGGTCCTGCCGGGCGGTAACAGCTCATAATGAATGATGCCCTTCCAATCCCACCATACACACAGCATTACCATTACCTTGCGAGTTGATCCGGGTTTTGCCACAGTCTGTGAAGCTTGACCGGCCTTTGACCACGATCTTTTTCGCACGTTCTTGTCGTATGTGATCCACTTTTCATCACCAGTTATCAGCTTCTTCAAAAATGGTTCGGTTTCATTACGTCGTAATAAAGAATCACAAATGAGTACACGGTTCATTAGGTTTCTTTCAGTGAGTTCATGAGGCACCCATATATCGAGCTTTTTTGTGTACCCAGCTTTATTCAAATGAGTCAAAACCGTTTTGTGGTCAATTGCCAGTTCTTCAGCTACATCGTAACTACTAATATGCCGATCTTGCTCCACTTTTTCAAAAATGGCATCAATTTTGTCCGTAACAGTGTGATCAGAGCGAGATGCATCTTTGATATCAAAATTTCCGGCTTGAAAACGCTTAAACCAAACTTGCGCTACTCTCACAGATACTGCATTAGGTCCATAAACATCACAATTTTTTTTCGCGACTTCAGTTGCATTTTTACCTTTTTTATAGTAAAATTTTAAAATGTATCGAATTTCTTCTTTAGATTCACTCATTTTAACAACAACAAAAACAAATGAAAATCACACATATTCCTCATTTGAATTTGGAAGTGCCTTCTTTAAAATTAAAACTTTTTAATGATACCAAAACCAGCCAGATACAAATGGTATACCCAAAGAGATTTTATTACAAGTTCATACATACTATATGCGAAAAGACTTTTTCCCCAACCTAATATATACCTAGCATTGTAGTTAACGTATTCCCTACACGCGCGCGCAGGTGATGCAGCTGCTGCTGCGGCTGCCGGGCGACTACTGGGCGCAGTGGGCGTGCGCGCCCGCCTCGCCGCCGCCCGCGCGACCGCGGGGATTCTTCTTCTCGCCGCACGACACCGGGTGCGTTACTATCTCATTTCAAATTGGATTTGATTTATAATTATAGGGATGTAGAGGTAGAGGATGGATTGTGTGAAAGGCGATATGGTTAGAGAGAATGTTACTTGTTAGATGAAGTCCGATAGAGACGTATGGAAGACATGCTGCGCCGACCCTAAATGAAATTAGGATATGGACAATGATGATGATCATTTCAAATATATACATATGGAACATGTTTGTGTCAAATGTGAACAATTGTGGTATATAAATTTAAAGATTTGAAAGTTACAGTCACGTGATCCATGAATAATATTTAAAAAAGACAGTCATCCATTAGAATGACACCTCATATGACAGACTAACATAAAATACAATTTACACAATTAATACAAATTATGAATGCATTAATCAACACTTATGTTATAAATGTAAAAGTAACTCTGTGTCTCATGCTCGTTCACGACCAAACCCCTGAACCTAAATTGATGAAGTTTGGTATGAAGCAAACTTAAACTTCAAGAAAGAACATAGGTTACTTTTATGCCTAACACATGACCAAAACCTAACCCCAAAAAGGCGAGCGAAGCTGAAGGCGAAAAATAGTGTTGACATATTTATTCAATGGTTAATTTTTGTTTTCAGTGTGTCGAGGAAGAAGAGAAACTATTTCCAGTGATACAGGAAGTATTTTAAATATTAATAGCGTAAGAAAGTTTCATTTCAGTTTGTTCATTTAAGGAACAGTTATGTTAACCATTGTATGTTATCATGCCTTAATTTATATATTAAATTATATATACTCTAGTACTGTTGCTTATATATTTATAAAAAAAGTTAAAATAACGTTAGGAATTTTCTTAGTAAGAATATAGTAACTACTTTTGATAAAAGAAATTTAGTACAAGTTTTTTTTTTAAATATAATAATGTTTAAGGTTTAATGTCGCGACTTTTCTAACTTACATTTCTTAATAAGAAAAATGAACTAAACTATAATTTATATTTCGAATAGGATATGTATTTATGTTTATATAACTCACAAGCACTTGATACAATAATTTACAAGTTTCAATTTGAAAGTCCTACAATTCCAACTTTATGCAATTCCAATATTATGCCAACTTCATACCAGTGCAATAGGATATTCCATTTCATCCTGCCAACTATCTAAGTTGACCGGTCATAAAATAATCGTAAGTGGAAGGAGGTTGGTAACTGTTACAATTTTTGAATTGAAAATCAGATGCCAACAAAATCACGCAACAGGCGTGTATAAGTCGGATAAGGTAAAAATTACATACAAAATTCAAAAACGAATCTTTTATTAATACAATATTGATATCTTGCCTCTTCATTTCCATAGTACCTAATTCTTACAATTATTTTTAAAATGTGTGGTCATTACATTTTTGAATAAAAATTGAAAAAAGAATGCAAGTCAAACTTAAGCCCTTTATATATATTATTTTACATATATAGTCTGTTAATAAATTACAAAACATTCAACACTTATGAGTTTATTCAGAATGTTTCCAATAGATATATATATATATATATATATTGTTAAATTAATGGTTAAAAGTTGTATTGGTAACTAATCAGTTACTTAAATTATGTAGAAAAACAATATACGCCATTCTAATTTCATATTATGGGATATAATTCATATAACGTTTAACTTTCTTCATTTCATGCAGTACTTAATTTTGTTTTTGTTTAATATTAGTAATGTATTTAGTTCTAAGTAATTTAGTTAATAAATATAATCTGTTGTAGACGTAGTAAACCTTATTATTACTAGCATTAAGTTCATTATGTGTTTCTGCTTTTTAGTTATCCTTTTGAAGTTTATATATATTGACATTGTAACTAGGGTCAAAGATAATACTTAATCTATTTCTCTTTGAGTTACTCCATAATATTCATGAAAATAATGTTCTTTAAGCTTGCATTCATTTAAATCGCAATAATTATCCAATTCGCTGCCAACTCATATGTTTCATGATTATTACACGAAATATATTGCAATCAAATTTAAATATTTAATCCTATTTTATTTATCTCACCTTTTGAAAAAATAGTATAAAAAAGTCAACTTATAATTTTCTATACTGGTAACCCTAGCTACGATGTCACTGTCAAATAAGATAAATACATACATTATATCGTATTGATATATTCGGATTTTAACAGCGATCGTACTTGTATTATTTTGTATGGCAACATTTGGTAACGATTGGTGTTAAAACCCAAATATGATATGCATTGCTAAAGTTTTAAATGTACAAGTATGATAATTATTTTCCGTTGTCGTGACGTCAAACCACCGCCTATGACGGTTATTTAGAAGTTTATTTGTTTGCCCGCCGCACTTTATTTCACTACAGTTAAATCTTTATCGAAATTAAAAATTGTAACGTTTTCGGTTTTGTAAATTTTATTGAAATTATTCTTTTCAGTGCGTTCGGGTTTCTTTGTAAATATATTAGTTGTACTTAATTTTCATTCTACACAAACCACAATCACATCTAAGATATTCAAATTGATTTGTGTGACTTTTGTTTTTGTGTAGTAATTCTTTTTTTTTAAATGAAAACATTAAATATTCTATTACTACTTTCTTTATAGTAGTAAAGTATGATAATTAATTTTCTTTGATAAATAAATTTGTGTGGACAGCATAAAAAACACATAAATATTAAAAAAAAATACAAAATAGTTTTATTTATATCGATTCAAAATTCATGTTCCGATATAAATATTGTAAAATGTATATCATTTAATTAGTATATAGATATTGTAGTTAGTTATTAATTATTTTGCATATAAACTCTTGGATACATTTAATATATATCACAATTTCCTAGTCAATGGACTAGTTTCATGTACATGTATTTGTTTTCGTGTTTACTTTTGGTATTTAGTTAGAAATTACATTGACGTATTTACTTATTGACAAGTTTTTTTTTGTAGAAATAAATAAAAATCATGTAAAAACCCATAATGCTTTTTTCCTTTATGTATTCTAATTAATTTGTAAACACTTCTTAGTTAAACGCAATCGATTTTAATGTGGTTTTCACTCGTTTAAAAAATAATAAAACATAAAAGGTAAATGTACAGAAATACTGTTTTCATATATTTTTTTTATGGTATAAGTTGGCGGACGAGCATATGGGCCACCTGATGGTATGTGGTCACCATCACCCATAGACAATGACGCTGTAAGAAATATTAACTATTCCTTGCATCGTCAATGTGCCACCAACCTTGGGAACTAAGATGTTATGTCCCTTGTGCCTGTAGTTACACTGGCTCACTCACCCTTCAAACCGGAACACAACAATACGGAGTACTGTTATTTGGCGGTAGAATAACTGATGAGTGGGTGGTGCCTATCCAGACGGGCTTGCACAAAGTCCTACCAAGTTATACCAAGGTATAAAAATAATGTAGTAAAAAATTTTATGCCTTAGATTTCCAGTTCCAATGATAGCATTTGTCTATAATTTTCTAATCTACACTCAAAGGAACTATTTTTATCTTTTACATATTAGATTAATTGTAGGCTAACTGCGAATATTGATAATGGTATAGCACAATAGGTACATAAAAGGTTAAATAAAACAATTATTAAAGTGAAAATGCTTTATGAAAACAAATGAGATTTTTCACATCACAGTTATTTATTATATAGAGAAATAAATATAATCAAATGTTGAGCAAATTAAAATGTCAATGTTTAAAACCATTATAAAATTAGCGAATACATACATACAAAGAACATAATTTCTTAAAAGATATTATACATACAATATCTTTCTATAAACGATACAACTGTATGTTGACTGTTATAAAATATTTTTCTTCATATATTAGCCTTATAAGATGAAATTGTGGGTTAAAATGATGGCTAGATTATGTTGTTTTCGTTATTGCGATTATATATGCACACATTCTGAACAGAACAGATAACAAGTGTTATTTATATATCTCATCTACGATTTACATGAAAGTAATAAGGCTAAATGAATGTGTTTTTCATCTTAATTTTGTTATGATTTTAATCAAAATAAAATTTCGGTTAATAAAACCTTATTAAATAAATATATAGAAAGATATAATATCCCATAACAATAAACATACAAATAGTAGTATAAGAAATTATTTCGAGATTTATTAAGTAATATCATGATATAGGAAATGTATGTTCAATTTTAATAAAATTTGTACAAATAAAATCTTCGCCAAAATGATTAATTAAATGGTCGTTCAACCTCGAAGTTTATCCTTATCCAGCAAACAAACTAAATGTTCCTTAGAATAAATCGCCATGTTAGCTTACACAGATGGACTAGTGTTTTTAACATATAAACTTAATAAAATCATTAATAAATTTACGTTTTTTTTTCATTACATAATATCTTTTGAAAACTAATTTAATTCCTCAATTAATTGTACAAATTTTAATAAAATCGAAAACGTAAATAAGCTTAAAAATTAAATGACTAAACAAAAATATATATCAGTTACTGGAAAACATCTAAACAATTGGTTAATTCAATCAAAATATATAAACGATCTCTACCCGCTTAGTGTTCATATTGGTTAAAGAAAAAACCGCACTCGATTGGTAGATTTAAATCAAGTATTACTGTTTCGAGCCAGCGATTGGTTAAAATAATCGACCAATTTTTAGTGATTTTTTATCCAATAAAATGTTGCACGTGCGAAAAATGTTTAAGATGTTTACCAGTACCATTACAAATATAGGTATATATAAATATTTTCACAGCAATATACAAAATATTCTAAATAGGTGCTTCACTTTTTATCTAACACAAATAGGATTCTTTGGTGATATTATAAACATAACGACTAGTTTCTTAACTATAAAATAATACACACGAAATTAAACACACGTGCAAAGACATAAGGTTTAAATTCAACTAACTTTCATATTACTAGTATCGAAAAGAACTCATAACTCGACATTCACTCGAAAACTTTTAGTAATTTCTTTAAACGTCATGAAATTAAATGCTCTTAATATAAATGCGTCATGTGGTCTGTGAACGTATGAACTAAATTATTAATATAAAATATAGGAACATTAATAATTTCATTCATAATAACTGAAATTAATTATTATTATTTATAATGGATGTAGAGTTTATATTCTGTGGTAGTAGTGTAGCTGCAACATGAAGCACTTGTTAATATCGTATGTATTACATTAATCTTATATAACTCCACTCGTAGTGAAATTGAGTATTTGACTTTAGGTTACATTTTTTATAACTACTATAATATTCTACACTAAACCCTGATAACAAAAGAAAAACCCACGTTATTATGTATAAAAACTACTTTTATCATTTACTGAAAGCACAAACCTACTCTTATATTTATGTCTTACTTTATATGATGAATAAATGCACAGTTAATGCTATGAAGTGTCATGTCTATTTTTCAAAGATCTTGGTATTTTTTAAACGACCAATCTTTATTTTACATATTATTTGACAAATCATTATTTTGGTTAGGTTAGAATACATACGAACTTTACCATTCAGTACATTTGCAAGTTTAGGTCAACATATACAAATAGTTTGTCAAATGATGTATGTAGGATAAAATGTTTAAAATGGTTCATTGGAGAGGGTTAGGAAGGAATATTTTGTACAACGAAATACATTTCAGTTTAACATCACCTTTACATATTAATATTGTTTAAGAGCGGTCAGTTAAACAATCTTCTTTCAAATGTAAAATTAATGTTGAATACAAGAAAATAATAAACATTCTTAAAAAGCTATTATGATAATATAAATTTTGACAGATGCAAATGAGCTGCAATTTTATTGAGTTCTCTTTTTAAATTATAAAATAAATATTTTATCATAATTCAATAATCCAAAATTTCCAAGACAATTACAAATTGTCTTTTTTTTTTATTCGTAATCCAATTACAGATTATAAATTATAATTTCAAATTAATTAATTAAATTATGTAAATAGTTTTTTTTAAATATATTATGCTTTTTTATAAATAAAATTGTCATATGGCAAGTCTGGTTACATAGTAGAACCTCTAATTATAACTTCATAAATACAGGTTAAATTTTTGGTATGAGATGAACGGAGCTTTACAAGATTTAACTTAAACAATTATTATGCAGATTTATACATAATATGTAATATATTTATAGTGTTATTTGCAATAACAGTACAAATTCAAGTTGATTTTTGTTTTCTAACGAATGAACTGATTAATTATTAAAAAGTCATTTTTCCTTAAACCGACAGTCACTTATTATGTTCTATTTACACGTCTTTTTATTTTGCATACGTATATGCATGTTATGAAATTGTTTCAGTTATTACTGTCGTATACAAATAACATATAAAATGCCGCTTAAGGTAACTGTTATCATAGCTGATCGTTACTTTTGCAAAATGCTAAACTTTACTAAAGCAAATTCGTATCGTACATAAACACATTGAAAATATAACAAATGTAGTTTTCTTTGTAATTGTAAATTTTCAAAGACAGTGAATAAGTAATTCCCATGTTAGTCGTCTTTGCAAATCATGGGAGTTTTAGACGATATTGCCCAGGAATCATAGTCATTGTATAAAGCAATCGGTGATTAGATGAGACAAAACTAATTATGCCACAAATGTTTAAAGGGAATGATTGCCGATTGCCAATGTCTTTTATTTATGTCTTTTTAATTCTCATTCAGTTTGCAGAATTTAAACAACTTATTTAATGTAAATTTATTGGATTGTATATCTATCTAGCTATTAAATAGTTAATTAAATATAAAGCGTTAGGTCTCAAATAAAATACTTATGTAGTTTATCTATGAATGCAGAAAATGTTTAAAAAAATCCATAATAATGTTAATAAAAATAATATAAATAATATGCCATCTTTGTTGCTAGACAAACTTTTTATAATCAATCAATGTTACTAATATGTCGTTCAAGCATTTTGCAAAAGTAACTTTATATATTTTAAAATTTGGTATGTTGACTAGCATAGGAATGTCTTACCGTCCTTCAGTGACCCTGGTGTCGTTCTTGGGCAGATGACCACCTCCGTAGCTGATGCCGTAGGGCCTTAAGTGGTAAATGAGGTAGTCCAATACGTACATTTGTTCTGGGTCCACGTAGTGGAACGATACCGCGTGGTCGGAACAGCAATCAAGGCCCTGGAATATTGGAATATGGAATATTGTGTATTCGGATTTTTATTTATTTATTTATTTATGCTTTATTGTACACCACATGTTACACATTATAATATGTTACAATTTTTGTTTATTCAAAAGATTTACGCACATTAAAATATTTACATTTTTTATAATAACTATTGTTAGCCAAGAGGTCCTCATAATTATTACAGAATACAAGTTGTTGCTAACGTTTTATGCTTATGTGATCTCTTGGAGTTCAAGTTTGCTTCATACCCAATTTCATCAAATTCGGTTCAGCAGTTTGCTCGTCAAAGAGCGACAGAAAAACAGAGATGTTTTCAAATTTATAATATTAATAAAGATTTGAAGACAACATTATGACTGAAAGACAATTGCCTGTGGCGGAGATGAGAATGTTGAGAGGAATGGGTTTTACGCAAATGGATAGAGTGAGACATGAGTACATAAGAGGAGTTAAATGTTTGTTGTGCTCTCGTTGACAATTTCTATTTATAGCACTAAAGCTAAATAACGGCCCTTGAGGGCAACTAAGTCTCACTCTCAACTCGACCGGAAAAAAGTTAATAAAAATCAAATTTAAATATATTTTATTCAAGCAGGCTTCATCAATTGTCAATTAACAAACTATATTAAACGAACCACCGTTTACATTCTGACCGTGGCATGGGAGTGAACACAGTTCTTACTACCCTGGGCTACGACAGAGTTTTACAAGAAAGAGATCGGATAACTTTTTATAGTCCTAACCTAGGAAGTAATGCATTAGGTAATTCATATATTGATTATATTTGCAAAAACACTTTTGATGCCTACGGTACTTGGTAATGAGCTATAATATATATATATATATATATATATATATATATAGCTATAATATATAGCTGAGATGGCCCAGTGGTTAGAACGCGTGCATCTTAACCGATGATTGCGGGTTCAAATCCAGGCAAGCACCACTATCCATATCTATACCATCAACCCGCATTGGAACAGCGTGGTGGAATATGTTCCTAATCAGTCCTTAATGGAAAAGGAGGGCTTAACCCAGCAGTGGGAAATTTACAGGCTGTTACTTACTTATATATCTATGGTTTTTGTAAAGACAATAGCAATTAATAATAGATCTAAGTGCCCGAAATTATGTAACGATATTTACCTCGTCAGTTGGGTAGTAAATGTACTGCCAGTACCAAAAGCCCTTGTCCTTGTTGGGGAACAAATGGTCTTTCGGTACGAACGGGAAGAATCGGCCGCGCTGTAACGAGTCCCGCGAGTCCATCGCCTTCACACCGATGTGTTGTAAGCATATACCTGTACCATATATCTATGTATAGTACGACACAACTTAGATGTCGCATCGGCAAAATTCGTAAAACCGATCACATCCGAATTGAGTACGCTATCCCAAATTATCAATATTTATTTCTCATGCGAATATGATCTTTGCACAAACGTAATAACTTGTAATATCATATAACCTAATATATTCGTCAATTTGACGCGTTGATTTACATGCACTTGCTTTCTCTGACGCGTGAATCTATAGCGATGAATAGCGTCGAATGGCGCGATAGGGAGCTATTTCTATTGGTTGTGTAAATCGGCAGTAATCGGTTTTATTTTCATTCCATTCCATTTTCTGATGCTACATCTAATTTGTGTCATACTATACGAATACATAATCGTAATGTATATTTATAGACAAATTTGTTTCAGCCCAATCAAAAAAGTAAATTAATAAGAATTAAGGCTGTCTTAGTACCATAAGCGCCTAAGTATATTTGTAAAATGTAGTTTACATTTTGATAGATGCCACATGGTTTAAAAAATATTATGTTAAATGCCCACAATATCAAGAAAAAAGGACGTATGTTTTATACATCAATCCAACAACATCTGTCTTTATTCTGACTGCCAAAACCAAGAGCCTTATTGGTCCTTTTAGAATGAGCGTCAAAAATAAGTTAATCAGATTTTACCCATTTCAGCATCTTCTGCCCCATGGTCGCTTGCCTTGCAGAGATGTGGAGAAGGTAAGCCTTTGTTCACGAACCTGTCCAACGCTTCTCTACTGAGTACGTAACCCGCTCCACCGCTCATGTAGCCCTAAAAATAGGCTTAATTCGTGACAACGTATCGCTAATAAAATTAAAACATTATCCCACTTATCAGACACTACCGTCAAACATCAATCATTAGTAACTATAGATACAATGGACCCAAGGTTGGTAGAGTATTGGCCATATAATAAATGGTTAATATGTCTTACAGCTCCAATTTCAGTGGTGAATTATTATCATCAGGTTATCCATTTCTCCGTCCATCTACCTTTATAAAAGAAATAAGTTAATCAAAATACCTGCGCAGTGAAAGGTTTGAAACGACATCCAAAATATATTGGATCTCTGCTGTCATGTTCTGAAAGCATGTATCTGAGATTCTCAACGATCACATACCTGTAAAAAGAACATAAATATATCGTAGTAATATAAAGAGCTTATGATCAATGCATTTGAGTAGCAAAACATCTTTTCATCTAAAATATATGTATAATACGACTAATTTGCAAATTACCTTTAGTCAAGAGACCAGATCGTCCAAAACCGTCTTTGGATTTACTAGTATATAACGTGTTAAAATGCCGTTTAGGCTTGACATTGCTACTTAAACTTATTGATCGTAAAACATTGAGTACATTGGTTCCGAGTGTGTTACCCACAGATTGAGATGACATAATCTACTCATTACTTTTTAACCAATCAAATAACAGTCGGTTTCAGAACTTTCATATTATACCTAATCTTTAAAGCACTTTAGCGGGCCAAACTAACACTAATTTTAGTATTAATGCTTGACTAATATGGTCTCACCGTATCATTATCTTTTAATAGGTAGACTGGCAAAAAATGCTCCTGATGGTAAGTGTGACCACTTACTGCCTCTATAAATATTTTCATTGTATAATGTCTTACAGCATACAGCTACCTACACTGGTACATGTGTGCTACGCTGTTGGTACTTACACGGGACCTGCACAAAGCCCTACCACAATGTAACCATGTTTAGTTATGCTAAATAATTATAAGTTACTAGCGGCCCTTCCCGAAACCATATTTTAGCTGTTTTTGTTGCTTTTTTTCGACATGTTCAACAATTGTCGTCCTTAAGTCTGTCAACTTATTTACACAAAAGCCTGTCTGTTAGTGAAAACCGCATGAAAATTTGTTCAGTACTTTTGAAGTTAATCGCGAACATACAAACAGACAGACGCGGCCGGGATAACTTTGTTTAATAATATGTAATGATATTATGAAACAACTCACGTATCGTCATCAGCCTTTAAGAACCAATCAGCATCTCTCCTGTGATGTTCATAAACGTATCTGAACGCAGCTTTCGTCTTCGCCCAAAGATAGTCTCTGCCTTCTGACACTGGTAGTTTCACGGCAGGTAACGAACTATCTAGAAAACAAAGGAACGACTAAAATAATAACAAGTCTACTTTAACCTTTCATAAGAAAATAAGAAAACCTTCCTCAATATGTGAAAGATGTATATTGTTATAATTTATTTTAATGTTTATTTAATAATTGATGAGTTGGTAATATTGATAGAGAACGGCCTGCTGAAAGAACAACCTTTGGTCAAGTTATCTATTAAAATTAGAATAAATTCCCTTAACGACGTTTTCTAACGAGAACATGATGTACCATTACTATAGTAATGTAAAAAGTGAACGCTGCTCAACGTCCCACTGCTAGACAAGGCTAGTTTTTACTAAATAAATAATCATAAGTTTTATTTATCTGTACCTTCAGTAGTGCTCATAAAAAGTAACTTATTGCATCTCTTTCCCCACGTCGCCTTCACATGCATGGCCTTCTTCCTATGGTTGTTGGGTTGCGTCATAACCCAGCAGAGCACTCTCACACGTTTTGCCAGTTCATCAGCCACCGACCTATCCTCGTCTCTGTGTGCTGGCTCTTCGCTGCCATGATCTATGACACTTGGTATTGGATGTTTCTCAAGGTCTCGCGCTGATTCCCTAAAATAATGTTCGTCTACATTATTAGTTTTGCACACATTTAAATTTAAAAAATTAACCCGTAATTGGTACTAATATAAAAATCTATATAAAGCAAATAAGACTTATTTTATTACATCCAAAGCTATAAAACCTTTTTTTGTGTTTCTACTATGTAAGCGGCTGGATCCCGATTTTAAATGGATCCATAGACAGTGGCACTTTTTAAATATCAATCGTCCTTTAAATCGTCAAACGCAACCATGGGAACTAAGATGTTTTGACTCTTGTTCCTGGAGTTAAATTGGCTTACTCATGATTCAAACACAAGTAATACTGAACGATGGAAGATTATGTGATGCATTTATGGTAATTACCCAAAAAGATTTGTATAAAGCTCGACCAAGCACCGGTCGGTTAACTGATATAATTCCTCCCAAATGTTGTCGAAAATTAAATTTACTTACGATAATAAAAGTACGTATGTTAAAGTTACTTTAGTCAAAAACGCATATAAAATGGAAACTATCTATAATATCCATACAATTTTAGCAGAAAACATTCGATGTAACAAAATTTCTAGCATATTTTAAAAATTGATAAGCGTTTTGTTTTGTTTTAAATATCTAGTAGCAATTATTTCTCTTATCACTTAATGAAAAACGAATATTTTTGTATCGTATTAAAACTTTAGAAGTTATTTATTTTTATGTTCATATTCTATTTGAATAAAGATTAAGTAAAAATTAGAATGATTTGAATAAAAATCTATAATATGATATTTGAAATGGTCGAGACAAAATATTTGTAATATTAAAAAACAATATGTTTCAGTATCCACTTAGAATTTTCATTTTAGGAAACGCCTTGAGATATTTTACTTCCCGTACCCAGAATTTTTGACTAATATAATTTCGTATATTTATACCAAACACACGTATTTATTTACGAGAAAATAATTGAGAAAACGCAATGCAAAAGTATATATGAACGAGTCCATAGAAGATAACATAGAACGTTCTGGGACAAGCTAAATGAATATTAGCGAATTCAAATTTCTTAGATATGCTGCCAAAGTATATTAATAACTCTTATTCATATCCGTCTAGTTAATATTTGATAGAACGATGTATCACAACTTTCCTAACTATGCAATAACGTCTAATGTATTTCAAACGTATGAAGCCGATAAATTGATTGATATACATTGTATGGCCGATAAATAATCCATGCATCGAGTTGTCTGATAGTGTATTTCTATTCAACTGCATCTTCTCTATTATATATAATAGACTAGTTTTCGCCCGCGGCTTTACTCCCGTTTTAGGGTGATGGTTGCCATGTGTTAGGCAGAAATAGTAGCCTATATCCTTTCTTGGAATACAAGTTTGCTTCATACCAAAATTCAACAAATTTGGTTCATCGGATTGGTCGTGAGAGAGCAACATATTTATATAGATTTATAAAAGCCGGTTTCTCTTACATTTTTGTAATGGATTTTTGTACAAAAATAATATGAAATATAGATTTAATTTAAGGCTCAACGTAATTTTAACGAAAATGCACTCGTTACAATGTATTTCTTTACTATGTAGTAATAAAAACAAAATAAATATACACTAATTTTCTCTATTATATATTATATTTATCTGAAAAATATTTGAGGTGAAATTTGACGCGTAAAATTGTTCGGTGCTTTTATTTAAATGGTTATTAATAAAATCGAAACTATTTTAGGTGTTGATTAATCAAAGAATCTTTTAAAATTTAATTATTTTAATTATGAGGGACGATGTTCTCTTCCATTCAGAACGAATTAGATATATGAATTCTAAATAATATCACTTAATAATCGTGTTACACATTTACAGTTGTTCCTATTAGGGTTAAAACTGTATTGTACGAATTGAAAATAACATTTAAGACCGTACTTCAATTTTAAAATATTAATAAGACAAAGAATCAAATAATACTTACTTACTATAATTTTGGATACATTCATTGAAGGATTTTTATGAAAAACCAACCACTGCTTCAATGCGGGTTGGTGGAACTAATCACAGTTCTACCAACCCCCATTGGCACAGCGTGGTGGAATATGTACCAAAAGCCTCTCCTTAATGGGAGAGGAGGCATTGGCTCAGCAGTGGGAAATTTACAGGCTGTTACTATTTATTTATTATTTTTGGGGTTTGGTGTCATATCTATCTTTCTTAAGGTTGCAGGGCCCGAGTATACCGATATGAGTTCACATTTTACTGTAATTAACATAAAACTGATTATATAAGATTTTAAATTACCTTTTTTTTATTATAATTTATTATTTTTTTTATTTATTTTCACTCATATAATATTACATTTTTAAATATAAAATACAATCATATAAAATATATTTAAAAATATAAAATACAGAGGCCAACCAGTGGCGGGAACAGGGTCCAAGCCACCGGTGGTCAGGGCTCCAAAGAACTTCTCACAATACGCGCCGTGCTACTTACGAGACTCTTAAAATATACGTATATAATATAATATCGTAAATATCCCGTAATTAATAACTGACTACATAAAAAGTAGTGTCTCTTTTAAAGAAATGCTTTTAAGTTTTCTTTAGGATATAAATAAGTTCAAAGGAAATCCTGCCGAAGAACGTTATATAAAAATAATAGCTAGATATCAAATTAATTTGACGATCAACCACTAAAACGAGAAATAACCCGCGGACACAACTAGTTAACTTTATTAAGGACGTATCACGATTATCCTGCTGTCACGTCACGCAAAGCTGCTGCCCCAGATTATATATAAAATAATGCTTAAATTCATCATTCACCATTTATGACAATTTATTCGTCATTTGACAGAATCCTTCGTTTGTTTTACGAAAAACTCTTGGAAGAAAAACTAGTACAAGTGACGTGTCATTTTATATCTAACATTACTTTACCACGAATATTCTATCCTAAAAACAATTGCGTAGACCAAATTTCCAGTAATACGAAGCGTAATAATTTGTTTGCCAAATACTAGAAATAATGGTGATAAGGGTTTGCTGAATGCGACAGCCAATTCGAGCATCGCCATAATGACTCTTTGAATATTGAAGTATTTTTTATAAAGGAATATTTATAATATAGTTATATTAATTTTTTATAATATAGTTTAATGTGGCCTTTTGGAGGTTGTGGGGGTTTTGTTTTTCAGTCATTCATGTGGGTGAAGTACATAAAAAGGAAATTTTATTTGACCATACTTTGCTCTCGATGTTTTCGTTCATGGCATGATACGGGATCCATTGGTACTGTTAAATTACTTGTCTCACTTTGAACGTGTGACTATCAATTAAGTTAATTGAAAAAATAAATTAGAATGAGTAAAAATGTATGTAACTAAAAAATTACTACGAAGAATATTATTTCCAGAAAATTATAGTTGAGGTTGTTGACACATTGAATGCATATATTTGAAACGCATATCGTTGATACATATAAAACACTAATTAGTGTCGCCTGTTTTAAATTTACTTTTAGTAAAATAATTTGACATAAATAATTCATGTGAATATATTTTCAGTTAAAAGTTCAATTAGGCAGAATTCAGTAAAGATCAACGGGGATGAAGACCTATAAAAAAATATATAAAAAAATTACGTTGTAACATAATTTTATTTTGTAAACAGTAATTGTGCTAAAAGTAGTATTATAAAAACAGATAACACATACACTTTTCTAATGAAAGGATACAAAATACAAGCAAAAAGATTCAATTTATACAGTAGTCTTATTGACTAATCAGTATAGTGATCTAGACCAAATTAAAGACAGAGCGAGCGATTTCAGCAGATGTATTATTATATAAAAGTGTGTGACAAATCGGTACGATTTATCAGGCGCTGAAACAACAGCTTTACTTGCTCATTATGTTGTGGGAAAGTATTACTAACACATTCCAAAATACTGACTACGGCTGCGAATTTATTGGTAATGGATGTATATAAATTTTACTGTACTATCATTTTTTTATCCAGGATTACATGATTTACAGCAGTTTATAGCTAACAACAAGGATAGTAAAAAAATTAAAGAGCAACAGTATCATGATAATACAATAGCGACACGCCAAAACCTATTTCGAAATAGTCTAATACTAGCCATCTATTTTACTGTTAATCTATAAACGTGAAACTGGACGTGTCAGTATTGTTCTATCACCAATGGAGGCGGAATCGTCCGCAGATATTCATTTGATGCCTTTGATAACCCTCACCCCTTCGTTAACGAGTGAAACTAGCGGGTAACAGCTAGTTACTCAGATATTTTTTTTGTTTATAATTATTGTTAATATACATGAAGATTAAAACTTATTTATAGAAATATTTTCTAAGCAAAAATGTTTTACTGAAATAGTATTTATTTCTTCTAAATGTTATAGGACGAAAAATGTAACACATTTCTATAAAATTTGATGTTTTTTCTTATTTCTTGTTTTTTTTTTTATTAACTTAACGCCGAAAAATAATATTTTAATTAAAAAGTCATTTTCCATTTATTTTTAAAAACTACGATATAGCTTAAAAATATTAAAAATAAGCAGAAGAAAAGCATCATGCGATTTAAGCACAAGCACATAGAATAGTTTACAGAGGCATGCCATAGTTACCTGTAGGTGGACCAAGCTACATCCCGCGTGAATCCGGCCGAGGTTAGCAGAATGTACGCAAAACTAAAACCGGCGGATATCCCGATCACCAGGGTTAGCACAAAGCGACGACCCATCGACCTGCCCTCCGCCTGCACAGGGTACATTGCGAATCGACCAAAGACAATATTTTTCCCGCTCTATCGTAATGTGTTCACGCAACGAAGTGTCAAACGTCTGAACCGTCAAGTATTTGCATTGTAATTATATATTATTTTTTTTTCCATTTGAACGTACGTAGAATAATTTTGCTACGATCATTGTGACGACCATGGCGGATGCAGTAACAATGAAGTTATGAGAGTTTTATCTTTTGTTAAATAATTATTTTGTAAACTATTTTTAATATTGTACTGCATAAAATATTATTTTAATATTTATTTGAGGTATTTTCAGTTTGCATAGCATATACCCATGTCGCCGTTTTTGTTCTGTTTACAAAGGAGAGACGAATAAAAAATATCCCAAAAATATCTTACAAAATATTATAAATTTAAAAAAAACCTACTGTATTTAGTTATTGTCGGATTTTAACCATTATGAATAATAATTCCTTAAGCTTACCGTCGATAAATATACCGAAATACAAATAATAATAATAATATTATATAACAAAAATGCGTTAAAAAGTTTCTCTAAAGGCATTTTTTTTACCGCAAAATAAGAAATTTGTAAATTGCCCAATGTAGCTAACACGGTTAGGTATATGTGTGTTTGCATGTAGAACTTGATATTTATTGGTAAATATTTAAGAGCAATTTCATTCAATTCAATGACTATGTTATCAGTTCTAAATATGCTTCCATTAACTATCTCAAATTAGGTCTCGTTTATTACAATCTAGTTTCAGACATACGTATACTGAAACAAGGCGTTTAAAACATATTCAACCTAGGTATGTCTTTATACAAAGATATAGCATTTATATTTCTTTTGTATAAAGATTTTAGGTAAGATTTATTTCTTTATGGTTAATCACCGAAAGCAATGCTCAAATTATAACTAAGAATATTTTTACAAATAGGAAGCTACATTATGCAGGAGTGCTGAAATTACAAAATTAAGTTGGTAAATATATTTGATGAAAACAAAAATCTTTTAAAACTTTTAATTTATGAAAGAAAGTCGGCAAAATCCGTCTAAAAATTTAGTTATTACTTATAAAAAACAATATTTAGAATTAATTAGACTCCAAGGCATTTCGATTCGTAAAGAGTAGTTATTATATATTTCTACTGCATTTAGAATCAAAAAGAAATACTTTACAAAATCTTAACTTTTATTATTTTTTTCGATTGGTATTTTGATAAAAGATCAAAAATCTTTATTACAATTTGGTAAGTGCAACTATATAATGTATTATTATTTACCGTATTTCAAAACACTAATAAACGTTCAGCGACGTCACTTCTGTTATATAGGTACTACTTATTTGAGGTTTTAGTTGTAAAGAAGTTAACATTGAGACGAAAATTAATGATGTTTTTCGAGTTAAAATGGAAGTTGGGTTTAACAAACCAGAATAAAAATAAAAATATCGCATCTTCCCTATTCACATACATTATCTGCTCTTATGTGTACAGGTTTATTTGTACAACACTAATATCCTCGCAGGACAGTAATCTTAAAACCAACAACATTTGTTCTATGAATTTTTACAAAATGTAAGATATCCGATACATTTACTTTCAAGTTTTTATTGTTTTCATTTAGTATTAAGGAGTAATCATTCTTATATACGTATATTATGTGGGTAGTCCACATAATGTTAGTCGAAAATTTGTTTCATTTACGCCTCAAAAATCAAAAGAAAGAAGCGACACACAGAGATTAACAGAGTATATTGTCGTATAAAAGGTAATTTGTAAAAAACATATTTCAAAGTATTCTCGTGTTATTTTGTTGCTGGACATATTAGTGTTTTCTTTACTACCCTGTAGAGTTTTTTATATTCAGAGAAATAAATTTAAAATATTTTTTTTTATTGTTGTCATGTATTACTTAAAATATGTACTAGCACAAAAGTTGTCGTTTATGTTATTGGCAACATGGTGTGCTAATCTATTCATGTTTTATAAATAACTGCATATTTCGAGTAATAATCGGACGATTATCTGACGAAATATAATGGAATGAATATAGACATGGGTATGTGTGAAATTTATTCTAGAACATATTTAGAGCATTAACGACGAGTTATCATGACAACGACCATAAATCTACCAACGAAAAAAAATTTGAAATATTCATATAAGTATGAAAACAGAATTTAATAGCGACATTTTATTACGACTTCTTTTATTTTTATCTAAACCTTAAATTATAATACAAATATAGTTAACTAAACGCTCGTGTTCATTAAGATTAAAGAAGAAGATAATTTACAATTAGTTGTCAACTTTTATGTGATTAGGGCTGTCAGACCTTAAAGGAGAAAACCGGTTTCGGAATCCGAGTTAGTAATAGCCCTAAAAGCCGGATATACTGTTTTTTTATAATGCGGTATAAAACAAATACCCGAAACTGGATTAATAATAAAAAAATGATACTCTGCCCAATTTTCAAAAATTGCAATACTTTATTTTGGGAAAATGATGTTATTGTAACATAAATTATTTAAATAATAGAAGAGGGGACGAATTCATAAAATAAATTGACTATCGAAAAATTATTCTTTGGTTATACTAGTTATTCCTACTTCTCTCGAAAATAATAAAGTGTATCTTTATTTACGTTAAGTTATTGCCTTTTTTTTTCAATTTAGAAAATCAGGGAAATCATTCTCCTTATTCTGCAAAAGTTCATAGGCCTGTTAATACCAATAAATGCCAGTCAATGCTATAAGTTATGATTTTTTAAATGGTATGCGATAATAGAATAGTGGAGAGTTGGTTCTACAGTTTATAGGTATGCAGAAGAAAAGAACTGGAATAATAACAGTATGAAGTAGATCAGGCATCCAAGCAGTGGGATTTGTTTTTGTGACTGAACATACAATGAGATCAGACATTCATTTGAATAACTGCCATTGTAGTCTATTAGTTCTAGAACACACAAAGAGAAATAACATAACTTTTTCACTGTAGCGCCCTAGCACCCCAGTAAATTTTTCCCTCATTCACAATTGAAACTATTCCTTTATCCTTAGCTATCCATTTATTTAACGATAGACATTTTCCCATCATAACCAGCTTAATGTTTGATTATGAAGTATGACAATATTTGAACTTAAATTTCACCCATATCACAGAAATATGACAGAAATTTTCAAATAAAAATTCTGTTTTTTATGTTCTATTTTAATATATAAATTTTTACTAACAATAGTTATAGATTGATTATGCAATATTTTTTGAATAATGAGAAATTATAAACATCTATTTTAATAACCCGTTAGAACTGTATTTTGCAAATACCATTTATTTAAAAAGTAAACACTCGTTGCGGGAACACAGATATTCTTATCACATAACAGTTTGACACAATTTATTAACATAAAATTATTTTGACAAATGCTAACCACCACCGTAACTGAAAATGTTATAAGAACAGAAACTATTGTTGAATGTTTAAACAGTAATAAGCGTTGTTTGTTTGTTTACATACATAGTAATTTGTTTGTTTTGTTGTTTACACAGGCAGACATACAATAGAATATCCAGATTACCAAGTGAAAATGTTATTACATATTGATACATAATAAATACCTTCATGAAATAAATTTAATTATTATCTGTATCAGGTTTATATCTCCTTATTTGATATTCCAAATTGTTTTTTTTTTAGGGAGGCCTTTGAGAATATAATAATCCTTGTGTTAAAATTATTGAAGCATTATTTTTTAAAACATTTACAATTAATTACAAATATTTATTGAGGCCATTTAATTAGTCTAAAGTATAAAAAGCTAAAAGTTAAATATTAGAAAGATTATATATATTTAAATAAAGTATAATTGTAGAATATCAATAGTGTTATAATTGCCATTATGTAAAATTCAATTAAAAGACAGTAATGCATTGTTTTATATTTTATAGTCAATAAAATCAATACAAAGTACTTACAAAATTAATGAAATATTTCATTTTTCCAATAACACCTTTTTTGATTGAAAATTTCACATCAAAAAGTTACAACTAAAAGTTAATAAAAGTTGATAGCATTATTGATTGGACAATTAAGAAATAAAAACAATTTACTGCATTTTGATTGGCTATTAAAACATTTTAGAAATATATATTGTCCATAAAAACTGTTACAGTGTAATTAAATTTAATACAATTTTACTACAAAAATATCATAGTATTATTTCAATTTAATTATATTTCCAAAGACTTGCCGCTGTGCTATTTTTCAAGTTTATTCCAAATTTTATTGGGAATTTTCTAAAACATTATATGTACATTTATCTAAATATATACGCCGGTTTAAATATCAAATAAGTTAGTTTTTCAAAACAAATATCACAATAATGTTACTGACATAGATTCAAACTGTTTATTATTTACAGAGATTATTACACATTATCAAAAGGAAATAGATACAGGATGTAAGAGCTGGATAACATTAACAATATTATAATTGTGAACTGATTATAATAGCATAAAAATTAAAATTTATACTTACAACCATACTGCTAGTTTGTGATTTACTTTGTTTTGTACGTATAAATATTTCTTTTATGATTTTTCATTTTATAAAATTTCTTAATGTATTTTTTTCATAATTATCACAATTTCTATACACGAACATTCATGTACACAAGCTTTTTGATCTACTAACTAGCTAAGTAGCTATTTTGACAAATGTCAATAGACTGATATTATTAGATAACTTGACAGCACGACATTATCTTTTTGATGTTGCCGTATAATAAAATAATGTCATGTAATTGATTTTATGTCAATGCTACCAGAACACACTTACCTATATCATAAAAAGAAGTTACACCGCATGTAACGCTAGACAAATATAGGTCACACTTGTTTGGGAAAAAATATTGGAATAATTAATAAAAGGTATTTAGGGTGTTTTATTTTGCCAATCTATTCCGTAGTTATAATCACAGGGACAAGTACTTTTTATGAATATAAATTAAGCTACTTACATTTTTATAGTCTGAATCGCCATCGTGATACATTATGTAAGTATTATATTTTCGAATAAATGTTTATTTAAGTAATAAAATGGCTTCGATTAACGCATTACTTTATTAAATCAACATTACGAACAAAATCTCATCTGATATATGAGGTTTCCTATTAATACGCTTAATTCGTTATAATAAATATAAAAAATAAAAATTAAAGTTATCTATTTATTATATAACAGCGAGTTACTTAATTCTTAACACCAAAATGCAATACTTTTTGTTCTTTATTTATTGTCTAAGCTTACATGTACATATTTTATAATATTTAACAAATAAAATTATATTCCGTTAATATAAATAATATTCTACTATATTCTATTCTGTTCTATTGTACGCTCAATGGTGATAAATTAAGTTGCTACATATTCAAGAACTATATTGTTTGTTTTGAAAATCATATTTTATGACAGAATTGTATCAGATAACCGGAATAATTAAAACTTACTTTCTTATCAGACAAAGGTCAGAATATGTTATTGACATAAGTCTGGATTTGATTATTGTATACATAATAATGTAATAAATAAAGCATTTATAATTACATTACAGTACATGATTGCGTATTGTATGTACACATACTAAAATGTTCAATTATTTGTTCAGTTAAAGAATAATTTAGCCGTTTGTAACTTCTAAACAATAATATGACACAAATAATTTATATACTTAAATCTTATGAAATAATTTTATCGTAAATAGAAATAAATTAATAGGATTAACATTTAAAAATGTTCGATATTTTTAATAATGTCTCAACTATTACTAAGTATTTGAACGTGGCCACACCACACTCTCGATCCAGTCGAGGTATTTTGCGATGCGTGTATACACTCCCGGCTCGGTTGAGCCGCAGCCGCGACCGAACGAAATGACGCCCACCAACCGGTAATAACCGTCGCTAGCTGTCAAACCCTGCAGAGGACCACCGGAATCTCCCTATAAAAAAATTAAGATTATTAAACCGACAGTAACAATCATAATAACGTAATTTTCTTATTAAAGCTAGCAGCTCGTCGTTGTTGATCAAGTTAAAGTAAGACTAAAATATACACATGTCAAATCATATTTTGGTTAATATGCAATATTGTAACGATATAAAGGGTCAGTATCGATCTATTCCAATATATTATTATCAAATAAGTAATCAAAACATCTAAATCAAAATAAACTTTATTCGAGTAGGCTTTTACAAGCACTTTTGAATCGTCATTTTTGGTTCGGAAAGTTGATTCTACCGAAAAGAACCGGTAAGAAACTCAGTAGTCGCTCTTTTTCAGCATTTGAAAAATTCAAAGTCATCTTAGTTAAATACAATTTTTTAAATTAATATACCCTTGGAAGTCAACAGGTATTAATTCCACGATTTTTTATGATCTATAAAATATAATGTATTTTATACTACAATAAAATGCTATTTCTTATAAAGATATCATGTGTGTATATTTCTTAGGTAATAATTAATTTCCTGAACAACTCATAATTGAAAGGGAAGGACACTTTATGTATTAGTTTATATACAGTTTATTTATGGGGTTTAGCATTAAGCATAAGAGATTTTCCGTTGCTCTTACCTGACACGCATCGTGCAACCCATTTGGGTCGCCAGCGCAGATTTGTTCATCGGTGATCTCCCGGGGCAGTTTGAGCCAGTTTTGGTATGATTTCTTGCACGTATTCGTCGGTACGACAAATACGTCAGCCTTCAACAATTTGGGACTTTTCAGGTCTCCTAGTTTTTTCAAAATATTTTTTGTGATATAATGTATAATTAAAAAAACTGTGTTTTATTTTTAATAAAAAAAATATCAGTATTGGAGCAAGTTTAAAAAAAATTGTGTATGTTGACTATGCTGTATGCTTCCCAAAGAAAAATGTGGGCGGGCGGGCAGTATTTCGGTTCTAGTGCACGACAATCGAACTACAAATATGGTATACAAAGAGGATTTAATCAAACTTTTTTTTTTATTCTGTATCAACTTCTACTCGACCAAAGCGGGCAACGGCCAGTTACATATAAAATCAGTAAAATCACACAAGAGGCACTTACTCGTTGCACTAGTCGTTCCCCAACCAGTTAGAGTCAACGGAATAGTTGGGTCTTCCTTGTTTGTGTACAAGCAAATGGCATTTAAATTAGCCGACACTTCAATTGGTCTTTCTAATCTGTAATGAAATAAATATTATTCCTATACTTTTTATTTATTTTCACTCATATAATGTTACATTTTTAAATATAAAATACAAACATATAAAATATATTTAAAAATATAAAATACAGAGGCCAACCAGTGGCGGGAACAGGGTCCAAGCCACCGGTGGTCAGGGCTCCAGAGAGAGGAACTTCCTCACAATACGAGCCGTGCCGAGGAGTACTGCCTTCTGCATCAGGCCCTTGACCCAGCTACCTAACGAGAGCCTCTTAAGGTGTTGGTCGAGGCTCTTGGCCATTAGGCCATTCACTGAAACAACTATCGGCACAATAACTGCTGTATCCACATCCCACATGTCGACAACCTCGTGAGCTAAGTCAAGATATTTTATTTGTTTATCTTTCTCAGCCTTCACGAGATTCTCGTCATGAGGGATGGTGATGTCAACAATTATCGTGCGGCGCTCTGACCGATCTATCACCACTATATCAGGCTTGTTGGCAACAACAGTCCTGTCAGTGATTATAGATCGGTCCCAATACAGTGTGATATGACCATTCTCGAGAACTGGGTCGGGCACATACCTGTAGTATGGTACCTCTGATACCACAAGACCGTATCGAAGTGCAAGTTGTTGATGGATAATCTTGGCCACTTGATTATGTCTGTGCAAATACTCTCCGTTAGCAAGACGAGAACAACCGGAAATAATATGTCTAAGGGATTCGCCCGGGGTGTGACACGCCCGACATATGTCCACCGTGCCATCCCTCACAATATATAGATATATATTGAATAATAGATAATTGTTCGTCATGATAACTTCGTCCATAATCGCACAGACAAAACCTTCGGTTTCACCAAATAGGTTACCGAACCGTAGCCAAGATACGGACGCCATAAAGTCCACATCGGGTCCATGAAGGGCCCGATAGAAGCGTCCGTGTAACTCCTTGCTCTTCCATACCTCCTTGCGGTTCTCAGTACTTAGTACTATAGGCTTGCGCCAGTTCTCTTTGCCTAAGGAGAGCGGAGTTAGCCCCTTGTCCATTATAACTACATCTCGGTGCATATCCAAGTCAGTGTGGAGGAAATACTCCCTGAGTTTGTATACCTCACGGTTATGTAGGGTCTTGGCATTTAAAAAGCCACGGCCACCACATCTCCGTGGGATGTACAATCTCATCACCGAAGACCGAGGATGATGCATTCGATATGCAGTCAGCAGGACACGGACTCTCCTATCCAAGGCGTCTAGTTCTTTTTGAGTCCACTTGAGTATGCCGAAAGAGTACATCAAGACCGGCATGACCCAACCATTGAAGGCGCGAACCTTATTGCCACCTGATAAAAGACTATTGAGTACCTTTTTCAGGCGACCAAAGAAACGCTCCTGCAATGATTGTTTCATGTCGGTCACATTGATGCCTAACGCTTCCGACATACCCAAGTATTTGTATGATTCGTTTGCGGCCAGTGATTTAAAGTTTATGGAATCTGAAAGTTGTAATCCGTCAGATTCCATAATCTCTCCTCGCTTTACATGCATAACCGCGCATTTGTCAACTCCAAATTCCATTCTAATAGAATTACTAAAAGTTTCTGTTACCTTTAGTAACTCCACTAGTTGTGAATCTGAAGGTGCAAAGAGCTTTAAGTCATCCATGTAAAGTAGGTGGGATATTACTTTACCTCCTCTCCGCAAACGATAGCCCAGCCTTGACCTCTCCAACAGAGTACTTAGAGGGTTCAAGGCTAAACAAAACCACAATGGACTCAAACTATCGCCCTGGAATATTCCCCGCTCAATCCTTATCGGTTCGTCATTACTATGAATCGTTCGGCATCCTGGATAGCGAAGGACTGTCCGCCATTGCCCCATACATGATCTCAAGAAACTGCATAGAGTTGTATCTAATTTATACAACTCCAGCACCCTCAAGAGCCATGTATGCGGCACGGAATCATAGGCCTTCTTGTAATCTATCCAGCATGTCGACAGACTCTTTCGAGAACGACGAACCTGTTGGCTAATGGTCATATCAATGAGGAGTAGCTCCTTAGTGCCTCGTGATCCACCCCTACATCCATTCTGAGAGACGGACAAAATACTATTATTCTCTATGTGACTATTAATCTTATCTCTCAGAATGGAGGTAAGGAGCTTATAGACCGTACCGTTATTATTATTAGTACCTGTTGCAACGTAATGTAGTTTTCAAAAACAAAATGCGCTCTATTTTTGTCTCACTCATAATTCCCGATGACACGACGATCTGACACGTAAATTAAAATATTAGGATCAAGCTTAACGTGCTCTAGATATTAAATGCCATATTTATAAAAAATGTTTTTTTTTTTCTTAATTAATTGTACTATTATAAGTATTAAGTTGTCTTATTTAACTAATAATTACGATTTATACGTAACAAGAAACCCGCCTCGGCTTCAGTGGCGGATTTACAAATAGGCTAAGTAGGCTGTAGCCTAGGGCGGCAGATTTAGATTTAGATTTATTTGGCGGCCAAAGCCCAAATTTGTTGTTATCTTAGAGAAATAAAAAAAAAAACTTATAAGTATACATATTGCATCCGTAATCCGTATACTCGTCACTATATAGCGGGTTGAAAAAATAATCTGGTAACTGATAGAAATATCACCTAGTTTATAATCATACTTATAACGGGAAAAACCCGATGTAATGAGGACGTTAGAACCAAATCATAAATGTTGCAAAAAAAAGTAAGGGCGGCAAAAATTGAATAACCTACTAGACTAATAGCGGCTAGCTAGCTAGCTTACTTGTATTATGACAATATACATATCTGCGACACAACAGCCTTAACTTCGAAATCCTATTATTGTTCCTTGACGAAAGAGAAAGTCGTTTTACCATAGCTATTAACTTGTGTAGTTGCTACTATAATGTAAATGTAAATCATTTTTATATGTTTTTTTAATATAATATATGATTATATGTACTATATATGTACACGAACATTAAATTTATAATTTAGTCCAAAAAAATTACTACTCAACAACTACGAACGGTTCTGAGGTAATGAAAAACGGTTGTGAAATATTTATTTGATTAAAATATCAGCTCAAATTTTCTAGATCAATTGAAATAAATTTTAAATTATAAATTATTTACTATTTAAGTAAGAGGGGGCTTTGTTTTAGGAGATTGTCGTTCATATCAATGAATTTGAATCATAAGTGGCCCATGCCACCTACTATGGAGTTGAAGCTTCATATCGAATTTTATTCAATGTTCAATTTTTGAGCCGAGATGGCCAAGTGGTCAGAAAGCGTGCATCTTAACCGATGATTGCGAGTTCAAACCCAGGCAAGGAACACTGAATATTTATGGACTTAATTTGTATATTTGTGTTGTTTATAATTTATCTCGTGCTCGGCGTTAAAGGAAAATCGTGAGGCAACCTTTATGTGTCTAATTTCATATAAATACATTTGTATTCCATCAACCCGCATTGGAACAGCGTGGTAGATATGGCGATGAAGTCTTAGCCCAGCAATGGGAAATTTACAGGCTGTTGTTGTTGTTTGTTGCTTAGGCCGTAAAAGAGAAACAAACAGACTCGCAGATAGAGTTATTAATATTTACAATATTAGTATGGATAATTTTGACGGCCTCAGTGGTCGAGTAGTATGTGTACACCGGTTTTCATGGGTACGCCACTCCGAGGTCCCGGGTTCGATTCCCGGCCGAGTCGATGTTGAAAATTCATTAGTTTTCTATGTTGTCTTGGGTCTGGGTGTTTGTGGTACCTTCGTTACTTCTGATTTTCCATAACACAAGTGCTTTAGCTACTTACATTGGGATTAGAGTAATGTATGTGATGTTGTCCCATATTTATTTATTTATTAATATGTAAAGGCGTGCGCTGAAGCTTACTTTAACAATGCCAAGTCATGATACTTGGCGCTCCTCACGTAAGACGGATGCTTGATAATCTTTTCTATCCTTATGTCCGTTTCTTTATTCCATTCATTACTTCCGATTTCTATAACTCCCACGCGAACTATGCTTGGCTCGATTCTGCAACGATTATTGTTATTTTAATTAATTTATTTTTATACTAAAATTCACTTTAAGGCAGGTACACATATCAGACAATTATACGAATTATTAGTAATCGAACCTTGCTCGCGTTTTAGTGTGTCTATTGTCATGTGTTAGGCAAAAAAATAGCCTTACTTTGGAGTTCAAGTTTGATTCATACCAAATTACATCAAATTCGGTTCACTGGTTTGGTTGTGAAAGAATGACAGACAGACAGACAGAGCTACTTTCATATTTATAATATTAAACCTCCGTGGTCGTTTCGTATGTACATCGGTTTCATGGGTCCACTCCGAGGTCCCGGGTTCGATAACAGACGAAACGATGTAGATTATCATTAGTTTTTTTATGTTGTCTTAGGTCTGGGTGTTTGGGATACCGTCATTATTTCTGATTTTCCATAACACAAGTGCTTTAGCTACTTACATTGGGATCAGAGTAATGTATGTATGTGATGTCTCATATTTATTTATTTATTTATTAAATGAGTTTCTTGTCGATTCTCATTTCCGAAGTGTTAAATATTATTCAAACATTCTTAGAAAAGCTTTTTTTAAATAACATATGGTAAATTAATTGTGTTTAACGGTCAAATAACCTTCTAACCCTGTGTGGGGTACCGGAAATAAGCGCCGCAAAATATAAACACAAGAGGGAGGTCACATTACCGCACAAACAGGTTGAAGTTACGACTGATCTATAAGAATATCTTCATTATCATTCCCATATGTTTAACCCGTTAAAAAGCAATTATATGGCATATTTTTTCAGCTGTCTGACGGCAATTTATCTTGGAATATTGTTACCCTTGCAAACAGGCCGCGAAAAAATCCTGAGATAGATCACTATATTCCGCCACCTCGAAAGGGCCTAAGATGGATCACTTAAAATTAAAGAAGGTAAATTTGTTGTGCACTGTTTTTTTAAGAGATCCAAAGCCTCCTTAATTATTTAGGATACTACATACTACTGGTAAAGAACGAAAGAAACAAATTCGGGGGACTTTCGAGGTGAAGTCTTGATTGGACAAATTACCTTAAAAATATATTATTGTTTTACCCCCTAGAGCATCAATACTTTGTAGAGCATTAAAAACAGAGCGCGATCGCCTGACAGACGTTTGTGTTTACTTTTTGGCGCAAACTTCATAGAATTGTCGTAAAATTTAGTTAGTTTTTGTAAGTTGACCCTACTGGTCGGTAAGAATACGTTATAGAAGAATTGTGTGATTGTAATTGTTATGTAAAATATTTTTTATAGAAATATGTAGCTGCCATACAAATGTAATGTAAATACCATTGTTCGTAGTCTTTCTATCCGTAAAAAGTCAACATATGGAGGTCTGAATTACGCCTCGTAAACAAATTAACGATCCGTATTTAAAACGAATCGTTTCCTAACTAAAAATCAACAGTTCAAATAAAAAGCAAACACGTATTGTTGATCGAAGCGAATAGAACCACTTGATTGAGTTTGAATGATTATAATCTACGCTACGGGGTGAAATATTACTTATAAAAAAAGTTGCAAAAAAAAACTTTACCTCTCGAGATTATCAATACAATGAGCAGCCGTGATGACGAAAGTCTTCGACACTAATGAGCCTCCACATAGGAACTTGTATCCATCGTTCATTTTATATCCAAGTGCTACCTGAAATAAAATAATTTAGTTTAAAAACTACTTAACTCACTAAATGGTTAACACACCTAACTGCTTAACACACCCAATTTCTTGATGATAGGGCTTTCTGCAAGCCCGTCTGGGTAGGTACCACCCACTCATCAGTTATTCTACCGCCAAATAACAGTACTCAGTATTGTTGTGTTCCGGTTTCAAGGGTGTGTGAGAAAGTGTAAGGGACAAAACATGTTAGTTCCCAAGGTTGGTGGCACATTGACGATGTAAGGAATAGTTAATATTTCTTACAGCTTCATTGTCTATGGGTGATGGTGACCATCAGGTGGCCCATATGCTCGTCCGCCAATCTATACCATAAAAAAATTTTGTGATTAATACATTATCTATGTAGGTGAGATTACAGTTTTGTTTATTAATGTTTTATTTGTACCTATGTTAGTATATATTGTGGGTCAGTATCACTGCATCGTTGAACTTTTGACACCGGTGACATTATTATTGTACACATAACCAATACCAACAATTAATAAATATTCTTTCGATCGTTAATTATAAGTATTCAGAATAAAAACTTTTTTTATACATACATATTTATGCTTAGGAAATTGATTCCTTAATATTATCATTTGACAATGTTTTTTTCTGATCAATGAGCCAGTTTGACTACATGTTAGTATTACCAAAACCATTTCCCAGAATTGTGTCACTACCAATATTAATAGTCCAAATAGTCTGGATACAATGTCTGACACTGTCTGTAATACTTATAATACATATATGTACTCGGACAAGGTAGGCCAGGGCATGGGATCATTATTAAGTAAGAATTTGAAGCAAAAAGTAATTAACATTTGTAGTCCAGGGATTCCATACATAGAAATGATAAACAAAATTAAACAAACTAAATATAAGGAAAATTCTAATATTATAATTTTCTATGGAGATAGTTTATCAGTTAGGAAAAAAGATGTCTTAAAATCAATAAATATCCTTCTTGACATAAATAAAAATTATAGATGTAAATATTTACTATGTGCTTTCCCATATTCTAACTTACTAACGGAAGCACAAAATAAATACATCTATAATTTAAATCTATTTTTACATAGCATGACATGCCGTCATAGTGACGTATTTATTAATTTTGACATAAATAAATTTATATTTAACTTTAAGCTGACATAGGATACAATGTACCTGCCACTTAAATATAAACGACATATAGCTACATTGTTAGCTTACAATATATTTGATCCAATTGTAGACACTACAATTAAAAAAAATATTATACCCTTGATTAGTAGTTGTGCTACTAACAATAATAAATTAAAAAACTAAGCAATAAGACAACGGATAAGCACTATAAATATATTACTAGTATTGTACATCAGAATATACAGAGCTTATCCAGCAAAGATAACGAAATTGAATTATTTTTAAAGTACTATAATATTGACATATTTTGTATTAGCGAACACTGGATCTTGTCACATCAGCTACCACCTAGTATTAATAACTATAAATTGTCAAGTGCGTTCTTTAGAAAATTAACTAAACATGGAGGATCATTAATATACACAAAACAGAATATACATTGTAAAGAGCGAAAAGACATTGTGGATCTTTCAATAGAGCGCACTGTTGAACTGTCATGCGTGGAACTCGAGCATACTATAGCTATGTGCGTATACCGACCTCCACAATCGGATTTTAACCTTTTTGAATGTGTGATGGAGGACGCCCTTAAGCGAGTCTGTACTGGGCGAAAGAATATAGTTATTTGTGGAGATTTTAACATTGACATTTTAGTGCAATCTTCCATAAGTACTAGGTTCATAAATTTATTTCAATCTTATAATCTAAATAACATATTTTGTGAACCTACAAGAATATCAGCGACTTCCGCAACCTGCATAGATAACGTGTTTTGTAGTTGTGAGGCCGTTAATAAGAAAATCTTATCAAACCTTACATCAGATCACTTTGGCCAAATGGTGTCAATAGGTATAAAAAAAATCAAAAGAAACGAAAAATCACTTGTAGGCCAATTACTGTAAAAGGTTTAATCAACTTTAATAATGCTTTACACTGTAGCCTTCCAAAATTGAATCTTAGCTCAAATGATCCCAACTCTTTATATAATTCTCTTTTACAAGTAATTAATAACGAATTCAATAAAATATTTCAGTTAAAAACCTTTTATCAAAACAATGAAATGCAGTTCTCAGACTGGGCCACTACCGGTATCTATATAAGTCGAAATAAATTGTATGAGCTATATGAACTTAAGAAATATAATCGTGATTGTAAATTTATCAATTTTGTTAAAAAATATTCCAAGTTATTTAAACAAGTTTGTCAAACAGCTCGTTCGTTGCATATTAAAAATAAAATCTTAAAATCTAATAATAAAATGAAAACTACTTGGGATATTATAAGTTCGGAAACAGGTAGGTTGAAGTTTGATGCAGGGCAGTTATCCCTTAGTATAAAAGGCAAAATTGTAGGCAAAGATCTAGATGTGGCCAATGAATTCGAAGAATATTTCTCTAATATTCCTCTGAATATTACTAAAGGACTTAATGCGTCTCCTAATGTCGCTTTAGACCTACTCAAATGTTATGTTCCCCAGAATGAGTTAGAATTTTCTTTTTTTTTTTTTTTTTTCTTTATTTAAAGAGTTTATTCGTTAAGACGAATATGCCAGCCACTCTGTAAAATTAACATTTGAGTAATTAAAGTTAAGTTACTTAATACTACTTATGATATTACATTGACCTTCCTATTACTAAGGCCGACCTTAACTAATTTTATTAATTGAGAAGCTTTTTCTGTATTGGGTTCCGCTAAAATAGTATTTAAGTATCCCACACATGATTTTAATTGAGATACAAATGGCATATTTTGTCTATAGTCCTCGTTCCGGGCACATTCTATTATAATATGGAAGGCATCTTCTACCACGTTGCAAGCCGTACAATTCGGGGAATTAACTTTTCTCATTAAAAAAGCGAACTTATTCAAGGGAATATGTCCGGAACGGAGACGCATCATAATAGTTAAATCCGATCTATCAAACCGACTGTTATCAATCCAAGATGATTTAGGGGGTTGAGGCTGTATCGTTTTATACCAAATACCTTTCTCTTTGGATCTCTCGTCAAAGTATTCTTTCCACAACTCGCGGCAAGATTTTTTAATGATGTATGTGTAATCTGAACAAGAAGGATGTAAATCTACTTCAATGCCATCATTACACGCTTCTCTTGCCAAGCGATCTGCTTTTTCATTACCGGCTACACCTACATGTGACGGAATCCACTGTAATACAACTACCTTAGATGTAAAGTGCAATAGTAATTTCAGTATAGTATAAGCTATCGGGACGCCTCGAAAAGTCGAGGTACACCGAGCCAAGTGTTGAAGAGAAGTTTTCGAGTCTGTAAAGATTACAATTTTATCATGATCTATAGTCTCTATGTACGATAATGCTTCAGCTATAGCGAAAAGTTCCACATGCATAATAGATAACTCATTTTTAATTTTGAATTTAAAACCATTTCCTAAACTATCGTCATAAAAGGCAGCCCCTGATCCATCTTTTTCTTTAGATCCATCTGTAAAAACCCGGTGATATGTATTATATTTATCCAAGTTTTGGGAGCAAATCACATTTATTTCTGACAAGTTATAATTACGTTTCGGTTTAGAAATTTCATTTATAAATTTAATATTATTTGATAAATCAATATACGTAATCCAATTATTAAAAGAAAACATTTCTAATTGATTAGAAGTGCTAGGTGATATATCTTTAAATTTTTCAAAAGTAACAGCAAGTAGCGGTTTTTTCTTATGTCTCCAGTAGTTATTGTTGAGAAGAATAGCTAGTTCATTTAATACTTCATTAGTTTTATTGCACTGAAAGGATTTGATTTTAAGAATATATTTTGCAGCCAAGAATTGTCTTCGAATAAATAAAGGTTGTAAACAGAGTTCTGATTCCATCACATGTATAGGAGTTGACTTTACAAATCCACCTATAACACGCATAGATTGGTTTTGAATTTTATCCAACTTATTTAGATGTGACTTACAGCTATTGTCGTAGAGGAAGCTTGCATAATCTAGTCTGCTTCGAATAACTGATATGTAAAGGCGTCTAAGGTGCTTGGGATGTATGCCCCAACCGGGTCCAGATAATACTTTAAAGATGTTCAGAAACTTCATAACTTTGTTGCTAACATTATTAACATGTTTACCCCATCTTAAGGCACGATCCAGCCACAATCCCAAGTATTGAACATTATCTACTAATTCTAAATTAATACCATCAATTTTTAGGTCAGTGTAATTTCTTACAGATTTAGGCTTTCTAGTGAACAAACATACTTTACTCTTAAGTGGTGATACTTCCAAACCTATATCTAATAGTAATTTAGTAATAACATTTAGTGTCAGCTGTATATCTGACACAGCTTTGCTAACGTCTTTACACGTAACAAAAATAACAAAATCATCTGCGTATTGAGATATACAAATATTGTTGTTAAAACTCTTACAAATATTAATAGTAGCGACATTAAATAAAAGTGGAGAGAGTGGATCTCCTTGAGCTAAACCACATCCAGTATATCTGCAATTCATAAGATTATCAGTAAGGGTAATTAATCTTCTTTCTTTTAAAAAATTCCACAGATATGTACATAGTCGAGATCCTATTCCCATTTTATCTAAAAGTAATAATAAACTATTAATATTGACGTTATTGTACGCATTATTTACATCAATAAAGCACCCTAATGTAACTTGACCTTTGGTGAAACCTATTTGAATTTTTGAGACCAAGTAGCTTAAACTGTCCGTGCAGGATCGATACTTTCTAAAACCGACCATGGACGGTGAAAACAAACCGTTTTTCTCTAGATACCACTCTAAACGCTTATTAATAATCATGTGAAATATTTTGCATAAACATGAGATTAATGCGATTGGTCTGAGCGAAGATACAGATGTAGAATCTCGACCAGGTTTTGCAATCGGGTGTATACGAATATAACGCCATTGATTTGGAATATAACTATACGTCAAAATTTGATTGTATAGAAGGGTCAAAATACGTTTACCATTAAGTGGCAAATTTTTAATCATGGAAAACGATATGTTATCACATCCTGGAGCTGTGTCAGAAGCCTTTGTACATTTTTCAATTTCATGTAATAAAATAGGTGATTCCAGTTTTACATTAAAAGTTGTAAATAAAGGTTGTTCAGGCATAACATAATCAGGACTTATACTACATAAAAGTTCATACGCTTGTTTCTTATTTACATACCCTTTTTGGCTTTTGTACCCTTTCATCCATTTCATCTTCCTCCACATCTCATTTGTAGTAGTAACATGGTCTATTGACGAACAAAATTTATACCATCCTTCACTTTTAGCATGCCGACTGATTCTTTGAGCTGCATTCACTTTTTCTTGAAGAACAGTCAAATTATTTGGTGTGGGATTACGCCTAAAATTTCCTAAGGCTAAGCGACGTTCAGCTACTGCTCTTGACAGGTTGATATTCCAATAATGTTTCGGAACGAATACTACACCGGGGCTCTGACAAATTTTTATATAGGGTATATATTTATCTGCAGCTCTGTTAATTTCCTCAACAAAACCGTCATAAGCGTTTTGAAAGCTGTCGGGCAATACGAAATTAGCGAATCTATCTTCAAGGAACTTGGTATATGAATTCCAGTCGGCCTTCTTAAAGTTTCTCTTTTTTACATAAGACGTTTGAAGTACAGAACTGGTTGATATTTTTATAATTATGTGGTCACTCCCTAACATTTCATTCAATGTGGTCCAATCATACTTTATTGCAACATCAGAAGTAACTATCGAGATATCCGGAGAAGACTGACGAAGTCTTCCGTTTACTAATTGGATACGAGTTGGGCTGTTGTCATTCAAGGTAATAAGGTTCAGACTTAACAAGGATGCAAATATTTGATTGCCTCTAGCGTCATTTCTATTTGACCAGGTAGTGTGGTGACCATTCAAGTCTCCAAGTAAAAGGGTTTTTGTAGTAAATAGTGAGAAAAGGAAATCCCAGTCTTGTTGGCATGTTCTAACAGAGGGGGGGCAATATATTGAAACTATATTTTCTATTACCTCGCAGTTAAACACCTTAATATGTAAGACTTCAATGTTACTGTTGTTGCTTCTTGTGTCTTGTATTTGAGCTTTAATAGAATTTTTAGTCAATATAGCCACACCACCATAACCATCACCCCTATCCTTACGGAAGATATTATAGCCGCTAACCCTCACATTAGAATCTTCATTTAGCCATGTCTCAGTTAATGCAGCAATATGAACTTTTTCTATTTTTAAGAGGTGCTCAAATGATGTTAACTTATTTGTCAAACTTTGGCAATTCCATTGAAAAATATTTATTGTTAAGTGTTCGTTTCTGCCACTATCCATGGTTTAATATATGCAAAGAAAGGCAATTCTATTAAGTAGTGTTTTGCAAAGCAACATAATGAATTAAGTATTATTTTAATGCATGCTTCTATTTTTTTGTCTAAGGTTAACTGTTTATCCCATAATTTATCTCTGAGTTGTTTAAAAATTAATTGCCACGTAATCTTCTGTTCAAACCTTGTGTTTTTTATTTCTGTGTTCTCTGTATAATTGTTCTCGTATTCACTTTCTGGTCCTGATTCATGAATTGTATCTAAATTTCCGTCTAAATTATTTCCCGAATTTGTTTTATTTTCTTTCCTAGACTTCTTTATGCGTTTCTTCTCTTGGGGTTTTTCTTTACTACAAGTTTTCTTTAATACTTGAGCATACGTCCCTTCGCTCTGTTTAAAACAGGGCTCAACACTATCTTGATTATTATGTATATTATTATCGTTATTTCTAATTGTCATAGAAGGTTGTGAATCATTATATCTTGGCTCTGGAGGGACATATATAGTTAAAGCTCTTTTATAGGTACAGTTGAATTCTGCCATAATTTCTCGAATACGTTTCTCTTTAATATAAATCGGGCATATACGAGCCAATGTCATATGTTTACCATGGCAGTTATTGCACTTAAATTCTGTCGTATCACAATTAGCATGAGAACCACCACACTTAGGACAAATACATTTATTTGATGGACACATTTTGATTGTGTGTCCATATCTCCAGCATCTAGAACACTGTGTAACTGGGTAAATGTATGGGTTGACATTAGCAACCGTATCAAAGATATAAACCTTTGCTGGTAATGAAGTTCCCTTAAAACATATTCGCACGGCCTCCGATGGTTCCCATTGACCCGTAGCATTATTTCTATATTTCAATCTTTTAACTCCTGTTATCTCCATGTCACATTTTAAACTGTCTAATATTTCCTCCTCGGTAATTTCTAAATCAATGTCCTTGATGACTCCAAAAGATTGAGTAATTTCAAATGTTTTTTGGCATTTAAACCCGTTTTCTTTAAAAAAAGTGGATTCTAATAATTTATCCGCACTTATTTCGTTATTAAACTGCACAACTGCTTTAAACGCATTTATATATTTGACCCTCGTAATGTCTTTAATATTTTCTGATTTCAACATTTTCGCCAACTTAAACTGTTTAGGTATTTTTTCTACTGAGGTAATACTAATTTCAAAGTTGTAGTTCGAGATTCTATTCGAATCATTCGTACGAGCCACTTTCCCCCGTCTTGTAACGGTTAGCCATAGCTCATCCTGATCTGTACGTCTATCTCTTTTGTTGGGTCTTATTATATTATTCAAGTTTTCATTGTCTGATATCGTGTCTACTAATTCTTCCATGTCGCACATTCTCACATTTTCGCTATCCTTCATTATCTCACTGTAATCTTCCATCGTACATTCCACAATTTCGTTTTCACTCAATCGCTCATCTTCATTAACGTTGCTAGCCATTTGTAAACAACATAACTAGGCGAGATAACGCTTCAATACAATCGAGCGGAACAATTTAAAGCCGGTATTCAATAAAACAGTACGCGCGTCTCACTATAACAAGCGCCCGCGCGCGAATGATGTTGATAGTGAGTTAGAATTTTCTTTTGAGAATATAACTCCGTACGAAATATTAAAAATATTTAAAACATTAAATCTGAAAAAAACCTGTGATCTTTGGGATTTATCAGTCACAATTATTAACAATGTAATTGTTGACTTGGCTCCTTATTTAGCTATAATCTTTAATAAATGCGTACAATCTGGTATTTTTCCTGATATGTTGAAATTAAGTAAAGTAATCCCATTATTTAAGTCCGGTGATAAAAATGATCCAAACAATTACAGACCGATCTCTATTTTGCCAGTATTAAGTAAAATTTTTGAGAAAGTCATGCTTAATCAATTGCTATTATACTTTAACTCGAATAAGCTATTGCATTCTCAACAGTTTGGTTTTACTAAGGGTCGCTCGACTGCTGATGCGGGTGTAGCATTTGTTAAGCACATTTATGATGCATGGGAAAAGTCACAAAACGCTATTGGAGTTTTTTGTGATTTATCAAAAGCTTTCGATTGCGTTAGGCATGATATTCTCCTAGAAAAGCTTAAATATTATGGTATCAGGGGCCCTGCATTGAAATTAATTTCCTCCTACCTTAGTGAAAGAGTTTTGAAGGTTGTGGTTAATGGTGCAAAATCAAATGGCGCTGTGGCGCAAATGGGTGTACCACAGGGTTCAATTTTGGGACCTCTCTTGTTCTTAATATATATAAATGATTTACCTTATTTCGTAAAAAATACTTGCGATATTGTACTGTTTGCAGATGATACATCCCTCATTTTTAAACTTGATAGAAAAATAAACAACTATGACGTTCTGCTCTGTCGCGGGTTCTTGGTTGGTTTGACATAAATAATTTAGTACTAAATGCTAAAAAGACTAAATGTGTTTTGTTTTCCTTGCCAAATGTCAAATCAAATCCTTCTGCAATAACTTTGAAAAATGAAAGGCTTGAGTTTGTTGAGTCGACGGTCTTTTTAGGGATAACCCTTGACTCCAAACTGCAGTGGGGCACCCATTTGTATGCCCTGGCAAGAAAACTAAGTAGTGCCATTTATGCAATAAAAATAATTAGAAAACTTACGGACATAAGTACTGCTAGACTAGTTTATTTTAGTAATTTTCACAGTATTATGTCATATGGAATGTTGTTATGGGGTAATGCAGCAGAGATTGAAGTTGTTTTTATTCTACAGAAAAGAGCTATCCGATCTATTTACAATATTAGCTCCAGGACATCATTACGCGAAAAATTTAAAGAAATAGGTGTATTAACGGCTGTTTCACAATATATTTATGATAATATAATCTTTATACAAAAGAATATTAAAAATTATTCTATTAATGCTGATGTACATACTATTAATACAAGAAATAAGAATAAACTTGTAACCCCCAGTTTCCGTTTGCATACGGTAAATAGAACGTTTTTGGGCAATGGTATACGCATATATAATAAGATACCGGAAAATATAATCAATTTACCATTTTCAAAATTTAAAAATATTATTAAGACTAAATTAATAAATAAATCATACTATTCATTAAAAGAGTACTTTTTAGAAAGAAACGCCTGGAGTTAGGCTCGGGTTCCATGATAGGACGCTAATTACTGTCAATAACAGCATTGTAAATGTGTTTATTTGAAAAGAGCAACTATGCGAGTTTCTTGCCGTTTCTTCTCGCTAGAAGCTGCTTTCCGAAACGGTGGTAGTATTTGTTTATTGACGATTCAAAAACGCTTCATTGTGAAGTTTACTTGAATAAAATTGATTTGATTTGATTTGATTTGATTTGCACAAGGGACATAATATTCTAAATTTTTACGGCGCTAATGTCAATGACCATGCAGGGGGCCCGCTTACCCGACCTATTTATTCCACAAATAATGTTAAAAGGAGTAAACCGTAATAAGTAATGAATCAACATTTATTAAAAACTCAATAACTCAATAGTGATAATTATACAATGTGGAACAGAATAATTATAAGTAATAAATACTATAACAGCGTCGTTAAAACAATAACACAACACTAGCCATGAACTCTTGATAAAATCAATACTTATTTTTAAACGGTATTATATTTACCATGTGCGGGAATTCCCCTAAATTCGCCAACTCTCCTCCGATTATGTATAATCCGACGGGCGGTATGCTTGATTCAATTATTTTTTCACATTCTGAAATAAATGTATTAACAGTTTAGTAGCATCGTATAAACGCTTGGCTAAAGTCTCCCTTTATGGAGAAGGTTTGGAGGTCCCACGACGTTGCTCCAATATGACTTTGTTGGTCGTAAGCTCATGCCAATTCAAAGTTGTTTGAACCCGCAATCTTTGTTTAAAATGCACGAATTCTTAACATCTTGGCTCAGAAATGAATACAAATCGTGATTTATACAGGATCTATTTTTATATTTTATTTATATTAAGTTCAGGTGTTAATGATCTGAGAAATAGGTTTATTAAAGAGTTATTAATTGATATTTACATGCCACAACATATAAAATGTTTATGTAAGGCTGTATAATATATAATGTTTAAGTTAGTGCCTTTTTTTATCTCGTTGGAAAAACGCGTTACACGTTTCCTCTACGTGGATGGAAATAGGGTATGTGGGACTCCCCGGGGCCTTGGACGCCGCTTGCGCCCGGTACAACGGAATACCCACTAAAAACCCAGAGGTACACTCTTCGTCTTTTCGGTGGGCGCGACGGGATCGCTTTCGCATGCTACCGTAACGCCCTGGTCTACTGTTTTGTATTGACGACGAATATAAAACATTGTTAAATATCTCACAAATGTTTAAAAGTGAAAGTGTCCACTAACCTTCATCAGCAATTCTCAGTGATGGTTTTTCTTCTCCTGTACCTAAAAGAAAAAACACATTTGTATTGGAAATGTAATTCCTTCTTTGGAATTTTAAGAGACACTGATTTCGTTTAAATTGTTTCTACAAAATCACAAATCAAATCGGTGGTGAATTTGAAACCTTGCCTGTTTTAGGCCTTTGTAAGATATGGATATCTTACAAAGGCCTAAAACATATATTTTCACAACATGTTTATTGATTCATAATAATTTCGACAAAGTAATTTTTGTAGAGTTGCATTGTTATAGGTACCAAGTTTTGAATTTGTTATCTGCCCTAGGCACGGCCTTCCTTAGCCTACAATGAGAATCGTTTGTAATGGTAACATTAATAAGTAATCAAACAAGTAATCAAAAAAATAATGTATGTAAAAGTAAGCTTATCTCAAGTATTTAAATAAAAAGTATCGAGTGGAGTGGCAAACACACTCGAATAATTAGTTCATATTCGTCTGTATTGGCCGTATATAATTTTACGGTAATAAACACTATTCCGTAAATATTATATTAGATTATAATCTATTTTGTGAGATCGTCAACTGTCAACTGACGAAAGATTGTAAACGGAGATGGTCTGAAATACGGCTAACGATGTGGGTTAGAGTTAGATAGAAAGGCTCCTACCTTTCTCTTACACAGGCAGTGTTACGCGCCTGCATAAGCATGGAGACTAGACCAGACGAGAAGGGCTAACCCTCCCAGAAGAAGTTATCACTTTTATATACAGGGTTATTAGTAATTCGACGAAAATCCGTCAGGAGGTGAAAGGAGTGACTATTTGCATTAATTTTAACCCCCATATTCATGGTGCAAAAATTAACCGTTTTTGAGTTATTACGTTTTCTAGCTTTTTTTCAAAATTTGCCAAAAATGCAACTTCAAAAATTTATTTTAAAAAAGTGTCAATTAAAATTATTTTTTTTCTTCTGTTTTATAAAAGCAATTAAACACTGCATATTTGTCAATGTTAAACAATAATATTCTATCCAAATTTAAAATTGCGAGACTATATTAAGTCTCAAGAATTTTTGTCCACTAAGTGCACTATTTGGTTTCAAAGTACTCACCATAGAATAGATCTGTTGTCATAGTAGTGTTAAGGCCTCTTGGAGAGGAATTATCTTGGCCTGATTTGAAAATTTCGAATATGGTTTTTGGGCAGCACACGATCTCTAGGTCTTCGCTGAAGCCACATCTTCTAAAGGGATGCTTACGGGTTTTTTTGATGTATCTGTAAAAAGGACATACAACATTCTATAATTAAATTTTAATGTATTGTATACGTTATCTTCTGTCTATCTGAATATTGCTTAAATAAACTAAGCTAAATTAGTTTTACTGCGACGTCAGTGTAAAGGCTAGCTTCTAAGCACGAGCGATTGGTAACAGATCCCGAACAATGATCGAAGAATTTTTGTCTACCAAGTACTGTGTGGGCGGATTAAATGTCCCTAAAAATAAAACGACATTGCATAAAACCTTCATGCGTCTCATGACCTTTTCGGTCAGGTCTTTGCCCAAAGCAAACCCTGTATTATAAATAGATTACAGTTCATTCAATGTAATTTTATTGCGTATCACCACTAAATCTGCGAAGGCTTTCACACCATCGACCTTTATTGGGACATCGACATTAAATCGATCGAAAAACATCTCAAATGCCCTTCCAACCTTCTGCCAAAGATATCTGTCCTCTATAAACTAATCTTTATACTTATATAATAAATGCAAAACTTATTTGACTGTCTGTGTATCCGTGGGATATGCTCTTTTATGGCCAAGCCACTAGAATTTGATGAAATTTGGTAAAAAAATCACACCTTTATTTTAAAGATGAGGTTTTTCATTACGTCATAATATATTTAGATATATAAAAATGTTTTGTACGTTCGTATCGACGTCAAACTAAGTTGAGTGGGAACCCTAAATTATTCGAATGGTGGACATATCGATAATCGACAGGTAAGGGACAAAGGGACAAATTTGAGACGTGACTAGTGTATATTTTATTATAGTTTATGTATATATATATATATATATATATATATATATATATATATATATATATATATATATACATATATATATATATATATATATATATGTGGAAATAGTTTATATATTTTTAAGTATATTATGTGTTTGATAATGACTGGCCACTTGTAATGTCAGAAACGTCTGTGAGTTTTTATATTCTGTCTGTAACTAAGATTGATATAATTACGTTGAAAGAAATAATAAAGAATATGAATTAAAACACCGTGTTGTGCATTAAATCTAGCTATATCCCACAACTTTTGGGGGCTCGTCCGGGATGCTGATAAATTTGATGCTAATCGAAGACGTAAGACGAAGATTTAAGATTGAAGATTGAAGACTAAAGAATTAAGATTTAAGATTGAAATTGAAAATTTGTATGAAGATTCACGTGTAATTGATTGGTAATTGACGCCATCTTCAAATCCGAATTCTGTAATACCGACGCAACTTCACGACTTTTAAAAAACAAAAATGGTAGTTTTTCGGATCTGATGTCAAAGATTAAATTTATGAAGATAAAAATTAAATGAGTATAATTAAACCATCATTTTGCCCGACTACTACCAGAAGACGAAAATTGAAGAGGAATTTTAGATTAAAAGGAAATTCAAGTTGCTCTCCGAAAATGCCGCCGAAAAAAGATGAAAAAGAAGAAGACGAATACGGTGTGCAAATTTCATTCAATGATTTAGAGAAATCGATGACAACTTTTACCGGAGATGACACCTACCCTATTGAAACATTTATTGATGAATTTGAAGACACGGCAGAGATTATGAAGTTGTCTTAAATTTTCTACAAAGAGAAGCATCGGTACCAGGGTCAAGGACCATATAGGAGATGTCAAAAATAGGCGTTCTTCAAAGTCTGCAGTCTGTGAACATGCTCTGGATAAACCTAACCATTTTATCCGATTTGATAAACCACAGATCCTCGCTAGAGAACACAGATTCATTCCTAGAATGATACGCGAGGCTATTGAAATTCAAAAACATCCGAACTTCAATAGAGAAGATGGTTGGAGACTTTCTAACACCTGGGATCCACTTATTAAAAATTTAAAATCCCAAATCCAACAGACTGCAAGACCTAAAGATACAGTTAGTGCCTTCTGCGTGCAACCGGAACGTTACTCAAGACATCAATTGAGAAATCGTTGGCGGTAGTTGTTAATAATATTTCCTTTGTTCTTCAAATAGACAAATGTCATCTTAGTCTACCCGTGACCACGAACACTGCAAAGTGCTCGAAACGTCGGGATGTTTAAAAATAATTAATATACGCGATTCATCCGTTATAATTAGTTTTATTTAAAGAGATTATGAAGTGGACTAAAGTTGAAAAACTGATTTATGCGAAGAGGCTTTTAGATGGAACTGCGAAACTGTTCTTGCGATCTTTGGGAAGAGTTAAAGATTATACGACGCTGAAGAAAGAACTTAAAGAACAATTTGGGCCAAAGATCAATAGTGCAATAGTGCATAAGAAGCTCGCCTCTCGTAAGATGAAGAATGAAGAAACTTTTCAACAATACTTCCTTTCAATGAAAGAATTGGCACTTCATGGCAAAGTTGAAGATGCTGCTTTGATTGAATACGTGATTGATGGTATTCGTGACTCGGAGACAAATAAAATCATTTTATATGGTGCCTCAGATATGAAAGAATTTCGCAAGAAATTGGACGTCTATAGTGAGTTTAGAAAAAAGATGTCTAAACGTGCGCATTCCGCGCAAGGACATATGTCTGGACTGGCTGAACCTCGAAGAAAGACTCGTGTACAAAGATGTTATAATTGCGGTGATGTAGATCACGTTTCATCTAGCTGCCCTAAAGGAGTCAAATGTTTTAAATGCAACGAATATGGCCATAAATCCACTGAATGTACCAATAAGCCTACAAAGACGTTAAATATTGAAAGTAGAAATGAAAAAGAGAAGGTTCCCTATAAGAAAATAAAGATTAGCAACATAGACACTATAGCTTTGATAGATACCGGAAGTGACGTAAATCTTATTATCAAATCAGAATTCAATAAAATCAAGGATAACATAAAAGACTATAAAGCAGAATCAACTTGTATTACCGGAATTGCTAAACACGAAGTGTACACTGAAGGAATGTTTTTAGGTAATGTAAAGATTGATAAATATTACACAGACTTAAAGTTTCATGTCGTTAGGGACCACGATATCTCAGTCAAGATAATTATTGGTAATCCCATCTTAAAAGATTTTGAAGTAAAGTTTACTCCTGACGGTATTTTTGTTGAAAAAATCACACATCTTACACTCTTAATGGAAAAGAATGAAAACGAAGAAGTCCATGTTATAGAAGATTCAGAATTCAAAGAGAAGATCCATATAATGTGCAAAGACTACAAATCTAAAGAGAAGATAGAATACCGACCAGAAACTCGGATGAAGCAAGCAGACGCCCTGAGTAGAAACCCAATATGTCTGATACTCACAGAAATCACAGCGCGTATAAAGAAAGCTCAATATGAAGATGAACATGTTAGACTAATAAAGAATATTCTAGAAACACGTGCTTACGAAGACTACATAATACAGAACGAAATATTATTCAAAATGACGGATGGTAACAAACTAATTGTTGTACCGAAGAATATGCAAAACGAAATAATACGCCAAAATTACCGGAAAGGACATTTTGGAGTTGTAAAAACAGAAGAATTGATTAGACGAGAGATTTTTATTCCAAATTTAACCGAGAATAATAAAAGAAAAGAGCTCAGGCAAAAGGCTAAAGAATCTATAAAGAAGATACAAGAGGAGAACATTAAATCTTACAAGAAACGAAAGAAAATAGCTAAGAAATATTCTATTGGAGACTTGGTAGCAATCAAAAGGACGCAGTTCTAGCTAGGAAATAAGTTGTACTCAAAGTATTTGGGGCCATACGAAATTATAAAATGTCAGCGAAATGATCGGTATACAGTGAAGAAAGTCGGCAATGGTGAAGGTCCAATTAACATTACCAAATCAGCAGACTACATGAAGCCTTGGATTTCTGAAGAGGAAGATTCATCTGGGTCAGATGAACCTGCAGGATAGCCGTGTGGAAATAGTTTATATATTTTTAAGTATATTATGTGTTTGATAATGACTGGCCACTTGTAATGTCAGAAACGTCTGTGAGTTTTTATATTCTGTCTGTAACTAAGATTGATATAATTACGTTGAAAGAAATAATAAAGAATATGAATTAAAACACCGTGTTGTGCATTAAATCTAGCTATATCCCACATATATATATATATATATATATATAATGTCTGCGCTGTAAGTAATGTCAACCACTGCTTAAATTTCGAACACGCTAACAATGGTAAAACTAAGATCTTATGTCCCTTGTTGTAGTTACACTGTTAAAAAAGAGTAACTACTGAGTTTCTTGCCGATTCTTCACGGTTGAATCTACTTTCCGAACCGGTGGAGCTACACTTAATTGTAAAATAACGATTCAAAAGTGCTTGCAAAAGTCTACTTGAATAAAGTTTATTTTGATTTGATTTGATTGATTTGATTCACTCAGCCTGAAGGAACACAACAATTCAATTCTTGGTTTAATGGCTTTTAGTTGTGCCGACAGGGCACAGATTACCGCCAATTTCACGTAGGATGGAGAAGACACGGAAGAGATTGATTGGTATAGTTGAGGAAACAAACTCAATTAAAATTTGAAGATTAGCATAGTCGTAGTAATTTCCTTGGAAGGAACACAAAAATACCAAGTGTAACGGCTTGACGGTAGAACACGATAATTGAGTGGTACCTACCCAGACTATAATAGGTTTTTTATGTATCTATAATTAGACAACATAAATAATAATATCTTGTTTATTGAAATATATACCTAATTAAGATATTTTCCTGTACATACCTATATTATATTTTATTATATGTATACATATGTTTATAATAATTGGTATTGTTTTCCTTGTACGCTTTAACATTAAAATATGAAATTATTGTATGTATTTCTAGGTGACATATTAAAATTAAAATATTAGTTTAATTGATATTTGAAACTAAATTACTGACGATTGACATTGATGTAATTCGATCATAATTATTTTTACATGACATATTACTCAGCTGAACTGAGCTGAGCTGAGATGGCTCAGTGGTTAGAACGCGTGCATCTTAACCGATAATTTCGGGTTTAAACCCAGGCAAGCACCACTATATATATGTTGTGTCTATAATTCATCTCGTGCTCGGCGGAGAAGGAATACATCGTGAGGAAACCTGCATGTGTCTAATTTCATCGAAATTCTGCCACATGTGCATTCCACCAACCCGCATTGGAACAACGTGGTGGAATATGTTCCAAACTCTCTCCTCAATAGGAGAGGTGGTCTTAGCCCAGCAGTGGGAAATTTACGGGCTGTTACTTTACTTCACTACATAACGTATATGATAGCTAAATATACAAAATAATAAAAATAAAATCTCATATTTTATTTGGGACAAATATAGCTTAATGTCGCATCCTAATAATTATTTTAAGTTTTATCTTCAGGCTTCATTCTTCAACTCTACTGATTCGGTATTGCTATAATTTAAAAATAAAAAAGTAAAGAACGAATTCTATAGTTCTATTGTATTAATGATGGTCATAAAACATGTTCCAGGTACGGGGATCGGCATTGAATAAATGCATGAACTCTGGCGTGTTTTGTTTGTTTTCTATTAATCAGCGTGACAAAATAATCAGAAAATATTCTTCAAAAATAAATAAAAATATAGTATATAATTCTTATAATGTGTGCTTATTATATATAATGCATTTAATATGCACTATTAAATGCATTTCTCTAACTTATCTGAGGTCATTGGTGACAGGTGATCAATTGAGTATTGAGATCGGCAGTAATCTTTAAGTTCACGTTACACATAAGTTCTTCGCATATTCTTTTGTCCCGAGAATATCATGAGATAGCTAAATAATATGGTTTTTGTGTAATATGTACGCTCATGCTGGGCCAAAATAATTCCTGATCCTATTATCAAGAACAAGGCGTCAATTATACTAAAACTACCTATGCTACTCTGTTAATTTAACGACCCCGTAGTATTTCGGTCTGATAATTTATGTATAATAAAGGCATTTGCAACATTAACGGTAACTCCGATGGTTGCTACATCCAGGATGTGACTCACATTACCTACATACTGAAATTCGACTACATTTGTTTTTCACTATACAGGCCTATTTGTTATATATAACATATTTATTTACAATCCGTTATTTATTCATTGAATTGTGATTTCTAATATCACTCACAAAAAAGGTACAAAATGATTATCATGTATTTAGATAATGATTAAAAAACTTTGGATAATCTATTATAGACACCTTCTCAATACATTCAAACGTTCATTCAAAAATATTTCATAGACAAGGTTTTACTTTTCATGTGCCTATCTGTTTTTAAACGTATAAAGAAATTGTGATTGTCACATTAAATATTTTTTTTAGGGAATAGGTTGGCGGATGAGCATATGGGCCACCTGATGGTAAGTGGTCACCATCACCTATAGACAATGAAGCTGTAAGAAATAATAACTATTCCTTAAATCATCAATGTGCCACCAACCATGCGAATTAAGATGTTATGTCCCTTGTGCCTGTAGTTACACTGGCTCACTCACCCTTCAAACCGGAACAATACTGCGTACTGTTGTTTAGCGGTAGAATATCTGATGACTGGGTAGTATCTACCCAGGTGGGCTTGCACAAAGCTCTACTGATGAATATATTAACCTAATTCATATTCCTTATGTAGTTACGTTGTTTTATAGACAATAAGTTGAGTAATGATAAATGTGTCACTGAAAAACCAAGATTATTTAATATTATTTTGTAACATATGAATTATTTCTACCCAATCCGCAATTGACTCAGATTAAATAACATAATTCTTACGTCATTATAGTTTTTCCCAGGCGTAAGAATAAATACAATACGGGGTAATATTTAATTGATTTATGTATTTATCCGATATTCGTGATTCATAATAACGAATGTCAATTTGAAATTAGGTCGCCGATTATATATTACATTGTGTCACTTTATTCTGAGCATAAGACATGACTATTAACTAATAATTTCGAGCAAGTCTACGATTGACGTGATAGAAATCTATCCACAATTGTAGATCTTTCAAAAATAATTATTTTTAGTCGACAACATACATCCGCAAAATTCATATAATTGAAATATTTCGATCCAAATCTTTGAAATTCAATGACATCGGCCGGTCATGATCAACGGGCGGCCATGTTTGTCAAAAGGAACTTTCCGAATACTTACTACTTTTGAATGTATGTTAATTTATTAATTATGTTTCTTGAACGTGCCATTCAATCTCGATCTTGTACTCTCCATGGCACGTGACATTGGCGAAATAATTTGCTTTGCTCTCTTGGCACAAATAAAAGCAAAAAAATTTGATAATTGTCGAAATAAGTAATTTTTCCTTCTTCACCATTTAAATAGAAAATATATTGACGATGATCACAACGTTTTTAAAATGTTAAATGAAAAGTGAATGATAAGCCATATTTGTTTAGTTATATTTATTTTCCCTGAACGCAGCCGAATATATCATTTAATGATTGAAACTTTACATCAGTTATTTAGGTTATTTCAATAGTTAGGATCAAAGATAAACGACTATTATACCTACTGCTGTTATTAGTCCATTTTATCAATACAAATAATGACACCAACAAATATTACAGGGTTTTATTGTGTCAAATAATCTCTGAATGTTATTTGCTCAACTCAATGAAACCAGTTATCGAATAACATTGACGGATCACTGAAAAAATACTTTGGTGTAGATATATCTTGTGCCCAATTAAAAAAAAAAAACATAATGTTGAGCAGCACATGTATATATTAAGAACGTATACACTTTAAATGAATGAAGAAGTGAATGAGTTTGAGATGTTCTAAAAATTTTATATCATATATCAATTTTTAAAAGTACTTCGGTACTTATTTTCCATTCATGTGTAACTTAAGCTAAGTTCTTAACATATAATATAACAGTATACCTACATAGACACTTATTTTTTCTTACGCCAATTAAACTTCTGTGGTTTTTGTTTTTTAAGTTATCCAAACTACTATCTGTAGCTTTGTGGTTTTGGCAAAGTTATATATGACACGTGAATGTTTCATTTTTCCTTTACCGCATGTTACAAGCTAAATTATAAAGGCAAATTGATAATAACTATACTGTAGCGGTGTTTGCCCAGGCTTTGTTACATAATCTTTGATTAAGATCCGCGTAATATCCGCATATGAGTGTAAGAGTTATTTTGTTAATTAATTGTTGGAGGATAACTCTTGATATTAATTAATAACGTTCTTCTTTATTCAAATTAAGCAAAGAATATATACAGAGATACAGTAATGAAAATTAAATTTATCACAATGTTCCGGTTCCAGCGTATTCAGCTGAGAGCCCTTTCAAATTCCTGCCAATGTTTTCTTTTTTTTATAATGTTGCCAACTTCAAAAACTTCTTAGATTAATTTAATTGAATTTCTTTGATTACTCAGATGAAATATAAATATATTAAAGAAATTCATGACAACAATTTTTAAATCTATCCGTAATAGAAATGATAAAGACTAATGGCAAACTGACCAAAAAACATCCAATTCAGCTGATTAATCCAGAATTCCACTAATAATAATACAATACTAAACAAAACAAAGATAAACTCGCAGTCAATGAAGAAGTCGTGCTCATAAAGTCCAGTGCAACTTTTTGACATTAATTTTCCAATCCAGAATTCCTGATCGTGATGCTGTCCGGCAATAAAATCGGGCACATTAAAATAACCTTATTTAAATATAATAAGTATTATAAATAATAAAAAATATTTATAAAACAAAGTATAAAACATAGGAAAAAACAAAGTCGCTTGCCGCTGTCTGTCCCTATGTATGCTTAGATCATTAAAATTACGCAAAGGATTTTGATGCGGATTTTTTTCATAGACAGAGGAATTCAAGAGGAAGGTTGTGTTTACAATACATGGGCAATATAGCAAGATTCACTGAAAGTTTGAGAAGTTTCTAATGTAATATCGAAAAGAAATCGAAGAGTTTTATAGGTTTATAAATCTATGGATTTCCCCAATGGGAGGGCGTAACCCAACCCGAAGTCTACATAATAGAATACTACTAGATACGCCTATGGGCAAGTCTTATCTTACAGAGATAAATGGAATCACAATAATATACCAAGGTGGGTATTCCTGTGGATTTACTGAATTTTTTTAATCACACATGTATAACAATCACCGTACAATTAGATGAGCTCACTATGTATTTAAATTATATGATGCAATATAATTGAATTACGCAAAAAAAACAACACGTTTTAATAAACAATTCTCTATTTTAAATCATAAAATCCGCTATTTATACTGAATTACGTCTGTATAAATTGACAATTGTTGTGTTTGTAACATGCTGTATATAAATAAATTACCTCAAAGCGTCTTCGCAGTCGGTCACTAATTTGCAAGTTCCATCTAATAGATCTTCGCTCGGTTCACAATCTTCACCTAGAATGATTTCACTTATACGAAATGTTTTAAAGATAAACAAACCAAGTACGATAAACAAAGACCATCAAACCGGTTTTCATGGGTTTCATAATTGTAAGCTAAGATTCAATTCAATAGATATTCGTATTTTACTATATTATTAGTTACCTTTTGTTCGTATTATGCTTAAATATTTTTTTTGTTACAAGGTACGGTAAGGTTTTGTACAACATTACCTACCTATTGATCCGGCTATAGTAGCTTGGTGTATTAAAAATAGAAAACACAACACATTCAACACCATTTTCGATTTCGTTCTTCAGTTTTTAGTCCGCAAATATCAATTACATTGAATATTTTTATTTAAAATGATGCACTATTTAAAAGTAAACAGATAGATTTTAATTGTTAAATAATAAAAAATAAATATAGAACACTAAAATCACTATCAACACACATTTTTTTTAACTAGTACAAAGACTTTTTTAAAATATTTTATTTATAAAACTTAAATTAAAAAAAAAAAAACAAATAATAATATCTGTGCGACAGCAGTTCGCCGACTTCACGTAACGGGTTATGATCAATTTATTGTAGAACAAGCTGACAAGTTTGCGTACAAATGAGCAAATGTAAATGCGAATGCAAATGCGATAAGGAATAAGTTTTATCGAAAGCGTCATTCATTAAAACAATTAGTAGTGTTTTAATTTTTGTAGAAGTATCGACGAGAATACTTCGAAATTATATTCGTTTTATAAAATTGTTTTTCACCAGCTAGTCCATTCCGACCTTTGATAATATAATAGGTTTGGAAACTAATATATTTTTTATTATTTTTTTTCAATAAGGAAAAACCTCTACCACCACAATCTGTATGGCATACAAAGTATTGTTATGTTTCGGATCGACCATTAGCTTCGGCCCTTTTAAGACGTTTTGTGATGATCTCGTTACTTCAGTCTGGCTCTAATGATTTATTTTTTAAGCATGTAAAGTCAGCGATACACATTTCTTATTGGAACTTCTTCACGTAAAACAAGTATAATGTTAAACTTACTTATGACACCTATTTACGAACCTTCAATAATATGCTTGATTATTTTTCGTAAATAATAATTTTTAGTTTCATAATATATACAGCAAAATTAAACTTAATATTACGTACAATGATTTGTACATAATGTTACTCAAAAAAAAATATATTATAAATGCGAAAATAACTCCTTACATTTGTTACCTCTTTATGCTTAAAGTTCTGAACTTATTTCGAAATTTGGTATGGAGATAGTTTTAGTTTAACCGACAGACTTTTTTTAATTTACACCTCGAATCTGTGAATGGTGAGTAACGGTTTGTGTGCTATAGGTAAAGTTATAAAGATTTCGCGCGGGTAAAGCCGCAGGTTCAGCTAGTCTATGATATAATCGAATCTGCATGAAAAAAAGGTTTTGTTTTGGGATATGTACATAATACTAAGTATAGGAAGTAACGTATGTAATTAAATTCATTCATAATATTAGTTTGCATTTGTGAGTGCGTTTTGTTTTTACACAAGTATTAATTTGTTTAAAAAAATAATATATAAAAAGTTCTTAAAATATCAACACATAAAATTTTTGAAATAATAATAAATAAATATATTTTCAGTTTCATTCATTATTATATGATGTACAATTACTAATCCTTATTTTTGACATTGTCTTGACTCTCTAGTCAAGATTCTATTATTTATCTGTGCGTTTATCCTGCCATATTGTTTTTGTAGTGGAATGGTCGTCGTTTATTAAACAATTTTATTACGTTGTACTTTATTATTTGCCTCGAAGCCAACATTACTCTATTTAATATTATTATGCGTTAATCCTCATTACTATGGATGTGCTTTATTTTTATAAATTTCGTCCCTAAATTATTTGCGGGTTCAATATGGGGGGACAAGTGATTTCATTTATTTTATTGTTTCTGTTTCAATATGTTTCTGGTCAACATTATCAGCTTTGCGAGAACAATACGAAGATAACACGTAGTTGTACAACACAGGTACGTGATTATATAATTAAGTGAATTGAAGAGAATTGCAAAGAATATTTCGATATACAGTATTGATTTATCGAACGTTGTAACCTTGAAATAGTTGTTAGTATGATATAATACGCACGTATATGTTATTGATATTGTTAATGCTACTTTTAGTTATCAAATAAGGTACGAAATGTAGATTAAAAACTATGACCTTTGTGGCCATTATTTATTATTTAAAAAAAAAAGTACATATGTAATGAGTAGTAGATTTTCAAAAATGATAATTCTTCTTATTGTAAATTTATTAGCCATTGTTATATTTATTTAGTATAATTATAAATTATGTACATACTATAAGAAAGAAAAACTAAGTAATTACAATTATCAGGATTAGTTTTACATTTTAATTAATAAATAATGACATTGTTGGAAATATTTTCTGAATTAGTAGTTGCAAGTAATAATCTACTTTTCTCTATGAAGTTTTGTCATGTACAATTTCTTGTTCTAAATTTAAATTTAAAAAAAAAATGTTGACTGCAAAGGATCTTGCAGTCACCATTTTAGTAGTATATAGGAGGAGAACCTAACATCTGTACTGTACTGTAGACAATGCTAATATCAGTTGTGTAAAACCTTTTATTGTGTCAATTAGTTATTTATTGAATAAGGCTTAAATTGAAATATATATAATTTTTAAATCTATCTAAATATTATCTGTTTTAGATATTGGGTGAAGATTATTCCGATGATAATACTTGTAAAGTAGAATATATACCACCAAATAGTTCAGACTGTACTGACAACTTTGGACCCATATCTTCGAATTCCCATATTGGTGGAGTCAGCCTCAAACCCTACATTCTTCCCGTAGTTCACCGAGACAACAGGACTTTCTATTCTGTCAATTATACTGTCCTTAATATTACATTTAGTAATATAAAATGGAAAAGTAAGAGATTTTCTCATTACTATATATGATAAATTTATTTTATGTTTGTTATCAGATAAGATTTTAATTATTGACTTTCTTATATTATTTTAGAAATGTTGCAAAGATTTTTTATTTTAATTCCAGCTATGAAATTCCGTTTTCAAAAATTCATGAACGTAGAAAGTCACTGCAGGAATATTGTCATTTCAAACGATGTCACCATAAATGAACAATCAATGCTCTACTATGACTGCTACTGGTCTCTTACCGATGGTGATTACAATGGTCAAAGTCATATACTCGATTTTGAGGCAACTGATGATGTAGTAGTGAACAGAGGGAGGTACAATTTCAATATACCATCTGCGGAAATGTTAAGTGAGTACATTATTTAAACTAAATTGTTACAATGAATAATATTTTTAAGTATATATACATAATTAGAACAAAGCACTTATATGTTGCATTTATAGTGTACAATTATTTATCCTTATTATTTTAATTGCATAGTCTATAAATACTTTAATCTGTAACAAGACAGACACAACAAAAACAGGAAACTACCTACTCTGGATAAAAAAAAATTACTATATATATTTCTTCCCAGATATTTATATTTCTTTTATATATTAAACATTAGTGTTTAAATAAATCATGATTTATCATTGTATTATTTTTATTAGGGTGTCAAATTGTCATGAAATATGTTACTATATGTTTTGACAAAATAATTAACTCTAATATTATATTTTAATTGTATTACAGGTCCAACCATTAGCGAAAAAGATTGGAAGCCGTTTGTGTACATAGAAATACTGACAAGCTCGATGAAATTACATATAATGCCTCCTCCGTCTCAATTAAAGATAACGGCATATCAGATTGAAGTTATGAAAGAGTGTAATAAAGGGACTAAGTGCAAAGAAGCAGTTAAAAGCACAACAATCAAGTTAAGAAACAATACTCAAGAAGTAACATATGATTACAGCTTATTAATAAGTGCTGGAACATACTTCTTTGTTGTTACACCGATACATGAAAAATGCAAGAGAGGCCAAGTTAAATGTCAATCGGTAGAGAGTCCAAGGATAATTATCAGTGAGTTATCATATTTTTTTATTTCAAACTAGAAATGGTTCACAGCAAGCACGCAGGTATCAATTTGTACTGCAGCAGTTTTACATCTGGTCTTTCGCATAAAAAAATCAAAATCAAAATAAACTTTATTCAAGTAGGCTTTTACTCGCGCTTTTGAATCGTCATTTTACAACTAACTACCACCGGTTCGGAAAGTAGATTCCGAGAAGAAAAGAGATACATACAATAATAAAGAGTCGGAAGTGTGTGCACAATATTTGAGATCTATTTTTGGATATGGGTTCCAACCTTAATTTGCTGCAAGAGAGCATTACATATTTACATAGAGTTGCTAACCACTACCCATAATATTATGTATATTAAATGAAAAATTGTATGATATAAGTCATAAAATAGGAGGCGAATAATAATGTTATGATATAGGGTGTTGCTAATGGCTTTTAAATACATATCTGGAATTAAATCATGACATGATATATAAGACTGCGTCTTTGTTGCTGATGTGTATGTGAATTCTAAGATAGTAAAATCTACTGTTATTATATTTTAGATATTTTAATAGATGTGTACAAAATGTAACAAATCATTTTGTGATGATGATGAAATGATGACCACATGAAATGGTTTCCTTTATACTTTCCAGGTAGTGAAGTTCATCAGAAATTAAACATCTGTATTGCCAGCATCACGGCTCTGGTTGTCGCAACTCTGTTTGCATACTATATTGTTCTCCGTGTGATCCGTCGTTATTGGTGCAAGGAGTATGGAGAGAGTGAGTTTTAACTGTTTTTAAATTTATAAAATCAATGATTTCATTGCTAAAGTTTTAATTTAATTTACATATTTCAAACTATATTAGATGTGCCTCTATTTAAACAATGAGATAGTGTATAGTTTTCTTAATTTTTGTGTTGACTCTACTTTTTGCATATGAGTAACGTGTTTTGGATTTCATATAGTGTTTTATCTTTTACAACTAAACTATTAATTCATTGTCACATTCCAGAAATTCCACCTCCACCGAAAATTCTAGTAATCTATTCACCGGCGAACCGACTACATGCTGAATGTGTGGCTTCATTTGTTGCTTACCTCCGGTCTGAATATGGCTTCGATGTAATGTATGACGGTGATATTTCTAAAACATCTCACAGTGATCCAGTTATATGGGCAGATGAAGCAATCGAACTGGCTACTCATGTTATTTACATAGTTGGTCCAGCTGAAAACACAAATCTTTACAACAACATATACGATAAACCCATAATAGCACACAAGGACGTTGACCTCATTCTTCTAAATCACTTAAAAGGTGCTAGAGTATCAAGCTGCTTAAAAGTCATCAATGTCTTCTTTGAACACTCCAATGGCAGAGTACCGAATGAAACAAAACACGATAAACCATTCTTTTTGCTCAAGGACTGGCAGAAATTAATTGCGTACTTGTCAAAGAATTTGCTTCCCAAGAAACAGATAATGCGGACAGAGAGAGGACGTTGCTTCCTGGAAGACTTAACGAGGGCCAAAGAGTTGCTTAATGGAAGAAATGACGATGTTATAATCAGGTGTGAAAAGAATTTAATGGAGAAAAAGGTACTATTGTAATTGGGCATACAAGGAAATATCTTTGTTATTTCAAAAGGAATAAATGTTATAATAGCATTAATCTTTTGTTAATAAATGTGAATTAATCAGTTTTTAGAAATAATAATTGTTTGTTCCTAAAAATAATATCAAGTATTTCAGAAGAAGTATATGTATAATAGAGATGATTTATAATTTTAAAGCATTTCTTCTAATTTAATAGATTTCTTTGTAGGTGAACTTTCGGAAACAAAATTTATATATATTTGAGGAATAAATTGTTGAAGACAAGTGTTGTTTGTGAATAAATGTGAGTTATATTGAGGAATTACAATGTGATTCGGACGTAACACTGTTGATATAAAGCAGAAGTGATTTTAGAAGTGAGAACCGTTTTGTTTTGGTAAAGCACAAGTTATTAGTTTCCATGGTATTATTGATAAAATGTTGTCTATTTTTATTGATATGTAATGATTTGATATAAAAATATTCAATGTAAGGGTAAAATGTTTAGTGTATGACTATGATATTTTTCTATGTAAGCAAATTACACTGACTGCTTAATTATCTCGATCACATAAATATTGTTGTAATTCGAGAATATTTTTGTGGTTATATATAATTGTTATGTCTACCCAGTTAATTAATATAAAAATTTATAAGCCACGCCTCCCAATGTATGAAACAGGCCCTGCGTTTTCACTCATGTGTAATATAATAATTTCCTTTGGCTTGTTTTATGAAATAAAATTACTTCCAACTTACTTCATTTTTGAAATATATTATTATATATGACGTAATATTGTATTCTGTACCTGATGTTGCATTTTGTCTAGTCAATGTTGTGCTGAAAATTTCATTCTTTTTTTTTATATGGGCATACGGATTGAGACAATTTATGGCAACACTGTTGAATCTATTATCAGATGTTCGGTAGTATTCATATGATTAACATGGAATATTTTTTGTTAATCTTTACGACGTAAGATATTTTAAGAGCAGATATTGTCCTGTTTTTTTTATAAGTATGTGTACTTTGAATGAATTAATATATATAAGGGGGTGGTGTGGTTTATATACCCCGCTACTTGTATTACTTATATTATGAAAGTATATTAATATTTATATAATCTGTTGTCTTATTGTAAGTATTTCGAACAAAATGTTAAAAGAATCTTGGCACTCTTTTGTCATATTTTCATACTATTTCTACCATATATATCTTCCAGATGCAAGTCCATAGCTATAGCTTTTGCATACAGTCCAAAGAAATTCAAACATTAAACTGAACCTATGGCTTTCCTTTCATTGATAATACTTTAAAAATAGTCTTTATTAGATGTTATTATTAAGAATTTTAATGGATATTTTATGTGTAGAATAATTTCCCTGCTTTAAATTGGTGTATTCGATAATTTAGTGCCATAGGACTCTTGAATGTATGTAAAATATTTTTTATAAAGGTGATTTCGGCTGCTCCATTTGTGATGGGGTTTATTAAACAACTATTCGGTGTTATGAAAAGTTGTTTAAAGATAGATGCTTAAGATATCGTGGATGAATAAAGATTTCTGTCACATGTAAAGTTAAATTACGGTGATATTGGTTGTTTATACATCTGTATCCAAATGAGGCAGCCACGGTTTATGTCCGAAACTTTCTTAAGTACCTATATTCGACGTTGATCTCAATTCCAAACTGTTGGAGTGAACGTGTTCTATCATTATACAGGACTTTTAAGCTCAATATATACTTTGTGATGTATTTTTGTAAATAAAATCTTAAATAATTGTTGTTTTATTCATTTTATATGTATATTTTGTTTTTATACGTACACATGGAAGGGATGAAGAGTTTTGATGTACAGTCATTACAATTCAGAGGTGATGTCTGTATTAAAAAAATATTTACAATGATGTTAAATGATTTTGAATTTTATTTTTATACTATTTAAGCTGATGTTTCATTAATCGCTCCATGAATGGATTTTGTAAGAGTTTGTAGTTGCAAGTTTTATACGGTTCTTGTGACCGAGAATGCTGACCGAGTGTCTTATTTGTAAAATTATCTTATCACAAATTCAGGTCAAGACCTTTCCAATGACACTAAATTTAACAACAAATCTCATTTTGTTATATGAATGCGATCGACACGAATTTTCCTCATTAGGTTAATATTATTTAGACGTTACAAAATTATTTCTTTTTTTTTCTTTTATCGACTTTACTGAAAATATATCATTAGAATTTTTAAGACTAAAAATAAAATAGGTGAGATAAAGAGAGGCACGATGGCCCAGTGGTAGAGCGCGAGCATCTCAACCATTGATAGCGGGTTCAAACCCAGGCAAGCACCACTGAATATTCATGTGCTTAATTTGTGTTTATAATTCATCTCGTGCTTGGCGATGAAGAAAAACATCGAGAGAAAACCTGGATTTGTCTAATTTAATAGAAATTCTGCTACATGTGTATTCCACCAACCCGCATTGGAACAGCGTGGTGGAACGTTCCGAACCTTCTCAAAGAGAAAGGAGGCCTTAGCCCAGCACTGGGAATTTTACAGACTGTTGTTGTTTATTGAAAAAAAAAAACTGTACATTATTTATTATCATTGGTTTATTTATCACCCACAGATTAATAATTAATTATTCAAATTATAGCATTACTAACATACATATAATGCATACATCATTCATGTATACACAACCATATATAAACCATTATGGAAAGTAATTACTATTAAATTATTTACACCTACCTTTTATTACATCTAAATAATATTAATTAATATAAAACTTTATAACAAAACAAAATCTATAGCGAATTATTATTGATAGAAATATTTATATAACAACCATTTATTAACATATGAAGACATCATTTAAAAACTGTCTTAAAAAATCGTTCAATTAAAAAAAAATTAATTCCAATTTTTAAACTAAATTTTAATTTAATGATTCGAACTTTGATTAAACAATATTACTTTCATGCCGGTAAATAGTCAATACATTATTTAAATCTTTTAGAAGCACATATGTGTTTACAAAAATAGTTTGTTTAATTAGTAAAAATAATAAAAAAACAATTAATATGTAAATGTAAAATAAAATGCAATTGATAGCTTATAAGTTTGTTGCATTACAGATTAAACAATTCGCAAACAAATAAAAATTAAAACAACCTAATTTTTTTTTCATAAAAATAAATAACAATAAAATATTTTATCGAATGTTTTAATAATTTTGGTTTCTTTTTGTACAAATTGTGATGACGAGCATGTGCGTTGAGAGTGGATTGATTATTTTTGACTTAATATGACGTCACCAATAGTGTAGTATGGCAGACAGATTAAAACGTTTAATAAATCAAACAAATTCGTAGTCACATTTTTATCACAACTGATAATGAATTAAGACGAGAATGGAAGAACTTTTAAGTCTTTTTATACGACTACCCAAAAACACACTGACACTGGCTGTAAATTATTAAATCAGGGCATTATTTTTTTTAATTAAAAAAAGTTTTGTCAAACGTTACTATGACTTATGATGGAATAGTTTTTTTTTAATTATCGTAACACTCAAAGACACTTGGAGATATAATTACATACAATTGACAATCTCCATCTTTTTTGAAACATCAAAAAGATTCTTTATTACAACTTTAAGGATGTTCGAAATTTCAGCCAAATCGATTTTGCGGAATAAGTTTAACATTCCGTAAATTTATTTGACTCACACAAAACAATATGTAAAGTTATTAAGTTAAATAGCATAGTGGAAGAGAAATAAATTTAGCACATCTCGAGCAACAAGTGAAGCCTGGGAAAAACACTACGTAAATATTTACGTTACACATGACCTTGAAATTACCGCTCCCAAAAGAAAAAAAAAACAAATCACTCAATAAAACCTTATACTTACACAAATGTTAGCGAGGCAAGACATACTTAGTTTGTTAAGAAAATATTTCTTTTAAGCATGATGAATCCATTTGCGTAAAAAATATTTAAAATTCGAATATAAATTCTTTTATTTATTGTTAATGAAACAATCGTCTCTAACATAATTAGGAGGCATTAACTAAATAATTCCAACTTAGTTTAGTAATTTGTGTCATGAAACTTTAGTAGGCTTTGTTACACTCATCCCATTGTTACTAAAGATAACATTTATAATCTGTGATTACACAAATGTCAATACTCTTTGTTAACACATTTGTTTTATATTTTTTACTGACTGCGAACAAAGATAATTCTTTTTTCGAAATATATTTTTCTCATCGTTAATAAAATTAAAACAGCAAATCATTTTATGATAAAATCATTACAAACGCACATGAATTGTCATTAAATTACAAATTGGAAAGTTTAATACAACGAAACAAATAACCGTTTGTTTGATTTTAAAATACCTACTCGTACGAGGAACATTATTATTATGTACCATCACAATTAACACATGATTTTATTATTTAATCAAATATTTCAATGTCCAACTAAACACCGACGTTCTGTTATGTTCTCCACGAGTCAACTTCACGTTCTGAAAAAAAAACAGATATTAAAAATATATAACAAAGTTTAGTATTGCCATACTTAGACTAAAGTCTTGCATCTTAAACTATAATTATAAAATAACATGTCCTGACTGACTGAATCATCATTCAAAATGAAAATCAAAATAAACTTTATTCAAGTAGGCTTTTACAAGCACTTTTGAATACTCATTTTACAATTGAGTGAAGCTACCACTGGTTCGAAAAGTAGATTCTACCGAGAAGAACCGGCAAGAAACTTAATAGTTATATATATAGTTAAATTAATATATCCTGCCTGGAAGTCAACAGGTATTAACTCCACGCTTTTTTATCATCTATAAAATCTTGTATCGAATAATACGCCTTTTTTACCAATGTAGTTTTTATAAACGATTTGAATTTACGATACAGCAAAGTTAAAAATATCTGCGGAATTATTTTGCAAATACATTGCCGAGTATAAACTATGAAATTTAGGAACATGGAATTTGAGTAGGATAGTTTTATTGAGTAGACACCGACTAAGGATGGAATTTCTGAAATTGTACCCTTAATGGGGGTGAAATGGGAGTTGACAGTTTGTATGGATGTCCGTCATTTTCAAAGTTAGAAACATGAAACTTTATTTTTCAGATACTGATTGACAATAAGTAGATAGATATATTAAATAATTTTTGGATATGCTACCTTAAGGGGTGAACGATGATTTTCGTGTTATAGTCAATAAATACTCATTATAAATGTTATTTACTCAATGAATATCAAGACTTTAAAATTTTTTATTCGGTTATGACGCCGATGTTCATTGTAAAAGACGTATCATCATACAATTTTTTTTAATAAAATATTTTAATGAATTAAATATACCTAAAGAGCACAAATAAGTTATCATATAAATTAAGATATCTAATCTGATAAATGTGAGGTCTGCCCAAGGCGAATTATTCTGCAAATATCGTATTTGAAATTCATAATTACAAGTAAAAAAGGGATTGCCTGATAATGTCCCATTCATGGGCGAAGACTAATAACTAAGAATATTGGATAGATGTGGTATAAATTATTCAATTACTACGCAAAACAGGCAAGAGTCTTCAATATTAAAAAAATATATATTATTTTTATATATGTTATTGGTTGTATAAAACATCTTTATTTTTGTTTTTCTTTAGCTACTTGAGAAAAATCATTTGAGGATTATTATATAAATATATATCGATGAAATGGCTATGAGCTCAATTTGATCACGTGATATATTACATACACTTGTCATAGGGGACCAAGTTGGATAAAAATATACTCCCTTCAAACCGGAACACATTAATGGCCTAACACTAAGTGAGATTACTAATTGTAATTAAAAAGAAAATATTTGCACTCCAAGGATAAATTACATTCATAGGCAATATAGAATCTTTATTTACTTTAGACTATTGATACATTACGGCTTCGAACGGGTGCAATACTGATACTAAATATACTACAGATTTTCTAACTAACGACGTCAAATTAGAAAATTAAAATGATCAGTGTTTCTTAACTATATCGTCCATGCATTTTACGCAAAAATCTACCTCTCGAAACACTCTTATCTCTCAAAAAGACCACATCAATATCCGTCGTGTAATTTTAAAGATCTTAGCATTCATAGTCACAGACAGCGGTAAGCGTCTTTGTTTTATACTATTTAATGATACCGTACCATACAAATCAATTTATGATACTCTTATTAAAAGCCTAGCAGACACTTACATGATCTCCAAGCTACTGTCACTGTTCTTGGTAGCCTGTTCCCCCTCGCTGGAGTTCGAGCCACCGGATTCTGATCGCTGGCTGCGACTCCTGTGAGGTTTCTTCTTCTCTTCAGCTGCCTCTGTGGACGTCGCTTCTTCCGACTGACGCTGCCATGCTGGTATCGAAGGTGGCTCTGTACGGGTCTTGAGTGTTGGGAACTGGTTTCTGCAATTATTAATAATAATTCGATTTGCTTTACGCAATAATAATATATAATTAATAAGATCGAAAACTTGATAAGATCTGACGCTCGTTTTACAAGATGTATTACTATAAACTCAATGCGTAATCAATGATTACCAATCATAGTTACCTATCTTTTAAATGCTATCATCCGAGAGTACGTGGTAAAACCGGGTACTCCTCATATAATTTTACTGACAGACCAAATGCTCAGCACATGTCTCAACAAACTATCTACTAGAGATGATCACTATTGATGTTTTCTTTTTTACTATTTGAAATGAAAGAGATGACCAATGAGATGGCAATTTAAGAAAATTCTCATGCATATAAGATATTCCATTTTTAAATTGGAGATCACATCCGAATGAACTAATTTCCCATTGGTCGGTAGCAATAGGTGACGTAATTCGCGACCAATGACATTAAAGATAAATCACTTAACATACACTACACTTTCAACTGTCTTTAAAAACTCTTGCTACTGTTGAATTCCTAAATCTGCCAAGGCATTTTGATCATTAGTTACTATGTAATCAGAACAAAGTAATACTGACCTATTGAGCAGAATTCCTTTAACGGATGCTATGTCAGATTTCAAATTATCAAGCTGCGATCTCAGAGCGCTCTGCTTCACGGAAGATTGGACCTCTCCCCTCAACGAGGATATACTCGCGTTCATGACATCCAGTGACTTCCGTAACTCATCGATACATTCCGCTGTCGTTTTACGTTTCGGCTGTTCAACAAATAACAGATGCCTGATGCAGTTCTGGAACAAAGGGTTTTTTTTTAATTTACTAAATCCACAAGCTCGCAGATGCCCGTGCCTTTTTTACATATTATATTCAACATTTTGACGTTTTATATTTTATACTAAACATCAGCAGATCTTCGCTGGATTTCATTCTTGTCGTCTTCTTGGGAGACGTGGCCCATACGGACATTTTTTTTTAATATTTTAAAATAATATATACATACATTTTTAATAAATAATAACACAAAGGGTTTTGTTGTACCGACTTTCCAATATTAACGAAATCGGTAGTAAGTCATGAGTCCCCATTTTCGTTGAATTTCATGTAGTGCAGTTTATAGAAAAACTAGCGATCCGCCCCGACTTCGCACAGATGCAACGCTGATACTAAATATACTACATAATTTTTCTTGTTTCTTTACTATATTGTCCTGTTTTATATAAAAAAAGAAATCTTCTCGAATCACTCTTTCTATTAAAAAACAGCATCAAATCTATTGCGTAATTTTAAAGATCTAAGCGTATATAGGGACAGACAGCGGTAAGCGACTTTGTTTTATACTATGTAAATGAAATTTCTTATTCGTGATATGGGTTGACGGACAATCAAAAATTCCATCTGATGGTAAATGGTCACCATCGCCTATAGACAATGGGCTGTAAGAAATGTCAACCATTATTTATATCGCCCATGCACCACCAACCTTGGCTATTAAGATGTTACATTGTACCTGTAGTTACACAAGACTACTAAGTAAGTAAGACTAAGTTTGTAGAACATCTTATGAGTGGGAGGTACCTACCCAGAGGAGCTTACTACCACCGAGTAACTGTATAGTAACAAACTTACCCTAAGTGGGATGCCTGCCTGCAATTCTACTATTACTACTTGTACAAAAGGTCTTATTTAAGGAATTGTCTGTCTGTCAGTTTCACATTCAAACCACTCATCCGAATTTGAAGTAATTTCGAATGAAGCTTGAACCCCAAAGGACATAGGCTACTAAACTAACATTAGACGACAAGCACCTAAAATGCGAGCGACGCCGTGACCGATCAATAGTTTCACATAAAAGTACATTTAACAATACGCCCATAATAACCGTACGTTTTTCACAGTAATCATGAAGTTTTTTATTTGTTACAATGTAGTCGGGCCGGCTAATGGCCTACATGGTTATTAACGGTCACCGCCGCCAATATTATTTATACGTCGCCGTATTTGTGTTGTCGCTATTACAACATATACAAAAAAAAAAAAAAACGGAATAGAGTAAATATTAAGGGGGCTCAAATAAAACAGATATGATTTTTTTGCCATTTGCCATACAAAAAAAACGTTACTTTTTGTCTTTTTTTATAAATGTTACGGAATCCATCGTGCGTCAGTCCTACTCGAATTTGGTTTTAATACAATACTAGGCTACCCACTTCTTCGATATATAACTCTGTCATAGTCTGTAACTTTTCTCAGAGTATGGTAAAATTTGAGCTTAATTATTTAGCGTGTTCAAAAACTTTTATGTTTTAAAATATTGCTACAGTTATTTCGATAAAGTTCTAATAATCCCTGTATGACGTTAGGGTTGCCAGCAATAACCAAGATTAATCGATTGTAGCCCTAGCGCTCATGTAATTCGAATAGTTTATCAAAGCTTACGCTATCTATATAAGGCTCGATAAATATAATCGGTCATTGACCTTTTTAACGAATCCCGTATTTATAAATAACGACACACGATAGGTTTTCAAAAACTCTGTATATTTAACTTTCGACCTATACTAGACGAAAATGTAACTGCCTGTAAATGTTGAACTGCGGGTCAAAAGCCTTCCGTCTTTGAATTAAGTTCCTAGAAATATATGTGGCAGATGTTCATCCCATACTTACAGGATGTTTTTCATTCCCAACGAACAGGAGATAAAGTATAAAAGCAATAAGGACACATCTCCGATCAAACCCGATATTCAGTTAGAACTTATATCATAATCAACTTATGTAATACGCTACACATTGTAGTGTGTGCTTTAAGTATTATAATAGTTACAGCCTAGGCGTATGTCACTTTTCAACCGACTTCCAAAAGGAGGAGGTTATCAATTCGTCTGTATTTTTTTTTTTTTTTTTTTTTTTTTTTTTTTTTTTTTTTTTTTTTTATGTTTGTTACCTCATAACTTTTATCCATGTGAAAACGACATAAGTCTTAAATTTGCATTATGTATATGCGCGACAAATAGGTGTATAACTGAAAATCACGTTAACCAATTTTGATAATTCTTTTTTTATTATAAAATATATACTTCAAGGGTAATTTGGTGAAAGTTTGGTAAGGTTCTGAGCACAGGATCCATGACAAAGTAACGGAACGGAAGGGAACGGAACAATTCTGAGGAGCACGTTAGCGATACTCGGTCGAATCTTTTATTTATAGGTTATTTGGATATTTGAGTCACCTTCCGTAATGTGGTTATGTTTATGTAATTATCATAGTCGAATATTATAATCAACTAGCTACCCACCCCGGCTTCGCACGGGTGCAATACTGATACTAAATATTCTACAGAATTTGTTTATTTACGACATCACATCGCAAACTTCTAAAATTATCAGTGTTTATTTACTATATTGTTCATGTATTATATACACAAACCTTCCCCTTGAGTCACACTATCTTTTAAAAAAAACCACATCAAAATCCGTTGCGTAGATTTAAAGATATAGGGACAGAGAATGCGACTTTGTTTTATACTATGTAGTGATGGAACTCCTATACGGCTCGCAGTTAGGGTGCGATATGGGGCAGAATTTCTTACTATCTTTAATCAAATTTTGTGTATGTGATGTGATGTCATATGATGTACGAAATATAGTTGGTCTTTTTCAAAGTTTTTTGCTGAGTTCGATTACAGCTCTTTCGAGGAATCCTTGTAGTTTACGCCGCGTGACGTATTAAATCCGCATTTTCAAAAGTCTATTTTTGCTTTATTCGCAAGTTTCCTTTGAAATTGTCCTCGAAGTAGTTTCTGATTCATATAAACGGAACGCTTAATCTATCCATATTAAAAAAAATTAGTTAGTCAACATCAGCTTCACTTAAAATCAAAAAATAAATAAAAATTTTAACAAAAAGAAAAACCGACTTCAAACAAAACACTATTTTAAAACAAATGAATATGCACGAAAAAGTAATAAAAATAATTTCATATTTAACATATTTTTGAGAGTCCTCCTAGGTAAAATGAAATGAAAAATATTAGACTACTTAAAAGTCGATTTACGATTATATAACGTAGTTATAGTTATTGTTATATTTGGAGCCGGTGTCTTAAAATTTCACGATAGTATTCTGGGGAAAATTCTGTAACAAGAAACTCGAATCTCACCTCAGGAGTGCGATTCTCTAAAAATTCACATTTAATAGTTATATAGATTTCTTGTTACAAAATAGCCCTACAGAACACGAATGCCAAATGTTAGTATGGGATATTTTGTGACGTCATCATTATATATTCATACATAGTATAAAAAAGTCGCTTATCGCTGTCCCTATGTAAGCTTAGATCTTAAACAATTATGCAACGGATTTTGATGCGGTTTTTTTAATAGATAGTGTTTTGAAAGGAAGGTTTTTCTATCACTAATAATTTAAGAAGTTTCTAATGTGATATCGTAATATCTTTTGACTACAAATATACTAGTATTTAGTATTAGTATTTAACCCTTGCGAAGCCGGAACAGATCGCTAGTATTTTATATCTTAATAATCAATGTCACATTTAACAATATGACATTTTAAACTCGTGTTCTGCGGTGAGATCCGAGTATCTTGTTACAGAATAGCCCTACTGAATACGAGTTTGAAATGTCAGAATAGTACATGTGACATTTACTATATTCATTAGTAAGTTACTGTCAGTCTGTCAACATTTTACGAGTGAGTTATGAAGTGATTCGTACAGAATAGCTGTAGGTAGTTCTCACACTGATGCAAAAAGAAACATTATCAATATGAGAATTCACATTTCACACACATGCATCAATGTATGTATTCCATCATCTATTATAACAAATAAGGTCGTGAATGCCATGAAGTTATTTTACGGACTTATTTTATGCAATCGCTCCGTAGGAAAAGCAATTATACGAGCAAGTTTCTTATCATACATTATGTAAGAATTAATGGGGTTTTTCTTTGACAATTCAAACAACGACAATACTGTATAATTATAACTGTTGGTCTAGAATTCTTGGTCTTGGTAAAAAGACCTTTAAGTAACTATTGCGTTGTCTGGAAGAGATGGCTAATTAGCCATAAGTCCACACGTTGTACAATACATGAAATAATTGTTTATTATATATTTGTTTTGAGCATTATTTCTCTTTTTGTTTATCTTGTACAATAAACGTATATGAACATATTAACAAACTATGTTCCTACTGGTTGTCAGCGCTACAGAGTTTTCTGCCGCATACTGTAACAATATAGCCCTCTAGCGTACTGTCCAGTATAATAAATCAAAGACAACGAGATTGGTCATCGAACAATCTGTGACTCACAAGATGAACACAGAAGAATTACCCATGTATGTTTTAAGACGATGCAATCTTGGACGTCTTACATTGAAAATAAGGGCTTATGATTAAAACTGTAATAACAGTCCGCAAATGTTATGTAACTTAGGTACGGTGCTTTGTGCAAACTTATCTGGTTAGGTACCACTAATGTACCTTCAGACAACAATACTCAATATTGTTGTGTTCCAATTTAAACGGTTGGTGAGCCAAGTTAAAATTAAGTGTGTTATCTTATTATAGAAAAGATTACCGTGGTTCAGGAAGGATATATTAACTATTCGACGTCGAAAAATAGCTGTATTAGTTTACTTTTCCTCTCCGTTTCGATACAATGATGTATGATACGGCTTTATTTTAGTATCATACTAGCGGCCTGTCCCGGCTTCGCACGAGTGGTAGCATAAGGTTTTTTATATTCTTACCCTTTATTTAATTTTTTTTTTTGCTTTTGTCTTATATGTTAAACAATTGTCTTTCTATTTCAAATTATTTACACAAAAAAGTAACAGCCTGTAAATTTCCCACTGCTGGGCTAAGCCACCTCTTCTATTAAGGAGAGGGTTTGGAAGATATTCTACCACGTTGTTCCAATACGTGTTGGTGGAATGCACAAGTGGCAGAAAATCAATTAAATTAGACACATGCAGGTTTCCTCACGATTTCTTCACCGCCGAACACGAAATTAATTATAAACACAAATTAACCACATATATGTATATAGTAGTGCTTGCCTGGGTTTGATCCCGCAATCATCGGATAAGATGCACGCGTTCTAACCACTGGGCCATCTCACACAAATACCTTAATAAATTATGAATCCCTTTGTCTATCAGGGAATATCCGTTCAGTAGTTTAGGAGTTTATCACGAACATGCGGACAGACAGACGAGGCCGGGGGAGTTTGTATTATAATATGTAGTGATTATTTTAACTTATTTTTCGTTTGTGTTTCAATTCTCACGAATTTTTTTATAACCATGTAGTCATTGTCATATAATTTTATTTAATGTATGCACCGAATTTAAGCTAATTTTAAATTTGTATAATTTATGCTTACTATATATAAACTATTATAATAATAGCTAAGCTACACGTACAAAAATGCAAAAAACATAGTTCAATATGCATTATTTATTGGGTAACCAAGACTAATAATATTAAATTTTCAGTACTATTCCTTCCAAACTATTTGATGATTTAAACGATTTTAATATCATAATGACGCTTTACGAAATAATAAAAAAAAAGAAAATCAATAAATACCTTATAAAACCAGTAGCAACCATAAACAAAACCGCCATAGACAATCAAAGGTAGAATCCTTTCTCTGAACCATGATTTTCTTGAATTTTGAAACAGCATCAGCTCTGACGTCAACGACGGTATGTCGACCATCTCTCCGCATTTCTCTATCGCTCTGTGTATCTCCGCATCGGAGAGTCCCTTGCTCCTGAGAAATCTCTCCTTACTCTCCAATGTGCATCTCTGCACGTTGGGGTTCGAGAGGAACTTTACGGCGGTCGTCACCTGAAACTGCGAATTATCTTATATCTAAGAAACAACTGATAGTTACGAAAAAATCGGACACGCTATTAAATTTTACCGGACATGTTGCTATAAGAATGGGACATTTATTTTTAAGCCAGAAGTGAATTTTATGAGTCAGAAAGTAATTATTATTTATTTTTGTAACTTAAGTCGTAAAAAAGTAACTTTGTCCAGTCCCCTTTCACGGCCTAGCAACTGGAAGTTGCAAGGTTCAATGATTGCAACTAGTAATTTTCAATAAATTAAAAGCAAATGAATAAATGGTTTAAAAATTTTGCATATTTATATATGTATATGCCGATTATATACCATACTCGATATTTGCAATTTCGATTGTATGACAGCATTGTAATGTATACACTAGTATAGTACGACACAACTTAGATGTAGCATCGGCAAATCCGTAAAACCGATCACATCCGAATTAAGTACGCTATCCCAAATTATCAATATTTATTTCTTATGTGAATATGACCTTTACACAAACGTAATAACTTGTGTGTTGTTGTTTGTCGATTTACAAGCATTTGCTTTCTCGGGTTGAACTGACGCGATAATCAACGGCGATGAATGGCATCGAATGGCGCGGTATTGAGCTATTTCTATTAGTTGTATAAATGATGCCGATGCTACATCTAAGTTGTGTCGTACTATACAAATATCCGAACAAAATTAAATAAAAACCTTATCCATGATGGCCGGACCGTAGTGTCAAATACGACAACTCCACTTACTTGACCATGACAAGGGAAAATGAGACTATTTTTGAAGTATTTATTTTTATATCCGTCGTTTTTTGTGCTTATGCTATTAATTAATTCGCCTTTGTGTTGCTAAGCAACGATAGTTTTTTGTGTATTTAATTATAGTCCAGTCATAAATATTACAAATACGATAATCTGTCGATTTAACAATAGACCATTTGACAATGCGAATAATAAAGTGTCAATTATTATAATCAGTATATATTATGAGTCTAAAAATAGTTATCTATTAACGAAAGTTGAAAATAATACTGAATTTACTAAAAAAATTGGAATTATTTTAAACGTTTGTCACGTGATAAAAAACTCTCCTAAATGGCCGGGTTTATAATAAAGTCACTTGGTTGTTAACCTTGCTTGCCTACTATATGTACCAAAAATTAAAATACAGGCAAGTGACGTCAGCGACCCCATTGCAGCGCCATATTGTTCAACTAGAGTTTTCGCGCACTATATTTAAATATGGAATTTTAATACGATATTTTTCAGCAAATATGTACTAGAAATAAAAAAAATCAACTTTTACTGGGTTCCTTAACCTCTACTAAATAAAATAAAATTGATTTTAAAAACTAGTCAAATAGTCTATTTAAACGATCATTAATAGCTTGGGATAGCTTCCCATGATACACAGGCACAATCTACAAACGTATATTTAAAAAAAAACAAATGTGACTTCTTTCTCTTTTTAAATATTTAAATTGCTTATATAATTTGAGATATACTTGATTAGTACAATATGTATACGCAAACGGGCTAGTCCAAAGGTCACTGGATCGTTTCCTACGTTGCCGGGTTGTATTATCGCTCGTAAACATTTCCTATAGGTAAGGCTATTTGTGTCGGTATCACGGTCTAATAGAGAGTTGAACTGTCATACTGTATTGTACGTTACTAAAAAATATATGGATAGTTGAAATTATGATGTTTTCCTATTGCAATTTTCGGCAATGAAATCTGCTATACTGCCATTATATGTGTATTTACCTACAAACACTTTATATAAGATTTATTTTGAGCTACCTAGGTGATATTTCTACTGAATTTTAAATATCTCAACTTTCGGGGAGAGGACTGTTTATTCTTGACACAGGTTAATTAATTAGCCTAACTAGGATAGTCAGTACTTGATCTGTGTATCTCTTGATGTTCGTATTATGATATATTGAGACTTGTGTCGTAGTTCGACCATGTAACTGTTTAGAAAGATTATTTTTGTATGGAATAAATAAATTCTTATTATTATTAAAAATGCAATATAAACATAAATTAATATATTTATGAAACATGTAAAGCTGTTCATTCAAGCTTGCAGTCCTATTGGATTATGGAAGTTAGGGAATACAGAGTGCAACAAGTTTGAGCAAACACTTAAGCACATTTCTTGATGATAGGGCTTTGTGCAAGCCCGTCTGGGTAGGTACCACCCACACATCAGTTATTCTACCGCCAAATAACGGTACTCAGTATTGTTGTGTTCCAGTTTGAAGGGTGAGTGAGCCAGTGTAACTACAAGCACAGGGTTTGTGGCACATTGACGATGTAAGGAATAGTTAATATTTCTTACAGCGTCATTGTCACCCTTAGGGGTGATGATGACCACTTACCATCGTTGGCCTATATGCTCGTCCGAAAACTTATACCATAAAAATAATGATGTCCTGAGTTGGCTGATCTCCCTTGAAATTTACCACCGTGAAATTGGACAGGACAACAATAATATTTATGTATGTGTGATTGACAATTTTTAAAAGTCAATATTTTAATGACAAATGGCTGAATATAAGATTTCTGTGTCGATTAAAAAAAAATAGTTATTTAAAAATCAATGTTGCTTGCCATTGTTTTATCTATACAGCCATCGCGGCGCTGCACCCACATGCAATTATTGCTCATGGTATTTCTATACCAGGCTAATGTATTGTTTCCTCGTAAATAAAAATTATCGAGCACCAAAGCACATCAACAGGGCCCCCATATTTATAATACTTTATTATTAAAAGTTAACGCTCAAAATATATTCAATTTTTTCTTGTGGTTTTTTGCGATTTTATTATATTGTATTTTGTTACATAAAGATTTAATCTATTTATGAATCACGCAGGAAACAGAGTTTGGGAAGCGTTTACATATTTTCTTCGATTGTGATTTTAAAATTTTCTCGTCAGTTTCAATGCATAGTAAAAATTCATTTAATTTAACGCTGTAATATTGGTAATGTAATATAGTTTCTGGTTGAAATAATCAGCTGCTTGATAAAATAATAATTACTATGCATGAGCTAGATAAGATAACTATTTGTAAATTACTGCGTGTTTTAAACCGATTTTTAAAGTAAATTATCATTTCGACTTTCATTTGTTGGTTTTTCGATAGTTTCGGCGATCGTGAAACGATTTTGATAATGATCAATGAATATAATAATGACAATTATAAAAGGGAGCTAGTAGCCCCATATAATAAAATGAAATTAAAAAACATCATTTCCAAAAATAGAATAAAGATCAATTTGTCATTGTTGTTATTATATGCCTTTTCGATTCTAATAAAATAATATTCCAGATTTTCGTGCAATTCAATAGAGAAAATAATTTATATAATTTTAAACTTCAATAACAAAAGTACAATAAAATATACACAAGAAACTACCAATAAAACTAAACATGCTTATCACATGACTTTCTAAGCTATAAGCTACTATCGGCTGATAAGGCTACAGCCTCAGCCTCATGCCGCAATTGCTTACTATTACTACAGTACAAATTAAAAAAAAATACTGCTGATATATAAACAAAGCCTCCTTTTGATGTCACGGCACAATTAACGAGAAAAAATATACAAATAATAATAAATAATTATGTTTTGTAATACGTTCCAATCAAAGAGGGAAACTAAAAATAGAGAATCGTGTGTTAGGGGCCAGTGACTTCTTAATCAATGCTTAAATTTGTATGAATAATAGTTAGACGAAGTAATAAAATTTAAAATTAGTTTTGTTAAAATAAATAATTAAAATACAATAAAGCACTTGCTTAGTTACGATAATAAATACATATATAATACAGATACGATACATTTTTAATCGAGGAATGCTATAATTATTTTTATTTGTTCCTTTTTCAAATTCGAATTTTAGCATTCGAGCTGGCGTTGGGCGGAATATTTTTTAACAGACGTAGTTTCTATGTTGGCGTCATCAAATGTAAATAATATTTATGTACATTATTATATATTCACAATGTGTACATGCAGGTATTTTAAAAACCGGTTTTTGTTATTTAATACCAAAGTATGTGTTATCTATACCACAGAACAGATACAATTAATTACGAAATTTTGCAAAACGAGGTATTTAAGAGTAAGAATAATTATAGCCAATTTAAACCCTTTAAACGGTGTAATCACATTCAAAGTAAGTGAATAGTCATTGTCAGATAAAAACTAGGACAAACCTGTGTAATAGCCCCAACAGGATGCCGTGTAGGTTGTCATTAAAAAAGAAGATTTCTGAGAATACGTCTATTTTTACCCCTTCAATATGCTTGGTTAAATTGAGTCGGTAGGTAAGCATACAGGCAAAAGTAGTTACGTCAAGGTAACGCCTCAGATGGATAAAAAAAAAATATTATGGCCTTTCATTTAGACGCGTGTGACGCCTAATACTGGCCACTTTCATTTTTTTTTTAAATGTTTAAATTCGTAAGGTATACTGCCGACGCCGGCGCGCCTGTCTACACTCGCAGTGACATGCTTGATAGGGATGTTATGGAGCTCCTTAACAAAAATCGATAGAAAAATTAAGTAGTATTTTTTTTTTTACATAGCATTATACTTAATGACAGTAGCTAATTGTATTTGAAAGCTATTAGTTTTTTTTTTAAATAGACAATTCTAATAAAGTCAAATTAATATTCAAATAATACGATATATACCGTATCTGAAACCGGTAAAATATTATTGGTATATCTAAATTGACATATCATGACATCATGCTCGGTCATGGCGCGAAAGGCGAATTTTGGTAAAACATATCACATTAAATTTACCTTAGACTTGACACCACCTGACAAACAAGTTGTGGGTGTTAGGTCCTGTCATTAGGATATCAAAGACGCAGCTTAGGGTAATCTGTAATCCATCCATATCCAACCCTTGGTTTAAGATATGTTAAGATATCATGTGCCTGTGATAACACTTAATTTTAAAATTGGAACATAATAAAACAAGATCACAAAATAGTTGTATACATAGGGTGGAGTGGAAGATTATCTGATGAGTTAGTGGTACAGCATAGAGTAAAATTCTACCATCGTCATTTTTTTTCTATTCAAAACTTATTCTTAAACACTGTTATTGAGCAGTAAATAGTTTATTTATTTCAAATGAGAAATACTTTGTCATTTAATGTTTTATTCATTCATTTGTACATCTTGAAGCAGTTTTATTATTATTATTGGTAATTTATTGTTCATCATAAAATTCACCATTACATAAATCATTTAGACAGTACATACATTTTAAGTGTTAACGACAAGGTTATTTTGATTAAAAGTAAAAAAGTTTGCTAATAAGGAATATAAGTTATAATTTTGAGATAAAGTGCCAATAAGATTGATAACACTGATTTAACTTTTAATTGCAGCGAGGTTATTTCAAGATAATCTTACCTCTATTGTCGCCCAAATTTTATTTATTATGTATACTTATTTATTTTATTTATATTTAATTAAATGTTATTTACCCTAGCAAATTAAGAACAAAGTTTTATAATTTAAGACGATTAGCTTTTGCTTATGAACTATTATAATTTAATTTAAAATTGATCATCTTGGTTCATCATCAGGTGGGTTGGGAGTCAGTACTTTGATAATGATTGGTACATTGGACTACAAGGTATTTAAAATTAACTAAGTTAATTTTTGCCATCTATTTATATTGTCAATGACAATGTAATATTATATATAAAATTATATCTATAAATTTATGCAAATTATTAATAAGAATTTTGATGAAGTTTCTTTGTACTACGAAGGTCACTATGTTTTTTTTTTTAATTTTATATATTCATAAGTATAGCATCTATGAGCCTATGTATAAATATAGTTGACTTAATGAAAGTCTAGGAATATTCAAAATAAATAAGGATAATCACCAAATTCTCACGAATCTCAGCTCCAGAAGATGTTAATACGTCTGTAGCCATTTCAAATTTATATTACGACTTTTGAAGCACGATAAATGTGCACAATCGTGTCGACTTGAATACAAATGAAAATTGTCAGTAAAAAGTATTCAAGAGTTACACAATACACTTATTATACATTCACACTCCTATTAATTCACAATATATATCTTGATAAGTCACAATTCACTCAAATGACACATAACGAATTACGAACTTAAAAAGAAATATTATGGAATAAAAAATTGACATTGAAATCTATTTCATTTCATTCCGATTCCTTTATATTATGTCAAATGAAAGGTCATATGTACAACTACATTAAATAGTCGATTGTTGAACTTAAATAGTTTATTTTTTTACAGTATAACATAATCGAACTTCAAAAATAATTAATTAAAAAATATATTTAAATAAATAATTTACGTTATATTAAAAAAATAATAATGTTTAAATCAACGTTTGCATACATTATAATGGTAATATGTAATGCATATAAATTATAATATTATAAATATATGTGTTTTTAAATAGACATCCGAGGATAATTTAAAAAAAAATTGTAACTACTATAATATATTTCTAGTATTTTTATTATAAGTACTATATATGGTTAGACAAAATTTTAATCTGCAAAAGTGAAAACACAATATTTTTGACATTTACAGGTACAGAGTTGTCAATCAACAAATTTTATGCCGACTGACAGTGACAGATAGGTTGGTGTTTATTCGTTGTGATTACAATGTTTTTGCTTGTACTTGTTTAATAAATTTAATTCAAAATGAGTGATTTTACAAATGCTACGGAGGCGGCATCACTTGCAGTTACATTTGACCAAACCGGCCAAACTGATAAGGCAGTGGAATGCTACCGCACAGCTGCAAGATTACTCGACAGAGTTTGCGATAACATGTCGCCAGAAAGGCAAACAGAAATACGAAAGAAGGTTAAAGAATACCTGGAAAGAGCTACATTCTTGCAGGAACAAAAAGGTAAGCAGATATATAGCTTTTTTTAAAGTTGCAACTTAATAAAAAAAGTTGCCTTATGACTCATGTTTCATTCGTCATAACATTCATTGTTTAACTGCAGACACTTGGGACATAGTTCCAAGGTTTCAAGGTCGTTATCATCGTAGGGGTTTATTAATATTTCTTACCTGGCCAGTGTCTATTAGACAAAGGGCTCTTATCTTTAATTAGCACATACGACAATCAGCCTTTATATTTAAACAACTCCAAAAAATGTAATGTATCTCAAATAAGAACTTCAGACATGATGAATTTAATTCCAAGTCATATAAAATATGACCAGTGGATAATCAAATACTTTTCATACATTTTATGTTGAAAAGTGTATTTGAAATGTTTGAAATGTTGAAAAAGAGTAAGTACTGAGTTTCTTGATGGTTCTTCTCGGTAGAATCTACTTTCCGAACCGGTGGTAGCTTCACTTAATTGTAAAGTGACGATTCAAAAGTGCTTGTAAAAGCCTACTTGAATAAAGTTTATTTTTATTTGATTGGATTAACAAAGTAGTATGATATAAATAATACTCATAAAATATTGGTTGATAACTATTTATAAAGTTCTGATTGTAAAAGTATTGATTAATAATAATTTATTTCACATGATGATTTCAGACAGAGCTCAACAAGAGGAGAGCGAAAGAATTTTGCAAAAATGTTATTTCTTGATGCAGCAGGCGCTAGATGCAGATGAAGCTAATTTACAAGATCTGGCTTTGCAGTTGTATACACAAGCCGTAGAAATGGCAGTTACTTTTGTGAGTTTCATTTGTAATTTTCATGTTGATTGTAAATGAACAATATTGATAAGGTGACTAAATTGTAAAGTATATAAACCAACCAAATAGAATATCCCTGATTCCTGTACATGTATAGGTATCATATTTATCAAGGGAATAATATTATTTATGCTGTTAATATGCTCAATGTAGATGTGTGCGTAATTTAACACACATATAGCATGTTGAATTAAATCTTACTTATCAAATTACAATTTAAATTCCAAGTGAGGGTATATACATTTTTAAATAAAGCAGTCAATTTCATGAGGTTTTTGTTTCAGAAAGTGACAGATGGTGATGTAAAAGCGAGGATTAATGGTTTGGCAGCTCAAGCATTGGATCGTGCTGAGGAAATAAAAGGCATTAAAAAAATGGGCTCTCTGTCAATTGCTGTGCCAAAACAGCCTAGTAATTACATGAATATTAAGTTAATAAATCAAAAAATCTATTTTAGACATAGATAATATGAACTTAATTTGTAATATTTGCATAAGATCTTGTGACAAGATGGATCTCACTGATTCAAAGTTATAATGTTTATGATAAACAAGTTACTAATAAAGTACAAATTAATTGCTTAGAACATTGATTATTTTCTATTTCAACTCGGTAAAATATGAATATTGTTTCAAGAAATTTCTTTCTTACGTCTGTTTTCTTGCATGTCTCCGTTTTTCTTTATAGAAGAGTTTCAGTCTTAATTTATAATTGTTCATGTTAGCATTCAAAACAATTGAAAGAAATTATTTTGTTTGAATTTTGATAACAGCTTGTGTGTAAAAAATGTATTTATTTTTAGCTATTTCACCGAACAGAGCGCAATTACAACGTGAACAGAGTGTACACCTTAAAGTCAGCGGCAAACAAGTCTACACGGAAGAAGAGAAAGAAGTGCTACGTATGACGTCGAATATAAACAATAATTGCTTCCTTCCATTCATGGACGTTGATTTATCAGAAAAGTTTCAATATGCTCTGCCCTTTGAAGACAGAGCAAGTACGTTGAAGCTTTCCTCGAAACAGGAGAAAGAGTTTGATGGATGGATTCGACCGCATGAAGTATCTAGTGATCCAAAAATGATAGTCGGTGATCATGTTGACTGTTTTAGTATAAAACAAACGGTGAGTCTTAAACGTAGTGCTCAACAACATTTCGACTATCCAGCCATCCAAAGAAAGGGACATTTTGTTAATGTCATTTGATTGAGGATGTATTAGCAATCAGTTATATGGTTATGTTCCCATATGGAGCATTTTCTCGACGTGATATAGATTATTACAGTTATATATTTGTAAAAAATCAGTATTTAATAAACAACATGTACATATATTCTTCAAAAATAAGCCAAAGGTTCCCATGATATATCAATGTAATTAAAAAAAAAAATGTGATACATGAAAATGAGCTTGGGAAGAAATTGTAATAATAATAATAAAATTTAAGAATGCTTTCATTTCTAGTATTTCCAATTGTTTTCATTTATTATTGGAGAAAAGAACATGCTATAGATGATGTAGGTTTAATAATTGCCTAAAAAAAGGAAACAATGTAACTCAAATGCCGTTTCACGCATATCAACGCCATAACAATAAAAGTTTGCTCTCAAAATTGAATATTTTTCAGATAGTATCAGACTGTTCGTTCGTAGCGTCATTAGCAGTCAGCGCGTTATACGAAAAAAGATTTAATAAGAAGATTATTACATCAATCATCTACCCAAAGAATAAAAACAAGCAGCCGGTCTACAATCCATTTGGCAAATACATGGTGAAGTTACATCTAAATGGAGTAAGAAGAAAGGTTAGTCGGTGCTAAAATGGCACAAGTGCATTCTTGATTCAAACGTATTATGACATTTTTAGCCGAATATTACTAATTGTAGTCTATCAGATCTATATAACGTATTAATTAATATTAGATTTATATTTTATATAAATATATATTATCTGTGTAGTTCTGCATGTATAATCTCGATTGACAGACATCGCAAAAGCACGGGAGAATAATATATATGAAAAATGACGTGCGCTAAAGACAGTATGTGTGCACAGCGGCCTGATATTTAAATATATATCTATAAATAAATATCTATCTATCTGGGCTGTAGTATTTAATTTCCATATAATAAAAAAATCCAAAGAAAAAGTCTTCCAGACTTTGTTTTTTAACTTACCAATAAAAAAAATATATTTTGGGTATTTTTTTTTTTTTTTATTTATTTGTTAACATATATACAATAATATTTTCGTTTAAAGGGTGCAAACATAAACTCGAGAAGTTTTCCCGTGCGTCATCGACTCTAATCATTACAAAAGTAAAAATTGATTAAAAAAAAGTACAAAAACTAAACTAAATTATACAGAGAAAATATAATGATAACATTAGTGACATGCAGGTAATATTACAAAACATTTTTATTGAAATAACTCCATGTCGGTAGGTGTATATATTTTTTTCTTGTTGAGTGCGTATAGGGTGTTCGTATAATAATGTTATTATTTTTATATTATTTGTATTTTTAATATAAAATTGTTTTAGTTTAATATTTTTGAGTCTTATCTTTTAATGTTTTTTTTTTTTAGAGATTTGTTATAACTAAATACAAAAATATTTATTTACTAAATATACAAGTAATAACATTTATAATTATTACAGAAGTTTATGTAGATAATTAGATAAGTTTACAATGCATTAATTAGATCAATTTGGTAGCTATGACTTTTTGATAATGTTGTTTTAATATAGTTTTTATATTTTTTAATGTTATTTTATTTTTTAGAGTTATCGGTAATTGATTGATTAGCTTATTAAACCTTGCCTTTTTAAATTTCGATTTCATAGTTTGAATATGTTATTAAATTTTCATAGATGAGCCAAATATAGAGAATATTATAGACGAAATGGATATCGTGTATGCGTGCACGTAAATGTGTTTGCGTGTGCGTGTTGCATGTATGAGTGTTTGAATGCGTGCGCGTGTGTGTGTACGCTTATAAACACTTTTTCTTACTTGAATCTAAATCGAACTTATATCACTAATGGTATAATATGTATTATTATTATATATCAGGTGATAATCGATGATAGACTGCCCTATAGCAAGTATGGACGGTTGCTGTGTTCGTACTCCAGCAACAAAAACGAGTTCTGGGTGTCGATGCTGGAGAAGGCTTACATGAAGGTCATGGGGGGATATGATTTTCCTGGATCTAACAGCGTGAGTTTCCTAAGTTTTACATAAAATATCACTATGTATTTTTTTTAATTATTGGTTTTCAATTACAAAGTATTTCTCATTGTTATAAAAAGTTATAAATATAAGTAGTTATAGTGTTATAAGTCACGTTCCATCCAAACGCAAAAAGTAACCATGAATTACTTTTTGCGTCATCGCTTGCTATCAATCAATGGCTTAGATTATAGGAAAATTATTTAATCTGATTTTGCCAATAGGAATCGGAAGATAGTCTTCCTGAAATGTTTTTCAGGTCGAATGTTTTTTTTTTGTTTTTATGGAATAGGTTGGCGGACGAGCATATGGGCCACCTGATGGTAAGTGGTCACCATCACCCATAGACAATGACGCTGTAAGAAATATTAACTATTCCTTACATCGTCAATGTGCCATTAACCTTGGGAACTAAGTTGTTATGTCCCTTGTACCTGCAGTTACACTGGCTCACTCACCCTTCAAACCGGAACACAACAATACTGAGTACTGTTATTTGGCGGTAGAATAACTGATGAGTGGGTGGTACCTACCCAGACGGGCTTGCACAAAGCCCTACCACCAAGTGAAGTGTAGTACTTTTACATTTTAATATTGACTTTGACGAAGATGATTCTTCAAGTGTAACAGCGTGAGGCTCTCTTTCAGAACATCGACCTGCACGCGCTGACGGGCTGGATCCCGGAGCGTTGCGCGATCCGCACCGGCGAGGCGGACTTCAACGCGGACGCGCTGTTCGAGCAGTTGCGAGCGCGTCTGCAGCGCGGCGACGTGCTCGCCACCGTGGCCACGGGCGCGCTCAGCGACGCGGACGCCGAGCGCACCGGCCTGGTGGGCGCGCACGCGTACGCCGTGCTCGACGCGCGCCTCGCGGGCGTGAGTACTGTCGCCGAGAGGGTGGGGGGTGTGGGTGCGGGGGCGTGTACGAGCGGTCGGCCGCCGTGCTCGACGCGCGCCTCGCGGGCGTGAGTACTGTCGCCGAGAGGGTGGGGGGTGTGGGTGCGGGGGCGTGTACGAGCGGTCGGCCGCCGTGCTCGACGCGCGCCTCGCGGGCGTGAGTACTGTCGCCGAGAGGGTGGGGGGTGTGGGTGCGGGGGCGTGTACGAGCGGTCGGCCGCCGTGCTCGACGCGCGCCTCGCGGGCGTGAGTACTGTGGCCGAGGGGGTTGGGGGTGCGGGCGCGGGGGTGTGTACGAGCGGTCGGGTTTGCAGGGCGCGCGGCTGCTGCAGCTGAAGAACCCGTGGTCGCACCTGCGCTGGCGCGGGCGCTACAGCGAGCTGGACACGGCGCACTGGTCAGCGGCGCTGCGTGCGGAGCTGCGCTACGACCCGGACAGCGCGGCGCAGTACGACAACGGCGTGTTCTGGATCGACTTCCCCAGTATCCTAAACTTCTTCGACGTCTTCTACCTCAACTGGAACCCGGAGCTGTTCAAGTACACCTACTGCATACATCAGTGAGTCGAATTTGAAGTTGTATTATCGCTTTTTAACATTCCGCATTTGTCAAGCGTGATCGAATGAATGGAATGTATGTATATTTTATGTATGTAAATACTTGCATTCTGGTCTACTTGTACTGCTAAAATTTATTAAAAATAAAAACTTTAAATGTTAATTTTATCTTTTGGCGGGCTTCAATTTCGTAAAGCTAAATACGTTGTTTTTCTTAAAATATATATCAATCGTAGCTACGGTTAGATGCCAGATTACGTTGCTATTTAGAAACAAAGACTAGAAAGAAAGAGAGGAATATGTCATTCATAAAAAAAAATCTGGTCAGGCTATTTAATAATAAATTGCAGTTTCATCCACAATTAATACAAAAGAAACATTAAGAATTGCCAACTAAAATCTGAAACTAATTTTATTTAGTTCCAGATTTCATATCTGGCATGACATAAATACTGAGATTGACAAAAGACAAATAATTTTTAATAAACATTCTTTGTGACAAATCAATCGACATTTTAGAAATAGGGAAATTTACAAAAACAGTGCGATTTCTAAGGCATTTTCTCCCATGCACAATCAATATGTGGAACCAGATTTCTACGGTAGTTTTTTCAAACTGATGTTCATCGACGGTGGTAGTCACGGTAGTATCCATCAGGTTAGCTTCTTGCTAGCTTGACACTTGTATTATAAAATTCTTGCTGGAAAAACGCATTACGCGCTTCCCCCATGTGATGGAAAGTTGGGGGGGGGGGAAGTACTACTCCCCGGAGCCCTGGACGCTGAGTGCGCCCACGCACACCGGTTTTACCCACTAAAAAACCAGCGGTACCCTCTCCGTCTTTCGGCGGCCACGGGATCGCTTACACATGCTATAGGTCGGCCAGCCTATACGGGCCTCCAACACCTAGGGGGGATTCCCAGGGTAAAGAAAAACAAACGTTAAATTAGTATATTCAATGCCTTCTTAGATTGATATTTATTCATTATTTAACACTATTCCCTTAAGGGAAAAAGTTAAAAGTTAACTTTTGTATCCATTGTTATTTTTATTCCAAAGATTCAATAACAACTTTGCCGACATTTGTTGCGCCATTTTTCATGAATTCATTATTAATGGGTTATTGATTCTCGTATCATCGAAATGGCCTGTGGGTGAACGACATTTACTACATGAGTTCTGGTTATTTCTAAGTCTGGGTAGGTAACATTCACTCATCATGAGTGAAATGAACATATATGTACGTCCCTCTCATCAAATATTCACACTGCCAATCAGAAATAGTTTGGATTATTTTGTTTTGGTTTGAAGTGTGAGCAAGCTGTAACAGGCTACAGGGATGTATCATCTTAGTTTCCAAGCTGGTCACCATGATATGGATCATCTATGTTTCTTACAATGTCATATCTATGAGTTATGGTGACCAATGACTATAAGGTATATACCCATTTTATAGTCCACATATCACTACAATAAATCTACTAATCCATTTTCCACAGGAAATGGGATGCCGGAAATGGTCCTGTCAAGGATGCGTATAATATAAGCGAGAATCCTCAGTTCACCCTACACGTGCAGGGCAAGGGCGCGGTGTGGTTGCTGCTGACGAGACACATCACTCAGATAGAGGACTTCCAAGACAATAAGGAGTACATCACTCTACTGGTTTACAAAAACGGACGCAGAGTTTATTATCCTTGTACGTATGATTGATAAAAATCGATTAAATATACGATTATCATACGATTTTTTAAGTACAAAATTTTAATTAGTGTAGTTATTCTCAATAATCTTGTGCTTGTCAGATTTGAAACAGTAATTCAAGTTATACAAATATCGATGACTATTTTATTTGCGATAAAGAGAGACTAGAGCCAAGATGGCCCAGTGGTTAGAACGCGTGCATCTTAACCGATGATTGCGGGTTCAAATCCAGGCAAGCACCACTATATGTGCTTAATTTGTGTTTAAAATTCATCTCGTGCTCGGCGGTGAAGGAAAACATCGTGAGGAAACCTGCATGTGTCTAATTTCAAATAAATCTTGTCACATATATATTCCACCAACCCGCATTGGAGCAGCGTGGTAGAATATGTTTCGAACCTTCTCCTCAAAGGGAGAGGAGGCCTTAGCCCAGTTGCTGCCAAGAGTGGCTACTGAGTTTTTTGCCGTTTCAAAACAACAACAACACCAGCCTATAAATTCCCACTGCAGGGCTAAAGGCCTCTTCTCCCTTTGGGGAGAAGGTTGTGGAACATATTCCACCGCGCTGTTCCAATGTGGGTTGGTGGAATGCACATGTGGCAGAATTTCTATAAAATTTGTCACATGCAGGTTTCCTCACGATTTTTTCCTTCACCGCTGAGCACGAGATGAATTATAAAGACAAATTAAGCACATGAATCAGCGGTGCTTGCCTGGGTTTGAACCCGCAATCATCTTTTAAGATGCACACGTTCTAACCACTGGGCCATCTCGACTCTTTTTGCCGTTTACATACATTACAATTTTTATTCTGTATGATAGCTATCAAAATGCTTTAACATCATAGAGTTTACTAAAACACAATATGATAATGACCATCCTCAGATGACCCCCCGCCCTACATCGATGGTATTAGAATAAATAGCCCCCACTACCTTTGCAAGATAATAGTGGGGGACTCGAGCTGTGACAGGTACACTTTGGTCGTGTCGCAGTACGAGAAGACAAGAACGATATTCTATACCCTGAGGGCGTATGCCACGTGCCCCTTCTCCATGGCGAAGATCGAAGCTTACCCTTATACGAAAAACGTAAGAAATCATTCCAAATTTTCTGATATTCCAACCATAGATAATTTAACGAATCTTTGTGTCGTCTATGCTCCACTAACCTTAGGAACAGAGATGCAAGTCTCGTAGTACTTATTATTGGTTGGCTACAAAGCTCGGGGAGCGTTCAAGTATTACGTAACGCAGTTATTTGAAGATCATATTAATACAATCGAGGGATTCCCCGTAAAACGTAAATGAAAACGGTTGGCAATTTGGGAGCTTTGATTTCCTATTTTTTTATATTTTTATATATAAATATAAATATGAGACGACATCACACACATTACTCTGATCCCAATGTAAATAGCCAAAGCACTTGTGTTATGAGAAATCAGAAGTAACGACGGTGCCACAAACACTCAGACCCAAGACAAAATAGAAAATTAATGACAATCTACATCGACTCGGCCGGGAATCGAACCCGGGCCCTCGGAGTGGGGTACCCATGAAAACCGGTGTACACGCCACTCGACCACGGAGGTCGTCAATGTAACGTAACGTGTTATAAGAAAGAGTCCCTCCCGCCCTTGTAAAACATGGTAACGTTTTACGAGACACCCCCTCCCCCGAAATTGCGTAACGTAATACTTGAACGCTCCCTTGGTGGTAGAATTAATGTTCTTATAACATGATGCCCATGTGTCACGTACCCAGTGGTAAGACAAATCAAACTACTTGTAAGATTAAAATAATAATTCATCCCATCAGATAAGAGGCGAGTGGTCGGGCAGGACAGCGGGCGGTTGCGAGAACCATCGACAAACATACCCAAATAACCCAAAATACATCGTCACCGTCCCCGATACGAGAGGGGCCTGCCATCTCGTGGCGGAGCTTAAGGGGCCCAAACAGTACCAGATAGGGGTGGACGCTAGAGTCGAAGCATTGGATGACCCCAATTTAACAGCTCCGTTCCTTAAGGAGTCTTCTGGACCTTATAGGTACGTTTTCTTTTTAATTTCACTTAATATTTGGGACGGCATTTGTGATGATGTGTTTCCAAATGTTTTGACATCAGCGAAGGACATATAGTACGACACAAATTAGATGTCGCATCGGCAAAATTCGTAAAACCGATCACATCCGAATTGAATACGCTATACCAAATTATCAATATTAATTTCTCATGCGAATATGATCTTTGCACAAACGTAATAACTTGTAATATCATATGACTTAATATATTCGTCAATTTGACGCATGGATTTACATACACTTGCTTTCTGTGACGCGTGAATCTATAGCGAAGAATAGCGTCGAATAGCGATAGGGAGCTATTTCTATTGGTTGTGTAAATCGGCAGTAATCGGTTTTAATTTCATTCCATTGCATTTTCACTGCATTGCATCCATTGCATTTCAATTGTTCACAAGTCTATATATAACGTATTAGAGAATATTCTTTGACGGCCTTATTGACATCGTGTCAATCTTGTTAGAACTAGCGCGCACTGGTAACTTTTGTCACGGTGACTTTAAAGTGTTTGTCACTGTCACGTCTCGTTTCCAAAACGGAGTGCGCTCATTAATAGAGACAGTGACAAAACGTTTTCGAAATCGAAGTGTCATTTGCCACTATGGATTTCGAAGAGACGGTGGTTCTCTGTGAACTCGTGAGACTCGGCAGAAAAAGCCTTTAATTTTCACGTGAATATCTGAATACTCTTTCAATTTTTTGTCATTAAGAGCTGGTCTCTTCACTTCATCTATTAGAACATTATTATCAGTATCGTCTTCACGAATGTTTAAGTTTTGAATAGATGGTGACGCCATTTGCGCACTAAAGTCGGCAGTCAAAGTGCAGATAGCGCAAGACTGACGACGAGAGTGAAATCGGTGTAACATTCGCTTCATCTCTTTCTCACAGATGGGTTACTGTAAAGTTAAAGAGAAATAGGGCGAATATTGTAGTTATTGTACTTTGGATGCTTTGGCGTACCAGAACGATATTCGTAGTTCTTTAGATGCGGTGAAAACGGTTACTCGTAAAATCAAATCGATGACATCTGATGTTCCGAAGAATGAGAAGGGAAAGTCGAAACGATAGATTATAGCGTTTTTTATAATCCACAATAACAGCCTGTAAATTCCCACTGTTGGGCTAAAGGCCTCCTCTCCCTTTGAGGAGAAGGTTTGGAACATATTATACCACGCTGTTCCAATGCGGGTTGGTGGAATACACATGTGGCAGAATTTCTATGAAATTTGTCACATGCAGGTTTCCTCACGATGTTTTCCTTCACCGCTGAGCACGAGATGAATTATAAAGACAAATTAAGCACATGAATCAGCGGTGCTTGCCTCGGTTTGAACCCGCAATCATCCATCTCGTTTTTTATAATACTTACCAGTAAAAGGGTCGAGTGAGTTGAGAAAATGAAAGTGACTTGCCTTAGGAATCTATATATCTCTCTTTATCTTATTTCGTAGATCCGGTTTCGTAGTACTCGAACTAAACAACTTACCAGCTGGTCGTTACATATTAACCCCCTCCACTTTCTACCCGGGACAAGAAGGCCCCTTCTTCCTGGAACTACGCTCAACTTGTGAAATCACGTGCGAAGCTCGCAACTAGACGACGGTCAGAAGAGAAAAACTTTGTCTTTTAAGGAAAAATGTACTTTAAAATGTGATATTGATGTCATATAAAATTGTAAACGAAGTTTTTTTAACGGTTAAATGGATTCGAATACATGAATTGTTTTGCTAATTGATAGTGTTCTTTTTTTTAAATTATCTGTTAATAATTTTATATGACATCAATGTCACGTGGTCTTTAAGACCATATAATGAGATTGCAGGGTTATTATGCACACTAATGTTAGTTATTTGAAATCGAATATAGTTTTAATGATTTTATAAGTGATTTGAATTGTTTTTTTAATATAGATTATAAGGAGTGCGCGTAAGTTGTGGCTAAAAATGATCAATTAAATTAATTATATTTAAAACTCAATAGTAATTAATATTTTGTAGGTTAGAAATTGAATAAATTAATGACAGATAATGTAAATGAAATCACAGCTATCTTTAAAATTTTCAGTGCATTTATTTTATAAATGTAGTACTATAAATGTAGTATTTTATAATGTGTATGTAATATTAAATTCGAAAATATCTTTTTTATTACTAAAGAAATATTGTTATGTCAATTTTATTATTTATGTTATTACTAAACGTTAAGCGAGGAAAAAACTCAATATTTAATATTTTATTACTGTTTTTGTCCAAAAAATAATCGTAATAATTTTTTAATCTGTGTTTTGATTTTTTTTGTGTCTGTGAATATTTTAGATCTTTTTAAAAAGTATTTATATAAACGGAAGTAATTCAGATGATTATTTTGTTTTTAAAAATATTTAGAATGAAGAATATCGCACCTCTGTTACGTACATAGCCAGCCTTGTAAAAATGTATTATCTAAGTTCGGCGCAAATTTTGTTTCATAATTTAGAAGTGCTGTATATTATCTGTGTATCACATATCGTCATTAAGTGTTTGTATGTGTGCGCCTGTGTTCTAACGGCTAGTGGCTGTGTAGTGACCCATTGAAGGTTGCAACCTTTGGCAACCTAGTCAATTCCAGCTGCTGCTAAAAGACTTAATGATTTCGTGGATAACATAAGAATTTTGGCGTTGTGTTAATTGCGGAATCAGCTCGTGCTTGTGACACACCAAATATTTAGTCAAATAGTTTACGCTTTCCGAACGCGCTAAGCTAAGTTTGCCTGCCGTGCCTTTTCAGTGTTCCACAGGTTTTAAGTCCAAAGTAGCGACAGCGAGGCAACTATTTAATATTTTAATTTTTATCGATATAATTAAAAAAAAATCTTTATTCGTTTTTTTTTAATCTGTATTAATGATGTATTCTTTGAATGTTCTTTAGTTGCTTGTTATATATTCGCACTGTGATAATTTAATGTGTAAGTAATGTTTCACCAAGACGTATCAGATTTTAATGAACGTTAATATATGTTTTGATACAATTTTGTGTTTTTATTACCCCTACTATTATCATATGTGTTTAAAAACAATACTATGAACGTGATTTAAGGTTTAAGGTTTAAAATATTGTATTCCATTAAGATTTAAGACACTATTGTCACATACATGAGCATTACACTTATAACAAAACATTTATATTTATATATATACAGTTCGACATCACACTTGTAACAAATAAATAAAATGAAATGACTGAGTAGTTGTTTCAAATATAATTAATAAACAAAAATTTTTTTTTATTAATTATACATTATTCAAGTAGGCTTTTACAAGCACTTTTGAATCGTCATTTTACAATTAAATGAAGCTACCTCCGGTTCAGAAAGTATATTACGTTATAACTTTCTTGTTAAGTTTTCATCTCTATATATAATAAAATTGGTGTCTGTTTGTAATATTTAAATAAATGCTTCTTAGTGAATGCGTATGCACACAGTACATATACCAAATAAGATATTTATCCAATTTTTGTGTGCCTGTCTGTCTGTATGTTTGTTCTGGCTAATCTTTGGAACAACTGGACAGATTTTGACGGGACTTTCTCTGGCAGAAAGTTGATGTAATAAGGAGTAACTTAGGCTGCAATAATATATTTTTGTTTAATTCAAAGGCATACGAAGTCGCGCGAACGGCTAGTTACAAATAAAATTATACATCAACTACTTAGTTGAGATTTTGTGAAATTAGCTCATAAAATGTCATACAGTGTTTTTTTTTAAATAATATATTATTTAAAAATGTACAATTTATTATTTTGACATATAATCATTGTCATGAAGGGATATTTAATTTGATTATCTGTGTTTAAATGTTTTCATACATTTTAAAATATGTTTTGTCAAATCTACGAGTACTGAGTTGTGTTGTGTTTTGTAGGTGATGCATAGAGCTCATAAATAAATATAACTAAAGTTATGAAATAATTGTCATTATGTGCCCTGCCCATATAATGGGGCTACCCACACTGTAACAAAGTTTGACACAGTATTATTTACTACACTCTTTAATTATTTAGCTTCGATAAAGGCGGCTCTGCACATAACACATTATTTAATACCAGTTGTCGCTCCCAGTTTCCTGTATTTTTGTTAGGTGTAAGCCATAAAAATTGTTTTATTCCTCATTTGAAGCTCAAGTTTGCTTAATAAAGAATTTCATCAAAATTTAATTCAGTGTGTATTCGGTGTAAATGGATAGACAGACACACAGACTGGCAGATTTATTTTATTACAATATTCGTTTATATTATAGACTATAACATTACATACTTTTTTTTATAAGTCATGTGACGGACGCTGTGTGGAGAGGCCTTAAAACTCGGTACCAAAACGAAAACACACGTGTAGCCCTTAGGGTAAAACCTAAATTACGTATTTATCAGGACCTGATTAAATTGTCTCAACTCGGTGTCCGTTAATCTGTTACTTCTAATTTAATTATTAAGTATCGCTCAATAAATTATTTAGACATATTCTATCCGAATATGTCACGTTTTTATCATCACGGGTTTATTAACTGAATGAATGTATAATTACAAAATATTATTGAATGAATACAAAAATGAAACAAGTATTTAAATTTAGTCAAAGACTTTATAATTTTTAAATGTTAAAAAAGAGTAACTACTCATTTTCTTGCCGGTTTTTCTCGGAAGAATCTACTTTCCGAAACGGTGGTAGCTTCATTTAATTATAAAATAACGATTTAAAAGTGCTTGTAAAAGCCTACTTAATAAAATTAATTTTGATTTTGATTTTTTTGAGTTATTTTGTTATCAAGAGGTTAAGCAGAACTAACTAATGGTAAGTGTGTAGTAACTACCATCTCTAGACATTACCGCTTTAAGAAATATTAACCATTCCTTAAACCTTACATCACCATGGACCATCTTGAGAGCTGAGACGTAATATTCCTTGTAACCATATCAAACCTATTGTTTGGCGATGGACTATCAAACAGGGTTACCTATTATTTGACTATTAAACATTTCTACTCCATTATTGAGAACCGACAACCGTTGGAGAAAACGCGTTCTAGAGTGGAGACCGCGTCTCGGCAAACGTAGTGTAGGACGTCCTCAGGCACGGTGGAGTGACGCTTTACGCAAGGCGGCAGGCAGAAGCTGGATGCGAGTAGCCGGAGAAAGACCACAGTGGTGTGCACTTGGAGAGGCCTATGTCCAGCAGTGGACGGATACGAGCTGATGATGATGATGATGATGACTCCATTATTGATACCAAACGTAAGATTGAGTGATTGCACTTTAAGGAATTTCTTTTATCAACTTGCACCTGATCAGACTACTAATGACTCATATCTCGTCCGTCACAAGAAATGGCAAAATATAGCTCGCTCGGATAATTTTGAACATTTGACATGTAAACACAAGCGAGAAGATTTATATTTCTAAAAATTCTCAAGACTTATTACATCATATGAATATTTTGTGAATTTCGTTTACAGAATATATTGCAAATGAATAAACACTCTGTGTCTTGATTAATTAAAGGTTGCCAAATTATATGCTGTTGTAAGTGGGCTCAGAATAAGCGGTAGCGAGACAATACAGACAGAATATGAATTGCAAATGGATCTTGAGCCACTTCTCTGACTGAATTTGTATATAAATGATGTTAATGCTCGGTACCGGTTTTTGAGGATACTACAGTAATTGTATCTTGTCGCATCTAATTGTAAATATTTTAATATTCATCAACCGAGTTATTTTGGTAGCTAGAATACTGAATTATCCGAAGATTGCGGGCTTAAACAGGCTGTAACAGCACTAATTTTTTGTTTATGGACGAAGTTCTTTTACGCGGCTTAAAGTGTGAACTGGCAGAAATCGTCACGCGGGGATAAAGTATTAAAGCTCCTCAAGGCGACCATTCCCTAATTTCCTCGTATTTTTATACGGTTTTAATTAAATTTACTTTATGTTATGGTATTAATTCACAATGTATTTTTTGTTATAATTATATTGTTATTTAAAATATAAAACATCGTGAGAAAACCTGCATGTGTCTAATTTCATCGAAATTCTGCCACACGTGCATTCCACCAACCCGCACTGTGAACAGCGTGGTGGAATATGTTCCAAATCCTCTCCTTTATGGAAAAGGAGGCCTTATCCCGGCAGTGGGAATTTACAGGCTGTTACTTTACTTTACTACTTTATTTAAAATATGATATGTAGCGAATGCAAATCCTATTAAAACTAACCTACTAGGTAGACGGTGGTAACCAACGTTCTTATTTACTGCATGACAATCTACCTCTTGTGTATTTCTTAACTCGTATGGAAGCAGTTTGCTCAGATAATTTGGAACTACTCTTCGAGATGAGATGACCTTTGCCTGACAGCAGAACATTACCAACTTAAATATTTCTTCGATGCTTTAACACTCTTAGTTACTGGATATATAAATGTTAGGATTTTTTATGATAAAATTAAAAGAGGAATTAAGCAGATAACAAATAAAAGTGGAAGGCTTCAAGATATTGAAAGATATAGACTTAAAGTATATGAGATAATTAAAACAATAGAGTAACAGTGATAAAAAGGGGAGGGGAATTGGAGGCAAAAATAGTACACGAAAGAAAAAATGACTTCTTATAAAATAATAGTTATAACACTAATCTAATCTATTAAACGTTCAGGTTCCCTCAAGTAATTGTCCTTCACAGGCGAGAACGTGAACACTATAAGCGGTTTTCCCATTAAGACATGGAATTGAGATCCTTTAGATCCATTTTCTATCTACCGGCTGAAATGTAGTCGACGATAATCCAAATATTCTATTCCGTCAGCCGTATCAGCTCAGCGATTATATATTATGATTGCATACGTTCATGATTGATGTTTCAAAAGATACGAACGTTGATAATTACGTGATTTACCACAGCGACAAATCATGAGACGGGTTTTGATAGATGGCCCTCGGTTCATTACCGCGAAAACACCATAATTATTTATTACTGAGCTGGAATAGGTATAGAATGTTTTTATAAAGCTGTTTGCATATAATATGATACATCTGCAATTAATTTATTACGCGAAATGTTTTTATAGAGAAATCGTGGCGAAGATTATTGGACGAGTATGTTGGTATTACGATTATTATGTTTCTTTTAGTAGCGAATGATGTATTATTATGATTCCAATATATTATTGTTTTTTTATGTAAGATACTGATATAATAATAACAATATATAATTCATTCGTGTAAGTTTTCATAGGCAATTTCGAATTGTCAAAGGGATTCGTCGATTGTCTGTAATTTTGGAACGGTTTATTTATTCTGACGAATAAAAATGCTTGTACAACGATACAACGATAGATGCTTATGAGCCTGAGAGCGAATAAGTGAACACTTAAAAGGTACACAATTTTTATTTAATTTTAATGTAGTTTAATACTTGTTAAAGTTTAATCATCAGCATAGTATAAAACAAAGTCGCTTACCACTGTCTTACCCTATGTATGAAATAAAATAATGCAACACATATAAATATAAAGATTTATTCATATAACTTAAATTCCATTATTTGTATCTGCAAATACAACAATCTTATGATCTATCTTACATCATATACGTATATTACTTATCATATCTTACATTGAATGGTCTTATAGCTAATTATCTGTAACTATGAATATACAAGCTCACTTTAAGTAGAATGATATACATTTAAATAATCTAATACAAACTGTAATTATATGTGACTACGCTATTAACAGCTTATATAAAATAATAATTGAAATACTTAACTTTTGAACTAGTCGCTTCGGCGGCCGAACAAAAAAACCCCAGAGACCAGTCACCATACTTTTATATCTCGCTTGACACCGCACTTACTTGAAATAATTTTTATTTTTCACCTACCCTCAATGATTGATCAGTACACAACACTTGTAATAAACGAGTATTATACTTTTTACAAACATGATTCAATTGCTATTAGTATAATAATCTATCACGGCCAGACTGACCAGTACTTCGCTCTCGAAGTACCTGCTCTACATACAGCATATACTTGGATATATAAATAATATACAGACATATACATAGAGACATACACATATAATTATATAACTCATACTTTTTTTTTTTTTCTGCACTAATAGCCACTCCCTTCTTATACAAGTCCTATCACCCGCTGCCAGTGACTCTCAGACAGGTATCAGGGCAGCGACCGACCAGCGGTTTTTTTTTTTTTTAATTTCCTTTCTTTTTTTACTCTAATAGCCACTCCCTTCTTATACAAGTCCTATCACCCGCTGCCAGTGACTCTCAGACAGGTATCAGGGCAGCGACCGACCAGCGGTTTAAATTATTATTTTTTTTTTTTTTGTTTTCTTTTTTTTTCAAATATATATACACAACACACACGCAAACACTAATAATATGTTTTATTATCAATAATGATATATAAAATAAAATAGTCATTTGAATCATTCAAAAAAAAAAAAAATATAATATGTTGTACACCATCAATCATGAGAATCAAAATAAATAACAAATGAATTAATTGCCATAGTCTCTTACAACACAAGGTTAACTAATTCTATACCTAAAAAGTAAATTAATTTAAATTTCTAAATTATAAACAATAAAACAAACTAATTAAAGATGATATTGTTCCGAAATGGAGGAAAAATTTAATATTATTTATAACATTTAAGATTGTTCAAAAGCAGCGTTTTGTTCCACCCATTCACCAGGCCAAATTCTAAGTTTTTCTTTAGCTACAGTAATATTTCTCAGATTATTTCGTCCTTTTAAATAATATCTATCATTTTCCAAGACATTCGTTATTTCGTACGGACCTTTAAATTTGACACTTAACTTATCGTGTCTTCTATGATCTTGATTAACATATACAATGTCCCCAACTTTAAAAGACATGTTAGTCCGGCGGGTGGAATCAAACCGTTCTTTAAATTTATCAGCTATATTATTCAATCTTTGTCGAGCTAGGTCACGATCAGCATGTACGTTAATAGGTGTTTGTGTAGACTCATCAACAACATCAGTCAGTCGAGCCTGTATGGGAGGTATATTACCTTCTCTACCAATTAACAATCGAATGGGGGAAAATCCGGTGGATTTCTGAACAGTAGTGTTTAGTGATTGTTGTACCTTCCATATGACACTCGGCCATTCTGTTACGTCATTGATAGTACTACTCAACATGTTAATTACAGTGGCCACATATCGTTCTACCTGCCCGTTACTACGTGGTGTTCCTGTTGATATCATATGGTGCTCAATATTCATTTCGCGGAATAATGACTGGATTTTTATAGAACTGAAATTGGTGCCTCTATCTGTGACCACAACAGACGGGGAACCAAATAATGTTATTGTTTCACGTAACAGAAATAAAAGTTCTTGACAATTGAGAGTTTTGAGCGGTTTTAAGATGCAAAATTTTGTGAATCCATCCACAATTAATAAAACATGTTTATATCCCTCAGGTGATTGTTTAAATGGTCCGGTGCAGTCAAGATGCAAAGTATGAAGCGGTATTGATTTTATAAGCGGATGTAACAAGCCCTGTTTAGGCCCTGAATGACCTTTATGCTGTACGCACTTTAAGCAATGTTGAATATATTTTTTTGTAAACGCAGCAATGCCAGGGAACCAAAAGTTTTCACGGATTTTACTCATAGTTTTATCATAGCCCACATGACAGTTGTCGTCATGATATAACCGTAATAAACTTAATCTGTATCCTTTTGGTACAAAAAGTTTTGGGACTGAGTCTGGTTTGCTTTTATAGTGTAGTAAGTTGTTAATAATTACATATTGATTGACATCAACTTCGCCTGTATGAACCTTATTAATCAGGGATTGGGTTTCATTATCATTTTGTTGAGCTAATTCTAACCATGACGGCGGTCTATCAGGGTCATTAAGAATACTAATTATTACTGGGGGTGACGGAACAATATTGACGACAGGGTTTCGACTAAGATAATCTACATGACCTACAAACTTTCCTTTTTTATAAACAATGTCAAACTGAAAATCTTGCATAAAGGTCCACCATCTAGCTACACGGGGTGATAAATCCTTTTTAATCATAGTCGGTTTGATGGCATTACAGTCTGTGACTATGGTAAATTCAATCCCTAATAGATAAACGCGAAAGTGCTTTAAGGCGTTAAAAATCGCCAATGTTTCTAAGTCGTAAGAACAATACCTAGATTCCGCAGGTGTAGTGCGTTTGCTATAGTAAGCAACAACTTTGTTTTGGTTTTTAACTCTCTGCATCAGGACAGCACCGTAACCAATGGAACTAGCATCGGTGTGCAGTTCTGTTTTAAGGACAGGGTCGAATATAATTAATAGTGGTTTAGATACCAGATGTTGAATTACATAGTTACGAGCATTATTCTGTTCCTGACCCCATACCCATTGTTGGTTACTTTTTGTGAGTTTACTAATGGGAGCAGTGCGTGAGGCAAACTCAGGTATAAACTTTCTAAAATAACTTGCCAACCCCATAAATTGACGTACTTCTTTAACATTAGTTGGTAAAGGAGAGTTAATAAGTGCTGAAACTTTATTGTCACTTGGCCTAACGCCATCTTTCGAAATATTTCTACCAAGATATTCTATATTATCAACAAAAAATTTACATTTCTTTAAGTTTACGGTAAAGCCGGCCGAACTCAGAGCATCAAAAGTTTGTTCGAGATATTTTAGACCCGTAGACATTGTTTGGAAAGGAATTAACAAATCATCTATGTAAACTAACAAAAAATCTAGATGTTTTACAGCCTTTGTAATAGCTTTTTGAAAAACAGATGGGCCATTACATATTCCAAAGGGCATTTTTAGAAATTCATAATGCCCATCGGGTGTAATGAAAGCTGTGTATTTTATGGAACTTTGAGATACCGGTATCTGATGAAAACCGTTTTTCATGTCAATGGAGATGAAATAGCAAGCTTTTCTTAACTTATCAATTTGATCATCGATGAGGGGGAGAGGGTAACGTTCTTTTTCTATAATTTTATTTAAGGCTCTATAATCAATACATAATCGGTCACTACCATCTTTCTTTTTAACGAGCAATACGGGACTAGCATACGAGGAGTCACTTTCTCGGATCACTTTCTGTTTTAAAAGGTCATTAATTATTTCCTTAACCTTTTCTCGCTCGACAGGAGCCAAACGGTATGGGCGATAATTAATTACCTCATCTTTCTTTAATTTAAGGCATAATTCGCCAGTATTTACAGTACCAAGATTTTCTGTAGTGGGCAATATAGAAGAATATTTAACAAAGAGGTTTTTGATCGACAGTTGCAAAGTAGGTGTTAAATGACTTGTCAATTCCCTTAAATGAATTAGCTCTGAATGGATATCAGTCAATCGGGTAACGACATTAATTTTGTCATGTGTGTACGTTCGAATAAGCTTACAGCCATCTGAGTCTATAACTATAGCTATATCCGGGTAGTTAATAGCATTTCTACCAATCAAACAATCATAGATAAAGTCCTTATCTCTTGCTATGTAAAACTCTATTTCTATACAGACCTCATTAAATTTAACTGGCACTGCCATAATACCAAAGACATGTAACTTCCCGTTACCGAGTCCGTCTAAATTTACTGAACAAGGAGAGACATTACAGCCTAATTGTTTAGCAATTGACTCTTTAATTACGCTACAACTGGCACCGGTATCTATAAGTGCCATAATTTTGCAATCTCTTATACTTATTTCCGTAAGTTTCAGATTTGTACTTAAGCAATTCACGTTACTTGTTTTATCTTGGCTTTCTGATTTATTATGTTCGATACTCTTTTTCTTATAAAAACAAATGGATTCATCATGGCCTAATCTCTTGCAAAAGGAACATTGCACTTTGTTAGGAAAATATCTCATGCTATTGAAGTTGTTATAATTTCTGAATTCCGGCCTAGTAATTCTGTTTCTAAAGCACTGACTTCTAACATGACCTAATTTATCACAACTATAGCAACGACGTTCTCTAGTGTCTTCAAATTTTGTACGCTTGCTATTTGTGGGTATATCGTGTATATCAATAATTTCGTCTGCCAATCGTTTCTTGGGTATTTTAACATAAGTTGTAAATAATGAAATTAATTCAGCGGTATTTTCGACACGACTGTTGAAAGATGCCATTCTAATATTATCATCTACAATACCTCCGCATACAAGCTGGACTAACTGTTGCTCAGTAAATGCTACTTTGGTGTTTTTGTATAGCCTAATCTTTTCTCTAGCGTATTCACAATATGAATCAGATAAATCTGAGGTAAAAAGTACAGCTTTATGAAGTTTCTCGGATAAATTACGTTTTTCTGGATACAAGTCACTTATAGTCATTTTAAAGTTATCCCAACTTCTTCCCTCCTCCGGGTCCCACGATTCGTACCATAGTAATGCAGAGCCCTTGAGGGCCTTACCTGCCTTAACCACTGCAGTAGCACTACTCCATCCAAGATCCTTTGCGACGATGTCAATGCTATGGCACCAACTCTCTGCTCCGTTGTCATTTTTATCAGGATCGAAGGGTGGCAGCACTACGTCATCTTCGCGGTGATTTGTTGCAACTGCATCTCTGATAGCTTTGAGTAAGCTTTCTATAACAGCAGGATCCATGACGGAATAACGAAGCCACGTTGACTTGAAACTGCAAAAAAAAAAAAAAAATTATATTAGTGATTGAGTCGTATCCCACTTCTGAAAATAAAATAATGCAACACATATAAATATAAAGATTTATTCATATAACTTAAATTCCATTATTTGTATCTGCAAATACAACAATCTTATGATCTATCTTACATCATATACGTATATTACTTATCATATCTTACATTGAATGGTCTTATAGCTAATTATCTGTAACTATGAATATACAAGCTCACTTTAAGTAGAATGATATACATTTAAATAATCTAATACAAACTGTAATTATATGTGACTACGCTATTAACAGCTTATATAAAATAATAATTGAAATACTTAACTTTTGAACTAGTCGCTTCGGCGGCCGAACAAAAAAACCCCAGAGACCAGTCACCATACTTTTATATCTCGCTTGACACCGCACTTACTTGAAATAATTTTTATTTTTCACCTACCCTCAATGATTGATCAGTACACAACACTTGTAATAAACGAGTATTATACTTTTTACAAACATGATTCAATTGCTATTAGTATAATAATCTATCATATGCGTAGATCTTTCAAATTACGCAACGGATTTTGTTGCAGTTTTTTTAATAAATAGAGAGATTCGAGAGGAAGGTTTTTGTAATAATTCATAACGTAATAAAACCCTGAGAATTTTAGAAGTTTCTAATGTTATGTCGTAAGAAAAAAATTCTGTAGTATATTCATTATCAGCATTGTATCAGTGCGAAGCCGGTGCGGGTACGTAATACAAAATAAATAAAAATTTTAACTAAAAGAAAAACCGACTTCAATCTGAATACTATTTTAAAACAAATTAATGTGCACTAAAAAGTAAGATGAAATGAAAAATATTAGACTACTTAAAAGTCAATTTACGATTATGTAACGTAGTTATAGTTATTGCGATATTTGGAGCCGGTGTCCGCCAACCCTACAATATATCTATCAATTGATAACCGAATTCATAACCTCTTCCTTATTGAAGTCGGTTGAAAACCATTTTAATGACGTAAATCAATTTGTGTCATCCGGCACATAAAAAGTTGTATAACGCCAGTTGTTTGCCAATTTCTTATCCCTGAAAACCTTTGAAAGATTTAATAAGAAGTGGACATCATATAAATTTAAATGTAATTCGATCAGTCTGTTAGTAAAAGTAATAAAACGACCCGTCGTTCTACCGTTGTAACACCCAACGACCCTCCTTCTCAATTGAAGGCTCTTGGACACTGTTTGACGGTGATTTGTGAGTGAATTTATTTTCCGTGTTAAAATATGTTGAAACGAAAGCGTTATATGCAATAAAAGACAGCGTTTGTTTATTGTTTTTCTTTTAGTACGATCATAGAATTAAACAATTGATAAAAATAATCATGTCAATCTTGTGATGTTTTTCTTCTTGTGTAATGTGTTTTTTTGTCAAGGATAACGACTTTTTATTTTTAGTTTATTGGTCTTATAATTTCATTTATTTATTTTCATGTGCGCGTCACATACGCGCCGAGTCGAGTTGGCCCAGTGGTTAGAACGCTTGCATCTTAACCGACGATAGCGGGTTCAAACCCAGGCAAGCACCGCTGATTCATGTGCTTAATTTGCCTTTATAATTCATCTCGTGCTCCACGGCGAAGGAAAACATCGTGAGGAAACACATGCAGATGAAATATAATAATATATTAAGATTAGAATTAAAAGATGAAATATAATAATATATTAATATTAGAAGAAATTTCATAGAAATTCTGCCACTTGTGTATTCAATCAACCCGCATTGGAACAGCATGGTGGAATATGTTCCAAACCTTCTCCTCAAAGGGAGAGGAGGCCTTTAGCCCAGCAGTGGGAACTTACAGGCTGTTGTTTGTTGTTGCGCGCATGTGTTTATGTGTTTATGTTTACCCAATAGTGAGGTGAACCCCTTGCTACCTACACTGTGTACTTTAAATTTAATTATTTTCTTGTGTACAATCGATGTAATGTATGTGTATGTGTAGCAAAATAAATAGTTTAAATGGGTTAAAAACATAAAACTAAAATAAAATCTAGACTACACTTTGTTTTGGAAGAAACTTGTATTGGAGTACAATGGTAATATCGTGTGATGAGATGTAATTCTTTCTTCTTTCTTAACCTTCTTTATTCTTCAAAAAGTGTTTACTATAGCTTAGCATAGCATAACATATATCCTTATGACTGTTGCCTAATTTTTTTAGAATCTGTAGAAAAATAAAATAGTACAAAAGTACGATAAAATTAACAAAGTAATGATTTTAGATAAGACTTATCTAAAATCATTAAGGCTATTTTTTATATCGAACAATTAACGACATATAATAGTTTAACATTATGAATGTTAAGTTTCGTTTTTTGATTTAGGATTTAAGGGAAAAAGTACAATCAACAAATGATAAAAATGAAAAAAAAAATACGAATAAAAAAAAAATGAGACAACATCACATACATTACTCTGATCCCAATGTAAGTAGCTGAAGCACTTGTGTTATGAAAATCAGAAGTAACGACGGTACCACAAACACCAAGACCCAAGACAACATAGAAAACTAATGATAATCTACATCGACTCGGCCGGGAATCAAACCCGGGACCTCGGAGTGGGGTACCCATGAAAACCGGTGTACACGTCACTCGACCACGGAGGTCGTCAAAATAACATTAATTAAATTAACCAAGAGTCAAAATATTTAAAATGTTGAAAAAGAGTAACTACTGAGTTTCTTGCCAGTTCTTCTCGGTATAATCTACTTTCCGAACCGATGGTAGCTTCACTTAATTGTTAAATGACGATTCAAGAGTGCTTGTAAACGCCCACTTTAATAAAGTTTATTTTGATTTTGATTTTTAATTGCAGAAATTCTGAAGAAATATAAATAGTAATAGAATTTTTTTTATATTATTACGAAAAGAACTCTAATTAATACTATTAAAAACGTCAGTAGAAAGTATAATATTTATTTATTTCAGGTTTTATTTTTATATTATTGCCCCGAAGTTTACAAATCAAATCTTTTACAATAATTATTTTAAAAAAATGTTCCATGCGCGACTTTCTCTTGTTTTTTTAATAATCCGTTTTCGCGGGAAAACATCTTGTATTATTTTATACAGCCATACCAGTTTTAAAATCGATTACACTTACGAAAACGGATACACTTAAAAAATATGAGTTTATTAAATATATAATTAAAATATAAATGTATTAGCATAAAGAATTATTTCTAACAATACTAGGCCTGAGGGTTTTTCTTCAATTTTTTCTTCAAAAACTGTTGAATGTATCGGAAGTATGAGGCTAAATATTGTATCGATTTCTTTCTTTTCTTAAAGTATTGACGTATTGTTTTTTGATAGATATACTGTAGGGTTTTCTTGGCTGACACCGGCTCCAAATATAGCAATAACTATAACTACGTTATATAATCGTGAATCGACTTTTAAGTAGACTAATATTTTCATTGTATTTTACTTAGGACTCTAAAAAATATGTTAAATACGCAATTATTTTTATTACTTTTTAGTGCATATTTATTTGTTTTAAGATAGTATTTTGTTTGAAGGCGGTTTTTCTTTTTGTTAAAATTTTTATTTATATTGAATGACCGAAGCGGACGGATGTATCTGCTAGTATTGTATATAATGTTGGTTATTTTTCTTAATCTTGTTATGTTAACGCAAGCTAAAAGGAAATTGTTAGTCTGAGCGCTTTCCAAGCGAACGTTGCAAATACTTTAATGGATACACGATTTATTTTGTATAAAGGAATTTAAGATCTTCCTTATATCCATAGAAATATCTGCGATAGTAATCTATATTTTATAAATCAGAGTTATCATTTTTATTTGAAAATTATTAACAAAAATATTGATAATTAATTTTTCATTATTAGTGGTTATTTGTAATTATTAGTGTGATTACTAAGATAATAATAGCCTTTTGGAAGTAAAGTTAAATATTTTCGTTTATTAGTATGTTCGTGGTTGAGTAGTGGGTACACCGGTTTTCATGGGTACGCCACTCCGTTATGTCCTAGGTTCGATTTCTGGCCGAAACGATGCAGAAAAAGTTCATTAGATTTCTATGTTATTTTGGATCTGGGTGCTTGTGGTACCGTCGTTACTTCTGATTTTCTATAACACAAGGGGGAGGGATTACATAGGGATCAGAGTAATGTATCTGATGATGTCCAATATTTGAATGTAAGAAAACGACTATTTCAACATCGTTTTAAATGCAGGAATTCTTAAACTGAAATCAAAGCACGGGGTATGGAGCGTGGAAGACCCCGAGGCTGCGTCTGCACTCGACGTCAGAGACATTCATCCGTCGTAAGCGGTCCCTTTGATATAGAGCCTCGCACTACCAGTGACGTTTTGTGTCACGACGACACACACTGAAACGACCTCTCACAGAACACAAGACGCGTCTCTTTAATTTGAGACTGTATAACATCTCCCGTATGGTCTAGTGGCTAGGATACCTGGCTTTCACCCAGGAGGCTCGGGTTCGATTCCCGGTACGGGAAAATCTTTTTGTCCATATTGCGAAACAGGACTATTAAAACGAACTCGTGGTTATATTATGCTTTTTTTTCAAGAATAGAAATAATAACTGGCCTTTCATTAATATTCTGCGTGTCTGTTCCATTTTCAATTTTAAAACAATAAATTTCTTGAATTAAAACATATCAAAGATTAATAGTGGTTCTAATAAATATAAATTGTTCACGTAGCCCATATCATATCTTTGGTAATTAATTGGAATTATATGTGATCGAGTTCCGATACTCATTATACTGAGAGTATATTATATTTCAATGAAGTACATACTTTGAACTTGAATAATTCCGATTGAGTCGCTAGTTACTGCATAATATAAAAAGGCTACGTAGTTTAGAGAGACCTCATTGTCAAGTAACCTCCATCCCAATAATAACAGTCAACATTTTTAATTGAAAATCATATTTACTATTGCAGACTTAGTTAAATAAATATAATTAGTGAAATTTATGATAAATTTTACCCATAAATATTTTTATTCTGTAACATTTAATAAAACACCATAAATCGAAATTTTGATTTAATTTTTTTCGATTTTTGAAAGAACGATAAGAAAAGTTTGACAAGCCAAGTTGAGATTGACAGTCGTGACTGATTTACAGCGGAAATCAAAATGGCGGCCGACTGAAATCGGTACGGATAACGTTGTTATTATTTATTTAATACTAGCGGCCCGCTCCGACTTCGAACGGGTGCAATATCGATACCAAATATACTACAGATTGTTTATTTACGATATTACATTAGACATTTCTAAAATAATCAGTGTTTCTTAACTATATTGTTAATATATTATACGCAAAAATCTTTCTCTCGTAACAGTCTATCCATTAAAAAAACCCTCAACAAAATTCGTTCGTAATTATAAAAATCTAAGCATACATAGGGATAGACAGCTGTGTCCACAATTTCATGCGCGTTTGACTTTAATAATTCAATAAAAAAGTTATTGTTCCGTTTGCAGAAGCTACGTTGGCCAAGTGGTTAGAACGCGTGCATCTTAACCGATGATTGCGGGTTCAAACCCAGGCAATCACCAATAATAAATATATATATTGCTTGCTTAATTTGTGTTTATGATTCATTTCGTGCTTGGCGGTGAAGGAAAACATCGTGAGGAAACCTGCATGCGTCTAATTTCATCGAAATTCTGCCAAATGTGCATTCCACCAACCCGCATTGGAATATGTTCCAAAACCCTCTCTTTAATGGAAGAGGAGGCCTTACCTCAGCAATGGAAAATTTACAGGCTGTTACTTTACTTGCGGAATTTACGAAATTACTTAATAGGCAGTTTTTGTGACATCGTTGGTGGGAGACACCCGAAGAGACGGCGGTATGGTGGTATGCGTGAGGTCGACGGTCCTAGATTGTTTTTTGACATTGTTATTAATATTTATTGTATTCTAAAATAAAAAAAGCCTTAGTCACTCTTTATTACATAAGTTATCTATCAGTGAAAATCCGCTCAAAATTGGTCCAGCCGTTCCAGAGATTAATCCGAACAATTGTAAAAAAACACTATTTTGGTGTATGTATTGTTTATACATACATATGCACTGAGTTAAAAAGCGGTTATTTTAATATTACTAACAGACTTGGTGGTAGGGCTTTGTGCAAGCCCACCTGGGTAGGTATCACACAGTCATCAGATATTCTACCGCTAAACAACAGTACGCAGTATTGTTGTGTTCCGGTTTGAAGGATGAGTGAGCCAACTACAGGCACAAGGGACATAGCATCTCAGTTCCCAAGGTTGGTGGCGCAGTTAATATTTTTTACAGCGTAATTGTCTATGGGTGATGGTGACCAGTTTCCATCAGGTGGCCCATATGATCGGCCACCAACCTATACCATAAAAAAAGACACTCCAATTTTCTTATATGTATAGATGTATAGATAATCTTGTAAAATAAAGATTAGCACTGATTAAGAGATTTTAAAATAAATTAGATGTTGTACAATTTATAAGTACGAATAGTTTTGAATAATCATAAAGATTTAATGTAGTTGATTCTTGCACCAAATTGCTTAATAAAATTTAATGTTTTATGTAACCTATTAAGCTGGTTATGGAAGAAAAATTTCTGCAGAATATAATTTCGCCTTGAACTACAAAATAAACAGGGCACCTGCTGGGTTCTTTCTAGTCTAGTGAATATAATTACACAAACTTTGTTAAATATAATTAAAAACAAACACATACCGACCTAGTACAGTTTTAGATTTTCAGTAATTAAAGTTGTTATGGTATATTTAGGTTATGAAATATAATTGAATTTTATAGGAGTAATCTGTATATTTGTTCGCTTTTTATAACAAATTTGTATGTACTTTTTTATAAGAAGTTAACGCGCAAGTTTGCGAGTTATCCGCAAAATAAAAACCATTTGTCGTATCTCCACGATTTGAGAACATCCCGATAGCCGCTATAGGTAGTATCGGAATACTTGGCGTTGATATTTCGAGCCTCGTTCAGTTCCGCGGTCAATTGGAAGGCAAAGCCGAATTGGCTTCAAAAAAGCTGGGTGTGATCAGCAAGGCGAGACAGTATTTCACGTCGGCCCATCCCCAAAAATTTACTCACATGGAGTACTGTTGTCACCTCTGGGCGGGTGCTCCCCAGTACCAGATCCTTCCATTTGACCGCATCCAACGTAGAGCGGCTCGAGTTATTGACGATCAAGCCTTTCCGATCTCCTTAATCCTTTGGCTTTGCGTAGAGATGTTGGATCACTCTGCATCTTCTACCAAATTCTTCACGGGGAATGTTCCGAGGAATTGTTCGGATTAATCCCGGCTGCTGAATTTCACCTTCGGACATCTCGCCAAAATTCTAAGTTTCACCCGCACCACCATGATGTCCGAAAATCCACAACAGTGCGATTTCTCAGACATTTTCTGCCTCGCGCAACCACTTTGTGGAACCAGCTTTCGCCGGCGGTTTTTCCGAACCGATACGACATGGGAACCTTCAAGAAAAGAGCGTACTCCTTTCTTAAAGGCCGGCAACGCACCTGCAAGCACCCTGGTGTTGCAGATGTCCATGGGCGGTAGTAGTCACTTTCCATCAGGTGAGCCTCCTGCTCGTTTGCCAGCTATGCCGTAAAAAAAAAAGTTGTAACCACTTCGTTCGCTTTTTAGAAGTTGGTAAAGTACCCTACGTCCCTTTTGGGATTCAAACCTGCTTCACGACAATACCGATGGCAAATTCATAAGATTCGATTTGGTTTGGCTGTGAAAGCCTAATGAATATACAGAGTTATTTTCTCATTTATAATAGTACTAGCGACCCGCCCTGGCATACCCCGGGGTGCAATTTTGATACTAAATATACTACAGAATGTATTTATACGTACGTTCACAGCTTTTGCCATTAGACAATAAAAACCTTTATTACCCTACATCTTAAATCTGTAATGTCTCCGAAAATTTAAATGATATGTTGATAAGGCCGGGAAAAATATTTATCAATAGTATGTATATAATCGACAATATATTAAAGATAATTGGAGTTTTTTTCCTACTTATAATAGTATCGATTAAGAGTAAGAGGTAGATCGCTGTGTTAGCGATAAGGCCGCCTCTTGTACATATTTCCTAACCGCGTCTATGTGATTTATTTACTGGTGTACAATAAAGAGTATATTGATTTGATTTGAGGTAGAATGAATTGTGTAAAGAACAGATCAACATAGAACACTCTCAGAGATGCTTAAGACATTATCAGTGATGAGGTACGCCTTTAAACGGTCATTTGTTCATACACAGCTTCTTCTAGGTAACTGATTTTGTCCTAAGAAACCAGGGCAATTAAATAGAAACGGGATTTGTTTTGCTTTAATACCGTGAAGTAATTCAATTTTAACGGTTTCCCATTTCATGATTAGTCAATTCGATTTATAAATTTAAATCTGCTAAATATTCACCCTCGATTTTCACCGATGTGTCGATGTAAAGATTCTATGATCGATGTTGATCTACCAAAAGGCCTAATCCGTACGTGCCTCGAGGTTTTTCCTCAAAGATAGAAAACCAGGTATGCTTTTAAAAAGTCAGGGCCTTATTTATGTCGGAGCGTAGATGTGGTCGTAGCTATTTAATAATATATGGCGTTACGTGCCGAGGAGCAGCGTCGCGTGAAAGGTTTTGACTGATGTAACTCGGCCGTGATACTTGCGGGAAAATCGTGCGTATTTCGAATACGGTTTTCGAAATCCAAAAAGAAAATAATAATATAATGTAAACCTTGTTGTTCGAAACCGTGATTTTTATTATATTTAAAATAATAATATCTTAATGTTTTTGTATAAATATAATCATTTACTTAGTTTTAATCTGTATAAACGATGTATTACTTTTCTCTGTTGAAGCATTGTGAGGAAATTTCCTATTGATTTTTAATGACGTCGGTTGGCAGACTGGAAAATGAGCCAACTGGTAAGATCACAATTCATAAATATTAGCACTGTTTGAAATTTTAAACATTTCAGTATCATAATCCTTTTCTTACGCTGACTCACCTTTTGAATGTGAACACAACAATACTAAATATTACTAGAGAATGCCTCATGCCACCTTTTCAAAAACGCATTTTGTTCCGTTTCCGGTTCTAGAAAAATCAGACTAACATCGACCTGTGGGTTTTCTAAAAGCCTACTAAGAAAATAGTCTTCACGTGTATTTATGAATGCAAAATAGAACTTAGGCGTTATAACCGTATAATCGCAGGACCTACTAACTAAAAAAGCTATACTGTGTGGTAAAATATAGTAAAGTAAAGTAAGGTAACAGCCTGTAAATTTTCCACTGCTGGGCTAAGGCCTCATCTCCCATTAAGGAGAGGGTTTGGAACATATTGCACCACGTTGCTCCGATGCGAGTTGGTGGAATGCACATGTGGCATAATTTCGATGAAATTAGACACATGCAGGTCACCTCACGATGTTTTCCTTCACCGCCGAGCACTAGATGAATTATAAAAACAATTGAGCACATATACATAGTGGTGCTTGCCTGGGTTTGAAGCCTTAGTCATCGGTTAAGATGAATGAGTTCTTACCACTGGGCCATCTGAACTCTGTTGGTAAAATATAATGGTCTGCTAAATAATATTTCAGATAGTGTTAGAAATGCTCACAGCAATCTATTTCATAGTTTGTATATATATTTATAAAAATATAGTAATATTATGGTATTCCTTTATTTTATAACGTTTTGGAAAGCTTTTAGCAATGCGATAAGAACTCTGAGAGTAGAGATGCTAATTACATGCGGGCGAGGCTGCCACGAGCAGATTTTTTATCGTTCTCATTTAAATTATACATTTTTTTCTTACATTTTATTCCTCCTTTAATAGTAAAGAGTAGTATTTAATAGAGGAAATAGAAACATGAATCACTCCGAATGAGGTAATAAATAAAAAAATATATCATAACAATATAAAAACGAAATATACAAATAAAATTACATTAATTAAATTAATCAAGAGTCAAAATATTTAAAATGTTGAAAAAGAGTAACTACTGAGTTTCTTGCCGATTCTTCTCGGTAGAATCTACTTTACGAACCGGTGGTAGCTTCACTTAATTGTTAATGACGATTCAAGAGTGCTTGTAAAAGCCCACTTGTAAAAGCACACAGAATAAAGTTTATTTTGATTTTGATTTTTAATGTCAGAAATTCTGGAGAAATATAAATAGTAATAGATTTTTTTACATTATTACGAAAAGAACTCTAATTAATATTAGGCCGGAGGGTTTTTCTTCAATTTTTTCTTCAAAAACTATTGAATGTGTCGAAAGTATGAGGCTATGTATTGTATTGATTTCTTTCTTTTCTTAAAGTATTGTCGTATTGTTTTTTGATAGATATACTGTAGGGTTTTCTTGGCAGACACCGGCTCCAAATATAGCAAACTATAACTACGTTATATAATCGTAAATCGACTTTTAAGTAGTCTAATATTTTTCATTTCATTTTACTTAGGAGGACTCTAAAAAATATGTTGAATACGCAATTATTGTTATTACTTTTTAGTGCATATTTATTTGTTTTAAGATAGTATTTTGTTTGAAGGCGGTTTTTCTTTTTGTTAAAATTTTTATTTATATTGAATGACCGAAGCGGACGGATGTATCTGCTAGTATATATTATGTTGGTTATTTTTCTTAATCTTGTTATGTTAACGCAAGCTAAAAGGAAATTGTTAGTCTGAGCGCTTTCCAAGCGAACGTTGCAAATACTTTAATGGATACACGATTTATTTTGTATAAAGGAATTTAAGATCTTCCTTATATTCATAGAAATATCTGCGATAGTAATCTATATTTTATAAATCAGAGTTATCATTTTTTGGGAACTATGGGAACTATTAAGATAAATACATAGATAATTATATATAAATATATAGATAATGATTTTTCACTATTAGTGGTATTTGTAATTATTAGTGTGACTATTAAGGTAATAATAGCCTTTTGGAAGTAAAGGTAAATATTTTCGTTTATTAGTATGTTCGTGGTCGAGTACACCGGTTTTCATGGGTACGCCACTCCGATGTCCCAGGTTCGATTTCCGACCGAAACGATGCAGAAAAAGTTCATTAGATTTCTATGTTATTTTGGGTCTGGGTGCTTGTGTTACCGTCGTTACTTCTGATTTTCCATAACACAAGTGCTTTAGCTACTTACATAGGGATCAGAGTAATGTATCTGATGATATCCAATATTTGAATGTAAGAAAACGACTATTTCAACAGCGTTTTAAATGCAGGAATTCTAAAACTGAAATCAAAGCACCGAGTATGGAGCTTGGAGGAGCCCGAGGCTCCGTCTGCACTCGACGGCAGAGACATTCATCCGTCGTAAGCGGTCCCTTTGATATAGAGCCTCGTACTACCAGTGACGTTTTGTGTCACGACGACACACACTGAAACGACCTCTCACAGAACACAAGACGCGTCTCTTTAATTTGAGACTGTATAACATCTCCCGTATGGTCTAGTGGCTAGGATACCTGGCTTTCACCCAGGAGGCTCGGGTTCGATTCCCGGTACGGGAAAATCTTTTTGTCCATATTGCGAAACAGGACTATTAAAACGAACTCGTGGTAATATTATGCTTTTTTTTCAAGAATAGAAATAATAACTGGCCTTTCATTAATATTCTGCGTGTCTGTTCCATTTTCAATTTTAAAACAGTAAATTTCTTGAATTAAAACATATCAAAGATTAATAGTGGTTCTAATAAATATAAATTGTATAAACGTAGCCCATATCATATCTTTGGTAATTAATTGGAATTATATGTGATCGAGTTCCGATACTCATTATACTGAGAGTATATTATATTTCAATGAAGTACATACTTTGAACTTGAATAATTCTGATTGAGTCGCTAGTTACTGCATAATATAAAAAGGCTACGTAGTTTAGAGAGACCTCATTGTCAAGTAACCTCCATCCCAATAATAACAGTCAACATTTTTAATTGAAAATCATATTTACTATTGCAGACTTAGTTAAATAAATATAATTTGTGAAATTTATGATAAATTTTACGCATAAATATTTTTATTCTGTAACATTTAATAAAACACCATAAATCGAAATTTTGATTTAATTTTTTCGATTTTTGAAAGAACGATAAGAAAAGTTTGACAAGCCAAGTTGAGATTGACAGTCGTGACTGATTTACAGCGGAAATCAAAATGGCGGCCGACTGAAATCGGTACGGACAACGTTGTTATTATTTATTTAATACTAGCGGCCCGCTCCGACTTCGAACGGGTGCAATATCGATACCAAATATACTACAGATTGTTAATATACGATATTACATTAGACATTTCTAAAATAATCAGTCTTTCTTAACTATATTGTTAATGTATTATACGCAAAAATCTTCCTCTCGAAACAGTCTATCCATTAAAAAAACCCTCAACAAAATCCGTTCGTAATTGTAAAAATCTAAGCATACATAGGGACAGACAGCTGTGTCTACAATTTCATGCGCGTTTGACTTTAATAATTCAATAAAAAAGTTATTGTTCCGTTTGCAGAAGCTACGTTGGCCAAGTGGTTAGAACGCGTGCATCTTAACCGATGATTGCGGGTTCAAACCCAGGCAATCACCAATAATAAATATATATATTGCTTGCTTAATTTGTGTTTATGATTCATTTCGTGCTTGGCGGTGAAGGAAAACATCGTGAGGAAACCTGCATGCGTCTAATTTCATCGAAATTCTGCCAAATGTGCATTCCACCAACCCGCATTGGAATATGTTCCAAAACCCTCTCTTTAATGGAAGAGAAGGCCTTACCTCAGCAATGGAAAATTTACAGGCTGTTACTTTACTTGCGGAATTTACGAAATTACTTAATAGGCAGTTTTTGTGACATCGTTGGTGGGAGACACCCGAAGAGACGGCGGTATGGTGGTATGCGTGAGGTCGACGGTCCTGGATTGTTTTTTGACATTGTTATTAATATTTATTGTATTCTAAAATAAAAAAAGCCTTAGTCACTCTTTATTACATAAGTTATCTATCAGTGAAAATCCGCTCAAAATTGGTCCAGCCGTTCCAGAGATTAATCCGAACAATTGTAAAAAAACACTATTTTGGTGTATGTATTGTTTATACATACATATGCACTGAGTTAAAAAGCGGTTATTTTAATATTACTTACAGACTTGGTGGTAGGGCTTTGTGCAAGCCCACCTGGGTAGGTATCACACAGTCATCAGATATTCTACCGCTAAACAACAGTACGCAGTATTGTAGTGTTCCGGTTTGAAGGATGAGTGAGCCAACTACAGGCACAAGGGACATAGCATCTCAGTTCCCAAGGTTGGTGGCGCAGTTAATATTTTTTACAGCGTAATTGTCTATGGGTGATGGTGACCAGTTTCCATCAGGTGGCCCATATGATCGGCCACCAACCTATACCATAAAAAAAGACACTCCAATTTTCTTATATGTATAGATGTATAGATAATCTTGTAAAATAAAGATTAGCACTGATTAAGAGATTTTAAAATAAATTAGATGTTGTACAATTTATAAGTACGAATAGTTTTGAATAATCATAAAGATTTAATGTAGTTGATTCTTGCACCAAATTGCTTAATAAAATTTAATGTTTTATGTAACCTATTTAGCTGGTTATGGAAGAAAAATTTCTGCAGAATATAATTTCGCCTTGAACTACAAAATAAACAGGGCACCTGCTGGGTTCTTTCTAGTCTAGTGAATATAATTACACAAACTTTGTTAAATATAATTAAAAACAAACACATACCGACCTAGTACAGTTTTAGATTTTCAGTAATTAAAGTTGTTATGGTATATTTAGGTTATGAAATATAATGGAATTTTATAGGAGTAATCTGTATATTTGTTCGCTTTTTATAACAAATTTGTATGTACTTTTTTATAAGAAGTTAACGCGCAAGTTTGTGAGTTAACCGCAAAATAAAAACCATTTGTCGTCGTATCTCCACGATTTGAGAACATCCCGATAGCCGCTATAGGTAGTATCGGAATACTTGGCGTTGATATTTCGAGCCTCGTTCAGTTCCGCGGTCAATTGGAAGGCAAAGCCGAATTGGCTTCAAAAAAGCTGGGTGTGATCAGCAAGGCGAGACAGTATTTCACGTCGGCCCATCCCCAAAAATTTACAAGGCGCAAATTCGGCCTCACATGGAGTACTGTTGTCACCTCTGGGCGGGTGCTCCCCAGTACCAGATCCTTCCATTTGACCGCATCCAACGTAGAGCGGCTCGAGTTATTGACGATCAAGCCCTTTCCGATCTCCTTAATCCTTTGGCTTTGCGTAGAGATGTTGGATCACTCTGCATCTTCTACCAAATTTTTCACGGGGAATGTTCCGAGGAATTGTTCGGATTAATCCCGACTGCTGAATTTCACATTCGGACATCTCGCCAAAATTCTAAGTTTCACCCGCACCACCATGATGTCCGAAAATCCACAACAGTGCGATTTCTCAGACATTTTCTGCCTAGCGCAACCACTTTGTGGAACCAGCTTTCGCCGGCGGTTTTTCCGAACCGATACGACATGGGAACCTTCAAGAAAAGAGCGTACTCCTTTCTTAAAGGCCGGCAACGCACCTGCAAGCACCCTGGTGTTGCAGATGTCCATGGGCGGTAGTAGTCACTTTCCATCAGGTGAGCCTCCTGCTCGTTTGCCACCTATGCCGTAAAAAAAAAAGTTGTAACCACTTCGTTCGCTTTTTAGAAGTTGGTAAAGTACCCTACGTCCCTTTTGGGATTCAAACCTGCTTCACGACAATACTGATGGCAAATTCATAAGATTCGATTTGGTTTGGCTGTGAAAGCCTAATGAATATACAGAGTTATTTTCTCATTTATAATAGTACTAGCGACCCGCCCTGGCATACCCCGGGGTGCAATTTTGATACTAAATATACTACAGAATGTATTTATACGTACGTTCACAGCTTTTGCCATTAGACAATAAAAACCTTTATTACCCTACATTTTAAATCTGTAATGTCTCCGAAAATTTAAATGATATGTTGATAAGGCCGGGAAAAATATTTATCAATAGTATGTATATAATCGACAATATATTAAAGATAATTGGAGTTTTTTTCCTACTTATAATAGTATCGATTAAGAGTAAGAGGTAGATCGCTGTGTTAGCGATAAGGCCGCCTCTTGTACATATTTCCTAACCGCGTCTATGTGATTTATTTACTGGTGTACAATAAAGAGTATATTGATTTGATTTGAGGTAGAATGAATTGTGTAAAGAACAGATCAACATAGAACACTCTCAGAGACGCTGAAGACATTATCAGTGATGAGGTACGCCTTTAAACGGTCATTTGTTCATACACAGCTTCTTCTAGGTAACTGATTTTGTCCTAAGAAGCCAGGGCAATTATATAGAAACGGGATTTGTTCTGCTTTAATTCTGGAAGTAATTCAATTTTAACGGTTTCCCATTTCAGGATTAGTCAATTCGATTTATAAATTAAAATCTGCTAAACATTTACCTTCGATTTTCACCGATGTGTCGATGTAAAGATTCTATGATCGATGTTGATCTACCAAAAGGCCTAATCCGTACGTGCCTCGAGGTTTTTCCTCAAAGATAGAAAACCAGGTATGCTTTTAAAAAGTCAGGGCCTTATTTATGTCGGAGCGTAGATGTGGTCGTAGCTATTTAATAATATATGGCGTTACGTGCCGAGGAGCAGCGTCGCGTGAAAGGTTTTGACTGATGTAACTCGGCCGTGATACTCGGAAACTACGGAAAATCGTGCGGTTTTTATTTCGAATACGATTTTCGAAATCCAATGCTAAGAAAATAATAATATAATGTAAACCTTGTTGTTCGAAACCGTGATTTTTATTATATTTAAAATAATAATATTTTAATATTTTTGTATAAGTATAATCATTTACTTAATTTTCATCTGTATAAACGATGTATTACTTTTCTCTGTTGAAGCATTGTGAGGAAATTTCCTATTGATTTTTAATGACGTCGGTTGGCAGTCTGGAAAATGAGCCAACTGGTAAGATCACAGTTCATAGATATTATGCACTGTTTGAAATTTGAAATATTTCAGTATCATAATCCTTTTAACCTGTTCTTATACTGTCTACCTCACCTTTTAAATGTGAACACAACAATACTAAATATTACTAGGCGGTTAGTATACGATATGATGAAATTTTGTCATAATATGTATATTCCGTATTGAGTCAGCATTACAGATAATGCCTCATGCAACCTTTTCAAAACCTTTTGTTCCGTTACCGGTTCCGGAAAAATCAGACTAAAATCGACCTGTGGGTTTTCTAAAAGCTTATTAAGAAAATATTCTTTACTTGTATTTATGAATGCAAAAGGGAACTTAGGTGTTTTAACCGTATAATTGCACGACCTACTAACTGAAAAAGCTACACTGTGTGGTGAATTATAGTAAAGTAAAGTAAGGTACAGGTAACAGACTGTAAATTTGCCACTGCAGGGCTAAGGCCTCCTCTCCCATTAAGGAGTGGGTTTGGAACATATTCCACCACGTTGTTCCGATGCGAGTTGTTGGAATCCACATGTGGCATAATTTCGATGAAATTGGAAACATTCAGGTTACCTCACGATGTTTTCCTTCACCGCCGAGCACTAGATGAATTATAAAAACAATTGAGCACATATACATAGTGGTGCTTGCCTGGGTTTGAAGCCTTAGTCATCGGTTAAGATGAATGAGTTCTTACCACTGGGCCATCTGAACTCTGTTGGTAAAATATAATGGTCTGCTAAATAATATTTTAGATAGTGCTAGAAATACTCACAGCAATGAAATACGTGAGACTCTATTTAATAGTTTGTATATATATTTATAAAAGTATAGTAATATTATGGTATTCCTTTATTTTATAACGTTTTGGAAAGCTTTTAGCAATGCGATAAGAACTCTGAGAGTAGAGATGCTAATTACATGCGGGCGAGGCTGCCACGAGCAGATTTTTTATCGTTCTCATTTAAATTATACATTTTTTTCTTACATTTTATTCCTCCTTTAATAGTAAAGAGTAGTTTTTAATAGAGGAAATAGAAACATGAATCACTCCGAATGAGGTAATAAATAAAAAAATATATGGTAATGTTTGGGTTACTCTGACCACAAATTGTATTGACTCTACCTTACCCTTGTCATGGCGTGATTTAAAGTAATCCTTTCGTAGCAGAAGTATTGATAATGACTCGAACCATTCCGGTATCTATTTTATTTATTTGTATTTGGATGTTAGCATTAAATTGGGTTGTGGGCTCATTGGTCTGGAGTTCAAACTCTATGCCGATTTTTTTTTCTTTTTTATGGTATAGGTTGGCGTTGGCGTCGACCACTTACCATCACCCATAGATAATGACGTTGTAAAAAAATTTAACTATTCCTTACATCGTCAATGTGCCACCAATCTTGGGAACTAAGATGTAATGTCCCTTGTCTGTAGTTACACTGGCTCATTCACCCTTCAAACCGGAACACAACAATACTGAGTACTGTTGTTTGGCGGTAGAATATCTATTTTATTTATTTGTATTTGAATGTCTGCATTAGATTGTAATGTGGGCTCATTGGTCTTGAGTTCGAACTTCACGCCGATAATAGTTATTAGGTTTGTATTAAAATATTGTCAATCACCCCAACTCGAATCATATCAGATTGACGACAGACTAGACTGATGCTTGTGTACATACTCGAACCTGTGGACTCGTGCAACGTTTAGTAAAAATCAGTTTGAACGATATCATAATAACTTGAATGTAATATTCGTCCTTCTACATTGGTTACATTTTACAATAAATGTTCTGCACACGATGAATTACATACATATATAATTAACTAACATGACTGTATTTTTAAATGATGAAAAAGAGTAACTACTGAGTTTCTTGGAGGTCTTTGAGTGAGCCAGTGTAACTATAGGCACAAGGGACATAACATCTCAATTCCCAAGGTTGGTGGCACATTGACGATGTAAGGAATAGTTAATATTTCTTACAGCGTCGTTGTTTATGGGTGATGGTGACCACTTACCATCAGGTGGCCCATATGCTCGTCCGCCAACTAATACCATAAAAAAACGGTTCTTCTCGGTCTACTGCTATCTGCTTTACGGACCGGCGGTATCTTCATTTGATATATTAAGTGTTAAATAACTATTCAAAAGTGCTTGTAAAAGCCTACTTGAATAGGGTATATTTTAATTTTGAGTTTGCATACAAACCTAATTTATCTTTAAAGAAAAAATGTACAGGTTAACGTGCAATCTTTACTGAATTTAACTACAGTCCAAGAACTAAGGTAATATTAGCATAGAAAACAAAAAAAATACATATATAAGTAAAACAATAGCTCACAAAAGATTTTTAACAATTTAAGTGTAAAATATCACAATCAAAACAAAATTAATTCTTCTAAACAAAAACGCCGTGAATCGTAGCAAGAATGCCAGTGACATTTCCCCATTTAAACGGAATTCCGATATGGATCAGCCCCATCCAGCTATGTGTACAAGGATCTTAGGAAATTATAAATTATTTTTATACCAAATAGGGAAATTTATAATTAAGTCAATAGGCTATATAACTGTTTTTAAAATCATGAAAGTAGAAGTTGATTTTTTTATTTCTAGTTTATATTTGCCGTAAAATATCATATTAAAAGTTCCATATGTAAATAACACGCGAAAACCCTACTTGGACAATATGGCGCTGCAATAGGGTCGGTGACGTCACTTGCCTGTATTTTAATCTGTGGTACATATATTAGAAAAGCAAGGTTTACAAGAAAGTGACTTCATCATAAACCTGCCCAATCAGGAGCATTTTGTGTCACGTGACAAACGTTTGAAAAAATGCATTATTCTTTATGGATTGTTGAATAAATAAGGTATTATTTTCAAATTTCGTTAGTAAATAACCATTTTTAAACTCATAATGTACACTGATTACAATAATACACAATTTATTTTTCGCATTGTCAAATAGTAATAAGATATGTTTAGACTGGCAGCACATTTGCTGCCTCTGGTGTTGGAAGTATCCATGGGTGGTAGTCACTTTCCATCAGGTGAGCTTCCTGCCCGATTGCCAACTGTACACAAAAAATATATCTATATATATAATCCAATGACAACGGCCATTACAATCGAAGCACACCTTGGGAATGAGACGATCGCCTACAGGCAATTTCAAATAACGAATATATGAGTTATATTATTCTAAAAAAACTGTATTTTTAAAATATATTTCTTCATCCAATACTTCTCAGATCCAAGTTTTTTTTATTTCAGAACCGGCGGAACAATGTTGCCAGTCAATAAGCAAATGTAACTCTACCAAACTGAAAAAAAGATTTATGACAGTGATTTTTTGTTTTATACCTTAGTTTGAAATGCATCGTAAATACAAATTAAGCCAAGAAAACACAAAATCTTCAGGTTACTAAAACGCATCCTAGCCATTTGGCTAGACCCTTCTCGTCTTGTATTTAATTTATTAGAACCTGTTATATGTTTCTAAATAGTATAAAACAAAGTCACTTTTTTTGTCCCTATGTCCCTTTGTACGCTTTAATCTTTAAAACTACGCAACGGATTTTGATTTCTTTTTTTTTAATAGATAGAGTGATTCGAGAGGAAGGTTTTTATATATAATACATAAACAATATCGTTAAGTAACACTGATAATTTAAGAGTTTATCATGAAATGTCCTAATTTTTTTAATTTTTTTGCGCTTACATTGTAAACGCTTGCTGAACCCTACTAGATAGATCAAATTAATGTAGTACACAATTGTACACCTCAAAAATATCTACAAAAAAGTCCGCGATGGTATATGTCTATCTCTTAAGAGAGAGAAGAAAAGATAACCCACAATAAGCATTTTTTAATTTTTTATTTTTACGAGAAAAAATAGCTTATTTTCGAAGCGATTTTAAGTAATATATCATTAATCCTTATCCAATTAGGTACCTTAAATAAATTGTGCATTCAATATAGATAAATATGGCCCTTTACAGCATGTAATTTAAATGAATATTTTCGAAGATATTACAGTTTTAAAACGCACGGACATAGCGGTTTGTATTTCCTAATGAGTGAAAACTGTGTACATTGTACTTATTTGTTATCAATACATCGTATAAAAAAAAATTGATTCTCGCTGACTGTCTTTTCCTGTCTATGCTTAAATCTTTAAAACTATGCAACGGATTTTGATGAGATTTTTTTTAATAGATAGAGTGATTTAAAGAGAATGATTTTGTATATATAATTTTCGGACAATATAGTTACGTAACACTGATAATTTTAAAAGTTTCTAATGTGAAGTAGTAAATTTATACTTTATTTGTGCTTACATTGTAAACGCTGGCTGAACCCTACTAGATAGATCAAAATAATGTACGACAGAATTGTACACCATATAAATGTCTACAAAAAAGTCCGCAGTGGTGTATGTCTATCTCTTAAAGATAACCCACAATAAACATTTTTTTATCTCTTATTTATACGAGAAAAAATAGCATATTTTCGAAGCGATTTTAAGCAATATGGCATTAATCCTTATCCAATTAGGTACCTAAAAAAAATAGGCATTCAATATAGATCAATACGGCTTTTTACAGCATGTAATTTAAATGAATAGTTTCGAAGATATTACAGTTTTAAAACGCAGGGACATAGCGGTTTGTATTTCCTAAGGAGTGAAAACTGTGTATATTGTACCTATTTCTTATCACTGCATAGTATGAGTGAGTGATTTAAAGAGAATGATTTTGTATACATAATACATGAACAATATAGTAGATAAACACTGATAATTTTAAAGGCTTCTAATGTGATGTCATAAAAAGACACATTTTTGCGCATATATTGCAAACGCTGGCTGAATACTATGAGATAGATCAAAATAATGTACTACGGAATTGTACACCTCTCAAATGTCTACAAAAAACTCCGCGATGGTATGTGTCTATCTGTTAGTTAGAACCCACAATAAGATTTTTTTTACATTTATTTTTTACCACATATATTGGCTAATTTTCGCAGCAAACGGACGCAGTTATTATCGGAGCTCTCTAGCGAGGGAAATAACAATACTTAATAAATAAATAAAAATTTTAACAAAAAGAAAAAGGGATATATCTTAAAGTATATCGTATTGTTTTTTGATAGATATGGGGTTTTCTTGGCTGAAGGTTTTTTCTGCGGTTTTTTTCATAGATAGTGTGATTCAAGGGGAAGGTTTGTGTTGTTTACATGTAATATATGAACAATATAGTAAAGAGACACTGATAATTTTAGAAGTTTGCAATGTGATGTCGTAAATAAACAAATTCTGTAGTATATTTAGTATCAGTATTGCACCCGTGCGAAGCCGGGGCGGGTCGCTAGTGTTTCTATAATTAATACCAATGAATACTTGCGAATTGCAAAATACTGCTGAGTTAAACATCTCAATGATGATCGGATTTGAATCTATACATACCTATCATAAAATTGGAGTGTCTGTTTTTAATATTAAAATAGCACATATACTAAAATAACATCTTTTACAATTTTTGTCTGTCTATCTGTCTGTCTGTTTGTTTCAGCTAATCTCTGGAACGCCTGGATCAAATTTTGACAGGACTTTGATTGGCAGATAACTGATATAATAAGGAGTAACTTAGGCTACAATAATATTATTTTTTTGTTAAATTAAAACGCGTACAAAGTCGCGGGCAAAGCTAGTCTTATATAAATTAAATCATTAAATGCAAATGGCAACATTTTAAATTAATCGTGGACAGTTTGAATATTTACTAAATCAATTTAAGTGTGAAAGCTTAAAGTTAGTCCTGCTATTAATATTGAAAACCAATTAACCGGTCCAATAAAATTTTACTATCAATAAGATATTGGAATTGCAACTGTTGGTTCGGTGATATAGATTCCGATTTCTATCTCCGTTCGTACAAATATAGAATTGCTAAGCATTTATTAAAGTACTAGCGACCCGCCCTGACTTCACACGGGTGAAATGATATGACATCACAGTGGAAAATTTTAAAAATATCGGTGTTTTTTTACTAAATCCATCACTCATCCATCAACCTCCGTGTCGAGTAGTGTGTACACCGACTTTAGTACGCCTGGGTGTTTGTGGTACCGTCGTTACTTTAATTTTCCATAACACAAGTGCTTAAGCTACTTACATTGGGATCAAAGAAATGTATGTAATGTTGTCTTATATTATATAAAAAAAACATTTTCCTTGAACCACTATATCAAAACTCTATAAAAATCCGTTGCGTAGAAATAAAGATTTAAGCATACATAGTAATATAGGGACAGAGAAAGCGACTTTGATTTATCCTATGTAGTGAAGTTCACGTTTGGTGAATTTTGACAATAATTATTCCCGTGAAAGTAGGAACATAGATAAAGAAACATTAGATGTACGTATTTTTTTTATGGTATAGGTTGGCGGACGAGCATATGGGCCACCTGATGGTAAGTGATCACCATTACCCATAGACAATGACGCTATAAGAAATATTAACTATTCCTTAAATTGTCAATGCGCCACTAACCTCGGGAACTAAGATATTATGTCCCTTGTGCACAGGCATAGCCATGAATGAGCCAGTGTAACTACAGAGTTACACTGGCTCATTCACCCTTCAAACCGGAATACAACAATACTAAGTACTGTTGTTTGGCGGTAGAATAATTGATGAGAGAGTGGTACCTACCCAGACGGGCTTAAACTTATGGTAGTGTTTTACCCAATTTACTAAGATATCAGCAATTTTTGATTAATATATCTTTATTTATAACACAGCATTGCACTGATTTTCACTTTAATTTTACTTCCAAAAATTCGTCAGTTTCGTCAACGTTCAAAACGACATTTTCGCAAATCCATAGTGAATATCATAGATTAATCAAACTCTCGACCAATTATATCGCGTCAATTTGCTGTCAAATATTGTTTATTTGGCTTTTTTCCCGTTATGGTTGGAAAAGAGTACAGGCTTGTTACATCAGCGAAATGTCGAAGTTTTCAACATGAGTCCTCAGGATGAGTCAAGTTGACTCCATTGTCGAGCAGTAGGTAGTAAGTACACCTGTTTTATTTTATGTTGTCTTGGGTCTGGGCGTTTATGGTACCGTCGTTACTTCTGATTTTCCATAACACAAGTGCTTTAGCTACTTACATTGGCAGGGCCGTAGCCAGGATTTCATTTCGGGGGGGGTTCGTGCTCCAGGAAAAAAAAAGTTTTTTTTTTAAATAAGCATAAGTAGGTATATTAAAATTAGACATAATTTATACACATTTATTTGAAAGACAATCGATGGCTTATTTTATGTTATAAGGGGCAAACGAGCATGAGGCTCACCTGATGGAAAGTGATTACCATCGCCCATGTGGGGCTTGCAGGTGCGTTACCGGCCTTTAAGGAAGGAGTACGCTCTTTTTTTAAGGTTCTGAAGTCGTATCGGTTTGGAAAAAGCGTCGGCGAATGCTAGTGCAACAGAGTGGTTGTGCAAGGTAGAAAATGTCTCAAAAATCGTGATGTTGTGGTTTTTTGAACATTAAGTTGGTGCGGGTGAAACTTAGAATTTTGACGAGTTGTCCGAAGGTGACATTCCGCAGCCGGTATTAATCCAAACAATGCGTCCGAACATTTTCCGTGAAATATTCGAAAGTATAAGATGCAGAGTGATCTAACATCTGTACGCAAAGCTAAAGGATCAAGCAGGTCGAAAAGGGCTTGATCTTCGATAATTTGAGCCGCTCTGCGTTGGATACTGACAAATGGAAGAAGCTGGTATTGGAGAGCACCCGCCCAGAGTTGTGAATAATATTCCATGTGGGGTTCAATTTGCGCCTTGTCTAATAGTTTTAGGCGATGGGCCGGCGTGAAATACTGTCATGGCTTGCTGAGCACACCGAGCTTTTTTGATGCCAATTTGGCTTTGCGTTCCAATTGACCGCGGAACTGAACGAGGCTCGAAATATCCACGTCAAGTATTCCAATACTAGCTGTGGCGGCTATTGGAATCTTCTGAAATCGTGGAGATACGAGAAATGGTAATTTTTAGCAGCTAACACGCAAACTTGCCTCTTTTTGGGGTTGAAGTGGACTAATTTTAGCCAGGGGATCCGAGACTACTAAGTGAGCCTAAGGGACTACTAAGGGAGAGTAGGTACTTCCCCGCCATCAGATATTTTAATGGCAAAATAGCAATCATATATGGCCTAGTTTAGTTTTTCAATTAGAGACTTTGTTTAATGAAGACTCGATTTCAGACACAAGTTTGTTCCGGTTTTTTCCAACGTTTTCCCGAGAAATATTAGCCCGGCCGGTGTATGAGGTGTCTCAGTATTGTCATCTGCGTAGCAATGAATTTTACAGATTTGCAACAAGTCACTGATATGCAAAAGAAACAGAGCGGGTGATAGAACGCAGCCTTGTGCAACATAGGCATTAACGAATTTTAAATCAGAGCATGCACCATATAACGACTTTAATGTTCCGATCTGTCACAAAGCTGGTGATCCAATTGCATAATTTTCCGGTAAGCCCGTTGGAAGGCAGCTTCGAAAGAAGGGCTATGTGCCATACGCTATCAAAGGCCTTCGCTATGTCCAGACTGGCCGCCAATGCCTCCCACTTGCTCTCAACTACTTCCAGCCATCTATGACTAAGGTAATCTAGAAGATCACTGGCTGAACGACCCCGATGGAAACGAAACAAGAAGGTGATGGTTATTGTCCTATAATTGGACGGGTCTGGGCGGTTGCTCTTTTTAGGGATAGGATGCACTAAAGTAGTCTTCCAGGAGTTCGGCTGCTTTCGTAGTCGGCGACTTTTACGGTAAAGAGCACCGACTATCTATTTTTTAATAATATAGTATGAATATTCTCAATAAAATATACAGGGCTATTGGTAATTTGACGTATATCCGTTAGTTGATAGGGGTGACTATTTGGACTATTGAGGAGGATTTCACATTAGGATATTTTTGTACACTTTTTCACTCCAATGAACATGTCATTATGATAGTTAGTAATCCCATATTGATCAAGTGTAGCTTCTAATGGTTCAGAGTTATTTTCCAAATCAGACGCGATTCCTGAATACGCGTTAAGCTCAAGTTTATAAAAAATAAATTTCCTTTCAGGGACTTCTTCGTGAGAATAGTAAGGATAGAATTCTGCATTACACACTGTAGAACACGCTGTGTGTGCTGTGTTCTTTTATAGAGAGTTTCTCGGATTCGATTATTAATACTTTATTTAAGCTTTATTACAAAATGTCTTATTTATAACTTAGCTATTGAACTGTTTCTGTTCCTAAATTTTATTTTAAATTTGTATTAAGTAAGTAAGTTTTTTTTCATTGGTTGTTATTTTTAGTTAATTTTGAGGGAATTTTAAAGAGCGACCTTATTCGAATTCGTTCATGCTCGACAACGAATGTCCCCCAGCGTCCTTTCTGATCATTTTATTTCGATTGATTTGAAATAATTTCCTTCTTTTTATAAATTTTTGGAAAGCTAAGAAAACGGTTATGTTTTTAAAATAATCTGCAGGCCAAGATTTATTATAATGATTTTTTAGTTTTTCAGGCAATTTTGGGGAAAAAAAATCAAAAAAATATTGAAATAATTTCGTTTTCCGCCTCGCATTTTTAAATTTGGACCGATAATTATTGTTTAAATATTGACAAATATCCAGTGTTTAATCGTTTTTATAAAACAAAAGAAAAAAATAGATTATAATTGTAACTTTTTTTTAAATAAATTGAAAAAAGCAAAAAAACATGATAACTCAAAAATGGTTCACTTTTGGATTATGCATATGGGGGTTAAAATTATTTCAAATAGTCCCCCTATCAAATCCTAACGGATATACTTCGGATTACCAATAACATACATGTACAGGGGTACATAGAATGTATCAGAAATTTTACAATCTGTCTTACACATTTCAAAATGTAATGGCACTCTGTAAAAGGTTTATCTTCCTTAGTATCTAAAATTACTAACGTGACATTATGACATCAAAAATTACTATCTTAATAAAATGTGAATAAGTGTATGATTATTATTGCCTCTAATCTTTGCGGAAATGATTCATTTTGTTTAGATTTATTGTCGTATCTAGACAAAACGGCTTAATTTTCTGAAGAAATCAATAAATACTTACGTTTTTTTTGTTTAATTAGCGCAAAATATTTTTTTGATAATACGATAGCGGTTAGCGAAAAAATTTCGGGGGGGGTTTGAACCCCCAAAACCCCCGCCTGCCTACGGCCATGTACATTGGGATCAGAGTAATGTTTGCGATATTGTCCAGTATTTATTATATTTTAATGAGTTCTTCTATTAGGACGACCGATATTGTTACGCGAAAAGTATGGAATTTTGAGTTGTATCAGCTTTAAATTCTAAAATTTTAATGGCAAATATTTATACAAGCGTTAAAAAACAGCTTAAGTGCATAAGAGTCGTCAACTCTTAGGGCAATACGTAAAAAATCTCCTAAAAGAGTGTAACAATACTTGATGTTTAAAATTTACTTAATATCTATAACCAGCTTTACTCAGTGGCAACGGCACTAAACTTTTAAGACTTGTTGATAATAAAGGAGTGTTGGGTGCTGATGTAGATACCCTCTATTCTCACACTTTCTAAGTGAATGGAACTTCCTTCGACTTAACGTTGAAGGTGCAACTGATTTTACATTTATTTTTCGAACACAAGTGCTGAATATTGAAGTTAAATTGTCTTGAAATACAATTAAAAAACAATAGTGCTATAAATGCGTAGTTAAAAAATACTAATAGTCTTTATCTGGTTCAGCAACCAGATTCAAATCAAAATACTCTTGTTCAGTCACATTTAAGAGAGATGCACAGATCTCTTCCAAGTAACCTTAGGGTATAGGAAGGAAACAGATATAGAAAGAGGCAGGTTATATTTTACTAACGTAACTATATAAATCACATTCTAGAACCATCATCAGATTAATACATGTTTTATTTAGTATAACAAATAGACGGTAGAAAAATACATTATGATTAAATTTTCTATTATACATAAAAGTATTATTATTAATTAAAATGTCCGGAAGATATAACCTATATCCATCAAAATTCTACAAATATTAAATCAAAATTTGTATAGTCGATTGAAATTCCGATTTTGATGCAACCTGGAAATGAAAAAATGCAGACACGTCAAAATAACGCAAATCGAAACTATATAAAGAATGAAAACACATTTGTTCAGATTTGATTATTTTCTTATAAATAAAAAAAGTCGAACACTGACATAATACCTTTCATAATAAAATTATATTGTACAATGTATGTGTATAGTTATGTTTGTGTGTGTCAGAATATTTTTTTAATTTTGCTTTTGATGAGTCTTTTGCATTTATGCAGCTTGTGAGTGTGCTAAACGGAACGGAATTGGTCTGAGTAGGGCGCGTTATTTGAATTGACCAATCAGCGCGTCCGGTGCTAGAATTAGCCTTAAGAATTTATTAAGCCCTTTTTCGAAAGATGTTAGGTATTATACGTCATAAGCGACGACTGTTCCATTCACATTTGTTTGGCTTGCAGAAAACGCATCTGTATTTTGTAAAATTTAATATTATATTCGAATAAAGTATATGCAGATATAGAAAAAAGCAAGTAACAATTTAGTAACGTTAATTTAAATGCGGCAAGAAGCAGTTAAATGCAACGCCTTAGTATTCATTGTGCATGAAAATACGTGCGTTCTTGGTAGCGTTAAAATAAAATATCTTCGAGACGGGACTAAGCGAGGACCGGGCCGTGAGTTCTTACATTTAACGTTAGCGGAGTCAGCTGTGATCTGATGCTACCGGTGGTAATCTTAAATCTTATCTAACTTACTGGTAAGCTGAGAAACAGGAACGACGTAGATGATCTTCGACATTGAGTTTATTTTGATTATTCCTGAATAAGTATATATTGATCGAAAATATAAAGGGACCAGATAGAACTTTTGTTTGGTGATAATTTGCTTCTATTACTAGAAGTGCATTGTATTGTCATCAACAACAACAGTCTGTGAATTTCCCACTGCTGTGATAAGGCCTCTTCTCCCTCTGAGGAGAAGGCTTGGAACATATTCGACGATGCCGTCAAAATGCGGGTTTGTGCATATGTGAAACAATTTCTTTAAAATTAGACACATGTAGGTTTCCTCACGATGTTTTCCTTCACCGATTAGCACGAGATGAATTGAAAAACATACAAGTTAAGTGGTGAACAATCAGTGGTGCTTGCCTGGATTTGAAACCATCATCGGTTAAGATGCGTTCTAACCACTGGGCCATCTCGGCTCTTATCTTAATTGTTTTGTCACCACCACTAAAATGAATTAATTTATAAAATGAAAGAGTCAGTATTACTTGGTGGTAGGGCTTAATGCCAGCCTGACGGTAGATAACAAACACCCATTCGTCAGAAATTCTACTGCTAAATTACAATACTCAGTGATGTGTTCCGGTTTAAAGGGCGAATGAGCCAGTGAAACTAAAGACACAAGACATAACATCTTTTAAATAAAACTAGTTAGAACGGATTTGAATCGCGTATATTATTTTTAACATCCCGACGTTTCGAGAACTTTACAGCGTTCGTGGTCACGGGTAGACTACCTAGGAGGTTAAAAATAATTAATATACGCGATTCAAATCCGTTATAATTAGTTTTATTTAAAAGTGTAATAATCGCGAAAATTTAAGACAACATTACATAACATCTTAGTTTTCAAATGTGTTGAATGTTGATTATGTAAGAAATGGTTAATATTTCTTACAGCGCCATTGTCTATGGGCGGTGGTGACAACCTACCATTAGGTGGTCGATTTGTTTGTACTCCCTATACTAAAGTAACAGCCTGTAAGCTGTGATATTTAAGCGGTCAGCAGCACCATTATTAGCATTTAATGTGTTTTAAGAATTAATTAGAACATGATTATTATTATTAACCGTTCGAAAATAGTTCAACTTTATTTCGTTTAAAAAGCTATTACTTAAATCTTATCATAAGATTTAAACGTCAAAATTGTCAGTCTGAATCAGTTCTGATGACTGGGTATTGTTACGTTAAGTAAGATACTATCTGATTCGTTGTCGAGAATTTTGTACGGACTTAAATAAGGTATAATTATAATAAGTAATAAATATATACATATTACTTTGATCCATGTAAGTAGCTAAAGCACTTGTGTTATTGTATATCAGAAGTAACGACGGTACCACAAACACCTAGACTTAAGACAACATAGAAAAGTAATGTACTAGTTCTACATCTACTCAATAGGGAATCAAACCCGGGACCCAGGAGTGGCGTACACATAAAAACCGGTGTACACACTACTCGACCATGGAGGTCGTCAGATATGTTGTTATCATAATATATTTTATTTTAAATATGTTTATTAAATATATATTAGTAAGAGTTATTGTTACTGTTTTGCAACACAACGACGTTTTTGGATAAAACAAATGGCAAAAGATTTTCCCGTACCGGGAATCGAACCCGAGCCTCCTGGGTGAAAGCCAGGTATCCTAGCCACTAGACCATACGGGAGATGTTATACGGTCTCAAATTAAAGAGACACGTCTTGTGTTCTGTGAGAGGTCGTTTCAGTGTGTGTCGTCGTGACACAAAACGTCACTGGTAGTACGAGGCTCTATATCAAAGGGACCGCTTACGACGGATGAATGTCTCTGCCGTCGAGTGCAGACGCAGCCTCGGGGTCTTCCACGCTCCGAATTCCTGCATTTAAAACGATGTTGACATAGTCGTTCTCTTTATTTTATATTATTAACTACCGCCCCGGCTTCGCCAGGGTGCATTCAGATGACATCACAGTGGAATCTTCTAAAATGATCAGTGTTTCTTTACTAAATTGCCCCTGTATTATATACAAAAGCCTTCTTCTCGAATCACTTTATTTCTTAAAAAAAACACATTAAAATCCGTTGCGTAGTTTTAAAGATTTGAGCATACATAGGGATATAGGGACAGACAAAGCGACTTTGTTTTATACTATGTAGTGATGTTCTCAAATAAATAATTTTAATAATTAAAAACGATAAAACATCGAGTAAAACTACGAATACAGTTGGTTTTGAGTCAAGATTACACCAAGATAAGATAAGAAGTTCCGAAGAAGTTATCCTTCTTTGTGAATTTTTAGTATAAATTTTAATAATATTCTTTGTAGTTTTTTTTTGTCGTAACATTAATTAAGTAATATTCTGTATTTGTTCTACTGTAGGGTTATAGCGTTCACTATATGTGAGAAGGTTTGGATATTATTTCTTGCACGTTTATACGTAGTTCGAATTGGTGGATTTTATAGTTAGTTCATCCAAGGAGGCTTTACTATGTTTTGATAAACAAGAGTAAGATAATTAATAAACAAATTAAGTTTATGAAAATTCAGTGATGATCAGAATGAGCGAGGTCGAATTCGTAACTTTCGGTTAAACCAAAGAAAATGCATTTTATTCAAGTATACATTATTATTACAGTTATGATCACGAGAATACGACTGTGCATATGATTAAAAAATAAAAAAGTATTAAATAATTACAATAACGTACTTTTGACCGTCATTATTAAAAAATCCACCACTGTTTCAGAAAGCTGCTTCCAGCGAGAACAAACTTGCATATATGCTTTTTTAAATAACTAGATTGATATATTTAAATTAATCTTTAAATTCTCAATCAATCCTGCGATGGAACCTTAGCCTTTAAAAAAAACCAAGACTCTTTATCTAAAAGGTATTCTTTTAATGAAGAATATTATTCATTGATTATTGTTTTCTAAATTTGATTACTGCTATATTGATTATATTTTCCATTATTTTATGTTAAGCTTCACGTGTACTAACTAGTCTTATCAATTTTAAACATTCGTTAATAAATATATCATATTTATAATCATTATCATAAATACATTTTTAGGTATTTTAGCAATTTGATAACAGAAATGAATAAACTATTATTGATTAACACGCATCTCCCGTATGGTCTAGTGGCTAGGATACCTGGCTTTCACCCAGGAGGCTCGGGTTCGATTCCCGGTACGGGAAAACACTTTTTATTTTTATTTACGCCATATCATGTTTTTCTATACAATATATATAACAAATAATAACAAGTTAAGATTTTATACATACATATATTATACAATTTTAATAAAAAAATAAATCTGAAAAAAATATAATTTTAACTTACATTATTCTTTCTACGACTTCATATATCTATAGTATTGATAAAAATACGACATTAATACCAAGTCATCAAAATGCAAAACATTGAATAACTCTTTTACGATAGTATACCAACATAGGAGTTAACATATATTTGATGTTCTATTTCAAACCGCCTAACCCACATACGTCATTAATATTACCCGTCCTCATTTAGGGAGTCATGAGGGTAAGTTGACATAATTAAATTGTAACCTATTAAACAGATTACACGTGCCAGCTTTGACGTCGAATTCACTTTTTAAATTAAAGTTTAAGCTTGACACTGCTTTTATATTTGAAAAGTGGAACAGCCATGATTGATGTTTAAAAAGTTATATTTTTCTACTATATCTAAATCATTATCAGCATTACATAGTATAAAACAAAGTCGCTTATAGCTATCTGTCCCTATGTATGCTGAGATCTTTAAAATGACGCAACTAATTCTAACAGGGTATTTTTAAATAGATAGAGTGATTCGAGAGGAAGGTTTTTGTATACAATATAGTAAAGAAACGTATCAGCGTTTCTTTACTATATTAGAGGAATATACTTTTTCCTTCCTTATTTGAAGTCGTAAATAAACTAATCAATAAACCTTCTTGGGGCAAGGTATCCGTTTCTATAATAAAATTCCGCAGACATTTTTAACTTTGCCGCTTCGTAAATTCAAATCGTTTGTAAAAAATACATTGGTAAAAAAGGCATATTACAAGATTTTGTAGATGATAAAAAAGCGTGGAATTAATACCTGTTGACTTCCAGGCAGAATATATTACAAACATATATAACTGTATTTAACAAACATGACTGTATTTTTTAAATGTTGAAAAAGAGTAACTACTGAGTTTCTTGCCGGTTCTTCTCGGTAGAATCTACTTTCCGAACCGGCGGTAGCTTCACTCAATATATTTGTTAAATGGCGTTTCAAAAGTACTTGTAAAAGCCTACTTGAATAAGTTTATTTTGATTTGATTTGTAGTATATTTAGTATCAATATTGCACTCGTGCGAAGCCAGTACGGGTTGCTAATATAGCTTAATTTCGAATTCATATTATTATTGTAATTTTGTGTTAGTTTCTGGGTAGATTTCATACACTTAACACGTATTCTACCGTTAAACAGCAATAAAAGTATTGTTCTGTTCCAGTCTAAATGATGAGTGAGTTAGTGTAACAGCAGACAAAAGGGACATATAATCTAAGTTCCCAAGGTTGGAACGAATCGAATCAGTGAATCTAAGGAATTAGTTAATCAATAGTTGTAGTTTAATGATTTCCCCTTTATGTACTTATTGGTGGAGTCTTTTCTTTGTGTCTGGGTAGGTTTAAGACACTTAAAATATTGTATTCTACCCTCAAAGAGCAAGAAAAGTACCGTCGTGTTCCAATCTAAATGATGAATGAGTTAATGTAACTACAGGCACAAGTTAGATCTTAGTTCCCAAAGTTGGTGGCGCATTGTTGATGTAAGGAATCAGTTAATCAATCAAAAACCAAAATAAACTGTATTCAAGTGGGCTTTTACAAGTACTTTTGAATCTACATTTAACAATTAAGTGAAGCCACCACCAGTTCAGAAAGTAGATTCTACCGAGAAGAACCGGCAAGAAACTCAGTAGTTATTTTTTTCAACATTTAAAAAAATACAATCATATAAGTTAAATACAATTATTATATATGTACCCGTTGACTTTCAGGCAGGATACATCTGCCTGGAAGTCAACAGGCTTATCATCTACAAAATCTTGTATCGAATAATATACCATAGTTGTACTTTAAACTATTATTAACTTGGATCCATTGTAAGGTAATACAAATTTATAAGTTTAAGAAATGTCAACCATCTTAATATTTAAGATGGAGCAAATAAAATTAAATTATGAAAGTTATTCTTGTTTTTATTTAAGTAAGATGAGTGAGCTTTGTTCGTATAACTATAGGGTTACCAAGCGTTTCGTGCTATATAGGACAAGTCCTGGCTTAGAATTTTTGATATGTATGTCTTTATTTTTTTATTGTAAAGAGTATATTTTGGAGTATTCTATGTACGTATTTAAAGATCAGTTTTCATTCATTTCAGCAATGCTTTAAGGGTTTTGTATTACGTTTTTTTAATACGATTAGGTTTATTAATTTTTAAAAAAACTGGTGGTGCTAATGTGTTAATATTTTATCAGTCTTAAGAATATTATTATTTAAAATGCTTCATCATCATCATTAAAACGATAGGTGTTTCAAAAAAAATAACATTAGTTATTATGTATTATGAGAATTATCCCATACCAGACGTAAAATTGTTAACTGCCTCGTCAATCTGACTCTGGTTTGACATCCCCTTTATATAAGCTTAGTATGTTGCAAATTTTAAGGTTTTACGTTTTAATACTAGATTTCCAGTAGCAACCAGGAATTCCTAAGGGGATATAAGTATATACATTCCCGTAGCTTGGAAAGTATGTGCGCAGTAAGGAAGCATATGACGCTTGTATTAACTCCCTCAGAGAGAGAGAGCAATCCAATGTCCAATACTAACCAAGTTTTGATCGAAAGAAACGTTCTTTATTTTTATCCGATTTTCAAAGATTTGATGGTAACCCTATGTTACAACCACACAATAGTACTCATAACTTAATCTTACGTTCTTGTAAATTACATACAGAGTAATTACGTTATAGGTGATGTATTATTTCATTTATTTAGACGAGCGACCCGCCCCGGCTTTTAAACTACTATACTATACTACAGATTTTTTCTTGTTTCTTTACTATATTGTCCATGTATTATATACAAAAACCTTCCCCTCAAATCACTCTATCTATTAAAAAAAACAGCATCAAAATCCGTTGCGTAATTTGAAAGATCTAAGCATACATAGAACGGACAGCGTTGACCGACTTTGTTTTATACTGTCTATTATCTGATAAGATCGTGTCTATGCTCATAAATATAAATATAATTTTATTATTACACATCAAAATATTTCTCGTATATAAGGCAAATATTATTGACACAAATGGGAGTGAATAACAAATAAATGGCTGGCAAGTTTGAAGTGGCAGTGGAGTGCTGACCGGTGTAAGGAGTTCGTGAAGGCATGTCTGGGCTGGTTCTTTGTTATATTCGGAATAAATGCTTACTCGGAGCAAGTGTGATTACACTGACGTAATATCTTAGACCTCGTGTATCGACTGTGGAGGATGTAGCTTATGTTTTCATTTCTGCTATAGGTGAACGTGACTTGTTATTATAGTTGTTCATTCGTTTATATTCACTAAATAAATTAATTATAAAAGATAACAAACATCTAAATTAAATTGAAACTATGAATTTAATTATCGATGTAAATAAATTTGTATATATTTTTTAAAATAGGTTTGCTGACGGTTTATTCAGCTGGTTTGTGGTCATCGCAGTCAGTTACACTACAGCTTACATTTATCTATGAGGTGTAGTGAACCATTATTTTACACCATAAATGAGACATCAACTTTGGGAACTAAGTTTTTGTGTAGCTTCTGTCTGTAATTACACAGACTTACCCTTCAAATCGGAACACTAAAACTAGTATTTGGTGGTACACTATATGATCAGTGAGTGGTCCATATCTATTTTGCCCAAAGTCTTACCATAAAGTTCAATAATAATATTCATTTCTTAATTTCCGTTTCTAATATTTCTAAATTGGAACATCATCATCATCATTAGCCCGTTTTTGTCCACAGCTGGACATAGGCCTCTCCCAGTGCACGCCACTGTGGTCTTTCTCCGGCTACTCGCATCCAGCTCCTGCCTGCCGCCTTGCGTATATCGTCACTCCACCGTGCCTGTGGACGTCCTACACTACGTTTGCCGAGACGCGGTCTCCACTCTAGAACACGTTTTCCCCAACGGATGTCGGTTCTACGACAAATACGATCACACACTTGCCACACAAAATATAAATAAAATTTATATTTTGTTACCTCTGTCAACGAATTGTTCTGTATTCCTACAGTTTAATTCTCAGTAATGCGCGTGATAGTAATTTTCAACGGCTGAAGTATGCACTTTGCACTGTACGACCGATAACTTATTCTTTAATTTTACAAGTGTAATTAAATTACATAGCTAATAAGAAAGACTAAAATAATTAAATAGGTTGTTGTATTGGGGCATGGTTATACGTTTAATATTCGTTTATTGGTGGTAGGGCTTTGTGCAAGCCGGTTCGCCTAGGAACCATCCACTGCCAAATAGCATTATTTAGTATTTTTGTGTTCCGATTTGAAGGATGAGTGAGACATGCCGTGTCAAGCCGCCGAGCCGTGTAACTTGACACAACATCTTAGTTCCCTGGCGATGTAAGGAATGGGTGTTATTTCTTACAGCGTCAAGTTCAAGAGGCGGTGGTGACTACTTACCACCAGGGGTACATATGCAAGTCCAGACCTATTACTATTTCTCGTCAATAGTCTGAAAGTAAATTTCTTTTTTTTTTTAATTAGAGCGATGCCCCATTACAAAGAAGTGCTAATAGTCCTATATAAACCAGTTCTAAAAGTGCGAATTTTTATCGCTAGACGGTCTTTTAATCTTATTGACGCCAAAGTTTCTGTACCTCGAAAGCCTTTGGCAGTGCGGTTTCTGGTACTTTGCACTGACGAAACAATACACTGGTACTTGCACATTTGTGAATTTTGAAGACGTGTTATACGTCTTTAGTTATAAATATACATACATAAATGAATATTGGACACTTGGTGGTAGGGCTTTGTGCAAGCCCGCCTGGGTAGGTACCACCCACTCATCAGATATTCTACCGCTAAACAACAATACACAGTATTGTTGTGTTCGGGTTTGAAGGGTGAGTGAGCCAGTGTAACTACAGGCACAAGGTAGATAGCATCTTAGTTCCCAAGGTTGGTGGCGCATTGACGATGTAAGGAATAGGTAACATTTCTTATAGCGTCCTTGTCTGTGGGTGATGGTGACTCACCATCAGGTGGCCCACATGCTCGTCCGCCAACCTATTCCATAAAATAAAAAATAAAAATAAAAAACTCAAATACATCACTCTGATCCCAATGTAAGTAGCTAAACCACTTGTGTTATGAAAAATTAGGAGAAACGACGGTACCAAAAACAGCCAAAACCAAGACAACATAGAAAACTTATGAACTTTTTCTACATCGACTCGGTTGGGAATCGACCTCGATTTAATAATTTTATATTTAAGATTGAGTACCGGGTCGAAATTGTTTAAGATGATATCAATTTTAATAAAATATTATAATTAATATTGTTTCAATGCTACTAAAAACGAAAAATAAAATCGTGATAGTATAATTGTGTCTCACAAATATAGCGAATTTGAAAATAATTTCGCTGATACATTTCACGGGAGGTCAGGCGGATATTTTCCGCAAAGAGAATCGGAATTGCAATTCAACGGGGAAATGCTACGATTCCACGCGATCATAATTTGTATTGTATTGTTCTAGTTATAATTGTAACTTGTATAATATGTTTACTAATTTCTTAACTGTATTTTTTATAATTACTTTTATAAGCATATTGGTTGCACATAATTGCTAAAGAGACGGAGGTAATACGAGGTATTGATTTTTTTTGTAAAAAAGTAATTAGAACGTGTACATCTTAACCGATAATTGCGGGGTCAAATCCAGGGATGCAATACTGAATTTTCATGCTTGGCGGTGAAGGAAATCATTGTGAAGAAACATGCATGTATATAATTTAAACGAAATTCTGCCACATGTAAATTCATGTGGTGTAATATGCTCCAAACCTTCTCCTCGATTGAAGAGGAGGCCTTAGCCCAGCAGTGGGAAATTTAGAGGCTGTTGTTTTTGTTTGTTGTTGTTGAGTTTTTCTTTCAAGAAATTTACAGCAATAGCATGGAGCTTAGAAATTTGCAGAGTTAACATTACGAGTTCCGAGTTGATACAGAATAGACCTGTCAGATTGCCTCTTACTCTCAGAATTTGATTGAACGTTACTTTGCATTCATATGTGTATAATATATGTGTATTATGTTTGGCAATTGAGTGATACATATATATAATTCGTAGTAGATCGACTATAGGAATAAGTTGAATGTGCATCGATTCAAGCGTCACGAAAAATACACATCATATAATAATGTGAATAAAATAATTTATTTATTAAGGCCTAATATAAATTTACTAAAAATCGTTCAAACAATACGTCACCGTTCAAAATTATGCAACAATGCGATCCGAGAGAAGGAATTGTAATATAAATTTTTGATGTCTTTTATTTTACCGAACCGATATTAGAATTGCATATTACAGACGGCGGGCGAATGTTCTGAATTGATATTCCGTCGCGTTTTCGAAAATAACAATATTTTTTAAAGGAAAATATAAGTTAGAATCTATCTGAGTGGAATTAATATCTTGTAACCTATATTGGACGGAATTTAATATAAAATGCAAGAAAAAAAGCGATGCCGTATAATTACAGTTTTTTTAGTTGTAATTTCGATTAAATAAATTGATGTAGATTGTAGATTAAAAATTTTTTAGAAGACTGACTGACACACGGATACTTTGCGTAGCAATATATTTATAACAATATTATGTTTATTCACAGTAACATTGATCACTTTGATAAAATCAGTGATAATCATTGTATGTGCACTAGGAGTAAGGATAAGCTTATAACGCCAAGTTTCCGACTCCGCAAAGTCAATAAATCCTTCTTGGGGCAAGGTATCCGTTTCTATAATAAAATTCCGCAGACATTTTTAACTTTGCCGTTTATATTGATAGAATATATTTATTTGATAGTTTATATTATATTGATAGAACATATATAATGACCTAGTCCCGAGAAGGCCCAGTGGTTAGAACGTGTGCATCTTAACCGAATAATGACGATGATGATAAAAATAAAGGTATTTTTTTAAATATTTTTCTCTAAAAGGATTACAAATTACTCTTGATCACATTAACCTCATTTCCTCTATAAATAACCTGAAGAAGTTAAATAACGGTTTATAGATGGCCCTCTGTTGGGCTAAGCCTTCTCGCCGTATGAAAAGTAAGTTTGAAGCTTATTCAACAGACAGCATTGCTTCGAATAATATCTGAAATTAGATACATTCAGGTTCCCTCAGGATATCTTTCCTTTTCCGAGCACGAGATGAATTATAAATAATTGTTTTAAACCCATAATTATCGGCTATATCCATGCGTCCAAACCGCAGGACCACCTCTGTCCAATAATAAACGAATAAATCAATCTATGTATATAAAATTTTTATATCATTCCAAATTTGAAAATTATTATATTTTGCGAATTCATTGTTTTATCGACACGGCCATTCTTACGCCGATATTTATGGAACGAACGGTTTTTCCATTCATATTCCATTGTTTACATTATACAGAACCTCTATTGAATTAATTCTGATGGATTAGGTTTAATCGGTCAATGGGCGGTCCGGTTTCGCTGATATTTAATATTGGTTACGTAAGTTTTATTAATTTAACGCTTCTTTAAACGTGATGTTATATAATTGCTAATAATCCTGGTCTTCCACAACTCTGACTCTTCGGTATGGCTTTTAAAACTTGTTTGTAAATTATCCCTTAAATTTTGAAGCATTAACTCTATTCTGTATTCTATAAACGATAAAGAATCAAGTATATATTTTTGAAACTTATGGTACGGAGCCGAAAGGGTTTTTTCTTGGTGGTAAGGTACCTGGGTAGGTACCACCCACTACCGCCAAACAGCAATACTTGACATTGCTAAGTATATATAGTATATAAAAAATGCGCGATCGTTTGAAACGACTTTATTATGTTTAAGTGATCACCATGACATTTACATATATATTACTTTGTCAAGAGTTTACAAAAAAAGGATATAGGGAACCTAACATTTGACAGCCACCCCCTCTTTTCTCACAAGCGGGTCGTATTTAGTGAATTGTAAATAATGAAATTGAATACAGTGGGTGTTATAGTCAAGTTAAGAGTTTTAAATGGCACACTTAAATTATTTTACTAAGATTTAGGGTTAGCAGATATAGATATTTATGGCAGAATCTCATCCGACCATCCTTCCCGTTTTTTTAATATGAGAACATAAGTATCAAGCAAGTTATAACTTAATTGTACAGTCAGAGTAAGAAAACCTTCGTCAGTTTTCGAAATCATTCCTTTATCAAGTCTTAAGCCCTTAGTTCCTTTTGAATCTAAACATCAAATCATTGCGACGCAATATCATTCCCGATCGGCAAAGCAGATTATCGCTCATACTGAGCACACGAAAATAGATCTTAAGGTGACGAACCTTTTCTTACGCCGACTTTACTTTGACTTGATGCCGTAGTTGACATCTAAAATATATTAATCGTGAACGCGTCTTTATAATAAAAGTACGTTAAATATTCAAATAATTTTAATGAATCAGAATGAAACCATCTACACCTTTTTCCATTTGATTATCATTTCATTGCAAAATTAGCATAAGTCGCGTCGTTAAAGTAATTTTCTCGTTGAAAATCGCAAACAAGCGCATTTTAGCATGAATTATTTAGAAACGCAATTAACTGCTATGCGGTCTACTTGCTAATTTGTCCGTCAGTGTTGTGTTGACGAAGCGACTATAAGTTCATTATACTCAATTTATAATTATATATACGACCGATGACCGCGTCATCGTGCACGTGGATTTCGCCGGTTTGATTATTCAATGGATATAATTTTATTACTCTGGATAAAATTTGTACTGTATTATCATTGGATAGAATAATACGCTGAAAATCAATATAGAGCTTTTGTATTGTTGCGAGTTGTTTTTGACAAAGCCTACTATCGATCTCTTGGTTGACTAAATTTCATTTTCTACCTCGCATGGGAGGTTCCCTGTGGAACCAGCTTTGATTTGGGAACCTTAAAGAAAAGACCGTGCTCCTTCCTTAAACGCACTTGCAAGCCTCCGGCGTTGCAAATGTCCATGGGCGGTGGTAATCACTTTTCATCAGGTGAGACCCCTGCTCGTTTGCCCCCTATAACATAAAAAAACAAGAATTGATTTTTCTAATTGTGTCATAATTTATAGACGATTATTGGATTAGTTTATTTAAGCAGACGATTCCTTGAGTAGATATTTTGGATCGGAAAATGCAGTTCAGGAAGTTCTCTTACTAGGGGATAGCCTGAGCCCGAATGGTATAGTTTTGGAGGGTTTTTTTCGGAACCATATGGCACATGGTCATTTAGCGAAATATTTCCGTTTGACATATATTATGTCGAGATACAATAACAATAGAATGCAATAGGGCTAACTTCTTAATTAGTTATTTTCAATATCGAAGTCAGCCTCCCCAGTTAAATAATGTTACTACACAATAATAATTATTACACAATATTGTTATTGAATATACTACAGAAAGTGTTTATTTAAGACATCACTTCACATTAGATACTTCGAAAATTATCAAATCTGTCAAATCTTTTCAAATCCTTGTCAAATCATACTATTTATTAAAAAAAGCGCATCAAAATCTGTTACATAATTTTAAAGATATAAAGCATACATAGGGGCCGACTGCAGTAAGCGACTTTGTTTTATAGTATGTAATGATAATAATATAAATAAAAAAAAATGTAATGAATATTTCTTAATTAACGTTTTACAGCTTGCTTGTAATTTAAAATATTTATATTTCATGAACGAAATGCAAACCGCACTTCGTCATTCGATGGAGACGCTTAAATGAATACCATTGGAAATTAAATTGACAAAAGTATAAATATTTTTACATTACATCTGTAATAAATACGTGAAATGAATAATGTATATTATTCCGAATATGTAATGTCTTTGTTGTATTTTATCTCTTATATATATTTAAACTAGTAGTTGAACGCGGCTTTGAAGGCTTTTTGTTGTCATGTGTCAGGCAAAAAGGTAGTCTACATTCTTTCTTGAAATTCAACTTTGTTTAATACCAAACTTCATCAAAATCGGTTCAGCAGTTTGGTCGAGAATGAGCGACAGGCAGACAGGAGTTACTTTCATAATTATAATAACAATATAAATATTATAAATATTGGACAACATCGCATATATTACTATGATCCCAATGTAAGTAGCTATTAAAGCACGTGTTGTATGGAAAATCAGAAGTAACGACGGTACCACAAACACCCAGATCCAAGACAACGTAGAAAATTAATGAGCATTTTCTACATCGACTCAGCCGGGAATCGAACCCGGTACCTCGGAGTGGCGTACCCATGAATATCGGTGTACATACTACTTGACCACGGAGCTCGTCAAATTAATAATATAGATTATAATGTGCTTCAATATTTTTGCTACAAACATTTTCGGTACATGATGACTTCTGCCTTGAATTGGACTGTCCATTTATCTTCCTTAGATTAGGGTTGTTATTGATCTTGGGATTGTGTCTTCAATGTTTTGTTTGGAAGGTATTTCGTCGTGTCTATTGAAAATAGAGACGGTTAGCAGTCCCCTTAACAAGGATGGATGGCATTCGGTCAGTCTATACGTAGTTGTGTGATGTTTATAAGAAATCGACATTTTTAAGTCATTACTCAGATTTTTTTGGTAGTTCGCTATTTCGCCCTTCATTGTCCTTAAATTATTGGTATATACATACTATCTATGTATGAAAAATCTGAGCAAGTTCTAGTTTTCACGAACACATGATTTTTGTGATAAAATGTATTTTTATCGCCTTTAAAGGAATATATATGTGGAGGAATCTCATGTTCGCGAATTCTCTATACCAATTGTGATAGATTTCCCAAATTTTAGGAGTATGAGAGTATTTATGCTTTATTGACTTCCTGTTCTACCTGTTGACTTCTAAGCAGGATAAATTAATTTAAATAATTGTATTTAACTAACATGACTTTGTATTTTTTAAAAGAGTAACTACTGAGTGTCTTGCCGGTTCTTCCCGGAAGAATCTACTTTCCGAACCGGAGGTAGCTTTACTTACTTGTGAAATGTAAAATGTCGATTCAAAAGTGCTTGTAAAAGCCTACTTGAATAAAGTTTATTTTCATTTGATTTGATTTGATTGCACCAACACTTAATGCTACATTATACCTAAGGATAAATATTCAACAGTTTCATGTCTGCAATAGGAGGCCTTATCGCTAAAACTGCGATCTCTTCCAGAAAACTTTTGGGCACAGGACTGGTTGTGAAACAAATTTGGGAAGGGGTATAATAATTTTGATAAATTATATAATGTATATAACATATAATAATATACATAATATACACATAACACATATATACTAAAAATATTATACACAATGAATAAAGATACGCGGACACGCAGTGTCGATGGAAGTTACCAGTTACATGCATGTTATTTTATAAATATGTCACAGGTATCTTAATTAGACATTCAATGAACAGTCTAACCTTTTTACTAAGCGTGCCGATCAATCAAAGGCCTGAATGACTATTCAGCTGAATAGTCATTCAGGCCTTAGTAGAATTGGCAAAAGCCAATCAGGATGCTGGTTGAACGGGGTTGTTTAGCAAAATGGCTAGGCTGTTAGTTGAATGATTAATAATTAAACAAGCTGCTAGCGAAATACACATGGTAGAAGCTAATACGCATGAGCTTGCATCTGCTGAGATAAGGCGGATATTCCAAACCCTCTCCCATTAAGGAGAGGGTTTGGAATATATTCCATCACGCATTTCAATGCGGGTTGGAGAAATACACATGTGGCGGAATTTCTATGAAATTAGACACATAAGGTTTCCTCACGATGTTTTCCTTCACCGCCAAGCATGACGTGAATTATAAACACAAATATTATAGTAAAAGATACGTTGCAGTTTATATGGGCCTAGCCAAGCAAATGCTTGTATGCCGTTCTAAATTTATTTAAAAAAAAGTCAGTGGAGGCGTTCTTTTTTTAAATATAGAAACAATGAAACGCCTAGGATTTTATGTCGAGGTTGTGAACAATTGCAATATAATGTTTACAGAACGTAAGAGAAACCAAACAAGGAATAGTCAAACAATTCGTTAAGCGTTTGTTCCTGTGCATATTAAATACGCCCTTAAGCGGTGTGCTTTGTTTTGTATACAATATGACAGACTTTTTTTACACATAGAACCTCGAGGTAGTCATGTCATATATGGGAGTCTTATTCATTTAAAGCTATACGTTCAAAAGACTTAAGACATATGTTAGAAGATCAAGGTTTAGAGAAGCACCTAGAGCAAAAATGTCTCCGTTCTCTGCTATATTATCGGCCTTGAGTTTGAAGATTGTCAGTAAAAGTAATATTGTCAGCGAGCTCCACTTAAAGTGGACATCTGGTCATGTTGATATCTTATTATAATTTTATTTCTGTTTATTTTATGGCAATCTCAATTTTGTCCTCTGTATTCACATAGGAAAATATTCCGTGCCCTATTGGTCACTAAGAGCCTGACGAAGAATTAAATATTTTGTATCGTAAGTGTTTACATTTTGGGCTGCACGGATAACACTCGATAATACTTAATGTGTGTTTTGAAAGCTTATCGATTTTTGTGATGAAGAAAATCTTCCAATTAATATTATGAATGGCTTATACTTCCTTAGAACTGTACTTAAGGATAATCATCACGATATTATATGTATTATCGTAATAACGTTCATTTAGCTATAGCAATAAGAGCGTATTTCCCGTGACCATGAATGAACTGGTTTCACTGAATGTTATTAGACATTCCGATTGACACTATTGGGTTAGCGCCCTACGTTTCTAAGCGATATTGGATCCATTCTGCATGCTTGCAACGTACGGATGCATCGTGGGACATTTTTAAATGTATACTGTTTATTTTAATCTACACTAATCTTATTCAGTAAAAACTCACTTGGTATAAATAGTTATAAATATTGGACAACATCATAAACATTACTCTGATCCCAATCTAAATTACTCAGGAAAATCAAGAGTAACGATACTACAAACACCCAGAACCAAGTCAACGTAGAAAATTAATGAACTTTTTCTACATTGATTCGGTCGGGAATCGAACCCGAAACCTCGGAGGGGCGTATCCATGAAAACCGGCGTATTCAACCACGAAAAACGTCACTTCGTATGTAATTTATGGTGACATGTTCTCATGCAGTTACTTTATTAATCAAATCAAATCAAAATATTCTTTATTGTACACTAATGTTCAAGAAAGATGCACAAGATCGGCATTCTTAAGATAAAGGAAAGAAATTGAGATAAAATGAGGTAGGGGTTTACATCAGAGATAATCTTAATATATAAATACATTACAGTGGAATCATTATCATCATTATCATTACATAGTAAAAAAAGTCATTTACCGCTGTCTAGCCCTATGAATGCTAAGATTTTGATGCTGTTCTTTTAATAGATACGGTGATTTGAGAGCAAGGTTTGTATATATAAGGCATGGACAGTATAGTAAAGAAACAAGAAAAAAATTGTAGTATATTTACTATCAGCATACACCCGTAATATAGTCAACGTCGCTTATGACTTTTTGGTATATTAAATTCTATATTTTTTTGTGAAATACTTTACAAATCATTAGTTCTCGGTTACTGAATCAGATAAGTGATCAGCTTCAGTATTGTATCTTTTACCGAAGATCTCTGCCCGATTAGTTGTTCCACTCTGTTGATGGATAGTCCTTGCGCGGTTACGATCCTGATCTATAGCTCGGCTCCACATGTTTTATCAACTGGTTAATCAGGGCATTAGTAGATGAGCTATATTGTCTATTATAATTTTTGTTTTGTGATGTAGTTAAGTGTAGTACTACTGGCGTTTAATGCAAATCATTCGTAAAAAAATACGTCGGTAAAGAAGACATATCATTCAATACAAGATAATATTGATGATAAAATGCGGATCTAATACTTGTTGACTTCTAAGCAAGATATATTACTTACATGTATAATTCTATTTTAATAAAGTGACTTTGTTTCCTTACATCGCTAATGCGCAACGATGGGAATTAAGATGTTAAGTCACATGTGCTTGCAGTTACACTGAATAATATTTGGCAATAGAATATCTGATGAGCAGTGGCGGATTTACGGAGCCTAGGGTGGCAGATTTAGAGGGGCGGCAAATTTAGTCCAAATTTGTTATTATCTTAGAGAAATTAAAAAATATATTTATATCTATATGTATACACATTACGTCCGTAATCCGTATACTCGTCACTACATAGCGGGTTGGAAAAATAATCTAGTAACCGACACAAATATCACCTAGTTTATAATAATACTAATAACGGAAAAAACCGACGTAATGAGGACGATAGAACACAAATCATAAACGTTGTGATAAAAATGAAGGGCGGCAAAACTTTAATAGCCTACTAGCGGCAGATTTGTAAATCCGCCACTGATGATGAGTCGGTTGTACGGACGGGTTTTAAAATCGAAGCAACAAATAAAGTAACGGCCATTTTTAATAATTTTCGATTTTGACGGATAAGCGAATGATGTTACTAGATGATAGCTCATAGGTTAACAAAGAGTCTACTACTATTGTGCCCTTAAAATTAATTTAACCCTGCAATCTCGACCGCACTCTCCATCGTATAAGCTAAAGTTATTTTGTTAATTAATTGTTAAAATATAACTCTTGATATTAATTAATATAGTTCTTCTTTATTCAAATTAAGCAAAGAATATATACAGAGTTACAGTAATGAAAATTAAAGTTATGACAATGTTCCCGGTTCCAGCTTATTCTGCCGAGAACGAGTTTAAATCCCAGCCAATGTGTTCCTTTTCAACCGACTTCAAAAAGGAGGAGGTTATCAATTCGTCTGTATTTTTTTTTTTTTTTTATGTTTGTTACCTCATAACTTTTTACTGGGTGGACCGATTTTGATAATTTTTTTTTATTTGAAAGGTAGTGCTTCCCGTGGGGTCCCATTTTTTTTTTAATTTTTTTCCGATGATGGTATCCGTATGAAAACGACATAAGTCTTAAATTTGCATTATGCATATGCGCGACAAATAGGTGAATAACTGAAAATCACGTTAACCAATTTTGATAATTCTTTTTTTATTATAAAATATATACTTCAAGGGTGATTTGGTGAAAGTTTGGTAAGGTTCTGAGCACAGGATCCATGACAAAGTAGCGGAACGGAAGGGAGCGGAACAATTCTGAGGAGCACGTTAGCGATATTCTGTCGAATCTTTTATTTCTAGGTTATTTGGATATTTGAGTCACCTTCCGTAATGTGGTTATGTTTATGTAATTATCATAGTCGAATATTATAATCAACTAGCTACCCACCCCGGCTTCGCACGGGTGCAATACTGATACTAAATATACTACAGAATTTGTTTATTTACGACATCACATCGCAAACTTCTAAAATTATCAGAGTTTCTTTACTATATTGTTCATGTATTATATACACAAACATTCCTCTTGAAACACACTATCTTTCAAAAAAAAAATCGCATCAAAATCCGTTGCATAGATTTAAAGATATAGGGACAGAGAAAGCGACTTTGTTTTATACTATGTAGTGATGGAACTCCTATACGGCTCACAGTTAGGGTGCGATATGGGGCAGAATTTCTTACTATCTTTAATCAATTTTTGTGTATGTGATGTGATGTCATATGATGTACGAAATATAGTTGGTCTTTTTCAAAGTTTTTTTGCTGAGGTCGATTACAGCTCTTTCGAGGGATCCTTGTGGTTTACGCCGCATGACGTATTAAATCCGCATTTTCGAAAGTCTATTTTTGCTTTATTCGCAAGTTTCCTTTGAAATTGGCCTCGAAGTAGTTTCTGACTCATATAAACGAAACGCTTAATCTATCCAAATTAAAAAAAAATAGTTAGTCAACATCAGTTTCACTTAAAATCAAAAAATAAATAAAATTTTAACAAAAAGAAAAACCGACTTCAAATAAAACACTATTTTAAAACAAATAAAAATGCACTAAAAGTAATAAAAAATAATTGCATATTTTACATATTTATTAGAGTCCTCCTAGGTAAAATGAAATGAAAAATATTAGACTACTTAAAAGTCGATTTACGATTATATAATGTAGTTATAATTATTGGTATATTTGGAGCCGGTGTCAGCTACGGTGCCCTTGCCCCAACAATCAAAAGAAAGAAGCGATACGAGCCCCTTGATTGATCCAGTATATTATTGCGTAAAAGGTAATTTGTAAAAAACATATTTGTTAAAGTATTCTCGTATTGTTTTTGATAGATATACTGTAGGGTTTTATTGGCTGACACCGACTCCAAATATAACAATAAACAGTTAAAATTTTATTTTTTATGTATTGTTGGCCACTTCAAAAACTGTAGCGACAACGATCGTGTCTTCTCCGTCGCACGTGACATTGGTGAAATAATCAGTGCCCTCTTGGCACAAATGAAAGTCATAAAAAAGAGATACATCAGTCAATCCAACAGTAACTGTGTGTGTAACTTACTTGGTAATTTTTTTTTAATCAACTGTGCCCGCCAGTTCTTGCGCGTTTGAATTTAACAAAAACTTTATTGTTTAGTTATTTATTCTATATTCGGTAGCTTTTGCCTAACTAAACGTGACGGGTGGTGGAATGCGCGAGGGCTGCATGCGATCCTAAACATTGCAGACTTTATTATTATTTTATATATAATTCTAAAAATTCAGCTACTTCTTATTACATCAGCTATGTTACTAAAAAATCCTCACCATCCTGTTAAAAAACCAGAGATTAGCTGGAACAAAATAAAAGACAGAAAAAAATTGTATATGCATTTAAACAGTGGTTTTATTGGCTATAAGTTGTTGTACAATAACTGTACCGAAGTTTAATTTTAACAACGTATTAATTCTTATTAAACACATACGTAATAAATAATTAATTTTTTTTTTCCTTTCACAAAATCAGTTTTGAAGTCAAATTAACTTTAATCTGAACAGTCATGGTCCTTGGTAGACGGCGAAAAGGGCGTATAGATTAGCAAAGTTTAACTTTGTCCAATGTTTCTGAAATTGGAGAAGTGTGAACTAATGACAGTGACAAGTCAAATCTTGATTTTGACTATTTTTATTTTCGAATTAAATTATACATTTAATTGATTTTTAAATCATCGAGTAAAGACGAAAAAGACATCTATGAATTAATTTTGCTAAGTTACTTAGTCAAGCTCGAATAGCTTTACGGTTTATAAACTAGCGACCCGCCCTGTTTCGCAAGGGTGCAATAGTGATGCTAAATATTCTTATTTCACAGAATTTGTTTATTTACGACATTACATAAGAAACGTCTAAATTTATCAGTGTTTCTTTATTATATTCCATTAATCCATGTATTATATACAAAAACCTTCCTCTCGAATCACTCTATCTATTAAAGAAACGTTATCAAAATTCGTTGCATTTTAAAGATCTGAGCATACATAGGGACAGACAGTAAGCGACTTTGTTTTATACTATGTTATGGAGTCGATTGTGTTGGGAACATTATAAAACGCGTTGTCAAGAATAACCTTCTTCAATATTCATAAAATGAATCTTTCCTTAACAGTTTAAAAGTAAGATTTTTTTAAGGTGTACAAACATAACACAATAAATTGACAAAGAGCGTTGCCCTAATAGAAAACTCATTGAAGAGAAAAAATACATGTATAAAAATCGTGCGAGCCAGGCCAGCTGCACAACTAGTTCATCAATAAACTTAAGAATATTCTCAGGCTGCAATAAAAATAAACGCAAACCGTGAGACAGTACTTTATACCGTTTCTCCTACAGTCGCGAGAGGAGTGAAATTTCATTTTTATCGAACTTGGATTCCTCACGTACAATATTTTATAAGTTTTATGTATTTTATATCACAAGCTCCTTCCATTAGCGAGTTGAAGAATTAAAGCGATCGCACATTTTAGAAATCTATAATGTGCGATCTATCTTTACATAACTAAAAGGTATGAAATAAGTGATTGAAAATAAAATATGTCGAAGCGTCAAAAAGTTTAATTAAGATTTATTTATTTTTTATCGTACGTACTGGCGACGTGGATATGACGTAATACACATGACAGAGAAAAAAAAGGAACATTTCAAAGAATATCGAAAGAAAGATATTACGAACGTGAACGACTAGACTTATATTTTGAATAACATGATGTCTGATAACGAGCTGATGCCCGACTCCTCATTAAATATATAAAAAGATCTCCAGTGTGCGTTACATGTTAAGTCAAAAATATTATTCTTTAGTTCTGTAAATGGAAACAGTGTTGATGACATTGTTCAAATGCGCATCCCTTAATAAAAATGGTACATTCTAATAGTAACCAGCGGCTTCGCGCGCGTTTTAGGGTGTTGATTGTCATGTGTTAGGCAAAAAAAGTTTGCTTCGTAGAAAATTTCGTCAAATTCGGTTCAGTGGTTTGGCAGGTAAGGAGGGACAAAGAAACAGATTTTTTTTCACATTTATAATATTGGTATAGATGAATATAGACTCTTAGGAGCTGTTTCAATTATTATTTTATAAAGGAAAATTGACGTTACACAGACACACAGTTACAGAGAGCCTTATGTTAATTTGTGACATAATTAGTGTTTAAACAGCGAAGAAAGTGTATAGAAGAGAAGCCAAGTTCAACACATGATGTATCGAAATATACAATATTGTTAATTCATTATTTTTATTATTAATCATTGACGACCTCCGTGGTCGAGTATGTACAACGATTTTCATGGTTACACCGCTCCGAGGTCCCGGGTTCGATTCCCAGCCAAGTCAATGTAGAAAAAGTTAATTATTTTTCTATGATATCTTGGATCTGGGTGTTTGTAGTATCATTGTTACTTCTGATTATCCATAAAGCAAGTGTTTTAGCAACTTCAATTATTCAATATTCAATTTTTATATTTATTCCAAGCTGTGCCCGCGACCTTGTACGCGTTTGAATTTAACAAAAAAGAAATATTATTGTAGCCTAAGTTATTCCCTATTATATCAGTTATCTGCCAGTGAATGTCCTGTCAAAATCGATTCAGCCGTTCCAGAGATTAGTCGGAACAAACAGACAGACCGACAAAAAATGTTAAAAATATTATTTTGGTATAAGTAACGTATTTAAATACGAGTACATATGCATTTAGTAGAAAAGGGCTATTTTAAAATTACAAACAGACACTCCAAAGTTATTATATGTATAGATTAATCATGTGCGGAAATTATGTTGAAGTTTCATTTGTCATAATCTGTGTTAAAAACCACATTGACAATAAAAGAAGAAATTGCAAATGTGAACAAATCGCATAATTCCCGTCTCGTAACTGAAGCGGTCCACGGTGGCATTATTACGAGTTAAGCAGTTCCGAGTGAAGAATGAGGGATTAAGTTTCAATTTTCCGCCATGGATTTGCATTGAATTGTACTCGATTGATTGCGAAGCCTATTTACGAAGATCGGAGATTTTTTTCTCTGTAACAACTATCAATTGAGTACTTCATTAAGGCTGGTACACATTCACATATTGGGTATTTCTAAACCATAGATATATGTAGATATAGACAGACCAATTTGGTTTTTTAATGCATTATTAAAATATTAATCTTAAACATATATTATAAAAGTGAGGTGTGTTTATTTTTTATGATTTCGATAGGGCAGGCAACCAAATGGTCGATACCACCTGGTGGTAAGTGGTCACCACTGAATGTAAGCATTGGCCTCGAACAAATATTAATCATTCCTTACATGCACTTCCAGCCTTGGGAACTTTGATGTTTGTCCCTTGTATAATATGGGACTACTCGTATATTATCACCTGATCATATGCAGTGTATTTTTCTTTATACTTTGTTTTAAATGTATCCAATTAGAATTTATGAATAAATGAAGATAATTTTATTTTGAAAACATACTATCATTGTAATATAGTAGTTATTTTTTTTATTTTAATACAGATAAAATATTAATGCAACTATTATTATACTCGATGGGCTTTGTGCAAACCCGTCGCGGATAAATATTCGTGCTTGGCGATACAGTTAGTGGAACTTTACCGCCAAGCAGCAAAATTTAGTGTTGTTGTCTTCCGCTGTGAAGGGCGATTGAGCCAGCGTGAAACAAGATACATAACATCTTAGCTGCAATCTTGGTAGCGCTATGTGGATTGATTGCTATGCGAGTTTGTTCTCGCTGGAGGCTGCTTTCCGAAACTGTGGTAATATTTAAATTTATACAATTCAAAAACGCTTTATTGTGAAGTTGAGGACAAATTCCGTGTGATGGTTACCGCATATCACCAGGTGACCCACTTGGCTGTTCCCTTATCTATATCATTAGAAAACAAATCCACTATCCATTATAATATGAGTTACTAGCGACCCGCTCCGACTTCGCATGTCGTAAATAATTATACTACAGAATGTCTCACAACGTTCACAGTTTTTCAGTCATCAGACAATACAAACCGCTACGTTTTACGTCATCACTTTAGAAACGAAATTGTATTTCTCTACTATATTATGCATGTATAATACATACATATAAATCTTCCTCTTGAATCTATCTATAAGAAAAACCGCACCAATATCCATTGTGTATTTTTAAAGATCTAAGCATACATAGAATAGGGCCAGACAGTGATAAGCGACTTTTTTAAATTAAAAAATGGATAAACAATGTATTCTTATATGTAATCGGTGGTGAAAAAGCTCACGAAACGCTAGATTTTCTCATTGAGCGGATTTTTAATAACGTTTTGCCTCGTTATTCAAGAGGTAGAGGCAGAGGCGCGTTACTTTTTTCTTTTACGATTGAGTTCAGCTCGGCGCTTAATGAAGTGAAGTGTCGTAGTTTTGTATCGTTCTCTGTTGTCAATACGAATGTACAAAATGAATATTAGGAAACAGTAAATATTTTGCCGTTTTCATTGCTTATTCGATGTTGGAATTATCTTTCGCTGTGTTTGTATTTTCATCTGTTTTTCTTTATAGCAACCTTATAAAACATGGTATATATACACGTTCTTTTGCTTAAAAAATATATTAAATAGTTAAAAAACTAAAAAAACACGTTTTTGCTCGCATTAAAACTTACAAATGGAGAGTTTTGTGCAAAAATAATAGTACAAAAAAAGTAAAAAACACGGTTTTAGAACGCACTAAAAATTATGGGGGTGCATTTCAAATAACCTGTCCGCCATCTTGGACGTTCGCCATATTGAATTTAGGTCACGTGACTATTTCTTTCGCATTCCAGGCAGAAAACCCTTTCATTTGATGTACATATCCATGTGGGTAAAATTTCAAACCAGTTTCAGCCATCTTCGGGAGGCCGCCATATTGGATTTGTAATGACGTTTATTAGCTACTCATGTATCGTCATCAAAACTTATGTGTCAAAATTTATATATAAATGTATCTAGCATTGGTCGTAATTTCAAACTTTTCAAAGAGTTAATACTTTTAAAAATAAACTAGTCAATGTGTTTATAAACAGTTATGTGTCTGTCTTGTGTCTGTTTGTAATAGACACAAGAGATACATAGCTAGTTTCAAATAAGTGTGCATTTAATAAGTGGGATAATTGGCCTAACTGGTGTTAAGTGGTAGCTACTACCCACAGATATTGTCAAAGTCGTTTTCCGGTGCCCTAGGATATACGAGGGTATGGTGGGTTTTTCACTTGGGATTCCATAACATGAAACTCGATATAAATCAAAATTCGATTGTTTTGTTTGTCGTTCCCTTTTAGCCCTTCCCTTGCCTCACGGGACCTTAGTTCATCGCACCGTCAGTAAAATCACATAAGCAAAAAATATAAGTATATTACTTCGACCCTTGTGGCGGGTCTGGAGAATGGGGGCACGCTCTGTATGTATTTATAATAATAAGAAACAACAACAACAACAGCCTGTAAATTTCCCACTGCTGGGCTAAGGCCTCTTCTACCCTTGAGGATGTTTGGAACATCCACCACACTGTTCCAATGCAGGTTGGTAAAATACACATGTGGCAGAATTTCTATGAAATAAGACATTAGGTTTCCTCACGATGTTTTCCTTCACCGCTGAGCACGAGATGACTTATAAACATATAAGCACATGAATATTAAGCGGTGCTCGCCTGGGTTTGAACCCGCAATCACCCGTTAAGATGCACGTGTTCCAACCACTGGGTCATCTCGGCTCAAAAAGAAACACAAAAGTACTAAGTACTGCTGTTTGACGGTAGAATATCTGATGAGTAAAGTTCATATTAAAACGTTTTTTATTTGTATTGTAACAATCAACACAACTATAGGAAATATATTTCTCTAGGAAGCTTCTATCATAACAAATGTAATGAAGGCAAGCAAGTTTAAATTTATAAAGATATACAATTGTTTTTATTTGCATTTCTTTTTTCAGATAATAAAAAACTATAAACGTGATTATTGCAATTTTCCACGACTGCTCTTTACCGAAATTTTCATTTAGTGTTGGCAGTTGCATTGAAATTTTCCCGGCGACTTGGCATGAACTAGTCTGAGAATTTCACACAAAGAACGGTAAATTTCTAGCAAATTGTCCTCGCACGGCTTTGATAACGCACGACAAGAACGACGAGAAGTTTGTTGAAAAACATTTCTTATCATTGTTTGGAAATGTTTTATGTATTTTATTCTTATACAAGCTTCACGACCAGACTTTGCTTTGCTTAAAAAACGAAGTTATTTTGGGTTGTATGATATGCATTAAATAATGGATACAATAAAAATAATTAGCCAAGTTTGAAAATATATAATTGGTACCGACAAAATTGTTAGCAAAAATCCCATGAGAATCTATAGTAAAATAAAAAGAAAGTTGAAATAATACGTTTATAATTTATAAAAGAAAAAGAAAAAATGTGTGGCCTGGGGGTCCGTCACGATTACCAGTCTAGTGTAAGCCGTGAAAGAACTTCCTTTCAAAATTACCTAAACTGTTTTTTAAGCCCATGAATAAATTAAATAAAATCTCTTTCACGGTACATTAGCTGATGTACTACATTACAACAACAACAATAACAACATCCTGTAAATTACCCTCTGCTGGGCTAAGGTCTCCTTTTCCTTTGAGGAGAAGGTTTGGAACATATTCTCCCACGCTGTTCAAATGCGGGTTTGTGCAGTAAACATATGGCCAAATTTCTATGAAATAAGAAACACGCATGTTTCCTCACGTTTTCCTTCAGAGCCGAGCAAAAGATGAATTTTTAACACAAATTAAGCACATATTCAGTGGTGCTTGCCTGGGTTTGAACCCACAATCATTGGTTAAGATGCACCAGTTATATCCACTGGACCATCTCGGCTCATAACTAGTAGTATGTATTGTCATAAAATCTTTTAAAATGCTCAGAAATTAATTATATTCCCTCTGCAGTCTTAGACTACATTTGAAGTTAATAACGCCCTAATAATCCTCATTCATTTAGTTCACGACCTGGTAGTACTATGAAGTTTCTGTACGTGATATGCTCCGTTAGAGGGTGTAATGTCTGAATCGTAATAAAACGCGTTCTATACATTGAAGTCGGGTTATTAAAAGATCAAACGGTTGCTACGGTCTGGTAAAGTTTATGAGCATTGCTGTGACGGTCAGCTTGTTTGAATACATGTATTTAATCTATACTTATAATAAATCTGTAGGGAAGTCAATTCTGTACATGAAATATTTTTACAAAATAACTATCAGGGGGTGATCAGGGGTCGATACTGATGGCAAAAATGCAATCAGTAAAATTTTTGTCTGTCTGTCTGTCTGTCCATATAACCGTTATAGAAATAAAAACTACTCGACGGATTTTAATGAAACTTGGTACAATTATTTTTCATACTTCTGAGCTGGTTATAGTATACTTTTCATCACGCTAAAGTCCATAGGAGCAGAGCATTGAAGGGAAATGTCTGAGAAACGGGAAAGTTACCCCATATTTTGAGCTTCCGTCGCGTGTTTAGCCTTAATGGTTAAAGCTACACAGAAATCATGTATTACGGAAATGTTCTCCTTAAAATTATACAACAAATATCCCACGACAGCCTATGTCTATCTTTTATGGTTGACTCACAATAACACGTGTCATAACAAATTCGTCATGTGTTCTTTGACTGACTTAATTTTTACCATTTTTGAAATTTTTGTGTGTCTGTATCATTATAAAAATTGGCATACAGGAAAAACATGTACTTGCGCAAATCATTGGCTATCTATACATACAAAATATATATACATAGATAGCCAAAAGGATGTGTTTGCATGTGTGTCATCGATAAACTCAGAAACTATTTGATCGATTATTATGAAAATTGGTATGTTTATCTATTGTTTTATGGAGAAAGTAATTATTTCATCCGTATCGTTAAAAATAACCAACAGATGGCCCTTACGTGTATTACGATACATTTATATTCCGATCAACCGATAATTATAAAATATGAAATAAAAAATGAAAATCTGTTCAAAAATCATAACAACTAACTTAATTTCCGCCATATGCCAATAAACATAAAATAATCACAACAATTGTCATTTTAAAATTAGATAATTATAATAAATTACATATATGGGAAGAAGTGATTAGCTGTTTTGATTATAAGAAAGTAAACAATAATCATAATTGGTAAGTATACTCATAACTCCAATAACAATGAATCTTTAGTATAAAATGTAAACGTAAGACACATAACCAAAAAAAAAAAACAACTTATTTATATAAACAGAAACCATCATGCCATTGAAGAAACAAAAGATCGGAATATCAACAATATATGCGTAGTGTCATCCAAATGAGCTACGGAAACAACACACCAACTAGAAATACGTTTAGAAACAAATAGAATCCGAATTTCTACTTTAAGAGCTGCCAAAACAGTTAGACAACGTAATAATCAAGTTCCAGATTTTCGAACAAGCATCTTTATCAAGAGATATTGATAAACCTGACAAGCCCAATTTGCCCAAGATGATGAATGATTAAAAAAGACTAAGTCAAGAACTAGAACCAATCTCAATAAATCAGCCTTCAATTACTATATAGATTATGATAACAAGATGAATCCCGATGTGATCATTGGTTTAATGAATATAGTATGCCCATATTGTCACACTAAATAAACTGCTGGTATATGCTACTCCACTGGTAAAATGTATTTACCACAACTGGTTGAACCACCCGAACCTCTTCTTACCTACGTTACGGGAACTATTAAGGAGTCTAAATATTTTCCTCAGTATATTAGAAATTACAATTCATGCTTTTAAATGACATCTTCTGGAGTAATATTGTACAATACAATAATTTCGCGTCTACGTTTAAAGTGTATCATATGATTGGTTCACTTCTTCCAGTATCTAAATAAAATCCCCAATTTCTGGACATTTATTTCACGGACAACGTAGAAAAGATTGATCTTTGATGCATGTTCAGTGCCACAACTAATCGAGAAATCATCGCTATATTTAGGATTATGCCTTAAACTGCTCTAGATAGTGAAACAACAAATGATTCAAAGTAATTATCAATGCAGATAAAACGCAGAGCATAAAAGGCGTATTAAAGCTTCCATAGCTCCTGAAGTCACAGCTGTAATTGTCGGTACAGAAATTACAAAACGAGGTATTGTTATCACTAAGCGACACAAAAACAATCAAGGTGTCACTGAAAAATATCAATCGTATGACAATTATTACGATTATCCAATTATGATTATGCGAGCAGAAGATGGATATCATCTCGGACTGTATCAAAATAAGCTAACGACTGGCTCTGTGACATCGAAGAGTTTGATTTTTATGCGTATCGTATAATTAGAGATAATCAATCTAACCATAATCTGAAGTATCGTCAACTGTTATAACAATTCATTGTTGACATGTACGCTATGGTCGAGAACGAAGGATTAAACTACATTCGATGCAACCAATCAAAACTTCGAGCCAAAGGGTACATTTATTTACGAGATACATACAGATGACAAGGTTGTAAATGTTATATCATCGATATTTGATAGAACAGGATAATAGAGGACGTTTTTGGTGTGATACATCTTTTCTAGACTATAGATATATATAATTTAATTAAAATTTTCATCGTACCAACTTTACATCGAGATTACACCACCAAAAACATTCTTATAGATCATATCTGTTTCCGGATTCCAAAAAAAGAAGATATGATCTTGATAAATAAGTTTATGGGTGTTATGACCAATCTGCAGCCTATCGAGAACATCATTGACGAATATTAAATGAAATAATTTTAAGTATTTGATTAGATCTCGCATATTTCTTAATTATTTGTACATTGTATCGGTAATTAATTACTAAATGAAAAATTAAAAAAATATTTTTCTACGACTAATGCCCAGCGATGCGGGCGGGTATAGCTAGTATTAAATATGTAATACGTGTATTTTTTATGTAATATTATATTATGTTTAATATCGTATTTATTAGTTAAATTCGTTGTAATGAGGGATAGCGTCAGTAAGTATTTGTTAATTGAATGAGATTTTGCGATATCTTTATGAAGGTGTAAAATATAATCTCATAAAATGTACACTAATATTATAAATGTGATAATTACTCTGTCTGTCTGCGTATCTGTTGCTCTTTCATGACCAAACTGCTGAAACCAATTTTATGAAATTAAGTATGAAGCAAGCTTACTCTAAGAGGGAACATAGGCTACTTTCTTGCCTAACAACTAACACCTTAAAATAAAAGTAAAGTCGTGGGCGACTACAAGTATAACATAATTTTAGTATGTTACCAATATCAGTCAATCGCAATCCATAGTTGGTTGATCTCTCTCAAGGTCGCTAATCATCCTAATTATTTGTCATCTTATTGGGCAATCTATTATTTATTAAATTTTTATTTCTTTAGATTTCACACTGAATTCAACAAATATGAATGAAACAACATAAGTACGTTACATTAATTAGAGTATATGTTCTGAAGAACACGTTCAATGTAGTATCGTCATATGCGGCATTCGGAATCAAAATTAAAACATTTTGAAGTGTCAATAGCGCAATGGTTTACTGGCTGCCTGGTGCTGTAAAAAGTCGCAGGATCGATCCTGATCCCATAAGCTATTGTTGTACCCACTCCTTACACAAGTGATAGATAAAAGAAGGGATAAATGGGAATATTAGTAATTTCTTAATTAATTTGAACCATAGCTTCATATTATTTTCCAAAAAAAATCCAAGTAGTCTTTTAGAAGTACTTTTAAAACAATGGTAGTGCATTATGTACTACTTTATTACCTATAATCATTATTTCTCGTTCACGTTACGCTTGTACAGTATCACTGTATATCCACATCAAATTCATATCCACTGATATGAATTTGATTACATTTAGTACGAACCAAGTTCTGAACTCCAAGGATGGACATAAGTTACGTAAAATCTATTAGAGCTGTCTTTATAAACGCAATATACATACAACTTATGAAAAGTTAAATAACAATTTATTAGGTCTTACATAATGTCCATTGTAACTTACTGCGTAAATGCTTAATAATGATTGGGTGTCGAATAATGATCCTAAGCTGTATATTTTTCTACGACGGCTCTTTCTCATGTTTTGACTATAAAATCTTTTATCATCTTGATAGCGTTTGCATTTCCGATTATAACCTATCAAAATCAACCAACTCTAACACGCAAGTAAGGCTATGGTCTAAACGTAGTATAAAAAGGCCTGTTATTGTAAAGGATGTACTGCCAGTATGTCTATTTGAGGCGCCACAAAACCGTGGGTTCAAATCTTCTCCTTAGTAATGACAAATAAAGCCAAAAAAATTATACGTGGTAAGTAATTAGGTAGTACAGTAAGCCACTTCAGCGCTCATTTGGTACTGGATATAGATACCTATGGGCCAGTAAGTCAATCTAGTGCGACTGGCGTTCTATGAATGCGTTGGGGCAGTAGCTGCCAGTTTATTGCCAAGTACGTACGTAGAGTGTCCACGTACCTTTTTGTAGCTTTGTCTGACTGTCTAACACGTGACTTACTGTCCAATCCTGTTTCAATATAGTGACTATATTCGAGTTAGAGTCGATCCGAAATTCTGAGTCACTGACCTCGTGTAAACCATGCATTCATAATGAAACTTCTTTTGAAATGAACTGTTTTAACTTATAAATATACTTAAAAATATATATACTTACGTTAGGTCTGAATGTTATAAATGTGAGCAAGAGAGAAATACAATAAAAAGAGATAAAGTTTAACGTAATTACTACAATAGTATATTTAGAATTCAAACGGACAATGTAGCGGCCTGTCGCTTGTTAAAAGTTAATCATATTTAGAGTGTATGTAAGGTTAAAATATGCTAAAACATTTTTTATATTTGCTTGAATTGTTATTCCATTTTAAAATTATTTTTCATGTTTGCGGTTCAAAGTTCGCTTTCAGCTAACAGAGTAACTTATTCCTACGGTTAATCCAATCAGTTTAGCTTCGGTTGTAATATTTAGTTTCAAATTTCCAAGACGAAATAATAAAACATTGATATAAGTTCGTATTTCAGAATACAGATTACATATATTTACAAAGTGAAACTTTTATTTGAAATTGCTCCAAAATACATAAATAATACTCGTTTATAACAGTATTATACTTTCTGTTGAGTCCTTTTTTTATTTCTTCTTGTAACAAGTATGTGTGGTGGAAAATTTGTATATTGTATGTGTGTTTGTAGATAAACTATCTATACATACATATATAAAGTCCAACACCTCCGTTTGATTTGAATTATCGTATAGAAATGTACTTCAAGAATTATGAATTTGCTAGGCGATATACAGACAAGATTTCACGTCCAATCTCAAATCTGGATTTATTTGCAGTTTTCACTTTTGTTGTAATAAATAAGTCTTATTGTGGAATGTTCCTAATAGCACGTTGATGTACATGTAAGTAAAAGATTGAGATCAATTGGAGGTCTGGGCTTTTCCGAAACATCTATTTTCTTGGTTTGTAAACCCGTTTAAGTAGCTACTATACATCAGATATTCTACCGCTAAACAGCAGTACTCAGTATTGTTGTGTTCCGGCTTATAGGTTGAGTGAGTCAGTGTAGCTACAGAGACAAGGGTTAGTCCTAAGTCAAAGTCAAAAATCTTCATTCAAAATGGAAGAGTTTACACTTTCTTATTGATAGTCAAAAATCAATCACCGGTTCGGAATTTAACACCTCAGACCCGAGAAGAACCGGCGAAAGAAACTCAGCGGGATCTATCTTTTTTTAATGTCATGTTACAATATTTATATATTGTACAAACATATTTTTGTTATTTGCAGCCAAACTTAGTTCTCAAAGAAGGTTGGTGTTGCAATAGCATGATATATAATATATTACAGTGACATTGTCCATGGCTGTGGTGACTAGTTACCATCAGGTGGCATTTACTCATCCGAGGTGGAGGACGGTACCTTCATCATGAAATATATATATTAGGGTTTAGGGACTAAGATGGTTTAATGCTTGTGACGTGTGATGTCCCCTTAACGCTAATCTCTACTTCTGGTATATGTATAGTACATGCATACTACATATATATTAACTCTTTACTTCGTGGCTACTATTGCAAAACATTTATTTATGTTTGTGAAAAATGTTAGCGTATATTTGAGTATTATATTTCTCACCGTAAGTTTTCCTAGTCTTATTGTACAAAACAAAATATGAAATAGTTCCAAGTAGGTATGTTTTCCATCGTGGTCGTTCTATTGTTCCATTTTCCAGCGAGAGATAGAATTATGCGTGTAATTAAGCGTTTGTGCAGTTTATATTTGCAACATAGTAATTTTGTCGCCATGCGTTCAGACGTGCTAATGCACTGCGAATTAGAAACTACTGCTAAACTACAAAACAATGAAAATACATGAGAAACGAGAGTTAATATACTAAGCAAAGTTAGCTTTTAGCAAATTGGTTAAACAGTGATTTGAAATTTCAATCATTTTATTTCACAGTTTTAAACATCATGTGTCAACAAACTTCATCTATCCTAACACAAAATCTCCAAAACTAACTTTAATGAGCCGAAATGGTCCAGTGGTTAGAACGTACATTTTAACCGATGATTGCGGATTCAAACTTCAAAAATTTCAACTTTTAAAATTTCTGTTTATAATTTATCTCGTAATCAGCGGTGAAGGAAAATATCGAGAGGAAAAATGCATATTTCATATAAATTCTGCCACATGTGTATTCAACTAACCTGCATTGCAACAGCGTGGTGGAATATGTTCCAAACCTCCTCAGAGTGAGAGGAGGCCTTAGCCGTAAGCCACTTCTTAAAAAACTGAAAATTGAGTTATGTTTTATTTATCTTCACATTTCATTAAAAATATATCTAGACACGCGGTACCGTGTCAGTCAAGTTCAAGTAACAGAACTGGCGATTAGCATCGTGTTTTAATTAATCAGTAACATTCTTTTTTTAAGGATCAATAATTAAAATTATAATATGTTATTTGTTTAACTTATCAAAGGGTAAGGGGCGAATGTAGAGACGATATAAGGAAAGTGGCTGGTAGAACATGGATGAGAAAAGCCGAAGATCAAGCTTTGTGGCGCACCTTGGGGGAGGCTGACGTCCAGCAGTGGGGTAATACAGATCATGATGATTTGTTTAATAATAATTAATTAATCAGATAACATTTTTTTTTAAGATCAAATGTCGAATTTTATCCGATTTTCATAGCGTTGCCTTCCTGACGCAATCGTCTCTGAACATGTTCGTTTCACTGCACGACTGGTTTAAAAGCTCGTGCTCGATTGATGGATGCGATGGCATTCAAGAGTTACGGTGAACAGAGGCTCGATTTCTTATCAAAAAATTACTGCCGAAACCAACATATTTAACAAAACGAATAAATTTTTTTAATTTGTTTTTATACTCTGTAAAGTAGTATGCATGATTTAAAGTACAATTTCAAAATCAAAAAGGCTTATCTGCTTGTCAATTATTACTAGTGCAGTTTCGTTTTGATAATTAAGCGTTGTCAGTCACCCGGCTCACACAGCTTTCACAATACACAGTTATTTTGCTGTCAAATAACTGTGTATTGTATTGTTGTATTCGGTTTGAATAGTAGTAGAATAGTGAGCCAGTGTTATTACAATCCCATGTGACTGGATATGTATGTATGGTAGCGCATTGTCGGTCTAAGAAACTATTTATATATTTTCTAAAGTCTATATGCGAGAACTTTCTAATAGATTTCTTTGTACTTTGTGTGACTTTTTTTGTTATCTCTATTAAATAAATAAAAATTTTAACAAAAAGAAAAACCGACTTCAAACAAAACACTATTTTAAAACAAATGAATATGCACGAAAAAGTAATAAAAATAATTGCGTATTCAACATATTTTTTAGAGTCTTCCTAAGTTAAATGAAATGAAAAATATTAGACTACTTAAAAGTCGATTAACGAGTATATCATGTAGTTATAGTTATTGGTATATTTGGAGCCGGTGTCAGCCACGGTGCCCTTGCCCCAACAATCAAAAGAAAGAAGCGATACGAGCCCCTTGCTTGTTCCAGTATATTATTGTGTAAAAGGTAATTTGTAAAAAACATATTTGTTAAAGTATTCTCGTATTGTTTTTTGATAGATATACTGTAGGGTATTATTGGCTAACTAATTTTTTTTAATATGGATAGATTAAGCGTTCCGTTTATATGAGTCAGAAACTACTTCGAGGACAATTTCAAAGGAAACTTGCGAATAAAGCAAAAATAGACTTTCGAAAATGCGGATTTAATACGTCACGCGGCGTAAACTACAAGGATCCCTCGAAAGAGCTGTAATCGAACTCAGCAAAAAAACTTTGAAAAAGACCAACTATATTTCGTACATCATATGACATCACATCACATATACAAAATTTGATTAAAGATAGTAAGAAATTCTTCCCCATATCGCACCCTAACTGCGAGCCGTATAGGAGTTCCATCACTACATAGTATAAAACAAAGTCGCTTTCTCTGTCCCTATATCTTTAAATCTACGCAACGGATTTTGATGCGGTTTTTTTTAAAAGATAGTGTGATTCAAGGGGAATGTTTGTGTATATAATACATGAACAATATAGTAAAGAAACACTGATAATTATAGAAGTTTGCGATGTGATGTCGTAAATAAACAAATTCTGTAGTATATTTAGTATCAGTATTGCACCCGTGCGAAGCCGGGGTGGGTAGTTAGTTGATTATAATATTCGACTATGATAATTACATAGACATAACCACATTACGGAAGTTGACTCAAATATCCAAATAACCTATAAATAAAAGATTCGACTGAGTATCGCTAACGTGCTCCTCAGAATTGTTCCGTTCCCTTCCGTTCCGTTACTTTGTCATGGATCCTGTGCTCAGAACCTTACCAAACTTTCACCAAATTACCCTTGAAGTATATATTTTATAATAAAAAAAGAATTATCAAAATTGGTTAACGTGATTTTCAGTTATTCACCTATTTGTCGCGCATATACATAATGCAAATTTAAGACTTATGTCGTTTACATATGGATACCATCATCGGAAGAAAATTTTAAAAAAATGGGACCCCACGGGAAGCACTACCTTTCAAACAAAAAAAAAATTATCAAAATCGGTCCACCCAGTGAAAAGTTATGAGGTAACAATCATAAAAAAAAAAAAAAAAAAAAAAAAAAAAAAAGAAAAAAATACAGACGAATTGATAACCTCCTCCTTTTGGAAGTCGGTTGAAAAATAAATCCATATATGTTATTATGTATATATATATATATATATTGCTATCTAAACAAGGACCGGTTAGAGTTTGGATATAATGTGATTTATGATTTAACTTTCACGAATATGCACTAATATATCACGCTTGCTTTTACGCAAATTCGTCATAGTTAACTTGATAGATTATTCATTATACTCTATGAAAATTTAGATATAATATATATAGTATCAAGGTCCGACATATATTTTTTTTAATAATAATACTCCTCCAAATTAATTCATTAATGTTATGAAGATTCACATTTCAATCGCTTCAAATTATAAATTAATAATAACCAACTTTATAATCAATACGATCGTTCGAAATATAAGTGTAGTATATTCGAAATATAAGTAAGTGAAGTATTTTATTAGAGATCGCTGGTGAGGTGATCATATGATTATTATATTTTTATGCTGGGGATGGAAAACGAGCGGGAAGCTCATCTGATGAAAAGCGACTGGCATCGCTCGTGGACATCTGTAACGTCGGAGGGTACGCAGGATGTGAAATGTGGATGCTCTTTTCTTGAAGGTTTCCAAGTCGTATTGGTTCGAAAAAACCGCCAGCGTAAGCGAGTCATAGAGTAGGTATGCGAGGCAAAAAATACCACAAAAATCGCCCTTGATGGTGCGAATGAAATTCTGATATATCCCAAGGTGAAATACAGCAGCTAGGATTCCAAATATTTCTCGGTTTTCCTGTAGTAAATACGGTAGAAGATGTAGCGTTATCCTTATTACCTCTTAAGTGGATAAAATAATTTATCTAATTGTTATTAATTTAAAGTTAAATATATTTTTGAACTCTTTGTGCTGTGTGCTGAAAGAAATACCTTCAAAAGTCAAATACGTCACATACTTGCAACTTTGGCATTTTTTGTCTATGTATTTGTTTTTTTGTTATGTGTGTGTAAAGATATAAATACATAAAAGCTGGACAAAATTTTAAATAAAAAAAATGCGAACGCCAAACCATTACTGTACGGGCATGTCGTTATTGGTGAAATCTAAATGTCGCTAGGCTAGCGAAAAAACCGAATTTATGTCGGACGCCATGAATCATTGGGATCCGTAGCAATGCGGGTTGATTTCGATTTATACATTTCTGCGCAAGAGTTAAGTTTAACAGCGAATTCTGTTTCACTAAGTAGAATAGTAACTCAAAATCTTATTAGAAATTACGCGAAAATATCGATTGACATATGTAATATCAGTTTTGTTACAAACAGGTAGTAAGTACAGATGAAAATACATGTTGGGAATACCCCGCAATACCGCTTATCCGGTATCCGAAATAGGAATAAGGATAAAGTATTTCTTACATAATCTCTATCAACTGAATATTACTACCAGACTATCCACTATATTCTACCAACGAGTTCTACGATATATTGGTCATATTGCCCGGAGATAAGCAGATAGTCTGGATAAACTGGTTGTTGTAGCATATTGAAAACAAAAGATAATCTGGTTGATTACCTACCCTCTGGTCCAAAAAATAATGGGACTTACTACTCCAACTGCCCTGGGATTAGGCGAGGACAGAACAGTGTGAAGGGAGTTAGTTGACACATCAGTGAAAGCATTTCAGGACAAGTACCTCAAGAAGAGGAAGAAGAGAGTTCTAATACTTGGATATGTAGTTCATATGATTTTTACTCCACTACTCGATGAAGTTTACAAATTGAGAGCCGTTCATAAAACGAAATGAATATAATAATACAAATATAAAATATTTTATAATATAACTTCTCGCCTTACTGCCTCCACTGGTGACACGAAGTCTGGTTCGTTTTTTCCCCAGAGGATCGGAATTGCGATTCAACGGAGAAACGCTGTTAGCATTCTAGCCAGCATTCCACGCGATCAAGATTTATACAGTTACTATTTTTACGATAAAGGCAACAACACAACAGCGTGTAATTTTGCCACTGCTGGGTTAAGACCTCTCTCCCTATGCAATTAGTTGATTATAATAGTAATTTTGTTCATACAAGGAATATTATTTTTATGATGATTCAAATTTTAAGTATTGCTATTGAAATTAGGAATTCCTCCTAAATACTTTTATTTAAAAATGGTAATAAACATGACGATTACCTAGTATTATAACATACACAAATTTGTCTATATTTTTTACGTAAATGTTTATTATATAAACAATCGCACTAAGCAGTACAAGAAAATTTATGAATTATTAAGCTTATTCAGAGCTTACAGCGTACTTTTTCATAGTTTTATAAAAACCGTTAATAGTTTCAGAAACAAGGCATAGTTAATGAGAACTTAAAAGCTTCTGCCGTTCGTTGTGTATAAGGTAACAAGGGGCATTGTTTTTATTATTAATTACATTCTAAATCTTCCGACTTTGCACGAGTAAAATAAGGCAATCAAGAGATAAATATGTAAAGATATTTCATAATCAATACAAGATTTCGTCAAATTGAATTATTCGGTCGTATATCCTGCGAATTATTATGCCTTTGTTTTAAATAACTTTGGCTAGCGAGTGTGAACGACATAATTTGTCCAATGAAATCGTTTAAAATTATATCTGTTGTAGTTTTGGCAACGTTCCCTTCGAAATGCCGGACAATTTTCTATCGGACTGTTATATACAAAAGTATACAACATACTAACATGCTATTATTTTATAAAGTAAAAAAGTAAAGTAACAGCCTGGTAAATTTCCCACTGCTGGCCTCCGCTCCCATTAAGAAGAGGGTTTGGAACATATTCCACGACGCTGTTCCAATGCGGGTTGGTGGAATGCACATGTGGCTGAATTTCGATAAAATTAGACACATGCAGGTTTCCTCACGATGTTTTCCTTCATCGCCGAGCACTAGATGAATTATAAACACAAATTAAGCACATATATATAGTGGTGCTTGACTGGGTTTGAACCCGAAATTATCGGTTAAAAGCACGCGTTCTAGCCACTGGGCCGTCTCAGCTCGCACCATATTCGCATTGAAACCATAGTAAGCTAAAATAATACGACATTTCAATATGAACCGGAAATAACAAGTAAACTCGTTTTATTACAGAGACGTTAGACGTTCGACGCAACTTCGTACGGCTAAAATTCATACAAAGTTACCCTTTACACGACACAGCAAGCTCACAACGAAAGCATTATCTTCGGTTATCATTGTTGTTGTTTGGCGGACTGGTTTGATAAGGGTTCACAATATCGAAATATACTTTATTCAAATAGGATTTGGAACTTGCTTCAGCAGTACATATACTAAAATAGGATTTTACAAGCACTTATACATCATTAATTAACAAACTATATTAAATAAAGTTACCACTGGCTCGGAGTACCGAGTAGAATCGGCAAGAAATTCTGGACAATCTGACTGACATGCTTATGCAGGACAAAAGTCACAATTTTTTTTTAATTTTGTGGTTTAAGTTGGCGGACGAGCATATGGGCCACCTGATGGTAAGTGGTCACCATCACCCATAGACAATGACGCTGTAAGAAACATTAAGTATTCCTTACATCGTCAATATGCCACCAACCTTGGGGGCTAAGATGTTATGTCCCTTGTGCCTGTAGTTACACTGGCTCACTCCAAATATGAAAAAAATAGTGGCAAAGGGCTGGCAATTTTTAGAAAAGTACCGGTCAAGGTCAGTTCAAAAATAGCGACAGAAACAGGAAAACCCAAATGCACTCTTCTGCCAAGTTGACCGATGAGCTGACGGTGGTGTGACTTTAGTTTTATAGTCAGAAGTTTCACTATGATTGGCTTAATCATGACGATTATAATTTTCTTACAAATATACTCGCACTCGGTCACCCTACGAGCAAAACTAATATCGATAATTTGGCTAACAATGAATTAGCAGTAAAGCCCATCTGGTTATTTCATAAAATTTTTCAATGTTAATATTACTTGTAACAAAGAAACAAATATTTCCCGCTCTCTTCAATATTATACGGTAAATATACAATCCATTCTCTTCCGATCCCGGTATAAAATAACAAAATGAACAAACGTTCTAATGCGCAGCGTGAAAACAAATTCCTAGTAATTTTTCTAATAATTTTCTTGTTATCTCAAGTAGAAAAATGTTGGGTAAGTTTCTAATGATGTTCGCTTCGATGAGTACAGATATCAGTGTAAGGATTTATCAATTTCGATAGACGCAAATGATTTTTTTTTAATAATCAGTACGCAGTGAACTGTCGGTCTAATTAGATCACACAGACGCAGATCCCGATGCGTCTACACCTATGTTACCAAAAAGTTATTGGGTTTTCTATGTAAAAAATTCTCAGTAAATTCCCGGCGTCTGGAAGTTGGAAGAAGAAAACCGTCAGCTCTGTATTTGAGCTCTTTCAGGTCGTCGATGTCGGATTATACGAGTGAGGGGATAGATAGTGCATCTGTGTTTGTGCACACACTTGTGCACTATAATATGCCCTGATAAATTAGGTGGTCTGCCTTGAGATTGTCAGGAAATTAGCATCGAGCGCAAACTGAGATTGTTCAGTGGACTAAATACGTGAATCCTTACCGATAATTATCGGTTTAAAAAGTCTTTGGTCTGAAAAGAACAAGCAGGTGCATTAAATTACCAAATTCAAATAAATATTAAATATATAGCAAGTGGCTAAAAGAAAACAACGTCTAATAAGATGATGTCCCATGTACATATCTTCATTAGAAATAATGAAACGCTAAAGCGCTTGAAGTGTGTTTTTGGGAAGTGAGTCTAACGGACTTGATTTTAAAATTCATTTCTTTATGGTACTATTTTGGCGCTTTTGCCTTTCTTCTTGTTCAGTGACGATATATTTCTATTGACTTGCTATGAATGCCATAGCAAGTTCTATCCATTCACTTTAAGATGGGACGAGACCGTTGCTCAACTGTGGTTATTACTATATCCGTGAGAAAACCTGATTACTCGTAAATACAATTATATGATTATGCTTTAAGTGATACGTATTTATTCATTTTACATTGTTGAGTTACTCTGATATCAGGAATAAAATAAAAAATTTTTTTATTTAAAAAATATTGGAAACATTCAGATATGTTGCAGTTGTTATTTTAAATAACAATAAAAGGGAAAAAAAGAATACAGAATTGTGCTACCAATAAAGTCATAATTGATATAAATACGTAACGTAAATGAAAACAATGAAATAAACGCGATCCCGGTGTGTTTAATTCGCAATCAGTTTTTGTTCTGCTGTGTAAGGATAAATATTCGAACACAATAAAATTGTATAACGTTTTCACTGGCAATCAATTTATTAAAAAAAAAAAATGGAACGTAAAACCTTTTTACTGTGAAATTTAACTCGAAACATTAATGTCACTTTAGCGTTTCCTAAAATTAAACAGAAAAACTCAAACAAGAAACACAAAGTAAAGATTCAATACAATATAATGTTGGGTTAAAGAAAAGTTCTTTAATTAAATTTATCATTAGTGCGATTCGGTTTGCAAATGCCGCCATCTTGTTTCTGTCAAAGAATTCGTTTTGGCGCGTATTGAGTTGCACGTGCTTATTTTAATATTAATAACTGAAAATTTTGTTTTAAATATTTTATAAGGTGAACAGAAACCGTAAAACTATGGAAAGGAAATAATTAGAGATGACCTCGACCGAGGATTTAAGAATATTTTGCAATACTTCTGCTGACGGAAAGGGCCATTTTTTACTAACTTACCGTATAGTAAAAAATATTCATTAAAATAGTTTTAGCTGCTTCTCAAACTTCATTTATCTGAAGCAGTGAAAGAGAAACTGTATAAATGATCTTTTGAATTTCGCTGCAGAATTTGCTCGAATTTGTCATTTTACATTGGCTATGATTTTAATTTAATAATTATATTTTACTTAAATAGTTGAGCTGCGTTATATTAAAAATCGATATATTTTTGAATCGATTAATTTTTAATATTGTGCAAAATTTATAATATTTCTATATATAGCTAGTTAGATTACCACTAAAAATCAGCGTTGGGTTTTGGAACCCAACTTGGAAGCTGAATGATACATCTACTTAGGACTTGATCGCTGACATTCTTTATTGATTTTTTTTATTCTTATCATAATGGTTGTGCGAGTGTGTGTGTGTTTTTTTTTATTATGTAGTGTAGGCATGTACTTTGTTTATTTTTTTTTCAGTTTTTGTTTACACTTTTTTTGTCAATTGTGTCTTGTCTTAAACAAACTTTTCTTTCTTTCTTTTCTTTTCTTTTACAAAGTTAATTACGAATGAAATTCTAAAGAAAAGTTAAAGGATCACATAAGCGCCAAAAGGGACTGACGTGGTGGTTTAAATATTAATAACATCAGAACTATAAATTTATTTTGCAAATAATTTCAGATTTCATTTGACCACATATGACAACACTACTTATGTATACATGACGGCATGTTCAAGGAATATTTGACTAAAAAAATGCAAAATTTCTACATGCGTTCTAATAAGGGTACCATTACGTAGATTTTCATTTAAAACATAGAAAGTTGTAATATCACTAGTTGTAATATCATTAGTTCCTTAGTTATAGAATTTTCGTACTAAAAGAGGTCTGATATGTAGTTGAGCGTGTTAATAAATTAAAAAAAAATCGAATCGATAAAAAGATCATCATTGTAAAACAGCCTTTACGTCAGTAGGTTGTGACGTGTAATTAGTTTGGAAGATTTATAGATACCGTCACTGGACACAATTTATATGCAATCGACTTTTAATCCATCCTCGTTGAAGCTGCTCATGATATTAAAAAAAAAATGTTCAAACTATAGATCGATTTGTGTAAAAGCGGTTTTATCCGGTTTTATCCGGTATAATTATTATAGTATAAAACTATTCTATTAGCATAATTTTGGAAATGAAAATTCTAAGCGTCTTATGATTTTAAAGTAGAAGTTTTAGGTAACGATTTGTATTCGTATTTTACGGTTGAGCGTATTATATGTAAATTTTAGGACGCACCACGCATAGGCACATTTCCTGCCATGAGAGAGAGATGGAAGATATGACGCAGGGAGAAAGAGAAAGAGAGCTATATATTTTTCGAAGTTTCACTTCTATCACGTGTATGGTGCATGTTGCGATATGTTCATATGGTGATGCAATTTTCATTTATTATGATATAAAAAAACAACCTTCAAATTCTGGATTAACGCCTCTTCTCCCTTTAAGTAAAAGATTTGAAATTTTTGCTCCATTGCACGCTGTACGCGTAGATATATACAAGTCACATATTATTATTTTCATCTTAAAGTAATAAGTGAATGCTGTAAAACTGTTATGAATATTGCTGACTTGACAAATATTATCTCAATAATATCCTCATCCTTATCTCAATTTATTTCGAGACAACGTAGCATGTCTTCTTTCATACTTTTCTGTCTGACGTCATCTCACAAGTAATATTCTATCCAGCCATATCGTCTTACACAAAATCCATTCATCCATCCATACTCAAGACCTTGCAACAACATGGTCCTCTATCCTCCGCATAACATGCCCATTGCCCATACCTAAAATATAATATTTACGCCCGTTTTTAAAAACAACCTGAACTGACAATTGAGGTCAAAGCTATCTCCCTCCCCCCGGAGCCCTGGACGCCGAGTGCGCCTAAGTACGCCGGGTTTACCCACTAAAAAACCAGCGGTACCCTCTCCGTCTTTCGGCGGACGCCACGGGTTCGCTTACGCATGCTACCGTGACGCCCTGACATCGTGAGGAAACACGCATGTCTCTAATTTCATCAAATTTCTGCCACATGTGCATTCCACCAAACCGCATTGGAACAGCGTGGTGGAATATGCTCCAAACCCTCTCCTTAATGGAAGAGGCCTTAGCCCAGCAGTGGGAAATTTACAGGCTGTTACTTTACTTTTTTTCCACTTTTATTATATCTGATAAAAAGTATTTGTCTATATAAAATATTTGAATAATTTTTTTCTTAATTTTATACGAATCGATTTTTAATCGATATAAATCCAAACTAAACCCATGAAGTTCGATTTTATAATCGACAAGAATATTGCAATATTCAAAATCGTGTTTAATGCACTAGCGGCCCGCCCCGGCTTTGCACGGTTGCAATGTTGATACTAAATATACTGCGAAATGTCTTGCAATGTTCACAGTATTCCAGTCTTTCTCTACTTTTCATCTCTTTTCATCATACTCTTGAATCACTCAAATCGAATCAAAATCCGTTGCGTAGTTTTAAAAATTTAAGCATCTAAAGGATAGCTTACTTGGTGGTAGTTCTTTGTGAAAGCCTGCCTGTGTAGGTACCACCCACTTATCAGATATTCTTCCGCCAAACAGCAGTACGTAGTATTGTTGTGTTCCGGTTTGAAGGGTGACTGAGCTAGTGTAACTACAGACACAAGGAGCATAGCATCTTAGTTCCCAAGGTTGGTGGCGCATTGACGATGTAAGGAATAGTTAATATGTCTTACAGCGTCATTGTCTATGGGTGATGGTGACCACTTACCATCAGGTGGCCCATATGCTCGTCCGCGAACCTATTCCATAAAATAAAATAAAAATATATAGGGACAGAGAAAGCGATTTCGTTTTATACTATGTACTGAAGTAATTTAATCAATACAGGAGTACCAACACGATAGTTTGCGGAATAAAATCTCTGGAGTGTATAAAACGGAGACGCTCGGAAAAAGCTTAAAGCAGCGTTTCAAATTGCTTTTCTGACATACGTAGGTGATTTTCTGAGGGAGCAGAACCAACATTCAATACCCCGTAGGATGTAGGTGTTTTCGGAATCCAATCTTATAACTGTCGGTTTTTTCCAGACTTCTCTTTTGAGTTTTGTAATGCGAAATCGTTATATAGGTTGAAAATGTTAAGGTGTTTGAATAGTAATTTTATTAGCGAGAATGTACGTACATTTGGTGGTATGATACATTTAAACCATCAATATCATTCATCTATAATCTATGCATATAATAAAATTGGAGTGTCTGTTTGTAATATTAAAATAGCTCTCTTTTACTCAATGGATATGTATACACGGTACATATACCAAAATTGTTATTTTGGTAAATGTATGTGTTTTTACAATTTTTGTCAATCTGTCTGTCTATTTGCTCCGGCTAATTTCTGGAACGGCAGGACCAATTTTGACGGGACTTTCACTGGCAGATAACTAATATAATAAGGAGTAATTTTAACTACAATAATTTTTTTTTTGTTAAATTCAAAGGCGTGCAAGATCGCGGGTGGTAATATTATATAACGCAACTATACTAGTTACATAAAAAGTAAAACGCAAGAGAGATATAAAATAATGAATATTAAAAAAAATAGAATTAGAATATAATACGGAAAAAGTAGAAAAGGAAAAAACTGACGAGCGAGCGGATTATCGTAGTAATAATTGGATTAAACATACACTTCGTAGATAAATTAAAAATAAATGAATATACTCGTACGTAACTAGCGATCCGCCCCGGCACTGCACAGGTTCAATTTATTAATTAAGAAAATGAATATCATTATAGATTATGAAAGAAAGTCAGTTACCGCTATCTGACTGTCCCTGCTATGCTTAGATCTTTTCGGATTTTAATGCAGTTTTTTCTTTAATAGATAGATGGATACAAGAATTAGGGTTATATATATATTTTATGGTATAGGTTGGCGGACGAGCATATGGGCCACCTGATGGTAAGTGGTCACCATCACCCATAGACAATGACGCTGTATGAAATATTAATTATTCTCTACATCGTCAATGTGCCATCAACCTTGGGAACTAAGATGTTATGTCCCTTATGCCAGTAGTTACACTGGCTCACTCACCCTTCAAACCGGAACACAACAATAGCGAGTACTGTTACTTGGCGGAAGAATAATTGATGAGTGGGTGGTAACTACCCAGACGGGCTAGCACAGAGCCCTACCAAGTGAAGGTTCATATTTATAACACATGCACGAATTCGTAGAGAAACATTGACAATTATAGATGTTTCCAATTTGATGTAAATAACACATTTTTGAGCTTACATAGCATACTCTGGTTGAACCCTACGATATGGATCAAAATAATGTATCATAGTATCGTAAACCTTGAAAGGACAAAAAAGTTTGCGATGGTATATGTCTATCTCTTAGAGATAACATTAACCATTTTTCATCCATATTTTTTACGAGAAATAATGGCTTATTTTCGAAGCGACTTTTAGCAATAAAGCATTAATTCTAACACAAATAAATACCTCAAATGCATTTCGCATTTAAAATAGATCAATATAGCCCTATACAGCATGTAACTTAAATGAATATTTCCGAAGATATTAAAAAAGTAAGGACATAGCGGTTTGTATTGTTTAATGTCAAAAAGCTATGAACTTTGTATATAATGATATTCTGTTGTATATTTAGTATCAATATTGCACCGATACGAAGCTGGGACGGGTTGCTAGTATATGTACATATAATAATATATCTCATAATGTATTAATTACCAAAGAACACAAAAATATGAATCATTATTACCAAATGTTATCCCCTAGTTACAAACATATTTTACCCATTTATATCATTAGTATAGGTAATATAAAAACTTACCTACTTAATACCTTAACATGTTGCAACACCCCCCCCACTTTCCATCACGTGGGGGAAGCGCGTAAAGCGTTTTTCAAACGAGAAAAAAAAAGGTTTCCTCACGATATTTTCCTTCAACGCCGAGCACGAGATGAATTATAAACACAATTTAAGCATATATATATAGTAGTGCTTGCCTGGGTTTGAACCCGCAATCATCGGTTAAGATGCGCGCGTTCTAACCACTGGGCCATCTCAGCTCTTATCAGATATATAATAAAGATAATTTTAAAGATAAATAATTCGCTGTATACTCGGATAGAACATAATTAACAATCGATGCAGCGGAATTAATTTACGTATTCGCTTTTGAAATATCTTTTGAATCTATAATAATTTCATGTGCAGAAACCGGTTTGATTTTCAGCACAACGAAATATTCTACAAACTTAATTTCGAAATTCAGTTAAACTATTCTGTACGTATAAATTTGAAACTCGACAGCGTATTTGAAAATAAAGTGTGAAAAAGTTGAAATTCTATTTCACACTTCTCAACTATCAACCAACAGACTTTCTAAAATCGCGATATCGAGTCTCTAGTACTAATATTGACAGTCGGTAAATGCACGTAGAGCATATACATCGTCTGGGTGGGTACCACTTCTATTGCCAAACAGTTTTTGAGAGCTGAGACAGCCGTGTGGTTAAAACGCAAGCATATTAACCGACGATTGCGGGTTAAAACCACTGAACATTCATGTGCTTAATTTGTGTTTATAATTCATCTCGTGAGAAAACCTGCATGTGTCTAATTTCATGGAAATTCTGCCACAAGTGTATTTCACCATCCTGCATTGGGATAGGGTATTGGAATATGTTCCAAACGTTCTCCTCAAAGGGAGGAGAGGCCTTAGTCCAGCAGTGGGAAATTTATAGGCTGATGTTGTTAAACAGTTTTTATGTATTACAATTTCAAGGGTGAGTAAGTTAGTGTAACTGCATACATATAGTATCTTAATTCCTCAGATTATTGTACTGACGATTTTACGGCTGCTAATTTTTCTCACAATTTCAACGTCTATAAATAAATAAATATGAGACAACATCACATACATTACTCTGATCCCAATGTAAATACATAAAGCATTTGTGTTATGGAAAATCAGAAGTAACGATGGTACCACAAACACCCAGACCCAAGACAATATAGAAAATTGATGATAATCAACATTGACTCGGCCGGGAATCGAATCCAGGACAGCACTCGACCACGGAGGTCGTCTATGCTGGTTATCTAGTGGTTTAGGTGGTGTGGTAAGGTCACAAGACGGTAGGATGCTTCTTAAAGTTTTATGTAGATCCGAAATAAATAATAAAAACTAATCAAACACATGAAAACATCATATCCGGATTAGCATCCGGTTATCAAGTTAAGGTTTAGGTTTTTAAACTGGATTGTTTTTTGCTGGTAAAACTTTAATATCTATGTGAGTTTCTAGGCTCTGGCGAAGACATTACGGTAATTTTTTTTTTATCATAATTTCCTTAAATGGAAACAATATATGACGATGAAAAACGAATTAATTAAACCTATTTATTTTGTCGCATAATATCCTTGCGTAAATTAAGTAAACTATATAATTTAGTAATTTAATTATTTTGTAATTTCACTTTAATTAAATACTTCTATGTATGTACTTACAAAAACCTCGCGACAAGCTTTTATGATTAAAGAAATGTTGTATAATGAGGTTATAAATTGATAGTTAAATTTTTTTAGAGCAAAAACTTTTTAGAGTATTTAAATAAAAAGTTTTTTTAAAGTATTTTTACTCTGAATTTATTTAACAATTGTGTGATTAAAAATATACATTTTAATGATAAAAAATTAACTTGATATACGTAGTCTCAATTTTTCTATCGCCTATTAATTATTCTCAAAGGGTAATTACTGAAAATGTCAGCAGAGCATCCCACGCTGTTTTGAGTTAATTAAAGTTATATTTAAATATTACTTCGATATATGTATTTTAGTTTTCTTACTAACCGTGTTTTAAATAATCTAACAGAATACTGATGTTTACTTTGCGTTAGCCGGCTTTGCTTGGCAATTTTAAATTTAATCAAGTTCGAATCTTGTTACCCATTTTGATTCATAATAAATATGAAAGCTTCAGAGATCTTTTAAAACAACAGCCTGTAAATTCTCACTGCTGGGCAAAAGGCCTCCTCTCCCTTTGAGGTTTGAAACATATTCCACCACGCTGTTTCAATGCGGGTTGGTAGAATTCACATGTGGCAGAATTTCTATGATATTTGTCACATGCAGGTTTCCTCACGATGTTTTCCTTCACCGCTGAGCACAAGATGAATTATAAAGACAAATTAAGCACACGAATCAGCGGTGCGCGCCTGGGTTTGAACCTGCAATCATCGGTTAAGATGCACGCGTTCTAACCACTGGGCCATCTCAGCTCACGTGATGTTTTAAATGAACAAATTCTATAGTATATTTAGTATTAGTATTGCCCGTGCGAAGTCAGGGTCGCTAGTATTATCCCTTGATACGGTAATTTGTTTTGTGTGTATTGACTGAATAGCATTGAGGTCGCTGATTAAACGGCATCGTTTAGTAAAAAGGCTAGGCTGTTAATTGAATGGCTAATTAAGCTAATACCCTAGCTGTTACCGCGGATTTGCTCGCAGAGAATATTTATTTATTTATTTATTTTTTGGGAAACAAACAATTATAATTACACTTAATAGTAAAAACAAATATAAGAAAAACATAAATCAATCAAGTTTCCACTTAAAATTAATACAAATAAATGACACATTATACTAAAAATAAAAACAAAAACAAAAAGCACAGAATGCAAGTGAAACTACTATAATTTAACTATATGACGTAAACTAAATTTAAATTCGCTAAGTTTTGAGTTAAATATATCTAATTCTGTACAATGTTTGTTATAACTTTTACATGCACGTAACAAGAACATATTCTTTGAATAGTCACACTTACAAAGGGGTACAAAAAATAAAGTTTGGTTTCTCGAGTTAAGGCGAGGACATTTAAAAAGTATATTATTAAAGAGACTCTTAGAATCAACAATGTTATGAACAATTTTATATAAAAATATTTGGTCTCTTATACTTCTACGCATATTTAACGGAATGATACCCGAGATATCATTATTGTCAGTATTATCAGAAAAGCCACCTCTAAATCGCAAATGTTTCAAAAATTTTGACTGAATTTTTTCTATTTTGTTTACATACGTTTTATAATAAGGGTTCCAAACTGTAGAGCAATATTCCAAGATAGATCTAACATAAGCATTGAAAAGTAGAATTAAGGTAAAGCTATTTTTAAATTCCTTAGTCAATCTAAGAATAAATCCCAGCATTTGATACGCTTTAGCTGTTATATAATTCACATGATGGGTAAAAGTTAGCTTCTGGTCTAAGTAAACACCCAAATCTCTAATCTCGGAAACTCTAACCAGACAGGTATTCTGCAATTTATAATCAAATATTATTGGCCTCAGTTTCCTAGTAAATGTTAGAATGTTACATTTTTAATATTTAAGCGTAAGAGGTTTTTATCACAGTAATTATCTAAGCTATTGAGATCAGTTTGAAGTTTTAAACAATCTTGAGGCGACTTAATTATTTTGAAAATTTTCATGTCATCCGCATAAAGTAATATGTTACAATTATGAATAGATTGACTAATGTCGTTAATAAAAATATTAAATAATAATGGCCCGAGATGAGAACCTTGAGGAACACCGGAGGTAACGGGCACAAACGATGAACAAAAACCTTTGATAGAAACAGCTTGGCTACGATCCCTCAAATATGATTCGAGCCAACGAAGCAAGTCACCGTGAATACCAACGGCAGCAAGTTTTTTTACCAACAAAGAATGAGAGATCTTATCAAAGGCTTTTGAATAGTCCGTGTACACAACATCCACCTGACCAGCGTTATCCATCACTGTTGCGAGTTGATGAGTAAACTCACAAAGATTCGTTTCAGTAGATCTACCATTGACGAATCCGTGTTGCTGTTCGATTATCAGCGGCCTTAGAACGAAATATAACTGATCATATATAATTTTTTCAAATAATTTAGCTATAGTGTTTAGTTTAGATATAGGTCGATAATTTTGGATGCAATGCTTATCTCCGGTCTTATAAATGGGTACAACAAATGATTGTTTCCATGCTTTGGGTATTATACCTGTACTGAGAGATAATTTAAATAAGATAAATAAAGGTAAATCTATATTACTCCAGCAAGATTTAAGAAAAATGGGTGGTATGCCATCTGGGCCACATCCCTTACCAATATCTAAATCTTTCAAATATCTCCTAACAGTTTCAATAGAGAGGTCAATCGAACCAATAGAAGCTGCAAGAGAGCCATGACAGTTATCCACTGGAAAAAAAACGTCGATACATGTGGACTGTAAATCTGGTTCAAAAGCGGACTGAAAATAGGTATTAAACATGTGACAGATTTCATTACCATCGGATGATCGGTCACTATTAAATAACATTACATCCGGGATATCGGCTGAAGCTTTTTTGGATTTAACAAACGACCAGAAGAACTTACTATTACGTTTAATATCATTTTCAGCACTCTCAATATATTTATTATAGCACTCTATCTGAACACGCTTTTGGCGATCCCGTATGAGATCAAATTTATCATAGTCACTGTCTCTCGCATATATTTTCCACTTCTTATGAAATTTTTGTTTTTCCTTTGTTATTTTTATTAAAGCCCTAGTGTACCAGGGAGGATACCTTAGACCATAACATTTTCTGGTAGGAACGTACTTTTTAATAATAACGCTAATAACTTGGTAGAAATTATTTAGTGCTGCGTCTATGTCGTTCATATCTATAACTTCAGACCAATCAATCTGAGCCAACTCTAAATTTATGGCATCATAATCAGCAGCACGAAAGACAGACACGATCTGAATAGGAGGGCACAGTGTAAGGGTGGCTGATGTGCGAGTCTTTATAAGTAAAGCAGGGTGATGACAGTCCTCGCTTATCAACGGCTCCTCACAGTGACTGACGTCACAGTCGATATCACTGATAACCAAATCAAGAAATCTGTTATTAATATTGGGAACAACATTAAATTGATTAAAACTTGTAAATTGTAGAAAGCTATTTAATGACTGAACACAAGTATCGTTAGTATTAGCATTTAAAGTATTATAAGAACAAGGATTAGAATGGTTCCATGTAGCGGCACTAATGTTAAAATCGCCTAATATCAAAAAGTGATCATGAGGTTTATTGACATAAGCATTTGAAACAGATTCAAAGAAGTCATCAAGAACATCAGACTGATATCGGCAATGAGGAAAATAGCAACAAAAGAGTTGTAGGACACTGGCTGTAGGGCGTTTGTTTATCTGCAAAGTAACCTGTATCACATCTGCCACAGCACCAGGGAATGCAATGGACTTAGATTCAATTACTACCAAGCCACGTCTAACTGCTACAAGCACGCCTCCACCCATCCGATCCCCTCTTAATGTATAGTCACGGTCGTATCTGTATACATTGTAACGATTATCGAATAGTTCAGCGTCAAAGATTCCAGGAGTCAACCACGTTTCACTTAAACAAATAATATCATAATCATTACTCAATAAGCTCCTGAAAAATGTATTAGTCTTAGTACGTAGACCTCGGACATTTTGGTAATAAATAGAAAGGTTATACGTACCCATTATACGAAATTTTTAAAATACGCATATTACTATACAATAAATAGAAGTGGCGATTCCGATAACACTTACAGTAGACAATATGATATAAAAATAATAAATAAATATACCAGACGTGCAAAAAATGTAAAGTATAACATGAATAAGAAAGACAATATTCAAAATTATACTCAAACATATTACAAAAACTTAAATAAATATAACAATAAGAGGAAAAAAAACAAATTAAACAATCTCTGATAGCAAACATTTTGTGATATAACATAATATAAATTGAGATAATTCCTACTTTATTTTGTTTAAATCAAAGATGCTAGAAATATGTAGAATGGGACTTGTATCTGATCGACGTACCATTATAGCACAATTCTTAACCCACGTATAAAGATATTTATTCTCCTTCGCTTTCAATTTATCCCGCTGTAAAAGAGACTTATTAGCACTAGTTAAGTGATCGTTAAAGTATATTTGCGATTTATTGTCGTTAAAACCAAGATCTCTAGCGCCCAATTTAAATTTCCTCGCTTTACTTAAGAAATCGTCTTTTTTATAGCGAGCCAGAAAACGTACTACGATGGGTTTAGTTCTTTTTGAGTTATGATCCTTAGGGGCTACGCGAGTTGTAAAGTCCAAATCATTGTTTACATCAAGAGGAAAATCAATTCGTTTCGATATACATTTAATAAGATACATCAAATTTTCGCCTTTTTTTCCGGTATGCCGTATATTTCAATATTAGATCGTCTAGCCCATTGTTCGCGACTGTTCAGTTTAGACTCAATTTGATCTACATTATTTTTAATTTCTCCAACGTCCTTTTTTGTAGACTTAAGTGTGTTTATTTCCTTTTCAATCAAGTCAACCTTTTTGTTTAAGCTCTCATACTGGTTATTCATGAATGTTAAACTATCTTGAAAACAGGCTATTTCCTTTTTAATGGGTGAGAGTTCAGTGGATATAATGTCTGCAATATTTGTTTTTATTTGGACCAAAATTTTTCGAATTCCATAGAAACAATCCTACGAACTTGATCGCATGAAACCAACAATTCCGATGACTCTTCGGGAGATTTACAAGACGCACCTCGCCTAGTTGAGATGTTTTCTGGTGATCCACGGTCAATGCATCTCAATGGAGTGTTGTCGCTGTTATGTTGTCTTGGTTGACTAAGAGCACACTCTGGACAAACCCATTTTTTTTTAATGTCGGATAATACATGTTTTTTCTTATCATTCGGGTATAGACAGGCGACGTGATAATTATGTTTACAGATCGAGCATACTCTCGTACCAGTAGCTCCCTCTGCAGTAGATTTACAACAAGCGAATTTCATTACGAAAGAAAAATTATTTTTTAAAAATTATTGTCTTTTAAATAATATTTGTAGCAACTTGAAGCTTGTAATCTATTTTTCCTCAGGATCGAACTCACGACTTCTAACTACAATTAGTCAATTATGCACCTCAGGACCAGAAACTATCTTGTACAATTCGTTGAAATTGTCATATATGTCTTACAGCAGTGTGAACGTTAGATTGTCACTATAGAATCGACCAATCAAAATCAATATAGAAGACGCTTGAGATTTAAAATAGAATAACCGGTTTTGCAATGTTAAGTTCAAGAAATTACTTCACTTAAACCACTTAGAACACACTTTTTGAAATTGGATAAGCACTATTAAGGTTAATAGTAAATACACAATTAAGGACTGTTCACAATCTGCTTAAAAATGTTCGTATAGACCATACATAACACAATATTTTCTTAAGTATAAAACGATCGGTTCAAAATAGTCACAAACGATAGAAGACAGCTATTGGCCCAAAACTTTAAAAAATAACACGATTTCACTTTACTAAATTAAGCTTTACTATTTTTATTTTTATTTTAAATACGGAGTCACTATAAGAGCAATTAACAGGGCAACTAGCGCCATCTACTCAAAAACATGAATATATTCACAAACTATCTAAAAATATTACGCTGATAAATAGTATACAAAGAGATTTTACAGCTTGTTTTTAAAAAAGTAGCCTTTTTCCTGTTTCGGGCTCGAGACTAATTTCATTTAAATCGGTCCAGTAGTTTTGTGAGATAGCCAGACAGACAGACAGAGTTACTTTCGCATTTACTTATAATATTAGTACGGATAATGTGACATAAAAGTAAAGTAAAGTAACAGCCTGTAAATTTCCCACTGCTGGACTAATGACCTCCTCGCCCATTAAGGAGAGGGCATAGAATGTATTCCACCACGCTGTTCCAATGGGGGTTGGTGAAATGCACATCTGGCAGAATTTCAATGAAATTAGACACATGCAGTTTTCCTCCCGATGTTTTCCTTCGCCGCCGAGCACGAGATGAATTGTAAAGAAAAATAAGCACATATATATATATATATAGTGGTGCTTGCCTGGGTTTGAACCTCATCGGTTAAGATGCACGTGTTCTAACCACTGCGCCATCTCGGCCCAATGGTTAGAACGTGACATGAATACTATTATTGGTTGGAAAATATGCAGACAAAAACGTTTCTCGACCTTTTTCATATGATCTTAGAATCGATAAAGTTGTTTAAATAAATAAATATTGGACAGTATAACATACATTACTCTGATCCCAATGTAAGTTAACTAAAGCACTTGTGTTATGGAAATCAGAAGTAAAGCCGGCACCACAAATACCCAGACCCAAGACAACATTGAAAACTAATGAATTTTCTACATCGACTCAGCCGGGAATTCATGAAGACCAGTGTACACACTACTCAACCACGGAGGTCGTCCTTTGCTAATTACGTTCACTTTTAATTTACTTTTAATTGTTATTATCTGTTTTACTTTTAAATGTATAATTTTGATTCTAAATTTATTATTTAAAAGAGTATAAAGGTATATGGCAAAATGACTACATCAGAGAAGTTCGTATCAGGGAGGCGTCATACGCAATAACTTTGTAAACACTCCGACCATGTTGGTATTGATAAATGCTTCATATACTACTCGTATTTACTAGGACCGGGACGCCGCGAGCGAACTTTATTTGATTTGTAATAAAAACTTTATCGCCTGAGCCTTCGTTTAAAATAATAAAAGAATTAAATTTTAAAAACAGAAGATCCTTGATAACCAAACAGAATTCATAAAAGATATATTGTAATTGTTTTTCTATATAAATTAAGAAGTATGTTTGTGTGCTGAATAAAGATGTTTTCTTAGTTTGTTGATGTATATCATTACATAGTATAAAACAAAGTCGCTCACCTCTGTCTGTCCCTATGTATGCTTAGATCTTTAAAATTACGCAACGAATTTGAATCATTTTTTTCAAAAGATACAATGATTTTAGAGGAAGGTTTTTGTATATAAGCCATGGACAATATAGTAAAGAAATACTGATAATTTTAGAAGTTTCTAATGTAATTTAAATCCACAACAGCGCGACTTTCAAGACATTTCATACCTCGCACAATCACTCTGTGGAACCATTTTTCGCTTCAATTTTTCTGAACCGATACGATTTGGGAACATTTAAGAAAAGAGCGTACTCCTTCCTTAAAGGCCAGCAATGTACCTGCAAGCCCCCCGGTGTTGCCGATGTCCATTGGCGGTGGTGATCATCTTCCATCAGGTGAGCCTGCTGCTCGTTTGCCCCCCCTATAACATTAAAAAATGTGATGTCGTAAACAAATTCTGTAGTATATTTAGTATCAGTATTGCACTCGTGCGAACCTCATCATACATATCTTTTGTGTACATACTTATTCCATACGTACGTAGCTGTATGGAGAGCTAGTTTTAATTACTAACATCGCGATAGCTATGTGCCCGGGTGATGCAAAAATTACAGGGAATATCGTGTTGTGACGTTTTTAAATAACTTGTAGGACTCCAGTGACAGTTAGCGACGTTTGAATGCTTTTATTAACTTGTTTTTTGTCGCAAGAGAACAAGAGATGATTATAATTGGAATCAGGACATTTTATTTAAAAATATGTATGACATTATCGCAAAGATGTCATCGTCATGAAAATATATGGAAATGATTTTTTGTGATATGACATAATATAATAAATAAATATGAGACATCACATACATTACTCTGATCCCAATGTAAGTAGCTAAAGCACTTGTGTTTTGGAAAATCAGAAGTAACGAAGGTACCACAAACACCCAGACCCAAGACAACATAGAAAACTAATGGTAATCTACATCAACTCGGCCGCGAATAATACTCGGGACCTCGGAGTGGCGTACCCATGAAAACTGGTGTACATACCACTCGACCATGGAGGCCGTCAATATATGATGTGGTTGTCAGCTAAACTGCTAATTAAGTGTGAAGTTGCTCTAAATATGACTGAATTGACCCTATTGTACTTTTTTCTATTTAATGTTTAACATAAGTCTAACTTTCTAAGTGGTTTCGGTGTGTTGAAAAAAGAAGTTGAATATTATTTCTGAAGAACTAAAACTTCTCATGTGCGTACATACGTAAACGCAACTGTATTTATTCGGAAGGCAAATGAGTAAATGGGTCATACAATAGGAACAACAGCTCGTAAAAAAACACAATTAAGTATATTAAATGTATTTCGTTTATAAATAAAAGCTTGTTATATTATTTGTTTCGTTTATTTAAATATCGTGTTATAAATCGAAAACTATTGTAAAAAATATGTTTCCAATTACGAAAATATAAATAACAATTTTTATTTACACTTAACGCTTGAATCAATGTGTTACTTATTTCGCTAAGGATTCATACCGTTTGACAAATGAGTAGAGTGATGTCGGTATAATAATAATATAATTTGGGGTCGGCTAAATCTAGTCTTCAACTCCAAAAAGACATAAGTAGGCGCGATTAACGCTTAAAATTGCTATTTTGCTTCTCTGCAATTCGAAAACATTCCCATTTCTGCTGCTGTCGGAATACACAGCTGGTATCGGAATATTTGGCGTTGAAGTTTCGAACATCATTCAGTTCGGTTTCAAAGTAAAGTCAATTTGCCATCAAAAAGTTTGGCTAAGCAAAACAAGACGGTTCTTCACGTCAGCCCATTGCCCAAAACTAGAGAAGGTACAAATTTGGCGTCAAATGGAGTACCGCTTTCATTTATTCCATTTATTTGTATTCAAAGCTGAACTCGAATTATCAACGATAAAGCTTCCAATTGCTTGATCTTTTGGCTTTGTGTAGAGATGTTGAGGCACTCTGCATCTTCTAACGAATTTTTCAGAGGGAATTGTCAAGGATTTTTTTGGATCCTGACTGTTGATAACTATTTTGGACATCGCATAAAAATTAGGAGTTAATCTGTACCGCGTATAAAATTTCACCATCATTTTAAAGGCATTTTCTACCTGGCACAGAAATTCTAGTTTTCGGCGGTGGTTTTTTCGAACCCACATGACTTGGAAACCTAGAAGAAAAGCTTTTTCCTAAATATAATTTTTAATAAACCCAAAATATCATTTTTCTCAATTTTTGTCTGTCTCTCTGTTCTGGATGATCTCTGGAATGGCATGGACAATTTTGACGAGAATTTCAACTTTCACTGGCAGATAGTTGATATAATAAGGAGTAACTTAGGCTACAAGAAAAACTATTTTATTTAATTAAAACGCAAAGGAAGTGGCGGACACAGCTAGTCCCAACATAAATTCTGTTATCTAAAACAATTTTACGCCAGACATACTTTAATAATACATAACAGATAGCTTTAATTAAGTTGCTTATTACGATTTCAATAAATTTCCAATAGTTGATAATGGAACAAAGCAGCTGCAAGGGGTGTGAACTAGGACACAACTGATAGAACCGTCAACAATAGGTCACGATTCTAAGCTTCTAGTGCTTCTTGAATTTAATATATATAGAAGCTATATACTTCTATATAATTTTAACGCTTAATTAACAGTTAGAAAGGCAAGTCGAATCTGAATAAATATAAATCATATGCATTTGTTATTATTTTTTTTTTGATTTCAAATGATTTGGATAAAAATAAATCATGTGTCGCCATTATATGTCGCGTAAGGATTTGCTTGAATCGAATGAACGAATATCTATCTATGTATCTATCTTTGCTTAAAATACTCGTCATGTATGATCGTAGGCATTATTTTATCCAATTCGTTATTTAAGTAACAATTCAATTATTAACATACGAAGGAACGAAAGATCCGAGTTGGCCCAGTTACGCTTGCATATTAACCGATGATTGTCGGTACAAGTCCAGAAAAGTATAACTTAATTTTCAAGTGTTAAATTTGTGTTTATACTTCATCTCAAGTGATGATGATTGAATATTGAGATGAAACGCGAGGAAACGTGCATGTGTCTAATTTCAATGTAATTTTGCCAGATGCGTATCCACTAACCCGCATTGAGCAGCGTGGTGAAATATGCTTCGAACCTTCTCCTAACAGGGAGAGGTGGCCTTAGCCCAGGTGTGGTAATTTTACAGGTTGTTAATGTTACATTTTTTTTTCGAAACCATTAGCGTAACTTAAGGTCTGTACTTATAACATTTTTATATTGTAAATGCTGTTTAGTAAATAATATTAATCAAACAATTATTTTTATAGTGGTGGACTGACAAATGAATTACCTGGTAGTAAGTGATCACCGACAGCCATAAACATTGGCACTGTAAGATATCCATTCCTTATATCGCCATTTCGCCACTAATTTTGGAAACTAAGATGTTATTTTGTGCCTGTATTGGATTGATTCGCTTACCCTTCTAACCGGAACACAACAATGTACTACTCTTTAGTAGAATAATATATGAGCTAATTATATACACCTACCTAACGGATTTACCATTTACCATCAAGTAAAATACTGTACCTCATTTCAAATATCAATTTATACAAGTTACTTGAGATATATGTTTTTCTAAACATCCTGTAAACGAAGATTATAAGTTAATATTGATACTTATGATAGTTATGCATTGAAATAATTATTTATTTAAACATCAGAATGGTGCAGCGACCATCGCAACTGCGTCAAAGGTCGTGGTTTAATGAATATTTGTAAATAGCTATTTATAGACCTAATTATTACAACGCCAAATCTATGCCGACTCGATTTAATTTACAGTCAGTAATATCATTATTTAGATATAAACAAACTGAACACGTTTGTTTATATCTAAATAATGAAGAACGTGTTCAAACCCAGGCAAGCACCATTTAATTTTCATGTGCTTAATATGTGTCTATAATTAATCTCGAGATCAGCGGTGAAAGGAAACGGTGAGTCTGTACCACCCAGTCTTGCTGACACAAAGCCCCATACCTGTACCAATTAGATGTTTGAAAAAAGCCCAGACCAACAATTGATATCATTTTTTTACAGACATATATTTCAACGCACTGTTAGGAACATTTTACGCCTGGATTAATTTATTGCATTAAAAGTGAAAACTATAAAAAAATCTAGATTAGAGATCGAACGTGAATTTTTGTCACTATATTGCCTATTAAATTCATAATCGCTGAAATAAATATCTATACGATAATTCTAACCAGACGGAGACATTGGAATTATTGATAGTTTATTTAAGACGAATATTGGATACACTTTCAATGAAAAACTTAACAAATTTTCAAGGTCATATTCGAGGGTCGCAATAAAACCTTTTAAAAATATAAATCAAAATAAACTTTACTCAAGTAGGCTTTTACAAGCACTTTTGAATCGTCATTTTACAATTAGTGAACCAGCAAGAAACTCAGTAGTTACTCTTTTTCAACATTTAAAAAATACAAAGTCATGTTAGTTAATACAATTATTTAAAATAATATATCTTGCTTGGAAGTCAACAGGTATTAACTCCACGTTTTATTATCATCTATAAAATCATGTATCGAATGATATGTATGATCGGTCATTTTTATCACAAGCAACACGCGAAATTTTATTATGTACGTTATTTCATTTTCGTTTCATGTTTCATTTCGAATTCATGGTTTCCTTCACTAAATATTTCCGATAAATGTGCCCGATGTCGATCGCACACTAAACTGTCAACGTTTATAAATAATAAAATTACTTCACCCTCCACACGTGTAGTTTCGTCAAAGTGTTTCAACATGCTAACACAGTTTTGATAATTTTCTCAATCGCGTCCATGTTATGTGTTGACAGCGATGGGCTTAGATTTTTTTTAAGGTCTTCATAATGTGTAATTTGTGTCCTGTTATAACGGGATAAAAAGTCCAATCCTATCCTATGTTCGTCTCCTGGTTCTAAGTTACCTCTCCACCAATTTTCAGCCAAATTTGTTCAATCATCCTTGAGTTATAAGTAACTAACACCACTATATATATATATATATATATATATATATATATATATATATATATATATATATAGATTATTTGCTTTTGATATTTAGTTCAATAAAAAAATAAGTAAATTTTATACGCTATTACAAACACACTTTTTAACCAATAAGTTTAATATGTATAGGATTATAATATACAGATAGTTTGCAATGCAGAATCGGAAATAAACTAAGTAGTCATCCTTTTTTTAAATTTATGAGTTCAATTACAAATATATTTTCGTTGAATTATGCTCTTCTTGGTTATATTCTATAATTAATTAATTTTAGAATAGGTAGATGTGCTTCCCCATGAATAATGACACTCCTAGAAGTAACACTCCATTTTAAACAGCATAAGTATAGGATAACCTGCATACTTCTTAAGAGGGATGGAGGTTTTTACCAAGTATTTACCTCTTAGTATAAAAGTAACAGTCTGTATTCTATTGTCCATGTTTTCTTAGGTCGTCTTCTTCCCCTCTCACCCTCTACACTCATGTCCAACTTTTCATCATCTTTTATTAAACGTTCCGCTTATATCATACAAAGATACACCCAGGATTGTCTCTACGAGAACGAAATTTTGTACATAAAATTTTGTTTTTTAAACGGTTTCTGACTATTTAAATAAAACTAATTATAACGGATGAATATATTAATTATTTTTAAACTTAAGGTTTCTGACTATTCATTTACTAATTAATATATTTAGACCGTAACAAAAGAATGCCTTTAATTTCTGTTCCAATTTAAAGTTTGTTTGAACATTATCATCTCGTGTTCCTTGAAGTTCGCTTTGTCGACTTCTTTGGTGAATTTAATTTGTCGCGAAGACGATGTTGTTTTTACAAGTTTGTTCTATTGGACTAGCTTATAGCGGATTGCTTTTACAAAATGGTTTATAACCCTGTCACTTCCCTAGCTTAAAGACTTACGTACGTCAAATGAAATTAAATCAAATCAAATTTCTTTATTTCATATAGAATTATAACATTTATAATTTATTGTCAAATGAAACACTTCCCGGTTCGGAAAAGATACGGATATATGAATAATATTTCTTCTGTTTCAGATACGTTTACGGATACTAAATTATTTCGGATTATCGGATTTTCGGATCGTTATTGAAAATCAGAAGCAACGACGTTACCACAGACACCCACACCCAAGACGACATAGAAAACTAATGATAATTTACATTCACTCGGCCGGGAATCGAACCAGAGACCTCGGAGTGGCGTGCCCATGAAAAATGGTGCACACACCACTCGACCACGGAGGTCGTCACATGCATACATGCATTTATTTTAATTCGATAGGTATAGTGAAGTGCTGATTGAATTGAAGCCCTTGATTAAAAGTTAATGTCCATAAAATCGGCCTCGCTTAAAACTTTGATCTGATTGATCTATTTTATCAAATCAATATCAAATATACTTCACAATGAAGCGTTCTTGAATCGTCGATAATTAAATACTACCAGCGTATCCGAAAGCAGCGAGAAGAAACGGCAAGAAACTCGCAAAGTTGCCCTTTTCAAATAAACAGTTTTACAATGCCGTTCTTTACAATAATTAGTTTCTGTGATGGAACCCGAGCCTAATTCCAGGCGTTTTTTTTTAAAAAGTTTTATAAGACTGATCATATATTTTTTGTGAGCTGAGATGGCCCAGTGGTTAGAACGCATGCATGCAAAGTGGTGTTAGTTACTTAATCGATGATTTCGGGTTAAAACCCAGGAAAGCACCACCGTACATATGTGCTTAATTTATGTTTATAATTCATCTCGTGCTCGATGGTGAAGAAAAACTGCATGTGTCTAATTTCATCAAAATTCCGCCACATGTGCATTCCACCAACCCCTATTGAAACAGCGTGGAATATGTTCCAAACTCTCTCCTAAATGGAGGAGGGGGCCGTAGCCCAGCAGTAGGTAATTTACAGGCTGTTATTTTTTTTTCTTTACTTTATATATTTTTTCCATCGTTAATTTAATATTAAAGAGAAGAATTCAGTATTCTTGACTAGTCACCTATAAAGAAACATAAAAGTATTAAATATAATACAACGATGTAACCTTTGACCCTTCAGTTGCTGAAATTCAGTTGTTTTTCGGTTCATTGACCCGTAATAATGCGAGTTTGAAAATGGAAGTTGTAATAATAGTTCTGTCACTCAAAATCTCGATATTTCGAGGTCGGTATACTAAGTTATGATTAAGTATGAGTTTTAATAAATAATGGAATTATTTTATTTATTTTTTTAATTATAAAGTATTATTTATACGTGAGGATGATTTTCCGACAATTCGTTATAAAAAAAATATTAAGAGTCCTTGTCATTTGTCGTCTTATCAAAAAACTATCTCTGAAACTGCAGATACGATTGATTTGAAATTAAGCATAGTTACTTCTATCACAAGGTTCACGGAAAAATATTTTTGGAACAACTTTAAGTATAGACACTAACAACTTTAAATATATTTTTTTTTGTGATTTGACTTATTTGATCATCAATAAAATGGCAACGTACCTGCAATCCCGGTGTTACACATTTCCATGGGTGGTAGTGGTCAGATGAGCCACCTGTTTGTCACGTTTAGAACAAAAAAATTATAAAAAAGTTAAACCGATTTCAAATTTAGAAACCGTTAGTAAACTAGAAAAAAATAATTGTATGAAACAACTGAGTTAAAGTGTATTTAACTTGAATAAAAAATGATCATCTCAATACTACTATTTTTCGAGAAATTCGTGAATAAACAAGCAAACATACGCTTACGACATGCATACATACTTGGAAACCTAAATGGATTATCATACTCAAATATAAATCAATTCTAACAATGTTATATACATAAACTAATAACCTTGTTTTTTTAAGAAGTCTGTTGCAAAACTCTATTTGGTATGAACCCAGTACCTTGAAATCTGCAGCCATTACTCTCCAAGGTAGTCATGTAATAAGGGCCAGTAGATCACGGAGGCAGTCATGTAATAAGAGCATGCAATGTGCCAGTAAATGACTATTGGACATCGTAAACGTTTGCGGTTGACCGCAATGATTTATAGTTAGCGACTGTGAGTGATATGGATAATGAATGAGAGCTATGCAACATTCTCGTTAGAGATCACGTGACGTCGTGTAGAGGTCACTGACCTTAGATCTGTTGGTTTAGGACGTGTTTATATTTTCATGCATATGTATTATTATTATTTAATGAGCTGATATAACCCAACAAGAACACGTGACTTTACTTATGCTAAATTTGAGTATATAATTCATTTGTGGATGGCGTTGAACGATAACATCGTGATATATGCATGTGTTAATTGCAATGAAATTCTGACATATTTATATTCACCAATCCACATTAGAGTAACGTGGTGGAATTAGCTCTAATCCTTCTTCTCTAAGTGGAGCTCATAGTCAAGCAGTGGGACATTAACAAGCTGTTACTTTTATATGTTTTATTATACTAACTCATATGTATTTATTTACGCAATAAAACTGTGTACTTGAAATTGATTCGAAAATATTTAATTGTAAGAATACAAAATACTATTTCTAATTATACGTTTACTTCTTTGAATAGAACTTACTGTCTACAATTAAGAATACAGGAAATTGAATTTCTAAGTTTAGGAAAAAAGAAAATAAGTTAGTGAGACTAAGGAGACTGTGTCGATGTAGTTTTAGAAAGTGATTAAAGTGTTCTTAATTTATATATTGTTTTCATGAAAAAAAAAAAATAAGCGTTATATAAATAATGTTTTGTTAAATACTAAATATATTTGTCTGGTTTTTACAACAAAATTAGATGAATTTTATTCAATATATGTAGACGCATTACTTATTTATTGTAAAGTATACTAACTACTTTTCGGAAAAAAAATGGAAATAACTTTTTTGATATCCGTTGGAATGGAAGATCACATATTTTATATAGGTTATGTTTTTGAAGGTCAATGGTGTTTACACCTTAAAAGACGGGTCACTTTTAAAATTACCCACATCAGTTGTTATAATAAACTTCAACGCTGTTATTTGGTGGCTGCCTTAGATGGTACCATACGATCAAAAATGACAGCTAAAACTAAGTCGATATACACACACACCGCAGACATGAGTGCAACCGGAAAAAGTATCATAGTATCGTAAATAAACAATTTATTTAACTTAAAAAAATAAAAGAGGTTTACAAAGATATTGTAGTGTAAAATTTAACACCAGGAAATATGTTCACTGAGAAAGCCGCAATAAATAAAAGCCGGGTATAAAGTCGTGGTTACAAAATTAATTCGTAAATCAGGCACGTTTCCAGTTTAAAACATTTAGAGGTGTCATCGTCCACACTTGGTCGTTAAAACGACTTTTCATATTTAAAACATAAACAGTTTATTCCTTTCGATATATCCTTTTACAATTTTTTTCGTGAAAAGTATATTCACATTAACACTACGAGTATATCACATCTATACATAAAATAAATTTGGAGTATCTCTATGTAATATTAAAACAGTCCTTTTTTTACTCAATGCATATGTATATATACACGGTAGATATACCAAAATATCATTTTTTACAAATTTTGTCTGTCGGTCTGTTTATTCCGGCTAATATCTGAAACGGCTGGACCAATTTTGACGGAAGTTTCACGGGCCGATGTCTGATATAATACGGAGTAACTTAGGCTACAATAATATTCTTTTTTGTTTAATTCAAATGCGTCTTGTCGCGGGCATAGCTAGCTTGAAATATTATTAAAATACAGCGTGGTTAATTTATTTATTTACTTATGCTTTATTGTAACAATACTTAATGTTACATTATACCTAAAGATTAACATTTGAAGTCTCTTCCAGGCAATCTTTGGGCAGAGGACTGGTTGTATAAAAAGTTTAGGATGGCGTACAATAATATTGATAAATAAAACATGCAATTTACTTAAGTATTACAATGTTTTAGTAACCTGCAATGCCCATAACTTTATGACCTCGATCACGTCACACAAAATTTGTAACAAGGAATATCCATACGAACTATCATCCCCTATTTTACCCTCTTAAATCATAAATTACCCTGAAACAACGATATTTTACTCATAAGCAGATGCTCTAACACCAATTTCCTCATTTTTAATAGGGAAAATGATAAATTTCCATATAAACTTTCCGCCATTAAACCCATGACGAGTTGATATACATATTGTCCTTTCCTCCTGCTTAATTTCGTTATATAACAAAGCCTGTGCAATACGATAGGATTATACATGTACTTTTGAATCGCCATTTAACAACTATGTATATTAAGTGAAGCTATCACCGGTTTCGAAAGTAGATTCTATTGAAAAGAACCGGCTAGAAAGTCAGTAGTTACTCTTTTTATATTTTTTTATTTTATGTATATATATTTTGATTTATGTATTCCTAGCATGATAATAACTATATTGTAAACTACTAATAATTATTGATAAATATATCTTTATATATAATACAATACTATTCTGCATGACTAATTAAATATTTAATTTAATTACCAAAGTTCCGATGACAGCTTAGTCGTTTTTCAAAACGCCATTTTATCACAAATCCGTAATTAATATGGTATATGGATTATTCAAGATCCCCAATGTCTAATCATTCCGATGTCAAATATTATTTATTTGTTTTTGTAATTGGAACAAACTCTACATGTATACGTATTGAACTTAATCTTAACTTATCACTGATCATAATATTATCACAAGCTCATATGCATCGGATTATGTGATCGACCCATTTACATAATAATAATATTTATAAATATGTAATCTACGTTTTTGTTAATTTTTTTTAAATCTTAAATTTTCACTGTGCCTTGCAATTCTAAATTTGAATTTTACATAACTTTGTGTTAAACAAACATTATCTACATTATATGTCTTGGCAAACGTAGTGTAGGACGTTCTCAGGCACGGTGGAGTGACGATACACGCAAGGCGGCAGGCAGTAGCTGGATGCGAGTAGCCGCAGAAAGACTACAGTGGCGTGCACTTGGAGAGGCCTGTGTCCAGCAGTGGATAAAAATGGGTTGATGATGTGATGTTTTGTACATTTTGTCCTTATTATGTAATATGTACTCATCAGTTATTCTACCGCCAAATAACAGTAGTCAGTATTGTTGTGTTCCGGTTTGAAGGGTGAGTGAGCCAGTGTAACTACAGGCACAAGGGACATAACATCTTAGTTCCCAAGGTTAGTGGCGCAGTGACGATGTAAGGAATAGTTAATATTTCTCACAGCGTCATTGTCTATGGGTGATGGTGACCACTTACCATCAGGTGGCCCATATGCTCGTCCGCCAACCTATACCATAAAAAAAAAAAAAAAAAAAATGGATTTGAACCCGTAATCATCGGTTAAGATGCACGCGTTCTAACCACTGGGCCATCTCGACTCAGAGAAACTTAATAAATAAATAAATGATCGGTGCGTAGTGGAGCAGTGCAGTGAAAAAGCACTTTAACATTTATTTTCTGTAACATTGAAAAAGCAATAAGGATCTATGCCAATTCAAAGGCGGTATATTGTTATTCTGATATAAAATTATTTTGAAAATAAAGGTATATTCGACAATTTATTATCTCGTACAGTTGACAGTTCTTTGATAGTTATTTTTCGAATAACATAAACGATTATTCGATTAGAGATTACATGATTGCGGGTTCAAATCTAAGCAAGGCATCACGGATTTTTTATGTGCTAGTACCTAAAACAATTTTAGAATTGGTTCATTTATTTCTTCGATTATCCATCCATACACACAAATAAATTTTACCTGTTTTAAATATTAGTATAGATATAGTATTTTCCTGCCGTTTCTATTCGGTAAATTAAATTAAATTCGTATCTCATGGTTCTCCGTTAAATGTTTAATGTAAAGTGGCCATTCGAAGGTCTTAAGATAGCCTCGTCGTATAATGTATATTTCAATTTTATATACAACAGTAAAGAAAATGGAAAGCAATTTCCGGTTTATAATATTTATAATAACAATATAACATGGTCTGTTTTATTAATTTATATATATTTTTACTTTTATCTCAAATAAAAAGTCGGGTGCAAAAAAAACTATACGGTAACTAGAAAAATTAAGAAAATAATTTAGTACTTTTTTTTACGAGAGCGACAAAAACCAATACGTTCATTATCTTTACAGGTTTATAAACCGAAAAGAGGTTTTATATTTAAAATTGTTATAAAAAAAAACAACATAAAATTCCGTTGAAATATTTACCATCTAGCCTAACAAGTACCGCTTTGATAGTCAAACTTTGCTAAACATTGTTCTTCCTGCGCCGGCCGTTTGCTCTCGTTTCATTGTTTGTGACGCTTTGGAGCTAGATATTTATAACTTGTTTATTATTCAGAACGAAAAGATAGTCCTAACTATGTTATTTCAACAGGATGTCTTAAGCAGCGTTTAATTTATAAATTCTGATTGACTACGTTGAAAGCCAGAACTCAAAACTCTGTATTTAGTTGGATTCTTTGGACATTATGTGCTTATTTTTTTATTTTTCTTCCTGGTCCTGTAGTTTGTAGTTGTAAAAAATATTGCAACATTTTATTTCAATTAGTTAACCCGTCAATTTTCAAGAGGAGATTTTTCATACAAGGAAGGAAATTTGTAGTCAATTTTAATGTTCACCAATTTGATATCAACATAGGAATGAATCGGCAAATGAAATAGCCAGATGGTGAGTGTTTAAAAATTTAATTTAAAATGACGAAAATCTTAAAACCTAAAAATGTATATTCAGCAAAGCTTCATCATAGTCGACGAAGCCGTGCTGTTTACCATCCAGAGTGGAGAATCAACTAGATTGCAGTAAAGACATTGTGAAACATATGGTAAATAAATTTATTTTTAAATCAGTGTGTTCTACGTCATTTGAGAAGAACGAGCTCCTACCCAGCGAGGATCTGATGACAAAAATAAATAAAAACATTAAGTAAAAAAGTCACGGGCAACTTTGAACCCTTGGATGTTATAAAATAAATAAAAAAAAAAAAAAACATAAGAACGCAAACACGAATACAATTCTCATTTGTTAATTTTTATAATGATTATAAAGTTACGGTAATCACAAACATTAGGTATTTAACATGTGCGAAATAAATCCACTGCGTTACGGTATCGTATTTGCATGTTTACACCGGCTCAATCGAGTGGTGATAAATGATTGAAAACTATAGCCTATCCTATTTGTACTGTGCTCTGAACTCTCCGCACGTACTCGGTCAATCTAGTTTTAGGTAATTTATCTATCTCACGAAGCGTATGTTTTTGCGGTGATTTTTTTTTTATTCTGTTGTATCCGATATCGAATTTAAAAATATCAAATATGGAACTCGCCTTTTGATCGTTTATGATCGCTCGTTTAAAACTATGTACAAGTTTACGTAGTTTACTTTAAAGAGGAATTTTATTAAATTTACTTTTTCTTATATTTTTACTTTACTTTGTAAAAGCTGTGTGTGTATGGCTGGAATGAATGTTACTAGTGAGAAGAAGTCAGAAAGAGGAGAATGGAGAAGGAGGAGTATGAAGATACATGCCGACCATAAGTAAAATAAAATTGAGATAAGGGCAGGATGATGATGATGAGTTTCCAAAGATATTAGTAAATATTAGACAATATCACATACAGTACTCTGATCCCAATGTAAGTAGCTAAAGCACTTGTGTTATGAAAATTAGAACACATAGACCCAAGACAACGTTGAAAACCAATGAACTTTTTCTACATCGACGTCGAACTAGGCACCTCGGAGTGGCGTACCAAGAAGGTCGTCAAGATGCGACAAATCTTAAACGTTTTACTGAAACTGTTTCGAACTAAGCTCTGAATTCATATGCTAATTGGTTAGATGTCAAGGCTCCGTTGAATGGATACGAATCGTCGACAGAACTTACGACTGTCCATTTAACAAGATCCCTGGCCCTTGTAGCGTCTGTGGCTCGTAATTAACATATGCCTTCGCAGATCAAATGGAGCATGATATATATTATTTAGCGTTCCATTATATTATGACTACAGCAGTGTTTGTATATTGTTAATAATAATACACATATACAAGCATGATGTTAATGTTTAATTGCTAAGTAAGCTTAAGTCCTAACCACAGCCCATTGAAGTATTAACTCTCTTATGACGTCATTGTGATAATTCAGGATATAAAACGTTATTTCCCGTCTTGTACACTGGTTCACTCATTTTTAAAATCGGAACTCAAAAATATTAAGTATTGATGTTCCATAAATAAAAATTCTAACGAAAAACAAAACCGACATAAAACGAAACATAATTTGAAAACAAATTAATATGCACTAAAAAGCAAAAAAAATAATAATTCCATATTCAAAATATTTTTTAGAGTTCTCTTAAGTAAAATGAAATGAAAAATTATAGACTACTTAAAAGTCGATTTACGATTATATAATGTTGTTACAATTATTGTTATATTTGGTGTCGGTGTCAGGCAAGAAAACCATCCGATATATCTATAATTTTCATACCATCATCAGAACTGAACCAAATTTAAATGGGACCACATGGGAAGCACTAGCTTAGCAAGTTGAAATTGAATACTTATTAAAAATCTAAATATTATACAATTAAAATCTGTAATAGCTATTTGCATATAATATAATAGTCGATTTAATTCATCAATGTGTTCCACAGTATCTTTGTTAAATGAACATTATGAATAGCTTTTGTTCTAAGCCTCGTATATCGAGTATAACAGAACATGGAGCTATTTTTATGCTGTACAATTGTAATTTGAAGCTCTCTTGCACGTGTTCATAACTATAGCCTATGTCTGTCTGGGCTATTGATAAGTCGAATTAATTGTTTTAGCCTGATACGGGGAAAATTAACCAACAAAACTTACCTGTTTATTACATTAGTTAATTTGTCGGTTTATATCTGTAGACATTTTTAACTTTGCCGTTTCGTAAATTCATATCGTTTATAAAAAATACATTAGTAAAAAAGGCATATTATTCGATACAAGATTTTGTAGATGATAAAAAAGCATGGTGTTAATACCTATTGACTTCCAAGCAGGATATATTAATTTAAATAATTGTATTTAACTTACTTGACTTTGTATTTTTTAAATGTTGAAAAAGAGTAATTACTGAGTTTCTTATCGGTTCTTCTCGGTAGGATCTACTTTCCGAACCGGTGGTAGGTTCATTTAATTGTAAAATGACGATTCAAAAGTGTTTGTAAAAGCCTACTTGAATAAAGTTTATTTTGATTTTGTTTTTTTGATATCCTAACTAAGCTATTTTTCTAATATTATATTGCAAAAAGTATCTGTATGTTCCTTCTTCAAACTTAAATCCCAAACCAATTTAGACGAAATTTGGTATGTATACTCTATTCCAACCATAAGAACTAGCGCGCACTGGTAACTTTTGTCACGGGGACTGTTTCGTCACTCGAATACAGTTGAGTTATTAAAAAATCGTATGAATACGTAAATCTTAGGTTTGTTCATCTTAGGGATTAAGCTATCCCATCGGATTAAAAGAGACTTTCTGCAATACAGCGACGTGAAACTCGCTGATTTATATTAGACAGGGAAATCCTCTGGGCGGGGGTCGATGGGAGGCTCGTCCGGTATCGGGTGGGCTGTGGCGTTCCACAGGGGTCGATTCTCGGCCCAATTCTGTGGAACGTCGGTTTCGACTGGCTCCTGCGGGCTCCCGTCCTTCCCGGGATGGGGGTGTTGTGTTACGCTGACGACACCCTCGTCACGGCGATTGGGCGGGACTTCCAGGAGGCGGCTCGCCTCGCCGAAGTCGGAACGGCTCTCACCGTGGACCGCATGGGAATGCTGGGCTTGAGGGTCTCCATATCCAAAACGGAGGCCCTCCTCTTCCACGGTCCACGGAAAGGACCCCCACGAGGGGCGAGAATCACCGTCCAGGGGACGGCGATCAAGGTGCAGGCCCAGATGAGGTATCTGGGCCTGATTCTGGACGGACGATGGAGTTTCGGGCAGCATTTTGTCCATCTCGGCCCGAGGCTCATCAACGCCGCTGCCGCTCTCGGTCGCCTCCTTCCGAATGTGGGGGGGCCGGGATCCCTATGTCGGCGTCTATATTCCGGCGTAGTGAGGTCGATGGCGCTGTACGGTGCCCCGATCTGGATAGACGCCCTCACCGCTAAAAATCGGGCCCTACTGCGAAAGCCGCAGAGGGTCATAGCGGTGAGAGGCATCAGAGGGTACCGTACGGTTTCGTGGACTGCGGCGACACTTCTCGCGGGCGATCCGCCCTGGGAGCTCCAGGCGGAGGTGCTCGCGGAAGTGTACCGGTTCCGGGTCGAGGTGAGGGACCGCGGCGACCGTCCAGGGTCAACAGAGATCGGGCGGATCAGGACTCTAGCCCAGCAAGCCCTGATCGTCCGATGGCAGGAGGATCTGGGGTCACCCACAGCAGGCCTGGCGACAGTGGAGGCGATCCGTCCCCACTTGAGTCGCTGGGTTGAAAGGAAGCACGGCACACTGTCGTACAGAATGACGCAGGTACTTACCGGGCACGGATGCTTCGGTAAGTACCTGCACGCGATAGCGCGGCGGGAGGAAACACCCTCCTGCCACGAGTGTGGTGCGCCAGTGGACACGGCGTACCACACCCTGTACGAGTGTGCTGCGTGGGGACCCCAGAGGCACATCCTTGCGGCGACTATGGGTGGAGACCTCTCGCTACCGAGCGTTATCAACGCCATGCTCAGTAGCGAGATGTGCTGGTCAGAGATGCGCTCCTTCTGCGAAAGTGTCATGTCGCAGAAGGAAGCCGCGGAGCGGGAGCGGGAAAATAATGCCGCCGCCGACTCGCTCCGCAGAAGACGACCGGGGAGGAGGAAAAGGCGCTACGCGCACCTTCTCCCCCCGCCTCAATAGGCGCCGCAGGGACCAGGGGGGGTCCCAGTACCCCGGGAATTCCCCGTAGGAGTTGGAGGCCCGCATAGGCGGGCCGACCGTGAGGGCGTCACGGTAGCATGCGTAAGCGATCCCGTGGCGTCCGCCGAAAGACGGAGAGGGTACCGCTAGTTTTTTAGTGGGTAAACCCGGCGTACTTGGGCGCACTAGGCGTCCAGGGCTCCGGGGAGTCCCACACACCCCCCCACTTTCCATCACGTGGGGGAAGCGCGTAAAGCGTTTTTCCAGCGAGAAAAAAAAAAAAAAAAAAAAAAAAAAAAGGTTTGTTCATCTTGTTTTCTACTCCCATTGGAATTTACTAGAGATAGTTTGTATCCTCGATTAGGAAATAGGCTACTGTTTTAATTCGTACCTAGATTGAGTAAAATGGGTCGGTTTGTGTCGAGACTGAGCCGGCTCAGTTAGTATATACTAATATTATAAATGCACAAGTATCTATGTCGTTTACTATCTGACGCGGAAACCACTAACCCGGTTAAGTCCTGGTTAAGTGAAATCAAATGAAATCAAAATGTACTTTATTCAAGTAGCTTTAACAAGCTTTTACAGGGAGTAGAAGTCGTGGGCGGTTATTAGTATATTTTGTTATGGTATTATGTTTTAATAATATATTATAATTTTAAACATAACCATGTATTTCTTTATTTTTTAAGTTAAGTTTCCACTCCCATATGTTGAAAGAGCGATCTGTATGGACAAGGTCTTTTCACGCTTTTAAACGTGTTATATAAAAAAAAATCGAATCGATATCGCTTTGAAGTAATTTACTACGGATTCATAACGTAGAATGTGTAATAATAACATACAAAAGAATTGTCAAATTAATTTTTTGTTCCATTTGCTGTTGAAACACTTGTCCCTTGAAGTAGCAGTGCAAAAAGCTTCATTAATAGTATAACATTACGCCTTATTGCTTCCACTGGTGACAGGAGGGCTGGTCCATTTTTTGCCCAGAAGATCGGAATTGCGTTCAACGGGGAAATGTTTCTAGCATTCTTGCTAACATTCCTTGTTCAAGATTTATACAGTAACTGTTTTTAATTAATATTTGTATATATTGAAGCACTTAATGTCAATAATTATTATTTGACGACCTCCGGGGTCGAGTGGCGTGTACACCGGTTTTCATGGGTACGCTACTCCGAGGTCCTGGGTTCGATTCCCGGCTGAGTCGATGTAGATTATCATTAGTTTTCTATGTTGTCTTGGGTCTGGGTGTTTGTGGTACCGTCGTTACTTCTGATTTTCCATACACAAGTGCTTTAGCTACTTTCATTGGGATCAGAGTAATGTATGTGATGTTGTCTAATATTTATTTATTATGTAAACAAAAAATGAATATGAAATGATGAATATTCGAAAAGAGAACGATTTGGATAATTTAATATTTATAACAGTTAAAGTTCGATCAGAAAGCACTTAAGCCGAAACTTACATGGTGGGTAAGTGGACATGATAAGCTGTCTTAGAAAAAAACAAAGTGTATTCGAATAAAATCGATTATTATTAAATGCTCTTGTTTGAAATAAAAAATAAACAGCTGAATGGTATCATAAATAGACCCACGGCTTTATTTCATCGATTATTCTCTGATATTCCAAATATGGCTGAATTGGATTATAACAGTACAAATTCACGTACTGATTATCGAAGTCAATATTCTGTTTCAATTATTAAGCACAATTTACAATTGATTATATCATTAACGGCGGTTGATTACCGTTGATAGGAATTGCAATAACCCGTAACACTAAACCAACACGAATAGCAGGGCTTGCATAACATTATAGCAATTAGTATTTAGATCCAAAACCTATGATGATAGTACCTAGTTTATTGAAACGCAAAAATCGAATCAGTACTATTCATTTCAATTATGGTAGGTGCACATGACACAGACTTAACGCAGTCTTCTATTGAGTGTACTGTGCAATTTAGCAGCGCAGATAAAAGTCGGTGTATTGGAAAAGTCGGAGCTATTCATGAAAGTTGGAAGTCTGTATGTCTGTATATTTTTTGGAAAAAATAATTTAAAATAATCGAATTCATCTCGGTGATAATCTGGATTTCTTAACTATTTTGAATGGTATTATTATTATAACATATCATAGGTTGTCTGAATACCATCCTTACTTTATTTATTACACCACACAGAAAAATAATTAAATACAACATAGATTTAGCCCTTATAAAAGAGGCGAGTTCTTATTTTTTTATGCTATAGGTTGGCGTAGGAACATTTGGCCCACTTCATAGTAAGTGGTCACCACAGCCTATAGACATTGGTAAGAAATATTAACTTACATTACCAATACGCCACCAAACTTAGGAACTAAGATGTTATGTCCCTTGTGCCTGTAGTTACACTGGCTCACTCACCCTTCAAACCGGAACACAACAATACTGGATATTGTTGTTTGGCGGTAGAATAACTGATGAGTGGGAGAGGTGCCTACCCAGACCAGATTTTTTGATATTTTTTATAGTCAACATTCCTTAATAAAAGATAAGGAAGGAAGAGCCCGAGAGAGTGATTTCATAAAGTAAGTTTACGAGCGTTTGATTAGACACAGTTTAATGTGGTCCATAAAACTTTACTGCGAACTTGTAAACACTTCACCCAGGTTACCTAGTTTACTTAACAATATAATGCTTGAGATTACGGTGGCGCTGGAATTAAAATACATTTAATTACTTTGAATACCGCTTTTATAGCGATAGCAGACTACAGAACAAGGATCTGAATAAATAACCGACACGCCCGAAAGGCGACTTCAAATTTTAGTTTCACCAATTTTGTGGACAGATTTTTCAATAATTCTGTCGCTAAAAACCTAATTGGGAAACATATATAAACCGGCTTAGTCATTCTCAAGTGAAGTGCTTATCTAGGAGAATCATTTATTTTTTTTATTTATATACATTTTTAAAAAGGAATATTTAAGTTTCCCTTCAAGATAAAGGCGCCGTATTGACGTCACATTCGTACTCGTAAGCGTAAGCGATTCCGTGACGTCACACACTTCCCCTTAAAGGGGAAGGGGTGCTCGAATAAATATAAGTATAAATGTATTTGTAAAAATCACAGTCGGTCTTCTGATTCAGTTTATTCTGTTTACTAACACGTGCAGATTTTTCCACTATGTTTCATATTAGTGATGGTGTATTAGCCTAACCTCGGTTTCAATCCAAAAATCAGCTTAGAAGATGCATGTGTCCTAATTGCTGATCAATTTCGGCTTCATTTATAAACTTAAACTGTATGTACACATGTATCTGAAATTATATTAAAAACAAATCTTTTTATAAAACAAATATCGAAGCACTTTTAGAAGAGATTTTCTTCATATTTTCCCGTTCCACAACCTCATCGAATATTGTCGAAAAGTTTAGTCCAAAAGATAATTTGTCACGCGATGATGGATAATTATTAAAGTTACTTTTAATTCAATCCCATTTCTATATTTATAACCTTTGCATAACTTATCTTTTGTAATATTAACAACACCTATGGTATAAAAAAGTCTAGCTAGAGCCAATTCGAACCCATATTCTTATAATAGAAGATCTTTTCCCGTGATAGGCTTTTAAGCTATTGTAAAAGAAAAGAAAACAAAAAATGCGTACAATGTCACAGACTCGTCAAAATAAAACGTTCCAGAATCTTCGAGATCTTCTGATGAAAAAATCTTGATAGATTGACAACGTACACTCGTATATAAAAAGAATATTCATGGACTCATCGACTTTGTCGTAAATGACGTTGATATGAAAATGTTCTCTTTGGATGAAACTAAAAAAAAACAGCCTCGACCTCCGTCATGGAGGAATGGGCATACGTTTCATCCATTTTTCCTTATACTCTGACAGCCCTGTGAAATGATTAGAATGGATACGTTGTATAAGCGAGCGGTATAAGCACTAACGTTTAGCGTTTTAGCTAAACAACGAGTTTGACAAATTTGTGACATTTGGTCATATATATACAAAAGCAAAAGTTATTACCAATTTAAGAGTACAAGTATTGTTATTGTTATGTATTGTAAAAGTTGGAAGGGCTTTTAATTAAGAGGTCTTTATGAAACTCACATTTTAAATTGGATCTTAATTTACGTAAATCATTCTTTAATTATTATTAATTAATATTTATTCTTAAATTATAAACGAGAAGAGCAAGCAACATTCTTTTGTTTTTGTTATCTCCAATTTCCAAATAAACAATTCCTGATCAAAAGTTTTGCAGATATTATAATTTATAGTCTGTATTTTAGAATAGTGACTAAATAAGATCTATACCATACATAATATTGATAACTTTAAAAATAACTACTACTTTTTAAAGGTTCTTTTCGGTAGAATCTACATTTCAGAACGGTATTATAATGACTAAAAAGTTCTTGTAAGAACCAATTTGTATAGTGGGTATATTTTGATTTGCTTTGCTTACTATGTTACATATTACATATAACGCCAATTCTTTACAAATGTGATCTGGCCCAAAGTACCCCATCTGTCGAGACAGACGGCGAAAATAAATTGTGGTTCAGCATTCCGACCTTTCGTAATAACGGTGACAACTGATTTTGCTATAGTATTCTGTAGTCAGCCGATTATATTATTTATAGACTTTCCTCTAGTAACACAACAGATGTCATTTTCATAATATATGCCAGGATGATGAAACCATGACGGTTTTATGCGTGTACTTTTTCAATGACCGAATTTATTTTCGTATTTTTCCCAGTTGGTTAATTGTTAATGAAATGTTTATGCTTTCGATTCATGGATATAGCAACACTATATCTATCTATTAATAGTTAATTTTTTTTTACTCTAGTAATACAATTTATTCTATTTTACAATCTGAAGGAAACTGATTTACGACACATGGTTTATAACACTAGTTCAGAAGTCAGGAATGTATTATTGAGGTTAACTATAAATGTACTAGTATACAATTTGCGTACAGATATGCGTATAGTACGACACAACATAGACGAGCATCGGCTAAATTCGTAAAACCGATCAAATCCGAACTAAGTACGCTATCTCAAATTATCAGTATTTATTTCTTACGTAGATATGATCTTTACACAAATGTAATAACTTGTAATATCATATGATCTAATGTATTCGTCAATTTGACACGCCGACATAGTTGAACTGACGCGGGAATCTATAGCGACAGTTTCATTGCTTTTTCCGATGCTACATCTAAGCTGTGTCGTACTATATATACGTACATGTCCAAGTTATAGTTCTTATTATGTTTGAAGTAAAAATAAAAAACTAAAATTATGTAAAATAACTAAAACTTGAAATAATATTTCTTGGGTAAACCTAATAGAAATCAAAATATTCGTTGTTCACCTAAGGTCATGTGTACTTTAAATTGTTAAACAATGGTATTGAATTGAATTCAAAGCTTGCATCGATTTGGAAAGAAGAGTACCGAGAGGTACTGGAAAAATCTCATTATACATAATCTTTTCCATCAATTTAATTAGAATTTATTTCAATGAAATATAATTCAATATATTTGTTCTGTCTGGTAATAAAACTAATTGTAAGCCCACATTATTTAACATTAATATAAGATTGCATCTATAATATGGCTTAAAGTGCAGTAGTTAATTTAGATTTGGCCATTGTTCGGCTAGACTTTTGGTATAACAACACGAACTGAAATTGAACTAGACTGGCATGATTGTGGGTAGGTTAATATAGAACTGATTGCTAAAATCACACATACTTATTTTATTAAAGTTATACCATTAGTACAGTGTTATTTTAATAGAAATTTTAATTAAAATTTATTTACTATTATAATAAAATGTCAATATCGCGCCAGCTTTTAGTCGCTTATTGATAAATTGTTTAGTGACAACGTTTGGAAAGTAGTGAGGTATTTGGTTATATTAGGATTTTATTGAAATACTAGTAGTCGCTCGCGGGTTTGCTCGCGTTTTATGGGGTTTGTTGTCACGTGTTAGGCGAAAAAGTAACATATACAACAGGACATAGTCCTTTCTTGGACTTCATGTTTGCCTCACACCAAATTTCATGAAATTCGATTCAGCAGTTTGGTCGTGAGCGACACTCAGACAGAGTTACGTTCACATTTATAATTTTTATATAGTTTACCGAAGATGAATCATTAACGTATCACGATTTTTGATTTCATGTGATCAGTTTTGTTAAACGTTAAATAAATTTATTATATTGTTGATTTAATATACTAATAATTTGTATTGTTGTGTTCTAGGTGGGATGGTGAGCGCTTCTAACGCCAAGTTTCCGACTTCGGAAAGTAAAATTCCACAGACTTTTTTAACTTTGCCTTCTCATAAATTCAAATAATAAAAAAAAAATGCTCATGTAAAGCAGGAATATTTATTCAATAAAATATTATACAGACTATAAAAAAGCGTGGAATTCATATTTGTTGGCTACCAGGCAGGACATATTACATACATATATAATTGTATTTAACTAACTTGACTGTATTATTAAATATTCAAAAACAGCTACTAATGAGTTTCTTCCTGGTTCTTTTCGGTAGAATCTAGTTTCCAAATCGGTGGTAGCTGTAATTAATACCTATAGTTGTTAAATGACGATTCAAAAGAGCTTGTATAATGCTACTTGAATAAAGTATATTCTGATTAGAATTTTTGATTTTGAGTTAGCCAGTGTAACTACAGCTGTATAGTTGTCCAGTGTTATTATTCCAGCGATCGTTCGTGTATTATTCTGTTTACGCTCTCAAAATTCCTGAATAAAAAAAGTAATTCTTCCTTTAATACAAACTTTTTATGTAGACCGTACCGTCTGATGTATACCTCTGTGAACTTCGTAGTTTCTTGTTTATTATATAAATCTAAATGACAAAATAACATGAACGAATTAAACATTTCAGGACCCATTTCTCAGTGTCGTTTACACAACACTTGGACCTTGGAATTTAAATTAAAAAAAAAAGCTCACTGCATCTACAGACCGACTAATTCCCCTCGGAGGCAGAATTAGAATTGAGATTCAAGTGATTGCTGGCGTTCTTAATAATACTTTTATTTTTAAATTCGTACTATAATTTATTTTCTATAATGTACTGCTTTTGTATAACGTATATTTTTATTCTGTGACATTTGAATTTATTTCTATAAACCTACTATGCATCGTGAGCCGAACCCAGTGGTTAGAACGCGTGCATATTAACCGATGATCGTGGGTTCAAATCCAGGCAAGCACCATTGAGTATTCATGTGCTTAATTTGTGTTTATAATTCATCTCGTGCTCGGCGGTGAAGGCAAATCGTGAGGAAACCTGCATGTGCCTCAAAGTGAGAGGAGGCCTTATCCCAGCAGTGGAAACTAGATAGGCTGTTGTTAAATGCCATACTGCCTTCACTCGTTGTTGCTCTTCTTTGAGGTTCAAACTTGCCAGATACCAAATTTCATCAAATTCGGCTAAGTGTTTTGGGAGTAAAAGAGCAGTAAACAGCCGGACATAATTACTTTCCTTATCATTTATAATATTAATTACATTATATTTAATAGATTCCATATTATTAAGTCTAAAGTTGTTTAAATTTAATAACAAGATCCCGTTAAAATGTTTTAGAATAATAGGCTTATTTTACATTTAACTTTGCCGGCGACAATATTATACTAAACTATATTTACTTTTATTTTAAACCGACTTCTAAAAAAGGAGGTTATCTAATCGACGTTTATGTATGTAAAATTGTAAGAAATTAATTACGTATGAGTATGAGGATCCATATAGGCTTTGTAAGTGTGTGTTTCTGTGTTTATCCACGAATTTCTCGAAAATTAATTATTTTTTTACCCAGTAAACCACTTCGGATCTAAATCAATTGATTGCAATTGCTTTTATTATTTAAAGATAAGACTGTCACAACTGAGAACGCGTAGAAAATATTAGAGACCAATTGTTGGTAACTAAGCACGCGTACATATCAAGTAGTATGAAGTTTTGCGAGTTTCAAGTGTATTTGTGTGTGTGAACGCACGAATATAAAAAACTTGGCTCGTTTATGGCTGTATAGATATATAACTAATTTATATTAATATGATAAACGTGAGAGCTGAGATGGCCCAGTGGTTAGGACGCGTGCGTCTTAACCGATGATTACGGGTTCAAACCCAGGCAAGCACCACTATATATATGTGCTTAATTTGTGTTTATAATTCATCTCGTGCTCGACGGTGAAGAAAACCTGCATGTGTCTAATTTCATCGAAACTCTGCCACATGTGCATTCCACCAACCCGCATTGGAACAGCGTGGTAGAATAAGTTCCAAACCCCCTCCTTAATGGAAGAGGAGGCCTTATCCCAGCAGTGGGAAATGTACAGGCTGTTACTTTTAAACGTGAAAGTAACTCTGTCTGTCCGTCTGTCTGTCTATCGCTCTTTTACGACTAAACCTCTGAAGCGAATTTGATGAAATTTGGTATGAAACCAACTTGAAGTCAATGAAAGGACATAGGCTCTTTGCCTAAAATGCGAGAGATGCCGCGGGCGTCTACTAGTCTAGATATATAATTAATTTAAGATGAAAAATATATAATAGAAATCTTCCATCGCTTTTACCAAATAATGTGTGAACTACGTCCACGCGATACTGATATCAATAAAAATGCAACATAAAAATTGTATTGAAGTTTTCAATAAGCCTTATCGTTTAGTTTGCAAGCGCCTCTTAAGCTCTTCAAGCTATTTTTGCTCGGCGTATTCCCCTCTTAAGCTCGCATCTGTTATTTTGAAGCATACATTTTTCACGGTATCTGTTTCGAAACTAGTTTTCCACTTAAAATTTTATATTGAACGTGAAATTTTTGACTTTCGTGATATGCAGACGTTTTAATGGGATTTTTATTTCGTTTTTTTGCAAATTTTCGACGTGAACTGATTTCGAGCAGTTAGAAAATGTTAATATTGATTGAATATTGTGGATTCAAACTCAAGAAGTAAGAACACCATTGACGTTTCTTTTGACATATCTCGAGTGAGAACACTAAAATAGTCGAGATTATCGTGAGGAAACCTGCATGTGTTCGACGAAAATCTACCACATGAATATCAACCAGCCAGCATTTGAGGAGCGTGCTAGAATAAGCTCTAAATCATCATTCATTAAATCATCATCATTAAAAAGACTAGTTAAGTTGAAGCTCAGCTGAAAATACAAACTTCTTACCCACGTTTTACCCCCCAAAGGGTAAAATCCGTTCTTAGTGGATATCTGTGTACATTTATATTTCTATAAGGTTCTTACTTTTACCTGTCAAATTTAAAGTTCATAATTAGTCAGCTGTATTTCACTTTTATATAATTATGTATATAGTTCAGTCCTTAGCCCAGCAGGGTAATATTTATGTCGGCTGATAGATGTATGTAGAAAAAGCAAACAAATGTAACGATGGAAGGATTCTATTATCGTACTAACTTTTTCAAGAATACAAGTAAACTCGTTTGACACTCAAATGAAAACAGAACAAAAATCTATATAGCCACTAAACATTATTAAAGACCTATTTATTGATTAGTCATTTTGTAAAACCCAATGCCTTATGACATGGTTTATATTACACAGCTCTAATATCAGCGAGTCCAAGACCGAGAATATACCAATAAAAGTGTGGAAAACACAAAAATCAAAAAAATATATTTGTGGATTATTACTTTACTTCTCAAAATTCAAAGTATGAGCCGAACAATCTAATTATTTATTCACAATATAATTTAAAAACTCTTGTATATAGTTTTAATGTTTACTTTCGAAAATAAAGTTAATTCAAAAAAAGGCAGTACGCATTCAACAAAAAGTTTGAAAAAAAAAAAACGTCGAACATTAATTCTTTATTCGTGCATTAATTCGCGTCAGTTTGGTAAAGCGTATGTTTTAAATTATATTTTTTATTTATTATAGTACTTTCGAAATTATATTTTTCAATATTTTATTCGTTAATATAAAATACGTGAATATTTTATTTTTATCGTCGGGTTTCGATATCAGCCGAGATGGCCAGGTGGTTAGAACGCTTGCATCTTAACCGATGATTACGGATTCAAACCCAGGCAAGCACCACCGAATATTCATTCATTTCTAATCCGCTTCCGATGTAATGACTGTCTTGTCCAGTATCATATGTATCTTACGTTAAGAGTCTATAATTTTAGTAAAATTTTGAATATCTGATGTAATAATACGACATTTAATTTCTATTGTATATCTTGAATTTTATGTGTAATTATTAAACGCTTAAAAAAACAACCTGCGATGCAGGAACTCGTTAAACTTTAAACATCAGTATAAGATACTTTTAATTTAGATGTATTTTTGCATGCAAAATTTATGCATTTAACGAAATTATTCTTTGCTACATTAGAAACTTCCCACTTAGAACCATTACACGTGAATATACAGTTACTAATTATTCCGAGGCAACTTTTAAATTATCCGGTTTAAAAGTACGTATCCACAATACAGGTTGCTGTAATTATGATTTTCCTTGTTATTTGAATAATGATATGTAAAGTAGACTTCGTAATATAAAACACGAACCTTGTATAGATGAGGAGCAGTTGGAAACAGACTGCTATTATTTCTTTTAAAAAAATATGTATGGACATACTAGGTACCCGACCCGGTTTCACACGGGCTTAATACATTAAAATATAATTTATATAAGAAGAGTAACAATAATGCTGATGTTGGCTGTTTAAATTATGTCCTATCGCAGATATTTTTAAGATTGTTAATGTGAATACAATGTGTTATGAATGTGTTTTCTTTCAATAAATGTTAAATAAATAAGGCATTTTATTCAACGCAAGTGAGGCTGAGATGGCCCAGTGGTTAGAGTGCGTCCATCTTAACTGATGACTGCGACCAAATCCCAAATCCAAACCCTCTCCTTAATGGAAGAGGAGGCCTTAACCCAGTGCTGGGAAATTTACAGACTGTTACTTTAATTTTACTTTATTCAATCCAAGGTAATATATACGATAAAAAATCTTGAAAATTCTTATTTTTTATATATTTATTGTACGATTGCATTGTAACTGACATATAGAAAATAATTACTGATAAGTTTCTTACTAGGTCTTCTCGGCAAAATCCAAATTTCGAGAGGATTCACTTTTAATATATTTCTTTAAAAGATGATTCGAATGTGCTTGTAAAAGCCTACTTTAATGTATATTATGAGTGTGCTTTTTTTGAACGTTGTAGATATTTTGATCTGTTGTCACAGTCAATTTAGTATCCACATTATCATTTATGGCCTATATAAAATCTGAATATAAATAATTAAATATTTTCTTGTTAAGTGCAATCATTACATTTATTAATTAATTGTGTGACGAAGCTGCGCGAGTCGTTAGTCTGTCAAAATAAAAAAAAAACACAAAAAGGTTTTATATAAGTATGTAATATCGAAAGTAAAGTTATACAGCCTATTTATATCTTCCCAGTCTGTGTTTACTGCGTTGATTGATTAGTTTTCAAATTAAATATTCCCGCCTAAATTAATTACAGGGCCTGTTTTCGCGGAGAAATCGAAGTTACAAATTGCAAAAGTTTGGTCAAATATCAAAGGCGCTGCAATTATTATTTATGAGTTTGTTCAGTACTACAGAATATACTTTCGGTATCTATTTTATATATGTCATTGTCAAATTTTAAGATCGTGTTTATAATTGTTTTTATTTACGGATCGCCTAGCCATGTTTAAGTTGTAGATAGCAGACTATTAACCAATATTACCTTAGACTGCTATCTAAGGTAATATTGGTAAATTAATAATTAATTTAGGAAATTAAAAGAGTCCTTTTTTTTAAAAAAAAAACAATAAAATGATATTGATTACTTATTTATAAAACCACCCAACAACTCTCTAGAACACAAATGCACGATTGACAACCAATTCATTATAATTTGATTAAAATTAATAAGTCAACAGTTTTAAGGAGCATTGTTATGAAAAATAGAAAAATTAACAAACTGTTAATGGCCTCATTTTATATTATGTAGTTTCAATATTATGATTAACATTACACCATTTTATATATCCTATCATCTTATTAATCTGATAGATAAATGGTCTGTCGTTATAAAAGGCCAATGGAAATAAGGTGCTTGGTATATCCAATGTAACGATGTGTAATAATCGCTCTGAAATAAATCGAGGGTGCTGATTAAATATGCTCTACTCAATGGCACGCATACATGCACATGTGTATATTAATCTCACATATCCATTTACGCGTAACAGCACACACGCGTAAGTCAAACGAAATACACACTTTTTCTTTCTCACACGTAGACATTTTTATGCGTGTGTGCCAATGAATAGAATAATTTTTCACACATCACTTGTGTTTAAGGATAGACCCTCGCATATATGTATATAGATTTCATATATCTTTGAACTTCCTTTTGGTCTGTATTCTTACTTATAATCTTTTGTATAATAGATTTGACACGTGTAAGGTTAGATATTATTGTAAAATTGTAAATAGCGTTAGATTATAATCTATCAGTAATCTATATAGTTTAATGACTATATAGATACATTGAGACGTTTGTCGTAGTTCGATCATGTAATTGTTTATAATGGTGTTTTTTTTGTGGAATAAATGAAGAGATATATATCTATCTCACGAGATTGTAAACTGTTCAAGGTTGACCGTAACTGTTACTTAATAAATTATTTCTATATTAGAAGTAATTGAAAATAAGCTTTACTAAATATCAAATAAGGTTCTATTATTATATTTAGTGCTGATTACAATTGTCTAGTTGTCAAATGTTTAATCATATCGGTGAAGTAATAATGCCTTCATGATTTTGATAACGATGATCATTTTCGAGAATATCTGTATGCATAGAGGGACAGTGTTATTATGGTTATTACGCTTAAACGTGTGCGCAAATATATTTATACCCTCTATTTCCTGACTCTCATTATCCGATGGGAGGGCCGGAAATAGTTTAGGCGTTACATCAAGGGCCCTAACCATGCCATTTCGCTCAAACTTCATTTCTCACAACACAATACCAGATTGGACAGTGAGTTTCGAATAGAAATTATTAGTGAATTAGAGTATATTCCACAACGCTGCTCCAATGTTGCATACATGTGGATGAATTATAAATACAAATTAAGTACAAGAAAATTTCAGTGGTGCTTGCCTGGGTTTGAACTCGTAACTATGCACGCGTTCCAGCCACTGGTCCATCTCGGCTCTTGAAATGTAACATTATGATATTAAAATAATGTCTACCCCTATTCTTAGAATGTTATGAAGTTCTTTTCTCTAGTAAAATGGTATGACACATTGTATAAATCATATTCATAGCGGGAATTAAATTCGTATACAAAATAATAATACGACACAACTTAGATGTAGCATCGGCAAATTCAATTAAACTGATTACTGACGATTTACACAATAGAAATAGCTCCCTATCGCGCTATTCGATTACATTCCTCGCTATAGATTCACGCGTCAGTTTAACCCAAGAAAGTAAATCGACGTGTCAAATTGACAAATATCAACATGGTCATACAATATTTCATGTTATTACGTTTGTGCAAAGATCATATTCAATAAGAAATAAATATTGATAATTTGGGATAGCGTGCTTATTTCGGATGCGATCGGTTTTACGAATTTTGCCGATGCTACATCTAAGTTGTGTCGTACTATACATATATTTTACGTATTCGTAATTTACCTTGTTGTGAGGAAAATGTAGTAAGGAAGCTTGAATGTATTAAACGAAATTGTGAAATGTGGCGTGATAAGTATAAATCGGAGCTAGCTTTTGATTGATTAAACAATATCTTTAACAGCATTGGTTTGCACGTTGTTCAGTGGTTAGAACTTTTTAAACAATGATTGCAGGTTCAAACCTAGACAGCATCACAGAATTTTCATGTGCTTAATTTGTGCTTATAATGCATTTCGTATTCGGCGCTGAAGGAAAACACCATGTGTCTAATTTAAATAGAATTCTGCCACGTGTCTATCCACAAACCAGAATTATATTATAATTAATAAATAGCTAAACTTCTCCTGATAGAGATAGGAGACCTTAGCTCAGCAGTGGAATATTTAGACGCTGTTTTACACATTAAGTGTAAATATTCTCCCAGCTAAGATAGGACAAAATAATTTGAGTGAATAAATAATAATTGAAATCTTCTTTAATTAACTTAGCTCATAGATCCTGATTCTGTCGTAAAGAACCCACAAGAAAATAACTGGTTAATGTTTTCCACATTTTTAATTACACAGTACGTCAAAAAAAATATGAATATCCTGCCTAGAAATCAACAAATGCCAACACACTTATTATCATTTATATAATCTTGATTTGATATATAAGCTATCAATGTTATTTTCATAGGCATTGTTAAAAATGATTGTTGAATTTTACTATGGAAATGAAAACCATCAACCAAGGAGGTTGTCTTAACTTTACGAAGTCAGAAACTAGATGATATTAGTTTAGTCTTGCTTCTATACTATGATTGTGAAAATATCTTTATCATTGTGAATGGTTAAAATATTGTAGTGAACGAAGCATACTCAATTTATTAAAAATCTCTTGAAGGATGTTTAATCTAGTCTCAATGTCCAGTTAATCAAGGAACCTGAAATGATATGTCATGATATAATCCTGGTGTCTGTAATTACGTTGGTTTCCACAAATTGGGGCAGAGTTTGTAATTTAGTAACAGAATAATTAGTTGATAGCAACTAAAATGAATCAAATGAAATCTAGTCAAAGCGAAATTAGTAAAGGTCAGGGAGTTTTAAATGGCTGCCATTCCATGCGGGCAAAGTCGGGCACGAGTTAGTCGAGATATATTTATCAAAATATTTTCTTTTGAGAAAGAGATGTTTGAAAGTTTTAATGATTTCCCGTATGTTAACTTTTAGAGGGTAGTATGTTTTCCTTTTCAAAACTTATATATGTATTTGTGTATGTATAATGCTTATTTAAAGTATCATAAGAATTAGTTAGAAAAATAGGTATTATTATTATCATCCATTTTATCAAACAAACAAAGTAGGTATTATAATATTAAATAGAAACTTAAATTGTAACAAAATAAAGTTTACATATTGTTAAAAGTGTGTTTAGGAGCAGTTGTCTTTGTATATTCTCGGTCTATATTTTAACAATAATATTTTAGGTGAAGTTACTTGGAAAATACAACAGCTCTTATAAATAACGATTTAATGGATTCAGTTATTTTCTGTTGTGGTTTCATCTAGTTTTCCTTAAGGAAAAATGAAAAATATCAAAAGAGTGTATTGTTACTCTACCTAGAATTTATTTACTGCAAATAGATGATCGTTATTTATTAAAAAATACTTTAAGTTTATTGTAATTGTTGATTTTAACAGATAATATTTGTATTAAATAAAAACAAAATAGTTTTAATATTAAAGAAATACTAAGAAACGAAGTATATAAATATAATAAAGATTACGAGTAAATAATAATAATAATATAATAAAGACTTTTTTTCCTTAACATACATATAAAAAAGTTTATAAAATAACTTTAATAAAGTTAAGTTACAAGTATTTATGATTTTTTTTTATTTGGGCGTCTGGGTTCACTTATCAAATAATCTTCTATAAAAAGAAATTAACAGTTTTGTTGTTTTCTGGTTTGCACCCTAACGGAAGGAGTGTACCAGACACACGGGGCATAATATCTGTTCCCAAGGTTTGTGGCGATGTAAAGAATAACTACTATTAATTTTATGCACAATCACTCTGCGGAACCAGCTTTTGCCGATGAACCGAAACAACTGGAGAACCTTCAAGAAAATTCTCCTTAAAGGCCGGCAACGTACCTGCAAGATCTCCCGTGTTCCTAATGTCCATGGCGGTGATAGTCATTTTCGATGAGCCTCCTACTCGTTTGCCACTTATACCATAAAACAAATAAAGAAACAAAAAATAAAAACCATATGTGGCCCATTTGTTATACTGTCTGTTTGTCAATTAAAACTATCCCATTGGTTAACCAGAGTGAGAGAATAGAAAGTACACTTGCTGACCGAAAACTATTGGGACAATATCACCATCATTATCATACAAAGTCCCTTAGGCCTTGACGAATTCAGAAAGCATTCTAGAGCGTTGACGTAATTTATTTTATTCATTTAAGTGTGATTGAATTCTGTAAAACAGGTATTAGTCATTTTAAAACAAATTAAGTTCCATCAGGTAAAGTAATGTATTTCTCTAAATTAACTTCAAGGAGTTAACACACAAAATCTACTTCACAAGATCTTAAAATTTTATAAAAGTTACTCTTTTAATGAATATTAATTTTAATGTTACAGAAATGTAAAAAGTGAGAATACATTAAGATATTAAATAGAAGTGTTCGTCCTGGATGTATAACTATTATAAACTGACTTATGAAATTAGAAACTTGTGTGTGCGTTGTAAAACAATCACATCCGCTATTATAATGAAGGGCTACGTTCATTACAAACATTTTGTAAATAGAATTTCGGTGAGCAAACGGATAAACTTGATACTTGACGGTAATGAGTAATACAATTATATAAGTCACGGTTCTCTATGTACTTTAAGTTATTCCTCACACTTCAAATTAATAATTAATTTTCAATGTAATACAGGTGGATTTGTATTGTTGCCTGAGTAAGTTCACGTTAATTGCCACATTCATACTTTAAATATTATTGTTAAATGTGCTGTAATATCGAATTGGGACATCGTCCTGCATTATAAATAAATAAATAAAAATTCTGAGATGAGCTGAGATGGCCCAGTGGTCAGAACGCGTGCATCTTCACCGATGATTGAACCCAGGCAAGCACCGCTGAATATTCATGTGCTTTATTTGTGTTTATAATTCACCGTGAGGAAATTTGCATGTATCTAATTACAACGAAATTCTGGCACATGTGCATTCCACCAACCCGTATTGGAACAGCGTGGTGGAATGTGTTCCAATCCCTCTCCTTAATGAGCTGTAGCTCAGCAGTAGGAAATTTACAAGCTGTTACTGTACTGTACTTTAAATAAAAATTCAAAACCAGTAACACGCTATCTTATGCTTGTCGTAGCATATTTTCCATTCGAAATTTGTACAGTATAAAGTCTCGAGTGCAAAACTCATAGTAATAATATTAAAGTTATCTTTCGACAGCACAAATAGGTTTCAATTCACGTGATGAAAGCGTGCATTTTCATTTCGAAAGAAAATTTATTCAATAGAAAGCAAGTTCTTGTCGTATAAAGAAGTAATGATAAGATCATACAAATAAACTGGTGCATAAAACTCTTATGAAATGTTGTCATCCTCTTTTATTTAATAAACATAATGTAGTTTCTTATTCGTCACCAGAAGCGTAGTACCAGTAGTATAATTAACGAGCGTGTCTTATATGGGGCAATAAAAGTCTTTTATGTGATATAATTTGAATATTTATTTCGTAATGTCACTGGAAACAACACAAGAGCGGGCGACGATGTCGCTTTGGACTCACGAGCGACGTCGTCGCGGCTACATAAACTATGAAAAACAAGTGTCAACATTGCTATTGTATATGTATATTTTCATATTTACAATCCTCCAACTAACTTATTTACACTACGGATGTTAAAGTATGTATAACATACATAAAGCCGAAATATTTTACAGGTAGTGGATAAACATAGTCCATTTCAAGAACCTCATGGCTCACGTATATACATAATAATGACATTTTTGTTAGAATTTTTTATTACGACCGCGACGATGCGTTCCGAAAAGAATTCGAGCGAACGCTTGACGGAAATCGGGGCTAAATATCGTATATATAACTGGATTTAGAGTAGAATTGAAATAGCCGAGCCAGAGGAAAAAACTCGCCAGGTAATCGCTTATCACACACGTTTGGCAAATTGGCATCACTAAAGCCATTATGAAAAACGGCAACCAGCAGAAGACGAACGCCCCAGTTATTATTGCGAGGGTCTTTGCCGCTTTTCTCTCCCTTTTCGCTTCAAGGGACTCCTTCTTTTCTCTTTGCGAGGGAGCTGGAACGATAGCTCTCTCCTGCTTCGATCCATTTGTGACGGTCGAGGAAGACTTTTCTGGAGAAACAGATGGGGGCACTTTTTCATTGATCGTGAAAGCTGTGGTGCGAGGCTCTTCATCTAAGGTATCAACCGTTGATGTGCTTTGACCCTCAGTTAGCAAAAGTGCCGCTGCTAACGTTTCAGCACGAGTTCGTTGATTGCACTTCTTTAAGTTGAGAAATCGTTTCTTTACAAATCTCCTATCTCTCGCCGATTGGATCGGTCTTCCGGAGGGTGGTGCACCATCAGCTGAAGTCGGTCTTGGCGGTGGCGGCTCTCTTCTCCTTCGGATTCGTCTCCTTGCAGTTTGGAATATCTTCCAATACAGGATTAGTATAACAGCCAGCGGAACGTAGAAGGTTGAACACGTTGCGAAGATTTGGTATGCGAGGTCTTGACTGACAAGACATTTTTGCTGTTGCGTTATTCTTGCGAGGTAGTCAGGGTCCTTCCACCCCAGCTGAGGAGCTAGAGAGACGACTAGTGCAGCGCCCCAAACGAGAAAGATCATTGTGAAGATGCGTCTCTCATTTCTTATGTGTATATAGTCAACATTTGTCACAGCCCAATACCTGTGTAAGAAAAAAACCATTTAGTAAAATTTTAAGGTATGTATTGTCTTAGAATAGTTCTGAATAACCAACACTGCTAGTAACAAAACATCTAAGATACTCTATGTAATATATCACTCAAGAAATTTTGCTAAGGCAACGTGAAAGATTTTATTTTTAATTTTACTATCAGTTTGAGCTTGATGGTCTAATAAAGTTATTTCATAACTTTTACTAGCAAGAATATAGTTGCAAGAGGATTAAGTGATGTTCATGTTCATGTCAATGTTCATTAAATTGTTCTAGTTCTCATATGGTGTACCTATCAGTAGCAATAGCAACAAGATGAAGAATAGACGCGGAGCTGCAGAGTACATCGCTGGACGTCCACATATCACAGAGCTCAGGACCAAGTATCCAGCCTTGACTAACCTGATAATCAAAAAATATGATGAGCCAAAAAAAATGATAAATAGTTCATAGACAATACAAAATATATTTAGTTATTTAGATTATTAATACTAAGAAGCTGTGTAATTCATTTGATTGTTTAGTTTTTTAAAGATATGCTTAAAATGTAAACGTAATAATAAAGGATATATATAAGTCAGGAAAGAGCTACTGATAGTGAATTGATTATACAGACTAATGTAATAAATTATATTATTTCTAAGAGGTTATCAAAAGTTAAATCATACATGATGCTGTTATTTTTTTAAATGATGTTCGGCAAAGTATGAAAAGTTATGAGAAATATAATAATTGCCTCATAAACAGCTCCGAGGGGCATCACGAGGCAGGCGACCATTAAATCCGCGACCGCCAGCGAAGCTACAAGATAGTTGGCTACGTTTTGCAAGTTCCTCTCTATTATGATGGCTGCTATCACGAAGACGTTTCCTGTTGGAAATAAATATAGGTTTATTTTTATTATATTATTATGTTAACGATCAAATACCGGCACGAGGCGAAATGAATGAAGTGTCATTGTCGTTTTCGCTTTACCAAGTCTAAAATTTCAATTCAGATTTTATACGGAGTTAATATATATAGGAAAATTATATGGTCGCTCGTATATTGCGTGCATATAGGTCGGAGATTATGAATTTACACCTATACGAACTGAGCTGAGATGGCCTAGTGGTTTAAACCGATGATTTCGGGTTCAAACCCAGGCAAGTATCATTATATATATGTGCTTAATTTGTGTTTATAATTCATCTCGTGCTCGGCAGTGAAGAGGAAACCTGCATGTGTCTAATTAAATCGAAATTCTGCCACATGTGCATTCCATCGATCCACCGCATTAGAACAGCGTGGTGGAATATGTTCCAAACCCTCTCCTTAATGGAAGAGGAGGCCTTATCTCAGCAGTGGGAAATGTACAGGCTGTTACTTTACGTATACGAACTCATTTATTAGAAAGGCAACGTGATTAAGTTTTATAGGTTGTCAGTTGAGATATGTCAATGGTTTAAAAGTCTGTCAGTGTAAGTTCCTTTGTTGAATGAGGCTCTTGGTCTCTTAAGATAGGCGCACACCAAGGCGGGCCGCAACGTATAACAAAAATGCTCCTGAATCAGTTTCATACATTTTGTATGGGCTATCGCACACCTCAGGCTGGCCGCGGCTATAGTTTGCGCGAGCCTTGTCTGGGACTTGCCTGGGACAGCAACAGCGCCAGACGTACGTACTGACTTCAGTAAAAATTTTAACATTTCGTATGACAATAATTTAGATCTACATGTATGATCACTACGGTTTCATAATCCGGGCCATTCAGTTTTGATGTAGTATCAATAGTTTTATTTATTTTTATTACGCCAATTGTTAAATCTTTGACCACTAAATTTACTGTAAATTAATTTGCTTTAGATTCAGGGAGTGTGTTCGTATAAAAACAGTTATTGAACGCTAAGAGTAATCTGTACTTCTTGCTATGCCAGTTGCTATGGATTACGTTTACCATTTACCACAAGTTGGAATAATTGTTCGTATGCATTGAGCAAATTAAATTATCTAAAACAATAAATCTTTTGCGGACTCCCAATTAATAAAACGGTTCATCTATACAAATTATAAAATTGGAGTGTCTGTTTGTAACATTAAAATAGCCCTTTTTTACTCAATGCATATGTATGTATACACGGTACATATAACAAAATAGCATTTTTCACAATTTTTGCCTGTCTGTCTGTTTGTTCTGACTAAACTCTGGATCAGCTTGATCAATTTTGACGGGACTTTCACTGGCAGATAACTGATATAATAAGGAGTAACTTGGGCTACAATAATATTTTTTTTTGTAAAATTCAAACGCTTACAAGGTTGCGGGCACAGCTAGTTAAATACTAAAATTTATGTTGTTATAATACAGAAAAACACAGTGACCTTTATTTTCCCTATTCGAGTAAAATATTATCGGATATAGAACAATTCCACAAATCAAATTCAACTAAAACGTTAAAATATACACAGTATACAAAACATGGAATTTTCGTATCCATTTCCAGAAACAGATAAACACAAACTAGCTTCTGGAATCAATATTGTCGTTCTTATTTATATTGGAATATGTTCTGTTATCATGTTATAATGTTCTATTCGTAAGACGTATGGCAATTTTAAATTAATATCGTTTGAAAATTCATGGAACCATATGAATATGTATTTTCTACGTCACACTGGCGCTTCTGTTTGCTGAATTGATTCAATCTCATCTCAGCGGAATGTTCTAAACGAATATCTCAGCAATTTTAATTCTATTAAACTTAGGTCGAGCAGTGGAAAACCATTGGTAGTATCGACGAGTTACAATTGCATAAATAAATTGTTCGTTTCTGATGTTATATTTAAGTTTTTCTTATATTGATAGTAAATAAGGTTTTAAGGAATGGGATCCTTCACTAAGCCTCTATAACGTCAACGCACTGACATTAAGTAAGTCATCCTTAATAACAAGTAAGGAAGAATTCAATATAATTAGGTTTTTTTAAGATTTTTTTTTAATAAGCCAATGTATGTTTGTATGGTTACAGTAATTCGACAATTACACGGATATCGATATTGGTTGCATGATCATTGGAATCTGTAACCTTTTTAATTTATTCGGATAATGGACATTCCCTAGCTGAAGTTATGAAAGTGATGATGCTGGAAAAAATCGTTATGGAAATAATACTTTTTTGATAATACATATAAAATATTGTTATGTGTTTATAACACAAAGGAGTTGAAAGCGGTAACAGCCGTGATAAGCGGGCGTCATGCTGCCGACTGCGTCTCACCTTCGCGCCAATAAATGTTTCACATCAAAAAAGGTTTTATTTCATTTAAATAAAATAACTGAACAATTTAATTAAAAGAAAAATACTGAGTTTTATTGCTGATATTTTCGGGAGAGAATATATTTTAAAAATGTCCATTTTAAAGTTCTTTTTTTCTCCTTATTTGTTGCTGTATAAAAATCAATTTATCGTCATATGAAAATAAATTACATTACTATTTTAGGCACAATAACTTTTCCATTGGCCAAGAAGCGTTAAATATACGAAGCGTGACTCTGAATTATATAATGGAGTTACTAGGGTCAGTTTAAAGTTTATGCTGAGATTGAACACTTTACTAGTTACAGAAAATTTCAGTACAATCTCTATAATAGCTTATTGTATCGTCGTGTCTTGCACAAATTGTCGTATCTTAAAATGAAGTATCATATTTAAGCCTATATACAATTATATGTTACTGATTTTTATTTATTAATAATAATATTAAATATTGGACAAAATTACATACATTTTGATCCCAATGTAAGTAGCTAATGCACTTGTGTTATGGAAAATTAGAAGTAACGACGGTACCACAAACACTCAGACACATAACAATATAAAAAAACGAATGACATTTTTCTAGATCGACTCGGCTGGAAATCGAACTCAAGAGTGGCATACCCATGAAAACCGATGTACACACTATTCGACCACGGAGATCGTCAAATTCATTAATTACCTATTTATTAATTTAACTAAATGTTTGTTTGTTTAATCTGACGAAGAGTGGAGGTCTTGAGGTAACGGAGATTTTATATTTATATTCTGGATAAATGCAGTAAACTACATTTTAATAACATCCGTTACTAAAACTATTGATTAATGAAAAGTAAAAAGATAATAAATCCTTCTGTTTTATATATTTCAAAATATTGAATTTTGTTGCACGAAGCGTTATTTCTATAAACTTATTATGTAAGAATTGTATGCGTAATTATTATATCATGTTAATAAGTCTATCAACATTCTTGGTTGCTTGTCTAGTACTTAATTTAGTATTTTGTACTGACTTATCTGTAATTTGTAAAATTTTGCGTATATTTATTTCTTCTTTTCGATCTTTCTAATCATATTTCTTCCTATTTATAGAAAACAGATTTGTCCAAATAATGTCTATATCTATTAACATATATACCTATGTGTTCGTTGAATTTAATTATATCTGATCTGTATGCAAATTGGAGATAGCTCAATAGATAATACCCCGAAGCCAATATAGTTCTTGAAGGATCTTTGCCAACTCAAATGATACTTCGCCTGCGAACTGTCTTCGCCTCCAACTAGTTTAACAGTTAGCTAAGTAATTCACTCCAGCTGCGGTGATAATATTACCTAGATTTTACAACTTGCAAAGTTCGAAAGTTCTTTTCTGGACTTTAATTATGTCATTAAAATTTGAGACGGTAACATGTGACTCTAGTTAACTATTCTGGTTCTAGTGGTTAGCCTCGAATACTGTCAAAATTATGTTTTGAGGTTGGAATCAGAGTCAGATCAGTAATAAAAAAAAATTAGGTACAGATTGGTGAAATCTTAGAATTCGTTACGCTTCCATAACTTGGAAAACTGTTGGCGCCTGATCTTCCTCTAGCTGTCGTATTGTTACCCCATTTATGAGTACGTTCTATATCATATCTTCTGTGTTTGTTTTGTCTTTGTAAAGAAGGACTGTGACAGAAATTTGTCAAGACGATAACATCATCATCCAATTTAAATGGTAGGACACTAATTCACAGATAGAACATCACCCAATGACAACTGGGTCGATCAGTTAAATATGCTAGTCAGGATCATATTTCTATTCAGTATATTTTCAACCTATCTATATCTTTCCTGGAATATAACACTTCACGTATGCATTGGTCTAATTTGACAAGAATTTTTATGTTACCATCTTAAAGGATGCTAGATTTATTTTCTTTGAAATGAATCTGTAACTTCTTTGAATTATTTGGTTAAGACTTGGAAAATGTCGATCTAGTTGATCTAAAAAGCATACAATTAAGTCTTAAGAGTCAATCGATGTGCTTCCCCAGTTCGAAAGTCATAACCACAGTGAATGGATTCCATAGTTTGATTGTAGTCGAACTTGGAATACCAGTATGACCTACTTATAGTTTGACCACGGCTTTGTTCGTCTAGAGTTAGAGAAATGGCCATTCAAAATCTTCCCTATCTATTTCTTTAAAGCCAACATTTTTTTTTAAATTTCAAAGATTTAACATCCAGTTATATTGGCTCCACTTGTGACAGGATGGGTTCATTTTTCGCAAAGAGAACCGAAATTACGTTTCTACGAGGAAATACTGCTAATATTCTTGCCACCGCTCCTCTCAGTCGTGATTTGTAGGATAACTATTTTTGATAGTTCCTCGCATCCTTGTGTAAATATATTATATAGTGTTCACGTAATAGGGAGTAAAAATTTAGTATCAGACAATTATTTCTGTGGTTGATGTGATCAGTCATTCGTATACGTATTTTAAGTGACGATTTTGGTTGCAAACCCAATCAAGCATCACATGATATTTATGTACCTATTTTGTGTTAGTTAATCTTCAATAGGGGACTTTGGATAAGCTCAGCTATAGGATTTACTGCAAAAAAAACACAAACCTATGCACAGTAAATGTTTAGAGGTTGTAACGTTTAACTAATATGCTAACACTTTTGGCCATTTTTTTTTTGTTGACCTATTGAATGATTTTTAAGCTCTATAATTTTGTGGTATTTACCAGGTGTTTTCTTGCTGATAGAGCTTTGTGCATGGCAATGGAAGTAGGCACTCCCATCACATATTCTGGCAGCAGTACTTAGTATTGTAATCCGCTTTGTATTCTGAGAGAGACAGTTTACTTAGATAAAGAAGAACCAACCCAAAATTATTAGCGCATTGGCGAATCAAGTGTTGAATGTTTAATTAAGCGTCATCTCTATCTTTTTGTCTATGACGATGGTGACTAGTTACCATAATTTGTCATTGCGTCTTTTTATTACATATTTAAAACAAGGGACATAGTCTTCGAAACGCGTCAATCATTTGGTATAAAACAGATGTAATATGCTTGATTCCTATGTAACAAAAGTGCTATGACATTTATCGATTACATAACGGTAACATGTAACGTTAATAGCTAAAAAAAAATGTATAACAGGACGAATAACCTTAATTCAGTCTTTATTGAATTTGAATTAAGCGAAGTATTTAACAAAAACGCGACCGAAAAATACTTAGTTACTGCCATTGTTTTAATCGGTTTTCATTTCCGAGCGGCGGTCAAAAGAATTTAATTATCTACATTGGATAATTATTCATTCGGTGTTAATTAACTTTTACATCATTAAGGAAAAATCGGCATCACCCTGTTTTTGAGACAATGCCTTAGGCGCTGCATTATCCGAAGATTAAATAGATTTCGGAAACGAGGCCGTTATGAAAATTCGATGAAAGTGTTTGAAAATTGAAAAGAAAATATCTGATACAATTTCAGATAAGCCAAAAACATTAAAATGAAAGAAAATGTATAAAGTAACAGCCATTTAATATCCAATAAGATATTTTTCACTAAAATTGGAATGGAACAAATTGGAATTCTTACAAAATAGTTCTTGTAGAAACTTATTTACAATATGGCTTTTAAAATATATTTTTGGAATTTTAGCAAAACATTAAATATCATTTGCCAATGCCAAGTTTGAAGCAACAACAGAATTGAATTGGCACCGAGGATGAACTGGCCTACGAATCATTATGGGCGCACGTTAGCTGTTTTATGTTCAGCATTTACGGTAGTTTTGCCCGGATTCCCATACTCGTTACTAATTTGGACGAGAGCCAGCGCAGCGCTGCCAAATTCGCTATAAATATGATTATGATTAGAAAAATATTGTTTCATCAAAATCAATTATGTTAGTCATAACAGAATATGGTGTGAATGGTTCTGTTATTTTTGTGGCATTTTTCGGAGACAGAATTTCCTATTTACTAAAACAGTCCTTTCGTTTCTCACTGTTTGGATATGACTTCCTATTGAGGCGAGATTTTTGCTTTGAATGTTTGCTAACACCGTCTATATAGTGTTGAAATATAAACATGCAATAAGCACATGTCATTGTAAGTCAAAATATTTTGGAGATATTGTAACAAGACTAAATTATAATAATTAATGGTATCAAAAAAAAAGTTGACTTTCGTCCATGAAGTTGTACCAACAATTTGATTAATTGCGACTCCCCGTTTAAAATTCCAATACATTTCTTACTGCAATCAAGAAATAGAATGCGTCTTTACTGTATCGAGCATATTGAACGAGCAATTTTTGAATGAAACTTTCCAAGTTGATTAGAGTAAGGAGTCCAGACGTGATCGAAATGAGAACTGCTTCCTTATATTCTAGCTGCGCGAAAACGACCGTGAAACAGTAAATTCTTATTCGCAGATGCTCATTGGATGTTCCGTTCCTTCTATGGGTCATTACGATGAAATAGCCATAACTATGAGTAAGTGCGAGTAATGGGTGATTATGATGCGTAGTTACGGTCTTATCAAACAGTAAACGTAATAGCCTGTAAATGTAACATTGCTTTTAATTAAACACATTATTATTAATAGCTCTTTTTGTCCCAAGTTTGGACAAATACTTGGTTAGTTGAATGTTATTTGGCTTCAGTTTTATCATGGATTGATACTTATGAAATAATTAGGTACTATGTTGCTTTTCTCAAGCCCGTCTATAGGTACCTCTTACTCAAATATTCTACCCACAAATAGCAATGCTTAGTATTGTTGTAATCTAGTTTGGAGGGTTTCAGTAGTTACACGAGGGATATAACATCTTAGCGTCCTACGCTGATGGCGAAATCGTGATGTAATGATGGCTAATATTTCTTACGGGAGGTACCACAGTTATCCTATTTATCTGTTTGCATATTTCCTACAAATTCCATTTTCCTTGAACATTCAAAATAGGTTTTAAATAATCAAGTACATTCAGTTCATCTTTTAGTTCTAGTTGCTGTGCTATCTCACTTGACACAATAACTAAAATCAATCTCATTTTATTTTGTTGTACGTCATTTAGACTACAAATTACTACTATTAATTACAAGGATTTTACAATTTTTTTAAATCTTTACATTTTTCTTGTGATTTTTAATATCAATGATTGAAATTGTTTTATACATCTCACAAGTTATAGTTCACGTATCACATATGTTCTTTCGTAGCAATAAATATTCCTATATTGTTTTTATTTTTAAATTATTACGTTATAAAAATACAGCTTGCTGCATGTATTTCCATATTAGTTGCTCTAGACGTCCGCTACCTTTTTTTAAAAAACGAATAATTACATTTGAATGTACAGCTAATGTTCTTAATTAATTGTCTATACTTTTGTTACAAAAACGCAAATAATTTTCTCTGTTTGTATGTCAGTCTGTTGTCTAGCTTGAACTCCAAGGAGGGGCAAAGGCTCCTTTTTGTGCAACACCTGTGATATTTGGTACATAACTTACGTAACTGACACATGATCAGGACTCTGTCGACTTATCATTACATAGTATAAAACAAAGTCGCTTACCGCTGTCTGTACCTTCGCATGCTTAGATCTTGCAAATTACCCGACGGATTTTGATGGGGATTTTTTTAATAGATAGAGTGATTAAAGAGGAAACTTTTTGTATATCATACATGGACAATATAGTAAAGAAACAAGAAAATAATCTGTTGAATACTAAGTAACAGCAATGCACCTGTCCGAAGCCAAGGCCGCTAGTGTGATATATTCAGAACGGGATACTTACCAACAATAGTAGCCAAAATAATGAGAGCGAGGACAACGGACGTGACCGCCATGAGGACGAGCGACGTGACGTCGGTGGCGGTCGCGTTACCACTGGTGGCGTTGAGGGTACCATTGCAACCCCACGACACAGCATCCACCCACGAGCAGTTGCCGTCGAACCACTCTGAAGGTGGGTAAGTGACTTCATCTGGAAATGGAGAAGAATTCTTAAAAAATTACTTCAAATAGTTTATTAGCTGTAATTCGAAATTAATTAAATTTAATTTAAGCGAATAATAATGCGTTAAATCACTACCATATTTCACGGTTCACAATATTTCGACAGTTTACAATCTGGCGAGATAGATTGTAATCTAACGATGTTTGCAATCTTACGGTGACATATATAATTAGATAGATAAAAACATGATGAAACGTATGTAATTGAATAAGAGTAACTGAGATTCTTGCCGGTTCTTCTCTGTACTCTGTATAATAAACATTCCAAAACAGTGATACGTTGATTTTAAAATATACCTTGTAAAAAGACAATTAATAAGTGTTTGTAAAAGCTTATTTAAAAAAAGCATATTGTTATTTTGATTCAAATTTTGCTAGCTTTGTAGCCCGCCTTTTATGTTATTGTAGCCTATTTCAATTATCAAACAATTTCCAACCTTCCTACGTAAGCTAGACCTGTATGCGGTAGCCTCGGTTATGTTATTAAAAAGATATCGCCATTTCGTGAGTAGCAATTTTATGAAATAGATAGGTATAGTTCGGTTTATAAATTTTTTTATTATGTTGATAAAAATCGTTGGCAATTAATATATATAGTTAAAATTAATTGGTACGACAAAGTAATCATTATGAATTGTTATAATTTTGTTAATAATGTTGAGCTGCTTTGATTGTAAATATATACGAGTATAACGAGTAGTCAGGCATCAGCTCGTTACCAGATATACCTAATGATATTCGAAATATAAGACTAGTCGTTTACGTTCTTAATTTAAATCTTTTCGATATTCTTTACCATATCCCTTTTTTAAAAATAAATAAATCTTAATAATACTTTTTGACGCTTCAGAACTAAGGTACCTGGTGCTAAGGTACTAAGGTATTTCTAGTACCTGTAGTTAGACTTGAGAGTCGAGATGGCCTAGTGGTTAGAACGCGTGCATCTTAACCGATGATTGCGGGTTCAAACCCAGGCAAGCACCGCTGATTCATGTGCTTAATTTGTCTTTATAATTCATCTCGTGCTCAGCGGTGAAGGAAAACATCGTGAGGAAACCTGCATGTGACAAATTTCATAAAAATTCTGCCACATGTGTATTCCACCAACCCGCATTGGAACAGCGTGGTGGAATATGTTCCAAACATTCTCCTCAAAGGGAGAGGAGGCCTTTAGCCCAGTAGTGGGAATTTACAGGCTGTTGTTGCTGTAGTTAGACTAGCTCAGTCTGCCTCCAAACCATGATAACACATTGCGGTTTGTCGGTAGATAACATGATGAGTGCTTGACATGCCAGACGGGCCTACAAAGTCCTACCATAGATTATATATCTTCTTAAAAGACATTGATTAAGCGTTACTCGACAAATCTATTCTATTGTTACCCTTTCACGACTAAACCACGAAATCAATGATGAAATTTGGTATGTAGCTAGATTAAACTCCAAGGGCACTTTTTTAATCTTCAAGAGGATAAAGTTGTCGATGAGGGGTTGTATGCGACGTTTTGAAAATTTTAGATTAATATTGTTAATCTTTTTCAAGGAATAAGGCAAACATATAGGAATAGTAAACATTATAAATAGAACTTCATGCCGATAGTTCATCTACATGATGTATATATCATCGTAAAATTATAACTACCGTTAGATAATAATCTATTTCGCGATATTGTGAACTTTTGAAAAATTGTGCGTGGAAGCGTGGAGTTATTGTTCGTTGAATGGCACGCAGAATAAATATATGAAATCAATTGTGTTTAATTGCCAATGTAACTTAATTATTGATAAGGGTAACTACGAGTTTCGTGGCGGTTCTCAGTAGATTATATGTACATATCGAATCGATGGTAACATTAAAATTTAATCTCGTAAAACGTCGATAAAAACGTGCTAGCAAGAGTTAGCTTGTATAAAGTATATTTTGATTCTGTTTGAAAGAACATAAAGGATTCCTTTCAAGGCAAACTTAGAAGTTATTTATTAAAAGATTCTAGTAGTAATTCCACTAGAACCTTTTCCCGCTGGCCTTCGACGTCGGGACAAAATGCACTGAAGGACTCGAAAGAAGAAATCCTTTTTTAACCGACTTCAAAAAAAGGAGGAGGTTCTCAATTCGTCGGGGCCTTTTTTTTTTTTTTTTTTTTTATTTTTTATGTATGTTACCGAATTACTCGAAGATGGCTGGGCCGATTTTGACAATTCTTTTTTTGTTTGAAAGGGCATGTTTTACAGGTGGTCCCATTGTCAGGAGATCGGGATCTGATGATGGGATCCTGGCGAAATCGAGGGAACTCCTCAAATTTTATAGGCACACCTATAGTGATTTTGGTTTTATTCAAAGTGCCTTGGTCATATGCTCACGAAAAGTGACATTTGATGAAGTGAAACTGATGATGAAGACCACAACTGGTAATCAGAACCTATTAGTAAGTAACTATTTTACGGGTTTAGTTCTTTAAGATACTCGTCAAGCAATTGATGTTAGTAAACATGCCTATGATGAATTCTAGCTGATGGTGGATTACCCGGAGAATTCCTCAGTGATTAACGGCATTGCATCGGGAAAAATGGTATTGTCTAATTGGCGATGAGCAGTTAACATTAGGCTATTGTAACTTAGGAAACGCTTAATTTGAGTTGCAGTCCACATCGTATTGAAACGGGGTTGAGTTAGAGTCGAAAGCCGAAATGTACTGAGTATAATAAAGTGAATGATAAACACTACCAATTGTAATTATAAATAACAAAACAACACTGAAAAGCATTAAATAAATTTTTATAAATAAAAAAAAACCGCCTTCAAAAATGAACTAAAAAGAAAAAAATAATCAGTTACATCCATATCCAATTTACGATTTTTTAATCACCTTTTGAAGTCGGTGCCAACAAAGTAAATAAATTCCTATATTGAAATCATTTAATTTGTATCGATAGTAAGGTTTGTCTAATGGTGTCATCTATACAATAAATAGATTTAGTTTTTGTATGTATGTATTATGTATTATGTACCTATATTAGCAATGTCGGCACCGACTTTGAGAGGTGATTAAAAAATCGTTAATTGGATATGGATGTAACTGATTATTTTTTTCTTTTTAGTTCATTTTTGAAGGCGGTTTTTTTTTATTTATAAAAATTTATATTACCAACGTTTACGGCGGCCGTTAAAGCGGTTCGAGTGTTATTCAGTATTTAATGTTTTTCTCCTGTTTGAAATATATATTACACGAAAACTTGGCAATTTTTGAATATTTGATATTCATGTAAATATCTTGTCTCATATCAGAAATATGTTTAAATTAAGAATGTACATTTTCGAACTTGAAATCTAAAAATGTTTTATGTAAAGTTTTCTGTATGTGTGTGATAACTATTCATCATGTAATTATTTAATTTTAATTTTTTTTTTCTAAAATGTAAGAATGAGACATTGTCCGTCTATGCTTGATACCGTATAATCCGTGAATCGATTTTCAAATATAAAATTTCTATATGTGGGAGAACATGGAATATTAGTAAAATATCAGCCAGTATGTCTCATTGCCGAGCTAAGTTAGACCTCTTCTCCTTTGATTAATACTGAATCGCAACGCTGATTTAATTTAACTAGTTTTTATTTACAGTAGAAAAGATTCGAGATGGCTCAATGCTTAAAACGCGTGTCTATGATTGTGGGTTCAAAGCGAGGCAAGCACCACTGAATTTTCATGTGCTTAATTTGTGTTTATAATTCATCTCGTACTCGGCGATGAAGAATAAAATTGTGAGAAAACCTGCATGTGAATATCAACGAAATTCTTCCACCAATCCATATTAAAGCAGCGTGGTGGAATAAGCTCCTTGTTCTCATAGAGAGAGGCCACGGTCCAGAGTTAGGAAATTGACAGGCTGTTATTGTGTTACTCGTTATCCATCATGACTTCGCACGGGTAGCTTTCAAGAATTCTATGAGGTTTTTGTCATTCTACCAGTGATCTTTTTCTCTCGCTATGGTAACTAATCATACTCCATGCTTCGCGTAATTTCGGAGGAAAGGTTCAAACAATTTTCTTCCCCATGTCAATAGGCCAGTCCGTCTATGATACAAAAATAAATCTGTCTATATAAAACATTCAAAATAAACATGCTATTTATTCTGATAAAGATAAACATTAAGGTATTAATATTAAAAAAGTATTTACTGTGATATATCCATTAAATTTTCCAGCACTGGCCTTTCTGGACATACCTAAAAAGTCTGAGATATAAAAATTTCGTATCTGTTATAATTTTGGCAACATTCGCTTCCTATAACGATAACTTCTGTAAGACTAAGCATATTAAGCTGTATCCAAAAATATTTAATATTTTAACATCTTATGTAACTATCCGATATAAAAACGTAAAATACTGCCCGTAATCCGTATTTATCTGATACACTTATGCCATTTGGTAAATAAGCAAAGATTAAGTTTTCTCGTAGTGCACTTACATTTTCATAATCTGAGGTAGTGTCAAACGGGATTGCACAAAGCCCTACCAAGTAAAAGATAAGTTAGCTCTAACTATGTGTGCCTCGATTGTGGATCGCTGCCATGAATCTGCATGCATCTTTATACTCTCAATTAACTGTTAAGCAAGGGATCTAAGATCCATTGTTGCTGTAATTACGTTTACTTATTCATATTTAAACGGAAACACAAGGAGAATAAAATTTTAACAAAAAGAAAAACCGACTTCAAACAAAACACTATTTTAAAACAAATGAATATGCATGGAAAAGTAATAAAAATAATTGCGTATTCAACATATTTTTTAGAGTCTTCCTAAGTTAAATGAAATGAAAAATATTAGACTACTTAAAAGTCGATTAACGATTATATCATGTAGTTATAATTATTGGTATATTTGGAGTCGGTGTCAGCCACGGTGCCATTGCCCCAACAATAAAAAGAAAGAAGCGATACGAGCCCCTTGATTGATCCAGTATATTATTGTGTAAAAGGTAATTTGTAAAAAACATATTTTTTAAAGTATTCTCGTATTGTTTTTTGATAGATATACTGTAGGGATTTATTGGCTGACACCGACTCCAAATATAACAATAATTATAACTACATGATATAATCGTTAATCGACTATTAAGTAGTCTAATATTTTTCATTTCATTTAACTTAGGAAGACTAAAAAATATGTTGAATACGCAATTATTTTTATTACTTTTTCATGCATATTCATTTGTTTTAAAATAGTGTTTTGTTTGAAGTCGGTTTTTCTTTTTGTTAAAATTTTATTTATTTTTTGATTTTAAGTAAAGCTGATGTTGACTAACTAATTTTTTTTAATATGGATAGATTAAGCGTTCCGTTTATATGAGTCAGAAACTACTTCGAGGACAATTTCAAAGGAAACTTGCGAATAAAGCAAAAATAGACTTTCGAAAATGCGGATTTAATGCGTCACGCGGCGTAAACTACAAGGATCCCTCGAAAGAGCTGTAATCGAACTCAGCAAAAAAACTTTGAAAAAGACCAACTATATTTCGTACATCATATGACATCACATCACATACACAAAATTTGATTAAAGATAGTAAGAAATTCTGCCCCATATCGCACCCTAACTGCGAGTCGTATAGGAGTTCCATCACTACATAGTATAAAACAAAGTCGCTTTCTCTGTCCCTTTATCTTTAAATCTACGCAACGGATTTTGATGCGGTTTTTTTTAAAAGATAGTGTGATTCAAGGGGAAGGTTTGTGTATAAAATACATGAACAATATAGTAAAGAAACACTGATAATTTTAGAAGTTTGCGATGTGATGTCGTATATAAACAAATTCTGTAGTATATTTAGTATCAGTATTGCACCCGTGCGAAGCCGGGGTGGGTAGCTAGTTGATTATAATATTCGACTATGATAATTACATAAACATAACCACATTACGGAAGGTGACTCAAACATCCAAATAACCTATAAATAAAAGATTCGACCGAGTATCGCTAACGTGCTCCTCAGAATTGTTCCGTTCCCTTCCGTTTCGTTACTTTGTCATGGATCCTGTGCTCAGAACCTTACCAAACTTTCATCAAATTACCCTTGAAGTATATATTTTATAATAAAAAAAGAATTATCAAAATTGGTTAACGTGATTTTCAGTTATTCACCTATTTGTCGCGCATATACATAATGCAAATTTAAGACTTAAGTCGTTTTCACATGGATACCATCATCGGAAAAAAAATAAAAAAAATGGGACCCCACGGGAAGCACTACCTTTCAAACAAAAAAAAATTATCAAAATCGGTCTACCCAGTGAAAAGTTATGAGGTAACAAACAAAAAAAAAAAAAAAAAAATACAGACGAATTGATAATCTCCTCCTTTTGGAAGTCGGTCGAAAACGATAAAGTTATATACATTATATATACCGCATTTTGGTTGTACAATGTTTTGTAAGGTCACAAAGATAAGTTTGTAAAAACTATTGTGTGTCTGTCTGTATGTCGCTCTTTCACGACAAACCGCTGAACCGAAATTGATGAAATTTGATTTGAAGCAAACTTGAACTCCAAGAAAGGCTACTATTTTGCGTACCGCATGACAATTGATGCCATAAAATGTGAGCGAAGCCGCGGGCGACTTCTAGTATTACATTATTAACTTTTTTAATATTCTTTAATAAGTGCATTCGAATACAACACCTATAAAAAGTTTAAATGGAAGCAATTTGGCCTGAATGCACTATTAACTTCCTATTTGACGTAGTATCTATTTTTATTTACTCGACTTTAAAAACAAAGAGGTTTTATATTTGACAGATTTACATGTTATGCAACCTTTTTTAATTTATAGAGTACATTTTTATGTGATTTTTTTTGTTATTTCTTGTATTTTCTTGATGACCTCTGTGGTCGTGTGGTGTGTTGTCTTGGGTCTGGGTGTTTGTGGTACCTTCGTTACTTCTGATTTTCCATAACACAAGTGCTTTAGCTACTTACATTGGGATCAGAGTAATGTATGTGATGTTGTCCAATATTTTATTTATATTTATTTATATTTAATTTTTTCGAGTCTGCATTATTATAATTATGCTCTCGATTATTTTTTCTTATGATTTTTGACAAAGGCAAATAAACAATGTAATCAGTTCACATGAAATTTTGTCACTTAAAATAGCCTCATTTTTTATTATTTTGCCTTTGCTTTTTTATTATTGTATCCTAAGTTACTCCTTATTATATCAATTATTTGCCAGTGAAATACCCGTCAAAATCGGTCTCGCCGTTCCAGAGATTAAATGGAACAAACAGACAGATAGACAAAAAATGTATATAAATATGCATTGAGTAAAAAAGAGGTATTTTAATATTACAAACAGACTCTCCAATTTTATTATATGTAGAGATAGAAAATCAAAAAAGGGAAATCATTAGATGGTATAAAACAAAGGCGCTTATCGCTGTCTGTCCCTATGTATCTTCTTTATAGATCTTTAATACCACGCAACGGATTTTGATGCGGCGGACAATATAGTAAAGAAATAAGATAAAAATTTGTAAAATGTTTTTAGTATCAGCATTGCACACGTGCGAAGCCGGGGCAGGTCGCTAGTTAAATATACATTTACTGGTAATAAAGCCTTAAGTGTATGTCTAATTAATTATAAATGAATACACGACACTGGGATTCTGATCGTTTGGCATTCATATCTAATTGCGCTAAGCTGAGTCTGTATCTAAAATTAACGTTGAATCTAAGAGATTAGAATAATCGCCTTAGTCGTAAATTACTAGACAGTCGTAGTTAATTCAACTTGATCCAAAATCGTGAAATACCGCCTCCGTAATCTTACACTTTACAGCTAATTAGACGGCACTCAGATTATAAGTCCCGATGGAGACTTTGATTTTATTGTCACTTTTATGGAGGGAAATTATAGTCTCTATTTTAGCTTTGGAAATCATTTGGAAATATTTATTGGCTAATTACGACAAGGTAACCGGGTTATTTGTAATACTTGTTGACTTCCAGAATATATTACATACTTATATAATCATATTTAACTAACATGACTTTACGTATTTTTAAATGTAAAGAAGTATTATATATATTTGTAAATATTTTCTAAGAAAGTAGCACCTCATACTAATCTTTTATAAATCAATAATAGTCCATTCATATGATACAAAATGATAGAGCTAAATTTGAAACAACCCTGGGTTAAAGTCACAATTCTTTTTGGCACGCACTTCGTCCAATACCATTATTAACTTACATTTGACCAACCCTAACTTAACTATTTAATGAATGTTTAATGAAGTCAACAAAACATCCATATTGATAACTGATTTCGTTTACATTCCGTATTAATGCATCGATATCGGCAAATAGTGATAAATTAATTAATCGAATTAATCATGAATTAGATTATTTAGCTGATAGAGATTATTTGATTTAGTTAAGCGATATTGTTCTTAATCTTATATATGAAATACAATATATGTTTTTGTATATATTCTATATATTCACGAGAATTTTAACGTATTAGCATTAACTTAGAATATTTTAATAGTGTTGTAAAACGTAATTATTAACAAACATATTCAAAGAGGCATGGCAACGCTTGTTGAACGTAATGTGTTTTAACATTAATAACCTTTTCATATATTTCTTTTAAGGTAAATTTAATTACACTTAGAAGTGTATTTGCGGATAATATATAGTAAATCGAAATTTTCGAAGTATTTCGAACTCTGCATTTTGCACTCTGCAGAATATTATTGTCGTTACACTTTTTATGTGATGGGTAGCAATCGAGCAGGAGCCCCATTTGATGGAAAGTGACCACCGGCCTAGGACATCTGCAACGTCGGGGTTTCTTGCAGGTTCGTTGCCAGCCTTTATGGAAAGAGTACACCCTTTTCTAGAAGGTTCCCAAGTCTGATTTCAGAAAAACCGACGGTGAAAGCTAGTTCCAAGGATTGATTGTGCGAGGCAGCAAGATCTTAAAAATAGCGCTGTTGAGGATTTTGTTGAGTATTTTTATTGAATTCATTTTAGAATGATATAAAATTTTGATTAGCAATAAAGCTTAGATCATAAAATCGGAAAGTTGAAAGTGTGGGCAGACCGAATATCATTCGGACCAATTTTGTGTGGTTGATGCCAAGTTGAGTTTATTTATTTATAGACTGAGAGGGTAGACTTTAATTGCTCAAATGAAGATTTTTTTTTTTATTTAAAATATATATTCAGATGAGATTAAGTGAACTGACATCACGCATTTGCCAGCAATCTTCAGAGTTACGGTTTTGTGTCTCTTGTTTTTCGCGTTTTTCATTTGTTTTTTTTTTATTTCATTTATCCTTCTTATCGATAGACAACAATACAAGTGTTTGGTAGTATGAGAACCTGGTACCTATTAAGAAAGGTTTTCACTAAGCTCCATCAAGTAAATAGGACTATCACAATCTATGAAATAATGGTTTAGCAATAATTGACGAAAGTTCTATCGCTGTCTGATATCCGCGTACATTAATTCTGTGAACTATTTATTACTATTATAATGTTTTTTGAAATATAACTCATGGATGAATAACTACAAATGATTGGTCAACACATTAAAACCATTTATAAATAAGGCTACGGAAGAAATACAAAGGCGGTCTTATCGGTAAAAAGCGATCTTTCAGAAAACTTATGGGTATTGGACCCAACGTAGTAGAAGGCTATAGGAATAATGTTGTCTTAAATTTTCGCGATTATTACACATTTAAATAAAACTAATTATAACGGATGAATCGCGTATATTAATTAATTTTTAAACATCCCGACGTTTCGAGCACTTTGCAGTGTTCGTGGTCACGGGTAGACTGGGTACCCGTGACCACGAACACTGCAAAGTGCTCGAAACGTCGGGATGTTTAAAAATTAATTAATATACGCGATTCATCCGTTATAATTAGTTTTATTTAAAGGCTATAGGAAATTGTTTATAGTTGTTATTGTATGAGAAAGTTATAAAACCTTTTTATTCGTGCCCTTTTTGTAAAAAAGGAGAGATTGAATGATATTTTGATTTAATTACTTTTAATTAACGCCAATCAAACAGATAAATCGTTGTAAATCCTCACATTGCTACAAATAACATTAAAATGCATTGAATTTTTAGTCAAATAATAGAAAAAAGCAATTTAAATTGCTTTGCTTCAATGTATGTTTCAATTCAAAACTGTCGCGATACCGCGCCAGTGGAAATATTCAATTATGAAATAGAAAATTCAAAGACTGTCAGTGCATATTTTTAATTCATTAAAAATGTTAGCGTTTGTTGTTAGTGTAAACAAAACTTAATAGAATAAGGCTCTGACGACATTAGTTGAAACAATGTTGGGTATAAGGTTTTGTTAGGATACTCACCGCTGGAGTCATTGAACCCGAGTGTTCGCGATGCGTTCATTCTTTTGTCGCTCGTCCTCCTGAAACAATTGTTTTTCACGTTAATCAATCTTGTTCAGATGTTTTTGTAGTCAATATAACAACAACAATAGAATCCGTATTATCTTACAATACGAATTAATTCGTTTTGACGGTGCATTATTAGCCTATGCGGAATAATTACAGTGATACCTGATAAATGGTAATTGGTAACCTCGGATTATTAATATCATAAGCGACTCTAACCCTTTTGACACCCGTGTGAAACCAGTACCCGTCCTCTAGTAGGAGACTAGTCAAAATGAAACCTTTACATTTAAATTTTCAAACGGAAATGCGGGTATAAATAGGCAAATTTACATGATGTTAAGAAAGAGTAGGAAAAGATAGAGCTAGTGGTGGCGCGTTTTGCGTTGCTATCGAGCGCCCTGTCGGTTGTAAAATGGGCGAAGGGTCTTTGAGAGCGCCGCTATCGCGAACGAAGCATCTTTAGAGGTGTCGCAACAAAGGACGCTGGGTTACCTTCAGACCCAGCGCCCATGTGCATCGCACATTCTTAACTATAGATAAAGCCGCTTCTGATTAATAACGGCAATAAAATACTTAATTAGTAGATGATGTATCTATAACTTCATTGAAAAAATATATTCTGATTCGGACTGGATTACGGCTTCACCTAAAAGTTATTTTTGACAGGAGAATACCTGATAAGTGAGGAGCACACCGCTCGTGTAATCGGGATCGCTTTCAATTTGAACACGACTGTGATTGCGTTCGATACACAATAGGTTTACAGTATACCCAAATAACAGATAAAATGTATGAATTGATACGACTGCGTATAGAACGCGACCCGTGTTGTAAAAAGTGCAAAATTAAATCGATCATTTGGTCTAAAATATTATAATGTATGTACAAAAGTGATTTTTCAATATCAAGTTGGACCATTGGCATAAAATATGAGCGAGAGGAAATTCATCTCATCTCCATACGAGAAAAATAATTGTCGCTACTTCTAATTTATATCAGTATAGTCAAAAAAGTTTTAGACGAATGCATAGAGACATAACATCTTGCGGCTAGCACAGCTTCGTACTTCGCCGATGTATGAAATGGTAAATATTCCTTAACGCTCATGTCATACCAAGGCAGGTAAACCTCTTAATATCCTGTGGTACTCACGCAAGTTCACCTATCTATATAATATAAAAAATAACCTAGGCACTTAGGTACGTGTACGTTTATACATATATGTTAGCCGCTTAGTTTTTTGCTAAGAGCATTAATTCCCTTTATAACTCTTTTCTTTTATCTTAACGTCTATATTTCTAAAGCCGAATATACTATATTTGTTGTAAAATCAAAGTTTGTTTGTGAAATGTTTACAAATCACCCTTTTAAAACACTTAAGTCTAAAATTTACGCGCTCATCTGACTTATGATTTCTTTGAATTAAATATGCGTCAGAATATTATTTGAAGTTTTGAATCTGATTCATAAAATTGTATTATATTTCATCAATGGAAAGTATAACTTAACTTATTTATATTCTTCATCAAAGAAGAGGCACAAGTTAGTACAAAAGTGAAGTTTTAAAGAAATGTTTTCGCGTCGTGAGCTGAAATGACCTTTAGCGCTTTCAGAAGAGTTTTTGAGTTTGTTCGCTGATATAAGAATAACATTATGTGTCTTTATAAAGATTTATGACCCTCCTTTTAGATTGCAATTACTCTTACGTGTAAAATGTTTTGAAATAGATTGTAAATGTGTGTAAAATGAAAGGTTTTTCTATGTTTAATATTTTAACGCATCAAATTTGTTTAAAAAAACATGTATTACTGTATACGTGGTATAAGAAAAAAACAAAAATATATATTTAGTGTATTGTAAAGTTTTTGGAAGATATTCTTTTATATTTAGATATTCACTAATATTTGACGTTAAATAATATGTATAATAGCAAGTAATCCTATAACAGCTTATATATCCATATATTAATTCAACTACATTTTCACTTATATTTTTTGCATATAATATCAAACACTATCAACGGATCAAATTCGGGAATAAAAATTGAATAACGTAATATTAAAAGCTTATCTTATTTAGTAATTTAAAAATTACGGTATTATTATTATCAAATTAAAACATTACTAAATCGAATTGGTTTAAGACTAACCTGGAAGATTTTGTACGATATAGTTCAGCTGACAGATTGAATGGAATGACTGGTCAACGTAATGGTAAGTGGTGGTGATCTTGGTATTGTAAGAAATTTTCCATATATCGCCAAGAATGCCATGGCGGATTATCTTCTCAAAGTTATGTATGCTGCGGAGCTAAGTCTTCCAGTTATTGACTATAAATGAATCCACTGAAGTTTAGAATTCAATGTAATTACTAAAATACAGTAGCATATGTTCATTAATATAATTACTCTGTAATTACTCTGTAATTATATTATATGAACATTTTTTATTAAATTTAATAGGGTGATAACGTATAACAACGATTCAAGGAATATTTATGGGTGGTGCTGCCAACATAATAAAAAGACGTTGGCGAATTTTAATAATCTCAAATAGACGTAAACGCCCATAATTATGTATAAATAAGTGTTCAGATAACCAAATAGAAAGTCTTGTATAAAATATCCGGCTTTCTTCAAACAACGAGGAAATTAAAGTGAAACTTCATCGGGCGCGGATCGAGTAAAATTTCGAGGTCGAGTTTTAACGTTGCCGTTGTAATGTTTCGATTCTATCAATTGTATTGAGTTTCACGAACTTAATTTCAATTTGTGAGACGTTTTTGAAACCGCTTCGAAATCGAATCGTTGATATTAGGTTGTTTTACGTTTTAAGGCTTCGAAACATCAACCTTACATTCAATTTAACGTATGTGAGAAATATATATTTGACGACCTTTGTGGTCGAGTAGTGTGTTCACCGGTTACGCCAATCCAAGGTCCCAGGTTCGTCCTGTCGAGTCGATATAGAAAAAGTTCATTAGTTTTCTATGTTGTCTTGGGTCTGGGTGTTTGTGGTACTTCGTTACTTCTGATTTTCCATAACACAAATGCTTTAGCTACTTACATTGGGATCGGAGTAATGGATGTGATGTTGTCCAATATTTATTTATTTATACTGAAGAATCGTTTCGTTGCAATGATAAGTGATAACTTCTAATGGGAAGATATATCGTTACGTAACGCGTTACGGCGCCAGTCTGTCTGGCTTCCCTTTCTATAACGCATACAGCGATTAGTTTGATTTATCACTTTCCCAGACAAATACGCGCACATATTTGCTTTTTATTAAATTTCCGACTATCGTAAACTTTATTAATTTATTTATTATTATAACATTTACTATGTGTGGAATAAGATTCAGAAGAAAGTGTAGACAGTTACTTTTAATATTTTACAAGATAGAAAATTATTTTAAATATAAAAAGTATGGTCCTAGAGTTAGTTGATTTACAGGCACGATTTATAAAAAAATATATTGTACTTAAGTGTAACGTTAATTCAATACTGTAACATAATAATTCCAAGTTCTATGAGCCTACTTGAATCAATAATACTTTGATTTCGTGTAGAAATTAATTATTTTTATTAAACATTACATTTATAGATACGAACAAAATTTACTGGAGGACATTTTTTTTATTTTTTATATAATATTATTGGAAAGTCTAGCCATTTCATTTTCTCTTCTATCTTACAACGCAGAAAGAAATAGAGAAAGATAATTAAGAGTTAATAGGTAAATATAATAGTGACATAAGTCAACCTCACTGCGGAGTGCACAGACGTGTTCACTCACACAAACACACGTGGTCACTTACTCACGCACGACACACACACGCACGCACGGCCTTCTCACCGACGTCTACGTCAAATTTAGATGAATTCACATTAGAAACATCTAAACTTATCCGTGTTTCTTTACTATATTGTCCATGTATTATATACAAAAACCTTCCTCTCGATCACTGTATCTATTAAAATAAAACCGCATCAAAATCCGTTGCGTAATTTTAAAGATCCTAGCACAATAGGGACAGACAGCGGTAAGCGACTTCGTTGTATACTATGTAATGATGATAATGATGACGATGGAAGGAGACTAATTATTATAGACACAGTAAAGTAAGTAAAGTAAAGTAAATTTCCCACTGCTGGGATAAGACCTCCTCTTCCATTAACGAGAGGGTTTGGAACTTATTCCACCACGCTGTTCCAATGCGGGTTGGTGGAATGCACATGTGGACACAATTTCGTTGAAAATAGACACATGCAGGTTTCCTCACGTTGTGTTCCTTCACCGCCAAACATGAGATGAATTATAAACACAAATTAAGTACATATATATGTATAATAGTGCTTGCCTGGGTTTGAACCCGCAATCATCGGTTAAGATGCACTCGTTCTAACCACTGGGCCGTCTCAGCTCTCATAGACACAGACATCATTGAAAACAAAACCATTGTTCAACTGTAAAAATGTATTTGTAGCATCAAAAGTACTTCATAAAGCGAATTTGTAAAGAGTATGTAATTAGCGTATGAAATACTGAGTTATTATTTAACGAGTCTATTGTTTGGATGGAATTATTAACGGTGTATTACATATCATCCTGTCTTTAATACATTTTGTATATGTATTTTGCATGTCTAATTATCACTCAGCGTAAGGTTACCTAATGCTATTAAGATAATCATGTTCTTTAAATAATTTCGATTAGAATATTTGAAAATTAAAGATATTACGTACCTTACATGATGATTATATGTAACACAATTATGCACACAAATTTTCTATCGATAATCAGTAATCAGTTTTTTGATGTTCATTCGATATCGGTTCTGGATCTCTTTTTAAATTATTTTATAAACAAAGGTTTATTGTATTTCTTTTCAATAAAAATATATATTATTGTTTGTTCTACTATAGCTTAAACCAAAGAATGCACAATATTTATGTATCTATGGAGAATAATAATATTAAAAAAAATTCAATTTCACACAATAAAACAAATGAAAGTTATAAAAACGCACCAAAACTGAATCGATCATAATTAAGATCAACAGTCTATTCGATTGAAAAAAAAAAAACATTATATTTCTCAAACGAATTTATAGTTAAGAAAAATATGAATGAATATCATTGTTGAAAATGATCATGTCTCGTTACAGAAGATACATTTAATCTTCTAAAATACATGTTTTAAATAGCTCAACATAAAATTTAAATCGCAAGCCAAACCCAAGTGAACGTATATTAGTCGTATATTTTATTCATGTATAAACAAAACAATACTTTTATTACAGACGTATAAAAAATGATTAAAACACATGAACACAGAAAGCGTATGAATGCGGTCTTATTGCTCTAAGCAATCTCTTCTGTATATTGGAAAAGTTGTTAAGTAGAAAAAAAACATCTGTAAAGTTATACCAACTAAGAATTCTAATATGCGTCCGTGCTTCAAGTAAAGAGGGAAATAAAATATAATCAAAATGGTAGAGAAAATGTTTAGGATTAAAAAAGCGAATTATTTCGTAATAGAAACTGATGCTTCCGTGTATTTTATTTCACAATGTCTAATTTCCATTATCTTCAAGGTATGTAACAAGCAATTGTAGGTTTCATTTTAAATCAATCTAGCTGTTAAATACAAAGAGTACTTATGTCGTCATCATCATCATCAACAGCCCATTTTTGTCCACTTGTCACTTGTCCAAGAAATAAATTACATAAGTATTTTAATAAATTCATTAAATTACCCGTGTTCTGGTAGAACTAGTCAAAATCAAAATCAGAGTATACTTTATTTAAGTAGGCTTGTACAAGCGCTTGTGATATTAAGTGAAGCTACCGTCGCTTCGGAATACAAATTCTGCCGAGAAGAACCAGAAACAGTTGGGAAGTAGATACCATCCAATCATTATATATTGAAAAGCCATTGATACTTAGTATTGTATTCGGTCCAAGTGTGACTGAGTCTGTATCACTACAGGAACATATGATTTCCGAAGGTCAATGACAAATTGGTGAAGTAACTATTGGGTAGCCTAATTGTCCATCCCTGCTGAGATATATTTAGTGACGGTTTGCTTATCGAACTTTCATTGTTCGACTAGAAACCCGCCCCAGCTTCGCACGGGTGCAATGCTGATACTACTATAAATATACTACAGAATTTCTTCTACTTGAAAGTCAATGTTCACAAATTTAGAGAGACAATAACAGATAAGACAATACAAATAGCGTTTGTAAGATGTAATCGCACAAAATGTGTTCTTTTATGTGATCCCTTAGAAAACCTCTAAAATTATCCAGTATTTCACTACTATATTGTACATATGTTATACATTTAAACCTTCCTCTTGAATCAATCTATCTATTAAAACAAACCACATCAAAATCCAGCGTGTAATTTTAAAGATCTAACCATACATAGGGATAGACAGCGGTAGTCAACTTCGTTTTAAACTAATGATGATGATAAACTGAGTGAAAAATATCTTAAAATGTAGTCGACTTAGTGTCTTAAACTTAAGAGTTTGCGTGCAATTGTTAAGAATTCACCTCCCTCGATCTCACTCGAGAAGCATTGACAGGCGACTTATGATACGCCATTTTTATACGCTTTTCCAATAGATTTTAAAACTATTATAGTCAATGTCGCGTGTTACATTACATTCTGATGTGAGGTTACAGTTTATTTTTACGGAATGCTTCTATTGAAATTCCATTTTAAATATTCAACAAAGAAGCATTATAAGTTCTTATGGATTGACAAAATTCAACCACTGGCTTGGAAAAGTCAAGTTCTGAAAAGAACTGGCTAAAACAACACAGTCAGTAATTTGTATTTAATTAATCTTGATTTTCGTTTAGTTTTACAGTTTTAGTTTTATATGTCTCGATTAAAATTCCATTTTAAATATCATGGTTTTCATGGGTACGCCACTCTGAGGTCCCGGGTCCGATTCCCGGCCGAGTCGATGTAGAAAAAGTTCATTAGTTTTCTTTGTTGTCTTGGGTCTGGGTGTTTGTGGTAACTTTGATACTTCTGATTTCCCATAACACAAGTGCTTTAGCTACTTACATTTGGATCGGAGTAACGTATGTGATGATGTACAATGTTTATTATAATATTTATTATTATTATTATATCGTTATTCGACGAAGAAGCTTTATACTTTTTTATTGTTGGGTACATTTCTGTCAGTTGATTGGAAAAGTCAGTCAGTTTTTCTGCATTGAACTAATCTTGATTTTCGTTTTTTGTATTGTATAAATTCAATATATTATTACAAATTGTTCCCTCCTTTCTGTTGTCCATTGACATCGAGCGTTGAATATCTATTGAATTAAATATTCCAGAATGATTTGCATGTTTATTCAATTTATTTCAATAGCTATGTTTATTTGCTTCCTATTTACTTACAGTTAATGTTTTTTTTTACTCTAATAGCGCAATGGGCTTCAACAGATGCACTTTAAGAAATAAATTTTGTAATTTTTAACATATTTTTATGGACCTGTCTTTTCTTTACTTTTCTTGTTTATTGTTGTGACGTCACTTTTATTATTCTTATTTCTTTAAAGTATTATAAAAACATTATTGTAAATGGTTTTTAATCACTAACATTGTTGGGGATCATGCTGTGAAGAATTTCATAGATTTATTATGTCCAATATCTGTTTGACATCTAATATGTAAAAAGATCAGAAAAAAATAGATTGTAGCTGATAATTGGTAGTCCAAGCACAAGTCGTTTTTCACTAATTTTTCATGTGCTAATTTATTTTATTAATAACACTGTTTAGCGTTCAAGGATAAAAACTTCAGAGAAACTGCATGTGTATCTCTTGCATTAGATCGTCAAGTTGTATTAATACTGAACTAGATGTCGCGGGCGGCTTCGTGTGAAAAAACATGATAACCAACACCATAAAGGTGTTGGTTATCATGTTTTTTTTTGGAGATCAAGTTTGCTTCATACCAAATTTCATCAGTGGTTTGGTTTTCGTGAAAGGCAGACAGATAAACATTACTTTCCCAATTATAATAATAATATCGATAACGATAATCTATTGAATTATTGCATTGTGTTATATCATTTATAAATAGTCCGTTTCAATGACAGGAGGGGTAAAGATAAATAAACAAATGTGACCTCGAATTGAACGTGACATTTGTGAAGCGATTTAAACTAGAGTGACTTAAACTGAATGAGTGATTGATAATGAATGAATGATTTGTAAATTTGTTTCGATTGTTTTCGAAAATGATTATTGAATACGGAATATAAGTATATTTATCCTTGTTTTTTCTGCTCATGGAATTGATTATATTGCTGACTGATATGGATCGTTGAAACGTGTATATAGCGACAAGTCGTCTTGTGTTTAGTATAGATGAAAATATTATTTATTAATTAATCATACCAATAATTATAATTATCTTTATTACTATCTTAAACAATCATAATCATTTATAATTTAGAGTTGATTTATTTAATATTATGAAGCAATTTCATGAATTTATTGGATATAAATTAGAAATGATTCATTAATATACACTTTCATTTTAATATATTAATCATACGAATATCATAAATATGAAGATTAATTACATTTTAACTTATCGTTTATTCTGTATTTTAAAGAATGGTTAAAATTTCTTACGTCGTCAATGAGTAGTCGTCTATTTGAACTATCAGATGCCTATCTAATTATGAGTATTTGCAGTTTCATGTCTAGCTTCTAGTCACTAGCCTGATAAAACAGTATTAATATCAAGCATGGCTTACCAAACAAATATTAATTGTGTATGTTAAAAAAAATGTACTATGTTTTTACACATCTGGAACGCGTTACAGCGGAGTGATCTATTATCGTCAGAAAATAATAAAAGCGAACCACTCAGCGCGAATTGGTTTTATTACGTAACCAGTAATAGTACCATTTCGTTTTGTATTTACAATTATTTATTGTATTTGTTTTATTTTCTTGTTAGGTTAGATAAGATTTACAGTTTATATTATATACTAGTTATTCACGGCTTTGGTCATTTTTAGGGGAATATCATCAGCATCTTATCATGCCTTCATCCTTGATGCTTGATCTTATTATATACCAAATTTCATAAATTCGGTTCAATGACCTTGAAAGAGGAAAACACAGACGCAGTTTTTGGAATCATTCAACAAACAACGTATAAAACGCCTGTAAATTCCCCACTGTTGGGCTAAGTCCTCCCCTCACTTAGTTGATTTACATGTGGTATTTTGTTGAAATTATACACATGCAGGTTTTCTTATTTATACTTTTGTTTTAAATAACATTTTCTTCAAAAACATAATTCATTATGGTAGGTGTAGAGTTACGTCGTATTATCGATACAGTATAAATAAATATGATATGATAATAATATATCTATTATATGTTAAACATAAGTTATTGAGCGCAAATTATTAAGTCAAATATCAGTATTAGGTATACTAAAATTTGACTACATCACTTGTATTTAATTTTTTTTTAATAAGATCGAGACTCAAAATCAATGTCAAAACATACTTGATTCAAGAAGGCTTTTAAAAGCACTTTTAAATCTAAAATCGATACTATAATTAATAATCAAAAAATTTAATACTATAATTAATGACTATATTAAGTGAAGATACCACTGGTTTGTGGTGTAGATTCTACCGAGCAGAACGGGCAAGAAAATCAGTAGTTACTCTTTTTCAACTTTTAAAAATACGAAGTCATGTTAGTTAAATACAATTATATAATTATAATACTATATATAAGATCGCATATTGGTAAGAAGGTTAGAATCTTAATTAAATATTGCAAGTCCTAAGCTGGCGAGCACCATTGGATTTGCATATACTTCATGCGTTTATATTTTTTTTGAGGTTGGTAAAATATTGTGAGAAAACTTTAATGTATCAGATTAAAAAAAGAGAAAATCGTTTAGATTAATCTGTATATAATGGAAAGAGACACAGGGACAAAGAAAGAGAGAGATATATTCTCTGGACTGCTTTTTCCTCACGTAAGTATATTGTCAATTCACAACTCCCGCGAAAAAGAGTTTAGTTTCTATTGCCATATGTGTATCATACCGTTGTTGGCAATAACACAACATACATAAATGATTCATTGTTGTAACATGGGGACTTAGTATTGATTAGATATTCATAGATATTACAAAATTGAATAAAAGAACCGTTTAGACATTCAATCTATTACAATGACTGAAGAAAATTGTATTTATTTCAGTTTCAATTTGTCGTAAATTAAAAAAGTAACATTTTATTCGAATTAGTAATTAGGATTGAAGAATATGGGATTTTCCATAACACAAGTGCTTTAGCTACTTACATTGAGATCAGAGTAATGTATGTTGTGTTGTCCAATATTTGTTTAAATATTATAATATCAATTATCATATTTTTTGTTCTGTATTTTCCCTCGAAAAATTCCCTCGTGGATTTAAAAAAATAGACCAATCATAAATGATTCTAAATTTAAAATTAAAACTCCAAATTAGTAGGCATTCGGAACAAAGTAAGTAGCTACGAAATAACTACAATAATCTAAACTGTGAAACGCATACAAAACTTTTATTTATCAAAGGAATAAAGAATCCATTTCAATGTTTCATAAAACATTGTACAAAGAGATCCATTAGTTTTTTCTCATCAATTTAACATTAAGCGTCTTTTGATTCTTACCAGAAAGAAAACTGGGATATTTCTGTTTTGTTTATTTGTGTACTTAGTTTTACTTGATAAAGTATTCGTATTATTTAATAATTCGACTTTTGCTAGAAATTTAGAGTTTCTTTTAAATATAAAGTAGCACAATTTTTGTAATCAGATTTTTGTTGACCTTAGTTCTTTCAAAATATTCAAAATCATTTTGTGGTCAGGCATTAGAATGGCTAATTTTGATAACCTCACTTTTATTAATCAGAATATTAACTCACTGTTGATTGTTTTGTATATAGCATATGCCTTTTGGTTAATAATGTTGATAAGACTGATGTTGACAAGATTGATAAGACAGTTGATATGATAAGACGTTTTAATCCAAAGCGATATTTAATTTTAAATTATTTGACCAATGGCAAAATGCGCTTATGCATTTTACTAAAAAATGTACTTACGGGCGTAAGTACCGTACAGTATTATAGCTATAGACCACAAAATTACAATGACATAAAACGGAATGAAAGGTCCGCTCGCTGTCCCTCTATCAAACAACTTATATTTTATTCAAAACGTAAGAATAATTGTGTAATACATTTTTATGAACAAATGAAATTTCCATGACCTTTATATTTCACAAGACCAGGAAACTTCGTGCTTTGTTTTCAAGAATGAAATTTATTTAAAAAAGTACGGTATAATGACTGTTTTGTTTTTGTATTTATGTCGCATTATTGATAGTCATTACCAATGATGATTTAAGGTCTTTTGGAATGTCAATATAGTCCTTTTGAGATGGTTTGGAATATATCCTCCAAAGTGTAGAACCTTAATTCTACTCTTAAGTAGAACCGTAATGTCCAATTTAAGTACTTTACTATCGCACTTCAAAAAAAAGAAAATTAATACAATTATTTCAAAGAAACAACAACGCTGTATTCAGAAGACCATAAATCAAAAAAATCCGCAATATCTACGTTTCCCCGAAACATGTTTATTTTTACGACGTTTTTCGTCACAGCTGTGCACTTCAAATAAGACGAAACAAACAAAGTTGTCAAAACAATAATAAAAAATAATATAACTATCGTTTTCAACATTGATTCTTCATTACTTTTGATTTTCCTAACCTCTTAAATATATCTTTTCCTTAGAGGATTGTGTTGCTTAAGGAAAAGTAATATACATTATTTCCAGACTACAGATAAGAAACAGCAAGATGATGGCAAACTTATAGCGGTGCTGATCTCGAGGATTGAAATCCAAAATCTAGGGCATACTAATATTGATTTTTCCAGCGTTCATATTTTTTTAGTGACAACCCCGAGGTTGAAAAATTTAAGCAATATTTTATTCCCAAATCTTTATGATTATAATATAATCGATGACAGTTTTAGAAACAAGAGTTATCTCAATCAAAAAACATTGGAATGTACGTCAATCAAAAATATATGTGAGATCTATCTAATAGGTAGACCTAGAATATTCATATATGTAACGTAAAAGTATTTAACTCGGTAAAGCCATTTTCAAGTAATCGAAATAAATACATGATATAAACTTTTTCTGTTAACTAGCAAAGAAAACAGTTTAGAAATACAAAAGAAATGTAAGGCCAAAAAACACAAAGTCTCAGTGTTTGCAGTAAGTGCTGCTTGCGATACTGATTTCAAGAGGTCACCTTATTGCCTTATATCGCTGAGAATAAGAGCAAGCAAAATTGAATCCAAACTACAATGTAATAAGATTCTAATTTCCACTTATCTTTATCGCAGTTCAAAAAGTGTATACGCTTAACTTTTATTCCCTTACTCCACTAAAAGTCGAAAGCTGCCGCTGATTAGCTAAAATTTTTAGTAGAAAATTTTGCAATCCTAATCTCCTATAAAAGCATATGCAACGAAATTAGAATATAATCTTATATAATGTCCTTAGATTCTGTATTGCTTCGAAATCCAAATTTAAAATCTCCTTCCATTCTAAAAAAAAGTCTTGCTGAACCAACTGACCTACCTACCCACGGTATGAAAAAGTAGGGTTGGTTTGACATATGAATTATAGTTGAAAATAAATAAGATTTTTTCTATAATCAATTAATTCTACAATACCAATACTTCATACCACGCTCTTATATCGTACGATACGTTACAAATGTTCAATCAAATCGAACGAAGAAATAATGATAGCATTGATCTGATGTATTTCCTCGTTCGATTTGTTTGTGATTATCAAAAATGCTGAGATGGCCCGGTGATTAGAACGCGTGCATCTTAAACGATGATTTCGGGTTCAAACCCAGGCAAGCACCACTATATACATGTGCTTAATTGTGTATATATGTAATTCATCTTGTGCTCGGCGGTGAAGGAAAACATCGTGAGGATACCTGCGTGTGTCTAATTTCATCGAAATTCTGTCACATGTACATTTCACCAACCCGCATTGGAACAGCGTGATGGAATATGTTCCAAAACCTCGCCTTAATGGAAGAAGAGACCTTATCTCAGCAGTGGGAAATTTACAGGCTGTTACTTTACTCTTTACTTTATCAAAAGTTCTGATATTTTATTGGTTATTTTTTAATGTTAATTTTTTTATGTATTGTTAAAAAACTTCTTATTTTGAATCACGTTGTTTGAATATTGGAATGAAAATTTGTGTAGGAATTCTACAACTACAGATTGATGTATTAATGTATACGAACTGTCTAGTAACATTATTTTTAAAATTGTATATCAATCGAAAAAAAAAACAACTGGAATTTGATGATGACGTTTTCAAACATATATCGGTCATGACAGCCGTTGTCAAGGCAGATTAGCCAACGCGTAAAATATGTTAACACCAGTGGAGAGTGTACGCAACATAAAGGCACTTTTTATATCTTTACTATTCAACTCGTAGGGAACTTAAAATCTCATACGACTGGAAGGATGTTAAGTGCCAATCGTTTACCATGCAGTCCAAGTCGTGAGAAATTAATTAGTGCAACAACCGTTAAAACCGAGCTCTTCATTTTTATTAAATTTAGAGCTTCGCTATCTTTGGCTCTAAAATCTGATTATTTTTTTACACCCAAATGGGCCTATTTTTGTTATCTGTACATTTGTAAAAAAAGTGGTAATATCAATGATTTTCATACGGAGTACGACTACAGAACCTAAAAATATATTTCCTCAAGATTTCGGAGGTCAGATGACAATTGTGCTATAATAAAGCTTAACAACATATACGATATTATATATCATACCCAGATTTGAGGAAAGAGACTCTGCTATAATGCCGGGAGAAAAATTGCGAGAAAAATAACTGTAACTTGCTTTTGTTTACTCACAGATAATAACATAAAATACGTACTGAATATTTGAGATTTGGACTGTGTGTTGCTTTATAAGTACTTCGATTTTTTAAGTGTACCGCTAACAAATTGGGAAAATTCGGCATCTGATAGAAAATAAAAACAACAACAAACAACAACAGCCTGTGAATTCCCACTGCTGGGCCTCCTCTCCCTTTGAGGAGAAGGTTTGGAACATATTCCACCACGCTGTTCCAATGCGGGTTGGTGGAATACACATGTGACAGAATTTCTATGAAATTTGTCACATGCAGGTTTCCTCACGATGTGACAGAATTTCTATGAAATTTGTCACATGCAGGTTTCCTCACGATGTTTTCCTTCCCCGCTGAGCACGAGATGAATTATAAAGACAAATTAAGCACATGAATCAGCGGTGTTTTCCTGGTTTTGAACCCGCAATCATCGGTTAAGATGCGCGTGTTCTTACCACTGGGCCATCTCGACTCTCGAAAAAAAAAATGAAAAGTAAAAATAAACACGAAAAGTTTCAGGACGTGTTCTTAGAAGCTACTTAAGATCTTTCTAATGGATAGTTCCAATATAAGACATCCGCTTCCTTCGTACTGTTTTCCGCTTGTCTTGTCAAAACTCTCCTCAGGGAATGAAGAAGTAATTTCTTCTCTTGCGTTGGGTATAACTTATATTTATTGTGCTGTCATTATTTATGGATAGAAGAAACCGTTTTACTTCTTGTCAGATAGGCTTATTGACAATGTATTTTCTTTCTATCATTGAAAAAAAAATCGTTTGGGTATCGACTAAATACCTATTTATAAAATGTTTTTGTCTTCCAATTAAGTATCCATAATTTACACGTAATAAAAGAAAAAATGAGTCATTGGGTACTAACTTAACTTTGGGGACATATTCTCATCTGTCTCAAACTAGGCATATTTGCAATATTCCATAAAATACACACTTTCTTGCAATTATTTTTGTGCGAAAATTGTCACATAACATATAGAAGATTTTCAACTTTATCGCAGAACCCAAAGATTATTCGTCCATAAGGGTAGCCGAGCTCAGATGGCAATCGTTCTTTATAAAACTCCTATATTCGCATTAGGGGAAAAAATCCTGGCATAATGCCGGGAAAATATTGCGAGGATACTTATAATTTGATTTTGTTTATGTTAAGATAATAAACTAGTCGAAGTAGCTTATGAATAACGATAGCCTCACCCAATTCCCTGAAGACGCTTGCTATTTAAATATTCTTTTTTCAAATAATGTTTTTTTGAAAGATATATTATCTTGCTAGTATTTTCGGCGAGTCTTAGTGTTTATTCTTTATTACTGAAGGAGATATATTGGTATAACAAAGTTATATAGAATATTAATAATTTCAGTATATTTACTTTATTTTGCGTTATAAAATGAATAAATTTTAGCAGACCGAATTGTATTGTCGCCAGCACGAATTGTGTGCAAATTTCGACGCGAAATTTAGGTTGAAAATTGAATTGAAAAGTTTGCTGGCATGAACGTAATGGCTCTTTGGATCTATCCACAGTGGCTTCAAAGACCTTCGTAATCACATGCTCTGGGAACCTTTGGACCCACGCCGACTAACTTTGATCGCACTATTGATATACTTGAGATGGCCCAAGGGGTGAAGGACCTATGAGTTTTCATGTAATTATATTTATAATTCAATTTGGGATCAGTGATGTACATCGTAAGAAAACCTACACGTTTCGCATTTATTTATATACCAGCATCAAAGAACAGGCCTTTTCCTATTAAAAAGATATACACAGAATATTACCCAATGGTAGGACTTTGTCCAAGCTCTTTTTGTAGGCACCATCCACTCATCATCATCAAGCAGTGATAAGTAGATCTTGGTTGAAGGGTGATTGAGTCATTATAACTACAATGGACATAAAATCCCAAGATCCTTTGATGAAAAATTACGGAGCTCATATCTGCAGTGACGACCACTAATCATTTGATTCCGCATATGTCATTAATATAGAGAAATAGTTCACACACGATGCAGCTGCTGTCCTAACATTACATAGGCAACATTAGTTCTATTCATAAGCGATTAATAATGCGAGTTGCTAAACAGTATTACTGAGCCAGTGTTATTATAGCTAAGATAATATCTTGACCTCTCACTAAGCAATCCATTCAGGAACTGCAACGTGACTAATAGGTACTGACTTTGTCAAACCAGACGTAGGCGCTAATCACTTTATTTATTAATTAGTGTTCTGTTTGAATGGTTGTCGCGTTGATATTAATATGCAATGTCAATAAAAAACCATATGTGTATGTGTGATAAGGTTTAAATTTGCATGCAAATGTTGTTTATTTTAAAATAGACGGCGTTCGTGGCTTCACTCGAGTTTCATTGGTCGGTCATCTGGTCTGAGGTATTAAAAAGTAGCTCATGTTCAGCAGTTTGGGCGTGTTAGAACAACAGACAAACTGACTTACGAAGTAACTTTTGCATTTATAATATAAATATAGATAAACATTTTTTTATATCTAATGTAATTTTCTTATCTAAAGAAGTGTACAGGCCTATTCCATGACGTTGATAGAAATTATTTCACTTACTTTTCACGTTTTCTGGTTTATTTTGCATATAAGTTATTAGTTTCTGCCTTGGTTTCGGGTGCGAAGGTGAAGGTTGGGCAGGTGTTCAATACATTACGTACATAGCAATTTTGTCGTGATAAATAAATAAAAAAATAATCGTGTTTAAAATGAAAGCTATTGTAATTGTGTTTAAATTTTCGTGTTGAAAACATCTTTGTTACAGATTAGATGAAAGTAATAAATTAAATCTATTTGACAATTCCTTTGAACAAATTATATTGCAGAATTAATTTCTTTTTTTCATTTAATATTTCATTAAAATTATGTTAATATCTAACCATCTGTTAGTATTTTTTATTTTCAAAATATGTATTAGTCAGTGGACTATTTAGTGAATATTTGTAATAACTATTTGAAAGTATTATGTGAGACTAGTTTTTTCATTACTAACAAGCTAACCATAGTATCTCTTCCCATTCTTTTCCACGTTTGAATTTTTAAGAAAGCACTCAGAGTGATATCCCACATCCGACTACAAGCATGTAGGCCGTATATATTTTATAACGAAACAAAAAGTATTTATATGTATTTTGACTAAGCTTAGTGGTTTTTTCTTAAATAAAATATGTAATATTTTACATGACAAAGGAAACAACTGTTTTTTCGCACGTTATTTTCGGTTGGATTTATTTTCCAAGCGGGTAGTTGATTTACATACAATTTAATCCTTTAATAATAAATAAGGTAACTGTCAAGAAATGTCTCACAGCTGGGCATTTTTCTGTTTGAGTAGCTACCACGCTGCTTTAATGTGGGTTGGTGGATAGAAGTTTAACAGATTTTACATAACACCAAGTATGATATTTATAATTATTACAAATTAAGCATATAAAAATTGAGACGTGATTGATTAAAACCCACAATCATTGGTTAAAATTCAAGTGATCTAACCACTAGATCATCGTGGCTTAGTTAATGAGAGTTATAATCAATTCATATGTAATATATAAACTTAACAAAAAAAAATGACATCAAATAATAATACTCCATTATAATAACGAAAAAAATTCAAGACTATAAGAAAATTGAACAAATTCTTTCATCCGTAGATAGGGTGATAAATTTTCTTCAAATTTTAATGGGATAAAACGGGAAGCATAACCTCCAAAAGTATTTTTGTTCCAAATCGGTTTACAAATGAAGGAAATCTGAACATTTAAGAATTGTAACCGAATTGAGCACGTCCTTCTATTTTTGAAATCTTTATAGTTCTTTACGGAATATTATGATTCGTAGCTTTAAATGAAATGAATACAGATCTACATTTGCTTTATTGTTAAAAAAAAGTTAACATTTTTTAACTGGTGTACACACCACTCGACCTCCGTGGTCGAGTGGTGTGTACACCGGTTTTCATTGGTACGCCACTCTGAGGTCCCGGGTTCGATTCCCGGCCGAGTGGATGTAGATTACCATTAGTTTTCTATGTTGTCTTGGGTCTGGGTGTTTGTGGTTTCATCGTTACCTCTGATTTCCATAACACAAGTGCTTCAGCTACTTACATTGGGATCAGAGTAATTTATGTGATGTAGTCTCATATTTATATATTTATATATTTAATTATTTCTTCATAGCGCTGTCCGTGTTGTTATTGTTAAGTTATATTTTTCTTTAGTGAACCTAGTTATATTTGCCTTTTATATTACTACATAATGAGCATTATAGGAAAGTAACATGAATCATTAAATATTTATTGTTAACATTATTAATATTGGAAGTTTATAGTATGAACTTGTGCTCGACCATTTCATAAGTTTTTCATTAAATGATTATTTTATTATCAACCAGTATCACACGATGTAACGTCACTATTCGGAAAAAATCATCATATAAATGTTTATCATTAACGTTGCAGTCTTGTTCGTTGAAGTTTAATTCGTTCAAATAAAATCGTAAATCGAATTAAAAATTAAATCACTCTTCAAATCATGATCACGAGGAATTGTGACAAGAATGCTTGAAGCAGTTCCCCTTGAATCGGAATTCCGATTCTCCGGGCGAAAATTAACCGATTCTCCTGTCACCGTTGGAGGCAAAACGATTTATTTATTAGTTGAAGGAAGATTAACTATCTTATAGCCGTCAGGCTATTTGTTATAGCCTGTTTCGGTAGTTACATTGATAATACAAATCCTATATATAAAATGGGAAATATGATATGTATTTGAGATTAATAGATAACGACGTTTGACCGATCATTTTGACATATCGTATATTTTGATCCATGAAGGTTTTTATACGATTCACCTTTTATAATCTTAGATTAATATCTGTATATATACTTCTATTAAGAGAAGATGTCAGAGAAGACTAATTTGATATATCAAAATACGTGGGCGGATTTGCAAATGAGCTTGATAATTAAATATATATGATTATCGCTCATATCTATTGGTACTAAAAGAAATGTCAGTAATGATTCATATAACAAAACCACCATCGGTCTTGGGAACTGTGATCCTGTGTCCTGTGCTGGAAGTTATACTGGCTCACTTAACCTTTAAACTAGAACACCACAATGCTAAGGGTGGTGTTTGGTGGTAGAATATATGGTTGATTGGTTTGAATAAAGTCCTATCTACTTAAGCTGATATAGCTGATATATGATGATATGATATTGTAGGGGAACTACTCACCAAATACTTAAAGGACAAAAATATGAACGTTTATATAAAAGATTTTTTTACCATATTGTTAAATATGGATTCGTTTAGAAACCAATGTCGTTATTAAATAAACTGCAGCGTCTGCTGTGACTTAACTATAAATACAATTTCGCTAACACATCGTAAATCGCGACTTTGGTAAATATTCAAATATAGAAAACCGTTGTTTATTTAATATTATGAAACCTAAAACCAGGACAATAAAGTCGAAAATCGTATAACAAAACGTAGTCGTAAATATGAGCGATCGTATGTAGTAATGGATCGCCGTGAAAGCGAAACATGAGAAATATTCACGTTGGAATAGAATTTCTGAAGAAATTTCGTGAATAAGGGAAATTTATAAAAGGTAATATGTAAGCGTTGCCGGTTATTCAGATCTGACGTTTATAATAAATTAAAAATGATACTTGATTTGAATTGAGTCCTGAGGAATATGCCAAGAATGCCATATAACCCGATCCTCCTCTATTGCCTTGTAATTGGTATTTCAGAAAATACTTTTCTTGGGGATTTCTGCATGCTTGTCTTGATTTATATTTGCTTACATATTTTTCCGCCAAATAGCAATACTTATTTTTGCTATATACCACACTGTCAATTTAATTTATATCTTATTTAAATCTTATTTATATAGTTAAATTAAAATTGTTAATATACTAGCTATACCGGTGACTTCGAGACTGTTTGAGTTTAAGTTATTTGGACATTGTATCGTGACTTTATTTTTATTTTATTTATAAAATATAATTCTATAATTAAAGTACCCTGAGCTGAGATGGCCTAGTGGTTAGAAAGCGTGCATCTTAACCGATGATTGCTGGTTGAAACCCAGACAAGCACCACTATATATATGTGCTTAATTTGTGTTTATAATTCATCTCGTTCTCGGTGGTGAAGAAAAACATCGCGAGGAAACCTGCATGTGTCTAATTTCAGTGAAATTCCGCCACACGCGAATACCACCAACCCGCATTGGAACAGCGTGGTGGAATATATTCCGACCCTTCTCCGTAATGGGAGAGGAGGCCTTATCCCAGCAGTGAGAAATTTACAGGTTGTTACTTTACTTTTCTTTACTTTAAAGTATCCTAAGTTACTACATCTTACATCAGCTACCTACCGGTAAAAGTCCCGTCAAAATCTGTTCAGCCTTTTCAGACATTAAACAGACAGATGGACAAAAAATGTAATATTGGTATAGGTACCATGTACATTCATATGCAATCCAATATTGTTATACTCGTATGTATGGATATTTATTAAAAACAAATTTTGTTATTGTAATCGATATCAGAGTATTATTTATATGGCTTTAAAAATATATACAAGATCGAGTCCCGCGTAAAATTATATTAAATATAATAATTATATTAAATATGTAACATTCGCCGATTTAAATTAAATAGGAGATTTTGTATGATATTTATTTTTAACCTCGAATGAATAATAATAAAAATACAATAAGATAATTTGTCTTTTGAAACAAACATATATTTAGTGATGGTCGAAATCACAAATCAAAATAAAATTTATTTCAGTACTCATTTACAAGCACTTTTGAATCGTCATTTTACAATTAATTGAAGCTACCATCGGCACGGAAAGTAGATTCTACCGAGAAGAACCGGCAATAAAATAAGTAGTTACTCTTTTTCAACATTTAAAAAATACAAAGTAAAGTTAGTTAAATACAATTATTTAAATTAATATATCCTGCTTAGAAGTCAACAGACGACGAAAGTTTGAATCTTTGTTTAAAATCATTCGCAGCAGACGAAGGCAAAGGGCATATTACGCGAGCAAATGTTTCGTTGTTAAGAAAAATATGACCTAAAAATCTCAACGTTCAAGATGTTAGCAACGGAAGGGTATTGTGGGGAAAATTGTATTCTTCATTAAAATACTAGTAGATCTCCCGCAAACCTTTGCCTTTATTTAACGGATTTTTAGGATATAAGATTTTAAAGTAACATGGTTATTTTTATTATTATATTATATTCTTTATTTCTAGTTGGTAGATCTCCAGTATCGTGCACAGGACATTCGTAGATAATGTCGAAAAATTGAGCCCCACTAACTACAAATAAAAAAAATGGATTTTTAGATATTTCGAAACATATGACAGGTTTTGTTTTGATCTAATTTCATTGTAAACTGACGATGTCTGTTCGAGCGTTTCGTTTGTCACATTTTTTTTATAAAGCCATAGCGCCGCTCTATACGGCTAGTAACATTATTCGACTCTATAAATTAATTATCTGTTAAATCGTAATCGTAACAGTTTGATGAATAAATATCAAGAATCCTCTTCAATTTTATCGTTCATAATCACTATTACAAAAATCGATATACGCTATAAATATATAAGATGGACTATTTTAATTGTTTATCCTCATCTAGCGATGCTGCCCGCCCCGGCATCGCAAGGGTGCAATGCTGATTCTGAATATACTACAGAATTTTTCTTCTTTCTTTACTATACTGTCCATGTATTATATACCAACACTCTCGTCTCTCTTCCTCTCGAATCATTCCATCTATTAAAAAAACCTCATCAAAATCCGTTGCGTAATTTAAAAGATCCAAGCTTATTAGGGATGGACAGCAGTAAGCGACTTTGTTTTATACTAATTGTAATTCTAAATTTTATACGATAAAACTAGCCACACGTTCAAGACTTTATTCGGGTAAATTAAAATAAAATCCATATTTTAATGTCATTCACCAATCCACTCACTCATTCAAAGGGATATATAAAAGATTGTTCCAGTCATTAAGTAATTCAGTGACATACAGACGTCCAAAAGAATAATTGTATTTATTACTATACCAATCAATCAACAGCTTGTAAATTTCCCACTACTGCGAACCTCCTCTCCGGTATGAGGAAAAGGTTCGGAACATATTATATGCCGCTGTTCGGGTTGCTGTTGGTGGAATACACATGTGGCAGAAATTCTATGAGACGAGACACATGCAGGTTTCCTCGCGATGTCTTCCTTCACCACCAATTGCGGGTTCAATGCATTGCACCACTGAAAATTCTTGTGCTTAATTTAAGCAAGCACCACTAAAAATTCTTGTGCTTAATTTAAGCAATCACCACTGAAAATTCATGTGCTTAATTTAAGCAATCACCACTGAAAATTCATGTGCTTAATTTAATTTGATGGGTTTTCACCCGCAATCGGTGTAGATGCACGCGTTCTAACCACTGGGCCATCTCAGCTCTGCTCTCAAATATACATAATTCCTAGGATCATTACACAAGTTAGGTTGAACAATAATAAAAGCAATTTCGAAATACATTAAAGCTATGATAGCGTTACGTTATGACGAATACGTAAGTCGGCACTCGATGTAATTGTCTCAGCATAGAAGATTTCAGGGACGCGCCCTAGAGACTGGGATACGTTTATTCATTTAACCGCCGCAGCTACAGTTCGTGAAAGCACTCAAAATAATTGTCCACAAATTGGGAAAATCAACAAAATTGAGGAGGCTCCCGTGAGATTTGAGAGCCATATATGTGATTGAGAAGCGGTTTTTTTTATTATGTACCTGTTACGCTGCGTTATTTTTGTTGTTTCGGGTAGGGAATAGCTTCTATTAAATAATGATCAACGGATGCTTACAACAATGACGCATTAGGATAATCACACCTTAAAATAGTTGTGTAAGCATTTGGTTAATTTTTTTTTATATATTCGTACTGGGATATACTAATATTAAAGTAATTGCTTTCAACTAAATGCATATGTATGTATTGTATGTGTACGTGATACTTATACCGAAATATTTTTTTTACTATTTTTGTGTGTCTGTTTGTTGCGGCTAATCTCTAGAATAGCTGGACCAATTTGGACGGGATTTTGACTGCCAAATAGCTGATGTAATATATAACATATTATCTTAGGCTATAACAATAAATTTTTTGTTAAATTCAAACTTGAACGTGTTTGCGGGCTTGGGCCTGGGCCTTTTTTTGTCGCTGAAAAAACGCGTTACGCGCTTCCCCTACATGATGGAAACTGATGGCCCCCCCACGGGCCGAGTGGGACTCAACGGTTCCTTGGACGCCAAACAACCAGCGGTACCCTCTCCGTCTTTCTGCGGGCACCACGGGATCGCTTACGCATGCTAACGTGACGCCCTGGCGGTCGGCCCACCTATGCGGGCCTCCAACACCTAGGGGGCATTCCCGGGGTACTGGGACCCCCCCTAGTCCCTGAGGTACCTATTAAGGCAGAGGGAGAAGAAGTGCGTAGCGCCTTTTCCTCCTCCCTCGGCCTGGGCCTAACCTGCTGGTGGTTAATACATAAAATGATATTTATGTGTATATTTTATAAGTGTAAAAGAGTGTTTAGATTTTTATTTAATTTCGAAGAAATATTTACCTTAATAAGGTTTCATGATGAATTGTACAAAAGACCTTCTGAAATAAATTATAGTTTCTTACTAATCTCAAAAGATATAAATAGTACACCTTAGAAAACATGTTATAGCGAACTTGTCTGGGGACCTTTTTAAGACACACAATCTTAAGTTAGCCGTTTAAATGTACTAAAACAGTTTTGCCGATAAAATACCGTCTACCGGCATTTTCATACAAAATATTTCTAAATTATACAAACAGAATTTTCTTGTTTGTCGTTCTTAAAAATCTTTGTTTGTTTTCGAAGAAGTAAACAGAGATGCAGAAATGGGCAGAAAGGGACTTGGTGGTCAAGCCCAGATGGCACATTGGTTAGAACCCGTGTATCGGATAGTTTTTTGGATTTGAATTCGCTATCTTCCTTTGATTTGCATATTTACTTAATTACTGATATTTATTGATAATACAAACTTCTAATGATTTCGCTGAGCAGAAGTTGATTTAACATCTCGACCAATAACATCAATCAATTCAATGTGATAATTCTTTATTTATCTCTATTTCTCCTGTGATAGAAATATTGGAAAACATCAACATCATACATTACTCTGATCCCTGATATGGAAAATCAGAAGTAATGACGGTACCACAAACACCCAGACCCAAGACAACATAGAAAATTAATGAACTCTGTAATTGAACCCGGGGGCTCTGTGTGACGTACCCATGAAAACCGGTGTACATATTACCAGACCACGGATGTCGTCAATGGTTGTGTTATTTTTCATTGTAAATATGGAATTGGGATCGTCCGTTAATACGAAGGTTTTGTTTTAATTACACAAATGTCACTGAATATTGTAATAAAGTCTCAGTTGTAAACACGGAAATTTTGCAATCATTTCGAAATACTTTGTCGCGTGAGTCAAAGTTAAATATTTTGTGATTTAAAGTGAACTTGTTATGAAATTTTACACTGAAATATTCTGAACATGACATAAATATTCTTGGCAACGTGTGGTACGCGAACTTACAATACTAATTAATGTTATGCAGAAACATTATTTGATTTTAATTTTCGCGTCCACGTAAAACATATTAAATCAAAAAGTTTTTGACATATTTATGAGTTAAAAAGTTTATTAATTTTAAACGTTATGACTGACATATGTTACTACAATTAATAATTAAAAAGCCCTAGATTGTATTCTGGTTCTCTTTTTTTATGGAATAGGTTGGCGGACGAGCACATGGGCCACCTGATGGTAAGTGGTCACCATCACCCATAGACAATGACGCTGTAAGAAATATTAACTATTACTTACATCGTCAATGCGCCACCAACCTTGGGAACTAAGATGGTATGTCCCTTGTGTCTGTTACACTAGCTCACTCACCCTTCAAACCGGAATACAACAATACTATGTACTGTTGTTTAGCGGTAGAATTTCTGATGAGTAGATGGTACCTACCCAGGCGGGCTTGCACAAATCCCTACCACCAGGTAAAATCTCTTGTTGGTCTAATGGTTTCGTCATGATAGCAAAAGCGATTCTGTGGCTCCCGCTTATAAGACGGACAGGGTATGTAGTGAGTATTCCGGTGAGGGCAGTACTGGGCACCGGTAAGTCCCAAATACCCCTCACTCCAGAAAACACGTAATCCGTTTAACCAGCGAATTTTTTTTTAAATTGTCTTGTGGCTTGTTATAACGCTTCAGATACTGAGTTTCTAAAATGAAGTCCCAGAGCGGGCCGATATCGAAAAGTTGAAAGTATATGCCCCATACCTCGGAAAGCACGTAAAGCAGTCCTGTTTCTGAATCCTTTTCGTGTAGTATTTTTGTCTTATCGCATTATGAGAGTGTGTGTTTGCACTCACACATGTACATAATATTTTCTGCATAGTTCATTGGTTTTCTATAAGATTTGACGCCGAAACAAAAATTGCTCGGATATCATCACGATTTATTCGTATTGTGTCGCATAAAAGCATTTTTTGTAGACTAAACTTCGAACATCAATTTTATTTCACTACATACTTAAACTTCCTTAAAATTGTGAAAATAGATTAAAAAGCGTCGAGTCTTTTGGACGTTATCAAACAAACGAAACGATGTTAACATTTTGGTATTTTAAAACATAGTTTAAATTATGCATAGTTTCATGCCATAGGCAGCTGAGATGGTCCAGTGGATAGAAAGCATGCATCTCAACGTTGATTTCGCGTTCAAACCCAGGCAAGCAACACTATATATATATGTGCTTAATTTGTGTTTAAGATTCATCTAGTGCTCGGCGGTGAAGGAAAACATCGTTAGGAAACCTGCATGTGACTAATTTCATGGAAATTCTGCCACATGTGCATTCCACCACCCCGCATTAGAACAGCGTGGTGGATATGTTCCAAGCGCTCACCTCGATGGGAGAGGAGGCCTTAGCCCAGCAGTGGGAAATTTACTTTATTTCATGACATAGTACATTTTATAAGCGTCTCAAGTCCTTATGTTTTATCATCTGATGATAACAAATAAAATTTAATTAAACATAATCAATCTTGTAAAACAAAATACGAAACGAAAGAAAGCAATATCAGCAACACATTTCGTGTACAATTTCAAACCGAACAGAAATCCATTCCAGAACACACATTAAAAGTTGGATCACTAACTTGATTTATTGCGAACAATTTAAACAATATACTCTGTTTGGAAAAAAGCGAACATCTGCGATAATTCAAAAGTTTATGGAAAATGTTCATTGCGTGACTATATAATTAGTAGATTATACTTTGAATAGGCATTTAAGGGGAAGATAAAAGAACCCCCTCGAAGCCAGGGTGGCGACCTAGAAACTTCAGAGATGCATTTTTGCATTCCGAGCCACCGTTCGGCCATTTATTGCGTTCATTAAAAGCTTTATTATTCTCTTTAATGCCTTGTTTTGCGTATAATTAGAACCGTGCCTAGTTCTACGGGTCGGTAATGAAATGTAATAGCACTATTAAATGTGTGTTGAATGCTTTTGTTAAATCATTGACGGTTTGTTTATATATAAACAATGAACGATCGTTCGTGTACTTTAAGTCTGAAGCCCTTGGTCGTTACCTTTTCTCTGACGTCACAAGATACGGGAACAGCCTGATTGCCTTTAAGGTATTATTGGATCAATGTAATCTAGAAGTCAATGGATAAGTCTCACAGTCTATTAAAGATAGGCTTGACTAAAGAAGCCATAGAGAAACTGGATGATCTCCTCTGTATACTGTCTCTTTATTTTTATTGTTATTTAATTCAAAAATATATATTGTAAGGAATGAGAAGGAAGAAATACCTAATATTGTAAGAAGGCTTTCAGTTATCGGTGTCATCGGTGGTCAATCAAAATAAAAATTTTAATATTATATTTATTAAGTGTTTAGTTGACTCTTAATATCGATCAGGTTTCACTGAATTAATTTAATTTATTTGTTCTATTTTAATTACTAGTATTATGAATAGCCTCTTATGTCCTCCGGCTCCAATAGCAGCAATTTGTTTTTCGATTGATGATATGTTTTATATATATAGAAAGAAAAACACAGCTTCTGCAATGACTAGTACTATAAAAATGTATTTGATTGTTTTGTATATTAAGTAATCATTTTTATGTCCGTTTGCTGTCATTATACGTCAGCAAATCTCCTATTCCTTGAACAAAGGCCTATTAAGGAAATGAGAAGCTTATTTCATGACATTATTCCATCAGTGATAGTTTGATGGGTGACAAAATTTTATTTTATACTAATTATTTTGCTGAGATAATAACAGCTAAATACATCGAAGGTCATTAGCCCTTCTCCGGATTTGTTCGGTATAACCGGATGTAACCGGATTTGCTGAAAATTTATTTAAATATATCGTCTTTATTTCCAAATGTATATATAGTCGATTGAATGGACTTGACTGTTTGTATAAGGGTTCAAGTTTTAAGAATAGTCAACATTCGATAGCGAGTTGTGTCTAAAACGTTTGAATATTTAATAAACATATCGAATTAGCATTTAAGGAAGCATTTTACGAACGTTCACAATATTGTGACTCCAGCTTTATATTGTTAGAGTTTTAAAGCTAAATGTTCACAATTTAAAAAAAAAAGTTAATATTTATTATCTGTGAATACTTGTATGTTTTTACTTATCAGTGCTATTATCAAAATTCAATTATATTTTACAAACTATATTAAGTGAAGCTACCACCGATTCGCAATGTAGAAGTATAGGCAACAAACGGTATGGTTACCATTTTTTATAATTTAAAATACAAGTCATCGATAGTTTCTTTACTCGTTAATGTTGCCGTAAGATTACAAACATCGCTGGATAACAAACTTTATAATCTATAATGCGTCAAATTGCAAACACATTTCACGGTTTACAATGTTTCGACAGTTTACAATCTCACGATTAGATTGTAATCTAACCATGTTTATAATCTAACGGTGACATATACATAACATTACAAAATATTTATTTAAAATTAACAGTCAATATCTCGATTTCCTTAAATGTAGAAAGACTTTAAATTCGTGTTCGGCCATTTTCTCGCTTCAATGCTTCTCTCTCTAATTTGTGATTAGGCGAGCGCTGACGCTGAAATAATTTAGCTTGTTGTTAAAAAGAAAGAGGCGTTCGTGGACGAGTTTGTGGCGATTGAGAATTAGTTAATTTTTATTTCTCTCTTGAAATTCATTTGAAATGTATTCTATTTATTTATTTAATGATATATAATAATAAATAATATAATTAATAATTCATGGTGATAGGGCTTTGCGCAAGCCCGTCTGGATAGGTACCCACTAATCAGATATTCTACCACCAAACATCAGTACTCGGTATTGTTGTATTGTTGTTTGAGGGTGAGTGAGCCAGTGTTACTACAGACACAAGGGACATAACTTCATAGTTCCAAAGGCTGGTGCATAATTAGCAATTAAAAGAATGGTTAATGTTTTAAACGCCATTGTCTATGGGCGGTAGTGTCCAGTTACCATCAGGTGGCCTATATGCTCGTCCGCTAACCAATAGCATAAAAAAGACTGGCAAATTGGCATCTAGATAATAAGTGGTAATAATTTCAAAATTTGGCACCTTTCTCATTTGGCAAAGCGCCTTCTAAATGGGAAACTAAGATGCAATGTCCATTGCGCCTGTAGTTAAAGTAAAGAATATTACATGACAAAAAGAGCATACAACATTACAGCTTGTAATGTTCCACTCCTGTTGATTGAATTGAATAAAGATGTTTGACTTTAACTATGACATTCAATATGAAAGTGTTACATTTGCTAATTGATAATCAAAATACATAAACGATTCGGAAAATAACACCTCTTACATGAGTAGAAGTGGAGGAAGAAACTCAGGGGGATTTTTCATTTTAATCAAGTATTGATTTATTATTTGTCCAATAAATTTCGGTCAACTCATACCCAAGGTTTGCAATCAACTAAGAAGACATTAGTTTTGTAACATCCTTTAACACTCAAACGATTTTTTTTTAATTTAACAAATCATTACTATAATAATCCGATGGGACGTTGAATCCAATACGACTGAAAAGAACAGGATCGAGACGAGAAGTACTACTATTACTAACAAATTTTCGACACAAAAACCCAATAATTTTTTATCGTCGCCAAGGTAACCCAGAGCCTCGGGATCAGTGGCCTTATAAACCCACTAGACCAACAAGGCAACTATCTATTTAACAACAACAGCCTGTAAATTCCCATTGCTGGGCTAAAGGCCTCCTTTTGCGGAGAAGGTTTGGAATATATTCCACCACGCTGTTCCAATGCGGGTTGGTGGAATACACACATGTGTATTCCACCAACCATTCGTGAGAAAACCTGCATGTGACAAATTTTATAGAAATTCTGCCACATGGCAGAATTTCTATAAAATTTGTCACATGCAGGTTTTCTCACGATGTTTTCCTTCACCGCTGAGTGATTATTTACTTTATTGTTATAAAGACAAATTAAGCACATCAATCATCAAGAATCAGCGGTGCTTGCCCGGGTTTGAACCCGCAATCATCGGTTAAGATACACGCGTTCTAACCACTGGGCCATCTCGACTCTCTATTTAAACTATACTAATATATTTAACAGGTAAAATTTGCTCCTTTGTATGTAGGGTATCATTGGCATTAATGATCTAATTAAAAAAAAAGTCACTGGTTAGCTACAATATTCCCGAGTGCTATATTGTATGAATTATTTGTACCATAACATTTTATTTATTAATAAATTTGCATCTGAATCCGAGGCGGAAACTGTATATACCTAGGACATATATAATTTTGTACTATATATAATAATTCGGATACGAAAATTCCCTATTTCTGAGTGTCTTGTCGGCTTTCTAAGTCGCTTTTTATTTAAATAATTTTGTATAATGATTCGAGACAAGTTAAAAGCCTTCTTGAATAAAGTTATTCTTGATTTAATTTGTCGCTTGTACTTCATTCTTAAAATAAATTGAAAGTAACTAGCTAAATGAAACAACTTGAATCGTCTTAATGATTTTTATAGAAGAAGTAAAGGGCAAATTAATGCATCTGATGGTGAGTGGTCACCACCGGCCATATACTTTGGTGCTGTAGGAAATACTGAATATTCCTTACATCACCAATGTTCCACCAACCTTGGAAGCTCAGATGATATCTCCTTGAGCCTATAGTTACAGTCCCAATCATCCTTTAAAACGGATCACAACAATATTAAGTATTGTTTGATGGTAGAATATCTGACGTGTGGGTAGTACCCATTCGGTCTTTTCAATCAAATTGAAGCAACAATTATCGATGTACAAACTGCATTTAAATTCTTGTCGATTGAAATTGAATTCAATTATTTAACAAACTACTATCAGTGCGAAAAAAGCTATTAAAAATCAATAAAGTGGATTGATAGCGCCATTAATCTCTCACTTTCCGCCATCTTGGTTACCAATATTTAATCAATTTTAATTGAACCATCAGGACGTGTTGATACAGATTCGTTCTCATTTACGTTGGCCGGCCAATATTGGACGAAACATTGGAATCGATTAAATATATTGATACGATATCGCAGAAACTCGATATCGTATTTAGAGCTTATAAATAATCTACCAAGGTGTTACAAGGGAACTAATGAAGTGACTATCACGCGATTGTTCATGCTTGCTACTTGATAACATCGTGTTAAACGCTCGATACAAATAGTTGCCAGTTTCTGAACAATTATTATTCACGATAGGGCTGTTTTAACGACACAAAATTTCATTAGTATACATTTCTTATATATAACATAGCCGGAGAGGTAAATACTAAATAGGCCACCTGATGGTTAGGGGTCACTACTGCCCTCATAAAATGCAGAACCAAGAATTTGAACCATGCCATACATCGCCAATGCGGTACCAACATATATAAAATATATTACCAATATTGGAAAATAAATAATATTTTTTTAAAAATTATATTTGTATTTACAGACAATCAATTTATCCGTGCCGTTGGTGTATAATTTAAGTTGTAGCAGTAGTATTAAACTGTGAGTTTTTACTACCATCAATTATTATCCCCTGTGCCTGTAAAAGATACACTGGCTTACTCGTCCTTATTTTTCTATAAATTCTTTCAATGTTACGTTTCGTCGCGCCATCGTTCTTTCATTGCCTTTTAGAATTCCATACCAAAAAGGTAAAATAGGTTATAACTAAGACTCCGCTGCCTATCTGTGCGTCTATCACCGGACTGTATCTCATGAACTGTGATAGCTGCTTTAACCACTTGATATTTTCACAGATTTTGGTGCCGCTATGACAAAAAATAATAAAAACAGAATAAAAGGAATATATAAGTAAGGCTCCCATACAAAAAATAGACACACGAACATTTGGTACGGAACCCTTCGTTCACGAGCCCAATTCGCACTTGGCCGTACTTATTATTATTATTTTAATGTATGCTCCTACCTGACCTTTGGATTTTAAATGTCAGATTACAGTTCACTATATTCAAGTTTATGATTACTGTAAAACATCATAACTCGAACTTTTTTATATCCTTTTAACACAATTATTCAAATAGGACTAAAGTCGTTTACTTTCCGCTTTATAATATAAACTAGAGACCAACACCGGCTTCGCGCGGTTACATTGCTGATACTAAATATTCCATAGAATTTGTTTATTTACGACATCACATTTTAAACTTCTAAAATTAGCAGCGTTTCTTATTATATTGTCCATGTATTTTCTTGGTGGTAGGGCTTTGTGCATGCCCGTCTGCGTAGGTACCACCCACTCATCATTTATTCTACAGACAAATAACAGTAATCAGTATTGTTGTGTTCCGGTTTGAAGGGTGAGTGAGCCAGTGTAACTACAGGCACAAAGGACATAACATCTTAGTTCCCAAGGTTGGTGGCACACTGACGATGTAAGGAATTGTTAATATTTCTTACAGCGTCACTGTCTATGGGTGATGGTAACCATTTACCATCAGGTGGCCTGAATGCTCGTCCACCAACCTATACCATAAAAAGAATGCAAAAGCCTTCCTCTCGTATCAATCTATCTATTAAATAAAAACCGTATCAAAATCCGTTGCGTAATTATAAAAATCTAATCATACATAGGGACAGACAGCGGTAAGCGACTTTGTTCTATACTATGTAAAGATACGTCATTTATATTCTATATGGAATTACATCATTAATATATAGAATATATCATGTACAAACCCCTTTGTAAATACAAATAAACGTTTTCTAAGCATACCAAAACTTGAGTATATATCAAAATTTGTACCAATTAATTATAATTTATATCTTATTGCGAAACATGATAGTATATGTATATTTCCTATTGTTCATTTACTTGAAATACGTATTTCATCATGTGTAAATTACGAATACAATATGAAGGTATTCCTTTCGTAGACGTAAACAATAGCGAGTTACTTGTATTCGTTTTATTATGACTGTGAAGTATAAATATATATTAAATTATTATCTTGTATATTGTTTTGTATAGAGTCGAGATGGTAGTGTTTACTAATATTATAAAGAATAATAAAAATCTTTACTAATATTGTAAGTCTTGATGTATGGTTGTTTCTTAGTCTGCACCAAAATAACACATAGGTACAAAGATATTTTGTGAATCGTTCAAATTACATCGTCAAGTAAGCTTAAATTAATTTCTTACCGGTTCTTCTCGGTAGAATCAACTTTCCGAACCGGTGGTATCTTCACTTAAAACAGTTGTTATATGACGATTCAAAAGTGATTGTAAAAGCGTACTCGAATTAAGTATACTTTGGTTTTGATGTATGAAAATTTTCGTAGGAGGTAAAATTGAAATACTCGTAAGGACATAAGCTGAACAGCTTTATGTCTACTCTTCAATCAACCCCTGTTACGCGTGGTAAACTTTAAGAGATTACCTGAATAAATGTCAATCAATAAAATCGAATAATAAGGCAGTGTGGATTGAGATATTGTAAGGAATAGATCTATGACCGTTTTCACCGCGAGAACAGGACACAGGGAGTGTGAGGTATGCGCGGGGAAGGGTTGAGGTATATCAGCCTCCTAAGCCCAGTAATGGAACATTGACAAGTCGTTACTTAACTTTTTTATTGTAATATTATTCATTGCTCGCAATGAGTCGTGTTTTGTTTTATTTATACGACGCAGACAGCAATTACAAATACATTTGCGTAACAAAGAAAAGTTCATTGTAATTCGTGTTCAATACTTACTTTTTATTTGTGTGGTGACCCAGTAGAATTATAAGCAGAAACGTAATTCACATTTTGGTTTAAGCCCAGCCAAGTAATATTGAATTTTCATGTGCTTAATTTGTGTTTATAATTCATCTAATGCTCGGTGGTTAAGGAAACCTGAATGTCTCTAATGACATTGAAATTCTGCCACGTTTGTATTATTATTATATATATATTCCACCAGCGAGGTGAAATATGCTCCAAATATTCTCCTAAGGGAGAGGAGGCCTTAGCCCAGCAGTGGGAAATTTACAGGCTGCCAATGTTGTATGTTAAGCTAATCAAGAACAAACAAGCTTGTAAGAATAAACTCTGACTCTGTTACTTCTACTGTAAGCTGTGTAAAAGACTGCGAATGAAAATACACGTAAAATATTGCGTTTTAACCAAATAATACGTCATATAATTGTCATGGTTTTATTTTCACATTACCTTAATAATTGTATTGAACTTGTCTTCCACATTCAAAATCAAAATCAAATTAAACTTTATTCAAGTAGGCTTTTTACAAGCATTTTTGAATCGTAATATAACCATTAAGTGAAGTTACCACCGGATCGGAATATAGATTCTACTGAGAAGAACCGCCAAGAAACTCAATAGTTACTCTTTTTAAACATTTATAATTAGTTATTGGATTTCGACTATATGTACATGTGTTTATTTATATAATATGTATAAATACTTTTGTATTGTTTCGGTCCGTTAACTCTTGATACAATATTAGTTTCATAACTAACAACGAAAACGGATTCTATAGAAAAATTGAAGCACTTGTTTAAGTATACTTAGACAAAGAAAACTTTGAGTACCTTTCAAGTCCAGAGGATACTCTGGCTTGCATTGAAACGTGCCAATATAGTCTTCGAGCTATTGATGCAGAAACTTGACGGTAAGTATGTTCTACCGAACATATGCATTTATATATTTATCGATGACGTTAAAAATTATAATATAATAAAGAAAGAAATAGGGTATAGTATTAGGTAAGCGAGCTAATGGGCCAACTTATGATCAAAATCAAAAATCAGAATAAATATATCCTGCTTGAAAGTTAACAGTTATTAACTTCACGCATTTTTATCATCTATAAAATCTTGTATCGAATAATATGATTTTTCTACCAATGTATTTTTTACAATCGGTTCAAATTTACGAAATGGCAAAGTTAAAAATGATGAGTGGTAACCACCGCCCACAAAACATTGGCGTTATAAGAAATATAACATTTTCCACGCATCTTATCAATGCGCCGCCAACCTTGGGAACTAAGATGACAAAAGAAACAAAACAATACTAATTATTTTTGTTTGACGTTAGAATAATATTTCGATCGTATTTATCCTAATGGTTGCAACCATTAAAGCAAAGCCTAAGAATTGCGGTTTGGATTAAATATCTATCACATATGGAAATAATCGCAGTATCTTTGCACACACACCAGAAAATAGAGATCAAACATTTATGAATACAATACATTATTTTATATAGAAAATAATAATACAAAAATGTCGGCAATTTTTTGAACAACACTTAAAAGCAATTGGATAAACATGATTGTATATTTCTATGAATTTTCTTAATTTTCATAGATAGGTAATCTCTGAAAAAGATTAATGCGATGAGCGTGCATTAAAACAACTAGGGAGATCAAGTAGAAGACCAATTGGCTTTATATGGTTTTCTAGGAACGAGAATATGATAAAAACCCTATAATATTGTTTTGAACATCAGGAGCCTCATAAAGCTACTAAATCAATAAGGTACTTTCATCACGTTAATTATAACAGTTTAAATATATTTTAATTAGCCATTCAAAACCATATTCGATATTCGAAAATAACTCAAAGTAAAACTATCAAAGTTACCCCAACGAAGTATTGCCTCAGTTCACTTACATAATCTTGATCATTGATTTTGTAAGAATTATTCATCCTTGGAACCTTGATGACGTCACTATGATTTCGAACTGTAATTGACTGTAATCGAACACTATATCTTGATAAATCGCTATCAATACCATTTTGAATTGGCAAATTGTTATTGAATACTGTTAAATCAATATCCCGTTAACAGTTAACGTACGAAAATGTAAATGGGGAAAATAAAAGTATATAAATAGCTACGTGCATTCGTGCACGTTGTAATTATTATTTATCGAAGCGTATAACACAGAGCTTCGACCAAGTTCAAAAATGGCATATTGACTTCATGTGTTTTTTTATTTTACAATAAAATTTATAGTATATAAAAAAACAGCTTAAAATTAACAACAACAACAGCCTGTAAATTTCCCATTGCTGGGCTAAAGCCTTCCTTTGAGTAGAACGTTTTGAACGTATTCCACAACGCTGTTTCAATGCGGGTTGGTGGAATACACATTGTAGTGTATTATAAGAGGTAGTTTATAAATAAATATGGACAAGCCTACGCGTAAGGCGAGCAATAGTGGGGGGTACGGCCATTGGCCATATCATAATCGGTCAGTTCGCCGTACGAGCAAGACGTGTCCGTTATAACTCGAACTGTGTTGTTTCATTATTAACCACGTGCCTAATAGTGACCTGTACACACATGTTGCAGAATTTCTATGAAATTAGACACATGCAGGTTTCCTCGCGATGTTTTCCTTCAAAGCACATGAATATTCAGTGGTGCTTGCCGGGGTTTGAACCCGCAATCATCGGTTGAAATGCACGCGTTCCACCCACTGGGCGATGTTGGCAATTAAGATTAATAATGTTTTATTTTGGTTACATTAATTGAAAGATTTTCTTCATAAGTACTTTAAATAACTAACTTCAATTATTTCAAATTCTTCGAAAATGTAAATGTGTCGTTATCGCAGTCGCCTACCTCTTTAATACGCTTTCGGTTTTTACAGCTAAACCACAAATATCGAGAACCTGCATGTGACTAACAATAAATTGTTTCTGGAACAATTCATATCTTTCCGCCAACGCGATGGTTGCAGATTGTCACGAACTGTCTACCAAACCAATCGAGTGGTATTATATCAAGTTCCAGGTATTCTATTTCTAAATCGATCGTTGAATTATAAAACTAACAGTGCAAGATGGATTCGCCCACAAAAATATGTTTCCAGTAAAAGTCCAGCCTCTTCCATTATTAAAAATAATGATTTCAAAACGAAACTTTAAGTAAAACAATGCTAATTTATAACGAAATTACATATGTAATTTATTATTATTCAAGCCACGTACATGGCATCGAAGTTCATCCAAGACATCATAGGAAGGTGACATGGCGTTTTGCCGTCAAGACACATGAGTTATCAAGGCGTGCCAATAGATATTAATATTATTTTTATTATTTGGAAATGTATACACAATCTTAAACTAAGATGTGTATGTGTACCACCGACTCGGAGCGTCTAAACATTTATTTTAAGTTGTAAGATCAAATTAATTACAAGTGTAAAGCTTGGTGTTATTGGTTATGTAGGGAATGATCATTTTTTATTACGATGATAATGTTTATGGATTGTGGTGACCATTTATCACCAGGTGACCCATTTGCCTGTCCGCTTACCTATCCCATAAAAAAAGCTATGATCGTATTTTTTAGCTTGTTGTTGTTGTTGTTTAAAATGAGTGAAATGATATATATACAAAGGATGTAAGCCATATATCAGTTCGTATAAGAGTTCTATTTTGATGGTATTCTATTTTCCTGGAAAACCGTCGTCACACACTGGTTGACAGTGAAATGTTAAACATACGACAAAATTGCTAAACTAAGGCCGGATTTTGAAGAAATCTTTGGGGGAAACGATTCTCCAAAAGTGGAAGCCTTCCGGCTGATGAAATGATGATATAATTTTATTAGATAAATAATATAATAAAGATAGTACTGCTATATTCCTTTAAATATTTATAGTATTAAGATTACAATAAAAAGAGTAGACACTACCCAAAATAGGTTTGGACCTGAAAATATAATCATCCTTCATGGTCTTGGATCTTTTTCCAATATTGAATGTGTTTTTGATTATTTTAATAAATCACTTGTAACTGATTTAATATTGGTGTTTATATTCGGTAAGACTAGATTGGAGCAAAGTTGGCTCAACAGCAAGCTTCGCGGGATGTCACGGTAATATTTGCAAGCAATCCTATGACGTCCTCCAAAAAGAAGTTGTTGTTGTTTCGGGAGTATTCCGGTGCCTTTAGTTCACATTTGATGACTCCATATGACGTGTGACGCGTAAGAGTATCTTTTCAGCGAAAAAAGGCAAGAAACAGTTTTCACGAGCTTAATATGTGTTTATAATCTTCGGCCAGCGTTGAAGAAAAACACCGTAAGGAAACCTGCATACATTTAATCGAATTGAAATTCAGCTACACGTGTAACCACCATGTGTAAAATAAAATTCCAACCTTTTCCTTAAAGAGAGAGAAGACCTTAGCCCAGCAGTAGGACAGGCTGTTACCAGTATTGATTGTAAAGTATTTTTTGTTTGTGATAGGGGTTTGTGTAACTTTTATTCATCAATTATTCTACCGCCAAACCTCAATAGTATGGCCAGGTGTGTTCCAATTAATTAGCTGAATTAGTTAGCATTTACAGGCACACTAGATACAAATAACAAATATCATGATGAATTCCTACTTTGACACTTTGAAACTTTTGACATTTCTAAGTAGTTTTAGAGTCTAAGGGTGAACAATTTGCTCGTCTTTATAGCTTGACACATTTTAGTATACTGGGTTAAGTACCAACTAAGTACAGGATTATTTACAATGACCTTGATTAAATACCTTGACGCGTAGTCTTAACTCAGATCTTATGCATTCTGACGTCATGTAAGGCAGAAATATTTTTAGAAAAAAGTGACGTTTAAAAATCGAATCTGTTTCGAAAAAAAAAAAATTACCGAACATTCTCATGTGTAGGACTAGCTTAATATAAATAGTCTGTAGTGTGTATTAGACCTAAATGTTCTGTTTCAAATTGATTCCGCCTCTCGAGGGGCTCAATCAAGCGATTCAATTACAGGACGGTTAAGGCATGCCGTCTCTGTTTCAATCGAGCTTGGATTGAATAAGTTAGATCGGAAATTTGATTTTTAATTTACGAACGAGAAATTAGTGACGAGCGGACTTGATACTTCTTTATTTGTTGTATTTCTTGCTGACTTTTCTATAAAACGTTTTATTGTTTCACCAGCGACTCACCCCAGCATTGTATTAGTTCAATTTATATATTATATAAATAAATGAAATGAATTGCGCATAGCATAAGCTGAGATAATCTTGTGGTTAGAAAACTGTTAATTTTTGAGTTTTTTTGTGTACAAGATATTGTTAGAACGTGTACGTCTTTACTGATGATTGCGGCTTAAGCTCAGGTAAGCACCATTGAGGTTTCATACTCGACAGTGAAAAAATATATCGTGAGGAAACCTGTATGTGTCTAATTACAAGTTTTGTCACATGTGAATCCACCAAACCGCATTGGAGCAGCGCCTTGGTATTCCAAGGCGTAAGTAGTGTATTCACTACTTACCTTCTATTCAACGGGAGAGAAGAGCTATCACTACAAAATACTATTAGTAGGAAAATATTAAGTTGGTATATTTATTTTAAAAGATTTAGTTATTTGTATTGTGTAATATAATGTATGAAAATTTGAAATAAATACATACCATAATATGAGCCAGAATAAATTAATTTTACAGTTAATAAAACCGCGTGAAATATCATGCCAATGTAACATGTTGAAACAATACGGCTTGATGCCTACATTCCGGCTCATTACACGGAATACGTCAACGTCTGATTGTCGTTAGCTGGTTCTAATTTTATGTCGCGTTAGTGACGTCTGATTTGGTAGAATAATGTTCGATGTTTCGTTTTACGAAAATCGAGCTCAATTTGGTTGATTGCCTCCTGATTTACAATTTAATTGATCAAAAATAATTTCGCGCTGAAATTGTTTTGGCAATTGTGTCGTGGTTGTTTCATATAATTGGTGGTGAATTGACGAACGAGAAATGGAAACGCATGATTGGTCACTTTTGCTTTTAGACAATGACAATGTAACCTTTTGTTCTAATTAGTGTCAATGTATTTACATGCTGCCCAAAGAAATGTCCAATGTTTTAAATCACATAATTTGCATATACTTAACTTTGTATTTGCAATTTGACCGTGAAAGAAAACATCGTGAAACCTGCATGCCGTGTTCACCAAAATTGGATTAGTTTGGTAGAATAACTCCAAATCTTTTCCTGCAAGGAACAGGTAGCCTTAGCCTTTGTACATTTAGTGCAGAATATCATTTCACCCCTTTATTGTTTTTGATATGTAGTTGAATTTGAGCATCAAATAGTCGTTGTAAAATATTCTCTAAAAGTATTACATTAAAGTCTTTTTTCGTTTACCCTTATCTGGCTCCGTTACATAAATAAAAAGAAAATGCATGGCATAAAATGTTATTTAAACATCAGTAAAGGAAAAAAAACATTCCAGTATAAAAATATACAAAGCCCCGCGAGGACGCCGAGCGCCTTATCATGTCGCTATGAAAGGTCAAGAGCGAAATCTAAATTTCTCTATCGACTTTGTTAGCTTCTTGATTTATCATATAAATGTACCTAGTTTACTATATTGTGCTAGTAGTATGCTTCCAAGGCCTAACGTATCGTTATTGAGTGATTTATCTGATGCCACGCTATCGATATCCAAGAAATATCGACAGTATTAAGCATTTAGTTTTAAATTATCACGACTTTTAGGATGATCATGAGTTTAAACAACGATATTCTTCCAGATTCATTCATTAACACTATTTTAACATTTTACAATACATCCCGTACTTTAGGTATATCTAAATTTAGCCCATAATTCTCATTATTTCCAAATTAATAATTAATATTACCAAACATTGCCGCCGCATTCTAGTGCTTGATATTCTCTTTCTTACCGGCCAGTATCAGACAGTCGGTCAGTATTAATATCGTGTAAAATTAAAATATCATTACAACATATTCTAAAAATAGTTAATCGACATGTTATTAACTAAATTATTCTAATAAATTATAGTCATACAATATGTAAAAAAAATAACTCTAACACGTATTACTTAAATCGCTTTGTGGACAGTTAGGGCAGGTACCCAATTCTAAGCCCAAGCAACATTGCTTAGTATTGTTTTATTCCTATTTCTATAGAGAGTTATCACGGGATAAAACATTTCATTACCACAGCTAGTTGGTGCATTGGTGATAATAAATAAATAAATAAATATGAGACAACAATGTATGTGACATTACTCTGATCCCAATGTAAGTAGCTAAAGCACTTGTGTTATGGAAATCAGAAGTAACGACGGTACCACAAACACCCAGACCCAAGACAACATAGAAAAGTAATGGTAATCTACATCGACTCGGCCGGGAATCGAACCTGGGACCTCAGAGTGGCGTACCCATGAAAACCGGTGTACACACCACTCGACCATGGAGGTCGTCAAATGTAATGTAATATATGATGTAAGAAATATATTTAAATACGGCGTCAATGTTTATGGGACACATTTGCCCGTTCGTCAACCAACGCCACATAATACACGAGTAAGTATTGAGTAGTACAGTAAGTGCCCTTTGTTAGGCTAAAATTGTCCTTATGTAAACAGTGCTTAGAGTTCAATTCAGCATGATAGACAAAGCGGGTTAGATACACACATGGGAGACCTTCATCAGTGACATGCACTTTTCCTTGCTGTGTTTTCCGCACGAGATGAATTTATAAATAAACATTACATACAGATTTGAACACCTTCAGCTGATTCGTGTATTCTTTTTCAGTCGGTGTAAAAAGTAATTTAACATCGCCCGTATTTTTTTCTGGTGAAAGTTAATAGAGTTAGCAAACACAATCACATTTATAACATTTTCCTTCTTCCTTTGTATTTTCATTACGAAATGTAATGTATATTTATTTCGAGTAGGTATTATAAAAAGAAGAATATAATGTTATCTAGGTTTGTTGAATATTTAAATAAAGGTCACGAAAATAAACATACATTAAAAAAAGCCTTTTCGGTATTTTTTATAATTTCAGAATTTATTAGCAATTAATTTGAATAAATTTATCTAAATAAATTTCGAAAGCATCCTATAAATACGTACTCTTAAAACATCTTTTATTTACATTTGGTTGGATTTGGAAATTCACATCACATTTTATAGTCTAGCTTTTGATTTAATATCTCGACAGATATAAAGATTTTTCCAAATCGGTCAGTATCTGTAAATCTGTCTCAAAATGTCCCCAAAGCAACCTTATCCATTTTTGTCACAGTGTAGAAAACTTCAAGGCTCCTGGGGAAATCAGGATGAGTGGGATCCTTACCCACTAAAACCACTGACAGTTTAGCCATGGATCAGAGACTGCAGGATCGTTTGGATATTACGCATCTGCTCTGTACTGTGCTCTACTCGTGGCCAAAACCAACTTATTCTGGACTTAACTGGGGTTTACAAGGCACTATACTACGTATAACAGCTACTAGACCAGTCCTACATATATAAACCTGTTTATACGAATAAAGAAATGAAACAAATTTAAATTGAAGTAACTGATGACATTTAAATTGCAAAGCCCAATTATGTCCCGGCCACCATCTCCCTTGGCATTATGAATTCTGCTACGTAACTAACGAAATTAGAATTTTTAAGTAGTTCAGCTCTCGTGAGTCTTTTATTAGGTTGTTTATATAAGACAATGTATAAAACTAAAAAGAATTTGTTTAATTAGGATTATAACGTCTGGATTGATAAGTAATTCTTGAGTATAATTGGTACTTATTAAGAAAGATTAGATACTTTGACATCGGCTTAAAGAGTAAGCTAGTGTTTAGTCTATATTAATATTATAAATGTGAAAGTAACTCTATCTGTCTATCTGTTGCATTTTCATGATCAAACCGAATTTGATGAAATTTGGTATGAAGTAAACTTGAACTACAAGAAAGGCTACCGTTTTATGCCAGACACATGACAACTAACACCCTAAAATGCAGGCTACTACTAGTAAATATATATATGAGTATGTCGTAAGAGGTATTAAAAATTAATTTGAATGGAACTTTAATTTATTAATTATTCAGTGTTTGTAAATTATGTTTAAATATTAAGGCCATTGTTTTTTAAATGAAAATATTAGAATCCGTGTCTCCCCGACACACACCGCCATTTGCCTTGAGGTCGAGGGAGGAGAAACAGAACAAACCTCAGGCTGACAGCCGCCTACGCCGTTATCTGAACTTGTCAACTCGAAAGGGAAACAGTGCCAGTTAGTATAGTAATAATTTAATATAATATATGAGAAGGAAGAAACCTTCGCGTAAATGTAGAAGTAGTAAAGTAACAGCCTGTATATAAATATAGTAAATTTTCCAGTGCTGGGTTAAGGCCTCCTCTTCCGTTAAGGAGAGGGTTTGGAACATATTCCACAACGCTGTTCCAATGCGGATTGGTGGAATGCACAAGTGGCGGAATTCATGCAGGTTTCCTCACGATGTTTTCGATGATGATGATTTATAAACACAAATAGTACATATATATATAGTGGTGATTGTATGGGTTTAAACCGGAAATCATCGGTTAAGTTGCACGCTTTCTAACCACTGGCCCATCTCAAATGCTCCTCCTCTTAAATGTACATCTAAGAATAATTATTTTAAAAATGTACAAGAATTCCAATGAAAAAACTTTTCTTATAAAAGCGTGATATTAAAATATATGCCCAGAGGCACATAACACTTTATAAATATGTCTTATCTGCGTTGAAATATTTACAAATGTGGTTACCCTGAGAAAAAAAAGGTTCACAATGAAAATGTGTAGTTTATAAAAAATATACAACTTTGTCCGTGTTTTCAACGCGTTTTATTTATTAAATGTTTGTCCCTTAGTGACGGCGGAAAATGCGGATTGTTTTTATTTTCATTGTCCATGATTTAGAGGTTTGTTCAACAAGACGTAACCGTCATTTTGTAAATACGCTCGTCACTCTATGAAAACGCTAAGTCCTTTTTTTGTTTGCATTGCGTGGAACGTTTTAGAACATTTTTAATTAAATATGTATTTACGTAAGATGGAATGTCAGATGAAAATTATTCTAATAGTGTACTCTGTAAATTGAAGTTAAATTTAAATTAGCCAGTTATTTATTTAAAGGGAAGTATTTTTTTATGATATAGGTAGGCGGTCGGCATGTTGGTCACCGGATGGCAAGTGGTCACCACCATAGACAACTACGCTGTGAGAAACATTAAGTATTCGTTATATTGCGTCACCAACCTTGGGAACTGAGATGTTATGTCCCTTGTGCCTATAGTTAAATTTGCTCACTCACCCTTCAAGCTGGAACCCAATAATACTGAGTAATATTGTTTGGTGATAGAATATGTGATTTGTTCATGGTACCTACCTAGACAGACTTGCATTCGGTCTACCTACCTATTAAACCTACCCTACCACCAAGAGACATTTGGTAAATATCAAAAATACATAAATTATTAAACATAGTAACTCACAACATAAATTATTTTTATTGATTTTGAAAGTAATGTTTAAAAATCGTTACTAATATAAAAATTGCGGAAGTAACTTGGTTCCCTCTTCACGCTGAAACCGCTGAACCAATTTAGATTAAACTAGTATGAAAATAGTGGAAATCCTGGAGAAGAGTCTAAATTTTTTTATTCGCCTTTCGAGGGAGAAAATGGTTGTTTCAGTTTACGTGCTTTAGATAATTTTTTTAAAAATTAATTAATCTATAGCACGTTATAAAAATTAAAATGAACAACTGATAAAAACACTCAAACAACCCTTGCCAGTTGTAATAATATTATCAACATTATAATTATTTAAAGGTGATAAGAACCCACATATACATATCAATTATTACTTATTTTATACGCACAGATATAGTTATAGATTCTGCTAGGAAACACGAAGGTTTCAATCGTTTACCGTTCGAACCTTTCATTAATTATGACATAAGAATACATATCGTTTTGAGCTTAACTTCACTTATAATAGTTTCTGAGTGCGCCGGATATGAGCCTGAGAAGTACTTTTAGACTCGACATAGAACCTTGGAACTTTGCTTACTAAGGTACCTTAACTTAAAGCTGGTAATCAAGGAAATTCGATTTTACATCATACTTTTATTTTACAATACTTTCTTTGATATTAACGTTCGACGCTATTTATAAAAGGCTGTAAGAAATATTTATATTAATAACAATAACCATTCTGTTGAAAGGTAGTTTATATTTATTAATCTTGAGCTGAGATGGTCCTTTGGTTAGAACGCGTGCATTTTAACCGATGGTTTCCTGGTCAAAACCAGGCTAGCATCATTATATATATGTGCTTAATTAGTGTTTATAATTCATCTCTTGCTCGGCATTGGAGGAAAACGTCATGAGGAAACCTGCTTGTGTCTAATTTCATCGAAATTTTGCCGCATGTGCATTCCACCAACCCGCATTGGAACAGTGTGGTGGAATATTTTCCAAGGCCTCTTCTTAATGCGAGAGGAGGCGTTAGCCCATCAGTGGGAAATTTAAGGACTGTTGTTGTTGTTGTTGTATATATATGCATACATCATCCTTCTACATTTATCCTAATTCTAGTTGGGGTCGGCACAGCATGTCTTTTTCTTCCATACTTCTCTGTCGGACGTCATCTTATGAGAAACATTCTTTCTAACCATATCTTTCACACACTCTATCCATCGTTTTTTGGTACCCCCCCCCCTCTATATGCTTATATATCTCTATCCACATTCACTTTTATCAAACATTTAAATAATTATTGCACAGGACAAAAGTTGTAAAAGAAAGTCTGGTAGTTATACGACTTCTTAACGAATAAATGTTTATTGTAACTGCAGATACTTAATTTTATTGCCTTTATCTCGGAGATTATATCTTAAAGTTTCTCGATGAAGATAAAAATTTTAGTATTACGTTTTATTATAATTGTTAACAAAATTATATATCTGTTAGAGGTTTGTCATTCAATCGCAATTAAATTTAATTTTATTTTATTCGTATAGGTAACTACAAACCTGCCCCGGCTTCGGAACGGTACAATAGAGATACTAAATATATTTCTAAAATAGTAAAGAAATGCTAATAGCATTTCTTTACTATTTTGTCCATGTATTATATACAACTTTCCTGCCGTTGAAACACTCTATCTAGTAAAAAAACCGCATTAAAATTCGTTGCGTAATTACAAGAATGTATATGTAATACATATGATCTAATGCATATGTAGAGACAGACAGCTGTAAGCGACTTTGTTTTATAATATGTAATGATAATGATATTACAAGCTTTTGCGTGGTCATTTTAAAACATTAATTTCGATGTATTTACAAACGGAATACGAAGTATAAATTAAACTGAGAGGAATTGGGAAGTAACGAAAATTGATACGATTTTTTTACCTAAAATAAACTACAAAACAAAACTCTTAGTGTCAGCAGGGTCCTACTCAAACGTTACGTGTAGTAACATTGCACTCAACCTTGGCTTGGATTCTCATCGTGACCACGAAGGTTCTATTATTTTATTTAAACTTAAAATATCTATAAATTCACCGTCGCTGTATAAAATTTACGTTACATAGCCTTATCATTTATAATTCATCGATGGAAACGCATTTACAGCGCTAAAGCGCCATGCGGGTTTAAATGAGTCGTTTGCCTTTTATTTTACTGTCAATTAAAGGTTAGATTTCAAAATAATACAGCGCTGTAAACATATAAAAACAAAAACAATAACAGCCTGTATATTTCATACTGCTGTTCTTAATCCTCCTCTCCCTTTAAGGAGAAGGTTTAGAACAAATTCCACCACGCTGTTCCAATGCGATTTGGTGGAATTCACATGTGGCAAAATTTCTATGACTTTAGATTCATAATAATCACAAATTGAGCACATGAATATTCAGTGATGCTTTCCTGGGTTTGAATCCGCAATCATCGTTTAAAATGAACGCGTTCTTACTACTGGGCCATCTCATAAATGTTTTTAAAACGTATGAGATGTCAGAGTCTTGAACATCACGGAGTTTCTAGGCGTTAGTGTGAAAGTTTCACTCGATAATGATTGTGCACTCGAATAGAAAATATGCCACAGCCTGGAAGCTATTTACAGACTAACTTTCTCTACAAACAGGGTCTAATATTAATATTATTTTATTCAAACAAATGTTACAGCTTTAGGTATCTTTAACAAAAGTATTCGTCGCAAAAATTTCTATAACAAATCTACGAGTAATAAGCATAAGTCAATAACATATTTTGTTAAGTCAGTTTACATAAAATAAAATATTTTGCTTCAGTCCCTTAATGTCCTTTCACATAAACCAGTTTGCTGGACATAAAAGGTACTTTATGAATGGCGTTGAAAATACACGACCAATTTAACCTTCAGAACCTCAACATTGTAAGTGAAATATGATATAATCCCATGAAGAATCAATACTTATATTTCGGACTTGTTTATTTGATCCTTCGAGCAGGATTTGACCTTGAATGACCTTTTTTTCAACCGACTTCCAAAAGGAGGAGGTTATCAATTCGTCTGTATTTTTTTTTTTTTTTTTTTATGTTTGTTACCTCATAACGTTTCACTGGGTGGACCGATTTTGATAATTTTTTTTTGTTTGAAAGGTAGTGCTTCCCGTGGGGTCCCATTTTTTTTATTTTTTTTTCCGATGATGGTATCCATGTGAAAACGACATAAGTCTTAAATTTGCGTTATGTATATGCGCGACAAATAGGTGAATAACTGAAAATCACGTTAACCAATTTTGATAATTCTTTTTTTATTATAAAATATATACTTCAAGGGTAATTTGGTGAAAGTTTGGTAAGGTTCTGAGCACAGGATCCATGACAAAGTGACGGAACGGAAGGGAACGGAACAATCCTGAGGAGCACGTTAGCGATACTCGGTCGAATCTTTTATTTATAGGTTATTTGGATATTTGAGTCACCTTCCGTAATGTGGTTATGTTTATGTAATTATCATAGTCGAATATTATAATCAACTAGCTACCCACCCCTTCTTCGCACGGGTGCAATACTGATACTAAATATACTACAGAATTTGTTTATATACGACATCACATCGCAAACTTCTAAAATTATCAGTGTTTCTTTACTATATTGTTCATGTATTATATACACAAACCTTCCCCTTGAATCACACTATCTTTTAAAAAAAACCGCATCAAAATCCGTTGCGAAGATTTAAAGATATAGGGACAGAGAAAGCGACTTTGTTTTATATTATGTAGTGATGGAACTCCTATACGGCTCGCAGTTAGGGTGCGATATGGGGCAGAATTTCTTACTATCTTTAATCAAATTTTGTGTATGTGATGTGATGTCATATGATGTACGAAATATAGTTGGTCTTTTTCAAAGTTTTTTTGCTGAGTTCGATTACAGCTCTTTCGAGGGATCCTTGTAGTTCACGCCGCGTGACGTATTAAATCCGCATTTTCGAAAGTCTATTTTTGCTTTATTCGCAAGTTTCCTTTGAAATTGTCCTCGAAGTAGTTTCTGACTCATATAAACGGAACGCTTAATCTATCCATATTAAAAAAAATTAGTTAGTCAACATCAGCTTCACTTAAAATCTAAAAATAAATAAAATTTTAACAAAAAGAAAAACCGACTTCAAACAAAACACTATTTTAAAACAAATGAATATGCACGAAAAAGTAATAAAAATAATTGCGTATTCAATATATTTTTTAGAGTCTTCCTAAGTTAAATGAAATGAAAAATATTAGACTACTTAAAAGTCGATTAACGATTATATCATGTAGTTATAATTATTGTTATATTTGGAGTCGGTGTCAGCCAATAAAACCCTACAGTATATCTATCAAAAAACAATACGAGAATACTTTAACAAATATGTTTTTTACAAATTACCTTTTACACAATAATATACTGGATCAATCAAGGGGCTCGTATCGCTTCTTTCTTTTGATTGTTGGGGCAAGGGCACCGTGGCTGACACCGGCTCCAAATATACCAATAACTATAACTACATGATATAATCGTTAAACGACTTTTAAGTAGTCTAATATTTTTCATTTCATTTAACTTAGGAAGACTCTAAAAAATATGTTGAATACGCAATTATTTTTATTACTTTTTCGTGCATATTCATTTGTTTTAAAATAGTGTTTTGTTTGAAGTCGGTTTTTCTTTTTGTTAAAATTTTATTTATTTAAAAACGTGTTTTTTAATAAAAAGAGATTTAAGTTTTAAAAAGTCACGTATTTGTAATAATATTATTATTTCTTAGAAGTCTGGTGTAATAATAAAAAGAATAATGTTTTTTATTTCTTATTTTATGTTCTACATATTTTAAATAATATTGAGTTATTATAGAGTTATTCATCTTATGTTTGCGGCTTCTAATGCCATATGTAAATTAATCATTCACATTTAAATTTAGAACTCATTCTATTTTAAAGAAAACAATATAAAAATTGTAACGATTATATAAATCAAACGTTTGCGACATATAAGTGACGCAATAAAACTACAAATAACAATAGAGAGAATTTGTGTTACATTATATGTATAATTGAAACACTTAGTTTAAATTTAAAGTTAGAGAACCCAAATTTAAACCCATAATCTTAATTTAAGATCCGCGTATTCTAAGCGATTTAAATGTATTTAACATTAAATGTGTAGCTCTGTAATGTACTCTGTTAAATAATAGTTGTCTGAGTCAACATACAATTTTTCACGTTTTAATATCAGAATTAAAATACTTTTTTGAGCTTATTTCCATTTGTTGCCAATATTTTTGTTTTAAAATTAAACCTTCTGAATAAAATACTTTTTTGACTCATACTTTAAATATTCATTTGTAAGTTGTCCTAGGAATGTCACGTGTTTCGACTCATTTTTCTCTGTCCTAGGAATGATGATCACAAATCCACGAGATAGGGAAAAGAGGAATGGTTGCAGATCTAAACATGAAATTGTTTGCATTAGTGAAAACATTTGTCAAAGATAACCCACATAACATACGAGCGGAAAATTTCGATTGAAATTTAAGATTCACTCTTTGTACAGAGGTTTTTCCATTTAATGCCGCGTTCACATTTGGCAGAAGAATTTCGAAATCATCTACGTTCCAAATTCAAATCTGTGGTAAATTTCCGTTAAGGTTTTGATGCTGGATATTTTTAGTAGGCTTAGATGGTGTCATTTCACGAGTGGCTTAGTAATTTATTTAATAAAGATCAAATAACAATAATCATGAAGCTTAAATTATCATTACTTAGTATAAAACAAAGTCGCTTTTTCTGTCCCTATCTATATGCTTAAATCTTTAGAACTACGCAACGGATTTTGATGCGTTTTTTTATATAATTTTTTATACTATTTCATAGGTTAAAATAAAGTTGTTTACCACTGTCTGTCCTTATGTATACTTAGATTTGGATATGTATACTTAGACTTTTTAATAGAGAGATTTGAGATTCAGGTTTTTGTATATAATTACATAGACAATATAGTTAAGAAACACTGATAATTTTAGATATTTCTAGTGTGATGTCGTAAATAAATATAGAACAATCAGCATCCATTCGAAGCCGGGCTAGTGGCTAGTTAATTTATATTATGAGTCCTTGGAAGCGCTTATTATAGTTAAATATCTTTACTATTTCAATTGATCCTAATAAAATAATAGTAGATATAACAGCTATTTAATAACATATTATAATATTGTACATGTATTACACAATCAATGATAATTCAATATTCATACATAAATGTGTTGAGAAGGTTCAAAGGGTGAACGTGGCAGATCAATTAGTGTGATTTTAGGTACAAGGGATAACAAGGATTGATTAATATTCTTACAGTATATAAGGTGACTTACCACTTATATTGATATGAGCCATGATACAACTGAGATGATAACCTAAATTGTTGATTAAATTTATGTCATGCCATGACGTCACTGATGACGTCAGAATATTATCAGAAATATAGTGAATTTATATTCAGTATGTTTTCAATCTGCTTGTAAGATTCTTATCACCTCAGATTTAGGTCACCTCAACAAGAGTGTGGTCAGATACATCTTGTTAGATAGTAAGTTACAGTTGAGTTTGAATCTAGGAGATCAAGAGTTACTTAATTACTCAGATTTAGGTCACCTCACCAGGAGTGTGGTCAAATACATCTTGTTAGATGGTAAGTTACAGTTGAGTTTGAATCTACGAGATCAAGAGTTTCTTAATTACTCAGCTTTCGGTCACCTCAACAGGAGTGTGTTCAGATACATATTGTTAGATGGTAAGTTACAGTTGAGTTTCAATCTAGGAGATCAAACGTTACTTAATTACTCAAATTTAGGGAACCTTAACAGGATTGTGATCAGATATATCTTGTTAAATGGTAAGTTACAGTTGAGTTTGAATCTAGGAGATCAAGAGTTACTTGATTAGGCCACAGCTGCGTCAAACTTGATGAATTTGATCTTCATTTCTTTAGACGTATTCCCAATTATATTCATTTTCATAACGTCAGAATTTTATACATTAAGATGATTACTACGTTTTAAGCAGATTTTAAAATTCAGCTATTGTTTGAAAGTGTCTTTAAAAATGAAACCTCGGTAATTAAAAAAGATTTTGCTTTGATTTGCCTTAAGATTCTCTATTCATAAAGGAATCAGTACGGTATTGTTTTTATTGTAATTAACTTAAAACTTTTAGAATTGATGATAGATTAAAAATATAATTACAATGGGATAATTTTTATTAATCAGACGAATTCTGAGTTTATGTATTAAATATTATATTCTAGGGGTATACGAGTAACTAACTTTAGTAAGTAGTATGTTATTTTTTTTAATTTAGATTCATAGGTTATTATGGGACTATCTATTGCATCTCATCATTTATTTATAGGACAAGGCCTCCTCTTCCATTAAGAAGAGGGTTTGAAACATATTCCATCACGCTGTTCGCTGCGGGTTGTTGGAATGCACATGTGGAAGAATTTCGATGAAATTAGACACATGCAGGTTTCCTCACAATGTATTCCTTCACCGCCGAGCGCGAGATGAGATATATGAGATTATAAACACAAATTATGCACATTTGATTTGAACCCGCAATCATCGGTTAAGATGCACGCGTTCTAACCTCTGGGCCATCTCAGCTGATTTTATTTCAAAGTAATGTATTACATATATTTATCTGTAAAATTGTGATATAAGAAACTTGCTCATCTGTAATGAGATTTATTTACATGTTGTATTACATAGTAGTCTAAACTTAACTGCAAAGTTTAGCTGTTTATATCACAATATTACATACTGATTTCTTAAAACAATATTATCTCTCTGATATGACGTTTACGTCATAAGAAACTTCTTGTATTTTTTGGCATACATTTACAATTCAGCAATAATTTTACATTCTTAATGGTATTTTAATTTCCTCTCACGTTTCGTAGCTTTAATGAATTGAAATTGTCTGCAACTATACCCTTTGAGTTTAAGTATTCTTTTATAAACCGTATCTTCTTTTTACAAGAGGGAAAAAATTACAGTTCTTATATAATTATTACGTCTGATAAAGCTCAGGAATTCTCGGGTTTTACTGAGGATTGCTCAAGATTTTTAGCATCCGTCTACGGTTATATTACTGACCTATATTCGAGTATACCTTTTTTGTGTGAAATGATCGGTATACAAATCACATCTATAAAATTGAACATCAACTTATAATAGAAAGGATTTTGTAAGCGTCATTATTGACCAGCGCATTCAAAGAGATAAATACAAATACCAGTTATATGAGTGACTATCTGATTCTGCGTCTTTACTTTTTGAAACCGAAATTTCTAAAATTTTACAAACATCACCAATCTCATTTTTACCCCCTAAAGGGGTGAACTAGTTTATTTCGTCCTTTCACCACGTAAGTACGCAAAAGTGATACTGTGGCGCCCATCGAAAAGAAGAAGAGTACTGCTGGTTGGCCAACCCGCATTGGAACAGCGTGGTGGAATATCTTCCAAGCCCTCTCCTTAATGAGAGAGGAGGCCTTAAATTTTCGCGATTATTACACATTTAAATAAAACTAATTATAGCGGATGAATCGCGTATATTAATTATTTTTAAACATCCCGACGTTTCGAGCGCTTTGTAGTGTTCGTGGTCACGGGTAGACGTCGGGATGTTTAAAAATAATTAATATACGCGATTCATCCGTTATAATTAGTTTTATTTAAAGAGACGAGGCCATTAGCCCAGCAGTGGGAAATTTACAGGCTGTTACTTTACTTTTTTTTACTTTATAGCTGGTTATTTAGTAAGTATTCCAGTTTACTAAGTTGAGGGCCGTCCTGGAAACCTGTTCCACATAGCCCAACTTCATCTTTCTTGATATACACTGGCGTTGAATGACATTTCAACCGATCCTTCCGTCGCCAATGGGCCACACCAACTTTGGAACCAAGATTTTATAATTCCTGTACATGCAATCGATCTTAAGAATCGGACCACAATATTGCTACACTAAATATTGCTTATTGGCGGTACAATATCTGATAAGTGGGTAGCTACACAGACAGGCTGAAAATAACCCTTACTTCAGGTGTACTATTTGTTTTAATTAAAATATTACAAATAAATCTCTCTAATGTCTTTTTAAGTATTTGACTTTCCACAAATTACTTTACTCTAGAATTATAATTATGAATACATTTTAACTTTACCTGTTTAACATTAGCGTATCTAATAATTGCACACGTTCAGTTGTTTAAATTTAGAAAACACATTTCAGCTAAAGTTACAGGAATAATGTAACAGGAGGGTATTTAATTAAATTTCAAGTTTAAATTATTGGACTTTATTATTAATGACACGTGTTGCCAGGATGAAAAAAGTAATTTATAAATATGTGAAAGGAAACTGTGGAGAGTTGTCGCTAAATAATGTTTAATATAATGAAGATCTCCGTGGTCGAGTGGTGTGTACACCGGTTTTTATGGGTACGCACTCCGAGATCCTGGGTTCGATTCCCGGCCGAGTCGATGTAGATTATAATTAGTTTTCTATGTTATCTCGGATCTGGGTGTTTGTGGTACCTTCGTTACTTCTGATTTTCCATAACACAAGTGCTTTAGCTACTTACATTGGGATCAGAGTAGTGTATGTGATGTTGTATATATTTATTTATTATTATTTATAACATCTTTAAGAGGAGAAATCTGTTACCATTGACGTGAAACAATGATGAAATGTTTTATATTTACTATTTTTAAATATTTGTTTTTTTTTTTTTTATTGCCTGGCTAACAGTAAAGTGAACTACATACAAATTATTTATGGCCTTTTCCATATGACCTTTTCCTCTCTTTCCTTTCCCTATATCTCTTTCTTTTATATACAAATTTATATAATATTGTTCAAACTTTTTTGTAATTTTTTTTTATTCACAAAGGATTTTTAATATCAATTTTATTTATTACATACGCTATATAATACAGTACAGTACTGCGGTATTTTCTTTTTTATATTAATGCTTTCTTAATTGCTTTATATAATTTTTATACTGTAACATATCTCAAAACAAACGTGTGTTGTGGTTTTCCTTTGTTTCTATCAGAGCTCTGATCCTTACGAACTAATTTAATCACGGGCGTAGCTATAGTCACAGACTACTTAATCAGTATGCTCGTAATTATAGTGAGCGCTTATATTAATTAGCCTATGGATTTCAACTGATCTATTACTGTGTACTAGAATGTTATACCGACCGTGAAACGTGGTCAGCTCGACCATGACATGAAACAAGAGAAATTATGCTCTTATATTATGTCAATAAAGTTATCATTACATTGTATAAAACAAAGTCGCTTACCGCTGTCTGTCCCTATGTAGTCGTATCTTCAAAATTACACAACGGATTTTGATGTGGTTGCTTTTGATAGACAGAGTGATTCGAGAGGAAGGTTTTTGTATATAATACTTGGCATATATAGTAAAGAAACACTAATTATTTTAGAAGTTTCTAGTGTGATGTCATAAATAAACAAATTTGTAGTATTTTAGTATAACCAGTGCGAAGCCGGGATGAATCGTTACTTAAATCATAAAAGCTTATTCTTCATAAATAATTATTTAGTATAATTTATGATTGATCGGTTTCAAAAATTTGTAACATTACATCTTATAATACGAATATGTTTTCGTGAACATAATTAAAAATATACGCTTTTCTCCAATTAATGGAACGATTCATGACAAAGGTTAAAATGTATAATTAATTAAAGTTTAGTTTTAATTGGCTGAGTTATGACGATATTTTTTGACGATTTTGGTCTTTCTTTATATTCAACTTTAAAATTGCTTACAATTTTAAATATATTACATTGGTGGCAAGGCTTTGTGCTAGACTGGGTAGTCACTTAATCAAATATTCTACCTTCAAACCACACATACATCTACATACACTTGCCTCACACACGCATGCATTTTAGTTATCTTAATTTTCATTTTATTTTACTCTCTTTTTATATTAATTAAAATATTGTTTATTCTTTAGTTGCTTACATAACACATCATGTTATGGAAGAGTGGGTCCATTGGACACGAGTATGTATCATGATCACTAGCCCAACCTTAAATATGATATGTAATCTGTGGTAAAGAATATATATAGCTATTTAAAAAACAATATTTAGTATTGTTGTGCTCTGGTCTGGGAGTCAGCCAGTGGAACTACAGTTACACGATATAAACATTTTCAGTACTTCTTGTAGCGTCATTGTTAATGTTCATTGTTGAACAAGTGATCCACTTGCTATACGTCTGCCAACATTTTAAACATATATATAATAATTAAAAATAATATAAAGCGAGCCATCATCCATGAACTCACTAATTGTATAATAACCTTTTGCACTCAAACGATCCTTTTCAATTTGCATTGCATACTGGACGATAATGTTACATAAATTTCAATAATAGCAAATTTACTTTGCAACTTAACATTTAAAAATAATTTAAATTAATTTATGTTAAATTAATTGATATTTAACTGTTCCTTTTTTATATATAACATTATTACTAAAGACTATATTTATTTTTTAAATTATAATATGAGCTCAGATTTTAAAAATAGAATACAAATACCCAGCAGTGTGCAGTGACGAGTCTCTTGGTTAATACTGCTATGAAAAATTCTCAGCTATTGGGATTGGGAATTGGGATTTATATTAACTGGGAACTAGGACTGGTAGTATACAGTTCCGTGCCTCGAAAAGCACGTAAAGTCTGTTCGTAAACTCTTTTATCTTATGGCGGACGAGTATAGGATGGTAAGTGGTCACCAACACCCATAGACAATGACGCTGTAAGAAATATTAACTAATCCTTACATCGTCAATGCGCCACCAACCTTAGGAACTAAGTTGTTATGTCCTTTGTGCTTGTAGTTACACTGGCTCATTCACCCTTCAAACCGGAACGCAACAATATTGAGCACTATTGTTTGGCGGTAGAATAACTGATGAGAGAGTGGTACCTACCCAGATGGGCTTGCACAAAGCCCTACCACCACCTTTCCGGTAGAATCAAATTTGTGTCCATCAAATGATGAGAGTAAGGGAATAGAAAGTGCGCTTGTGTGCGAGTGTATATGAGTGTTTGTGTTATGTGAGTGTTTTGACTTTATATATATATATATATATATATATGTCCTGCATAGTTGGCTGGAATATTTTAATATTGGTTGCCGAAGCGTAAACCTGTCAGGATTATGTCATCGGTGAGCACACAATTGGAAATTAGCTTTTTCTTAATAATCGAAGGCCGTGAGTGTCTTTGTGTGGAAGAAAGGCGCAATCTTATCGATCCTCTTAAGGTTATTTTCGGAGAGTGTGTACAATAGTTAAGCGACTTAATACGTCTTGTGCTCTTCAACCATCAAACACCAAATGCCGTGAGAGCTCTGACGTAATCGAAATTCCACCCATTCGCATAAAGCGTTTTGCTTTATCATTTCTTATACTTACAGCGAAAATACGGAATGTTTTCCGGCGTGAGTGAATATAGGCTTTGCATTTTTTAAAATTTCATTTACTTTTAGCACTACATAAGTCTTCTTGATCGTAAATATTATAAGCTAGAACAAGGATTTGGTTGTCATGTGTTAGGCAAAAAAATTATGTCGTTCCTTGGAGATCATTAGTTCAAGTTCGCTTCATAAGAAATTTCATCAAATTCGATTCATCGGTTTGGTCGTGAAAGAGTAACAGATGTTACTCTTTCACGACCAAACAGAGACAGATTTACTTTCACATTTATAATATTAGTTAAGATTAACGAAACCACACTACACCTGACCATGATCATAACTGATCATAACAATAAGAAGTAAAAAAAAAGTAACAGCCCGTAAATTTCCTATTGAGGAGAGAGTTTGGAACATATTCCACCACGCTGTTCCAATGCGGGTTTGTAGTATGCACATGTGGCAGAATTCGATGAAATTTGACACACGCAGGTTTCCTCACCATGTTTTCCTTCACGAGATGAATTATAAACACAATTGAGCACATATATATAGTGGTGGTTGCCTGGATTTGAACCCGAAATCATCGGTTAAGATGCGCGCGTTCTAACCACTGGGTCATCTCACAATACTTGATGTTAAATAGAGTAAATATATTTAAATAAAATCTTTGTTGTAAAGCGACCACTATCTTACTGCTAAGCCCTGTTTAGAGTTTAAACTTGGCTGACACAATTCTCATCTTTCAAACTGATATTTATTATAAAGAGAAAAGTTTGACAGAGGTTTTACCGAGTTCGCGGAAAAAAGGACGGAGTGATTGTCATGGGATTTTGCAAATAATATTTGTTTTGATACGAGGCACTATGGATAGTATTTAGTTTATGGGCGTTAAATCTTTTTACAGAAGTACTCATTGATTTTCATACAAAAAATATTAACAAAACTTTCTTCACTTTAGAAAATTTCGAAGAACGCGAATATTTTCTTGGTGGAAGGGTTTTGTGCAAGTCTGGCTGCGTAGGTTCCACAAACTTATCAAATATTCTGCCGTCAAATAACAGAGCATTGTATTGCGGTTTGAAGGGTGAGTTAGTAAGTGTAACAGCACAAGGGTTATAACATTTTATTTCCCAAGGTTGGTGGCGCATTGTCGATATAAGGAATGCTTAATATTTAACCAACCACCAAGACACCTGTGCCATAAAAAAGTGATTCTTTAAAGATGGTCCACCACCATACCATCAGTAAGTGGTCACTATGACTATAACATTGATAACGATTTTTTTCTAATTTACAGATACTATGGAAACTTATAAGAAGCTATTCGATAAAATCGTTCTACAATATATTGAAATATTTCGAAATTTGAATCGAACATTCTTAATTCATAATTATTGAATAGTAATTATAAAACTATGCAATTAATATTTTAGTACGATATTAACTTCAATATATTAAAATACTATACCAAATATGAATTCTCCTTCTACATTTCAACTTCTAGGCAATGTTGGAAATTTGAATCCTTCATTTTATATGTTTCATTGAAAACATTTTTTCCAATATTCAAGAAAGAGACAAAAGAATAACAGAAAATAACGGCACGTTAAAAATTCCACGTGAACTAATTTTAATTAAGGAATCTGTTTGTTTCCGATGTAAATGTTTATTGAACATGGACTTTTCACAAGAAATTCGATGCGATACTGATGTGTTCTATTATTAAATATTCAATATTTATTGATCTGAGTGCAAACACCCACACAACAGATGTTATATAGTCACTTGGTTATTGATTGTCAAAAAACCTATCACCGGTTTGGAAAGAAATAACCTCAAACTTCGAAACAACAGGTGAAAAAAGGTCAACGGTTTTCTGCTGTCACTAATAATAATTTAATAATTTTATTTTATAAAGAAATTAATCATAATTAAACAATCAAATCAGAACCTTTATTAAAATAGGCTTATAAAAGCACTTTTGAATCGTCATGTAACTTAGGTTAGGACAATAGATTCTACCGAGATGAATCGCCAAGAAACTCAGTAACCTTATTTTTTCCACTGTTTTAATAACAGAATAGGTATGTACAATAAAATAACAAATAGCTTTTATATATATTGCCTGGAAATCAATAAATACTAAGTCCACACTTTGTTATCGCTTATGTAATCTTATATTGAGCAATGTTTTGTTTTCAATATGATCTTTAAATTTCTAATAGGCGAAGTTGAAATACCTGTAGTATTTTATGATAAAAACAATTTCTGAAATAATAAACGTAACAATAACATACTTTAACTTGACCTTGAAATCTATCTTTTAAATTCAAATGTGTATCAATCCAACAGATTAAAAACAGCTTACAACTGAGGTGAACATAGTTAATTTTCGAATTGGGATCTTGCCTATCTTAAAAAAAGATTAGCCTTTAAATATGTCACAGTGAAAACCTTGACATTTATCCTATTAAATTTCATTCTTCGGCATGGATCAGAGAAACTCCGAGATTGTATTGATATAACGCATTCTTGTCTACCATGCTGTGTTCCGCTTATAGCTCGGCGGGATTCTCCTCAGGGGGTAAAGTCATATGTTACACTGTTGGGTTGAGGCTTCTCAGTTTTGAGATAATATTTAACCTATATGTATGTTGGATATATGTGTGACAGGTCATTGGATACATACCCAGGGAATTCCCTTCTAGATGTTGAAGGCCCAAAATGGCGTGCCGACCGTCAGGGCGTCACGGTAGCATGCGTAAGCGATCCCGTGGCGCCTGCCGAAAGACGGAGAGCCCCCCTTTCAATCACGTGGGGGAAGCGGGTAATGCAATTTTAGCAGCGAAAAAAAAAAATTGGGTACATGAGTACTTTATTTAATGTCAAAATTCTATCAACTTTTCGAAAGAGACAGATTCAGCAAAAGAGAATGAGCGAGAAACATATGCAGTTTCCTCATATTTGAGAGGATTATTACCTCATACACATGAAAAGTCACGTGATCGTCCAATTTGAAACCGCATTCCTTTTTAAGATGACCCAATAGTTATAGCTCAGCGGCTATCTCAGCTTCATGTCGGCGTTATTGTCGCAATCTTATAAATATATTGTAGATGAAAATCGTCAGTCCGCAGTCGAGGATTATAAATCAGATTGGTATCTCTTGTCTCGATGGGTTAGGCTTTACTTAACAGTAGGGGCTTGCGTAAAATCAAAATATACTTGATTCAAATACAAATTTCTGAATTGATATATCAGATGAGTAAAAAAAAAAAGTAAAGTAACAGCCTGTACATTTCCCACTGCTGAGATAAGGCCTCCTCTTCCATTAAGGAGAGGGTTTGGAACATATTCCACCACGCTGTTCCAATGCGGGTTGGTGGAATGCACATGTGGCAGAATTTCGATGAAATTAGACACATGCAGGTTTCCTCACGATGTTTTCCTTCACCGCCGAGCACGAGATGAATTATAAACACAATTAAGCACATATATATAGTGGTGCTTGCCTGGGTTTGAACCCGCAATCATCGGTTAAGATGCACGCGTTCTAACCACTGGGCCATCTCAGCTCTTATCAGATGAGTACTGTATTGAATTTATAAAGCTATTTCACAGCTATCTGTTTTAGAGTCTTGGTCCAGCCAGTGATTATGATTCGGCACTTATCAGATATTCTACCACCAAACAACAGTACTTACTATTGTTGTCTTCCGGTTTGAAGGGTGAGTGAGCCAGTGTACAAGGGACATAACATCTTAGTTCCCAAGGTTGGTGGCGTATTGGCGGTGTAATGAATGGTTTATGTTTCTTACAGCACCATTGTCAATGGGCGGTAGTGACCACTTACCATCTGGTGGCCCACATTAACATCAGGCGGCCAACACGCTCGTCCGACAGTTTATAGCAAGAAAAAATATATAAATCCAAGTGACACCACTCTTTTTCCGCCTAAATTCAAAGACAAGTCTAAGAACGACATTTACTTAAAGAGTTATAAACACACACATATTAAACATAGATAACAATACAAAAACATTATCTAATAGAACACCTACATAAATTGGACGGATCTATCTCTTGTAGTTACAGTCATTTAACGCACACAGACATAATTAGGAACATTATGGCAGCGGTTTTAAGATTTTATAGAGATTTTATCTTTAATTTCATTGAAAATAAAATTCTTAATTTAAATTTTATTTTAAAAATTGCAATTTTTAGAACATTATGTATTAATATTGTTAATGATTATACAGGTCAATAAATTAAAATCAAGGGATTTATATATAAATAGACTATTAACCGTTGATAAAATAAGACTTAATATTTATAGAGTTTGTAAAATACTTTCGAATAACATATGGGCGAGTGTATGCTGTAACATTTTGCTATTCTATGTGACTCATTCGTAGCTACGAAGCGTATAGTGTTCCGTAGCTGATAAGGTCAGTTTGTCACGTTACGAGAACTGAAGGCATATCTCCCGATATCCGAACCGATAGGGGATCAATATTATGGGGTATATAAGTATAATATGAATAAGTTTTAAAAATATAAATATATATTTCTAAAGTCTTTGTTATAGAAAGATTTTATTGAGGTAAATGTATATTTTATAAAAAATAAATATACTTTTAGCATCTATCAGAAAATGCTAAAATAAATAAGATAACATATAAACAAAGTCTATAAAAGTAGTATTTATGTTGTGAATAAATATATGTTCTTAGTAGATATCCATTTAAAAGAATTGTTAAGATTTCAAACCGAAACAAAGCTACATAAATTATTACTGAATCTTCTCGGTAGAATCTACTTTCCGAAACGGTGGTAGCTTCACTTAATTGTTAAATGACGATTCAAAACTGCTTGTAAAGGCCCACTTGAATAAAGTATATTTTGATTTTGATTTTGATACATTGAACACCGCGTTTCCAGTTAACGGGAACATCAAATTTTCAGATTCAGAATTTCCACGTCAAATTAAAAAAAAAATCTTCTTCTAATTTTATTTTTGAAAACGTGAAACAAAAAAGTATCTATTGCCTTTATATAGCTAGAAGCTATACGACCTTTAATGATTAATAATAAAATTTAAAATAATTTAAAAGATTCACAATATATATTAGCTCATTCATCATCAGTTTACCGATGCAATTATCGCTTACAATAATTACTCATCACTATTTTAAGCGGCGTGATTAATCCAGTTAAATCCGGAAATTAAAGGATGTACATATATTATCAATTGATTTGTTAAAAAATAATATTAAATTTGAATTGGAATAAACAATAAGAAAGAAAGTTTATTCGTCCAATCAGGAGGCGTATAAATCAGTTGATCAAAGCATATCTTGACAAAGCACAGATTACCATAAAAAAAATTACAATATGATGAGTAAAAAAGGGCTATGGAAGAAACGTCGATCGAAAGGAACAAGGGTTGTATACATCTTATTAGGCCTTCGAAAATTCAATAATATTTTGCTTTTACAAATCATCAACAATTGCTTGTGATATTTTATTCTAAAATAAATATAAATAACAAACAAAATAAAAATGAAACATATCGAGACGAAAAGACATATATAAATAATTATGTAGAAAAAATAATACTTTAAGAATATGTACAGTACTTTACTCAGAATTTTCTACTAGAATTTAAAGGGATGATGTTTATTTGTATACTAGCTAAACATATAGCTTTACCCGCGCGAAATTTATCAAACACAAACTTCCAACCCCTTATAGGTAGGTTTCGTATAATCCTTTAGTAGCGCTTGACTACACCATATAAGAATCCTGCCTATATTTCAAAGTTGTAAATGTTATATTGTCTGAGATTTCGATATTAATCTGTGAATTGGATTTCGCTTTTATAAAATATTTATAGATGTAGGCAGATGTAAAACGGCCTCCGGATTCTTTCTACCAGTCTGACATTGATGCTGTGATAAATACTAACAATTTCTGAAATCGCTCATGCGCCGTCAACTTTAGGAACAAAGATCTTATGAACTTAGTGACTGTAGTTACAATGGCTTACTCTTCATACTGGAACAGAACAATGCATATATTATATTAATAACTGTTTGGCGGTAGAACATCTTATGAGTCGTGCGTGCTGTATATCACACGTAGTCTTACCACGAATGCAAAAAGTTGAAGTTGCCAAATTATTGTTCCATTTGCCGTCTAAATGCTCGGCCCTTGGAGTAGTTGTGCAAAAAGCTTCATCAAATGTATAACACCTCGCTTCATTACCTCCACTGGTGACAGGAGGGCTGCTGTTAGCACAGAGGATCAGAATTGCGATTCAACGGGAAAATGCTTCTAGCACTCTTGCCACCATTCCACGCGGTCAAGATTCGTACAGCACAGTTATAGTTAATATTTTTATATATTTAAGCATTTAATGTTATTAATTCGTATGTTAATAAAGATGTAAAATAAATGTAAATGTTAAAAATGTAAGTCGTAATAAAACTTATTCGATTATAAGTAAGTTTGGATAGTTTGATGTTATTCAGAACACGCCATGTATGCTAAGTTAACGCGAAGTTTTGTACTTACGAAATTCGTACTGGTTGCTACTGAAATAACTTCCTAACATATCGGCTTCGCTACGAAACCTTAATATTATTGCACAACTAAAACTTAACAAGATAAATAGAAACAAATGTAAAGTTATTTCGGCGAAAACACTATTTTGTGTTTACAGTTTAATTTTTAAATTAATTAATAATAATTCGTGTAATATTTTAAATGTTGAAAATGAGTAAATACTGAGTTTCTTCAGAATTCTTCTCACTCAATCACTTATTAGTTCGTAAAGTGACGAATAAAAATGAAGAGGTTCAAAACTGTTTTTAAAAGCCTACTTAAATAAAGTGTATTTTGATTTGATTAAAGGTATTCTTCGTTTTTGTTTAGTCTTTGTTAGGCTCAAGTAGCCGAGATGGCCAAGAGGTAAGTAGCTGAGAAAGCTCAGTGGTTAGAACGCGAGCATCTCGACCGATGATTGCGAGTTCAAACCCAAATATAAATCTGATTAATTTGTGTTTATAATTCATTTCGTGATCTGCGGTGAAGGAAAACATCGTAAGGAAGCCTGCATGTGTCTTATTTCCTAGAAATTCTGCCACGTGTGTCTTCCACCAACCCGCATTGGAACAGCGTGGTGGAATATGTTCCGAACCTTCTGCAGAGGAGGCCTTTGTTCAGCAGTGGGAAATTTACAGGCTGTTAATTTGTAGGCCCAAAGATTCATCATTCCGTTGGCGGAAAAACAACTCTATAGATGACAATTTGTTTTAAAAAGTAGTTAAGAAAAATATAAATCACTTATATACCTGAATTTCTATTCATACGACATTTTTAAATCAACAAAATTTATATTTTAGAATCGAGTGTACGACAAAAAGCGTTCCTTTTGTAAGTAGAGATTAAAAATCAAAGGAGCCTTTTGAAATTCAATGACGACCAACTGATCCTTAGACAAAGATTGAACAAAGTTTTGAATGGGATATAAGATCGTTTACCTTAATTAATGCAATTTAACTCACAAACAATATCTTAAAGAGAATTTGCTTTTTACCGTAAGCTATAAAATTTTATTGCTTTTAATAAATAAATGTGACAATTTCATTTATACTAATGTTCGGTCAGCGGTCGAAATTCGGAAATTTTCGTTGAAAATTTCAGGAAAATGCGTACGAATTTACGTGCTTTCAGCATTTACTTTCCGACATTTATTTTCAAAATGGAAATTTATTGATGATATAAAACTCTTTTTTGTCGTAAAGAGGAGGATAGGTACAAATTTTGATTTTGTAATTTCTTTTTTATTTTTGAATGTTTTAAAGGATTTGTATCTTTTACTAATTAACGTCATATTTATCAGAATGGAAAAGATACCGAAGGGATAGGAAAAACCATCATCTAATTAACCGAATAAGTGAAAAATGCACCAACTGTATTAGAGTTAACGATAAGTTAAATTATATTTAGATTGCTCTTAAATGATTGATTCCCCATACAAATTTTTATCCCCCTTTTCCCTCGAACCTAATATAAAACTGTATTTAACTAACATCACTTTGTATTTTTAAATGTTAAAAAAATAACTACGTTTTTATGGAATAGGTTGGCGGACGAGCATATGGGCCACTTGATGGTAAGTGGTTACCATCACCCATTGACAATGAGGCTCTAAGAAATATTAATTATTCCTTGCATCGTCACTGTGCCATCAACCTTGGGAACTAAGATGTTATGTCCCTTGTGTCTGTAGTTACATTGGCTCACTCACCCTTTAAACCGGAACACAACAATACTGAGTACTAGTGGCGGTAGAATAACTGATAAGTGGGTGGTACCTACCCAGACGGGCCTGCACAAATCCCTACCACCAAGTAAAAGTAGTTTCGATGCCCGTACTTCTCGGTAGAGTCTACATTCCGAACCGGCGGCAACTTCACTTAAAATAGTTTATTAAATGATAAAGGTAAATGATATAGGTAGACCAACGAGCATACGGAGCTCCTGAGTAAGTGGTCACCGCCCATAGACAATGGCGCTGGAAGAAATAATAACCATTTCATACATCACCAAAATGGAAAAACAACAAACAGTGAAAATTAAGATGTTATGTCCCGTGTGCCTGTAGTTACACTGGGTATTGCTATTTCGAGGTAGAATATGTACCTACCACCAAAAAAACTTAGGAACAATCTTTCTCCATATGTAATCATTTAAAAAAAAAAAAGTTTAAGTGTGTTAAGAATATCAGGGGAATTTTATTATTTAAACGAATTTCTTTGCTCAGATTGTATTGATATTACGGAGTCGGAAAACCGGTGTTAAAGTTTTTCTACTGAAGTTGGATGTAGGAAGGTGTGATTAGTTTTAGATTAAGTTTATAATAACTTAATCTAAGTGACTAATATAATAAGAGATTATTAAAATTAGTTAAAGCGAAATTGATCGGTGTTTCTGAAGGCTAATATATGTTTTTTTTTGTAGCTGGTAACACTTAGTTATTATATTTATTACGCTGGCATCGATAATATTTTATTACATATGGTAACAACTAACGAAAAAGGTAAGTTACAAAGAGTCCCTTATATACTGGTCATTTTATTTTAGAGACCAGTCGAGTATAGTAAGTTTTAAAGTAAAATTGTGTTTGTATTGTAAACGCTAAAACAATATGATATGTGAATAATCAAACTCAATCATCTTCAGCAATCGATATATTTAAAAAAAAAAAACAAAACCGGTATACGGTAATACAAGCAATGCCTGCGACCTTGTACGCTTTTGAATTTAACGAAAACATATATTATTGTAGCCTAAGTTACTCCTTATTATATCAGTTATCTGTCAGTGTAAGTCCCGTCAAAATCAGTCCAGCCGTTTCATAGATTAGCCGGAACAAACAGACAGACAAAAATTGTAAAAAATGTTATTTTGGTATAGATACCGTGTATACATACATATGCATTGAGTGAAGAAGGACTATTTTAATATTAAAAACAGACAATACAATTTTATTATATGTATAGATATGCTGTCCGAAAATAAAAAAAGTAGTAGCTCAACGTTTTTTGTCGTGTATATAATTCTTTTTTTTTATTATTTTGATTTTATTTTATGATAGATGATAGATGATAGATAGATTTTATGATTATTTTTTTAACAAACGGCTTGAGTTCTTTATTGATCAGCATAACTTATATAATAAAAAGGTATTTTTAGTTGGTAATCATTGATATAAATGTCAGTAGATCAACTAGAAAGGCCAAGACATTCTAGAGGAAATTGTAAATTATGAGGGAGGTTGTTCAAGTGCTTATCGCCTTATTATTATATCACACGTGTACCCAAAAATCCACCTTGGACTAACTCTGAATTAGCTCTAATACTAAATACCATACTATGTATATACTAATATTATAAAGTGGAAGAGTTTGTTTGTTTGTTGATTGAAGGCGTTTATCTCAGAAACCTCTGATTCGATTTGAAATATCCTTTCAATGATTAATAGCCCATTTATCGAGGAAGCCTGTAGGCTATACTTTATCATGTAACGACCAATAGGAGCGGAGTATCAATGAAAAATGTTGCAAAAACGGAAAAACATTTTCCCCTTTTAGAGCTTCCGTTATGTACTCGTAAACGATTAAATTTACACAAAAATCTAAATCGGAATCTGCAATATAGCCGAACGAAGTCTGGACTCCCATCTAGTGTTAAAATACAATCATGAAATTAAATTCCCCGTCTGTTCGATACAATGCAGTATTGACCTCTACCGTTAATAGATTATATGATTAAAATGCTTCCACTGAAGGTCAATGCATTCATCCCAGTCGAATGACTGCTTCAGCCTTCTTTGACATCTGGGATCTAGGTGTATATTTATAGTTCAGACATGGCCAGCGTCAAGTCAATAAGTGGCCTTTATTTATTTTTCTCATCGTATTCGATGTAAAGTTCGATTTATTTTGTTCCAGAATCTTTTATGGATTCGTATTCAGTTACTATCTATATATACATACAATAAAATTGGTGTGTCTGTTTGTAATATGAAAATAGACCTTTTTTACTCTATATATATTACATATAACGAAACAACATTTTTACAAATTTTTGCCAGTCTGTCTGTCTTTTTGTTCCAGCTAATCTCTGGAATGGCTGGACTGATTTTGATGCGACTTTTACTGGTAGATAACTGATATAATAAGGAGTAACTTAGGCTACAATAATATATATTTTTGGTAAATTAATACGTGTACAAGGTCGCACGCACAGCTAGTAATATAGCCTGTGTATATAAATATACAGGCTACCCTTTCCGGCTTGCACGGGTAGCGCACGGGTCTACACAAAATGTTTATAATGAAGGACAAACTTATTACGAAAATCCCTTTTTTGGGTCAGGGTTTCGTTAGCGAACTATTCACTAAAGTTTCATTATAATAGGATCATTAGTTTTGAAACGTGTGGGAGAAAAACATACGAAAAATTCTTCTTATAAGAAGAAGAAGAAAAAGTTTTTAGAACCCGTCTTTACTTTACAAGTGGCACCACCGCATTTATATGGACTACTGCTCTCACCTCTGGGCGGGTGCTCACCAGTACCAGCCCTTTCCGATCTCCTAGATCCTTTGGCTTTGCGTAGAGATGTTGGATCACTCTGCATCTCGTACCGATTTCAATTTTTCAATGTTCCGAAGAATTGTTCGGATTAATCCCGGCTGCTGAATTTCACCTTCGGACATCTCGTCAAAATTCTAAGTTTCACCCAAACCACCTTTATGTCCGAAAATCCACAACAGCACGATTTCTTAGACATTTTCTGCCTCGCACAACCACTTTGTGGAACCAGCTTTCACCAGCGGTTTTTCTGAACCTATACGATATGAAAACCTTCAAAAAAAGAGCGTACTCCTTTCTTAAAGGCAACGCACCTGCGAGTCCCCTGGTGTTGCAGATTTCCATGGGCGGTGGTAGTCATTTTCCATCAGGAGAGCCTCCTGCTCGTTTGCCACATATGTCATAAAAAAAAACCACTACTCAATCTTGGGCTTGGAATACAACATGAAAGTTGGTTAGTGTATTCCAAATTGGCATACTATTTGATACACATACATGCGCACAGACACATAAACACACAGACTACATATATAAGATAACTACTTATATATAGCGTAAAAGTAAATACTTTTCAGTCTGTCTATATTGTTTAATTTTTAAAATTTCCACCGGACGTTTTTTCATACTGACTCACTAACGAATCAACTGTCAAAAAAAGACATGTAAATAACCTTTATCTAGCAGTCTACTAAACTATACATTCATTTAATAACTATATAACCTTGAAAATAAAAAATATAAAACTACCCTCACAATGAATATAATATCTATCGAGATCAAGTAACAAATTAACCACGTTTTATCTCCGAATTGCTTAAAATTCACTCGATTTTAATCAAAGTAATCGATTAGTCTTATCCTCGATTCTGATGTCATTAGCGCCCTTAGATGACGGTTGAATGCTTAAGTGACTTTCATTAACAACGATTGTCAAACTGCGAACAAAGTGATTCGTGCTTATTAAATAATTATTGTACGTATAAATTATGTCAATTAAAATACATATATAAAAGTAAAGTAAAGTAAGAACCTGTAAATTTCCCACTGCTGGGCTAAGGTTACCTTTGAAGAGAAGGTTGTGGAATATATTCAACCACGCTATTTCAACGCGGATTGCTGAAATGCACATGGCAGAATTTCTATGAAATTAGACACATGCAATTTTCCTTACGACGTTTTCCTTCACCGATGAGTTATAAACACAAATTAAACACATGAATATTCAGTGGTATTTGCTTGAGTTTGAACCCGCAATCATCAGTTAGATGCACGCGTTCTAACCACTGGGCCATTTCAGCTCAAACAACAATCTCATGAAACGTAAATTTTTATCGTGCCATTAGCCGGCACGGACTCAAACAAGCGTGAAGTTATTATACATTCTCAATACAATGTTACCTTCACGGTACGTTCCAGTTTGTAATTTCAACTCGCCCCCGCTTATTGCCGTATATATCCGGTACGGTTATCTCGTATGTACGAGTACGCTCGTAACTCGAATAGGGATAACGTAGCACGGCCCCTAGGCTATGAGTGCTATGAAAGTTTCTGATACATGACATATTTTTTTTTAAAGCTTACGTGCCAATTGGTCACGTGATAATGTCATGTCATATTCAAAGACTGGCACTTTGAGAATGATAATAATAGCTTTATATCTCACTATAAAATTAATTAGGTAATTTTTTAAATCATAAAAATAGTCCAAATCACTTCCCGTCAACCAATTTGGAGCTTTGGAAATATTTTGAATAATATTAGTAATAGAGTAATTATAGAGAAATTTACAAATTTGTATCAATAAAAAAATCAAAGATCAGTATTATTTGGTTATATATACATATTTACGTTTAGATCTAACCTTTTTAAGATTTCATAATAAATAGATTGCTTTTATTTCCGGTTTAATTAATCAGTTTTAATGTGAGTCGTATGATGAGATATTGATATTGCCCACAGACACGGGCGCTGTGAAAAATATGTAAATGTATTTAACCATCCATTATCTCGCCAATGTTTAATAGCGGACGCGGCGACGTTAGGATAATACAAGAATATGTTTATGCTCGTCGATGTAAAACTTTCGAGTTAAAAAAATATATTTTATGAAGTCTTCCTGACAGATTCCACGATAGCGAGTTTTACTGGAGACTAGATAAAAGGAAATATTGTGTTTGTGTCTCGATCCTAAATCGGAACTTAGACTAGGCTAAACCTTGATCATCATCACCAATATCAGCCTAATAAAAAAATATACGAAGTCGTCCTGACAGATTACCTGATAGTCTCACTCTTTAGTAGACTAATGAAAATATAATATTTATGTCTCAATCTGGCATTGGAACCTGGAGTCTCAGGGTACACCTTCACCATCATCACTAATATCAGATAATTCATTTAATGTACTGCTAGACTTTTGACTAGGAGCCGAGATGCCCCAGTGGTTAGAACGCGTGCATCTTAACCGATGATTGCGGGTTCAAACTCAGGCAAGCACCACTATATTTACGAGTATGTGCTTAATTTGTGTTTATAATTCATCTCGTGCTCGGCGGTGAAAGAAAACATCGTGAGGAAACCTGCATGTGTCTAATTTCATCGAAATTCTTCCACATGTGCATTCCACGAACCCGCACCACAGCCACAGCCACTACAGCGTGGTGGATATGTTCCAACCCCGCTCCTTAATGGAAGATGAGGCCCTATCTCAGCAGGGGGAAGTTTACGGGCTGTTACTTTTTGACAGTACCTCTCCTCCAGTTGAACCTTCTCCTGGGAGAGGAGGCCTTTAGCCCAGCAGTGGGAATTTACAGGCTGTTTTTGTTTTACTTTTTGACTAGATACCTGAGATACCTCTATCCGAGGTGAATAAACTAATTTCATAGAAGATTCAGTTCAAGTTTCTTTAGGTTCTTAATCCTAATAAGATAATATGTTGACACAACATTATATGCAACTAATGTTGTTATCGCTGTCACAGTTACATCACAGTTTATCACGAAGTTAACTGTTATTAAACTATCTCATAATGTATGAACATTTCGGCTGACAATATCCACACACGTACAATAACGCTCAGCTTAATTACGGCATCACGCATTATCCTCAAATTACTAACTCGACGCTTAAAATTTACTTTATGTGTGTGCACCTAAAACACTACAAAGCCTTTTTAAATACAAATTAGAAATGTCTCCACAGAAACGTTCGTGACGCTACGACGCTAAGTGGTACGGTTTTTAATTATTTTTTAAGCGTATTGAAATAGTATTTCTCATCTCAGCAAATATTGCATAATACTTCGATATTGCTTTCAGTAACCAAGGATAACGCTTGGGTAGGTATTTTTATCAGATATTCCACTAAGCTACAATACTTAGTATGTTATGATCTGGTTTAAAGGTTGAGTGTGCCAGTGTTATTACAGGCACGAAGGGAATGACATCTAAGTTTGTTTGGTGGTGTATTGGCGATGTAAGGAATGGTTAGTGTGCCTTATGGTGCCAATTTTTTAGTGGCAAACCAAGTGACCCAAGAACTCTAATAATAAAAAATATGTTTCACTATTAAAAAGTTTAAAAAAATATACACATTTTCTTCAAATGCCTATAATGTCCACTACTCCAAAATTACTCATGTCCTGAAGAAAGTTTGGATTTATTTTTAGCCTCCACGATTGTGATTGATGGTATCAGACAGAATATCCAGAAATTTCCAGAACACAGTCAAGTATATCTTTAATACCGGACACATCTATAAATATAATAAAACGGGTGTGTCTGTTTATAATATTAAAAAAGGCCTTTTTTACTCAATGCATATGTATGTATACATGGTACACACACCAAAAAAACATTTTTTACAATTTTTATCTGTTTGTCTGTTTGTTCCGGCTATTTCAGGAACGATTGGACCGATTTTCACGGCACTTTCACTGGCAGATAACTGATATAATAGGGAGTAAGTTAGGCTAAAATATATATATAATTTTGTTAAATACAAACGCGTGTAAGGTCGCGGGCACAGCTAGTATGAAATATAATTTAAGCGAGCATTTATTTTGCCGTATTTAGGCTATTTGCAGATAAAACGTATTCAATAGACAAATTTGGTGATAATTATGTTTAATAGATATAATAGGCGATATAAAGCAATATATTATCTGTTATTTTGTTATTATTATTTTAATCTAAGTTGCGTATAAAAAAGCTTATCGCGTGATTGAGCACTATGTAGATTTTATGAAGAATGATCACACGTTTAGACTCAGCGGGAATTCTTTTTTCTTCCCATGAGTATTTTAAATTGAAATATAAAATCATATTTTGTCGAGTATCTAATTTAATGGATTATACAGAGAGATACTATATGAGTATACTATTTAAATTAATAAAATGTTTTTTATAATCTTTTTATTTTGGCAGTTATCATAACTTGTTCATATATTTAAAAGGAAATTTGTCTTAATTCAGTTCGCAGAATTATAACTTATTATCTCCGTATTATTGATAAGTAGTTGATAGGAGGCACACGACATGACAGCGGAATAGTGACATTAGAGATGTACTGGTCAGTATTTGGACATTGCATTAAACCCAAGTAATTTCTTATTACACCAGCGATTTGTCCGCGGAAGTCCCTACAATATCAGTCCATCCGTTCCAGAGATTAGCCGGAACAAACAAACCGACAGACAAACAAAAGTTGTAAAAAATGTTATTATGGTATTTATACCATGTAAAGTAAAGTAGAGTAACATCATATACATTTCCCACTGCTGAGATAAGGCCTCCTCTTCCATTACGGAGAGGGTTTGGAACATATTCCACCACATGTTCCAAAGCGGGTTGTTGGAATGTACATGTGGTAGAATTTCGATGAAATTAGACACATGCAGATTTTCTCACGATGTTTTCCTTCACCGCCGAATACGAGATGAATTATGAACACAAATTAAGCTCATATTCATATATAGTGGTGATTGTCTGGGTTTGAACCGTGAAATCATCGGTTAAGATGCCACTGGGCGACCTCAGCATTTATACCATGTATTTAGTAAAAAGCGGTTTTTTGAATATTACAAACAGACATTCCAATTTTATTATATGTATAGAATATATATAAAAATTAAAAAACATAAGGAGCAGGTTCGATGCATCAATAGACATTACGACTTAAATCATTGATCAAAAGAATGATTGATATCGAACACAAACTAAAATCTATCACTGATGAAAACACATAAAACTAATGTTGACAGACGTCCGGGTAAATTCGAAGAGTTCCGTACATAACTCTCTTTTATTGTTACGGTCCCTCACGGTTAATCTGGATACTCAGATAGACAGACAACTCGGATAATAATAATCATCCGCGTTACCAACTTTGTTTTTCCAGAAATATTTAAGGCATTCAAAATGTCTATGACATAGTGACATTTTGATGGGGTTCTCTAATATGCAGATTTCTATTAACCATCATTATAATTATATTGGTATTCCATAGAAATACGCTTAATTGTATGATGGAACCATGTCGGCAGTATTTAATTGTTGTTTTGAGATTTTTTTTAAATATTAATTAAATAAATTTAATAATGAAATTTATTTAAGGTTAGAACGCGTGCATCTCAACCGATGATTGCGGGCTTAAAAACAGGCAAGCACAACTGAATTTTCATGTACTTAGTTATTTATAGTTCATAGCGAGTTCGGTGGTTACGGAAAAAAACGTAAGGAAACCTTCGTGTCTAATTTAAGTAAATCCACCAACCTGCATTGAAACAGCGTGGTTGAATAAACTTCTCCTTGAAGGGAAAGGAGGAGGTCTAGCAGTGGGAAATTTACAGGCTGTTACTGTTATACAGCACTGTTTAAATAGAATCACAATTTAATATCTTCATCAGTAATAATTTAATATCTTAAATAATATATGGTCCTCGTTATTGATTTTTGAAAACATAGTGTTTTAAATAATGACGTAATTGTAGCGGATGAAGACCTTAAAAGTGAAATTAAAATAGACATAGTTAAGTGCAATAATGTTGCATTATTATAAAGGCATATTATTCAATAATTATTTTAGATCATAATTTTTTTAGGGATATTGCTTGAAATTGATTTGTTTATTTGCTTCTTCGATTTGACAAGGCTATTAGTAATTAAAGGTGGCTTTTCAACGAAAAATAGATTGAAGTTTCCAACTTTATCTTTGAAGGTAAACTTGAAAAAAGTGCCGTCAAGAGATGCTTGTACTTGAAGCTCTGTAAAGGCGATTATTCGGCTGAATACAGTTCGAAAACCAAATTAATTGGCCAATCATGCATCCACGACTTAGTTTATTAAGACTTTGTAATTTCAGTTTATGTAAAGACTTTTTTTGGAGAACATATATTTTTTGTACATAGTTTTAATCTATATTAATATTATAAATGTGAAAGTAACTCTGTCTGTCTGTCTTTCACGACTAAACCGCTAAACCGAGTTCGATGAAATTTGGGAAGCGAACTTGAATTCAAAAAATGGACACAGACTAATTTTTTTGCCTGACACATGACAACTAACAACCTAGAACGCGAGCAAAACTGCGGGCGACTACTAGTGTATTCAATAAAGGTATGCTGTTAATATCTTTGTAATTTTATATTTGTAAGTAACAGTATATTTATCGATAACAATATTATCGATAAATATAAATATGAGACAACATCACATACATTACTTTGATCCCAATGTAAGTAGCTAAAGCACTTGTGCTATGGTAAATCAGAAGTAACGACGGTACCACAAACACCCAGACCCAAGATGACATAGAAAACTAATGATAATCTACATCGACTCGGCCGGGAATCGAACTCGGGACCTTGGAGTGGCGTACCCATGAAAACCGGTGTACACCACTCGACCACGGAGGTCGTCAAATCTTGTTATATTCTTCTACATAAGTACTGTCATTTATATTTGTTTTTTATTGGGACCATAGAACCTTGTATGAGATAAACGCTTATTATAATTATTATATGTACTTTAATATCTATATGAGGAAACAGCTTCAGAGAGATTTATGATGTTTGCCATCTTTGCGTGCAAGTCAGCATTACCTCATGGCGCGCCATTAGTCTAATGTCTTACATCAGTAGTTACTTTCAAAATAATATCTGAGTCTCAAGCTTTCTATCCACCAAAAATATGACTCAAAATGAAAAAGGATAGTGTGAGTAGTGAAGGTTAGTGAGGATGGTGATGTAAATATATACAAATTTCAATCAGTTTAGTGAAAATAACCATATTTTTCAACCGACTTCAAAAAGGAGGAGGTTATCAATTCGTCTGTATTTTTTTTTTTTTTTTTTTTTTTATGTTTGTTACCTCGTAACTTTTTGCTGGGTGGACCGATTTTGATAATTTTTTTTTGTTTGAAAGGTAGTGCTTCCCGTGGGGTCCCATTTTTTTTTAATTTTTTTCCGATGAAGGTATCCGTATGAAAACGACATAAGTCTTAAATTTGCATTATGTATATGCGCGACAAATAGGTGAATAACTGAAAATCACGTCAACCAATTTTGATAATTCTTTTTTTATTATAAAATATATACTTCAAGGGTAATTTGGTGAAAGTTTGGTAAGTTTCTGAGCACAGGATCCATGACAAAGTAGCGGAACGGAAGGGAGCGGAACAATTCTGAGGAGTACGTTAGCAATACTCGGTCGAATCTTTTATTTATGGGTTACTTGGATATTTAAATCACCTTCCGGAACGTGCTTATGTTCATGTAATTGTCATAATCGAATATTATAATTAACTAGCGACCCGCCCCGACTTCTCACGGGTGCAAAACTGATACTAAATATACTAAAGAATTTGTTTATTTACGACATCACATTGCAAACTTCTAAAATTGTCAGTGTTTCTTTACTATATTGTTCATTTATTATATACACAAACCTTCCCCTTGAATCACACTATCTATTAAAAAAAACCGCATCAAAATCTGTTGCGTAGTTTTAAAGATATAGGGACAGAGAAAGCGACTTTGTTTTATAATATGTATTGACGGAACTCCTAAACGGCTTACAGTTAGGGTGCGATTTGGGACAGAATTTCTTACTGTCTTTAATCAAATTTTGTGTATATGATGTGATGTCATATGATGTACGACATAGCATACGAATAGCCCTTTTGCAAAGTTTTTTTACTGAGGTCGATTACAGCTCATTCGAGTCTGGTACCTTGTAGTTTATGCCGCATGACGTATTAAAGCCGCATTTTCGAAAATATATTTTTGCTTTATTCGAAAGTTTCTTTTGAAATTGTCCCCGAAGTAGTTTCTGATTCATATAAACGGCACGCTTAATCTATCCATATTAAAAAAAATGTTAGTCTACATCAGCTTCACTGAAAATCAAAAAATAAATAAAATTTTAACAAAAAGAAAAACCGACTTCAAAAAAAACACTATTTTAAAAACAAATAAAAATGCACTAAAAAGTAATAAAAATATTTTGCATATTTAACATATTTTTGAGAGTCCTCCTAGGTAAAATGAAATGAAAAATATTAGACTTAAAAGTCGATTTACGATTATATAATGTAGTTATAATTATTGCTATATTTGGAGTCGGTGTCAGCCCACCTATACTATATCTATCAAAAAACAATACGATAATACTTTAAGAAATATGTTTTTTACAAATTACCTTTTATACGATATTTTACTGGGTATATTTTACTCGTATCGCTTCTTTCTTTTGATTGTTGAAGCGTGTACCCGTGGCTGACACCGGCTCCAAATATAACAATAACTATAACTACGTTATATAATCGTAAATCGACTTTTAAGTCTAATATTTTTCATTTCATTTTACCTAGGAGGACTCTCAAAAATATGTTAAATATGCAAAATATTTTTATTACTTTTTAGTGCATTTTTATTTGTTTTTAAAATAGTGTTTTTTTTGAAGTCGGTTTTTCTTTTTGTTAAAATTTTATTTGTGTTTACATTTTAGATAATCTATACATATGATAAAATTGGAGTGTCTGTCTGAAATATTAAAATAGCCCTTTTTTACTCAATGCATATGTTTTCATACACGGAACATATACCAAAATAACATTTCTTACAATATTTGTCGGTTTGTCTGCCTGTTTGTTCCGGCTAGTCTCTGGAATGGCTGGTTCGATCTTGACGGGACTTTCACTGGCAGATTACTGACATAATAGGTAGTAACTTAGGCTACAATAATATATTTTTTTGTTAAATTCCAACGCGTACAAGATCGTGGGTATAGCTCGTATAAAAATATAAACACATTTATTTAACCTTACATGAAGAAAGGGCCTGTATTATACCATTATTTGCAACATCTGTTCCGTGAAAGAGCTTTTATCCAGACATTATGATGTCATTCACTGTCACATAAATAGCGTCGAGAACAATATTGTTCTTGTATTTATGTTGACCTCAGAATACGATCACGGTCTGTGATATATTACAGTTGATCTGTAGGTTTTTAAACATAATTAGAGAAAGGGTTATGGTGCAATTTTGTATGCCAACACAAATAATACATTGAAACTATTTTTAAATTTATCTGTTGGAAAAGCCATAGTTTGACGACCTCCGTGGTCGAGTGTTGTGTACACCGGCTTTCATGTGTACGAGGTCCCGGGTTCGTATCCCGGCCGAGTCAATGTTTATCATTAGTTTTCTATGTTGTCTTGGGTCTGGTTTGTGGTACCGTCGTTACATCTGATTTTCCATAACACAAGTGCTTTAGCTACTTACATTCCGATCAGAGTAATTTATGTGATGTTGTCTCATATTTATTTATTTATAGTATAAAGTGCTTTTTTTATTATTTAAATTTAGTTTGTGTATTATTTGTGTAGTTATTGTTTTACAATTTTCTATAATTTATGCGACTTTTTCTGTGATTCACATCAGACTGTCTGAAAGAGAATGCATCTATACTATATCATAAGTTTCTTGACAATGAGGTTCGAATGTTAATATATAAAACATAATAATTATAAAATGACTAAAAACTCTTTTTTAATTTTTGTTTTCCCATTATTTCATAGAAGTACTTTAATGAGCCAGGATGTTTTAATTTTCAAGCATTAAAATCATTTAACTTGAAGACCACAAGTTGTTAGATTTCCAAATGGTAGGTACCCTTGATAAGTCAGATCGAGGTGGAACAGTTCGAAAGCTATGTGACAGTTGCAGGTACGATACGATGTGACCTTGAGCTGTTTCCATCAAGTATTCTGAAAACAAGCTCGACGTTTAGCTGGATATATACGAATATTCATAATAGGCTATTTGACTGGTTTTTAAAATCCATTTTATATTATTTAGTAGAAGTTAAGAAACCCAGTAAAAGTTGATTTTTTTGTAAAAAATTCCATATATATATATATAGAGCGCAAAAACGCTACTTAGACAGTATGTATGTACGCTGCAATAGGGTCGGTGACGTCACTTTCCTGTATTTTAATCTGTGGTACATATAGTAGAAAAGGAAGGTTTACAAGAAAGTGACTTCATCATAAGCCCGGCCAATCAGGAGCGTTTTGTGTCACGTAACAAACGTTTGAAAAATGCATTTTTATTTATGGTTTTTTGAATAAATTAAGTATTATTTTCAACTTTCGTTAGTAAATAACCATATTTAAACTCATAAAATACACTGATTACAATAATTCACAATTTATTTTTCGCACTGTCAAAAAGCCTATTCCGGAAGGATATTGTATTGTACACTCTAAACTTACAAAATTACTATTTTCATATACATATTGTATTTAAGTATTAAACGTAATCATACTTTTGAAGTTGCTCATTGTTATATGTATGCAGGAAAAAGGTTTTGTGTTTGAAATTGAAATAAATTTTATTCATTCCTATTTTTATCGTTTTTAGTTTTTTTTTTTATATCTCATTAAATCATTTAAGTCACATCGTCCAGGAGCCGAGAAGGCCCAGTGGTTAGAGCGCGTGCATCTTAACCGATGATTTCTGGTTCAAACCCAGGCAAGCACCACTATATATATGTGCTTAATTTGTCTTTATAATCTTCTCTTTCGTGCTTGTAATGGAGAATATCTTGAAGAAACCTGCATGTGTCTAATTTCATAGAAATTCTGCCACGTGTGGATTCCACCAACCCGCATTGGAACAGCGTGTTGGAATATGTTCCAAAACATTTCCTTAATGAGAGAGGAGGCCTTAGCCCAGCAGTATGAAATTTACAGGCTGGTACTTACTTACATCGTCCAGCTAAGTCCATCCAGTGATAGAGGAACAGTTGTGTTCAGTCAGCCATCTTCCAAAAAGCTGAACAACAATTTATTGGTCTGATTTTGGTTTTAGGTTAAGACTACGTATCTATAGCCTAATAAACTCGACGGTACAGTCAATACTAACCAGCGTGAAATCTAGGTGTATCGAAAGTTTGAAATATCAGCATAAACTTCTAACGACTTGTACTGTGAAATTCGGAGTGCAATAATTCTTGGTATGGACGGAAAGGATTAATTGTTCGAAATTGGCAGAATTGTAGAGACAAATTATTGCAAGGTTGGACCGGAAATGCTATTGAATGGAATTTGGAAATATATTTCATAGTGGATCGGGTATGACGGTTCGTTAGCCAAAATTTATCGCTAAAGACTTTAAGCTACGGAGAAGATGGTTTTATTGGAGAAAGTTTGAAGACGTTGTAAGAGGATTATTTGATTTGATTTCTTTATGGGTTTCAAATATGTATAGATGTATATTTAACTTTGTGTTTATAATTCATTTTGTGCTTGGTAAAACGTCGTGAAGACACCTACTTGTGCCTAATTAATAGAAATTTTGCCACATGTGTATTCCACCATTGAAACAGTGTGGCGGAATATATTCCAAAGCTTCTCCTGAAACGGAAAGGAGGCTGTTGTTGTTTATTTGTTGTTGTATATTTATCCCCCATACGAATGTTATTTTTATTTGTGTGGATGCGCTTATCTTGCGATTGCCTAGTTGGATTCGAAGTTTTATTTTTATGTTAGATAGCTCATTAATTGAGAAAGGTAATTAAGACCATATAAAATTACGAGCAAAGAGAGATGTGCTGTAGCGTCGAGCGTGGGTGGAACTGAACTGAGCAGAATTGAGAGCAGCTTTAAACAGTTAAACTGGAAAGTTTATATGGCTGTACGGATCTCGAGGAGCACCGGTCTGGTTTGTTATATGTGTTAGGGAGCTCGTTGTAGAGAAACGAAACAATCCAAGTAGTACATATATTGAATAAGGTTATCATAATATATTTAAAAAAAGAACGTCCAAATTAAACTTACTGCCGATGAACCACGAAGAGAGTTGGTTAAGATTATAGGGTTGCATGAAAAAAAATCAGGATCACCAAAATTTTAATAAGATTATTGACAAAATTGTGAATAACTAAATAAGAGTCTTAGACTCCAAAGATATATTTATGTGTCGTGAGTATTGCACGCGTTAACACGCAACGTTATTGTGCACGGTTAGTTGTATAAAATGTATTTGCTGTCAAAATCAACAGTGAAGCTTATTATTATTATTTGTTACATTAATATAATCTAAAATATAAACTTTTAAGTGAATAATTAACTAATTAAACAATTTACGCACTCAAATAAATATTAATTTTACGATACATGTAAATACATACATATAAAATCTATTATTATGAAAAAGCATTTTTCACTCAGTGATCGTAATTCAATCATATTTGCGATGGAGAATTTCGTCTACGGTTATTGCCAAATATATTGAAAATATATATAAAAAAGAAAATAGTTTGACACTTGTAGGGCTTCGTGATATTCCGTCTGGGTGATATAAGCTAATATATTCTACCGTCAAGTGTAATGTTGTGTTCCAGCTTAAAACCAGTGACTTAGTGAAACTACAGCCTTAAACGACATAACATCTCAGTACCCAAGTTTTGAGGCGTATTTTCGATAAGAATACGGTGCCATTGTCTATGAAAAGTGGTAATCACATACCATCTGATGGTTTGGTCCGCCTATTGAAGCAACAAAAAACAAACAGGAAAGATATAAAGTCATGCCTAATATTGTAAAAAAAATATTGCCAACTTAGACATCTGTGATGCCTCAAATATAAACAATTGGCCAAAGAATATTTTCTTTTCTTTTTTCTTAAGCTGTACCGCTTCTGAAGACATATATAGTCAGTGCATTTATAATTTACTGTTAAAGCCTCAAAATATAAAGAATAAATTTAAACTTATAATCACGACCTCTTAACGAACTAAATTCAGCATTAAGGACAATAATATCCAACGTCGATTTTCAGTCTGTTGAATCGTGTCCTTGTGGATGTTTCCCAAGGGCTTCGAGGCGCACATTAATCCTGCCTGTAATTGTTGCTACACGAATAGTTATGTACAGCAAGGAGGTCCCAGTTGTTCAAACTTATAATAATAGTCGTTAAATTTGAGTACGAAAATTTGTACAATTCATGATTTAGGTTAATTTTTTTAAAGTCCAGATGCTATTGGTCGGTTTGATGAAAGGGTTCTCAACAAACGGTACAATCTAAGTCGTCTACTTCTACCCTTTTTTGTCTAAAATGCTTCTCTTAGGATCATTGTGGAACTGTGATACAAATATTGATAGAATAATTGACTAACTATATTATATTTATAGGTGGCAAACGAGCATTAGGCTCACCTGATGGAAAGTGACTACCATCGCCTACGGACATCTGCAACACCAGGAAGCTTGCAGGTACGTTGCCGGCCTTTAAGGAAAGTGTGCGCTCTTTTTTTGGAGGTTTCCAAGTCGTATCGGTTCGGAAAGATCGCCGGCGAAAACTGGTTCCACAGAGAGAGCAAGGCAGAAAATATTTTAAAAATTGTGCTGTTCTGGATTACCTTAGATTTACGAAGCGAAGATTGAGATATATTTTATTAAAAAATCTCGATTTAGATCGTAGGAAAAACTGAAAAAAAATATATGAAAAGAAAGAATAGTAATAGCAAAGAAAATTCATATTCATCAGCATTTTACTTAATTGAAAGATTTGGTAGATCGCATGGCCTAATTCCGCTTTACACAAAATTCATTGGGATTATTTTTCTGATCAACTTTCCCTTTTTTTATAAGATTCCCGTCGCTTGTTTTTCTTTTAAGAAATTCTCTATGTTAGTCTAAAATTTGAAGTTAGGTATTTTTATATATCATATTTTGGTTTACACGCAAGGTTTTGTGATTGTTTATCCGAACTGAGATGGCCCAGTGGTTAGAACGCGTGCAAATTAACCGATGATTGCGGGTTCTAAACCAAGCAAGCACCATATATATGTGCTTTGCATCGCATTGGACCGGCGTGGTGGAATATGTTCCAAATCCTCTCCTTAATGGAAGAGGAGGCCTTATTTCAGCAGTGGGGAATGGGAATTTATCCAGCACCTAAACTTCTTCCGCGCAGATTTTGCCGATCTATTGAATATTTTCTTATATTTTTTCGGCTATAACAGTTCCATCAGCTAAGACAGACTAAACGAGACTGCCATTATGTCTGGTCAGCTCCAATTTGGTTGCATATTCGAAAGATTTTAGGTAATTTTGCTGATTGAATATTATTAAGGCAGATTTCATACAAAATATTTGTCGGGAAAATTCAAATGTCATTTTCAAACTAAGTCAGATATTTGTCATTCATAACCGCTTACTAATAAGAACCGAAGTGAATAAATGTTTTCTGATTTCGACTATCGAATTATAGATTCAGAATAAATTTGAACTGCGCTCTGAAGTGCACGGATGTTAAAGGTAAATTGTGCTTAGTGACTTCTACGTCAGTTTGAGGATCTGTAATTTGGTTAGTGAGGTGTTTAAAGTGAATAAAATAAGGATTTGAGTCGAAAGAACAAATTTATATAACTTTAGTTTTTATCATTGAAACTCAGCGTTGGATTTTTTTAACCTAACTTGGAAGCTGAATAGTACATCTGTTTGGGACACGGTGACTATCATTGCTTACCAGATTTTATATTTAAATAAAACTAATTATAACGGATGAATCGCGTATATTAATTATTTTTAAACATCCCGAAGTTTCGAGCACTTTGCAGTGTTCGTGGTCACGGGTAGACTAAGATGACATTTGTCTATTTGAAGAACAAAGGAAATATTATTAACAACTACCGCCAACGACCGCCAACGATTTCTAATAATATTTCCTTTGTTCTTCAAATAGACAAATGTCATCTTAGTCTACCCGTGACCACGAACACTGCAAAGTGCTCGAAACGTCGGGATGTTTAAAAATAATTAATATACGCGATTCATCCGTTATAATTAGTTTTATTTAAATGTGTAATAATCGCGAAAATTTAAGACAAGATTTTATATTTTCTTTCCTTTTCTTACTCCTTAATCTACAATTTTTGTATTTTATTATTTTTACTTTTTATAATTGTGCCGTGTCCTAAGTAAACATTTGTTTCTTTGTTTCTATTTTAAAGGAGAAAAAATACAGAATTTTTAAATTCAGAAATACAATATTTGTGACGTTGTGAATTCATTTAAAAAATAAGATAACTATTTTAAAATAATCTTAATGAATAAAATCTTTGAGCGCATTATGATAGTGACTTGTGGCTAGATATATATCATCCTGATCTATTTTTGATCATGTTTTCCATGACCTGAATTATGAAAGTAAAGGAATATAGAGTGCATCTGTGTTTGAGCTCTATGTCCTACGTAATTGGCCGAAATCGGTTAGGCAGACAACACTATCTCGATACGCGCCCACAGGGGTCACGTGACGTTGCTATGTAATTACAACATTAGGTGGCTTGCTAACCGCCAATTATGTGTCAAGTCGCTCGACAAATAGACAACTTCACACCCAATTTATTATATTACTAATATTATTTTTTTAAAATTCAAATTTCGAATAAGTTACATCATAGGGGGTAAAATGGAAGAATTTACTATCTATCCATATAATAATAATAAGAAGATCATTATTTTTATACTCTAATTGATTATTTTCACGCAATTAAAATTTATTTTTAGCTTATATCTACTACAGATTTTTTTAATTTACGACATCACATTAGAATTTCTAAAATAAAAAGATTTCTTTACAATATTTTTCATGTATTATATACAAAATCATACCGCGTCAAAATTCATCGCGTTTTATACTATTTAATGATAATTATAATGATAATGTTGATAGTTATAAGAGTAGGAATTCTAGCGCGTTTTTAAAAAAGCATTACAACAATGACAACTCGTTTTAAATGAAACTCAAAAGACATTTACCAAGAGAAAAAATTCAATTTCGTTCCGTCAAAAGTAAAGTCAACTCAACAATGTAAGTTATACAGTTTCGATGTTGTCTGACCTCTTATTTGTTTCGTGTTTGATATTTTAGTAAGCGACCGTGTTTCTGTTCCGAGCATGTTTAAACATTCTAACTTGTCATTTATAAGGGTTGTTAATAAAGGACACATTGTTCTGTTTATTCGGTTATTTGCGTTTTGTAACTAACGAGATATCCGTGCTGAATATAAACGGGTAAATTTCAAGTGTTATTCTTAGTTCATAATATCTTTGTAAATTAACAAATAGAAATACAAAGATATTACATATTATTGTTCGCTTGAAAAATATCAATGGAAGATGATGGGATGTCAGAAATCAATAAATCTTAAGACTTCTTTCTTTACTATCTTAATCTGAAATAAATAAATATGAGACGACATCACATACATTACTCTGATCCCACTGTTCTGTAGCTAAGCACTTGTGATGAAAAACCAGAAGTAAGGACGGTACCACGAATACCCAGACACCAGACAGTATAGAAAACTGATGATAATCTACATCAACTCGGCCGGGAATCGAACCCGGGACCTCGCAGTGGCGTATCCATGAAAACCGGTATACACACCACTCGACCACGGAGGTCGTCTGGATGGCGGAACGTCAAAGAAAAAGCCTTAAGGCTTCTTTCGTTACTCTCTTAATCTCGAAACCAACGACTCTTTGAACTTGACCTCAAATTCTTGTGGTATGTGGTCAAATGTCAGCATTAATAGCTATGATACTGACTGACCACAGTTAACATTCAATCTAGTGTATCGTAATGGTCGTAGTTCATGGTAATGGATGGCACTTGCATTCCAGAGACATAATTAATCCATTTGTTTATGAGGATTGAGCTTTCTAGGCCATTGAGGCCCGCTTACATAATAATGACATTCTGAAACAAGTGGATGCGCAGGCATAGCGTTCTCCACTGTCATCTATTGATGGGACGCCGAATCTAACATGGCAGGAAAGACTTTAATTTACGTTCCTTTTGAGGTAAGGCAGAGAATACACTTTTAATTTTCAACGGGCTTATACTGAGAATTTTTCGACGGAAACACTAGAAAAGCTTTTTATCGACTTGACCTGATGTTTGAAAGATCTCGAAATCTGTGACCTTATAACTAGTTGTTAAATTAATGGGACAGTCAATCTACGGCCTTATGTTTAGTTACTAGATGAACGGGGCAGTAAATCTATTAACTACGTAATTGATGTAATGTTTCTACATCAAACAATGATTCTCTGTAATCAATGGCAGTTAGCAATAATTCAGTCAAATTATTAATAGAATTCGATTTTTAAATAACTGTCGAATCGAGTTAGAGGTCTTGGTAAAATAAGTATAGATAGTGTTTTGGATCACAAAATAAAATAATTCGTTTTAGTTTAGTATAACTTCAACTATGACTAGTTTAGTTCTCAATGTTTACGTGTATTAATTAGATTTGAAATTTGATGAATCTTTGCTTTTACTGTCATTAAATGATTCTATTTTCCTATACTTTAAAAATAAAAGTAAAGTAACAGCCTGTAAATGTCCCACTGCTGGAATAAGGCCTCCTCTTCCATTAAGGAGAGGGCTTGGAACATATTCCACCACGCTGTTCCAATGCGGGTTGGTGGAATGCACATGTGGCAGAATTTCGATGAAATTAGACACATGCAGATTTCGTCACGATGTTTTCTTTAACCGCCGAGTACGAGATGAATTATAAACACAAAGTAAGCACATATATATAGCGGTGCTTGCCTGGGTTTGAACCCGCAATCGGTTACGATGCACATGTTCTAACCATTGGACCATCTCAGCTTATACTTAAAATACATTATCTTCTTTCAGATTCGTATGACAAAGTAATTCGTTCTCCAAGCAACTTTTTATTCAATACTTCGGTCCAGTTTTTTATATTAGTCATTTGGACCATCTTCGGAATAAATTATTGTAAGCCATCAGGTTCCTGTATTACTTGTAAAGACAAGTAATGTACACGAATCTTATATATTTATATGTTTATGTATTTAGGGAAATAATCTATGCAAGTAAAATTATTTCGTATTTTATGGTATAGATTGGCGGACGAGCATATGGGCCACCTGATGGTAAGTGGTCACCATCACCCATAGACAATGACGCTGTAAGAAATATTAACTATTCCTTAGATCGTCAATGTGCCACAAACCTTGGGAACTAAGAAGTTATGTCCCTTGTGCCTGTAGTTACACTGGCTCACTCACCCATCAAACCGGAACACAACAATACTGAGTACTGTTATTTGGCGCTAGAATAACTGATGAGGGGGTGGTACCTACCCAGACGGGTAGGTACACAAAGCCCTACCACCAGGTTCACTAACTAATTTAAAAAACAAGATCCTCTCTTATTTATTTTTATATGTTTGTCATATTAGATTTACGTATTTTATTGACAGATTTGGAAAAAATAGATTTATTTTCGCGTTATCTCTCTTTCGTTAAGAAAAGATAAGGTTAAAATAATACGGATTTATTTTTTATGTGCGTGAATTTTATTTATATTATTTTTGCAGATTATTATTTGCAAAGCTTTTTTGGTAAAACTTTATCTTAGTTCCAGAGCTACGAACGTTCTTTCTTGTCTTCAGAGGTTGAATTGTAGAAATGGTTTTAAAATAAAATAAAAGGCCCGACTTTCGTAAAGTACATTTTACGTAGTCCGATATTAAATAAATACAAAGAAGAAATGACGTTAATACTGGGGTGACTAAATCAATATGGAATTAATTTCTCGCGAGGGAAGATCTGGAAAAAAGGACTCGGAAAATATAATAAATTTAAGAAAATCCTCTTGAACAGTTCATTCAGCTGTCACATAAAAAGGAATTATAAATAGAAGAATTATTTATTACGAATTATAAATCCTTATTTAGATAAATAACAAATTATATATAAAAAAATGTAAGACAACGTAAGAGTATATATGTATAAAACAAAGTCACAATCTATCTCTGTATGTATCTCTGCTTCTTGTCCTAAAACAGTTAACAGATTTTGATTTGGTTTTTCTATTAAAACAATAATCGAGGAAGGTTTGAATATTTAATTTGATAATATTTTGTACAAAATGACAGAACTATAATGATGTTTTATCTAAAACCCTGATGCTTGACGCTTACACTGCTCACGGTGAATACGTCTTAGAAAGTTCATCCTAAGGAAATCATGTCCTGGAAAATTTTAGGTATTAAAAAGAACTACAAATAAGTCTACCGTTCGTAGTATATAGTAATCTTTTCTAATTGTTATTTGTACAAATTAGTAAAAGACAAAATAAAGTAATGTTATCCGTGCAAAGCTGGGCAAGTAGCTAGTAATACTTTAAAATACATAACAAACTATTGAGATGGCTTGCGATAGATGTTTTGTGTCATTATTTAGAAGATCAAGGAGAAAAAATTGTTTTAAGAGACATGTATGTACCTTTGTTTAATTTGGAACTTCATCCGATCTAACAAATATATATAGATAAATATGTATGAAGATAAACAAAATAATAATTTGTTTTTATTTATTCCGCAGGCCACTTGCCACAGCCAAGTGCTACTTGTGTATACTACATATATATTTTATGTATTTATATATTTGCTTAATACTAAAAAAATAAACTGGTTAAATATTTTTTTATATTTCCTTTTGTACGACCTTTTTAGAGCTCAATCAAAGTCATAGCGGAAAATTTGTTTACCCTGTTTTTAGAAATACACATTAATGCCATGAATTTATTTTAACTTAGAAAAGACCTTTAAAATTTGCTTTCATTTACATAAATGAATAAAAATTACTCAGATATTATAGAGCAGTATTCAAACAATCTTCTTAATTTACAGCAGTTTGAATTAAACATGTTTTGAAATAGCGTCGCTTAAAACTAAACTCTCTATAGACTGCGGAAGCTCGTTAAAACATTAATGTAATACTACTAGAGTCATTGCTTATAAATCAAAACTTATCTACACTATCGTACAAAGCATTAAACATGTTGTATATAAATACTAATTTGAATAACTTTGGTGACTAATTTAGTAGGTATTTATGCTAGCATATGTGTCAAACGAGTAAGAGGCTATATTGACGGGTTACCATGGATCATGGGCAAAAGTAGTATTTTTCCATCAGATTGACATCCATTGGCATTAATATCCATCAACACCTGGAGACTGGAGGTGCGTTATGGGCACTTAAGGAACGAGTGGTTTAGAAAGTCAAGATTACAACCACATATATGTTAGATGTCTTGGAATACAAGCGTCAGCCAAATATATAAGAGCATTCCAAAATATAACCCAGCCTCACATTTCTGTGTTTTTTTTTTTAATATGAAATCGTCATTATCAGCAGCCCATATTTGACCACAGCTGGACATAAGCCTCTTCCATTACACGCCACTTTGAATATGAATATAAAAACTATACGATAAATACACTTTTCTATCGATATACTTGTAAGAAGTTTTAATAGAGATGTGCGATGTTTAATTTTGCGTTCTTTTATTCCCATAATCCGATAGGACAATAATCTGACCGGAACGGTAAGCCCAGAATCAAACTAAAGATTTTCCGTGCTTTCCGAGGCAGTGCATTGTAATAATATCATCAAAATTTCATGTTCCTCTTGAGATTATCCGAATAATAAAACATGATTTTTACACGCCCAACCGATGCGTTTATCCTAACTGGATATCTGTAACTTTATAGCCAAACTAGAGCAAGAAAGCAGTCAATGCGGTTCGTATAATTCTGGCAAATGCATGGATGTTTGAGTAACTCGTGAACAACATGCGCGATACGAATCGAGTTCTGGTAATGTTTACGCAAACTGAATGCCCGCATTGTCAATATTGACAAGATCGCCAAATATTTTTCATTGCTTTACCTTTTTTTTGGCATAAAATAACTGTATTTATATTTCATCATTAGTCATATCATTGTCGACAAAATCTTTCCTAAATATTTCTTTTCGCCGACTTTTTGGAATTAGAATAGGAATTTAATGTCTGATACCCATAATATGATTGTACTGTAAATTTATTTCAAGAGTTTCTCAAAATATTACATACAGACATGTTATCAGTACAAATTGTTAAACTTATCACCAAGATCTCAATAAGTATCAGAAACCAAAGATTAAAAGAAATTATTTTCATAAAATCCGAAAATCTTCACGTTTGTCTTCACGAAAAAGAGTAACTACTGAGTTTCTCGCCAGTTCTTTTCGTTAGAACCTACTTTCTGAACCCGTGGTAGCTTCACTTAAAACAAATTTAAATGACGATTCAAAAGTGCTTGTAAAAGCCTACTTGAATAACGTATATATTGATTTCATTTTATTTGTTCATCATCAACATCCTTATCACCAAAATTGATTAGTGTAGTCAGGAATTATGTCAATTCGGCTTTCATTTCGCCCAAAACAAATGAGAGGCTTGAGTGTCTGATAAAGTTATCATTAAAATTGAACGCAATATTTTTAAAATTAAACGCAGCAACTAGATGAATAATATTTATATCCAAAGGCGTCTTTTTTGGAGTTGATGTTTTGAGCAGAATAAATTGCAAACGGATAAAATTAAAAGGGTACATCTTGTGACACTTTTATAAATTAACGATACCTCATTAAAAATCTGTTAAAGCTGTACGTGTAATTAAAAAAAAATAAACATTTAAAAGACCAAAATAGGGCAGATACGCCACCTGATGGCAAACGGGAACTGCCGACCATAGACTAAAATGTTATGCTTCTTGTATCTGTAGTTAAACTCACTCACATTTCAAACCGGAAGACAATAATACCAAATATTGCTTTTTGTTGATAGGATTTCTCACATCCATGCACTGAAGCTATCTCACAATCGAAAACATTGATATATATGTCTTTTATAGATGTTGACGTGTATATGCTTAATTAATCAGTGTTCCAATACAAGTGTTATACTTTATTTATAGTTTATATTAGTTTGTCACTTTGATTATCAACTTCTTGCGATCGTATCAGCTGGTTGCTATTGATTGGAACTTCTGAACAAAAGCTAGGATAACTTTTTACGACACATTTCTGTACAAAGTTTGTTCCTGCTTTTTGTCTGTATTTTTATATTATAAAGAATTTTGTTGAAAAATCAAATGATCTTTATTGATCTTCTTATGGAATTTTTGAATTTAGAAGTCGTAGTTTTGTTTTTAAACTTATTAATCTGTATTTTCTTTTTTTTTTCAATTGGCTATGCGATAGTCAGAACCGTCCATAGATGTTGGCGAAGTGTATATGGACAATCTGCGACCAATATTGAGAACTAAGAATTGTACCAATGAACAATGTGTGAAAAATATTAATTATTCCTTACATGACCACCAACGTTGACTAGAAAGCAATTATGTCTCACTCATCTATCTAACCAGACTGCAATTATACTAAATAGTGCCGTTTGATTGTGGAATATGTGATGAGTCAGCCACCTATTCTGGTGAGCTTGCACAAAGCTTTGCCGTATTGTAAATTGATAGTATACAAATATAAGGAAAATTGGCTACAATTCAGCGGACAGTATATTATGAAATCAATTGGTTGAATGATGCATATAATCATTCAGTTTATCTACTAGATGTAGGTACATTTAATTTTATGTTCACATAACATAAACATGAACTGAAAACATGAAGAACATATAAAATTGTCGGCGAGTCTAATAAAATTAGGGATTAAAACGGCTTTCGATGTCCCGATTTAAAATGCTACATGACGCCTAAAAATGGGTACCCATTATAAAAATCCGCGTGACTCCTTAATTACAACGGCTATCGTACCCCTGATCTTTAATTACATTAATTAATGGACCTCCAATGTGAATCTGACAGACTTGTATTTATGACCTTAGTATTTTGGACATCAAGGCTTAATACTTTGAAAGCAACGGATTTTAGTATCTCAGTAATTCTTATATGAATTTACGTATATTTATTAAAAGGATTACGGTTATTTTAGCAGAAATAATGAGTATATTTTAAAGAGTATCATATATATATATAATGCATATATGTATATGATGAATAGGAGTCGTGTGGATTGAAATTGGGTTTTATCAAAATATCATCAAACTGAAAAAGATAACCTTTAAAAATATTTAACGGTTCTTCTTGGTTGAATCAATATTCCAAGCCTATGAAGGTTTTAAGGCTTAGAATTATGTCCCACCTGATATTATAAATGTGAAAGTAAACGCTTGCACAACTTACTTGAATAAAGTAGGTACTCGTATATGTTTGAGAGATGAACCGAAATGGCTCAGTGGTTAGAACGCGTGCATTATAACCGATGATTGCGGATTCAAACCAGGTAAGCACCACTGAATATTCATGTGCTCAATTTATGTCTGTGATTCATCTCGTGTTCCGTGGTAAAGGAAATCGTCGTGAGGAAACTTGCATGTGTCTAATTTTATAGAAATTCCGCCATATGTGTATCCACGAACGTATAAAGCAGCGTTCCTCAACGGGAGAGGAGGCCTTAGCCCAGCAGTGGGAAATGTACAAGCTGTTGATGTGATGATGATGATTTATTACTAATTAGGATTTTAAAGTCATTATTTTAATATAATAATAACAGAATTTCACTCTTGTATATAGTACATTAAGTTTTGTTAAATCCTCTTAAGTAAGATAACTGAGACAGTGAAAAAACGTGATAATAATTGAGACACAACAAGAACTAAAATTGAGCTCAGTGCAGAACTAACTCGAACTTCAAATCTCAAAGTTTAATTGTAGCGCTTAAGGGTTATTTGCAGATCTACACTAGGACAATTTCGAAGCGAAGATAAGAATATATAGGTCTGCATAAAATCCGCTGCAGCGCTAGATTGTTTTAAATTTATCCTACAATTTTTGTTTAACAATGATACATTTACATGTCGGTAATACTCTGGTAATGTCCAACTGCTGGATTATGTTGGGCCTCTTCTCTCTTTTTGCTTGAAAATAATTTTGGTTTTGCTCCATCACACAGCTCCGATGCAGTTTCGTGGATAGGTATATGTGTGGCAGAATTTCATTGAAATTAGACACATGCAGGAAATTTCCTCAGGATGATTTATTTCTATAAACAATTAAGCAATTAAGCCTGTCTCAGCATTAACAAAGAACAAAAAAAATTAATAGGTTCTCTGTAAGTTAAATGTTTTTTATTGATTTGTAATGAGTAATCAAAAGCGGTCACGGCGAAAGACTTCGTTTGGAAGTCATACTTATTAAATATGAGTGGTCAATTGGAAGTCTTTAATCTTATTGGACAGTTCATCTTTGAGACATCTTCGTTTATTTGTCAACGAAGTTTTGAATAGAAGCAATATGATTTCGAATTCAAATTAATTATTTATTTTTATTAATAATTTCGTAATATTTTTTGGACGATTTTCAATTTGACGTATACCATTTTTAAGTGTCACGGGCCAAGCTCATAAGTAATCTTAGTTTATTATTGTGAGTCAATTTATCTAATTAGTGTACTATACCTGTACCGACGGGTCCGTTTTCTCAGCGTTACAATATAGTATTTTTAAATCAAGAGTGTATATGTTACTGTAAAACATAAGATTTACCAGTTTTTTATTTCCAAAATCTTAATGATTTACGTTTCGAATTTTTATCACCATTCACTCAATAAATATTAGGATTAATTTTAAAAGTACCTAAGGTTTTGATTAATAGTTAATTGAAATAAATGATTATAATTGAAATATTTTCCCATTGTTTTATTTCTAAAACTAACATCTACCAGCTGACAGCGGTTAAATCTAGAGGATAAACTGAGTTCGAATGGTAAAAGCCCGAAAAAATTGTCCCATTTTCAAAACACATTTACCAACTCATAGCCAACCATAAGAATTACTCTTAAATCTTAAGATTTACTGTTATTCGAGCTTTTACAGTAACATACATATATGACAGTCAAATTCCAGTCAACGACTTGCCATTAATAAGTACTAATGTAGTATACTTATCATAAAAATAGTCAATGGCTAGCTGATATGGTTGTTAATTTTGAAGTACTATAGCGTAACTCCAAGTAGGGTGCTAAAAGTTATGATGTTTGTTGTCAAGAGTAGCAGCTGAAGAAAGATTATGGGGTTTCATTTTTCTTTTTATAAATAACTAAATATTGAACAACATCACATATATTACTCTGATCAATGAATGTAGCTAAAGCACTTGTGTGATGGAAAGTCAGAAGTAACGACGGTACCACAAACGCCCAGACCTAAGACGACATAGAGAATTAATGAACTTTTCTACATCGTGCCGGGAATCGTACGGAATGCCGGGAAACCATTGTACATTACGAACATGGAGGTCTTCAAAAATCTTGATACTCATTTCGGTTCAATTAACAACATTGTTTATTTAGATTTCAAAACACGACAATTCTTAAAAAACGCTGATTTGAATTCTTGAAAGCGGGAACAAGAGCTAGTAAACTTACAAAACGGGATGCGAAAGACCGACTCAAGAGGAGGGTTTAAGTTTGAAATACCCCGTTATTAACCGGAGAGACTTTCTGAGAAGTAAACAAGATGACTTCAAAGAGTTCAGTGTTTATTAATCAAAAGACTTAATCATTTAACGTACCCTTTACATATTACGGTGTTTGTAATGATAAATATACACGTATAACATTTCCATGGGGAACAGCTGTATTGTTTTAAGATATCGCTAATCTAATGAAGTGGTTTAAGTAAGGTTTGCTTGAGTTTGTACGCGTATACTCAAGACAACGCAAGATTGCGCAATAATTGTGCGAAAGTGAACATATGTATATTGCAGAACTTCCGAAATTATTATATAAATAGTTAAGCTGTGACTGAACACAAATTTGATGTTTGAATGAATTGTTAACAAATAAACGATCATGATAGTTCTTAAAAATTTTGATAGTACCGGATCGAATTAGGCGTTATCAAAATCAGCCCAAGTATTTAGGAGTAATGCTCTAAGACATATGAATATAAGAGATATACATATATATAAACATACATCGACAATTCGAAATATAATATAACACTGCAAGTGAGAGCGACCCAAGCCCGCAGTCAGTGAGTTTAATTGTACCTTCGTTAATATGATGACAGGACCAGTATCCCTAGTGCGAATTTTGCTGAGTAACTCGCATAACTTCACAATCGCGTTAAAGAAAATTACATTTAAAAAAAATATTAAATGTCATAATTGTCATCCCCACTCTCAAAATGGAAACAACCAATCGCAAGCGTTAACGTTCTCATTTTGGAATGTTAGTTAATGTTCAATGCTCGTTAAGGGGAGGTAAGTAACTTAAACGCACTCATCGTGGTTAAGTTTTCTGTCATTTGAAGGCGTCATTTGTTTTAATTAAAATCTAATAAGTAAAATCTTGCATTTCAAACAATTGTCTTTCAAATGATACCGAAAATTATTATACGAAAATTGTCCAAGCGTAAATCATGTAATTCTTTCTTGAATATTAAATTGTTAAATATTTGATTATTTTAATTTCATACAATAAACAATTTAAAATTCTTATGACAATATAAGTAGCCGTATTTTGTTCTTTAAGATCGAATACGTTCTCCAATTTTTATTAAAATTATAAATGTGTAAGTTACTCTGCCAGTAAGCTATTCACGCTTAAATTGTTGAACCTGTTTTTGAAGAAATTTGGTACGGAAATATTTTAAGATATATCTATAGATATATATAGATAATATGTGTAAAGGTAAAGTTATTAATTTAACGAATGTAGAGCCACATTTTCAACTAATAATAATATAATATTAACTAAAAGCTTTTAACGATTACTAAAATCGAATTTGAATCATAACGATAAAAAATACGTATATATGTAATATGTAGGTCTACAAGTAAAGATTTTAGGATCAATCTCCTCTCACCAAATTCCTTTAGAAGTTATTTGTTTGCAAGGAATCAATATAATGGAATCTTTTATAAAAGCCATAAAAGATTGTGAATATGTCAGTTATATTTGACGAATGTTTTTAATAATGGCTTTTGACAAAGTTGGAGATACATCAAATAGAAAGCTATTGATTTATACAAATAAATCAAAAAATATATAGAGAATATTATTTATATTATCGAAACTTAGAAAGGCTTATGTTAGATTTATTTGGTAGTAGGGCTTTGTGCAAATCCGTCTATCCATCTTATTGGGTATATGTATCCAGGTTTGCCCAATAAGATAGGGAATAATAATTATATTATATATTATACTGCTCAACACAATGACTGGTTATTGTTATGGAACTTTGAATGGTGAGTGAGCCAGTGTAATTACTGAGTCAAGTGTAATTATCATGTAGTACTAAGAGAATATCTCATTATATCTTAGTTTTTAAATGTAGTAATCTGACAGTACCATATTTGTGAAGTGGTGAACAAATGCCATTAGGTGGTCGAATGTCCAGTCTTTCTAACTATTTTTAATAAATATACATTCCAAGCGTCAATAGCGTAATGGTTTACTGGTCGCATAGAGATATTAAAGTCGCAGGATCGATCCTGACCTCTTGGGCCTATCCTACCAACTCCTAGACAAGTGATAAGCTTAAAAGAAGAGATGAATAAGAGTGTTAGTAATCCTTATTAATTTGGGACATTATTAAAGTTATTAATTTCGGGATATTTACCATGTATTTAATTTTTGTTCGGTGGAGCTCCATATTTCGACATTGTCTACGAATGTCTTGTTCACGAGACTGAAGTTTGCGAGTAGATGTTGATAATGTTAGAAGTGTCCATATCGAACTACCTCCTTTCTCGTACGTTTGCTACATAAACACCGGTCACCACTACTATTGTCACTTTCACCCCTACCATTGTCGTTATTTATATTTATTTTATGTACACTCGACACTCGATCCCGTGTTTTGCAGACGAAACTCACCGTATCGATTCGCGATTTTTTTATTATTTCATTGTTTGAATAATTTTATTATTGGATTTGGGAGATTGCTAGTATTCTTTGCAATAACTAAACATCATTTATCCAGTTGACCGAAACAACCAAGTCACGTGTAAGATCAATGCAAAACTTTGCTCATAAATAATCAACACTGTGTACAGCTTCAAAAAATCATCCCGTATCGTAACATTAACTTTACTAGCCAAGAGTTGAATCGTATGCGTGCCATTACTTGTACGGAATCGAATTCTTCAGGTACTCAATCCAGTAAGCGCTTCGAAATCGGACGCTGTATTAATATCGTGTGTGGCCATAATACCTTTGTTATACACGAAATATAATGCTTAATAATGCATGTGTCTGTAATTACGAGGAAATGATTTTAAAGTTTATATGTGCAAAATACATTTTGTCAAACATTTCTTCCTTTCCTAAGATTTAGGTTCTGAAGTCCGTTTACTAATAAATTAAGATCGAAAATTATCTTAGTTAACCAAGCCTCAAATTCTTCGAACTATTCAAATATTCCCAATCCCTTGAATGCTCATCCCTAATACACTATGCTAAACATTTTAAATCTACCAAGCGTATACCAGATGGAATATCCCGCCGTGAAATTATTCAGAAACCTTCCAAACCTTTATTAAGTATTACAATTTTTCCGTGACCCAATAAAACGCATAGCCCAAACCCTCATCTCGGTCAAGACGGACTATGTATAGGACTCACAAAAGCAACTTTCAGACCCAATTTCACCTTCGTAAATGATGGATTTTTAAAACGCTTTGAGAATACTTTTCCTCATGCGACAATACATCAATCAACCTAACCTGCATACATTTTTAATTCCCTATTACTCACACACTTGCAGTTTTCAAGATAGCTGTATTAACTGTGTCTCTTATAAACATCAGCCTAAACTTCAAATTCCAAAATTATAAGATTCAAACCAATACTCCATTCCAAATTTAAAATTTTTATGTGATGAAGTTTTAAAATACCTTTAAAGATTGTTGCTGATTAATTCAGAGAAGTCATACCGACATTCCTATTTCGTATTTACAGAAATGACGAATTTCCATACAAAAGGGACTTCGTAACTTGAGGACATCAATTTGAAAAACCCTTCCTTGGAACTCACCTACTTCCTTAAGTAATTGCTGTGCAAATATTTCCTGTTAAACCAACCATTACTGAATGTGCGTTGAAGGTCTTTTGACTTTGACTTTGGTCAGTCATTCATACACTTCACTGATCGTATGTATATGATATTCATTAGTAAATATTTACCATATTTATTCAACTCGATATTGATATCATTAAAATATTTAACTGGAATCAAAGTAGTACTAGTAAGATCACGCGTTAGAAAAATATTATATTGAGAAATTATAGAAAAATTTGTACTTACTATCATTGATGATATTATGAAATTATGTAGATCGCCGCTGATGGAAAATATTGTGAGGAAGCCTGTGTGCCTTATTTCAACGAAATTCTGCCACATGTTTATCAGCCAACCCACATTACAGCAGAGTTGTGGAGTATGCTCTGAAACTTTTTCTCAAAGAGAGCTAGGAGGAGGACTTAGCCCAGCAGTGGGAAATTTACAAGCTGTTAATATTGTTTGTTGTTGGTATTGTGGTTTAGTGGTTGGATATCTACCAAAACGAGAATGCACAAAGCCCTATCAAGTCCAATATTTCTCTATCTATAACATAATACAAACTAACTAATTAACAATCGCACAGATGCTACCCGCATTTCAACTCGCTTCTTTGGATTATAAATCACGTGTTCCGTCGACATTACTATCGCTCACTAATCCGAGAGATAAGCATTAATTTCTTTATAGAATTTTATAGAAGATCGTTTCCATATTTTGCAAAAATATTTTACACTTATAATCGAAGCTAAAGCCTGTAAATTTCCCACTGCTGGGATAAGGCCTCCTCTTCCATTAAGGAGAGGGTTTGGAATATATTCCATCACGCTGTTCGAATGCAGGTTGGTGGAATGCACATGTGGCTGAATTTCGATGAAATTAGACACATGCAGGTTTCCTCACGATGTTTTCCTTCACCGCCGAGCTCGAGATTAATTATAAACACAAATTAAGCACATATATATGTAGTGGTGCTTTCCTGGGTTTGAACCCGCTATCATCGGTTAAGATGTACGCGTTCTAACCACTGGGCCATCTCAGCTCCAATGTATGTATTGATATAATTCGTCACGGTGTCTATTCTCAAGGGAGACCAGTTTACAAGTGTGTGCGTAAATGAGTACATTCTCTATTCCTTCACTATCATAATCCAATAGGACATTAAATCTGACACTACCGAACAAAAACATGACCAATGGGTTTATGTTCTTTCCATGGAAAGGGCGTGTACGCCCTTTCTGACTCCAAGCCTTACTGTGAAAATTTCGACGGAAAAACGCAATAACTTTTTAAGCATTAGTTTGAACTCGAATTCTGTGGAACTAGTCACTAAATGAATTAGGCATTCAAGAAAAAAAAGATACAAAGTCTACGGAACTATCTCTTGTATATTCACTATTCAACACATGTCACTATTACTCGTCAATCGACAATGTAACAAAGCCATTCTTTGATAGAAAAGGATGCGTTAATGTGTTGACAACAAATCAGAGAGAGAAAGATAATATTTTAAAAAATCGCATTGAAGAAATTTTCATAACGAAATCAAGACGTTTCCATTGTTTAGCGACAGAAATATAACTAGAATAGAATTACTATATATTCCGGACGGACAAACACGACATTTTAGAATGCAAATGAGTTGCAAGGGGTAGGGAACCCTACTTAATCACGGACAAGCCTTCTGCTAGTTACCATAACTGGGATTAATTGATTAGAACAAATAAAACTAATTCTAAAAGGAAAGCTAATTCGTATTTGTTAGAGCAACGTTACAGACCGCAATGGAAAAAGTATTCATATGTATAAAACAGAGCCGAAATGGCCCAGTGGTTAGAACGCCTGCATCTGAACCGATGACTGCGGGTTCAAACCCAGCCAAGCACCACTGAGTATTCATGTGCTTAATTTGCATTCGTAATTCATCTCGTGCTCGGCGGTGAAGGAAAAACATTGCATGTGTCTAATTCCATAGAAATTCTGCCACATGAGTATTCCAGCAACCCGCATTGGAACAGCGTGTTGGAATATGTTCCATACTGCAAAAGGAGAGGGGAATACTGAAGGAAGAGGACATACATACAACAACAACAACAGCAACCCAACAGCCTGTAGGCTGTTGTTGTTTTTGTTGTTGTTGTATGTATGTCCTCTTCCTTCAGTATTCCCCAGTATAGTGGCAAACCCAGGTTTGCCACTATACTGCTGAACAGAACAAAATTGCTTTCGCTATATGTTCTGTATCGAAGATATATCCTTCTATACAAATTCCTTTACTATTCAGGCTATTCGTATGCGGAACTCTCTTCCTGTTGAAGTAAGACGTGCACAATCACTTGCTTCATTTAACACTATGTTGAGACAATACTATCTTGCACTTTAATTGATGTACTTAATTTTTTTTTGTTCACGAGACTTTATTTAGTATTTTTTTATATAGTACATATATGTATGTATTTTCTATATCAGGTACATTATTTTATTTTATTTTTAAATATATTAATATTTCATTGTATTTATTTATCATGATTATATCTGTGTCTCTTCTCTACCTTAAGGTTGCCTGAAAGAGATCGCTATTTTAGCGATAAGGCCGATTGTGCATCTTTCTCAATCGTGTTTAAATTATTTATTTATTCGTGTACAATAAAGGGTATTCTGATTTTATTTGATGTAAATTTGTTATTAAAAATCATCGAAACTTTAATTAAATCGTATATGAAAGTAATACACAGAGAGAAAAAGAAGGAAACGCCCCAAGGAATATATCGTTTTTCCCTCGACGATTGGTGCTAGTCTAATCTTCTGTAAGCCGCGTAAAAGAATTTGGTTCCAAAAATATCTACAGCTCCGAACCGATCGTATGGGAAAAATTAATACAAAATAATCTTCCATTTTCCCACCTTGTAGTTAAAAATTCCAAGAATCCTTTCTTAGCGAGCATTCAAGTCGCAAAAGGGTCAATTGTGTTAATTTTCAAATCAATCCAATTCAGTTACAAAACTATAGTTTCTAAGATTTCATGATCGCTTAAATAATTGCACACCTTCAGATTTGGATTCCTAACGACCCATCAGAGATCAGATGAAGCACCATAATGACTTTAACAGCCCTCTGATCCTCCTGAGCACTGAATATCATTCTACTAACTTGGTAACTCCGAGACATAGAATTTAGTATCGCAGAAACCAAACCTGCCTTCTCAAAACCAGTTATACGTGTTCTCACGAAGAGTTGATTTAAAGTTCGGAAATAATTTCTGAGTTTGCTTAATTTGTGTTTAAAATTCATGTCGCGTTTCGCGACCGGCGTAACTCTGTCGGTTCATTCTTTTCGAACAATGTTTCGGAACAAATTTTAATGCGCCCGTAGCCGCGAATCCACAGAGAAGTGACAGATTATGTTCCTTAGAACTTTGCATCGGGATGATAATGAATTATTAATCGTTTGAAAGAATCGGTAGAGATCACGTGTTAAAACGAATTATGTTTTAGGAGATTCGTTTGGTTTTACTGAAATAAGTCCACTGTCAGATATGGCTATTGTATTTCATAAAATTAATCCTGTGAAATGTCTTTACCGTAAATGAGGATCAATAAATTTAATAGTTTCTATGCCTTTGTAAGAAATGTTAATAATTATCGATTGTTTAATGTTTCTCTGTTTGTTTAATTCTAGAATATTTGTTAACGTTGGTAGATAACCAAATACATACATATGTATTGAAAGAGAAGGTACACAGATTTATTGAAGAAGGTAAATCCGTAATATAATAAAATATCCGGATCTCTGAACATAAAATTCTCTTATAAGAATTATTCTTGTATCTGTTTGGGTGTTATAGCCTATTTGTCTTAGGGCTAAATTATATGAAGATTTGGTAGTAAATGAACATTTACTACTCGTGCAGAGATAGCCCAATTAATATGACGTTAGTTTAGAAAACAATTTAGACGTTAAAAATGACTACTAAAAACTTGGTGTCATAGCTTTGTGCAAGCCCGTCTGTCTCATCATATATTAATACTTAGTATGTAATATTCCAGCTTAAAGGTAGAGTAAGCCAGTCTAACTACAGGCATATAAAATCTGAGTTCCCAAAATTGGAAACGCATTGGCGATATCAGGAATAGTTAAAAAAATTAACAGTGATGACCACTTAGCATCAGATCCCTTTGGTCGTGTGCCTATCAATTATATTAAAATGCTAAAAATGACTTGGGGGCTGGGGTAATTATAATCAATATGGATTTTTCTATACGGTTAAAATACGGTTAATTATATGACTTGAAATCGTATACAGAAAAACACCTATGTTTGGAAATTCCCAAAGTAAACGCAATTGTACGGAACCATATTGCAAGTGTTTCGGACTGTATCGTATTTATTATAATTATAACGAAGTGATAGTTAATAACGTCAGTCGTCGCGTGTTAATTCTTTTTGCATTATTCTCGGTGATCTTAATGTAAATGAATGTAAATTTATATTACATTTAGCACTTCCGACGTTGAAAAACCAGGTTAGGGTGCACGGACCCGGACTAATTATAATATCATCAACTATCTATCTATCTATATAGCTCAATGGTATATCAGTTGACTAGTGTAGTAAAGTAAGGTGAAGTAACAGCCCGTAAATTTCCCACTGCTGGGCTAAGGCCTCCTCTCCTATTGAGGAGAGAAATTTGGAACATATTCCACCACGCTGTTCCACCATGCTGTGGAATGCACATGTGGCAGAATTTCGCTTAAATTAGACCCATGCAGATTTCCTCATGATGTTTCTTTCACTGCCGAGCACGAGATGAATTATAAACACAATTAAGCACACACACATATATATAGTGGTGCTTGCCTGGATTTGAACCCGAAATCATCGGTTAAGATGCACGCGTTCTAATCACTGGGCCATCTCAGCTCTAGTGTAGGCCACGGCTCAACTTAAATCATCAGCCAATTGTCTAATCTATTTCTAGTACGAAATAAATGCTTCGTTTGACTCGAAGATAAAAAAATAGCAATGCTTTGAGTACAGTGACGGTATTCTACTATTCTTGGTAAATGGGAATTTTTCAAATTTTTCTGAGATGTTCGGTTTGTTACTTCTTTTTTTAAATTTTTACGCGCTTCAAAATTCTTTTTTTTTTAAAAACCTTTTTATAGTTCATAATTTTCAAATTAATAAAATTATGTATTTTTTATAATAAGATTTGCTTGTATTTTTTTTAATGTAACTAGTTTGTCTTAGGTTCGAGTACGACTTCATACGAACGGATCGGTTACTGAAAACGTCAATCAATTTGGTACACTGACAGATGACAGTGGAGCTATAGCTGGTAATTAATAATTTTGATACATGTGTATCGAGTATAACGGTCGCACTATATTTAAATTTTTAATCTATTTAAGTCTCATTATTATCCCATGTATAAACGATTTTTTTTAAATATAGAATGATTGGAGAGAAAACAATATTTTTAAATAGAGAATACATTCGAAAAATTTTAATTATTGGAAATAATCGGTGCTGCCTGGAATTAAAAACATGTACATAATAAAAAAAATCAAACAATTGTGAAGATAAAACATATATATGAAGAAGTGTGATGGCTTGTTGATTTTAAAAAGAAGGACAAGATTAAATAATCGGTAAACATCGCACGACGGGACATAATCCAATCAAGTGTTCTGATTAAATGAGTTTTTAGTGTGTATTTTAAATTTAGACTTTGTTTCATTTTTTAAGTAATTTTTTCTTGATGTTTCCTCAGAGGCAGAGCTTTTTGAAACTCCGGCCAGGTGGAGTAGTACCACTCATTCATCAGGTATTCTGCCAAAATTTGATATTGTTTTGTTCCGGCTTCAATGGTGAGCCAGTGTAACTACAGGCAGGAGATGTAACATCTTTGTTCCCAATGTGGGTGTCGATTGGCGATGTAAGCAAAAGTTACTTTTTCTAAAACCAAACAATATGGGCGGTGACCACTTAACAGTAGGTAATCCACTTACCTATCACATAAAAAGTAGTATGTTACTATTTCAAAAATTTGAAACGTATATAATATTAGTATGCTTGAATAAATAAATATATATATGAAAGTTCTCTTCGAAGGTAATTAATTGCGTAGGTTTTTATCCAATACAAACTTGTCCCCTAACGATGTTTTCTTTTATCATTGACTGTGATTAATTACATAGAAAAGTCAGATAAAATACGAAGAAACACTGCAAATATTCTTATACAATAAATGATCAATAAATATTTTATTACTTTCAAAAAAAAAACTTTATCGTTGTTATGTGCCAATCTTGTTAAGTCATTAAGATTAATTTCTACCCAATCCCTTACAATTAAAAATAACATCTATGAAATAGATAAAACCAATAAAACCCTACAGTATATCTATCAAAAAACAATACGAGAATACTTTAACAAATATGTTTACAAATTACCTTTTACACAATAATATACTGGATCAATCAAGGGGCTCGTATCGCTTCTTTCTTTTGATTGTTGGGGCAAGGGCACCGTGGCTGACACCGGCTCCAAATATACCAATAATTATAACTACATGATATAATCGTTAATCGACTTTTAAGTAGTCTAATATTTTTCATTTCATTTAACTTAGGAAGACTCTAAAAAATATGTTGAATACGCAATTATTTTTATTACTTTTTCGTGCATATTCATTTGTTTTGAAATAGTGTTTTGTTTGAAGTCGGTTTTTCTTTTTGTTAAAATTTTTGTTTATTAGAATTGTAGTCCCTTTGGAAAGATTTCTCATTAATAATTTTATGGAACTGTTATACTCGTACAAAATAATCATTTATAAGAAATCTACTCTATAGAAATCTACAATAGTTCAGTTACAGACATGTTTCTTAATATGTTTGAATTTGTTTTATTGGAAACTTCGATTATGTACAATTTTTATGTGATTTTTAAATTTAGAAATATACACGAATATTAAATTAGTTCTATAAAAATGTCCAGGCGAATGCTGAAATACATTATTTTAAAAACATTATTCATAAAATGATTACTAGTAAAGTAATATACTGTAGAATACAATGAAATGTCGTATATAATAAAAATGAAGGGTAATTTTCTCGCTATTTTTGTTAATTTGATTTTAAAATTAACAAAAATAGTAAATTCTACGTATAAATTGTATGTAATACAAACTTTTCCTACATTTTAGGAATTATATTTTGTATCTGTGCTTTATTTTATTTTTATTATGAAACAAAAATATTATTTTATTTAATCGGACATTGAAACAGTACAGAATATTATCTGCCGTGAATGATATCTGTTATCTTGTCTTTTTCGAAATTAAAAAAAAGAATCCAAACAGAGTTAACTTAAAATTGAATAAATACATTGCCTTTAAAACACACAGCTTAAGGAATTATTTATTTATCACAAGTCAAATTCTAAAATCAAATATAACTATAAATTATATAACAAAGTGTACATTACCTGGCCGCTATACTTTCAGTGTCGTTTCAGATCTCTGGTAATCATTTTGTCATTTCGATTCGTATCATGCCATCATAATAAAGTTACCCCATATCTTTGATGTAGCACATCATAAGCAATATGAAAAATCACAACACTTATCACAAAAATAATTCAAACGTTAGTGATAAAGAAAAAAAAAAACGACGACGAAATTCCAAAAAAAAAAAAAATCGCGTTTGAATTAAATTCAAATTTCGAATGTTATATTCGTACTGTCAGTGCGGCTGGGAACGAACGCTCAGTACAACGGACAAGGTTAGACTGAGCCACTGAGGGGTGAACCGTGGCGCGCGCAAAACTGTTGATTTCGCCTTTGCAGACTCCGTTGAGTTAGTGCGAAAAATTAGGTACGGTCTTTGTGCATTGTCCTTTTTCCGAATGTGCGATGTTTGCTTCCCACTCTAATGTGGCAAAAGGGATATTCTGGCGTCCGGAAAATTGGTTTATCAACGCCCTACAACACTTCGTACTAGGCGTTCTATGTGAGTATTTCATATATCTCAAACGATTAAACTTTGATTTTATTTATTAAGACTTCTTGTATCGAATAAAAATATATGCTATATATTTATTTAAGTATATTTTTACCGTTTCGTATGTCTACTGGGTACATAAACAACAGATTTAGTTCAGATCGGACCGGTAAAAAGTTATTGGAGTTTTGTATCGAAACATTTCAGGAACACCCGGGAACTAGGTACGTGAAGTCATTGGTGCTGTGCCTGAAACTTTACCAAATGTGTCAGATTTCCAGTCCTTCTAGTATATAAATAGACAGCCCTATATTTGCGTACTCAGTACTCACTCTTGTGCGCAATAATAAATACTGCGTAGCTGTGGTATCCTGGAGATTGGTCTGAAATTGGTTAGGACGAAATTATCATCATTTTTATTGAGTAAAGTAACAAACACAATTAATACAATACATTTATTTTCGCGTATGTTACAAACAATTATGAATTGAAATTTTCTATGTAATTATTATATATTTATTATTTGAGTTAAAGTTTATATGTATCATATTTATTACTTAAACAGACGGCTTGACGGATTTTGATGAAATTTTAAACAAAGATAGTTTAATCTAACATGCAGTTTCCTCCCATTTGTGAGCGTCCTTTTAACATTTATATATGATGCAAGAAAATGAAATTCCACGCATTTAATATAGGTATACTTTTTTACACTTTGTAACAAATATAAATCATGTTATTACGTACGTATTTTAATGTGGAATTTTTGTTTAAAATGTTGTGAATAACAGCAGTAATTTACCGCTTAATTCTGTCAGCGACTTCGCCCGAGTGAGACTTGGAATAATTCATATGGAGAAATATTTCGTTGATTATTATTAAACGCGTGCATTTCACACTGTTAACTACTCTTGTTTTGTTCAACAAAACTTTGATATTGCAACAATTATAAACAAATGACGGCATTACATTTTATCCCATTACAACAACAACAACAGCCTGTAAATTCCCACTGCTGTGCTAAAGACCTCCTCTCCCTTTGAGGAAAAGGTTTGGAACATATTCCACCACGCTGTTCCAATGCGGGTTGATGGAATACACATGTGGCAGAATTTCTATGAAATTTGTCACATGCAGGTTTCGCGATGTTTTCCTTCACCGCTGAGCACGAAATTAATTATAAAGACAAATTAAGCACATGAATCAGCGGTCAATCATCAAATCATCAGTTAAGATGCAAGCGTTTTAACCACCGGGCCATCTCGACTCTTTAGAGTCGATCTCTATCCCATTAGACTCTTGGATAATGCAAAGTTCAATTTATTCTTTTACTAGTTGTCGGCCGCGGATTCGCTCGCGTTTTAGTTAGTTGTCATGAGTTAGGTAAATAAATAAAAAAATTAATAAAAAGAAAAACCGACTTCAAACAAAACACTATTTTAAAACAAATAAATATGCACTAAAAAGTAATAAAAACAATTGCGTATTCAATATATTTTTAGAGCTCCGTTCCCTTCCGTTCCGTTACTGTGCCATTGATCCTATGCTCAGAACCTTACCAAACTTTCACTAAACTACCCTTATAGTAAAAAAAGAAGCATAAAAATTGGTTGGCGCAATTTTGAGTTATTCACCTATTTATCGCGCACATGCAAAATGCAACTTTAAGACTTATATCGTTTTCACATGGATACCATCATCGGAACTGGACTTAATTAAAATGGGACTACACGGGAAGCACAAGCTATCAAAAAAAAAATTATCAAAATCAGTGCACCTCCTTTTTGAAGTCGGTTGAAAAGTAGCCTATGTCCTTCATAAGAGTTCAAGATTGCTTCAAAACTAATTTCATCAAATTCAGTTCGTTGATTTGGTCGCGAAAGACCGACAGACAAACAGAGTTACTTTCACATTTATAATATTAAGTATACATTTATGACGTCGTTTTAAAATTAATAATTTTATTATGCGTGTACAGATATACACATAACGATTTTTTGGGAGATTAAATGTAAATGGAAATTAGATTTTATATGCAGATATCACTATTTATTTTTATAGTAACAGTGCATATAAATTATACGGCACATAAAATATGTTTTTAAAAAGAGGTACTGGGTTCTAGCGCTTCATGCTAGTCAGGGTTGAGGGTAGATCCAAGTCATGATATATTCTACCACGAAACAGAAATCTTGAGTTTCAATACTGTCACTGTCTCTACAGGTACGATATACATTATTTAAGTTCGCAAATATGATGGCGGCTTGACAACGAAATGCATGATTCACACAGGTGGCTATTTATTATCAGCTACACAACATCGATTAAAAAGAAACGACACAATACGAAACTTAATGATACATGAACAATAGTTTCATCTAAATGAGCACATTATGTTTGAAAGCATATTATAAATTTAATTATACAAGACACAGTTTGTTTCTAATGATATAAGTTTTAAGCCCTATCTTTTAGAAAATTGACATAAATTTACATTTATGTCAATTTTCTAAAAGATAGGGCGTACGTAGCCTGTAAATTTGCCTCATGGTCTAAGGCCTTTTCTCCCTATGAGGAGAAGCTTATTTCACCGCGCTGCTGCTACGGGTCGGTAGTTACACACGTAGCAGAATTTCGATGAAATTAGTAACATGCAGGTTTCCTCACGATGTTTTGTTTCGCAAATACAAATTAAGCACATGGAAATTCAATGGGATTTGAACCCGCAATCATCGGATAAGATTCTCGTTCTCACTGAGCCATTTCGGCTCTTTTATAAAAAACTAATACCCAACATGTGTTGCCTTCTAAAAATATCCGATAAATCTCACGCCTTCTCTTGTACATCTATAGTGGTATTAAGTTTCAACTCGACTACACGAACAATGAATGTGTATAAATTCAACATAGAATAGGAAACATACATTATATATTATGTATATAACATGTGGTCTTATAGAGGATGTAGTTCTAGTGACATTGAGCCTCTGAATATATTTAAATAATTAGTTTAGTGGTGTTTCAATGTAGGTTCAATTTATGTGAAATAGAAAGTTCAAAGGAGTCGAGATGGCCCAGTGGTTAGAACGCGTGCATCTTAACTGATGATTGCGGGTTCAAACCCAGGCAAGCACCGCTGTTTCATGAGCTTAATTTGTCTTTATAATTAATCTCGTGCTCAGCGGTGAAGGAAAACATCGTGAGGAAACCTGCATGTGACAAATTTCATAGAAATTCTGCCGCATGTCTATTCCACTAACCCGCATTGGAACAGCGTGGTAAAATATGTTCCAAAACCTTCTCCTCAAAGGGAGATGAGGACTTTAGCCCAGCAGTGGGAATTTACAGGCTGTTGTTGTTGTAGAAAGTTCATTGATGAACGGACCAAAATTTTAATATAAATTTTGAAGCAAGTTCTCGTTTGCCGTTGAATAAAGAATAAACTCCGGTAGACTCCTTATGTACGAAATGAAATACTTAGTACTGTATAAGCTTCCGTTTACTTCTTGAGACGATTCACACACAAAACAATAATTTGTCTGTACTTCATACTGTCTTATATATACAGAATAACAAAACGATTGTGCGATTCAAAAACTTATAAAAATTGAACAATGCCATCTAGGCGTCAAGTAAGAACTAAACATGACATTTTCATATAAAGAAAACTTTAAGAAATACAAAGGAGGTTTATAGGCGTGCATGTTTAATCCTGACAGCAGTTTTAAATCGAATAGAAATACTGTTTAATCTATACTTAATGTTATAAATGTGAAAGTAACTCTGTCTGTCCGTCTGTAGCTCTTTCACTGACAGACTAATTACGATGACGAAATTGGCAATGAAACAACCTTGAACTCCAAGAGCCATAGGCTACTTTTTTTGTTTTGCTTAACACATGATAATCAACTCATGAAAAATAAATTTTGAGGTGGATAGTTATAATAATTTCATACAAAAAAAGTAACGTAACTGCCTGTAAATTTCACACTGCTGGGATGAGGCCTCCTCTTCCATCAAGAAGAGGGTTTGGAACATATTCCACCACGCTATTCCAATGAGGGTTGGAGGAATGCATATGTGGCAGAATTTCGATGAAATTAGATACATGCAAGTTTCCTCACAATGTTTTCCGTCACGGCCGAGCACGAGCCTAATAATAAACACAAATTAGGCACATAATTATATATTGTGGTGCTTGCCTGGTTTTGAACCCGCAATCATCGGTTAAGACGCACGCGTTCTAACCACTGGGCCATCTTAGTTAAATTTCATATTAATAATATGAATTTGTTAGGTCAGCCTATTAACGGTTTTCGTTTGATTTAAATAACGAACACGCTTAACGACCAATGAGGAGACAGAATAGTCTAGTATCGGTATTTCGAAACCTTGACATCGGGTTTCTCTACGAAGGCTGAGCGTGGAACGCTTTAACCCTTAATTATGAATTCTAAAGCAATGCCGGTTGATCTATATTTCTAAAACCAAGTTTAAACAACAGTTTAATTCACAACTATTTGATAAGTGCGATGTAAACCTATATTTCTTAATCGCTAGATTTTTCCTGGAGTTTATCAATTTTATATGATCATAGACAATGTTTCAAAAGATACTCTATATGGATATTAGTTATGATCATATTCTTAAGTTAATACAGTTTCGTAGATATAGATTTAGTTATTGTGTGAGATGATCACTCAGATACGATTTATCTTCAGATAGTTGTAACGCCCTAGTTTGAAAAGAGCCCGTAAAATATCTATATTAATATTATAAATGTAAAAATCTGTCTGACTGTCGGTCTTTCACGGCCAACACATTACAACAACATCCTAAAACGCGAGCAAAGCCGCTGGCGAGTACTAGTACATAAATATATTATCACTGTCCATAGATATTGGATAATATGGTGTTATGTATTCTCTGGCTCACTCACCCATCAAACCGGAATGATACTATTATAAGTATTGCCGTTGTACAGCACATCACAAAGCATTTTTATAACATACGAGTATCACGACATGCAAATAACACGTAGTTATACCTTCGGTTGTTTTAAGAAATCAAATAAAATTAATCAAATCAAAATCAACTTTATTCAAGTAGGCTTTTACAAGCACTTTTAAATCGTCATTTTACAATTAATTGAAGCTACCACCGTTTCGGAAAGTAGATTCTACCGAGAAGAACTGGCAAGAAACTCAGTAGTTATTGTAAACTGTTTTTAACATTAAAAAAAAATACGAAATGTTCGTTAAAGACAATTATTTAAATTAATATATCCTGCTTGGAAGTCAACAGGTATTAACTCCACACTTTTTTATCATCTATAAAATCCCTTAATAAATAAAATAAATAATATAATATATCCCCTTAATTATAAGCTTGATTTGTAAGCATAAAAACACACTTTACTGGTGTACTGGTTCCAAACAAATCAAAACATTCTTTATTCAAATGCGTTCATAGAATCCGTTAACAATAATATGTAAAGTCACTATTTTGGAAAGTATAGTCTACAGAACAGTACTTCTCGTGTTATTTTTTTTCCTTTTTTTTCAACATACGTCAATTTCCGCGTATCCCGTGACATGACGTCGATCATTTTTTATGTTGCATCGTGAAACAAGGACAGATATAGAACTGAAAAACTTTCGCATGTAATAATTAATAGGTGGATCAGCAAATACAATATGTTATATGTAATCTTTAGTCTTATTGTATTTGTAGTTCCAATTAAGTATATTTCTTGACGAAAAATTCGAACACTGGTTTTTTTTCAAATAAAAAATTATATTTGATGTATTTACTGCAAATATTGTAGTTCAGTAATCAAACATATTATAATTATTATACTTATGAAGTGCTGAGATAGCCCAGTGGTTAGAACGCGTGCATCTTAATCGATGATTTCGGGTTCAAATCCAGGCAAGCACCACTATACATATTTATGCTTAATTTGTGTTTATACTTCATCTTGTGCTCTCGGCGGTGAAGGAAAACGTCGTGAGGAAACCTTCATGTGTGTAATTTCATCGAAATTCAGCCACATGTGCATTCCACCAACCTGCAATGGAACAGCGTGGTGAAATATATTCCAAACCCTCTCCTTAATGGAAGAGATGGCCTTAGCCCAGTGGGTAATTTACAGGCTGTTACTTTACTTTATTTTACTTATGAAGTGTGACTACTGCACATATGCAACACTAGTTCTTACAGATACGTTGACTGCCTTTAAGAAATGAGTAACAACTTTTGTCGAAGGTTCCCAAGTCAGAAAACTGTTTGTAAAAAGAGTCCGCAAAAATGTCTATAAATTACGTTGTTATGAATCCTCTATGGCGGTAGAATATTTAACCAACCTATCCTATCTAGAGGGACTTTCATACCCAACACCAAGTATAGATTATTATCAAACAAAAAATGTTTTTGCCTTTCAATGTCGCTTAATGTAATTACTTTTCGATTTAATAACAGAATATTTGATTACATCTCGTCATTGTCCATTGTTTTCTATAATGGATGCTTCTTGTCAGATGTTCTCAGATTTCAAATAGTTTATATCTTGAAGACACTTTAGTCCATATAGAGATATCGACATGGCGAAATCTTAATGGGAGACCGGGTTTATACCAGGCTCGTTGCAATCGAAATACCATCAATGGTTTTGAGGAGTTTTGCTATAGCCCACCTTTAAAGGTGGGTTGGCAAATAGGCTACCTGATGGTTAGTACGAATTTGTTCCAAACCTTCTCTCCAAGGAGAGAGGACCACTTAGCCCATCTGTAGGAAATTCACAGGCTGTTGTTGTTGTTTTATAAGAATATCGTATCACGGTCACTATAAGATTTCACGAGTGAGATATAAAGTGACTTACAGAATCGCACTGCAGATTCAGATCTCTTTAGAATATAGTCATTTAAGTGTTCAATTTGTAACTCTTTTTCGTCAATTTCTTCGTTCATCTGTTTTAGCTTTTAATCTTTTTAAAAGTTCTTTCTTTTCATTAGACGTCAGGATTAAACGTACCCGGGATCATTTCGTTTGTTTGAACCATAGAAAATCCTTTATAAGGTACATTTTCCTTTCGTGAGTTGCGATTTCGACAATAAATTGAAATTTATTAATAATAAATGGTATTTATATTTTAACGACAAATAAATTTCGTTTATATCGTGCATGTGTATTTGATATGTATTTGATACATCAATAACTGGATTGTTAATATATATAATAATTTAATGTATAATATATATTCAATTTATTTAAGCCCTACTTGAAAATAAATTATACAAAATGTAATACAAAAATCAAGAAATCAAAATCAAAATAAACTTTATTCAAGTAGGCTTTTACAAGCACTTTTGAATCGTCGTTTTACAATTAAGTGAAGCTACCACCGGTTCGGAAAGTAGATTCTACCGAGTAGAACCGGAAAGAAACTCAGTAGTTACTCTTTTTTATATAAAGTAGATATGAAGGACTGTTTTTGCAGATATGTTGTTAATTTAAATGATGATTTAGCCAATGGGATTACAGAAATGAAAGACTTAAAATCATGAATCCAATAGCTGGCCGCTTCATTTGTAAAATGGATTTAATGATTAACTTAGAAAGCCAATGTTCATTAGCGAAGATGAAAATTTAACGTCCGTTTCTTCATCTGCCTTCATAATAAAAATGAAGAAAATTTCTTTGAAAATTTCAATCATATTTAAACTAACATAGTTTTAATATCAAAGTCAGAATAAAAGATAAACAATAATAACCGACGAGACGTGAGACTCTATAGTGCTAGTGAAAATGTTTTTAAATAGTTTTATCTCAGCAATACAACTAGTAATCAAAAAATTATTAACGAAAGGATAACTTGATCTCTGGAAAGGATTTAGTTTTAACTCATTTCGCACGTTTAGTTTCAACTAAGTGTTGTTTCAGGATAAATTAACTTTCGTTATTAACTAAAATGAGTTTCGTCTGTCCACTTTGATGTATGTAGTAAAATACACATATAATGGAATTGTGCAGGAAAGCTGTATATTGCGAAATTTAATTAAACTCTTAAGTTAAACAACAACAGTCTGTAAATTTCCCACTGTTGGGCTAAGGCCTCCTCTCCTTTGAGGAGAAGGTTTGGAACATACTCCACTGCGCTGTTCCATTGCGGATAGGTGGTAAACTCATATGGCAGAATTTTTATGAAATTAGACACATGCAGACTTCCTCACGGTGTTTTCTTTTACCAACAAGTACGAGATGAATTATAAACACAAATTAAGCACATGTATATTCAGTGGCGTTTGCTTGGGTTTAAACCCGTAATCATCGGTTTATGATGCCCGTTCTAACCTCTGGGCCACCTCGCCCCTTATAAGTTAAAACGTTTAAATTAAACTGATACTCTAACAATCATGTAATCCATTTGCTAGGGTGCTTCCTTATTTAATTAGATAATTAAAAAACTGTTTTGTTAACAAACATACCTATGTTAGTGTGCATAATAAATCAAAAGTCATCATGAACGAAATCGTAGCCTTCGTTCGTGTTTTGAAAACTTTTCAATGAAGGACTAATTACAACGAACTTTGGGCCTTTAGTTGATTAATTAATGGACTATTACTGATGACCTAACATTAGGTTTGGCTAAAAACATTTGTAGAAGTAGATATTATGGTTTGTAGAAGTAGACAATAAAATTAAAGGTCACAAAGTGAAAAACCATTTGATTCTTACTATTAACCAGTGTTGGGCAAATTTTAATTGCAAGAACAATTAAAGATTAACAATTAATTAATTGTTAATTGTTACTAATACAGTTAACAATTAATCAATTGTAATTGTGGAAAATCACAACTAACAATTAATTAATTGTTAACTGTATTAGTAACAATTAACAATTAATTAATTTTTAATTGTTTTGTTAATTTTAATTAAAAAATAACAATTAAAAATACTGCTATAATATAAAGCTGGTACATATAAATAAACAATATACCCGTGTGGTTCCGGGTAGTAGAATAGTGCCCCCCATCTTTTCATGTAGTTAAATAAATATGTTAGCAACCAATAAAAGACTTGAACGAAGACGACGACTTGAAATGTTTTTGTTTTACACCTTCGCTGCGGAAATATTGATCAATGCAACTTTATATTATATAATATAAAAATAAACACTTTTTTTTCTGTGGAAAGAGAGATTTAGAAAAAATAAGCTATACTTAAAGAGCCTTTGACCACATTTTTTTTCGTCTGAAATCTAATACTTATAGCTTAATTTTCCTTAAACTTTACTAATTTCATTTTGATATATAAAGTTAATTGTTAGTTTTAATTGTTTTATAAAATAATTGAAAAAGTTAATTGCAATTATTTTAATTGTAAGTTGCAATTGACATACGTTAATCAAATTAATTTAATTGCAAGGTGCAATTAAAAGTGTAATTGCGATTAATTTAATTGTAATTAATTTAATTGCATTTACTTTTTTAGTCAATTAATAAAATAATTGACAATTGCTTGATTAATGCCCAACACTGCTATTAACTATCCGTATACGTGTTGGATATCCCATTGGAGATATTATATCTAAGATAATTTATAAGATTTTTTTATTAGACCCCCTTTATACGAACTTTAAATTTTTCCTTATTTTCAACATTTAAGATGATGATTTTTCATAATTACTTTTATAATAATTCATTTTTAATTTCAAATGCTCATATCAAAAACACAACAACAACAGGGATGCAATTAAATAATACCACAAATATACTTTATTTACATTTTCTTTTGTGTCATAACATCTTAGTTCCCAAAGTCGAAGGCGCAATGGCGATGTAAGAAAAGGTTAATATTGCTTATAGTACTATCTACAGGCAGTGTCAACCACTGGGCTCTAATAAGAATTAGATAGCCCATTTGCTCATCCACATAACTATATCATAACAAAACTACATTCAATTAAGGAACGGAATCGTCGATTTCAGCTTCCCGGAACCACGATGTATCTTCGTGGCCATTTTCTTACGATCTCTTATCGTTAAATGAATCGGTTGCCTTCTTCCGGATTCAGATATTTTTATGTATGTATTTAATGTTAGACAACATCTCGCAACCTTAATGTGCTTACATTGTGAGATTAAACGTCTTGTTTATACAGAAACGTTCAGAGCGACCACTTTAGAAATTGTTTTTGGAAAATCTCAAAAAACAAAATTTGAGTGCCATTATCAAATTGGTTTGCTGTGTAAATAACTTATGCCTAAACAATATGTTATACAATTTATACTAATGTGTTCCATATTTAAATTGTTGTACTGTATGAAGTCATCCCTACCACACCAGCCTACCTGCTATTGGCTATATAAGGTGTGCGATTCCAAGACTAGGTTACCCCATCGACTTGGTTCTGAGCCGAGGTGCGATCTCATAGGAGACACCATCAGGGCGAACTTTAAATTTGAGCCCGGCGCTGAACCTCAGGGCAGGGGACATTAGTTCTCGTCCGAAAGACCGGTGACGTTGTAAAGGCTAGTAGGGCCAACCAACAACAGCAATACTACACACATAAAAAAAAGGATCAGGGTCCACTTATAATCTCGCGCTAGTCAGTCGTCATGCTGTCGGCACGTTAGATAATTAGTATTTCGCTAATTGTTTTTATTGTCAGCTATTAATTGTAATAAAAGTTATTTTTAAATTCTTAGTTGTCGGTAGATAGTTTTTTTTTTAATAAATTACCACTTTTGATTCTTATAGCACTACTATTTGAAATTCCTACTATTTGATTGTATGGGAATAATTCCAGTGATAGATTTTTATTCGAAAACGTCGCAATATTCGTATTTTGAAAACGATATTGTGCCTACTCGCGTAATGCAATCTCCTCAAGTGAAAGTCTTTTCAGTTTATTAATTTTAATTATAACTTATATTAAAACTTAAAGGGGAATGAGCCTAGTATACATGCTCTGATCCAAGTAATCATCTTCTATATTTCAAATTTGAAATAAGAATTTGTTCGATTTTGTTCTTCCATGTTTTATTTTTTTTACGTCAATTGTCGAATTCGATCGAATCTGAAAAATATTTTTATTAATCAAAAATAAACAAAATAATCATTTAAGTGTTGCCAACACAACTTCTTGTGATAATTCGTTAATATGTTATGTGTTTTAATCCACTAGAATATCTCGACTCTGAAAACAATAAAATACTAAACTAATATGGACATAAGGCAGCCCGGTGAGAAGTAATTCCGTATCAAAAGAAAGATTAAACGAAAAAGCGAGATGAAAGAAAAGGTGACGAACAATGAACGATATACATCACAGCTTATAAAATGTAACAGCTACGTCACGCGTAATAGCTACACACTTTTCTATTTTTTGGATTATGTCATATAAGTTTGTGTTAACTTTTGTCATTTTTTTTTAATTCTAGGTCAAAGTGTGGACCACTAAGCGGTGGTTTTGAGGAAAATACCTCTACTTAGATCAAAGTTCAGTTAAGCAAACGCCTACCACTAGCAATGCTATTTATAATATACTATTGAAAGCGTAATCGTAGATCTAATATTAATACTTGTCAACTTCCATGATATGCATACATATATAGTTGTAACAACTAGCTTATTTTTTATTTTATGTGTTAGAAAAGAGATAAGTTTCTTGACGGTCCTTCTCGTCACATTCATCGTTTATACAAATCGGTGGTAGGTCGGTAAAATGACGAAAGTACTGGTACAACTCGAATAAAGTATGTTTAGATTTTTATTGAAGATATTTAAATACGTGTAAATTAAGAGTAGTAAGTAAAGTAACAGCCTGTAAATTTCCCACTGCTGGGATAAGGCTTCCTCCAAGGAGAGGGCTTGGAACACATTCCGGGTAAATTGCTTTTTATAAAATCTTGGTGACACTCATAAGTTTATCTATATTACTTTTTAATTCGAACAGATTTTTCTATTTGAGTGTTTTAATTCGAAGTTGTATTAATTGACACTAATAAATATAACTTCGTTCGTTTTACAAATTAAAAAAATGTTACTGTATTTTTTTTAAACATATGTAAAAAGACATATCACTAAATATAAAATGTCAAGAAAGCTATGCCAATAAGAATTCGTATAAATAAATATTCGAAGAACAAGAACTTCTACATATGTTAACAAGGCTGTATTCTGTTTGTGGTTCACAAATATTACGGGCTGTATCGAGCAAGCGTTTTGAAACGTATATGAAGGTAATATAGATTCTCCTTGACACCGAAAATCCTCGACTTTCTATTAAGCTCTGTTGCGAGTTGAAACGTTATAGATCTTACGTGATATACTTTCATTTAAAAGTAACAAAAAAGTATTTTCTTAAAACAATAAATTGAATTACACAATTTTTTTGGAATTAAAAAAATTATAAACATTGCTATTTTTTTTGTTGACTGTACCTCTCTAACAAATCAGTTTGAGCCAATCAAAATGTCTTTGCGCTTTCAATTTAAGCGGTCAAGGTAGACAATCTGTCTGTTTCAGCGAATGTATGCGTGTAATGCTTACTTACACACTGATTGAATACAAACGGTCTAAAAACATCAATCTTGCTACAAAGATTTTAAAATACGCATTCCATATTTAAAAAAAAGTTCCATATTTAAAAAAGTAATGATGATATTTTTTTAGTAGAAAAACTAAAACTTTTAAAGGAAACAATGTGCCAGAGACGTACATTCCGTAATCCCTATTAATTGACGTCATAAAACGCAGACCCCAATTCAAAGTTGCACAATGGCCCTCCCCTATGTCTGAGGTGACAGGAGAAATGTAATTTCTCCTTTTGACCAACCTTTTTTGTTAGTTCACTCGCAAGCCTTTTACATTTAAATAAAACGAACAATTTGGGCGGTTCACACAATATACACCACGTACATTACTATAAACGTAGTTTATTGTATATTATTTTCTGTTCCACGGACTTTTACTAAGGTTTTATTTTTTTATGAAATTCCGTCCTTACTAACGACAACTGTTTATATGTTTACCAGTTGTCGCATAATTATATTATATTTGGAGCCGGTATCCATTCGTTGTTGTGTGTATTCGGGACCACACGGGAAACACTACCTTTCAAACGAAAAAAAAATCAAAATCGGTCCACCCAGTGAAAAGTTATTAGGTAACAAACATAAAAAAAAATATTTTTATTATAATTATAACATTTATATCCTTATTGAAGTCGGTTGAAAAGCCCTTGTCCTTCTTTGGAGTTCAAGTTTGCTCCATACCAAATTTCGTCAAATTCGGTTCAGCGGTTTGGCAGTTAAAGAGCGACAGACAGACACACAGAGTTACTTCCACATTTATAATATTAAGTATGGATAACTATATATTTAGTTGCTATACCTTAGTAATTTTAATAATTAATATTATCTAAACATTTTTTATAACGTCTAACATTAAAAAAAAACTATTTAAAATCATGAAACAATCTGTATTGTGGAATTTTTATCTTCTGATATTATAATGGTATTTAAAATAACGCATAAGAATGGTCATATGGCTTTCGAATCTATAATAGCAAAAATGACTCTTATTGCCTTGTATTTAAATGTTAAAATTGATTATTACTTACATCAGATATCGAAGCTACTCCATAATTATTAGTTTTTATTTATAATATTTTATTTTATTGGAAACAATGGTTACAATATAAATATACGACAGTAGAAACGCACAGTTTGTTGTGCAAGTTATTGTTATTGCATATTATTTAAAATAAGAGCCATTGTCTTTCCTAGTGCGGGGTTGGTCCAGTTTAGAGTATCGGCATTTCGATTCAAAGGGAAAACGCTCGCAATCTTGTCAGAATACCGCGCCGTCATTATTTCTATTGTTATTATTGGTAATAGTTGTTTTATATTTATTTACTAACGTTTTATATTATTATAATATTTGTATTGTGGAAGCCAAATGTATACCGTGTGTATAGAATGATTCATGTGTGGGTGTGAAAATCTACGTGTGGGCTCAAGTTTAATCTATACTAATAGTAGTGCCTTCGCACGGGTGCAAATCTTGTATTAAACATACTACATAATGTATTTTTTACCACATTACATTAGAAACTTCTAAAATTATTAGTATTTCTTTGCTATATTGTCCATGTATTGTATACAAAAACCTTCCTCTCGAATCACTCTATTAGAAAATATCGTACCAAAATCCCTTGCGTAATTTTAAAGGTCTAAGCATACATAGGGACAAACAGCAATAAGCGATTTTGTTTTATACTATGTAATAATAATGATTATAAATGCTAATATAACGGTAGGTGAACAACCTGATGGTAAGTATCCACCACCGCTTATGGCTGTAACAAATAGACATAAGGCACTATTCTGCAAATGTTCTTTCCTTATGTCCCTGGTGTTTAGTTAAACCCACTCACTCACTCTTTAAACCGAAATACAACAATACTATAGGTACTGCTGTTTGATGGTAAAATATACTTCTCAGACGAAATAGCGTAAAGCGCAACCAACACCATAATAGCATTTGAATATTTTGGGAGAATAAAAATTTCTTATTATATCTTTGTATTTAATTTTATAAATCGTAAGTATAAATAGCGCTCAATTCAGTAGAGATAACATTTAAAATTTTCATATTTATTTACATAGGCTGGGAAGGTTCCCACGCCACGCACCCTAATTCGACCTTGAAATTTTTACTCTCATCGCTTCCAAACAACTTTCAAACAACACTCTTTAAAAGTAAACGGTTGCTATGTTTATGATGAGCATTTGAAACCATATAATACCACAGAATAAATTAATAGTAATATCACAAGAGGGACTGAAACCCATTATTTAGTTGTCCGAACATTTGTTGCTCCCGCGAGACAAAATTGTTGACCAAATTTTTATAACATTTCCTGGCTCCGATATCGATTTCGTTTTTTTTTTCGAATGTGTATACGGCCGTTTTTATTACTAGTCCAGTCATTATATACATTTAAAAATGAAAATGAAATCAAAAAGCAATTTTTTTTTATATTTTAGAAGATAAGGTTCTCATAAAAATTTTCGAATCTCATCAGATAGCCGTGTTATTGCCGAGAAACACTACCCCTATTTTCAAGACGGTGGCCTTAGCTCCCCGGAAATCTTGCTCGAAAAACTCAAGTTAAGCTTTTCTAGATATCCTCTACAATGGTCTGAACAGAAATTAGTAAAACCTTACCTATTTATTATAAATATACTTCATCTTATAAATTGAAGATTAACAATAATGTTATTAATTGTAATGTAATGTTATTAATTTATATCGTTTTGGTGGTAGTGTTTCCACTTATCAAATATTCTACCGACAAACAGGAATACTATTGTACTATTGTATTTCGGGTGAAAGGTTAGTCGAAGGATGAGTGAGCCAGTGTTATGCATTCAGAAGGGACGTAACACATCTGCCAAGGTTGGTGGTGCAATTTTGCTCGTCTTGTCTCGTATGGAAAAATCGTTAGGGTACCGGATCCAATTTCTCGACTTTCATAAGAAACTATCATATGTCTGGCATGTGTTGCACGACTTTATTTAAAGTTTTTCTAAGAAAATTACTATTACTACTTGACCTCATGTAATCTTCTACAAAAATGGACCGAATACCAAAACATCAAAATTTCTTAAGATATAAACAAGGAAACTTTACACATTTCAAGTACATATATAGAATGAAAATTGTCTGGTATCGACACGTGCCTTTAAAAATTAGTCTCAACAGTTACGCCTTTCCAAGAAACAGAGTAGAAGTAATCTATCTGTAATAGACTAATCAACAAGACTCTGGAAATCTTTCTAGAAAATTCTTTGGAAACATTGAACGTTTGAGAGTACATTGAAGAATTTAGTTGTATAGAAGATACAGTATAGAAAAATATTGGTAAATATAATTTGAGTGGAGTTAATGTTTTTTAGTTTTTATAATTTGTAATAGTTTCAAAATAAAAGGGATCAAGAGGCTATTTAATTGCAAAACCTTTTCCGTACGTATTGAAATTGTAAGAAGATGAAGTACCTTATTCCAATAATCTGCAGGTTACGGACCCTGTAACAGAAGCTTTTACTTGGTGGGATTTGTGCAAGCCCGTCTGGGTAGGTACCAACTACTCATTAGTTATTCTAACGCCAAATAACAGTACTCAGTATTGTTGTGTTCCGGTTTGAAGGGTGAGTGAGCCAGTGTAATTACAGGCATAAGGGACATAACATCTTAGTTCCCAGGGTTGGTGGCGCATTGACGATGTAAGGAATAGTTAATATTTCTTACAGTCTCGTCCGCCAACCTATGCCATAAAAAAAACTATATTAGCTGGCTAGCTGTCCATTAGAATGCAGAATCACAAAGAATCTTTAAGATATGGATATACGTCGTTACGGTTTTTTGAGTCGAGTGGTTAGAATGAATGCATCTTAAGCGATGATTATGGGTTCAAACCCAGGTGAGCACCGCTGCATTCTCTTGTGCTTAATTTGAGTTTATAATTCATCTCGTGCTCGGCAGTGCATACCTGCATAAGTCTAATTTCAACGAAATTCTGCCACATTTGTATCTACGCACCGGTATTAAAGCAGTGTGGCTCCAATCCTTCTCCTCAAAGGGAGAGGAGGCCTTAACCCAACAGTGAGGAATTTACAAGCTTTTGATGTGATGATGATGATCCTGATGATGATGATAATTATTTAAAATCCTTATTAATAATAATGAATTAGGATTATATAAAGTGTTTTATTAGAAGGATAACATCATGAGGAAACCTGTGTCTAATTTCATCGAAATTCTAAAAATGTACAGGCTGTTGTTGTTGTGTACAACCAAAATTTAAAATTGAGTGTAACCGATAAATATGCCGCACGGAACACATCACCTTTGTTCTGTATTCGTAGAGAAGTATCACAGATACGCTCAGTGCAATATGTCGATTTGCATAGATTTCTAAGACCTCAGGATAACATCTTGATTTGCGTAATGATTACCCAAAGTAATCTGAAAGTACTAAGTATTCCAATGTAAATTAGAAACATCTTGTGATTGATAGCTTAGGGGGAAAAGCTAAAAATAACGAATCCGGAAGATACTTTGCATATTTATTTCTAATCTCTCTAATTTGCATATTTTCTTCAAATTGTTTTTCATTTCTTTGGAGATGAGGAATGGTGTGTACGATGGAGGCTATTTGTTTATATATTCTTTGGATTCTTTTCAATAAGATTACTGAGATAAAATAAATAAATGCCATTTAAATAAAGCAATTACATATAACGAGAAACATGATTGTATGAGGATCATAACTACTTAGGTAGGCATACAGTAAGCCCTACATCATTAAATAGACGCATTCACGTTTAAATCACTTTGTGTAATTATGTTAACCCCATATAAGAACCAGTTAAATGAATGTAAACATCTAAGCAATTCACACAAAGACCTTTTCTAGTCCATTCCGCAGTAATTATAACTGGTTATTACCAGCTATAACTAGTTCGCGGACAATAGCAGACCGTCGGATTTGCTGGACGACATCTTCAATGGTCCAAGTCATAAGTGCTTAGAAATTTAATTGTTAAAATGTATTAATTTGATAATGAAATACAGATCATTTTTGTCTCATATGACATTTTGCAGCTCCCCAGGGTGTGATGTTACTTCTCACAAATGGCACAGCGCACAGAAGCGCGTCTATTTTTACGTTATTCTTAAAACTATATAGCTATATCTTTAAATTGAAACTTATTAATAAATACAAAATATTATTTGAATTATCAGCATGAGGTAAACACTTGGTATGGTGTTTACACGGAATGTTTTTGGAATAGGACACTGTGAGAAATTTTGTTTTACTGTACCAGGTATAAATACTGTATAATATGTAGGTTTTGGTCCTTTAAGAGATTTTCTCTACTATCCAGGAAGAAATGTTAATAAAGAATCAAAGTCACTTATCTACATTAGAATAATTTACTTATTATTATCATGATAGGCTTTAAATTTCCGTATACTGCTGTTTGATAAAAAAAAATCCATCAAAGGGAAAGTTGGACTCGGGGTTCCGTACCATCAACTAAATAAACAACAAATTACAACAGGGACACATATGTATTGATATCGAGTAAAAATAGATAAATAATGGTGTTTTTTGTATGGAATCCCCACTTAAATATTTCTTTTGTTTTAATTTTATTACTAAATTAACGATGCAACAGAGTATTTTCTGAATATTTCAAGTCCTAATTGTTGCCATTATTTATAACAAGCAAAAAGGGCAAAAAATCCGGAAACGGAACCCTAAAAATAATCTCTTTTAATTAATACAATAATTTATTTTAATTAAAAGATATTATTTTTTATTGTTACATCGCTGTAAATTTTCTTTTTTTATGAAATTATTATAATTATTTAAAAATTGCTTTATAAAAGAAGGAGTGAAAGGTTTCTTATTCGTTTTGTTATGAAGTATCCCAGTTAGGTAGTCATGATTTCATCATTATGTAACAATATCATTATATTCTAAAAACTCTTTGGCATAAGAACCAAATTAATTTTTAAGCGAATTTTTCATTTCACATAACGTTTCTAATGTGCCGAGATGGCCCAGTGGTTAGAACGCATGGATCTTAACCGATGATTGCGGGTTCAAGCCCAGGCAAACACCACTGAATATTAATGTGCTTAATTAGTTTTTATAATTTATCTCGTGCTCGGCGGTGAAAGAAATCTGCATGTGTCTAATTTCATAGAAATTCGGCCACATGTGTCTTCCACGAACCCGCATTAGAACAGTGTGGTGGAATATGTTCCAAACCTTCTCCTCAAAAGGGATAGGGCCTCAGGGGGCCTTAACCCAACAGTGGGAAATTTACAGGCTATTGTTGTTTGTTTCTGATAAATACATTTCTAAATACATTTCCGACAGGGATTGAATTTTTTCAATCATTTTATATTGATATATAGTACACAAATAATACATACAAAAATGCCGGATCAGTTGTTCAAAGCCTTATCGCTTTAGGCAACTTTCCCACGATACTTTTTATTTTTATTTTAGAAAGGTAAACGGAAACGACCCACTTCATAGGGACCTCCCTGAACCCGTAGACTGACTCAGTATAACCCATTTATTATATCCAATACAGATAATAAAATCATACTGTATTACGTGTCTACCTTGTGTTATATTTAATAGAATAAATTAAGATATTGTTGACCCATAATGAGTTGAAGAGTTGAGATATATTGAAGTTAGATTATTGCATAATTATGAAAATTAATTATCTATATGTATTTATTAGATTACAATTGTTCGACTTATATTGTTAAAAAATAAAAACAAATATTGATAAAATTATCATTACACAGTATAAAACAAAGTCGCTTACGTCTCTCTGTCCCTATGTATGCTTAGATCTTTAAAATTTCGGAACTGATTTTGATGCAGTAAGGAAGCATGGCTTATTTCAGAAGACTCTATGTGATGTCGCAAATAAACAAATTCTGTTGTGTAGTATAGTTCTGTTGTATGAAACAACAGCCGGTAGATTCCCACCGCTGGGCTAAAGGCCTCCTCACCCTTTGCGGAGAAGGTTTGGAACATATTCCACCACGCTGTTCCAATGCGGGTTGGTTCTGTTGTATAATAGATTAATTTTGTTTGTAGGCGGGTCGTTAGTATATTAATACAAGTATAAATTAAATTAAAAAAAACACCTACCAAACAAGACAAATTCAGAAAGTCCAAACTCGATGGGTTTAGTAAAAGGTAGAGCAAAGAGCAGTTCCAGATTTCCAGGATTAGTTCCTCGTCAATTAGAAACATAAAGAGAACTAGATAAGACAAATCCAACGAACCCAAACTGGATAGGTTTACTAAAAGGCAGGCCAGGGTTAAGTCTCCTATCTTCGATCCCTAACAGCAGACCAGCTCAGTGGTTCCGGAAGACATTAGTGTTTCAAATGTCAAATCTCACATATGCTTGCAAACAAACTGACCGTGTAAAATTTCTATCACATCTAACAAACGACCTGATGACCTTGAAGAAATGAACTGATTTCCACCAAACACAGCTAAGAATACTCTCAACTAATATAACCTTTCTACCATTTACTACCCTTTTTACGATTCGTTTGGAAGCTACGATGCCACAGCAGACACATACACATTTACAAAGACACGTCAAACTTATAACACCCCATCGATTTTGGTGGGGATTAATATACAGTATAATAAAGCCCTTAAACACTGCTTTTTATTTACATAAGTATTATTAAAATGAATACCTCCAATTAAATAGCATTCTTGCCACCATTCCATGGAGTCATGATTTATACGGTAACTGTTTTTAATCCATATTTGTACATAAAAAAGTTTGCCAAATTATTCAGAAAGCATTGGTTACAATTAAAGCAATAAAAAAATATCCTGTAATGTTTTCCGCTGTCTTCCTTAAATGTATTCCATAGAGTAATTGCACCAGTGTCCAGCGTGCCGGAATCGTTTGTAATAGTCGTGAATTGAGTTGGAAAATTGATATTTTTCGGCGTTAATAATGTACACATACACGTATTTTTCATTAGATACATTTCACGGATGTATAATCAGTTCTTTGTAGGCAGGTGGTCTGGCAAGTGCACATGATGATAAGTTGTAAACACAATGCTTATATCTTGAGAGTTAAGATGTTGGGTCACATGTGTGTGTGTTACACTGTCATACTCGATGTTCAAACCAGAATACAACAACATAAAGTATTATTGTTTGGATTTGGAATATCTGGTAAGTTGGGTAAGTTAACTAGACGGATTGCGTAAAGTCCAAGTAACGTATAGTACAGTTTATGTGATAATTTCGAGTAAGATATATTCCACCTACATATATAAGTCGCTATACATATGTTTGTAGAGATTGTTTTTGTTACGGCCAGGCTGTTTCAAATATCAAAAATATGTTTTTTATTATTGTACAGTCGGGGTAGGAAAATGTTTGTCACCTTAAGATCTGTTTTCGTGTGGTCAGTACGAGCGATAATCTGATTTACCGATCGAGAGTGACATATTGCGTCGCAATGATTTGATGTTTAGATTCAAAAGGTAAGAGTTTAAGAATTGATAAAGGAATTAATTTGAAAACTGACAAAGGTTTTCTTACTTTTTTCTTACTTTCTAACTGAAGGTACATGTAACATGAAGTTAAAAAAGTTTTGACTTTCTTTCACCGGTTCTTCTCAGATCCGAGGTGTTAAATACCGAATCGGTGGTAGATTTTTGACTATCAAAAAGTAAGGACCTTAACTTTGACTATGGCTATTTGGAACTCATTGACCAATATACACGTGGCCATTTCAGTAGATCGCCTTTTCGGTTGTATTTTATATTAAATTATTATAATTTACTAATCAGTCAGTAATCTCAAATAATTATGACGTATCTTAAATGAAATATATTACGTCTTCGATCTTTAAGTATTGACCTAACCTAACCGTGATCCGTCTCTGAATAATGTAGTACTGAAGGATGTAAATTAGGCTCATCGTTTCAGGATAACCTAAACACTAAATAAATCTAGAGAAAATGCAGTCAGTAACAAAAGCATCGATTATAATTGTTAAAAGTATTTAGTATTAATATATTATTAGCGGCACTTTAAATTAAAACTATTGACTATTGTGTTATAATTTGTATAATAATTGTTATCAGCAACAATAGTATCTCTAGTCAATAGTATTTCCACTGGTCAGTTGAAACTATTTATTTGTATATATATAATAATAATAACGCTTTATATTTTGACCACATCTGATCATTAATTACGTTAAAGTCTACAAAGAGTGTGTGATTTGACTCGCTTTCTTAAGTGAAGTTAAACAAAAGTGTTTTCTATTTAAATTTAATAATATTTTTATGAAAAATTGTTGTTATCATGGCTGCTCCATAAATAAGTCTGTAATATAAAAATTTAATTACAGGTAAAATATACAAGCGTATTTCTACGCGGATGCTTTTCTTTTTGTTTTAGTCTTGCTACCCATTTTGTTATATGATAACAGACGTAAAACGTGGTGAGAATAACTGCATATGTCCGATGAAATTATGCCATATTATTGTTTATTTAATTTTGAGGCAAATGGACAAAGAAGTTATAGTAAGTGGGCACCATCCACTATCTGCAACGTAAGGCGCTAGAATTTAAAGGCTCTCTCCTCCTCTCTCTTTGAGGATAAATTTTGAAGCATATTTTACCGCACAGCTTGAAAGCGGATTAGTAAATACACCGCATCCTCCACCGAGCATGATATGAATTATGAATAAAAATTAAGCATAAGAAAATTCAGTGGCGCTTGCCTGGGTTTGAACCCCCAATGTACGCGTTATAACCACTGGGACATATCGGCTCTCTCAGGTTATGCGCTTAGAATAATATACAACAACAATACCAAATATTGTCGTGTTCCGTTTAGGTTTCACGAGCCAGTGTCCTCAGTGTCACAGCTACCAGGGATTTATCATTGTTCCCAAAGTTGGTGGCGTATTGGCGTAAGGGACAATTAATATTTATTACATGGCCTGGCCATGGCCATATATCAGATGGCCTATTTGTCAACAATTATAAGCTGTTACGTAATGTTAAAACTTATGAGCAAATCATTACTTAATATAAGACAGAGTCGCTTCCTGCTTTCTGTCCCTATGTTTGCTTAGATCTTTCACATTTCGCGGATTAACGGATTTTGATGCTGTTTTTTTAATAGATTCAAGAATAGGGTTTTTGTATATAATACATTGACAATATAGTAAAGAAATAAGAAAAAATCTGTAGTATATTTAGTATCAGCATTGCACCCGTGCGAAGCCGGAGCCGCTAAAGAAAATACGAAAATTAATCCATTAGACATCTTCACATTTTATCACTAGATAAATTTGTTTGAAAATCTTCAGTTAACTTCGACAAAATTTGCTCTTTAAAATTCAATGTTTATCCCTCCAATTTCAAGGTTAACTTTGGTTAAAATGCCGAGTGGACAAGAGGATGGGACTGTCCCGAACGGTTCATAAATTTAAAACAAGTGCTCTCCTTTCTGCTTCAATTTTAGACTATGTTGTAAGAACTTTTGTTTCAATCGAGTCCTATTAATTTACGTATTTTACTTCATGACATTGCGATATATGTTATTTATATGATACTAGTTAGTAAGCATGTTTTCATATTACTTTGAATTGAATGGAAAAAAGTATTTTAAAAATTGAATTGAATAACTGAAACTGGTATAATTAAATGTAATTAATATTATATTTTGTTTGATATATGTATGTAGGCTGATAAAAATATGGTACACTTAATGGAATTTTATTAGTTTTCCATTGCCCACAGACATTGGTGGTGAAGAAATATTAACAATTTCTTGCATCGCCAATGCGTCACCAACCTTGGAAGCCAAGATTCACATCTTGGCTCTCAGTTCCTTGTGATCGTAGAGTCACTAACTCAATGAGCTAGTGACACTACGATCATTTTGAACAGAAAAATAATTCATATCACATTCGTAACAGTATTTTTTTCCGATTTTTTATAAGCCCCTATTCACACTACGTGGCGAAACAAAAAAAGAGACAGACGTATTTAACGCTCGATTCAGTTAAGAACTGATGTATAAAATAAAAAAAAAACACTCCCTTTCAAAGTATCAGGCAATTTTTCGGTCCAGTAAATTAAAAAAAAAAAAAACAGCACGTTACGTAATGGAAATGTTGAAACAAACCAAGCTTCTCAAACAGTGGATTTGAATCAATATGAAACCTAAAAGCGTTTCGCGCTTAGGAGCGAATGAATTTCTCTTTTTCAATTCGGCTTCGAGAGAATTAGGTGCGCGGAATCTCAACTTATCCCCGTTTCAGATGTAAAAGGCTTTGTTGAAGCGCTTCGAGCGCTGTATCGAGTCGCTGGATTTATCGCCTGCTGTAGCTCTCTGAAGCGACTGACGAACTACATCCTGTTATACATTCCAAGTTCTATAAGGCATTATCATATCGCATATGGGATGCAAATGTTTATATTTGCCATTTCTACAAGACCTACTATATTTCAAATATCATAAACAATTGATTTATCATCTACTGATCTTTCGGCTATAGATAGATCTTGGAAGTGTGCCACAGTCGGGCTACGCCCTATCCGAATTTTTTAAAAGAAGGTTTATATTATTCGCATGATATAGATTCTCATCTATATCATGCGAATTTATGAGATGGATTTTGATGAAAGTTTTGGTCGTGCTCGCTCAACTTTGGACGTACAATTCTAGCCACGGTAGCATGCGAAAGTGATCCTTTGGCGTCCTCTGCAAAGACGGAGAGGTTAACGCTGGGTGGGTACCCCGAAGTACTATTCGTCCTCGGCACCGGCGAGTCCCACATACTCCTCACTTTGTGTGGAGGAAGCGCGCATTACAACAAGAAAAAAAATGACAAATAATTCTGATGTATTCTAACCATCTGTAGGTATTTAAATTTCTTAAAGGCCGGCAACGCACGTGCAAGCCCCCTGGTGTTGCAGATGTCCATGGCCGGTGGTAGTCACTTTCCATCAGGTGAGCCTCCAGATCGTTTGCCACCTATCTCATAAAAAAAAAAATACTCCGGAACTTTTACTCCAAGTTGTGGGATAACCAGGAAGTCATCTTATTTGAGGCCATGAACTAACAGAGTGATATTTGATATAAAAATCTCTTCAGATAGAATAACAATCAACCACTAATATGACAGAAAGTCGAGATAATCCACCGGACCACCTTCTAGTAAGGCTCGTGTCCATTTAGGGGTTATTTAATATATGGATGCTCATCATCGTTATTCGTATGAAATAGTTTCTTGCTCAGATTTATCTAACGTCCTTCTGTAACTGGCAGGCGACCCCACTTCAAAGTTTATCAAAGGTCACAGTTTTAATCAATGTATTTTTTTTTGTTTCAAGTCGACACTTTTCAAAAATATTTTGTATTAAATGCGATATCTGCACAGGAATTCTTTGAGAAGTCCCTTCGTATCTCACGTGAAATATTAACATAACACTCGTGTATTCTTTCACTTTTAATATATTGTTGGAATAAACAAGCAACATCAGCGTCAAGTCATACAACTTCCCTATTTAAAAAAAAAAGGCGGGAGATTTGTAGTTGACACATTGAGAATTGCAATTATAATTATTACGGTGTAATGTGATTATTGATGTTTATTTGTGTTGTAGACTAAATGTTTTTTTTTTTTTTTGTGGTAGATTGATTGTTATTATAAATTAAAGATAATTGTTTTAGAGGTTAACCTACTTCCTACTTCTGGTTCTAAAAATATATATTTGATCTTGTGTTCAGTTTCGAGTATCTTATTGTAGAATAGCCTAATCGACTTCTTTGCTTACAATTTTTTAAGATTTTAAATTTACATTTACAGAATTACGTGTTTCATTTATTGAGTCGAGACGGCCCAGTGGTTAGAACGCGTGCATCTTAACCGATTGCGGGTTCAAACCTAGGCAAGCACCCCTGATTCATGTGCTTAATTTGTCTTTATAATTCATCTCGTGCTCAGCGGTGAAGGAAAACATCGTGAGAAAACCTGCATGTGACAAATTTCATAGAAATTCTGCCACATGTGCATTCCACCAACCCGCATTGGAACAGCGTGGTGGAATATGTTCCAAACCTTCTCCTCAAAGGGAGAGGAGACCTTTTGCCCAGCAGTGGGTATTTACAGGCTGTTGTTGTTGGGTTCCATTTAAGCTAGAACATGAATGAGAAGGGACGAAGATTAGGCTTAGAGGCGCTCCTTGGAAGAGACCTTCGTCTAGCAATGGAAATGTATGGGCCAATCATGATGATGATATTAACGATGGTGATCTAAGCAAAGAGTTGGAGTTATAAAGAGAGATATTATATTAGATACTGTCTCTGTTGTGAGTAAATATGTACATACTTCATAATAAGATGCATTTCGTAATTTAAAAATAGAAGAAAATTCAACGACGAGGAAATAATTTAAAACACCACAGTAATACAATACGGCATTGCCCATTTAATTTTCGTTTAAATGTCCGCGGTAAACACGGCATTTTATTTTTAATTAGCATACAATGCGTTTTATTTCATTCGTTTATTGATGAAGGTTGTATTGGAAGAGCGAGTAGGATAATTAAAGAAATGCCATTAATATTATATGGCATAAAAAAAAAGATTGTTTTCATATTTCATTTACTTGGCGGTTTTATCTGGATTGAACTGGATAGAACCAATTCATTAGATGTATTCTTCAATAGTACCGTTGTGTAATGATTTGAAAGTTGAGAGACAGACTCTTGGCCGTGGTGACAACCTACCACCAGGTGGCCTATTGTCGCAGATTTATTTTTTAAAACTTCGTAACAATTGAATTTCTCTTGGAAAGTACTCGTATTTCTCGTTTCAAATTTGTGAAATAAATAAAGACATATTAAAGCAGTTATCGATATTTGTTTAATTTTAAAACGCAATTAATTTAAAAAATATTTAAGGCATTGCAATCAAATAAAGCATACAGTAAATACTTTTTCGTAACATTTCTCATTGATTCAGTGTTCTGTGATAGCCATTAAAATAGCGTGAAATAATTATGACCGGGAATGGTCGAAACGAACGAAAATAAAAACAAAACGATATGCATTATTTGACTGAAATATTCTCATGTTTTAATAATTTATATTTCCATACAAATGAAATCGATCTGCAAGAAACAAGTGCTTTTTCATTTTACGTCCATTGCTAAAATGGCTAACTTTTTACTTTCAAATTTAGATTCAAAAATGGAACAGAGGAAGGAAGACATATATTCTTACTAATCATTGCGGGTGTAATAATAGATCTCCAACCCAGTTTTTAGTGTGATATTTTTTTTGTTTTCAGCCGACTTCCAAAAGGAGGAGGTTATCAATTCGTCTGTATTTTTTTTTTTTTTTTTTTTTTTATGTTTGTTACCTCATAACTTTTCACTGGGTGGACCGATTTTGATATTTTTTTTTGTTTGAAAGGTAGTGCTTCCCGTGGGGTCCCATTTTTTTTATTTTTTTTTCCGATGATGGTATCCATGTGAAAACGACATAAGTCTTAAATTTGCATTATGTATATGCGCGACAAATAGGTGAATAACTGAAAATCACGTTAACCAATTTTGATAATTCTTTTTTTATTATAAAATATATACTTCAAGGGTAATTTGGTGAAAGTTTGGTAAGGTTCTGAGCACAGGATCCATGACAAAGTAACGGAACGGAAGGGAACGGAACAATTCTGAGGAGCACGTTAGCGATACTCGGTCGAATCTTTTATTTATAGGTTATTTGGATATTTGAGTCACCTTCCGTAATGTGGTTATGTTTATGTAATTATCATAGTCGAATATTATAATCAACTAGCTACCCACCCCGGCTTCGCACGGGTGCAATACTGATACTAAATATACTACAGAATTTGTTTATATACGACATCACATCGCAAACTTCTAAAATTATCAGTGTTTCTTTACTATATTGTTCATGTATTATATACACAAACCTTCCCCTTGAATCACACTATATTTTAAAGAAAACCGCATCAAAATCCGTTGCGTAGATTTAAAGATATAGGGACAGAGAAAGCGACTTTGTTTTATACTATGTAGTGATGGAACTCCTATACGGCTCGCAGTTAGGGTGCGATATGGGGCAGAATTTCTTACTATCTTTAATCAAATTTTGTGTATATGATGTGATGTCATATGATGTACGAAATATAGTTGGTCTTTTTCAACGTTTTTTTGCTGAGTTCGATTACAGCTCTTTCGAGGGATCCTTGTAGTTTACGCCGCGTGACGTATTAAATCCGCATTTTCGAAAGTCTATTTTTGCTTTATTCGCAAGTTTCCTTTGAAATTGTCCTCGAAGTAGTTTCTGACTCATATAAACGGAACGCTTAATCTATCCATATTAAAAAAAATTAGTTAGTCAACATCAGCTTCACTTAAAATCAAAAAATAAATAAAATTTTAACAAAGAGAAAAACCGACTTCAAACAAAACACTATTTTAAAACAAATGAATATGCACGAAAAAGTAATAAAAATAATTGCGTATTCAACATATTTTTTAGAGTCTTCCTAAGTTAAATGAAATGAAAAATATTAGACTACTTAAAAGTTGATTAACGATTATATCATGTAGTTATAATTATTGTTATATTTGGAGTCGGTGTCAGCCAATAAAACCCTACAGTATATCTATCAAAAAACAATACGAGAATACTTTAACAAATATGTTTTTTACAATTTTACCTTTTACACAATAATATACTGGATCAATCAAGGGGCTCGCATCGCTTCTTTCTTTTGATTGTTGGGCAAGGGCACCGTGGCTGACACCGGCTCCAAATATACCAATAATTATAACTACATTATATAATCGTTAATCGACTTTTAAGTAGTCTAATATTTTTCATTTCATTTAACTTAGGAAGACTCTAAAAAATATGTTGAATACGCAATTATTTTTATTACTTTTTCGTGCATATTCATTTGTTTTAAAATAGTGTTTTGTTTGAAGTCAGTTTTTCTTTTTGTTAAAATTTTATTTATTAATCCAATGCTTTCTCGGAAAAATAACAAAAAACTTTGAAACGCAATGGAACATCGAAGAAGAATAAAAATAAAATACCTTAACACACGAGAAAAAATAAAGATTTTACCCATCAGTGGAACTTTATTGCTGGTGTTTCTTGTACTACCAATTCACTCTTTATTAATATTGATGGTGAGCAATACTACTGTACCATTTTCCAGATTATAGAACTTTTTATTGCTCATAAAGAATCTCACAGTTTATTTGTACAATGAGTAATGCGTAAAACTTATATATAAAGTTGGTTACAGCGGTAAAATCTGTGGCAGAACATGTCGTTCTTTCAATATAGTTCTTTATTTAAAAACGACGTTTGACAACCAAAGTAAGATGAGCTTGCAATTTTTATACGATATTGGTAGGCGTACTGGCATTAGAGCCACCTGATACCATCACATGGCCAAAGATATTGGAACCGTTTGAAATTTAAACCAATACTGACATTGCCAATGTGCTAGATGCATGAGAAATAAAAGGTTTGGTTCCTTGTGCCGTTAGCTACACTAGCTCACTATTTCAATAATGCCAATTCAAAGAAAAGCTCGTATTTTCTCTTATAAATTAAGAATAAAATATTAAGTTAATTACCCTTACATTACATTTAAGTGTGAAAATACTTGAATCCAGAAGGACTCTTGCGACATCATTTGTTAGCGTTCAACAATTTTTATAACAACAAAATTGTTCTTGGTGTAATGAAAATTATAATATTTAAAATTATTAAGAAATCATAGGAGCTGAGATGGCCCAGTGGTTAGAACACGTGCATCTTAACCGATGATTGCGGGTTCAAACCCAGGCAAGCACCACTATATATATATGTGCTTAATTTGTGTTTATATTTAATCTCGTGCTCGGTGGTGAAGGAAAACGTCGTGAGGAAACCTGCATGTGTCTAATTTCATCGAAATTCTGCCACATGTGCATTCCACCAACCCGCATTGGAACAGCGTGGTGGAATATGTTCCATCCCTATCCTTAATGGAATAGGAGACCTTATCCCAGCAGTGGGAAATTTACAGGCTGTTACTTTACTTTAATTTAAGATATTATATAGTGTAGTTTCGTTTATGGGTCTAACCCAAATCAATAGGGAATATTTTTCGTTAGGCTTGTAAAGTCAACAATTTATAATACGATAATACACTTTGTTGCCATCAAGTATCCACCAAAATAAATGGCTTTAGATAAAATCCTAGCCCTGATATTCGTTATTTATTGCGATACCAATGTACTCATAATACGACGGAGATAACAAAAGGCTGTTAATAATGCTAGATGTAAGGGCGGCAGATCTCTTGGTTCTGGGTTCAAATCGACTACAAATGGGACATCATCCTGAAAATACTGATTTATAAAAGAGTTGCATTGGGCTAATGCTATACAGATCAGCGTAGAAAGGTAACTGAAATCAATTTCAGAACAATGAGGAGGATGCTGTCATAGAGTCTAATAAAAACTTATACTGGCATAAGAGTATACGTATGTATAATCAATTTATAAAATTATTTTTACTTCTTCAAAGTTATCGGAATGAGCCAGGAGGTAAAACCTCGTCAGTTTTTATACACTTTTGTTTTGATATTAAATTTAATAAGGATTTTTTATCATACATACTGGTGACGTCAATATGACGTAGTACACATGAAAGCAAAAAAAAAAGGATATTTGAAAGAATATCACGAACGTGAACTACCAGACGTATATTTCGAATACCATCATGTCTGACAAAGAGCTGATGCCTAACTCCTCGTTATATATACAGACTTATACAAAATAATAACATTTTAACTGAATCGTAGTGTGACGTCACAAATAGAACTTAGATTATGTCGGCAATGAGGAAGCGTTTAGCGTTAGACCACCGAGTGTCAACCCTGGTTTTCAGTCTTAAGTACAGTTCCGTACCCGCTGCTTGGCGTGGTCGCTTTTGACTTTACTCTTGTTGTTCTACTATAATGTCTCGTGGACACAACTGCTAAATTTCAGTGTCTTATATCTCGTCAGAAATCCAGGTTTCACTAACACCACCAAAAGCTAGATGTCGAAAAATCCACAACAGTGATTTTTTAGAACATTTTCTGCCTCGCACAACAACTCTGTGGAATCGCTTTTTTAAGAAAGACATAAATGGTCGGCAACGCACCTGCAAACTACCTGGTGTTTTAAATGCCCATGGGCGATGATAGTATTCATTTTTCACCAGGTAAGCCTCCTGCTCGTATGCCAGCCCTAGCATAAAAAAATCTTTCCTTTGTTTTATAATATGAGATCCTTACACGATTACTTTCCCTTTTTATTCGTCAATTATAGCAGAGTCACCCAATCTTGTAAATAAACGTAAAGATATTTGGTCTAATTTTGGTTCAATTACATTGGGTATATTACGTTGTTTTTTTTTTATATAATTATAACTATTGTATAATATAAACTTACGTATATTATAAATAAATCAAATAGTCTAAGAATTCGTATTTAATGTATACACTCATTTGTCATCTTCTATACATATAATAAAATTGGAGTGTCTGTTTGTTATATTAAAATACACATTTTTTTACAATTTTTGTCGGTATGTCTGTCTGTTTGTTCCGGTTTATTTCTGCAACGGCTGGACTGAATTTGACGGGACTTCAGTGGCAGATAACTGATATAATAAGGAGTAACACTTAGGCTACAATTTTTTTTGTTATATTCAAATGCGTAAAGGTTGCAGTCACAGCTACTTTAAAATATAATGTTTAAAAATCTCTTCGAAAAGTAACATAAAAAAAACATATCCAAGACTAGTATTAAAATCCTTGATGATATATTTTTGCTCGAGACCATTCTTTTTAGGAACAAAATGTATTGACCGTGATAAATGGACTGTACGTGAAGGTAGTCCGCCCACCTCACGTGAAAGATTTCATTTCGATATTCAGTGAAACGGTACCATTCTGGCTTGCATATTGGTTTAACTTTGAATTTATACTACTGACTTTATCGTTTTGTTATTTTTATTATAATATGCATAGGTCTGTAGTTAACTCACGATGAAACGCTCCTTCTTGTTGAATTAATTACCAAAGTACATTAGTGTACAAGAAATTACTAAAATAGGTAAAAAAATTAAACTAATTAAAATGATGCCTGTTAATGCATAGGACTCGACATCGCAATGATTAAATATAGAAAAAATACTTTTTATTATCATGTATTATTTCTTAATCTTCTACTTATGTATAAATTTAATTGTTGTGTACGTGTATCTTTGAATTATTTGGAAAGGACTGAACAGATTGAGACACAGTTTTGTGTGTTTTTGTGTGGTTCCATGTAAGATTTAAGGATTTTTTCGCAATAATATTATAAAATAAATAATATAAATGATTTATACGTGTTAACACAGCACTTAGCATGACGCGGTACACATTCTCCTATCTTATTATATTGATACGATGTCTAAATTGCAAAATTTCAACAACATTTTTTTTTCGAAGAAAACTCTATTAATTTTAGTTTTGTTAGATTCTAAATTTTTTAATCTGATAGGTGGGAAACGAGCGCTAGACTCACCAGTTGGAAAGCGACTACAACCACCCATGGACATCTGCAACAAGCCCCTGTGGTTGCCTTGTGTGTTGCCGGCCTTAAACGAAGGTGTACGGTCTTTTCTTGAAGGTTCCCAGGTCGTATCGGTTCGGAAAAACAACCGAAGGCAGCGGGAAAAGGTTGTGCGACGCGGATAATGTTTTAAAAATGGAAATTACTAAGGCTGGTCTAAACTAAAAAAGCTTAAGACAAGTTTAAGATTAAAGACAATTAGACAAAAACGCTCATTGAAATAGTTATATGTTTTAATATAAGATAAATATGGGGTGAAATATTTAAACATTAAAATAGCTGATTATGAGTAAACGATACATGTTTACTGTTTCCGACTTTCCGGTGGATAATTTAGAGATCTACAAATCTTTATACAAAGTTTTCTTGTTTCAGTCATAGTTTTGGCAGCGTCGGCGGGAGAAGTTCCCGGACCGACAATTTCCCGACTACCCTGACCTAATACCAACTATCATGATAAGTCAAAGTATTTACAATATACAGATATACATATTAAATTATTTCTGTTTTGTAACTTAACGTATCAAATTAAATTCCGTTCTAATGGGTACTGTAACTAAGATGAGCCTAGATGGCCCAGTGGTTTGAACGCATGCATAACCAATGATTGCGAGTTCAAACCCAGGCAAACACCACAAAACACCACCATTCATGTGCTTAATTTGTGTTTATTTTAAAAATTAAATTCATCTCGTGCTCGGCGATGAAGGAAAACAACGTGAGATAACCTGCGTGCGTCTAATATGTTCCAAACCTTATCCTCAAAGGGAGAGGAGGCCTTAGCCCAGCAGTGGGAAATTTACAGGCTGTTGTTATTGTTGTTGTCGTTGAGTACTGTATTCTTAGCTAATTAAAGATATATTTTTTATTGCTTATTCGTTATGGCCGCGTGTCGGCAACGCGATCTTAATTATTGGGTTATTTTACGAGTTTTAATTAAGCTTCACAACATAGTATAAAACAATGTCGCTTTCTCTGTCCCTATATCCCTATGTGTGCTTAAATCTTAAAAACTACGCAACGGATTTTGATTCGATAATGTGGTGCCGTAAAAAAAATCTGTAGTATATTTAGTATCAGTATTGCATCCGTGCGTAGCCGGGGCAAATCGCTAGTAATTTTATAAATCTTAGTTCCTAAGTTTTGATAGATGGAGGCCATAAGGAATTAGATGCGACATAGACCGGCTTTTTTGCTTGCTGACTGTTTAAAAATATAAAATATCGTTTAATTGTTTGTTTATAATTACGATTTCGAATAAAACAGAGAGTTCTATTTTTATTATTGATACGTTAGCGTAAATTAATTGTCATCGAGAGATATGTTTTTCATAAATAGACTTATTTCAATAACAAAATGACGAATGAATATTATAATATTAATATGATACGTCATAATATATTAATATTAAATACGTATTATACTTTACTTGGTGGTAGGGCTTTGTGCAAGCCCGTCTCGGTAGGTACCACCCAAATAACCGTACTCAGTATTGTTGTGTTCGGTTTGAAGGGTGAGTGAGCCAGTATAACTACAGGCACAAGGGACATAACATATTAGTTCCCAAGGTTGGTAGCACATTGACGATGTAAGGAATAGTTAATATTTCTTACAGCTTCATTGTCTGCGGGTGATGGTGACCACTTACCATTAGGTGGCCCGTGCCAACCTATATCATAAAATAAAAAAAACGTCATATATTTTAAATATAACATTAAAATATATTACCCGTCTGCATTTAAATAAACGTGACCACAAATTGTTGTGGTGTGTGGTCAAATGTCGTTAGTCAATAGCTATGACACTAACTGACCACATTTAACGTTCAATCCAGTATATCGGTATGGTTCTAGTTCATGATAATGGATGGCACTTGGACATAATCCATTTGTTTATTGGAATTAATCTTTCTAGGTATTGACTGATTTCTATTCACCTGATGATGTCACCTTGACCGGAGGTCAGCTGACTTTGCAAGATATTTTTTTATTGAAATTTACAACATCCGCGTGCTTACAGTTGTGAAGTAAGTGAAGTGAAGTAACAGCCCGTAAATTTCCTACTGCTGGGCTAAAGCTTCGTCTTCCATTAAGGAGAGGGTTTGGAACATATTCTACTACGCTGTTCCAATGCGGGTTGGTGGAATGCACGTGTGGCAGAATATCAATGAAATTAGACACATGCAGGTATCTTCACGGTGTTTTCTTTCTCCACCGAGCACGAGATGAATTATAAACACAAATTAAGCACATATATATAGTGGTGCTTATCTGGGTTTGAACTCGCAATCATCGGTTAAGATGCACGCCTTCTAACTACTGGGCCATCTCAGCAGTTACATACAGATGCCCGTGCCTTTTAACATTTAACTGTAATACAATTTGACGTTTTAAAGTTTTACTATTGAACATCAGCGGTCTTCGATGGACTCGGAGCTAGTAGTCTTCTTAGAAAACGTAGTCACACAGGACTTCAAATACATGTTTTATTTTTTTTTGAGAAAAATTGTATCCTACTACTATTATAAAGGCGAAAGTATGTATGGATGTATGGATGTTTGTTACTCTTTCACGTAAAAACTACTGAATGGATTTGAATGAAACTTTACCACAATATAGCTTATACATCAGAATAACACATAGGCTACAATTTTTGAGGTTTTTAATGTGAGGTCGTAAAAAAACACACTTTTTGCGCTTACATTGCAAACGCTGACTGAATCCTACAAGATAGATCAAAACAATGTACTACAGTATTGTACGACTTAAAAAGGTCTACAAAAAAGTCCGTGATGGTATATGTTTATCTCTTAGGAATAACCCACAATAACCATTTTTTATCCTTCACTTTGTACAAGAAATAATGGCTTATTTACGAAGCGATTTTAAGCGATTACTAGACTAGACGGGACGAACCTGAAGTCCACGCGAACAAAGTCGCGGGCAAAAGCTAGTATGATATAAATAAATATTTATATATACTTCATCCGTCAGGACTAGAATAGGAATAGTAAATTAAATACGAACTTATTAATTTTTACTTTTACTTACCTTATTAATGTTAAAACTTTAAGCAAATTAACGACGTAAAAAACTAACAGTAAGTATATATGTATTCTTTTTAATAATTTCATGTACGATTTGCTTTTTACAAGATTTTACATAAATTGCTATTTTATTACTTTGTTTTGTTTTTGAGCCAACTAGTGCTCGTGTAGAAACCTCTTATTCTCTACATTTGAAATTTGACACGTTGATTCAGTTGACAACCAGAATCAGCAGCAGACAAAGAAACTCCTCGACGAGCTTAAACACATTTTGTACATTAAAGCTTGTGTTTTTTATGTATTTTTTTTTTTTAATAAATGACTTGGAAAAATTATATATCAATTTTAATTTTTACTAATATTCCATTGCATTTCGACTACGATTTTGTGATACTATTTATTTAAAGTATTAATATAGTTAGTATATTATTCACGAACAAAATAAAATACGACAAGTTCAACCCGAATACAGTAACTAGAAATCCGATATGAGCTTGCTTTATAACGGTAGGTAGTTACATAAAAATCTTTTTTACACATCTCCTCATCCGGTGCCTCGAAGAGTCGTAAAATCTGCGTCTTATCCACAATCCATTCGATTTATTAACTAGTCGAGTCCCTCACGGTAATAAATTCAGTAATATAAAGATTTCTATTGAAATATTTATATCTAATAAAAAAAATGGAAACTGTATAACCCTTAAGAAGAAACGGGAATACTGGAATTATATATATAATAAGAAAACCTTATAAGTAGAGTAGGATATGTTGCCAGTATTTTGGAAGTAATCTTGTTAAAAAAAACGATTCACATATTGTTTTTAAATGGTAATATAACAACTTTCTAGATTAAATCTAATTCTTCTTTTAAATTTCAAAATTCGTCAAAGAGTTCCAAATATTATGTAACATACAATTAGAGCCAAATATTGGCAGGACCAATTGTGCGCCAGCTTTGGAATATACTTGTAACATAATATTGTAACTGTTACGAGCTCGTGGGCAATAAAATGCCGCTGGTGAAAATAGAAGTGATTTACGATCACATTACACAAAATACAGTAACAAATACATTGGAAATATTTATTGGATAACTTATTTTCCATCTACTTTTTGATTTTTATGGTATAAGTTGGCATATGAGCATATGGGCCACCTGGTGGTATGTAATCACCATCACCCGTAGACAATGGCGTTGTAAAAATATTACCCATTCCTTACATCACCAATACGCAACCAACTTTGGAACGATGATATTATGTCCCTTGTATGGCTCACTCACCCTTTAAACCGGAATACAACAATACTGCTGTTTGATGGTAGAATATCTGATGAGTTGGTGGTACCTACCCAGAAGAGCTTGTATATAATACAACCATACTTAACAAAGACAAACACCGCATCAACGATCATGCCATCGTCGAAAAGTTAAAAGCAATAATTAATTTTAAATATCATATATCATTACGGAACCCACTTCAGAAGAGACAATATTATAACATAAAAAATGCTAAGGGTAAAAGAAACAGGTGTTCTTATTATTAAACAGGATTGTAACGAATCTCTTGCCATAAAAAGATACATTAATGTTACACAATTTGCTTTCTGTTTATTGAACAATATTGATACAATAATCTTAGCGTCCAATTTAATAAAGGACGAAAGGTTACTTGAGCTCATAAGATTACCCAATTTCCGTAATACATCCGTAATACTTGTGGATATATTTGGGAAACTACTGGTAGTATACCATAATAAAAACGAACATCTTTAATTTGCTGGGAGCAAGGTTTCCTCTAGAATAGTCATTTTGTATGTAATTGGCCTTTGTTTAAGCTTGTATGGGTTGTGAATTATTTGATAAATGGTTATTTATATATTCCACAACCTAACAGAAATATTGAGTGTTATTGCGTTCTGGTTTGACAGATGTAATTGCAGGCACAAGATTCATAAAAATTTAGTACCCAAAGTTGGTAGTGCATTTAAAAATAGTTAAGATTCTTACCTTGTCTATATCTACGGGCAATTGTGGCGCATTTGCATTAATCTACCAATTTGAGATTTAATAAATAAAGATGACAATTAGGGCTACCCGGGTTTTAAATTCGAATTTTCGGTTAAAATCTTTTTTTATTACTAAGCCATATAAAAGATATAAGCCTCCTCCTGAGCATATATTGAAATAAATATTAATAAAATATTTAAATGAAAATGTAGTCGAGAACAGCAAAGCTATTCGTAGCAGTACTATACGTAGCGTGCAGACTACAGATCTACGCCACGTAGCCGATACTACGTGCGGCAACAGTGATATGTTTATATCATTGAGCGGTATTATAGGTATCGTTAGATCGTTAGTCGAGAGTTTATTAACCCGGGATGAGCTAGTGGATAAACCGCGTGAATCTTAGACGATGATAGCAAGTTGAAACCCAATATTTAATTTGTATTCATAAATCTTTTTATGCTTAGTGATTGAGGAAAATGTCGCAAATAAACCTGCACGTGTCTCGTTTAAATTTATCTCAAATTTAATTTAAATTCCAAATTAATCACGTTGTTGTATTTTACTCCTCTTTCCAATGGAATGGATTATATGCTTACGAGTAAGCTACGTAAGATCTGTATACCCCACAATTCGTCAGATCTGCGCCGGCCCTAATTGTACTGTTAGATGTCAGGGTAAATTTGGAACACGATATGCAGAAATTTTCCTCATTTGACTCGGAAAACAAACGAGGCTTTACGTTAAATCTTTTGACACCTTTGTAGCGTGACGTGCGCAAGAATGAAACGACTCTTAAAAGAGAATTTCTTCGTGGAATTGTGAATTCAAGATTTTATAAAATTGCATTTTATAATATATAAAAAATAGTTCTTTTTTTTAAATTGAATATAATAATAATTGAATATGATTAGATTTTTTAAGGTTTCACCTATGAATGATTCTGGTGATGATTGAAATTTTAGCCATTCCTTACATCGCCTATCCAATGCGCCACCAACCTCGGGAACTAAGTCCCCAGTCCCATTGTGTATCTATAGTAGTACACTTCAAACCACAACATAATACCAAGTATTCATCCTAAGCCATGTCATATGTGATTACTGGGTGATATTTATATACTACCTACCTCTGTGGTGGAGTAGTGTGTACGTCGGTTTTCATGGGTACGCCACTCCGAGGTTTGATTCCCGGCCGAGTCGATGAAGAAAAATTATTCATTACTTCTCTATGTTGTCTTGGGTCTGGATGTTTGTGGAACCGTTGTTACACCTCATTTTCCATAACACAAGTGCTTTAGCTACTTACATTAGGATCAGATTAATGTATGTGATGTTGTCCACTATTTGTAGTTATATTTATATCTACCAATGCGAGCTTGCACGAAGCCCTACCACTAAGTACTATAACTTCTGTTAATGATTCAATTATTCTTTAGGTTTGCCAGGAATGAAGGACATCACCCTTAATATAACTTTTTAAAGCATCATCATCGAATTGAATTAAGACTTTATAAAAATGAGTTATTATTAGCAGTAGGCTCTTCAGCACAGAACAAAAAGCCTATGGATTCCGCAATATGGCTTGGAAGTTATGTTCTAAAGTTCAGTTCACTATTTTTTAATTATTATCAAAATATAAGTTTAAAGATTTATCTTAACCACTGCTTTAAATTGAAGGTCAATATTAAAATTATACATTTCATAGCCCGTAAATAAATATAGTATGTTCAAGTATCGTAAATTCAATAGCTAAAAAGTAATTATAAATTTATCTCAAGTCACGTGACGACCATATATTCTTGCACGCGAGCGTCACGTTTCTAGTAATAGAATATGTGGTTGACACGTGCTGTCTTCAACTTCAAACATCGAAAATACTAACATAGAAACAATTTGTTGTAAAAGGAAAGGAGACTAAAACAAACATATTATTTATATGAGCGGATTGGCGAGTAGATTGAGTTCTGCAGCGTTTGCGGTCAAAAAAATTTGTTTATTTACGGCTAGCTTAGTATATTTCAGGTACTTTCACAGTATAATGTCATACGGTATTATGCTGTGGGGCAACGCAGCCGCTATTCATACTATATTTGTGCTGCAGAAGAGGGCGAAGCATTCAAAATGGCAGTTGCCAAATTTAAAAAAATATATTATGGAACTCTTATATGCAAAAGGTTATTATACAATTAATGAGTTTATGATTGATAGCACACCTTGGGAATAAAACGATCGCCATCTGGCTATTTCATTTCATTTAAATTGTTTATATAATAAATGTGACAAAAAAAGCCGATGAGTTTCTTTCGCTGGTTCTCAGCGGTTTCTTCTCAGGTCAGGGTATTCAACCGGTGGTACTGTTTCAATTGATCATCAGTAAGAAAGTGTAATACTTCTATATTGAATAAAGCAATTTGAGTTTGAGTATATTACAATAAACAATTGTATAATAATAATAATAATCCTATCCTATTTATATTATAAATGCGAATTGAGGATGGACGTATATGCTTGTTACTTTTTCACGAAAAAACTATTGAATGTATTTGAATGAAATTTTACAAATACAGGTAAACACATCAGAATAACACGAAGGATATAATTTATAATTATTTTATGTAATTTAGTCATAATATAACGATACATATCAAGCACCTGTGCGAAGAAATATAATAAATATAAAAGTACCTCAGTCTTTCTGTCGCTCTTTCACATTCAAACCACTGAACCGGATTTGATGATATGTGGTGTGAAGCAAACTTGAACTCTAAGGAAAGACATAGACTATTATTTTCAACCGACTTCAAAAAGGAAGAGGTTATCAATTCGTCTGTATTTTTTTTTTTTTTTTTTTTTTTTTTATGTTTGTTACCTCATAACTTTTTACTGGGTGGACCGATTTTGATAATTTTTTTTTTGTTTGAAAGGTAGTGCTTCCCGTGGGGTCCCATTTTTTTTAAATTTTTTTCCGATGATGGTATCCGTATGAAAACGACATAAGTCTTAAATTTGCATTATGTATGTGCGCGATAAATAGGTGAATAACTCAAAATTGGTTGGCACAATTTTGACGATTCTTTTAAAATTATAAAGGACATACTTTAAGGGTAGTTTGGTGAAAGTTTGGTAAGGTTCTGAGTATAGGATCCATGACAAATTAAGGGAACGGGAGGGAACGGAACAATTCTGAGGAGCACGTTAGCAATACTCGGTCGAATCTTTTATTTATGGGTTACTTGGATATTTAAATCATCTTCCGGAACGTGGTTATGTTCATGTAATTATCATAATCGAATATTATAATTAACTAGCGACCCGCCCCGACTTCTCACGGGTGCAAAACTGATACTAAATATACTAAAGAATTTGTTTATTTACGACATCACATTGCAAACTTCTAAAATTGTCAGTGTTTCTTTACTATATTGTTCATTTATTATAAACTCAAACCTTCCCCTTGAAGCACACTATCTATTAAAAAAAACCGCATCAAAATCCGTTGCGTAGTTTTAAAGATATAGGGACTGAGAAAACGACTTTGTTTTATACTATGTATTGACGGAACTCCTAAACGGCTTACAGTTAGGGTGCGATTTGGGGCAGAATTTCTTACTGTCTTTAATCAAATTTTGTGTATATGATGTGATGTCATATGATGTACGACTTAGCATACGAATAGCTCTTTTGCAAAGTTTTTTTACTGAGGTCGATTACAGCTCATTCGAGGGTGGTACCTTGTAGTTTATGCCGCATGACGTATTAAAGCCGCATTTTCGAAAATCTATTGTTGCTTTATTCGAAAGTTTCTTTTGAAATTGTCCCCGAAGTAGTTTCTGATTCATATAACGGCACGCTTAATCTATCCATATTAAAAAAAATGTTAGTCTACATCAGCTTCACTTAAAATCAAAAAATAAATAAAATTTTAACAAAAAGAAAAACCGACTTCAAACAAAACACTATTTTAAAACAAATAAAAATGTACTAAAAAGTAATAAAAATAATTACATATATAACATATTTTTGAGAGTCCTCCTAGGTAAAATGAAATGAAAAATATTAGACTACTTAAAAGTCGATTTACGATTATATAATGTAGTTATAATTATTGGTATATTTGGAGTCGGTGTCAGCCAACCTACACTATATCTATCAAAAAACAATACGAGAATACTTTAAGAAATATGTTTCAACATTTACAAATTACCTTTTATACGATATTATACTGGGTCAATCAAGAGGCTCGTATCGCTTCTTTCTTTTGATTGTTGAAGCGTGTACCCGTGGCTGACACCGGCTCCAAATATACCAATAATTATAACTACATTATATAATCGTAAATCGACTTTTAAGTAGTCTAATATTTTTCATTTCATTTTACCTAGGAGGACTCTCAAAAATATGTTAAATATGTAATTATTTTTATTACTTTTTAGTTTAGTTTATTCTTTATTGTACACCACACAGTGAAATAAAAAAATACAAATGACAAAGATATGGCCTAGATATGACAGGCGTACAATTTTGGCGACCTTATCGCTACATAGCGATCTCTTCCAGGCAACCAACAGGTGTAGGATAGGTCATAGAATATAAGGTGGGTGGTGCTCTACTAATAAATAAAATAATATGAATCTGTTAATAAAACTATGAAATAAATATAAATATAGAATACACAAATTATATATCCATTAATAAATAATATTGTCAATACATATAAAATAAATATATATATATATATATATATATATATATATATATATATATATATATATATATATATATATATATATATATATATATAAATCTAAATACAATGAGTAAGAATATAAACGATGTCTTCAAACATAACGAAAAAATAAATAAATTAACAAAATAAAAAACAGAAAAAAGAAATCATTATCGTAAAGGAACTTGAGTCAGAAAGTGATTTTTTAAAAGTTTTTTAAAAATAAATAAGGTTTTGGCCTCCCGAATATTTAAAGGAAGGTTGTTCCAGAGCGTAATAGCCTGAATTGTAAACGATTTTTTATAAAAAATAGACTTATGTTCTATGAATATGAATAGTTAAAATCAGTCTCTTCGTAGAACGAGGGTGTTCTCCGGGTTTTCCTAAAAATATAAATTTTTCCTTCAGGTAAGGGGGAGTAACAGGGTGAAACAACACACAGTAAAGTATAGACAGGACATGCATATTCCGGCGAAGTCTGATGGGTAGCCAATTGAGACGGGAACGAAATTGTGATACGTGGTCGAATTTTCGTAATCCAAATATAAACCGAATAAAGGTATTTTGAAGTCTCTCAAGTTTATTTAACTGGTCTTCAGTTAAGTCCACAAAGCTTGTATCAGCATAATCCAAAATAGGAAAGAGTAGAGTTTGTGCAAGCATAATTTTGGTAGGAATGGGAAGAAAATTTCGAAGATGACGCATTCACATGGCGAGTCCAGCTAAGAGAATTATCAACGAAAACTCCAAGGTTTTTGACAGAATCGCAATAAGGAATGACAGTATTGTCAAACATTATCAGAGGCAAGGAAGACCAGTCGACTTTGGATAATTGTTTCCGGCTGCCAATAATTATGGCTTGAGATTTACTAGGGTTGACATTAAGACCGAAAGTTTTACTCCATTCAAGAATGATATTGAGGTCATTATTCATCCTTGTGATTGCCAACGGAAGATTCTCCACAGTCGACTGGGTGTAAATTTGGACATCGTCTGCATACATGTGGTAGAGAGAAGAAAGGTTGTGAGTAATAGAATTAATGAAAATAGAGAAAAGTAACGGTGACAAAACGCCGCCCTGTGGTACGCCAGCATAAATATCGCACCACGACGTGTAAGTATCATCAGTACGAATACGTTGCCGACGACCACGAAGATAACTGTGAAACAAGTCAATGACTGCAGGAGACACGTTAAGAGAGCGCAGCTGACTCAGCAGGACATCAAAGTCAACACTATTGAAAGCATTGCTGAAATCCAACAAAGTCATAACAGTGAGCTGTTTACTGTCCATGCCTAATCGAATGTCATCGGTAACTTTTATAAGGGCAGTAACCGTACTATGTCCTGGGCGAAAACCAGATTGGAAAGGATTGAGCAAGTTGTTCTTGTTTAGGAAGAGATTTAATTGGAAGTGAATTAGTTTTTCAAGAACTTTTGACAGGAAGGGTAATATAGAGATAGGACGAAAATCAGAAAAGGTAACAGGATTAGCTTTCTTTGGCAGTGGTAAAATATTAGCGCTCTTCCATGCTTCAGGAAATACACAGCATGAGACACATTCATTTAGAATATATGTGATCATGGGAGCGATAATATCAAGGAGAGGAATGATCATAGTACGGCTAATATTATCGGTACCAATGGCATTAGATGAGACGGACAGCACGCTTTTCTTAACATCACACACAGTGAACTGACTTAACACAAAAGGAGGATGAGAAGGAGTTGAAGTCATAGAAAGTGAGTTAAGAGTACGTGATTTAGCTGAACTATCAAATGAGTTCGAAGGATTAGAAAAATATTGATTTAGGAGTTCTGTATCAATATTAAGAACAGATGGATTATGAGAAGATTTACCAACTCCAACAGTCTCAAGAAATTTCCAAACTCTGTGAGAATCGCTATTCTCGACTGAAGCATGAATGTGGCGACGTTGTGCATCCCTACATAATGTATTGCAGCGATTCCTAGCTTTAATATACTTACTACGATTTTCGTCAGAGTTATTTAATTTAAATTTACTTTTAGCAACATTTTTTCTGTGAATGCTAGTTTTTATGTCTTCAGTTAGCCAGGGTGCAGGAAGATGTTTCAGCTTTACTTGGTGAATTGGCGCATGAATGTCGTACAATTGATTGAGCAACGAACTAAAGACATCAACCCCTTGCTCAATACAAGACGCCGACTCCACTGCTGACCAATCAATATTACGCGCATCAGCACGTAGTTGTTCAACATCCATTCCAGCAAAATTACGCCGCAGAAGTATCTTAGGCTTAACTTTAGGAGGGCGCAGTTTATACGAAAGAAAAATTAAATCATGATAAGAAAAGGCATCGGCAGAACACTGACCGTGCTTGGAAACGAAATCAGGAGAAGTCACAATTATAAGGTCAAGAAGAGAAGGAGTGGAATTTGGATATCTGTGGGTCGCTGAAAGGGGAAGAATATGCATGTTACACGCTTCGCAAACAGATACAAGCTTATGAGCTCTGCTGTCATCCTTCAGTAGACATGTGTTGAAGTCGCCCATTAATATGGTGTGACCATAATTTGGGACAAATGTTTCTACAAGGGCTTCGAAAGAGGAAAAGAAATTCGTTAATAGAGAGGGACTGTAAAAAACGCCAAGTAAAATTTTTGTCTGGCTTAGAGAAACTTCTACTAGTAAGTGTTCAGCCGAATCAACAGGAGGTGGCTGACATGACGAACTTACAATTTTAAAAGGAATGTAGGATCTAAGATAGATCGCCACACCACCACCAGTCCTGTTGCTTCGATCATTACGAATGAGATGGAACCCTGGCAAAGAATACGAAGTAGACGGTAAACAGGGCTTAAGCCATGATTCCGATACTAAAATCGCATGAATATCACGGGACTCAAAAGAGGCAAGCATGTCAGGATAATGGGCTGGAATACTTTGGGCATTTATGTGTACTACGTTAAGATTTTTCACACAATCAGAAAAGAGAGAATTAAGATTGGCGTTAAGTGGAAGGGAAGAAATAGCACTTTGAAGACTTAAGTCACTCAATGACTCATCACCCGAAGATACCGAAAGAAAAGTATCACTAAGAATACTACAATCTGAAGACATTGTAATTATAAATATATAACAATAAAATAAAAAAATAAAAGTTAGAATAATTAAAATATATATGTATGTATATAAAAATAAATAAATAAAAAAACTAATAATTATAATTTTAAAATTAACTTAAACGTAAAACTAGTTTACTTAATTTACTGTTACTGTGCCCGATATCCACCGGCGGCATGAAAGAGACCAAAAGTATAACAAAACGTAGTTCAAAAATAATTGTTTAAAAAATAAAAGTTGTAAAAGTAAAAAGAAAAAAAAACAAGAATAACAATTAAAAATGAATCAAATGGTGTTTTTGTACCTTATTAGTTTAGTTAGAACATATCTTAAGAAATAATTGATAAACAAAAGAGGTAAAACTAAAGTAAAATTGAAGTATAATAAACAAAGTTCAACATATGATAATATTAAATCCTTAGCTAAGTAAAAAATAACATTATAATTAAACAAAGCAATATATCTACGAGGCCTGCGGCGGTAATTAGAAATATTAGATAAACAGTTGCAAATAAGACGTGTAAAAGTGAACCCGCGTCGCTCGTTGATAATGCGATTACTATTGCAAATAATCAAACATCAACCTTAGTGATATAGTCGCAGTGTTGATTTTTTAAAAAGTAAAGTAAAACGAAGGATTGATATACTGTTATAACATTAATAGCTAGGAAGTTAATCAGTATGAGACTTATAACAGAGATTACACAAGTGAAAGGTTAAATGTAACTATTTTCTGTAGGGCTTTCTGGGCCTAACACTTGGTTTCGGGGTAATCGAAGCCACTGAGGTCTGCTTCCGTACTCCCACCTGCGTGAAGGATGCCGGTTCGGCTGACACGGCGTCACCTGCACTGTTGACGCTGCCAACCACCTCCGGAATAGCGTTGACTTCAGCCACTGTGACGACACGATGGTGCTTACCGTCAGGACCGACCACAACAACACAGCCGTCTTTCGTCCAGCTGCGTGATACCCCGAACCGTTTACGAGCCGCAACAAATGCTTCGTGCCGGCCCTTCGTCAGAAATTCGGATAATGTGATACCGCTGCCCTTTAATTTGGATTTGCCGTACCATATCTTGTTGCGGAGCCCCTGATCAAAGAATTTAACGCAGATGGCACGATGCTTGTCACTATTATTTGAACGACCCAAGCGATGGCACCTCTTGATATTGCTGACTGTGACTTCTGCCAAGGATAGCCGCTCATTCAATATCTTGCACACAATCTCAGCTGGATCTTCATTGTTGACCTGGGGCACACCGTGAAAAAGCAAGATGTTTCTTCTGGATCGAACTTCCATTTCCTCTTGCTGCCTGGAGAGAATCTGAAGCTGCACCTGCAAGTTCTCCAGCGCCGTCATCACAAAAGTTCTGAATGCACTAAATTGCGCATTTATATTAGATGACGGACTAGCTGCAGGAATAGATGCCCGAACTTCCCTCTGGAACTCATTCATTTGAGCTGTGAACATTGTAGCTAGCTGCTCGATCGATTTCTGGAGCTGATCCATTATACTTGTTCCAAAAATTAGTGGTAGTGATGTGGCAAATATTTCATATAAGTTATTTAGAATTGTGTTAAAACAATTATTTAAACTTGAAGCCGGTGGATATTTGAACTCACAGGTACATTTTATTTATTATTAAACTAGTAAATGAAATATTAAATATTATTTAAAAACGAGACTATTTTTTAATGTGTGTACTCTATCGCGCCTACCCACGAACTTTACTTTTTAGTACATTTTTATTTGTTTTAAAATAGTGTTTTGTTTGAAGTCGGTTTTTCTTTTTGTTAAAATTTTATTTATTGCCTACCACATCACAAGCAATCCCTTAAACTCGAGCGAAGCCGCGGTCGGCAGATAATATGTAATATTTTTATTATTATAATAATATGTACCAAAATAGTATTTACTACAAATGCCACGTCACAAGCACGAGAGGAGAGAATGACGTCATCAGAGTGTCGCGCTGTTGACTGTCATGGTGTACGACTCGGTCTCACCCCCATGTCGCGCCAATAACGTCTCCCGTCAAAAGATTTACCGAAAATAACGTGAAATCAATATTATCAATTTCAGATTACCACATGATTCGAATTTATCAACACGAAACAAATCTAAAAGCATCTGAGAGTGTTGTCAAAACGCTATCTTTTTGAATGATTGATTGAACGAATGAATCCGTAAACAAATATAATCTGTATACGTAAATTACAAAACAAACACTACATTTCAATCTTTCACTGACGAAACAATTTCGAATAAATCAGATTAACAATACAACCATTACATTTGCTGTCCGTCTGTTTATTCATCTGTCAAACTATGCATATAAATCTACCGGCTAATCTGTTTCAGGTATTCTTGTTAAGGTTGTTTGATTCGACTCTAATACATTTCGAACTAAATATTCTTCGTTTTCGAAACTAGGTATTTGTCCAAAATACATTTATGAAATTGTGTAGTCATGTAGTAACAGCCCGTAAATTTCCCATTGCTGGGCTAATGATTCCTCTTCCATTAAGGAGAGGGTTTGGAACATATTCCACTGCACTGTTCCAATGCGTTTTGGTTTTGATTTGCACATGTGGCAGAATTTCTATGAAATTAGACAGGTTTTCTCACCGCACGAGACGAATTATAAACACAAATTAAGCACATATACATAGTGGTGCTGAATTTGAACCCGAAATCATCGGCTAATATGCGCGCGTTCTAACTACTGGATCATCTCAGCTCATTTATGAAAATAACATTTTAAATTTAGAAACATAATCTACCACCATGACCGCGTGTAATGGTTTTATGGTTACACGATGACGGTAATATTTCTTGTTGAAATATAAATTCCATACTCATACGTATGGAATGTGTATACCTATGTGAAAGGTTATTTAGCATATTGGAAGTAATTTACCCACACACCTCGTATCATATCATTATAATGTTAAGTGATACTTAAAGCATGTTTATTTTTGGAAAATAATTTATATGAAATAACACTTGTTTTTACCTTAAGTGACACGAAAGTGTTACTTGAGGTAAAAATTCTCCAGGCTGTGTCCATCTCTTATTCTTTCTATTGATATTATTTAAATGTAAAAGATTGATGATTTTGACAATAATATTAATTTTTGTCATTGATATTTTCTTAAACGTTTTTATATTTATTTTATTATATCTGTTATGTAATACATAGCGAAAACACTGACATTCCAACTGGATATCAAACAAAATATCTTTATTTTTAGTTCCTGCATATTTTTTTATTCGATTGAATTTTATTGAAAACAATAGTAGTAGTTGTTTTTTTTTCTGTTTCGTGATGGATTTTTTTTTCATGTCGTAGATAAATAATAAATCAAAACATATTATGAATAAATGTAGTGTCTAATCTTTTGGCATTCATTCGAATAGCACATCTATAAATAATTCTGTAAGTCCGATACAGTATTGCTATAAGAAGTACTCATGTAGATTATTCACTTAAACTTTGTAGTTATGCGTTCATATTATTCTATCTCTAAATGTGTTCTGAGTGTTCGGATTGACTAAGGCAATAAATTTACAGGTATAAGGGCAGTAAATCATTTGAGTGATCCGACAAATATGTACAGGCATATTGTTTTTAGAAAACGTCAATTTCTCGCTTGTAATATCTTTAAACTGTGCCATTTGTGATCCATAAAAAATGATGATGTAAAAAAATACATTGGTAAAAATAGCATATTATAAAAAAGCATGGAGTTAATACCTGTTGACTTCCAAGCAGGATATATTAATTTAAATAATTCTGTTAACTAACATGACTTTGTATTTTTTAAATGTCGAAAAAGGCTATTGATTTTTTTGCCGGTTCTTCTCGGTAGAATCTACTTTCCGAATCGGTGGTAGTTTCACTTAATTGTAAATTGACGATTCAAAAGTGCCTGTAAAAGCCTACTTGAATAAAGTTTATTTTGATTTTGATTGATGATTTTTGACATTCTTTTTCATTTTTTTCATTAATAAAATAAATATTATTATTATTTCTTATTTCTAATAAATGTCATAATCTCATTATTACTTTTATTTAGCAAATGGAGGTCAATATATTTGTAAGAACAAAAAAGAACACGGGCTAAATTAAACCAAAATACTAAGCAGTTGCTTAACAATAATCAAATGAGTATTCGAAAAATAAACCGACAAAGTAACAATGCTATTACAGCAAGTACCGAAAGGAAAAGAGGCCGATGCTTTTTTGTGTCGATTTTTGTAAATGCTTTTGGCCTTACTTACATTCACAGTGACACTTTTCGTAGAGGTGGAGTACCAAATTCCGCCTTGAAATTTGACTCTTTTTGGGCTTCGGATTTTAACCATCCTGAGGTTGACTACTATAAGATTTGACTTTGACTCAGAACGTAATCTATTCGAGCGTTTTTGCTCGAGGAACCCCGTTTCAACGTCTTGACCGTATATGAGGTCATAAGTTAGGGACTCGTTTCTGATGGCAGAAATGATGAATGTATCTAGTGGTATACACTCGAAAGTAGTGCTTGTGGAAGTAATCCTATTTTGTTTATCATCCAGGACTTGTATTCGGTATCTGAAAGAGGGAGCAGGCCTGTGTATCATCTGATTACCATGCTGTCTAGCTTTCCCAAAATAGCCCTACTTTTGAGAGGTGTTTGACAATCGAATCGGTGTCAAAGTCTTTCTCAAGGTCAATGTTACCAATGTACCATAGTGAGTTTACAGAGATACGTACCAAACGGTTATGCATCATTTGTAATTGTTTATTTAGCACGGCTTAATGAGGGCAAAGACAGGGATCGCATAGGACACAATAAAGTTGCCAGTGAGGCGTCACATTTTATACTTTCCCCCATACCTATTGTATTTTCTTCATCTTCCGTAATATTTATTAGAATTTAACCAATAGGTACGATATGTACAGTTCGTCTTCATATAAGAAAATGTTCGTCACCTTAAGATCTATTTTCGTGTGTTCAGTATGACCGACAATCTGCTTTACCGATGGAGAATGACATTTTGTCGTCGCAATGATTTGATGTTTAGATTCAAAAGGTACTAAGACCTTAAGACTTGATAAAGGAATTAATTTGAAAACTGACGAAGGTTTCCTTACTCTGACTGTACTTATGTTAAAAAATCTTATTTATTAATAAATACGACACGAAACTCGCATTTGTTTCAAATTTCATTCGTGATTAATAAATGTATCGGCGCAGATGGAGGTTTTCCCATCGGAAGGAATGATGCATTAAAAATATTTTTTGTTCCACAACCATTTGCGGATTGAGATCGTGGGAATGAAAAGACGGATATGAGAAAAAGCGCATAGAAATCACTTGGACTATTAATATATTAGAAAAAAAAAATGTATATACAATTTTTAATGATGATTAAAATGCTATGAACATTTTCACTAAACGTTTTTGGATCATGGCAGTCTAGCTCATCATATGTAATATATATTGTTAAGAGATATTTTAGAACAAATCATCATCATTTAACAACTTTATCAAGTTAAGCAACCATCGGTTCCGAAAGTAGATTCTACTGAGAATAACTGACAAGAAACTCACTTTCATTATTTACTTCAACAGTTACTCCTCTTGAAAATACGGTCATGGTAGTTAAATACATTTATATATGTATGTATGAGATGGTCCAGTGGTTAGAACGCGTGCATCTAAATCGATGAATGCGGGTTCAAACCCAGGCAAGCACCACTATATTTATAAGCTTAATTTGTGTTTATAATTCATCTCGTGCTCGACAGTAAAGGTAAGGTAAGTACTGCATATGTGTAATTTCATCGAAATTCTGCCACATGTGCATTCCACCAACCCGCATTGGAACCGCGTGGTGGAATATGTGCCAAACCCTCTCCTTAATGGTAGAGGAGGCCTTATCTCAGCTGTGGGAAATTTGCAGGCTGTTACTTTACTTTATTTATGTCTGTGATATATTCTGCCTGAAAGTCAACTAGTATTATCATAAATCATTGGACAACAATATGTCGATTTAATAACCAGAAATATTTTAGTTTTATTAATAATAGCTTCATGTGGCTACTAAGTGTATCCAATACCTGGCTAATGATTATTTTTATTGAGCAACCAATAAAGGAATACAATTCATTTATTTATTTTTTTTATTTGATTTGATATTTTTAAAACTTGTAAATATTATAAAAGAGTTTCTACTTTAATAAGACAGTTCGCACTCTGATTGCGCAGTTTTTAAGGAACGATAAACAATACGAGAACGATAAGTAAGAACTTAATAAACAGAAGAATTCTCCATAAAATTGCAATTTCTATAGTATTTTAATTGACTACTGTGAGATCAATTTTTAATATGAGTAACTAAAAATCCAGATATTTTAATGTATTATGAAAATAAATAGCGATCCGCGCCGGCTTCGCACGGGTGCAATGACATAACATCACCTACAAACTTCTAAAATTATTCCTGTTTCTTTACTAAATTGTCACTCTATCTACTAAAAAAACCGCCTCAAATCTGTTGCGTAATTTTAAAGATCTTAGCATACATATTGACAGACAGCGGTAAACGATTTTGTTTTATACTATGTAGTGATAATGATAATGATGTTTTATAGTGTTATCATTTAACACACAAACACACACAGCCACACAAGCCACATGGCATACTAACTGGTGATTGCCTGTGTAACTTTTTCATTTGGACAGAGTTGCTTCTTAACTTTTATTTTATTCATCTTTTATAAGAGATTTCCCCATTTTACCAATCTTATCACCCCAAGAATCCGTATAAAAATATCAAACGCAACCTTTAAAACAGTTCAATAAAGAGCTGATTTGTTTGTCCGTATAAACCCAACTCAGCCTATCAAAATGAAATAACTGTTCTGTATAATGAGGCTACGCGATTTGATATTTAACGTAAAGTAATAAAGTTGATATTGTGACAAAGATAGAAAAATGTTCTACGCCTCAATCGTAATGAAATTGAATGAATAATTTATATTCATTCTTGAAATTCATACATTTTTATTGGATTCTTGAAGATTGTTTTACTGGACTATACACCTGATACCTCCAAAGCCTACATAACCCATTACTCAGAAGACGTAGATTTTAATAAAAAATTTAGTTTGACGAGATTTTTTCTAATCACAAATATATAACCAATATCTTTACATCGATCTCATATTTTGTTACAAGAAAAAACTGATCTTTCAGAATTATCTGCGCGAGTCAGATATTTTTTTCTGCCATATATGTATCCACTCTTTTCCGAGGAAGATTGTGAAGTTAACTCAAAAAAGACATTTTCGTTATTTAGGAGACCTAGCATGACATATAATTTAAACGCAAATTCTGATAAACAATAATGCTTTACCAATGCCATAAGGTATTGGTACTATTTTTTGAAATTTTAACCATCCCTTACATCTCCAATGCTTGATCTAATGTATCTTGTACCTGTAACTATACTGGCTCACTCCCAGTAATCGGATATACAACATTACTAAATGTTATAGATGATCTTGTATGAGGCTCTACCACAAAGGGAAGTATGACTAAAATGATTCTTATTATATGACTCACATAAGTTGATCACCTTTTTACAAAACTCTTAGAAACGTATCTGAGTCGCTGGGAGTTGGCACACCGTACTGTATTAGATTCTTCACTGAAACGTTTGCGATGGCTTGACATGTGATCGGACGGGCAGTCAACTGCCTCTCCTGTTCTTGGATCCGCTTATTTACTTAACGTAGTTCTTTTTTATGGAATTTGTTAGCGGATGAACCTATGAGTGATCTGATGATAAATGGCCACCACCGAAATATTAAGCTCCTTATATCGCCAATGTATTACCAACCTTTTGAACTTAGATGTTATGTCCCGTGTGCCTGTAGTTACTATGGTTCACTTACCCTTCAAATCGGAACACAACAATACCGAGTACTGTTGTTTGGCGATAAAATATCTGATGAGTAGGTGGCACCTACCCAGTTAGGCTTGCATAGCCCTACCATCAAGTTCTCCTCAGAGGATGAAGATGATCCATTTTCAGCTCATTGTTAGAACATACTACAGCTCAAGGCCTCCTCCGAGTCATTTGATAAAAGTCGCGACAGAAACCCCCCTTCACTCGTCCAAAAGATGATCACCTTACAACAAGTGGTCGATTTATTCCATTGCTTTAATCAAACGAAAAAGAAGTAATATCGAATATTCACACTGACACACGCGTAAAAGAAATAAAAAATAATCTGGAAGGCTTTTACTCATATCGTGAAACGTAATAATATCGGTTCAAGCGAATATGACCTCTAATTCTATTAGTGTAAGAGCGTTGTGTTATTTGGATCTTATTTTCTACGTTACACTGAATTATATTATTTATGTCATGTTGTGCTTCGTTTGAACGGATTTTTTCGTTTGTTTATTTTTGGTGAAGTCAGTGTTATCAAAACATTTATTAGACAAAACAAATTTAATCTTATCCCTTATCATTTAATTTTAAAACAATCAATCGTTTCATATAATGTAAATATACAATTGCAATTGAATAATTCCGTTTAATAAATAATTATCAAATTTGTGCTTTTTAAAAAAAAACAGCTGAGGTTGCCCAAGTATTAAGTAGTAAGCCAGGGCTCTTATGATCTTACCACCTGGACACTTAAATTTACCCGGTCATATCACTGAATTTTCATGGAACCTTCATAGGTTGGATGTTATTCTGATACTTATGTACCAATCCGACTAAAACGATGGAAGAATTCTTCTCCTCTAAAGGAGAAGAGGTTTTTGTCTAGTTTATACAGACTATTCCTATAAACTGCAATTTAATTATTTTTTTTATTATAGATTTAATTGATCACTTACTCATAATCGTTAGAATAGTTATTACATATATTACATAATATTTTAGAAAAATAAATCGTAATCAATTGAAGCGAGTAAGATTTATAATATTCAGTCAAGTCAACTCGCGTGAATACTCACTTGCATTCAAAGTTACACTAATAACACGATCGCGTGTGTTCTTATGTCATATCATACAACGCAGAATAATGGCAGGCCTTTCGGGCAAAGTCTGACATTTATGGTAATACCCATCTGTCCGTAACAAAACACTTAATTCGTTCGTCACCTTTCGTGGATGTTTTAAGAAATTGTTTTGTTTTCGAGCACCGTAAATTGTATTTACATATTACCTTTTAGATTATTATTACTTTGTTCAAAACATTGTTAACTGTTATAAACATATGGAGCAACAGGTTGATATTTAGTTAAGACTGGCTGAGACCGCGTCTTCGTGCGCGTTTAATCTAAAAAAAAGATATTGTTATGTTCTTATTTTTTACTATAACTTATTAATTATGTATTCGGCAGCTTATGTAATATTAAGGCGTTGGTGATGGCGGAGTGGTGATATGTGTGAGGGCTGCGTGAGTACTGGGTAGTATTTGGACTTTGCAATGTGACTTTATTATTATTTAATGTATAATTCTAAAATAATTAATATAAAATAATGAATGGTTAAACATTTATTTAATTGGTTATATAAGCAATACATTGAAAAATTTTTGTTAAAATTATTTTGTAAAGAAAAGACAAATAATATTGATACTTCTCACGATTCTTAGTCTATTATTGGCTTTTAGTCCATAAGTTTAAAAAAAAAAACATGTCGTTAAATGTTTCACAAGCAAATTGTAGCTAAGGTCTGGTCTGTCTGTAGTTCAGTAATATGAAACCATTGTCCAAAGGTTAATCTTGTTGAATCGAGATGATTTGAAGCAATAGAGATAACGACATTTTGGAAATATTTATACTGCTTTTTGCAATTAGCTATTTTGCAGTCGAAATTAAAAATCTCAATGTCAGACCGACTCTTTGAGGCACTACAATATTGATTTCCTAAAACCTAACATACAAAACTTCGGTTTTATATTTTCAACAAATGTATTGATATCGGGACAAACTTTAAAAGTGTCGCTCTCACGGGACGCGCGGCAGATGTGAATCATCGAAATTGATGGTCATTGAAAGAAAACCAATAAATAAACGAGTAGAGAAACAAAAAAATGCCAGAGACTTTTTATAATATATTTCTCTTATTATTATAATCTAAATATACTTTATTCAAGTCCCTACTTGAATAAAGTATATTTAATTAAATATTACCCTTAATACAAGCACTTTTGAAACTGTACTAAGTGAAGCTACCACTGGTTTACAAGAAATTAAGTAGTTACTCTTTTACAACAGTTAGCATGTGTGTTATGTCAATTATATCTTGCATATCATCTGTATAATCTTGTATAGTTTAATATGCCTACCGAGTGATTTTAATTTACGGAATAGCGAAGTTAAAAATGTCTGCGTAATTTTAGTATAGAAATGGATACCTTGTCCCAAGAAGGATTTATTGACTCAAACTCAAATAAGTTTATTCAATGTAGAAGCTTTACACTTAAAGTTTCGGAAAAAGAAACACCCTGACCCAAGAACAGGTTAAGAACTAGAGTCTATAACAGTACTTGAAGCTTGTTTAGTCAATTGTAATGGTTAAAGCTTGTTTAGTCAATTGTATTGGTTAATTTTGTGACCACCTTATGAAGTTCTAACAGAGAAAAAAAAATCTTCTTGTAAATAATAGATATTGTTTGAATGCTCATAACGTATATGAAACGTACATATTATAACTCTTTGTCATAAGGTTTTGATACAGGTTAAGAACACGAATAAACATTCATTATTTTTAATAACAGCGTATGAAAGGATTATTTTTGTATGAAATTGAAATTTCAATTGACAATATTTACTGTGAAAACAAATGACGACGCGACATTGGATAAATTACATATATTGTCTGGTGGATTGGGCCTCAAAGCGATAGGTATAGCTTGTACATGAAGACAAAGGTCCATAACATACAAAATATAATAAGTGGTTTCTGTATGTATTTCTTCATCTATTGCAAATTTATCCGGAAAATCAAAGAAAATTTACTATTTTTATTCAACCCTACTTAACTGACAGATAACGGACTACAAAACAAACAACAACAACAGCCCGTTTTCCACTGCTGGGCTAAGGCCTCTTCTCCCCAGGAAAAGGTTTTGGAACATATTCCACCACGCTGTTCCAATGCAGGTTGGTGGAATACATAGGTGCCAGAATTTCTATGAAATTAGACACATGCAGTTTTCCTTCAGCGCCAAGCGTGATATGAATAATAAACACAAATTGAGCACATGAATATTCAGTTGTGCTTGTTTGGGTTCTTAATCATCGGTTAAGAAGCACGCGTTCTAACCACTGGGCCATCTCGGCTCTCATTTAGAAAGTACAACAAAATAAACACAAGTATAAGTAAACAAAACGGTAATGCGCCAATGAATGTTAATCTAGAGTAATTAGTGGTGACTTTTGAAAACTCTGAAGTCGGATATGTTGTGAGTAAAGGCCTGTGAGAGGTGACCACAAATCGAGTCCAAAGATCAGAAACAGGAAACCTTTTACTTTTACCGTCAGATTAAAAGCTTCACGTATCTCTGATTTACAAAAGCAACAACCATTTTCTTTTAAATCTGAATACAGTTTAAAAGGTTGAGGAAATTCAACAAGTTTTGTATTTCTTTTATATTGACAAATCCCGGATATTATACTGGAATCCCAAAATTAATTATGGAAGTAAAAAATTTAACTATAATGTTCTTTTAAGGAACGTTACTTGCTTTTCAACGAGCTGCGATGAGTAACTAAATATTTATGACTTTAAATGGTCTTCGCTTATATAGTATTATATTGCTACTAGGTCCATACCTAAATATAATATTAGCAAATATATAAATAACAAAATACCATTATTAGTAGCGTTAAAAATAATCTTAAGCATTTCGTACACGGCAAGGTTATTTGAAAAGAGCAACTATGCGAGTTTCTTGCCGTTTCTTCTCGGTAGAAGCTGCTTCATTGTGAAGTTTACTTGAATGAAATTGATTTGATTTGATACTTATAAATCCAAGTTGGATGACCTCTATAGCTTTCATTAGCACGATCTAGGATCTAAATCTCATGTATTATTAAATAATAATATATTACAGAACAAAAGGGGTGCATTCTCAATTTTCTCGTACTTATAATCCAATGGATTGGTAAAAAATAATATAATATCTTTAAAACCCCATTGAATTTATTTTCCAAGTTTTTCATGATCAACAAAAATATCGTACCTTGATTTACACTTGGCAGAAGTGAACAAAAAGATCTAGAACAATGAATAAAATTGAAAAGTCTATCTCTTATATGAAAACCTTCTCTACGTAACTAAAACGGAAATCGGTCGGATTTTACTCAATTCTTTTTCATTTTCACCATCCAGTCCGGATATTACGCCGTCTTTTCTATGCTTAAATATCTACACAAATAACATTGGATATAACGAAGTTTATTACATTTTTAAACAAGCTATTTTTCAAAGAATGGTATTGAAAATTAGGCCAAACATTGGTGGACATTTTAGATACAATCTATTGACATTTATTTGTACAATTGACACGTTGGCTCCACTGGTGAGAGGTCCTGTTCGTTTTTTGCCCAGAGGATCAGAATTGCGATTCAACGGGGAAATGCTTCTATCATTCTTGCTACCATTACACGCGGTCAAGATTTGTACAGGTACTATTTTTAATTCAAATTTGTATATATTTAAGGACTTAATGTTAATATTTTTATGTTAATGTCATGTAGTTGACAACGATTCAGGGCATCAGGGTAGCTTGTGAAAGCGATCCCGAGGTTTTTTAGTGGGTGTTCCGGTTTACTTGGGCATACTCGGCATCCAGGCCATCGGGGTGGAGTAGCATACTTCTTATAACTTCCATCACGTGGGAGAAGCGCGTAACGCATTTTCCAGCGAGAAAAAAAGGGTCGTCGAAACATAACATTCGAGTATATCACCAGCTTATAATAAGCAACTTGAGTAATTGGCTATTGGCGATGGTATACATGTTAATTATTCTGTATCCAGCGAATCACCAATCATTGGAACCAACAGTCCATTATTGCTAATTATAAAAGAATAAATTATAACCAACTAACAATGTAGGTTTAATGGGTAGCTAAAGCCGAAGATTCAAGAAAGGTTCACATAAAGCCAATTCGGCATGTGTGACTTTGGTATCTGTTTTATTCGGTAAACTTAACTCTTAAGGCCTGTATAGATTCTCTATTATTAAAAAAATGTATCGAAATACATCTCACTCATTAATTACGGAATCTCAGAAAGTATACCAGCTCTAAAATTTAAATTAGACAGTTAGGTTCCTTATAGGGTGAAGACATCTGTCTCAGAACTCTATCCCTAAGCGGATAAAACGGTTTGAAAGTTTGTGTTTTATAAATTTTGCGCGAGTAAAGCCTTGGATTCTGCTAGTAGTTTAATCTATACTAATATTATATGTCTTTTTGTTGCACTTTCGCTGCCAAGCCTCTGAACCGAATTTGATGAAATTTGGTATGAATCAAATTTAAACACCAATGAAGGACATAGGCTGTGGCTGACTGTTTTATCTAACTCATAACAACCAAACCTTTAAAACGCGAGCGAAGCTACGGGCAACAACTAGTTAAATATGAAATGTATAGAGTAATGATAAACTAATAAATTTATATTCTTACTTCAATGTGCATGCTCCTTGTGACTGGATCCGTAAGAACACTCCTTTAATATAACATAACAAAATAAACAGCCTTCAAGAGATAAGAAGCGAATGGGTCGGGATGCTTGTGTGGACAACAATAGCCCCGAGGAAGTCGCCATTGTCGAGAATAGGCAGGATAGCAGCCTTTTTTAGACTTCCGCACCCAAATGGATCTCAGTAGTTTCTTTTGTAAGTTATCAAAGAAAAGCAAATATCGTATCTCTATTACGTTTTAATGTTTATTATGTTGAGTTAAATTGTTTGCTTGTGTGTGATCGAATTAAGTTTGAAACGCACCAAAGAATTAATCAATATTAAAACTACTACTAATATTAAACTTAAAGTGAGTGAAGTATGTATACAAATTTGACAAAAAGGTTTTATTATTTTTTCAGTCAGACGGTCCTGTAGATGACGTCACTCGGCTCGTATTCGCTTATTATGTATTAATTAATTGGTAAGTTAATTTAAGACTGATGCTACATAAATGAACATCTGTATCAGATTTTTATAGTCCTGCGATTTCTATATTATGTTTATGGTGTACAACAGCAGCCTGTAAATTTTACACTGCTAGTTAAGGCCTCCTCTCCCTTTGAGGATAAGGTTTACAGCATATTCCACCATGCTGATCCAATGCTGGTTGATGGATGTACATATGACAGAGTTTCATTGAAATTGGTCATATGCAAGATTCCTCACGTTGTTTTCCTTAATTGCCAAGCAAGAAATGAATTACAAACACAAATTAAGCACATGAAAAGTAAGTGGTGCTTGCCTGGGGTTGAACCCGCGAGCATCGGTTAACATGCTCGCGTTCTAACCACTGAGCCATCTGGCCCTTATGGTGTATATTAAAATATTTTAATAATAATAAAAATGAAGATTTAACTAATTAATTTAAATCGATGTTATTGATATGTTATTAAAATTGATCTCATACTGGGAGCAAGAAAATATCGTGAAAGAAACACACGTGGTATTTGTGCAACTTAGTGTATTAAACTCCGAGTCTTATCTACTTACTTTTACTTAATTTGAGTCTGAGTCGAAAGAGATAAGCCTGCATTGGAAATGTAATACGACATAAAAACATGCTGAGGCATTTTTTAATACAAATGTGAAACGTATTTTTTCAAAACAAATGTAATATGATATATTATTATACAAAAATCTATATTACATAGATGACATCTTTATACTTATAAATATATGAGTCGTTTTCTTTGAAATGTTCAACTGCAAAAATTCTAAGGCAGTATACATAAAGTTTATACCAAACGATGCACTGTATTTCTGAGCAAGTTATGTCAGTAGGTTTGCTTCCCAGTTTTACCCCCTTCAATTTTAGATTATGACGTAAGAAGCTTGTTACTAGTTACCTTTTGACTTTTAACCATTTGACCGATTTAGATGAAATTTTATATGTAAATATTAAGAGTCCCAGAAAGGGCATATATTGTGATTGAACCCTCGAGGGGTCGGGACGTAAAATGGGGGTGATGGTTTGTGTACTATAGATAAAGTATGTTTAGCTTGTATTTATATAAATGATAATAAGATATGTTGTCAGTTTTAATGTATATGGTTATATAAGTTAAAATAGTTTCAAAAAATTCTTCGATAAAAGGGTTTTATTGACAAGAAAAAATAGCAAAGAATGTCGGGAAAGTTTGTAGATCCGGTTGGCTGGTTGCTTTCAAGCAGGGCGATCGCTTGATCGGAATTGGATTACAATATCAAAATCCGTCCATATTCAGATGTTGTAAAATATACTCTCTACAAATAGAAGGCTTATTACAGTAAATATTACAATCATTATATTAGAAAATTCTTGTTTTTTATTATTATTATCATTCATCCTTTGTCCACCAACGGGCAGTAACAAAATATATTTAAAAAATCTTATGAATCGAAAGTAAAAAAATACATTCGCACTAGATTTTTTTATGTTATATCGCCCCTAGATCTGAGCAGATTTTCGAAACTCATCGCAAAACACGAGCTTACAACGTTAACAGCGTGTATATTTCCCAATGCTGGGCTAAGGCCTCCTTTCCCTTTAAGGCGTAGGTTTGGAACATATTCCACCACGCTGTTCCAATGCGGGTTGGTGGAATACACATGTGGCAGAATTTCTATGAAATTTGTCACATGCAGGTTTCCTCACGATGTTTTCCTTCACCGATGAGTACGAGATGAATTATAAAGATAAATTAAGCACATGAATCAGCGGTACTTGCCTGGGTTTGAACCCGCAATCATCGGTTAATATGCCATAACACTGCTCCAATGCGGATTGGTGGAATCACGTTTCGCCTCCGACCTCAACATGAATTATTATATTAATACAAATTAGGCTTATGAAAATAACCCGGCTTGTCTGGGCTTTAACCTGCAATCATCGGTTAAGATGCACGCGTTCTAACCACTGGGCCATCTCGCCTTTTGAACGTGTAACGTCAAAATGTAATATCCGAAATTGACTGAAGTTAAATTAATTGTTAATGTATGTAATATCGACATGAGTGAGATACGTTATGAATTCTTACAGAATACAACTGACAAGTATCAAAGTCATATTATATAACCAAAAGATTTTTTTTCTTTATTCAAAAAACGGACTATGTAACTCAAAAGGGATTATTCAAATTACATTGATACTCCCCAATATTAGCATATAGAGTCGTTAGCGTTATAAAAATAGATAAATATAGATTATGTGTCATTCTTTATAAAAGATTAGAAAGTGATATATTTTTAATACGTTAATGCATTGTACTGCCTCGCTAGTTTAGAGGATAGATATAATGCCGCAGAACCTGAGGTACTGGATTCATATCGGTCGAACCGATAAGTTATTCGGTTTTTCTATAGGAACTTAGTATCAATCTGAAGTTCGAAGTTATTACACTCCGGGCCTCGGAAAACACATACAGATTTTGTGTTAGATTTGTAATCTCTTTGGATTGTAGGAGTGAAGGCGTTTGTGCTCATAGTAAGTGGTCACCGCCAACTGTACCATAAAAAAACTCGTACAATGATGGTAAGTAGTCTTCCGCCAACCTATACCATAAAAAACTCGTACAATACTAATTTGTATAATTTAAAAAACAAGTAGTTTGAACGTATATAATGTTGCTATTGTAGATGCCCATAATGTCTTAAAACAAACAATAACAGCCTGTAAATTTCCTTCAGCTAGGCTAAGGCCTCATCTCCCTTTGAGGTGAAGGTTTGGAAAATATTCCAACACGCTATTTCAATGCGGATTGGTGGAATACTCATGTGGCTCCATTTCAATGAAATTAGAGACATGCAGGTTTCCTTACGATGATTTCTTTTATCACCGAGCATGAAATGCATTATACAAACAAATTAAGTACATGAATATTCAGTGGTACTTGTCTGGGTTGGAACCCGTAATCAAAGATTAACATCACGAGCACGCGTTCGAACCACAAGGCCATCTCGGCTCATACCTGCCTACCTCCAAGTATTATAAAAGAGTTAATAACAAACATTATTAGAGCTGTCTAATATAAACAATGTCATAATGCATTGGGTCTTACAAAATGACTTATCAATAATTAGGTCTTTAATAATGTTTACTGGCTATATAGATTTTTTGTTATTTTTCGTTTGACACAATTTACTTGTATTCTAGAATGAGCTCGAATATGTTAGTACGATAATAAAATCCTTTGACATCGTTACATTTGTTTGCTTTTCAACATTAACCTATAAAACATTACCCTTTTTAAAGTATCAATAGGCATACTTAACCACAGTCATAATTGAAGACAGAACACGTTAATGCAAACTTATTAACATTACAAGTTCATGTAAAGACGTTTTAATTACACTAATCTCAGTATGTCTATCGTAGATGTACGTAAAGCGTTATCGTCCGACAATCCTTAATTTTATATGAGCCCATCCATTTAGTTCCATTAGGAGGTCCTTGGGTGAAATTTAATCACCCACTCACGATATTCCTTTTGTTTTCGATCTATTTAGGGCATTAAGTACATACTTCTGGACATCTATGGACATCACTAAGATTGTAACATTCTGATAATGGTTTAATTTTTTTTTCTTCCAGCTGTTCTTCGTTTATCGAGCAATTTGCTACTAAAAATACTAAAGATTCTGAGGAAAGATGCTAGTGATGCCTTTAAACCAAGTTGAAAAAATTATGTTTATCGAATTAATAATTATATATTATAATACAATTTCAATAATCTATGTATATAAAATAACATGTCCTGACAAGTTCATAATCGCTAAGCGGAAACTATTCATACCAGAGCCATGAAATTTGGCGAGTAGAGTTGTTTTATTGAATAGATACCCATTAAGAAAGGAATTTTGGAATTCCGAACCCTAAGGGTTCAAAGATTATATAAAAGTCCATCACTTTCAAATGTTCGAAACATGAAACTTTATTTTTGCGTTACTTATTAGAAATGAGTACATATACATATATTTAAGTGTTTCTGTATTCTACCACTATGGGGTGAAATTAGCGTTGAAACCACAAACGTGGTATACAAAGAGAACTTAAATTAAAGTAACATTTTAAATGATTCTTAAACATAATTAAATTTCAAGCGAGTATAGCCGCCAGCAAGAACTATTATCACATACACATTAAATACTCACGATGCAAAGCTATATCCGTAGTTTTGGTTAAAATTTATTACAAGTACAAAACAATTACAATATAAGCATATAAAGCCATTATAACAAAGAAAGCACACTCGTAGACTTCAGCTCGGAAGGTCAATGACTTTTTCCCATTTCGCAGCCACTTAAGAAGAATCACAAATTGAAGGCTGCAACAAATGTTATCCTTACTCCGTATTGCGGTTAAAAGTTATAGAACGGCGTTATAGAAATGGCTTCTGTTTCGTTTCAAGATTTTTTATTTACACAAACAAACACAAGATGTGTAATAAGACAAGAAACAGATTGAACAATTTTAATTACGAATCTTCAAGAGATTAACAATAACAACGCCTTATATTTTTGATTAAACTATGTCCAAAGACGACAGTGTAATTTCCCTGTATCTGGTCAACTAGACCTTTTAATATTTCATAACTTAAAAAATGGCGGACCTCTATACAAATTTTCAAACCTCATTTCAACCCCTTAGGGTAAGAATTTCTAAAATTCCTTCCTTATTGGACATATAACATACGCACACTATTAAGGCAGTGCAGAGTCACGATTGGCGAGTTTCAAGCTGTTCTGTCACGCACAGGATAACAAAGTTGGCATGTTTGTTTTAGTTCTTTTGTAGTGCGTCACATCATAAATAGTTTAGTTTTATAAATAGTTAGTAATCATAGTATAGAAATTCTCTTTTTGTTTTTCATGTGGCTTTCCATTTGTATCGTCTAAATCCATATATATAACAATATTGTAATATCTGCTTATAATATTAAAATTACCGTTTTTACTGAATTCATATGTATACAGGGGACATAAATGAAAAAAAAATCATTTTTATAATTTTTGCCTGTATGTCTGTTTATTCCAGCTTTTCTAGATTTTGACTTTAACCGGCAGAAAGCTGATGTAATGAGTAAATTGGGCTGCAGAAATAACTTTTTGGTAAAATTAAACACGCACAAATTCGCAGGCACAGCTAGTTATTTAATATAAGCTTTACGTATACGATAGAAATAAACCTTATACAATACTTTTTTATAGAATCAAATAACATGTTTCAGGAAACATGTATAAACATGCAACCTTTGCCATTTGTTATTTCCATTAAATTACACAGTGTAATTTTGTTTAAATGATTTCCTGGAAATCAATATATGATTCATATGAGTACTAAGTTTTAATGGAGATTATTCTTCTTGTTTAATGTCATAATAATCATGTTACCTATTTTTATATATATCTTCTTAGAAACTGAATAAGACGTAGAAAGAATTGAGAGAATACCGTGTGGCATATCCTTAAGAGTCCATTATGTGAATTAAAATGTATACTAGTGAGTCTCATGGGAAACTTCGTGTTTGCTCAAAACATTTTTTAAGTATTTCAAAATCTAGGACAGGTTTTATTTTGATTTTATTTCATTGTCAAACTGTCACTCATATATATTTGGCGACAAAATTATGAAACAGTATTTAAAAGAAAATTTTCAATGTCCATTTGTCTCCTTAATTATTGGTGTTTGTCGAAAAAAATTGACTAATTTTGATTACGTTTTTCATTTTTTCTATACAGTCGTAGTAGAAATGTTCTCTCACCGGCAAGTTGCTTTTTTTTCGTTCTCTAAAAATAATTATTCAAACCACAATAATTTATAAAATAGCAATCAAGAATCCTCTTTAATTTCCTGCACACGGCTGGATCTCTTCAAAATGAGACCATAACCGATTTTTTATGTTTCAGTATTCAATTCACTATTATGATTAGCGCTTTTTTATTCTTTACAATTTTTCTTTTACAATATTCCTGAACTTTGGGTACCGTAAATATTGTGGCCGATGAAACCCGACGTTTATAAACACGCATCACATTTCTAAACAAAAACTTCCTTTATGAAAAGTGTGAAGAGGAAAGGCGTGAAATTTGGGAACCATGTGAACAAAGAATGGGTATGTATCGCCATATAGGCACACCCGTGCTCTGTTAAAAGTGAAACACGATTTTTTAGCGCTTCTATTGTTTGAACGTATTCATTTTAATTGCTGACAGCCCCTTCACCATTTTATATATTTAATACCTTAGAAATCATAGCTTGGAAATGACCTACTTTGGACCAAGTCATATTTATGTTAGGGAGACTATTCGGGTTGGTAGATACACATATATAAATGAACCCCGCAAGATATTTTCCTTTCCAACCAAGCATGACTAGATATAGATACCCAAACATAAAGTAAGTTTGCCGGTTCTTCTCAGTAGAATCTGCTTTCGGAACCGATGGTAGATTTACTTAATATAGATTCTTAAATGACGATTCAAAAGTGCATGCAACACACTACGCGAATAAAGTACATTTTGATTTTAAACAAAATATGTACAATTGTGCAGTCACAGTAATAAAACCTTCATCAGTTTTCAAATTAATTCCTTTATCAACTCTTAAGTTCTTTGTACCTTTTAAAATTAAACAAAAAATCATTGCGACGCAATTTTTTTTCGATCGGTAAAGCAGATTATCGCTCATACTGAGCATACGAAAATAGATCTTAAGTTGACGAACCTTTTCTTACCCTGACTGTACATACTGATTAGACGTAGCTCAATTACAAAACGGAGGCTGTACTGAGGCATTGTAATGATGTACTCATCATTCATAAAATATTAATTGCTATGTGCTTACGGCATTGCATTAATGGCTGTCATTGCTTACATAATTCCTTGTACAAACTCTAGCCTGCATTATACATCTCAGAGTATTAAGTAAAACTTAATTTATTGGGTTTATAATAATTTATTTTATTCAATTAACCTTCATATTGAAGCGTTTTTGTATCGTCAATATTTAAAATTTACCACTGTTTCGGAAAACAGCCTCCAGCGAAAAAAATATATAAATTATTTCGCCAATTCTACTCAGGTCAGGGTATTCTTTTCCAAACCGGTGGTACTGTTTCAATTGACCATCAATAAGAAAGTGTATTATTGCTTCTATATTGAATAAAGTAATTTGAGTTTGAATTGAGTTGAGTAATATAGAAATTCACATTGCTGCTTTTTTCAAATAAATAGATTTACGACACCGTTATTAAGAAGTAGTGTTAAATCACTCATTTGAGTGCATCACACCTGAGCTTAAATCCAGCCGATTATAGCATAGTAAGGTAGTAAACGAACCATCTGATGGGAAGTGGTTACCAATACCCATATAATTAGGCCCCGTAACAAATACAAACGATTCCTTAAATTATCCATGCACCATTATTGCTAGCAACTATGATACATCTCTTCTTCCCATTGCTACAAAGGCTCACATATCCTTCCAACCGAAATACAACAATACTAAGAGTTGTTGTTTAATGGCTGAATATATACTCAGGCACAAGTTCAACTATCCAACGTAACTGCATAATGCTCTACAACAGGTTAAATTGGTTAGTAGTATGGAATGCATTGACGTCCAATTAGCAATCATTTTAATTATTTATTCGAACATAACGTTAAGTAAATCCTTTATCTTGAAAAGGAGAGGAGACTTGCTTAATTTTTTTTTCTTAATCTTACTTTTTAATTATATTGCCTTCTAAAAAGGTTACACAGTATGGAGCTTGATTGTTAGTCAACCTATTGTAGTGCAGGAACAATTGCTTTTAAGTTTTCGTGGAGTACTGCATTAGTGGTGGAGTTAGAGCAATGCTAAACGGCCTTTCATCCAGTGTCCAACCTACATTATATAAAAGTTTGTATTGCATATACGTGAGGTTGTAATCAATTATTACAAGTTTTAGTTTTAATAGTTCATTGTTTTTTAAATGTATTTCTTTTTCAATTAATAATAGATAGTCTGGCAAAAAGGTTACTTAATGGTAAACAGACACAAGCGCTAATAGATATGTCACTGTAAATAAAATTAACCATTTCTTACTTCGGCAATACTTCACCAACCTTGGGAATTATGGGACATTTAGGTCACTCGCGAAGGTAATGTAAACTGCTGTTCAGTGAAATTCACCAAGTAAACTAAACCGGGGAGTCCGAATTATATATAAATATTATGTTGTATTTAAATTTTAAATTTAAAAAGATAACGATATTTTATGGTATAGGTTGGCGGACGCATATATGGGCCACCTGATGGTAAGTGGTCACCATCACCCATAGACAATGAAGCTGTAAGAAATATTAACTATTCCTTACATCGTGAATGTGCCACCAAACTTGGGAACTAAATGTTATGTCCCTTGTGCTTGTAGTTACACTGGCTCACTAACCATTCAAACCGCATCACAACAATACTGAGTAACAGTAAACAGTACTGAGTACTGTTATTTGGCGATAGAATAACTGACGAGTGTGTGGTACCTACCCAGACGGGCTTGCACAAAGCCCTACTACCAAGTAATTTACAAAACTTATATATATATAACTTATGTATTAATAGCGTAAGCCGATTTTTGTCCCAGTTATTATGGGACGATAGCTACATATAATCGGTTATGGTGTTGTTATGAAGAGTTCTAGCCATAAATGTTCAGAAAGGTAAAAAGACCCTTGATTTCAATCTGCGATGCAACAAAGATTTAATATTAGAGAGCGGAAAAACTGGCCATTTAGAGAGTGGTACTATGGCTGTATAAGAATAAAAAAGAAAATCGTCAAAAATTTATATCGATAAACTCCAATTAAATAGAGAATGAGACTTACTAGTAAAATTGAATAACGAACTTCAAACATTACATAAATATTGTTGTTACAGGAACAGAAAAACACAAAATTTCATCAAAACTCCTGAAGAATGCTTACGAATAAATGAACTAGACATTTTAAAAAATACTACAATGTTCTGCATGAATTCTTTTAAGTTGAACTCAGTTAAGCTAGAGCATAATGTATAATGAACAATGAAATGACGCTGGGCAGCACACAATACGGTTCTTTCAAAGATATTTCTTTATTTAAGTTGAGGCAGGTCTGGTTATTACATAGGTCTTCATTTTGCAAATATTATGAAGAGATTTTGTTTACTTTTGACTATTTGAGGAGTTGCTCTCAAGCTGTATATATCGCAATTAATCGAACACCTGCACTTGAAAAAGGAACGATGATATGAAAAGCAAACGCATTTTGGCTTACTATAAAGTTAAGGCCAGACATGTGTAATAAAAAAAAACGATGATAAAAGCAAGTTTATTGAGATAATTTATGTCTTAGATAACGTTGATTTTTAGTTACGGCATATGTGGAAGTTATATAAAAAGTAAAATTTCAACTAATTTAAATCATTTAAAATCAAACAAATGGAAAAGCTATCCAATCTAAAATTTACAGTTGAATTAGTTTCGTTTATGTTTCGTAAATTAGTTCATGCGCCGCTGTCACCCCATCCCTATACTTTTATGTCGCATCATCACAAGTTGCCTTGACAGCTAAACCACGCCTATCGGAATATTACGTTTCAGCTAATTATAAATTACCAGTTACTCCATATATAGGTTAATTACGATCTTTTAAAATGGGGCGCCATGTTTATGACGTCACTGAAAGTACCGTTAGCACGATCGACAAAGCAAAGAACCGCTGAGTTTCTTTCCCCGGTTCTTCTTAGGTCATGGTGTTTCTTTTTCTAAACCGGTGGTAGTGTATAATTTAAACATCAATGAGTAAGTGAAATGCTTCTACATTGAATAAAGTTATTTGAGTTTTAGTTTACTCTATGTGTCACTTACGATCTTTTAAAATCGAGCGCCATATTTATGACGTCATTGACTGAAAGTACCGTTAGCAAAGCTATGGAGATTTTTTGATCAGAAATTCGAGAACACCGGACACAATTCAAGCGAAGACCAACGTATGTACTCTTTGAGTTTACTTCGGATTTGTATATAGATAAATCTATTTTTTATAAGCTAGATCATAACTAGATATGAGTGAAAAGCAAGAATGCTTTTATTATAATCTGTTTTGTTTTATTCGATTTCGATTTTAAAATTTTATTTGAACCTGTCCAGTTTTACGAACGTGGTTGAGTTTCAAACATTTTCAGCATACCAACTGCCCTAATAATGTTTCGCAAAATCCATAGAATCTGCAAAAGTTGCAACTATGTTTTCACTATAACATATTAAAAATGCTATGTCGATTAAAATATTATGCTATGCAGAATTGTAAAATAAGATTTTATTAAATTGCAAATGGGCTTCTACAATGGGTAGCCAGTAGCGATAGGTACTGACTCTTAGCGACAACTTCGGTAACCATTTAAAGTTGGTGACCTCGTCCTTCATTAAAATTAATACTTGATTTATTGCGTAATTGCGTTAGCTGTTGGGGGTGATTAAGGAACAAACAGATAGACAATCAGAGATAGCTATCGCGTATATGCATATACATCAAAAGTATGATACATCGCCTCAATGCCTCCACTGGTGACAGGAAGGCTGGTTCGTTTTTTGCTCAGAGGATCGGAATTGCGATTCAGCGGGGAAATGCTGCTAGCATTCTTGCCACCATACCACGCGGTCAAGATTTATACAGTAACTATTTTTAGTTCATATTTGTATATATTTAAGCATTTAATGTTATTAATTCTTATGTTAATCGCGTTTATAATATTATTATAGTTTTTTTTATTTTGTAATTTTTTTTCAATTTTGGTCTGTTTATGTTTAGTTTTTCAAGTTATTACGCTGTGACCTTTTTTGATTATTACTGGCCTTTATGTAGCTTAGATTTTAAAAACTGGTTTTTAATTACTTATTACCGTCAAAAAATATCTAAGTATAAGATGGATGATCATCACGATAAGATATTTGATTTTTAATCATAGAAAAAAGAAAAATATATAAATATATAAAATAACATCTAGTCGTTCAGTAGAATATATTAACTATTCTTTCACATTAATAATTTATTTTACAGTAAAATGTGTAAAGATATATTTTTACCTGACATGGTCCAAACACGTTTATATTTATTCATCAAATTAAGGTACAAATAACAAATGAAATCAAATTCATTTAATTTAAAGACAAACAAAATATCCAAACGTATTAACTTACAAAAGAAACGCAGCCTTTTTTGTCAATTTGTGATTGTTAACTATGTTTAATATCACAGAAATAGTCCGTGGCGACTGCTTCATTCCCAAGGTGTTATCAACATGAACAAATAAGTAGAATGCTAAACAGTGTGCTGCTTTACTGCACCCAAAGATGCTTCTAAATAGCACACAATCTATCTAAGCGAACAGAGAACAGGAAATTATTTCCCATCTGGATTTTTCTTTTTTTCTCAACAGCTTACTCTTACAAAATGTTGAACATTTCGATCTCGCATGTGTGAACGCAGGTTAACAAATGATTTTGTGTTCTCATCCATCCGCCCCGCTTAATCGTACAAGTGTGTTCAAACCTTAATTACACGTTCGAAGTTGGAGCGAAAATCACTTTTTCAATTGCCTAATTAGTGTTCACAATTCACCTAGTACTTGGCAAAGGAAAACATCGTTAGGTAACCTCCATGCGTTGAACATTCGAGACGATATATGCATACCAATGAACTGAAGAGCAACGTGAACAATTGAACTGGAATGAATCGAACAGCAATAATCATACTGCAGAGTTTGAATGGAATCTATCGTAACCAACGTTTCAAATGACTATTACATTAGGTCTGCGAAATCGGTGTATGTAGGCATTCGTAAAATCGTTTTTGTTTAATAATGGGTATATTAGTGGATATCTCAGAAAATAATTGGGTGTACAGGTGGACGGGTTAATAAGAGGATAAGAGGATTTTATTACTTTCTTAGATGTATAGTATTTTTAGTAGGTTTCTGTAACTAAATAAAATAAAATTGCAAAGACAGTACTATTTGCATATTATAAATCAAAATTATAGATCATTTACACCTTTAAAAGTAAATCAACAGATTATTAGTTGCAAGCGACCCGCTCCGTCTTCTCCATTCAACCCCGAGCACGAGATGAATTATAAATACAAATTAAGCACATATACATATATAGTGGTGCTTGCCTGGGTTTGAACCCGCAATCATCAGTTAAAATGCTAACTACTGGGCCATCTCAGCTCTTCGCACGGTTGTAATTTACTAACTCGATAATTAAATCGATCATTAGTTCTGAAGATTTCGCTTAAAAAATAACCAACATTTTTTTTTTTTTTTTTTTTTCGGGTAGGAGACAAAAAAACGTAACTACGTGTTTTGCAATAATGCTAATATAATATTAAAATAAAATATAAAAACTTACATTTTTTTCATACTCTAGTGTAATATTATGTGTATGTGATTAATATAACCTACCAGCAGACTTAATTCCTACAATTAATCACTTAGTACCACTTATTAAACACTTGACACAAGTACACTATGGAGGCTATCAAAGATTCACTTGCATCGATGGCAGAGATGTTTAACACTAAGATGACAGCGTTTCAAAATGATCTGCAAAAAACATCCACTCCATTGACAACTGCTTCTCTGGCTGCGGACTTCAATGTATTCCAAAGTTTTATACTCTCTGCTTTGACCACCTTACAAAGGCAGGTTGAGTATCTCGGTAAGGAAATAGAGCGCCAGGAGATGAGGAGAAGGCGTAAGATGCTTCTTTTCCATGGGGTTCCTGAAGTGAAGTCTGAAGACTTGAAAGCGCGAATTACTAGTCTGGTTGCTGAGCATTTGGACTTAACTAACTTTGCCAGTTCAAGTATCACAACATCGTATCGCCTAGGTCGCTCATCTGTTAAGAAGCCCAGACCTATTGTTGTGAAATTCGCGGAACAATCTATACGTAACCAGGTTTGGTATGCCAAAACGAAGCTCAAGGGCTCTGGAATTACTCAATCTGAGTTCTTAACCAAGTCCCGTCACGAGGTTTTCCTTGCGGCCAGACAGCGTTTTGGCATTGGTAAGTGCTGGACCCGGGATGGCTGGATACATATTATTGCATCTGATGAGTCTCAGCATCGTGTGGAGTCTTTGGCGGAACTTGACGCTATTTCTCAACAAACACCGAAATCACCGGCGACAGTAGAAACGAGTAAAAGTCCTGTGGCTAAAATTCCTGTTGCTCGAACGAAAAGGGTAATCAAGAAATAGTTTTCGATGTAAATAAACAGGACTAGTTTTCGTAATACCCTTTTTTCAACTATTTTTAGCGTAAAGTACCCTTTTTTTTATTTTTTATTATGTATTATCTTTTTTATTATTCACGCAAGTCAAATGTAGATTATGACAACCTGCACTACAATGACAATGACAGTTATGATTTGGATGCAAGTAATTTTGCACACTTCGTAGTAGATATAAAGATAGATAATTATAGAACTTTATTTTTTTACTTTTTTCTGTATAACTGTAGAATAATTTTAATTATAGTAATGTTCCATTTATGTCTTGTTAATTTAGTTTTTTTTTTTTTTTTTTTACTTTAGTCTTAATTATTGTTTTAAGTGTTTATAAAAAAAAAATTTTTTTTTTTGTTTTTCTCTTACTGTAAATTGATTCTTCAAGTAGCTGGTGGGCTTATGGACTTAGTATTGTAATTGTATATATATATCTATATTTATTTTATTTATTAACTTAAATATTTACATATACATAAATTTTAATATATCTGTATACATACATAATTGATAGTATTTTTAATATTATGATTAATGATGACAACGACGACACATTTTTTTCTATGTCTTCTTCTTCCCATGGATTGAATAATGACGACAGTCTTCTTAGTATTCCTACTTTAAGCGAAACCCTCGATTCTCACTTCTCAGACGTACTGAAAAATTTTAACATCGTACATATTAACGCCCAGAGTATTCCTGCACATTATCCCGACTTAGTATCGTCCTTTGAAAATAAGAACATACATGCAATCTTAGTGTCAGAATCATGGTTGAAGCCTTGCTTACCTTCTACCTCATACGCCCTTCCAGGTTTTCACCTCGTACGAAACGATCGTATTGGACGCACTGGAGGTGGTGTAGCAATATATCTCCGCTCGCACCTACCATTTAATATTATTGACCAGTCGCAGTGTCAAGCTAATCCCCATGCTGAGCACCTTTTGATAGAAGTAGTTTTCGCTCATACTAAAGTTTTGCTAGGGGTATACTACAATCCTAGTTCATCGATCGAGTATTTCTCTTCTCTCGATGATCTTTTACATAAATACGTACCCCTATATAAGCACGCAATTATTATGGGCGACTTTAACACGTGTTTATTAAGAAATGACGTCCGCTCTACTCGTTTTAGCTCCATGGTTGAAGCATCTAATTTAAATATTCTCCCACTCTCCGCGACTCACTTCTTTCCAAATTGTACTCCTTCCCTTCTAGATATTATTCTTGTTTCTTCTCTTGATTATGTTCAAAAGCATGGTCAATGCACTGCTGCAGCTTTCTCTTATCACGACCTTATTTTCCTATCTTACAAGATTAAACCTCCTAAAATGAAACCTAAAATTCTTCTGCAACGTAATTTTGCTGGTATGGACTTAGAGCGTCTGAAAGAGGATGCAGCTAAAATTGACTGGCAAGAAGTTTTGCTTGCACCATCTCTTGATGATCGGGTTGCAATTTTCAATTCCCTTTTGAACCAATTGTACGACGTACACGCGCCTATTAGACCAGTCCGAATTAAGCATCTTCCTGCTCCTTGGCTTACAGATGACGTAAAATCCTTGCAAAATAAAAAGAACGCCGCTAAAGCTAAATATAAGTGTAATGCGAGCGACGTAAATCTGGAAAAATATAAGAAAGCTAGAAATCATTGCAACAGGATTTGTAGAGACGAACAACGACGCCACATTCATAAATCTATTTTAGAGGAAGATGACTCAAGTAAAGTCTGGAAATTCCTTAAATCACTTGGAGTTGGGAAAGCTAGTCAAGAAAATTACTCTCAATACTGTGACCTCGATCAGCTTAATCAGCATTTCTCATCCTCGGCTGTTATAGATGGAGCCACGAAATTAAGTACAATAAATCAAATTCTTGCTTCATCCACTCCAGATTTCTCTCCTTTTGTTTTTAGTCTAATTACTGAAAGTGATGTTAAGAGAAACATCTTAAGTATCAACTCTAATGCTGTTGGTTCTGACTGCATTAGTCGCAAGATGATCATTCCTATCCTTGACCTTTTGACACCTATAATCACGTCCATTCTTAATCACTCTATAACCACGGGTAAATTTCCCTCTGCATGGAAAGATGCTCAAGTGATTCCTATACCTAAAACACCCAACCCTTCCTGTGTTACTGATTATCGTCCAATATCTATTCTCCCTTTCCTCTCTAAAGTCCTAGAGCGACTGGTACATCAACAGTTAAGCTTATACCTTTCTAAAAATAATCTTTTAAATCCTTTCCAATCCGGCTTTCGTCATGGTCACAGCACGACTACTGCATTAGTCAAAATTACCGATGACATTCGTTTTGGTATGGATAAGCAGCGGGTGACTGTGTTGACATTGTTGGACTTCAGCAATGCTTTTAACAGTGTTGACTATGATATTCTGCTGGCTTTCTTAAGGTCTCTTAACATATCTCCTAAAGTAATTGACTGGTTGCATTGTTACTTGGACGGGCGTCGGCAACGTATACGTGTTAACGATAATTATTCCAACTGGTGTGTACTAAATGCTGGCGTCCCCCAAGGTGGCGTGTTGTCCCCTCTTTTATTTTCAATATTTATTAACTCCATAACTAAACATCTATCTTCTCTCTACCACCTGTATGCTGATGATCTTCAGCTATACCTAACGTCGCATGTAAATGACTTACCAAACTCAATAAGCATAATCAACAATGACTTAGCACACATTTCTCATTGGAGTAAAACCCATGGTCTAACAGTTAATCCAACTAAGTCGCAGGCCATTATAATTGGTAGTCAAAAGTTATTACCGAAAATTGATTGGACTAATCTACCACCTGTGAAATTTGATGGAGTTCTTATTCCTTTTGAAGACAAGGTCAAAAACTTGGGCATAATTTTTGATAAAACGTTATCATGGATTCCGCAGGTTACCGAAGTGAGTAGAAAGATGTTTTCGGCGATTGGTTCTCTGCGTAGGTTACAAAACTTTTTGCCCATACCTACCAAAATTACGTTAGCACAAACTCTCCTATTACCAATCTTAGACTATGCCGACGTATGTTATCTCGATTTAAACGAGGAGCAACTAAATAAACTTGAGCGCATTCAAAATCTCTGTATACGGTTCATATTTGGGCTTCGCAAATATGACCATGTTTCTGAATTTCGCAAAAAGCTCAAGTGGCTTCCAGTCCGCCTTCGCAGGAATACTCGTATTCTATCATTTCTTTACTGTATCCTATTCAATCCAAAAGTTCCTCTTTATTTAAAAGAGAGATTTAAGTTCCTTGGCGCTTCTCATTGTCGCTCTCTGCGCTCCGAGGATAATTTAATTTTGAGTATCCCTTCTCACTCTTCAACTTGTTACTCAAAATCTTTTACAATTAACGCAGCACGCTTATGGAACTCCTTGCCCTTAGCGGTACGTCGAGCTAAATCCCTGGAAATATTTAAACGTCGCATTTTCGAATATTATATTGATACTTGAAATCGTATTTTCATCCCTTACCTTTCTCCTCCTCCAATCCTCATTTATTTTAAAATTGTGTGTATGTTTTTCTTACTAGTTATGTGTGTATTTTCTCATTATATATGTATGTATTATTTTTACTACTTTATTATGTTTGTATTATAGTACACCTCCACCCTAAATTTATTTATTTATTATAATGTCCTATGCCAACCGGTTGCCTGGAAGAGATCGCTCTTCTAGCGATAAGGCCGCCGATTGTATACTCTTTAACATTGTTTTTTTTTTTTCTGTTTTAAAATTTTATGTACTTTGCTTGGTGTACAATAAAGTATATTTCATTCATTCATTCATTCAACAAACTTACATATAAATTACCTCCAAAACATAACACAAGCTATATATAAAACTGTTGCTTTCAATATGAGGTTTTAATATGTAACAACAACAACAACAGCCTGTAAATTCCCACTGCTGGGCTAAAGGCCTCCTCTCCCTTAGAGGAGAAGGTTTGGAACATATTCCACCACGCTGTTCCAATGCGGGTTGGTGGAATACACATGTGGCAGAATTTCTATGAAATTTGTCACATGCAGGTTTCCTCACGATGTTTTCCTTCACCGATGAGTACGAGATGAATTATAAGGATAAATTAAGCACATGAATCAGCGGTACTTGCCTGGGTTTGAACCCGCAATCATCGGTTAATATGCACGCGTTCTAACCACTGGGTCATCTCATAATATGTAAAAACAGATAGATACAAAGAGGCATAAGGGGAATATGTAAATAATTAGATACAAAAACAATGAATGTTAAAATATTTTTTTAATCACTGTCAACCAAATGAAAAGAAGAATAATAAAGAATAAGAAGAAGAATGAAATTTGACGACTGAAGCCCTTAATCACATGTGATAAATGTATTACCTTTATTAACTCTTGACGCCCATTAGCGCTTCAAAACTTTAATTAAACATTCATTTTGTATTCGCTATAAATTTTGCATTTGCGAATAAGTTTCACTATACGCTAATGCGCTCAAGAATGGATGGAACTTACTCTATTTATATGCAAATGCATTCCAATGCACGTCGTTTCAATATAAGACACACAGGTGTACCAAATGTGGTTGAATGAATAATACCATTGTATACGTGCTCAATAAAACCAAAATGTCTTAAAGTTCACTTTTTAATTTGCTAGTTGGGCTTTTTGAAAGCTGAAGATACCGCCGATCGTATATTCTATACTCAAAAAGTAATATTTTTATTAACATAAGAATGAATAACATTAAATGCTTAAATATATACAAATGTGAACTAAAACTAGTTACTGTACGAATCTTGACCACGTCACAAGAATGATAGCAGCACTTCCCCGTTGAATCGCAATTCCGATTCTCGGTGAAGACAATCAACCAGCCCTCTTCTCACTAGTGGGAGAATGAGCGAGGTGTTATAATTTTGATGAAGCTTCTTGCACCACTACTCCAAGGGCCAGGCGTTTTGACAGCAAATAGATTGAAAAGTAATATTTAGTATTGTGTTTCTATATGAAAGGTGATTGAGCCAGTGCAACTGCTTGCATAAGAGTCATAGTGAAAATCAATTTCAAAAATTTTTATTCAAAATAGAAGTGATTAATTACACTTTCTTATTGATACACAAAAATAAAACAGCGGTTCGGAATTTAACACCGCAGACCTGAGAAGAACCGGCGAAAGAAACTCAGCGGCATCATTTTTTTTTCATGTCATGTTACATATACAATATTTATTATTAATAATAATACAAATATATACATTTTTGTTATTTGAAATAGCCTGGAGGCGATCATCACATTCCCAAGGTGTACAGTCAACTAGAAATACATTACAGGTGTAATATCCTTTGGCACACAAACGTTCTTTAACGATTCTTTTGAATTTTATTATTGAATATTTTTGAACGTTTTCTGGAATCCTGTTGTAAAAACGTATACATTGTCCCAAAAAAGAGTTACTAACCCTGTGCAAATCGGGTACTTGGTTAACAAGTTTATTCTTGTTCCTATTATTAATGGAATGTACGTCACTTTTTTTGGGAAAAACATTTATGTTTTTGCGTACATACATAACATTATCAAAAAAAAAGAAGAAATTTTTGGAACAAGGTTATAAACTGCACGAATAGCCCTTTTCTGCAGTATAAAAATAGTATTAATGTCAGCTGCATTACCCCAGACTCTCAGGTCGGTGGCTCTTCGATGTGGTTTAAGGAATTAACATTTCTTACAGCGCCAATGTCTGAGGGTGGTGACCGTGAAGTGGTGACCACTTTATAGGTGGTAGCCCATTTGCTAACCTGTCCACTAAATATTAAAACGAAATATAAACGTTTGAACGTCTACTATAACGTTGCGCAAGTCATTTCAGAATCTACCATAACGTTTTGAGAAATTACAGCTGTCACGGGTAGCCTGGCATATTAAGCCAAATTTTATAATTTAGATAAGTAACAAAATAAGTGTACAGTCAAATAAATAAAAACCTAGCTCGTAACGCTAAGTTTCCGACTCGGTAAAGTCAATAAATCCTTCTTGGAGCAAGGTATCCGTTTCTATATTAAAATTCCGCAGATATTTTTTTTTACTTTGCCGGTTCATGTATTCAAATTATTTGTAAAAAATACATGGGTAAAGAAGGTAATATTATTCAACGCAAGGTTATATAAATTACAAAAAAAGCGAGTAGATAAAACTTGTTGGCTTAAAGGCAGGATGTATTGTATATATATGTACTAGTATATATATGTACTAGTATATATATGTTATTGTACAATTAAGTAATGCAACTATGTATTTTAAATATTGAAAAACGTTGTTGGGTTCCGTATGGGTTCTTTTCGGCAGAATCTACTTTCCAAACTGGTAGTAGCTTTGTATATATATACAAAGTATGTATATAGTAGGGAGTAGAGAGAGGCATTAAGTGGTTATGACGACAAAAGAGATTTATGCTGTTTTCGAAATAACGCTCGTATGTGACGCTCTAACCCCTCACTAACGCCAATAGATTTCTCACTTCACAAACGTTATTGCTTCAGCGACTTTATTAAACAAAGCGAGAACGGTTCAAGACTACAATATAACATTACGAAACGAGCCAGAGTGGGAAATTAATACCTATGACATTAAATGAGGATGGAATATAAAAGGATATCCAAAGAAATAAGAAAACCACCACACAAAATCTGCAGGTATCTGATGAAGTTTTGCAACTACATTGTTCACAAATGGCGTAACCTTTGCCCAAGAGTGGAAAACGAGCATTTAATCAATGAATATATTGATACATTTTATAAAAAGAACTTTAATACTCTCTGTGATAAGCCTAGCATTCACAATTTTATATTTTAATACCAATATTTTTGCATAGGGGCTTATAGCAAAAACATCTGACAATCATTTTCGAATTTATTCCTAAACTATTATGCGATACGATTCACACATCACTAATTGTCGACGGTACTGTATCACAATACGATACACAAGTGTCAACAACAACTGCACGTAGTTTCATTTCAATGGAACAAACGATACGTGAATGCATTGAATATGTAGAACTAGCATTGAATATGGAAAACTAATTTTTATCTAAATACCTACATAATGTACTTTTTAAATGTAGTTCTGTTGACCTAGACTGCCTTATTGTGCCAATGGAAGGCTCCTAAGGCTGCAAAGTTCCAGGTCCTGTTGTCAAAATAATTGTTCTGGATTTTTGCGGAAAACCCCGTACCTAGCATTTAAAGCCGTTACTTCTGTGCCTGCGAGCCGAGCTGGCCCAGTAGTTAAAATATATCGACGATTCGAAAAATAACACCACGTACATAAGTAGAACTGGAGAAAGAAACTCAGCGGGATATTTTATTTTAATCAAGTATTGATGTATTGATGATTTCGGGTTCAAACCCGTGCAAGTACCTATATATATATATATGAGCTTAATTTGTGTTTATAATTCATCTCGTGCTCGGCGGTGAAGGAAAACATCGTAGGAAACATGCATGTGTCTATTTTCATGGAAATTCTGCCACGTGTGCATTCCACCAACCTACATTGGAACAGCGTGGTGGAATATGTTCCAAATCCTCTCCTTAATGGGAGAGGAGGCCATTAGCCCAGCAGTGGGAAATTTACAGGCTGTTATTTTTTTCACTTGACTCTTCCCATCGGATAAAAGGAGTGTCATATAGATAATGTCACTTCGTGGTAGGGCCTTGTGCAATCCCAACTGGATAGGTACCACCCACTCATCAGATACTCTACCGCCAAACAAAATTACTTAATATTTTTGTGTTCGATTTGAAGTGTTAGTAAGCCAGTGTATTTACAGGCACAAGGGACATACCATCTTAGTTCCCAAGGTTGGTAGCGCATTGGCTACTGCGATATAAGGAATGGTTAATGTTTCTAACAGCGCTAATGTCTATGTGCGGTGGTGACCACTTACCATCAGGTAGTTCATATGCTCATCCGCAAACCTATGGCATAAAAAGTCACAAGTAATGGATTCCTGATGATAAGTAATCACCACCGCAAATAGACATTGGCGCTGTCAGAAACATTAACCACTGCTTGTAACACAAATAAGTCAGGAAATAAGATGATAAGTCAAAGTGCCCTTGTATTTACATTAACCTAACCTTTCCCTTAACGGAACAATATGCCAATCAATGATTGATATCTACCCAGACTGGCCTGTACTGAGCTCTAATACCATATAAATGAGAGGTATAACATTTTTTTTATGTGAAAGGTGGCAAACGAGCTGGAGGCTCACCTGATGGAAAGTGACTACCACCGCCCATGGGTATCTGCAGCACCAGGGGGCTAGCAGGTGCGTTGCCGGCCTTTGAGGAAGGCGTAAGCTCTTTTCTTGAAGGTTCCCATGTCGTATCGGTTCGGAAAAACGGCCGGCGAAAGCTGGTTCCACAAAGTGGTTGTGCGAGGCAGAAAATTTCTAAGAAATCGCGCTATTGTGGATTTTCGGACATCAAGGTGGTGTGAGTGAAACTTCGCATTCTTACGAGATGTCCGAAGGTAAAATTCAGAAAAACATACATAGTTTCTAATAATATATATAACCTGGGAACTTTCACGTTAAATTTCAATGAACATGATAAAAATATGCTCTAGTTCTTAGTAATATAATAAATATGTCATCACAAGCCAATCTCAACATTTCTGAAGAAATAAATTTTGCTCCCGTTTCAGAAATGGGTAAGCCTCGTCTGGTATATTTTAGTTTATGTGCGTGTAAAAGAAAACTGTTTTCTGAAATTGCTTTATTTTTTCAAACATCCTAAGATAATTCAATTAAATAAGTACGCTGTGTTCTTGATAATAGAAATCATAATTGTTTGAAAAATCTCGGCCATTCTGTAATGACATCTTTGGTATAGTGAAACAATGAATTTTGATACTTCTTGTTTTATTTTGTAGTATTTTACGAGTAAACTGTTGGCTTATTACAAACATGAGATATATTTAGTAGATACTTGGTTAGATGGATAATATAAAAATTCATATTTTACATGCTCTTATGTAACTCTATTATTATGAGATCTACGTAAAACATTTTAAGCCTTTTCCAACCAATTTATGAAGCTCATTGCTATATAGTTATTTACATGAGAATTATTAATATTAAGCCCTTAATTATATACAAATAATGACCGCGTGAAGAATGCTTGTAGCATATCACCGTTGAATTTAAATTCCGATCCTCTGGCCAAAAAAAAATGTCCTACTACTGCAAGGTCCAAGTGTTTTAACAGCAAATGGGACAAAAACATAACAAGACGTGAATATTTGGATCGTCTAATCACTTCAGGTTTTTTCATGGCGGCTTCACCTCTAAACATTGTTCCTCTGATATGATGCGAGGACAGCGTGTCAGCATGTCAGCATGTAGTGTATCTCACTAGGGCCCGTCATGTATCGTCCTATTTGTATGAAATTGACACCACAAAAACTTAGGACCTTGAATAAACCTTAAGTCTTTATTATTTAAATGAAAAATAAATCCCGTTGATTTATAATGACGAAGAGTTTTCTCAGGTCCGAGGTGTTAATTTCCGAATCGGTGGTAGATTTTTGAATATCAATTGGCAACACTTGCTTATTAAATAAAGGACGTTCACTTGACTAATATGAGGTGGCCTGATCAGTGGCGCTTAGACTTTTTATGTGAAAGTGCGATATAGGGATCTGGACTGAAGTATTATTTAAAGTCCGTATTTTCTAAATTTAAAAATTACTTCCTTTTAAGTTTTAAAGTTCATCCAAGAAATTCGACTTCCATTTACGAAATCTTTCTCCACAGTTAAATACCAGCTACCTCATTAGAGAAGAATGCCTTTCAACGCTAACGAGATGTGTGGTATTATGACCTCTCTTTAAATAATTATTTTGGCTGGAACGTTTAGCTGAGTCATCATAAGTAAATCTTTCACTTGAGCCTAATTCACGGACTGAATAACTTGCTTATTTATTCGCTTTACAATTTTCTTTCACGATTACCTTCAATTATATTGAAGTGAAATATTTAAGCAATCCGGCTAAGGGACACTCGTTTCACGAAACTCCCCCTAATATTCACTTATAGTGTAGCAATTGTTAATTAAGTATATATATATATATATATGTCGTCGATAATGAATAATTATTAACTTACTCATTTTGTTATATCTGTGGGGTGTGAACGCCGTGACATGAGTCACGTGATCGGAATCGTTTTGAAGGGACAACGGTCACAGGCTTAGCATTCTGGTTTTTCGAGAACGTTACATCTGAAGCTACGTTTTATTAAAGATAAAGAGATACAGTTCGGGCCTTCCAAACGGGACCGTTGGTTCACGCAACTATAATAATTGGATTATACAACACAAGAATTGTCATCTTTGTAATTAATTGCCCGAGACCCATGAACCCTATACCAAAAGATCCTACTGATGACGAGCCTGCCGTTGATATATCGCAGTCGCCGTCATCAGAAGTGGGATACACTCGGGCATCGCAACCACCAACTACCCATGAAAGCCAATGGCAGATGATGTTTGAACTTCAACAACGGAATATGGCGCAGCTTATTGAAGTTATGAAATCACGTCAAGCCGTACCAACACTCCCAGAGTTCAATCCTGACTCTAATGATGCTGATGCACGTGCCTGGTGTTCGACTATTGATATTTGTATGGCAGAACAAGCGTTGGAAGGAGGTGCCTTGATCATTGCGCTCAGCAAGTCCTTGAAAGGCAGTGCTTCTTCGTGGCTGTCACAAGTATCACACTCTGGTATGACGTGGACTTATTTTAAGGAAGTGTTTCTTGCTCGTTATGATAGTACTGAAACCGTTGCAGCAGCTCTTATAAATATCCACAACGGTCGTCCAAAAGAAGGCGAGTGTATGGCTGCATATGCAAGTCGATTGATGACGTCACTAATAGCGAAATGGAAAAACCTGACTGCTGAGGAAATTGCTGTATCGTTTGTACTTGCACATACCTCACAATTTGACACTACACTTCATCGTCTGGCATGCACCACCGAAATTTCCAACAGAAGCAAGTTGCTGCAAGAAATGAAGTCATTTTCTTATTTGAAACGCAACCAACATGATCGTCACAACAAAGTGTCAGATAACAAACGTTTCAAATCTTCAACATCAGAACCTTTGACATGCAATTATTGTGGTAACGTGGGTCATAAGTTGATTGACTGTCGCAAAAGAAAGTTTAATGCAGGTCAATCTCGAGGTGCATCCACAAGCTCTTCGTCGATAGCCGTTCCTAACATAAAGAAAAACGTAATTTGCTTCTCTTGTGGCGAAAAAGGACACATCGCAACAAACTGTTCAAACTTCGGCCCTCGCAATAATAGCAGCACAAATGGAAAGGCTGGTATAGGCGGAGCACTACCACAGCGTCGTGTGGACTATTGTGAGATACAAGGCGTGACGGGCCAACTAGAACACTCCGGTGAGTCGTACTCATTTTACTTCGATTCCGGTGCCGAATGTTCTCTCATAAAACTTAGTGTAGCTAGTAAATTTTTAGGCACACGTTATCATGCCTCTGTTCATATTACCGGCATTGGTAACTCAACGCTTTGTTGTACCGAACAAATTCAAAGTGACGTTGTTATTAATGGGAATTGTTTGTCAATTTTATTTCACATTTTGCCCGATAACGCCTTAAGGCAAGACGTTATGATAGGTCGCGATATTCTAAAACTAGGTTATACCATTACGATGACAGATACTTGTTTAACAATTACAAAGTTTAAAGAAGTTGATTTTTGTGAAGTACCTTTAAGTTTTAATTTGCATAACGTAAATTCAGATATTTCCTTGGAAAATAAACAAAAATTAGTAATGTTGTTAAATGATTTTTCCGATTCGTTTGTTGACGGGTTGCCAAAAACGCGTGTTACAACTGGTGAATTAAATATTCGTTTGATAAATCCAAATGTTGTTGTTCAACGTCGTCCGTACCGATTAAGTCCAGGTGAAAGGCAGGTTGTGCGTACCATAATTAACGATTTGTTACAAGCAAAAATTATTCGTCCTAGTTGTTCTCCCTTTTCAAGCCCTATTTTATTGGTAAAAAAGCGTGATGGTAGTGATCGTATGTGTGTGGATTATCGAGAATTAAATAGAAATACTGTACCTGATCGCTTCCCACTGCCTTTAATTTCTGACTTGATTGCAAGACTGTCTGGGGCTTATTTCTTCTCCTGCCTAGATTGTGCAAGTGGGTTTAATCTTATACCCGTAAGTGTCGAAAGTATTGAACGTACTGCTTTCGTTACCCCAGATGGCCAATATGAGTATCTCAGAATGCCTTTCGGTTTACGAAACGCGCCAAGTGTTTTCCAACGTGCAGCATCAAATGCCTTAGGTAACTTAGTATATTCATACGCGATCCTTTACATGGATGATATTTTAATTCCGTCACTAGACGAAAAAGAAGGCTTAGAACGGTTACGTGAGGTTTTGACAGCTCTGACTAAGGCTGGTTTTTCACTTAATATTTCGAAATGTTCCTTTTTAAAACGTCGCGTAGAGTTTCTTGGGTATGATATAACAGCTGGTGAAGTGAGGCCTAATCCAAGAAAAGTCGAGGCTCTTACCAAGTTACCACCACCTGAAAATGTTCATCAACTCAGGCAATTCATTGGCCTTGCCTCTTATTTTAGAAAATTTATTTCTGGTTTTTCTCAAATTATGACCCCTCTTTTTCATCTCGTTTCCTCTAAGTTGTTTGTTTGGAAGCCAGAACATGAGAAAATTCGAGTGCAAATTACTTTTCTTCTAACAAATAAGCCAGTTCTTATGATTTTTAATCCTGATCTCCCCACGGAATTGCATACAGATGCCAGTGCGGAAGGTTATGGTGGTATCCTCTTTCAAAAAGACGATAGATTACATGTGGTCGAATACTTTAGCATGCGCACCACGAAAGCCGAGTCAAAGTATCACTCTTATGAGTTAGAAACCTTGGCCGTGGTGAATGCTGTAAAACATTTTCGACATTACTTACAAGGACGTCATTTTACCATTGTAACTGACTGCAACTCCTTAAAAAGCTCTTTTAATAAACTCGATTTGACGCCTAGAGTACACCGATGGTGGGCTTTTCTTCAGGCATTTGATTTTGAAATAATTTATAGACCCGGTAAATTAATGAGTCATGTAGATTTTTTATCTCGAAATCCACTCTCTACAACTTCAGAGGTTAAAGCCCAAAAGATTGAGCAAAAACGAGTCGATATTGCAACTTTGTCCGAAAATTGGCTTTTAGCAGAACAAATTCGTGACTCAGAAATTCAGTCTATTGTTTTAAAGCTTCAAAATAACGATTTACCAGCTGATGATGCTAAAACTTACGAGATACGTTCTGGTGTATTATTTCGCAAGATTCAGAGAAATAACCGCACTCGCTGCCTACCTGTCGTGCCGCGTGCGTTTCGTTGGTCTGTAGTGAATCATATTCACGAGGCAGTTATGCATCTTGGTTGGGAAAAGACGCTTGAGAAACTTTACTATCATTACTGGTTTGATCACATGTCGAAATATGTGCGTAAATTTGTAGACAATTGTATCACATGCAAGGTATCAAAATCTAGCTCTGGCAGGGTACAGGCCGAACTTCATCCCATACCGAAGGTATGCATACCATGGCATACTTTACATGTGGACATAACAGGAAAACTTAGTGGTAAAAATGACACGAGAGAATACATTATCGTTTTCGTAGATGCCTTTACAAAGTTTGTTTTGTTGTATCATACATTGCGGATTGATACACCGAGTATGATCAAAGCACTCAAATCTAGTATTTCCCTCTTCGGTGCTCCTAGTCGCCTAATAGCCGATCAAGGTCGTTGCTTTGCAAGTAAAGACTTTAAAGACTTTTGTGAATCTCATTGTATTGCTTTGCATTTAATTGCTACAGGCTCTAGTCGTGCTAACGGACAAGCTGAAAGGGTAATGGGAACGTTAAAGGGTATGTTGACGTCTGTTGAAACGTCAGATAGGTCGTGGCAAGATAGTTTAAAGGAAATTCAGTTAGCGTTAAACTGCACTGTTAACCGTATAACGAAATCGAGTCCTTTAGAACTTTTGATAGGTAAGGTAGGAAGACCCCTAAATCTTTTGTGTGCAGATGATAATGAGAATGTAGTTGATATAGCAAATGTGAGAGAACAAGCGGTATGGAATATAGAAAAGAGCGCCAAATATGAGAAGTCCCGTTTTGATAAAAATAAGGCAAAATTAGTAAAATATGTTGTTGGTGATTTAGTTCTAATAAAAAATGAAGAACGGAATCAAGTGAAGCTTGATCCTAAGTATAAAGGTCCTTTTAAAATAATTGAGCTACTTGAAGGTGACCGGTATGTTTTAAAGTCTTTAACTGGTAATAGGACATACAAGTATGCCCATGATCGCATAAGAAAGATGCCACAAGATCAAGTTCCGAGTGAATTAGACGTATTAAGTGAAGAGTTAGATATAGAGGATGCGGGTGAAGGCCCATCCACCAGTACAAACTAGTAAATTATTACACAAAGTAAGGCTATAGCTTACCAGTGAGAAGGACTGGTAATGTATATCGTGTTTGGGGCTTATCAGTGAGAAGGACTGATACTGCCCACTTATGTTAGACTTGGGTATACGTACCAGAGAGAAGGACTGGTACTGTCCCATACGTTATTGATCTTAACACAGAGAAGGATTGTTATTGACCCCTCTGTCGTCTCAGACTTACTGGCAAGAAGTGCTAGTACTGTGTGTTGTTGTCAATACTTGGTGTATTAAATAATTACTATGATTTTGTAAAGTTAATTGGAGTTTTAATCTAACTTGTGGTATCCTTTCTGATGTGACTTAATTATGAGCTATTTTTCTATATGGTCAGGTAAGCCGAGCTAAGAGATGACTACAGCTGTATTTTGTTTTGTTGCCAGATACAAATACACACGAGGACGTGTGACTCGTCAGATTGGCCGTGTCGTCGATAATGAATAATTATTAACTTACTCATTTTGTTATATCTGTGGGGTGTGAACGCCGTGACATGAGTCACGTGATCGGAATCGTTTTGAAGGGACAACTGTCACAGGCTTAGCATTCTGGTTTTTCGAGAACGTTACATCTGAAGCTACGTTTTATTAAAGATAAAGAGATACAGTTCGGGCCTTCCAAACGGGACCGTTGGTTCACGCAACTATAATAATTGGATTATACAACACAAGAATTGTCATCTTTGTAATTAATTGCCCGAGACCCATGAACCCTATACCAAAAGATCCTACTGATGACGAGCCTGCCGTTGATATATCGCAGTCGCCGTCATTGTCGTCGATAATGAATAATTATTAACTTACTCATTTTGTTATATCTGTGGGGTGTGAACGCCGTGACATGAGTCACGTGATCGGAATCGTTTTGAAGGGACAACTGTCACAGGCTTAGCATTCTGGTTTTTCGAGAACGTTACATCTGAAGCTACGTTTTATTAAAGATAAAGAGATACAGTTCGGGCCTTCCAAACGGGACCGTTGGTTCACGCAACTATAATAATTGGATTATACAACACAAGAATTGTCATCTTTGTAATTAATTGCCCGAGACCCATGAACCCTATACCAAAAGATCCTACTGATGACGAGCCTGCCGTTGATATATCGCAGTCGCCGTCATCAGAAGTGGGATACACTCGGGCATCGCAACCACCAACTACCCATGAAAGCCAATGGCAGATGATGTTTGAACTTCAACAACGGAATATGGCGCAGCTTATTGAAGTTATGAAATCACGTCAAGCCGTACCAACACTCCCAGAGTTCAATCCTGACTCTAATGATGCTGATGCACGTGCCTGGTGTTCGACTATTGATATTTGTATGGCAGAACAAGCGTTGGAAGGAGGTGCCTTGATCATTGCGCTCAGCAAGTCCTTGAAAGGCAGTGCTTCTTCGTGGCTGTCACAAGTATCACACTCTGGTATGACGTGGACTTATTTTAAGGAAGTGTTTCTTGCTCGTTATGATAGTACTGAAACCGTTGCAGCAGCTCTTATAAATATCCACAACGGTCGTCCAAAAGAAGGCGAGTGTATGGCTGCATATGCAAGTCGATTGATGACGTCACTAATAGCGAAATGGAAAAACCTGACTGCTGAGGAAATTGCTGTATCGTTTGTACTTGCACATACCTCACAATTTGACACTACACTTCATCGTCTGGCATGCACCACCGAAATTTCCAACAGAAGCAAGTTGCTGCAAGAAATGAAGTCATTTTCTTATTTGAAACGCAACCAACATGATCGTCACAACAAAGTGTCAGATAACAAACGTTTCAAATCTTCAACATCAGAACCTTTGACATGCAATTATTGTGGTAACGTGGGTCATAAGTTGATTGACTGTCGCAAAAGAAAGTTTAATGCAGGTCAATCTCGAGGTGCATCCACAAGCTCTTCGTCGATAGCCGTTCCTAACATAAAGAAAAACGTAATTTGCTTCTCTTGTGGCGAAAAAGGACACATCGCAACAAACTGTTCAAACTTCGGCCCTCGCAATAATAGCAGCACAAATGGAAAGGCTGGTATAGGCGGAGCACTACCACAGCGTCGTGTGGACTATTGTGAGATACAAGGCGTGACGGGCCAACTAGAACACTCCGGTGAGTCGTACTCATTTTACTTCGATTCCGGTGCCGAATGTTCTCTCATAAAACTTAGTGTAGCTAGTAAATTTTTAGGCACACGTTATCATGCCTCTGTTCATATTACCGGCATTGGTAACTCAACGCTTTGTTGTACCGAACAAATTCAAAGTGACGTTGTTATTAATGGGAATTGTTTGTCAATTTTATTTCACATTTTGCCCGATAACGCCTTAAGGCAAGACGTTATGATAGGTCGCGATATTCTAAAACTAGGTTATACCATTACGATGACAGATACTTGTTTAACAATTACAAAGTTTAAAGAAGTTGATTTTTGTGAAGTACCTTTAAGTTTTAATTTGCATAACGTAAATTCAGATATTTCCTTGGAAAATAAACAAAAATTAGTAATGTTGTTAAATGATTTTTCCGATTCGTTTGTTGACGGGTTGCCAAAAACGCGTGTTACAACTGGTGAATTAAATATTCGTTTGATAAATCCAAATGTTGTTGTTCAACGTCGTCCGTACCGATTAAGTCCAGGTGAAAGGCAGGTTGTGCGTACCATAATTAACGATTTGTTACAAGCAAAAATTATTCGTCCTAGTTGTTCTCCCTTTTCAAGCCCTATTTTATTGGTAAAAAAGCGTGATGGTAGTGATCGTATGTGTGTGGATTATCGAGAATTAAATAGAAATACTGTACCTGATCGCTTCCCACTGCCTTTAATTTCTGACTTGATTGCAAGACTGTCTGGGGCTTATTTCTTCTCCTGCCTAGATTGTGCAAGTGGGTTTAATCTTATACCCGTAAGTGTCGAAAGTATTGAACGTACTGCTTTCGTTACCCCAGATGGCCAATATGAGTATCTCAGAATGCCTTTCGGTTTACGAAACGCGCCAAGTGTTTTCCAACGTGCAGCATCAAATGCCTTAGGTAACTTAGTATATTCATACGCGATCCTTTACATGGATGATATTTTAATTCCGTCACTAGACGAAAAAGAAGGCTTAGAACGGTTACGTGAGGTTTTGACAGCTCTGACTAAGGCTGGTTTTTCACTTAATATTTCGAAATGTTCCTTTTTAAAACGTCGCGTAGAGTTTCTTGGGTATGATATAACAGCTGGTGAAGTGAGGCCTAATCCAAGAAAAGTCGAGGCTCTTACCAAGTTACCACCACCTGAAAATGTTCATCAACTCAGGCAATTCATTGGCCTTGCCTCTTATTTTAGAAAATTTATTTCTGGTTTTTCTCAAATTATGACCCCTCTTTTTCATCTCGTTTCCTCTAAGTTGTTTGTTTGGAAGCCAGAACATGAGAAAATTCGAGTGCAAATTACTTTTCTTCTAACAAATAAGCCAGTTCTTATGATTTTTAATCCTGATCTCCCCACGGAATTGCATACAGATGCCAGTGCGGAAGGTTATGGTGGTATCCTCTTTCAAAAAGACGATAGATTACATGTGGTCGAATACTTTAGCATGCGCACCACGAAAGCCGAGTCAAAGTATCACTCTTATGAGTTAGAAACCTTGGCCGTGGTGAATGCTGTAAAACATTTTCGACATTACTTACAAGGACGTCATTTTACCATTGTAACTGACTGCAACTCCTTAAAAAGCTCTTTTAATAAACTCGATTTGACGCCTAGAGTACACCGATGGTGGGCTTTTCTTCAGGCATTTGATTTTGAAATAATTTATAGACCCGGTAAATTAATGAGTCATGTAGATTTTTTATCTCGAAATCCACTCTCTACAACTTCAGAGGTTAAAGCCCAAAAGATTGAGCAAAAACGAGTCGATATTGCAACTTTGTCCGAAAATTGGCTTTTAGCAGAACAAATTCGTGACTCAGAAATTCAGTCTATTGTTTTAAAGCTTCAAAATAACGATTTACCAGCTGATGATGCTAAAACTTACGAGATACGTTCTGGTGTATTATTTCGCAAGATTCAGAGAAATAACCGCACTCGCTGCCTACCTGTCGTGCCGCGTGCGTTTCGTTGGTCTGTAGTGAATCATATTCACGAGGCAGTTATGCATCTTGGTTGGGAAAAGACGCTTGAGAAACTTTACTATCATTACTGGTTTGATCACATGTCGAAATATGTGCGTAAATTTGTAGACAATTGTATCACATGCAAGGTATCAAAATCTAGCTCTGGCAGGGTACAGGCCGAACTTCATCCCATACCGAAGGTATGCATACCATGGCATACTTTACATGTGGACATAACAGGAAAACTTAGTGGTAAAAATGACACGAGAGAATACATTATCGTTTTCGTAGATGCCTTTACAAAGTTTGTTTTGTTGTATCATACATTGCGGATTGATACACCGAGTATGATCAAAGCACTCAAATCTAGTATTTCCCTCTTCGGTGCTCCTAGTCGCCTAATAGCCGATCAAGGTCGTTGCTTTGCAAGTAAAGACTTTAAAGACTTTTGTGAATCTCATTGTATTGCTTTGCATTTAATTGCTACAGGCTCTAGTCGTGCTAACGGACAAGCTGAAAGGGTAATGGGAACGTTAAAGGGTATGTTGACGTCTGTTGAAACGTCAGATAGGTCGTGGCAAGATAGTTTAAAGGAAATTCAGTTAGCGTTAAACTGCACTGTTAACCGTATAAACGAAATCGAGTCCTTTAGAACTTTTGATAGGTAAGGTAGGAAGACCCCTAAATCTTTTGTGTGCAGATGATAATGAGAATGTAGTTGATATAGCAAATGTGAGAGAACAAGCGGTATGGAATATAGAAAAGAGCGCCAAATATGAGAAGTCCCGTTTTGATAAAAATAAGGCAAAATTAGTAAAATATGTTGTTGGGTGATTTAGTTCTAATAAAAAATGAAGAACGGAATCAAGTGAAGCTTGATCCTAAGTATAAAGGTCCTTTTAAAAATAATTGAGCTACTTGAAGGTGACCGGTATGTTTTAAAGTCTTTAACTGGTAATAGGACATACAAGTATGCCCATGATCGCATAAGAAAGATGCCACAAGATCAAGTTCCGAGTGAATTAGACGTATTAAGTGAAGAGTTAGATATAGAGGATGCGGGTGAAGGCCCATCCACCAGTACAAACTAGTAAATTATTACACAAAGTAAGGCTATAGCTTACCAGTGAGAAGGACTGGTAATGTATATCGTGTTTGGGGCTTATCAGTGAGAAGGACTGATACTGCCCACTTATGTTAGACTTGGGTATACGTACCAGAGAGAAGGACTGGTACTGTCCCATACGTTATTGATCTTAACACAGAGAAGGATTGTTATTGACCCCTCTGTCGTCTCAGACTTACTGGCAAGAAGTGCTAGTACTGTGTGTTGTTGTCAATACTTGGTGTATTAAATAATTACTATGATTTTGTAAAGTTAATTGGAGTTTTAATCTAACTTGTGGTATCCTTTCTGATGTGACTTAATTATGAGCTATTTTTCTATATGGTCAGGTAAGCCGAGCTAAGAGATGACTACAGCTGTATTTTGTTTTGTTGCCAGATACAAATACACACGAGGACGTGTGACTCGTCAGATTGGCCGTGTCGTCGATAATGAATAATTATTAACTTACTCATTTTGTTATATCTGTGGGGTGTGAACGCCGTGACATGAGTCACGTGATCGGAATCGTTTTGAAGGGACAACGGTCACAGGCTTAGCATTCTGGTTTTTCGAGAACGTTACATCTGAAGCTACGTTTTATTAAAGATAAAGAGATACAGTTCGGGCCTTCCAAACGGGACCGTTGGTTCACGCAACTATAATAATTGGATTATACAACACAAGAATTGTCATCTTTGTAATTAATTGCCCGAGACCCATGAACCCTATACCAAAAGATCCTACTGATGACGAGCCTGCCGTTGATATATCGCAGTCGCCGTCATATATATATATATATATATATATATATATATATATATATATATATATATATATATATATATAATTATGTATTATTTTTCACTTAAAAATTCGCACTTTCCTAGGACGTACGTCATAAAAAATAGGAATATCTGAAAATCTTAAGGAACATTTTTTTTACTTTACACAAACATACGCATGCACACACACACACACATAAACATAATATAAAAAGTTACTTCCTGCCGATGGTTGAATCTTTTAATCTATTCAACGGATTTTAGTGCGATTATCTTGACGCTGTGTCCAAAGAGAAAGCTTTATGTGTGTTATTCATGTTTAGTAATGAAAAAACGCAAATAATTACTTACAGGTTTTTTAGCCAAAATAATATGATTTTTTATATCTGTTCTTTAGTCTCAAAGTTGTATTTAGACCAAGATTAATGGTAAACAAAAACCTCTTTCCTTGTTATGGTAAAGAAGGACCTAGGCAGGTAGGTAGGTAGATAGTATATACATGGTAATACATAGTACTGTTGTATTCCACCTTGAAGCTTAAACGAGTCAGTCTACAGGCACAAGGAAAAAAAACATCTTAGTTTCCAAGGTACTTGGCGGATAAAAGTAAAAAAAGTAAAAGTAAAGTAACAGCCTATAAATTTCCCACTGCTGGGATAAGGCCTCCTCTGCTATTAAGGAGAGGGTTTGGAACATATTCCACCACGCTGTTCCAATGCGGGTTGGTGGAATGCACACGTGGCAGAATTTCGATGAAATTAGACACATGCAGGTTTCCTCACGATGTTTTCCTTCACCGCCGAGCACGAGATGAATTATAAACACAAATTAAGCACATATATATAGTGGTGCTTGCCTGGGTTTGAACCCGCAATCATCGGTTAAGATGCACGCGTTCTAACCACTGGGCCATCTCAGCTCTAAGTTAGTTAGTTAGTTAGGCGGATAAGTAATGATAAATAACTAATATTGCTTACAGCACCTATGTCTATATGCAGTAAAGGCTACTTATCATTTGCCAGCCTATAAGATCTTAAAATATGTTTAAAAACAAACTAAGAATACTCCGTAGTAATAATCCTCCAAATTTAAAAATCCTGTATCATATCTACGTAGTTACAACGATTCTTAATAAAATTCACACGAATCATTTATAAATTCCACATTCGAAATATAAATTGTACAATATTTGATTTCCTCATGACTTTGTAACTTAAGGTAAGTTATTGTATTCACTTCAAAGTTAAACAGTTTAAATACAAATGTATTATAAGCAGGAGAAGCGGGCTGTTGGGTAAAACGTTTAATTTTCCACAATTTAGATCATTTACGACTAAGTTTGTTGCACGTAATGAGTTGTGAGCTTTCACACTAAGCCGCCGCCTAGAATTTAAGCTGAGAACACACTGAACTCTTAAATATTCCAATAAACAAAAGAGATTAAATTGATATAACAAATTATTTAGTTCTGATATAATTAGTTAATATTAGCGACTGATCTAAATTTCACCATCGGACATCTCGTCAAATTTCGAAGTTCCTTCCGAAGGTGATTCTACACCTTTATGTCCGAAAATCCACAACAGCGCGATTTTTAAGACATTTTCTGCCTCGCACAACCACTTTGTAGAACCATCGTTCGCCGGTGGTTTTCCGAACCGATACGACTTTGGAACCTTCAAGTAAAGAGCGAATTCCTTCCTTAAAGGCTGGCAACGCACCTGCAAGCCCCCGTGTAGCAAATATCCATGGATGGTGGTAATCACTTTCCATCACATAAAAAATATATATATTATGTATCACTGTATGTTTATCTGTACTTCTCTTGCAGTTCTTTATTATTGAATAAATAAAATGCCATGTTGAGATGACAAGTTATTGTTGGAGACAGCATCTAGGATGGTCTCGGACTGTCGTACGTACTAGCGAAGCGTGAGAGGTCGAGCTTACCTTTGTCTTACCTGAGGAAAACGCAGATTTGTTTCTCACGATCCCACATCCTCTATGATTTATACTGAAGACTGTCATGATTAGATGGCTAAAAACACTCAACACGGTTATGGAGCCTGGGCAACTTTTTGAAGATTGCCAATGTGTTATTAAATAATGATGGTACAATACGTATGGATCGGACAACTAATAAATAATGTTTAGATAAGTTTCATTTCTTTGTCGTTTTATGTAAAAAAAAAAACATCACTTGGAAATATAAAATTTCAAAAGACATTCCAATTCATAAAAGGAGCTTGTGTTTGTCTGTAAAGCAATATTCAGTGTTACAAAATGGACCAAGACTCTTATATATAATTATAGAATTCGTACGTTTTTAAATCTATGAGGTTAAGAATAATTGAGAGTTGAGCCAGTGGGCCAGTGGTTAGACCGCGTGCATCTTAACCGATGATTGCGAGTTAAAACCCAGGCAAGCACCACTATACATATATATGTGCGTAATTTGTGTTTATAATTCATCTCTCGTGCTCGGCGGTGAAGGAAAACATGGTGAGAAAACCTGCATGTGTCTAATTTCATCGATATTCTGCCATATGTGCACTCCACCAACCCGTACTGGAACAGCGTGGTGGAATATGTTCCAAACCCTCTCTTAATGGAAGAGGAGGTCTTAGCCCAGCAGTGGGTAATTTACAGGCTGTTACTTTACTTTACTTTACTTTAAGAATAATTTATGTCCTATTTAATATTTAATAATTTTGTCTAGTACATTGTCGCAGAAAAAATATTTATATTAATTTCCTTACATCAGGTCCAACAGTTTATGAAATGGTATCCAATATGATGGTAAATAAAATGTTACAGTAAAAGTAGGACAAAACGTATACATTATTGCTCTGTGTGGCTAAATCCTAAGTTACTGCTTAATTATAGCCCGCTCAACTGTCTTGAAGGCTGCATCCATTCCCGTTTTATTGCAGCAATGAAATGAATCTGTCATTATATTAAATTATATGTTTATTTTGGTTTAACTAATTTGATGCAATTTATTCGTCTCGATTTGTGTTCCGAGTTTAAATTTAATAATTAATGTTCCAATTTCAAAATCAAAATTTTTATTCTAAATAAAGTATAGAGGTTCCTTATAAATAATGATTTTTAAAAACAAGTGAGCTTTTCTATTTGTCTCCATATCATCTAAATTAATTACTATTATTTTTAAATAAAAAAATTAAAACGATTTTTACTAATTTCTATTTTTAATTTATATACATATTTATAAATATAAACCGAATATCTTTAGAACAAGTTTGACGAGCATTTTCTTAGATAGAACATTTCATTGAATAATAATCACGATTAACAGTTATTTTCTTGCACGTTTTTATTCAGCGCATGCCAAAAACTGGCCAAGTTTGAGTGGGCCTCGCACACGATTGGATCCGTACCAACCATCTACAAAGCATAATAAGCATGTCTATTGCATCCCCTTAAATATTTTAAAATATGTTTTTAGTCGACATAAATAAATCATCTGTGAAAATTCCAACTGTCTAACTATTACGTTTATGCGATACATCCTGGTCCCGTTTTACCCTTTGGGTGCGGAACCCAAAAACAATTTTGATAGTTTCCTACATCCAAAGTAATTTAATCAAGCTTCTGACATACCATGGCAACGATAAGGTTCGTAGTTATGTAAATTGCACGAAACGGCATTATATATGGCGTTTTATGAGCACAAACGCACGACAACTAGAACAACATATTGCTGAAAGATATTTATAGTGGAACGGATGTAATAATTTTGTCCATAAGATTTTATCTCTATCCGGATTTGGCAGATGCCCAAATCTGGTGAATTCCCTTAAAAATTCTTGATTGGTAGTTTTCCCATCAAATGCTCCAATGAGGATTAATAAACACGTAGTTCTTTCACTATCGAAATATGATTTATAAACAAAAGTCTGTCCATGATAATTCTGGGGTGGTATGATTCGAACCAGTTGTCTGTAAGTGTGAGAGACATGGCCCACTACTATGAAGATATCCGTATACAAACTAAGTTTATGTACAACGTATACAACAACAGCCCGTAAATTTCCCACTGCTGGGCTTAGGCCTCCTCTCCCTTTAAGGAAAATGCTGCGAGTTATTGAAATGTAGATGTGGCCGAATTTCGATGAAATTAGACATATTCAGGTTTCCTCACGATGTTTTCCTCCACCGCCGAGCACGAGATGAATTATGAACACAAATTAAGCACATAAATATTCAGTGATGTTTGCCTGGGTTTGAACCCGCAATCACCGGTTAAGATACACGCGTTTTAACTCAATACAACTTTCTTGCTTATGCATTTATCGAGTAAATCATGAAAAACAAAATACATGACATTTAGTAGCGAAGTTTCTATTTAATGCTGACGTATGATCAGAGGCAGCGTCAAAGCTATAAATTTCATGTTTAATTTATTACTACGATTGTATGACGATTCATGGGCTTTATTTCATGACGGTTAACTAACTACGAAATTGTCTCGATCATTTAGTTCGACGTATAAGCTAAAGTTACTGAAAAGTGCTAAAAATTAATGCTTGTTTTATTGGTGAACTGAATAAAGAGAGGTTCTTCCTTACTAGTCTAAGTCAGTGGGTACCACGTCAAGTGTTTTGACCTATTGATTGATTGATCTTAGATGACAGTAAAAAATAATTAATGTTAATAGGTTGAGACGATAGTTTTTTTGTGTTCATTTATATCCTTACTAGCTATTACTCACGTAGAATATAAATATGTTAACAAATTAACTTAAAATGTTATGTTGATGATTGGTATACAAAAAAGTCTTACCCTTTGTATCCAAAACAGTAGCTTATGACCTAACTCAGGCTCTATTCGTGTACAAAATTTCATTAAAATCGGTCCATTAGTTTTGGAGCGAAAGCGAGATATACAGACAGATAGAGAGAGAGAGAGAGAGTTACTTTCGTATTTATAATATTAGTAAGAATGTAATATCAAGTAAATTTATAAAAAAATGTGGATAGTATAACATGTTTATAGCGATAGTTAGAATATTTCATTTCAAATCTCGGTATGAAATGCTCGGTAGCGAGACGTGCTGGTCGAAGATACACTCCTTCTGCGAAAACGTCATGTTGCAGAAGGAAGCCGCAGAGCGGGAGGGGGAAAAATAATGCCGTTGCAGAGCAGGTCTGTCGAAGAAGGCCGGGAAGGAGGGAAAAGAGCTATGCGCTATTTCTTTCCCGCCTCAATGGGCGACTCAGTGACTAGCGTGGTTCTCAGTACTCCGGTAATCCCTATAGGAGTTGGAGAGTCGCATAGACGGGCCGACTGTCAGTTCGTCACAGTAGCATGCGAAAGTGATCCCGTGGCGCTCGCCGAAACGACGGATAGGGTACCGCTAGTTTTTTAGTGAATAATTCGATGTTTTATTCATCTTAGGCACAGGCAAGACCCACATACCCCCCACTTCGAAATTTCCACATACCCCCCACTTGGGAAAAACACGTTGCGCGTTTTTCCAATGAAAAAAATGGGGTATATATACCCTTGGACCAAACTTGCAACATAGCTGGTGCCTGATGGTATTAATATAATACAAAATAGATTCATCCCCTAATATATCTTTGGATAACAGTTGTATGTTTATAATGTGCTTTGTCTTAATCTTTCAATTGTCGAATTGTCGAATTTACAAGTGGTAGTGCCACGCTGTATACCTTCGGGTTACAGCCGAATGGGCCAGCACGCCCGGGGAAGTACCACTCTCTCACTTAAAATCGGCGTAAAGTGGTAGTTATGCTACCGCGTTTCGTCCGGTAAGTGAGAGTTCCGGAGGCCCAATCCCCCTCCCCCCCAAAACTTGATGGTTGTGCAGAATTTGGTTTAATTACCCCAGGAGGGTACCATCAGCGACAGCGGTGGAGAATCCCTCTCTGGGCATCCATGCTCAGGACATACACCACCTGAGCAGGGATGCCCAGGCTGCCCTCCGAATTCTGGGGGGGGCAATTTTGCGCTCGCCACTGTTCGGGGCAAGCGGAGCAGGCATCATAAGGCAACCCCTACCACCCTCGCTGTGGACTTCTGCAACATAAGGGGACTCAACTCCAACCTCAACGCCGTTCACTACCATCTGGAAACGGCGAAGCTGGCCTTGCTCTTTCTAACCGAGACCCAGATATCTTCTCCTGCCGATACGACTTTTCTCTCGTACCCTGGGTACAAATTGGAACATTCCTTTATACCACGAGCTGGGGTATGCGTTTACGTCAGAGATGATATCTGTTCTCGACGCCTCGGCAGCCTTGAAGGACAGGACCTATCGATTATCTGGCTGCGTGTAGACTGCGATGACCATCCGTGATGACAATCTATGCGTGCCTTTATAGGTCCCATAGCGGTAATGTCCAAATGGCTACAGATTCCGTGCTTCAGCAGATTCCATCCGCAGAGATCATTATTCTGGGTGACTTTAATGCTCACCACGCAGAATGGCTCGGCTCACGCACCACCGATCATGCGGGTAGATCTGTTCTGGACTTCGCTCTAGCATATGATCTGACACAACTGGTCAACTCGCCAACGCGAATACCGGATGTGGAGGATCATACACCTTCCCTGTTGGACCTTCTGCTGACTTCACATCCGGATGGCTATCAGGTTATCGTCGATCCCCCTCTGGGCTCGTCTGACCACTGTCTCGTCCGGAGTACAGTGCCGGTTGTGCGGTACTCACGGCCTCGCTTTGTTGGGTGCCGCCGAGTATGGCACTACAAGTCAGCAGATTGGGATGGGATGCGGTCTTTTTTTGCATCTTACCCATGGGGGCAGATTTGTTTCTCGCCGGATGATCCGAACGCTGCTGCTGACTCTGTTGCCGATATGGTGCTTCAGGGTATGGAACTATTCATTCCTTACTCTGCAGTACCCATCGGTGGCAAGTCCCAGCCTTGGTTTGGTCGCTTCTGCAAAACGGCATCACGCCGAAAATGGGAACGCTATCAAACCTGGGCTAATGCATCTGCGTCTCGTGATGTAAATACCAGCGCATTTAAAAAGGAATACAACTCTGCCTCTAGGTCCCTCAAAAACGTGATTGCTAGGGCGAAGACGGAGTACATTGGCAGAATTGGCGAGAGACTGGTGCGTCTCCCTTCAGGAACACGAGCGTTCTGGTCTCTCGCTAAGGCTGTCTTAGGGAATTTCTGTCAGCCATCTTTTCCATCTCTGCACAGAGACGGTGAGTCATTGGCCCATACCGCGAAAGAGAAAGCTGATCTTTTAGGCTCTCTCTTCGCGTCGAACTCGACTCTGGATGACCAAGGAAAATCTCCACCAACAATTCCGCGATGTGATACCACGATGCCGGAGGTTAAATGCCGGCAAAGTGCAGTTCGTAAAGCACTTCATTTCTTGGACATTCATAAGTCGAGCGGACCCGATGGTATCCCTCCAATCGTGCTACGGACATGTGCTCCCGAGTTGGCACCGGTCTTAACGCGTCTTTTCCGGCAATCCTACACATTAGGCGTCGTCCCGAATTCCTGGAAGACAGCTTTGGTGCATCCGATCCCTAAAAAAGGCAACCGCTCAGACCCGTCCAATTATAGGCCTATAGCCATCACCTCCTTGCTCTCCAAGATAATGGAGTCCCTTATAAACTGCCAGCTCCTGCGGTATCTAGAGGAGAACCAGCTGATTAGCGACCGCCAGTAAGGTTTCCGTCGGGGTCGGTCAGCCGGTGATCTTCTAGTTTACCTTACTCACAGGTGGGCTGAAGCAGTTGAGAGCAAGGGGGAGGCATTAGTAGCTAGCTTGGACATAGCGAAGGCCTTCGATCGTGTATGGCACAAAGCGCTTCTTTCGAAGCTTCCTTCCTATGGGCTTCCCGGGAAATTATGCAATTGGATTACCAGCTTTTTGGCAGATCGGAGCATCAAGGTCGTTGTCGACGGTGCATGCTCTGACTTAAAATTCGTCAATGCTGGTGTTCCACAAGGCTGCGTTCTATCACCCACTCTGTTTCTTCTGAATATCAATGATTTGTTGCAAATCGGGAACGTTCATTACTATGCAGACGACAGTACCGTTGACATCTTATACACCGGCCGCGCTAATATTTCTCGGGAAAACGTCGAAGAGAACCGGAACAAACTTGTGTCTGAAATCGAGTCTTCATTAAACGAAGTCTCGAATTGGGGCCGGCTAAATCTAGTCCATTTCAACCCGCTAAAAAAACACCATTTGTCGTATCTCCACGATTTGAGAACATTCCGATAGCCGCTACAGGTAGTATCGGAATACTTGGCGTTGATATTTCGAGCCTCGTTCAGTTCCGCGGTCAATTGGAAGGCAAAGCCAAATTGGCTTCAAAAAAGCTGGGCGTGCTCAGCAAGGCGAGACAGTATTTCACGTCGGCCCATCGCCTTAAACTTTACAAGGCGCAAATTCGGCCTCACATGGAGTACTGCTCTCACCTCTGGGCGGATGCTCCCCAGTACCAGCTCCTTCCATTTGACCGCATCCAATGTAGAGCGGCTCGAGTTATCGACGATCAAGCTCTTTCCGATCTCCTTGATCCTTTGGCTTTGCGTAGAGATGTCGGATCACTCTGCATCTTCTACCGAATTTTTCACGGGGAATGTTCCGAGGAATTGTTCGGATTAATCCCGGCTGCTGAATTTCACCTTCGGACATCTCGCCAAAATTCTAAGTTTCACCCGCACCACCTTGATGTCTGAAAATCCACAACAGCGCGATTTCTCAGACATTTTCTGCCTCGCACAACCACTTTGTGGAACCAGCTTTCGCCGGCGGTTTTTCCGAACCGATACGACATGGGAACCTTCAAGAAAAGAGCGTACTCCTTTTTGAAAGGCCGGCAACGCACCTGCAAGTCTCCTGGTGTTGCAGGTGTCCATGGGCGGTGGTAGTCACTTTCCATCAGGTGAGCCTCCTGCTCGTTTGCCACCTATGCCATAAAAAAAAAAAGAATTACTAACAAAAGAAAGAGATAAATAGATGTATATCTATTCACTCGCTTGATAAGGTCGTACGGTTTTGTAATATACCGTGTTTATATGTAACACGATTCTATTGACCCCATAAATTATTATTTAAATCAATCCGTCGAATTGGAAACGAGAACGAAATTTATGGTCTCGAGAAATTTAATATTCGTTAATTTATCTGAAAGCGTATATTTTACTTACATCGATCGTTCGATTAGAGAATTCGAGTTGATTATTCGCTGAAGTAAATTAATGTATTTCGATTTGTTTATTGTGTTCCAAAAAGTATTTTTAATTAAAACCTTTTTTTACACTCCTATTGGAGAGCACATCAATCGAAGTTTTGTTACGTTTATAATTAATTATTTTAGAAACAAAAGAATAAATAAAAAAAAGAATAAAAATCAAGTGATAGGTAGTGATTTAGTATTGTATTCGGGCCCAAATATTCCATTGCTATCTGTAAACGCTACGTCACGGACCACTAGTCCGCAACTGGTCGGAAAGCTCGGATTTATCAGCAATTTATCTTAAACCACGAGATACGTCGAATTTCCATTCATTTGTGCTGCACCTGACGCTGAATCCGTAATTAAAAGTACTTCAAACCAATTGATCGACGGCTAACATCGATTGCAACGCGCAATCGTAAATAGAAGATATAATCTGTACATACACGAAGACACCCGTGGCTTTGCCTGCATGCAAAAAGGTCAGGTTATATAGGTTTTATATAAATCTATTTATTCACGCAAAGCATAAGTAAAGCAGTCTATAAGTGTCTCACATCTGGGCTATGGCATCTTCTTTGTTTTATTTATTTCTTATTTTATTTAGAGCTACATCAAAATCATATACATTAAAATCTTACATTGTTACACTTGTTTTTTACGTTTATGTTTACCCAATAGTCAGGGGCCATCTGAAAATCAGTGCTGTGCATTAGCACAGCTTGAACTGAGATGAACCCCTTGCTACCTACACTGTGTTCTTTAAATTTAATTATTTTCTTCTGTATAATCTATGTAATGTATGTGTGTAGCAAAATAAATGGTTTAAAACAATTTCTAAGATGCGATATTTTAGAATAAAAATTATATAACATAATAAACTTTGAGGATAAGGATTGGAGTTTATTCCACCACTCCACTCCAACACGCATTGGTGGTTACTTAAGTAACAAAATTTTGTTGAAGGTAGTCATACAGATTATATCACGATCGTTTGCTTTCAGCGCGATATGAATTATAAGCATAATTTAAGCAACTCACCTTTGGTCCACCTAATTTTATCATAAAAATACCTTGTAAAAATGCCTTTAAATAATATATTGATGGAAACCAGCTAGTATCAGGATTTTGTCTCATGTTTATCCGGTACTGAGGCACTTAAAGCTTATTGTGCAATAAATCTTCAGCTCAGAGCAGAAGCTTTTGCCCAGACGTGGGATATTTATTGGCTGTTACTGTGTCAGTAGAAATACGAAATATATTTTTTATGTTTTTAATTACTAATTTTTGTCAACTTAATTAAAACAAGTTAATTAAAATTATATGAACAAACATAAGCAAAATATTGGACAACATCACATACATTACTCTGCTCCCGATGTAAGCTCTGATCCCAATGTAAGTAGCTTGTGTTTTGGAAAATCAGAAATGACGACGGTACCACAAACAACCTCAAGACAGCATAGATAACTAATCAACTTTTTCTACATCGACTCGGTCGGGAATTGAAGTGGCGGGCCCATTTTCCTTCACCTCCGAGCACGAGATGAATTATAAACACAAATTAAGCACATCGCCATGCATGGGTTTGAACCCGAAATCATCGGTTAAGATGGACGTGTTCTAACCACTGGGCCATCTCGGCCTTTATATTTTTAATTAAATAAGAAACTAAATGTGTCTCTGGACACCCGATCGCAACGAAGTTAATAATAATATGATAATAGTAACAGTCTGTAAATTTCAGTGGCAGAATTTCGTTGAAATTTGACACATGAAGGTTTCCTCACGATGTTTTCCTTCACCGCGGAGCTCGAAATAAATTATAAAACACAAATGAAGTACATGAAAATTCAGTGGTGCTTTTTAAGTTTTAAATAATTGACGCAATTAAATAATTAAAAAACGTTTTAATGAAAGTCGAAAATATATTTCAAAAATGAGTTTTAACATGTTTAATACCGTATACACTGGAAAGAATCCGAGAGAGAGAAGAAAACAGGAGGAGGTCGCCTGAAGGGGCATAACACTTTTTCCTTAGTTACTCGTACTTTGCATCTTTTTAAATGAATCTATGTATATGTTTATATAAAAACAGACTGCATTTAACTTTTAGAATTCTATTCAATACAACATCAAACTTTGTGTTATAAATTTAAAAGGACTTACTTCACCTTTTGTTTTCTATTTATGCGAAACAAACTCTCAAAGATTGTTTCGAAGTTGCGAATTGTAACAAAATATTTTCTCTTAATATTTAGTATAAGAATATTGTATACTTAAATATTTTCCTTTACCTAACATAGACACAAAGCAAGCCTTTTCGAGTATTTATACCACATTACATACATATTCTACGGATATACATATATGTCACCGTAAGATTACGAAATTCATTAGATTAGAATCTGTCTTGTCAGATTGTAAACTGTCGAAATATTGTGAACCGTTAAATATGATTGCAACTTAACATATTATTTTTCGCTATATTGTAATCTATCGAAGTTAAGCTGTTAGATTACTATCTGTCTGAGACAGATTGTTATCTAACGAATTTTGTAATCTTATGGTGACATATATACATGACTATAAAAAATTTGGTCAACAGTTGGCTAATAAGCAAATGCACATTATGGTAGATCCACACGATACAGACTTTGCAAAGATTTCTATTGAATTTAGTCTGTGCAACTTAGTAGCGCAGACAAAAATCGGTATATTGGAAAAGTCTAATCTTTGCATGAAAAAGTCGGAGCTATACATGAAAGTTGTATGTCTGCGTATTATATATGTCCTCAAAACTAAAAGTCGGAGGTAATGAAAAGTCGGCACATATTTTGTTGATAGATTTTTTTACTCAGACTTGTAAGTTTGTGCCAAGTCTGTGTCGCTTGGACCTAACGTTAGTAAATGGTATATCGTTTGACGAATATCAAGCCTAGTGTCACTCACACCAATACAGTAAAGTATTATTTTAGTTCCTTTGTATTGCGACACTCTATATAAATAATTTAAGATGCACGTTAATGAAATCACACAAAGATGCCCATTTTTGACGGTCTTGTGCTATAGAGTACCAGTTTATGCCAGCTGATCTTATAAGATCATCTTTTCAGCGGACTAAGGGTCTTCCCTTCCTCCTCTTACCTCCTTTCCACTGGGAACTTGTATGGTCCATCTCCTGTCAGGTATTCATACATGGCCAGCCCATTGTCATTTTAGATTTTATTATCTTGAATATTAAAAAACCATTACTTATTGTATGTTCTTCATTGCATTTGTTTTATTTCTTAAAAACTATAGTAAACCTTACCGCGATATATTACAGAGGCTTAGGCAAAATCCTGCATTATTTATTGAATTCGGATAAATACTTTCTGTTTTAATTGAGCATTTAGTTATCGGCACAGCTAAGCTCCCTTCCTAATAATTATAAAGTAAGGTATGCTGATTAATGTATTCCTGATTAAAGAGTAAGATATTCTTCTCCTTCTTTTAAAAGTCTTATAAAAACGCATAAAATACATCGCAAAAATTCAATCTGTCCTTCAGAGTAACATAAACACAAAAGTTTAATTATTATTCCATATAATAATGTTCTACGTTGTCTTGTTGTGTTTTTATGTATTCCAATTGTTCTTGAATTTCTGATACATACTAGCTTGCTATTTTAATATTATATAGCCTTTATGGTGTAGTGTTCAAAGACTTTAAAGTTCTAGTTTTAAGCCTGGACGCAATAAAAGTTATTCGCTATTTCATCATCATCAACAGCCCATGTTCGTCCACTGCTGGACATAGGACTTTCCAATTGCACGCCACTGTGATCGATCTTGGGCTACTCGCATCCAGCTCCTGCCAGCCGTCTTGCGTAAATCATCACTCCACCGTGCCCGAGGACGTCCTATTAGCTATTTCGTTCCAGAAATTGTTAGAAGTTGACAGAATATACTCTCCCGTTTATTATTAGTCGGTAGGCACGTACCGCTAATCGCCTTACACCTGAATTCTTTCCTGGTATCAATCAATGAGATGGAACATATTGTGTTGTGTGAGTGTGTGTATGTGTGTGTGTGTGTGTGTGTGTGTGTGTGTGTGTGTGTGGTGTGTGTGTGTGGGGTGTGTGTGTGGCTATGTATCCCGCACAGATTTATACCGCAAATCTTTTAAATAATTTCGTTTACATTTTTATTACAAATTGGCAATGGAATATAGAATCGTCAAGTATCCATTATATTTGAAAAATAAATTAATCTGAGGGGAAAAGAAATTGCATTCAAATAGCCCTGAAAAAAATTATATTCAGGCATTCAAAAGGCGTATAAAATACTTAGAAACAGCCGACTATTCATCATTATTCCGAGGAATTAACTCAAAGTGAGTTATAAATCTAATTTAAGCATATTAAAGCGTTCTCTGGACTTATAAATCCTTGCTCTTTTATTTTGATACTTGCGAACATTTTAGACCACTGAGAATTTTTGTTATGGTATTTTGAACATAATTTTTTATGATTGCGTTGTTTACAAATTTGAGCTCAATTTTTTCCTAGAAATAAAATTTCCTTATATTGTAGTCATTTATTTTTTTACTTGAGCAAATATTATACGTATTTCTCAGTCTTACACCGGGTAATAAATAAATAAATATTGGACAACACATACATTACTTTGATCCCAATGTAAGTAGCTAAAGCACTTGTTGATGAAATAAAAGTAAAGGCGATTATTTAACAATTTATTTTATGTGTAAGTAATGACAGGGTACAATATATATACGTCAGACGAGAGGATATAATTGACAAGTATTCAATACATAAAAAGGTTTAATATTTAATTTGTGTATGCGTCCTCCATACTCCTAATACTTGTGTTATGGAAAATCAGAAATAACGAGGGTACAAGAAACACCCAGACCCAAAACAACATAGAAAACTAATTGTAATCTACATCGACTCGGCCGGTAATCGAACCCGGGACCTCGGAGGCGTACCGAAACCGATGTACACACTACGACCACGGAGTCACCAGTATAATGAAAGTCAAAATAATATCATATATATTTATATATAATAGCTAGCTGTCTACCATTAACCATCTATTAACTAATTTATTAATCAACACAATACAACACTATACACACTTATAACTTAATATAATTTGTAATGACTAAGGCAACAAAGACACGTCTACACTGTCCAATGCACTATTCCGAAGTAACCGATTCAGCTAGCGTATCCCTGTAGTTGCCTCCTACGAACTTCACGTTGCACAGTGCTGCCATCCGTTGAGATGAAATTTGACCGGAAATCAGACGGCGATAACATCCGGCCCTCCTGCTCACGCGTTCGTCCTCGACCGCGTATAGATGTGTTATATTGCTTGTAACAGAAATAGAACATAGTTAGGACAATCAGTTATTCAATTAGTCTCATATACATAAATTGTCACATCCCTATACTATATTTTATATAGTGTTTATATTTTCACATAACAACACACATGGATGGAACGGTTGAAGACCCCTGGTATATAAGCAATCATACTAAGTATCGATTAGCTTGTTCATCATGGTTTGGAATAGAGATGCCTGAGGCCACTCTAAACGTATATCACCATGTTACCCTTGCAACAGTGTTCATCACAGATATCTGCTGCAAGTTGGGGTCCCAACCGCACCGTCACCATCCTGTTTGATTCACAGTAAATACATAAGACACAAGCACAACAATAATCTTATTTTTAAAAAGCTTTTTTATAGTAATTAATACTCACTTATAAGATACTTACAATACCTATGTTTTACCTCCGATAACATCCGGTTATTTAGTCATATTTTGCAGATTTATCCATGGTTTCATATTTTCCACACATGTTACTCCGTTATACGGTTTTGTACTTCTTTCCGCTCCTCTCATGTCTGTAATTTTGTATCGATCATGTCCCAGTATTTCCGTGATTTGAAATGGACCTCTGTATTGTGCCATCAACTTCGTGCTTTGACCATCATTTGAACAACTAGCCGTTCTAATAACGACAAGATCACCAATCTGATACTTAGGTGCTTCTTTTCGTTTTAAATCGAATGCATGTTTTTGTTTCTCTGCATTCATTTTTATATTGGCATCAACTTTGCCTCTCAGTTGTGTGACGTCTATTAACTGTTCTTCATCATTATCAACAACAATGTCGCCATCCATTCGCAAGCGGTACCCGAAAAATATTTCGCTCGGTATCGCTGCTGTGGTCTTATTGATCGTACTGTTAATACCTTGTTGTATACTTGTTATATGTTGATCCCATTTGTTATAATCAGTATTTGCACCCATAGTACGTAAAGCCTCCAATATCGTTTGGTTGTAGCGTTCAACCTGGCCGTTTGAACGTGGCACAGCTGTAGCTACAATATGGCGTCTAATACCTCGTTCTTCGCAATATTTTGTAAACAATTTTGAAGTAAAAGCGGTACCTGCATCACATACTACTCTTTTCGGATTACCAAATATTTTAAAAATTTTATCCAATTCATTGACAACTAATTTACTCTTGGTATTTTTAACAGCAGATATAAAAACAAACTTCGTAAAAGAATCTACAATTACTAATAAATAGGACTTATTTTGAGTAGTTTTTACAAACGGCCCCAAGTGATCAAGATGTAGGGTGTGAAAAGGCCTGGCATACTTTGGAATTGGATATAACTGACCAGGTTTCTTACCATGAATGTTTTTGTAGTAAATACAGTAAAGACAATTTTTTATGTATTTTGTAACAACCTTTTTCAAATGCGGAAACCAGTATAGAGACCTAATTCTTTCAACTGTTTTATCAACAGAAAAATGACCAATATTATCATGATTTAATTTAATAATTTGCCATATACACTGTTTTGGTACCAACCATCTCCTACCGTATTCAGTTCGTCTATATACTTTATTCCCTAATAACTCATAATTGTTAAATATTTCTTTATTTGACTCGGCCTCTCCTGATTGCAAAATATCGCGAATGCTACTTATATGCGGGTCTTGAAGCTGTACCGATAATAACCAATCACTTTCTGTAATTATTGTACATACACTACTTGTATTTTGTTCGTTATCATTTTTGACGGGATTTCTACTAAGTGCATCTACGTGCTGCATTTGTGAACCAGCTTTGTGATTAATTTCAAAAGAAAACTCTTGTGTAAATAGGACCCATCGACTAATTCGTGGAATAATGTCTTTCTTTGTTAACGCATATTTAACAGCATTGCAATCGGTTGTAATTTTAAACGTTATTCCTAGTAAATAATGTCTGAATTTTTGCAGTCCAACAACAATGGCTAATAACTCTAATTCAAATGAATGATATGATTTCTCTTCGTTTGTAGTTTGACGACTATAAAAATGTACGGGCCGCTCCCCATTATCAGTTAATTGCATTAAAATACATCCTATTCCATTACGACTGGCATCAGTATATAAATTTGTAGGTAAATTTGGGTTAAATATATTAAGCACCGCATTATTAATAAGATATTTTTTTAAATCTGAAACAGCTTGATCCTGTTTCGTGTCCCACATCCAAACTGTATCTTTTTTTAATAAATTAGTAAGTGGTTTGCTTATTAACGCACAATTTCTAATAAATTTTCTAAAATAATTAATTAATCCTAAAAATTGTCTTAATTCATGAATATTTTTGGGAATAGGATAATTCTGAATAGCATAAAGTTTCTTTGAACTAGGGCGAATGTTATTTTCGGAAATGTCATATCCAAGAAAAGTAATATTATTTTGAAAAAAAGAACATTTATTTAAATTAAGTGTTAGACCGTGAGAACTTAGTATACTTAAAATCTTTTCCAAACAAGTGATATTTTCTTCTAGACTGTTAGTCGCAATTAACAAATCGTCCATGTAACAAATAACGCGATCAAAACGTAATTTACCTAAAACAGTATTCATTAGTCTCTGAAATACTGCTGGCCCATTACAAAGTCCAAATGGCATTCTAACAAATTCATAGTGTCCATCAGGTGTAATAAATGCTGTTTTGTGTATATCTTTTTCTTTAATGGTAATATGATAGTATCCGCTTTTCAAATCTAACGAAGTATAATATTTACAGTCGCGTAATCGATCTATGAGTTCTTCTATCATTGGCATAGGATACTTTTCTTTTACTGTGATTTTATTTAACTGGCTATAGTCTATACATAAACGTTTTTCCCCTGATGGTTTGTCAACTAATAATGCTGGGCTCGCATATGGAGAATTGCTATTTCGAATAATACCGTTTTTTAATAAATCTTCAATTATTTCTCGCGTAATTACTTTTTCTCGATTAGCCATTCGATAGGGACGTTGATAAATAGGTTTTGTAGTAGTAAGTTCTATTTCTAATTCTATACATGATGCTTTACCTAATGTCGATAAATCTTCCGAAAAACAACTAGAATATTTTTTAAATAAATCATTTAGAATATTTTTGTATGTGGAATTACAATGGTCTAACGTATCTTGAGTAATTTTTAAAATATGCAATGATTTAGTATATTCAAACTTCAGAGTATAACCAACGCGAATGTACATAATATTTTCATTTTCTGTAAAATTTCGGCCAATCAAGACATCACAATCCGTAATAGATTCTACAATGTACATAGTAATCTTCAATTGAACTTCATCGATTTTAACTAACGTGTCCAGAGCTTCCGTTACTGTAGACGTAACTGCTTTTGTAAATCCAACTAAATTAATTGGGCTATTGAGTTGATAACTTTTTAATCCAAACTTATTAATTATATTTGAAGTAATCAGAGAACAATCGCTACCCATATCTATAAAAGCTTTGCAACTTTTACCGTTAATAAAAATAGTTTTATAAAACTTATTTTTTTCGGCGGGTATATTCAACAATTTAACCTCTGTTTCGTTTTCAGTCTTAGTTTTAGATTTGCTTTTACAAGCTTTTTCCAAATGACCAATTTTGTTACAATGTGAACATTTTACATTATCTTGAATAGAGCAGAAATTACGTTTATGCCCCGTCTGACCGCAACGGTAACAAGTTATTAAATTATACGACGTATTATTCGAATTTTTACTTGTAGAAGGATCGATATTTATTTCAGTTTTTCTATCGTAAGGCAATTTTTGGTTTTGAAAAGAAGTTGTATTTTTATATAAGGTCTGCTTAAAATTCGAATTTACTTGAACTTTACTATGAAGAAAAGAAGCCAGATCGTCACAATTTTTAAAACTACCTGCTTCTGCCGCCATAGATAAATTACTGTCGCCTATTGTACCCACGATTATGGAAATTATATCATTTTCAGTAAACTCTAAATGCAATTTATCAATTCTACTCTTTTGTTGAAAATAAAATTCGTATAATGATTGACCCTCAGTCGGTTTGGTTTCCAAAAGTTTTTTAAGCAAAAGATAAGCATTACGTTTTATTTGAAAGGTATCTCTTAGTTTATTACGCCAATCTTTCCATTTCCAATCGGTCCAACTAGTTTCGTTTTTTTGTAAGGAATCGTACCAAGTTTTTGCAGTATTACGTAATTTTTGGAGGGCTTGATACTTAATCATTTGATCTGACCAGCCAAAACTACCCGCGTTTGCTTCTATAACATTTATCCACATATTCACATCATCTAACAAGGGATCAAACTCAGGTATAACAGACGATAATAAAACATTTTGACTCACAGTAGGCGAACGGTGCCGGTGCCTCTTACTTCTGTGGTGATAATTACTTTCATCACTTGATGATGATGATATCGTACTAGAAGTTGAAGAGTGCCTCCGTGATCGTTTCGTATTCTTTTGCCGTTTACGAGGCATCCTGGGCGTCGTTACTTTCACCACTTCTGATATTAACTAATTTATTAATCAACACAATACAACACTATACACACTTATAACTTAATATAATTTGTAATGACTAAGGCAACAAAGGCACGTCTACACTGTCCAATGCACTATTCCGAAGTAACCGATTCAGCTAGCGTATCCCTGTAGTTGCCTCCTACGAACTTCACGTTGCACAGTGCTGCCATCCGTTGAGATGAAATTTGACCGGAAATCAGACGGCGATAACACATCCATAGGTATTGCTATAAGTGTCTGAATTAATAAAAAAAAAAAACGCGGAACAACTCAGATCACAAGTTTGTTATTTTTATACGCATACTGAGGTGAAGCAATGGGTGCTATGTTATTTCCTGAGAAACTTAAGACTTTTTTAATTCAATTTTAAGTTTAGTTTTTTCAATCGACTAAGCCAAAAACATCTCTATCTGTAGTGTGTTAAAACACAGAAAGAATATTTGAAGGATTAAATGGACGGTTCGTCTGCTTGATTTCACCACTTCATGGAAAGGTATTTTGTAGAGTAAATTTCTCATCATAATACTCCATGTTGGGACGTTAAATTTTGATGATGCTGACATATTAATAAATCCCTTAGTTAGCACCTACAACACTATTTGAGGGGCTTCAATCCACTCAGCAATAAAACACATAACACACAAATTTAAAGAAGAATTAGATTATCCTAAAAATATACAATAATTTTATTTTTATTGATGTCAACTCGAATACAATGAGATAAAAATAAGTCGCAACAATTTCACCGACAAAGTATTTTGCACGAAGCAAAAACTTTTCGTGCAACAAATCTCAGAACATTATCCCTTAAGGGTCCAAGATAAGATATATAAGAATTATATTGGGATGACCATAATTTCTTAGTAACGGCTATGAATAACGCACCAGATAACACCAATAGCCTAACTTTGAGGCTCTATAAATTGAATGGTAACTGTTGTTTGAACTTAAGGCTCGATAGGTGTAAAAAATGTTCTGTAATATTTAATATCTTTGATTTCAATGTCAACTATTCAGTTCTAGATTTTATAAAAAAAGTTTTAGCATGTTTTGAGTTAGCTCTTGAACTCATGAAATCTATGTTGATAAATATTGTACCTTTAGAAATGCTGCTAGCATTCTTGCCACCATTCCACGCGGTCAAGATTTATACAGTAACGGGTTTTAGTTCATATTTATATATATTTAAGCATTTAATGCTATTAATCCCTTAAAAATGATCTACTTTTAATGAAATTTTTAGGTTATCTGTTTGAAAGATTTTTATAATCAATAGCATTATTTGAATGAACTATTTTATTATTATTAAATAGCACGATGGCAAAGGCATAGCATAGTATTCATATTTTGTCATTTTATTTTATTTTTTACGACACTATAATTTTTTTACATCATTTTATAGTGTCATTTTATTTATTGCAATTAAGAAAACGCATAATTAAAATTTGTATTATATCCTGATGTAAATTCTTATTAATTCGGTATGTTTTACAAATCGAATCATTATCACTCGAAATGAATGAGTTTTTTTTTATTTTTATTTATAAAAAAAATATCATAAAAAAATTCAAAGGCACGGTAAGTTCTTTCCTTTGAAATATACATAAAAACTTTTATCAACCGAAATGTTAAAAAATAAAACCCTTCCAAGTATCCGAGACCGTTTTACGACGAGATGTAACAATTTCAAGTAAGCATGTTTCGACGCCGTCTCATTTGCGAACGTTATTATATTACAGATATAAAACGAAAACTCCACCAACACGCTTAATAAACTTCAAATTGTATTTTTTTTTCTCTATAAAATCACTGCAGCTGTATGATAACAGTGTTATTAAGACGAAATATCTTTAATCTTCAATCATTACACTGTATAAAACAAAGTCGCTCACCGCTGTCTGTCCCTATGTATGTTTATATCTTTAAAATTATGCAATGGATTTTGATGTGGTTTTTTCAATAAATAGATTGATTGAAGGGAAAGGTGTATATCTATAATAGATGCACAATATAGTGAACACAAATTATTTTACAGGTTTCTGAAATGATGTCTTAAATAAACACATGTATATTTGCGCTTCCTATACAAACGCTGACTGAATCCTGCGAGATAAATCAAAATAACGTACACTAACTTAAAACTATATAAAAAATAATAAAACACCAAAGGTGAATAATAAATCTACATTAATATTATAAATGTGAAAGCAACTCTGTTTGTATGTCGCTCTTCAACGACAAAACCGCTGAACCGAATTTTATGAAATTTGGTATGAAGCAAACTTGAACTCCAGAAAGGACATGGACTACTTTTTACTAACACATGACAACCAATACCCTAAACAGTATAATATTCTGTCCCACTCATTATATATTCTACCTCTTAACAACAATACGTACAATTATTACTGCGTTATCTTTTTATTTACTACTAATTATATACGCTGTGTTAACAGTAAGTAGGCCTAGTTGGGAGTACCCTTCTGGCTTCAGTTATACAAAGTAACTAAAGTACTACACGTTGTGATAATGTCAACTTGATGAATTTCGGTCACGCCGGGAATCATGAAGAACAGCTTGTATAGACAAGACATATTAAAGCATAAGCAGATTCACACACAAGATCTTGCCACTTGACTAACGAGGCTCACACATTATAAAGAACACAGGAAATACATAGGCTTCCCAATATCTACCACCACATCCTACACTTGGATAAATTTACAGACGGTTAACAGTTCAAAATAAATTATTTTATACAAGGTACTGAATCAATTAATTTTATTTTCTTAGAATTTGAAGAGGTAAATGAGTCTCGTCAAATTGTTCTCTATTGCAAATATCAGTACCATCTACGGACTATTTAATAAAAATAAATGAATCCCCCGATTCAAAAACAGCTTAAACTCATAACAAGGTATTATGAAATCATATAATAGGCAGTCGGAAGCGTGCACATGTTTCTAAGGTCCTTTGTTTTCGATATTTCGAAATCCGTGTTCCAATTTCAAAAGTTTCTCTATAATCGGATATTGTGATTAAAGTTTTTCGTTTCATTATGACTTTTCCTATTCACTTCGTAGAGTCACCCCATTTTGATAAAGTAAGGAAATTTCACGGATAATTATCCTCGACTGAAGATATTCTTCATTGCAGCCGTTCCACTTCGTCACGCGGGTGTGACTACAGCTTTACGGAGGATTAAGTCTTCGCTACCGTTACGCTTAATCGCATATGTGTGTGAGCCTTAGGGAATTTTAATGAAATAACCTCTTAGCTAAATTAATGTCATTTATATTTATAATATTAAGGCATTTTTTGACTAGTAATTTGTACGATACATAATTGCAATCGGGGACAAAATGATTTCTTTAGATCCTTATATAATTGCAAAGGTTGTAAGAAAATATATTTTACTCCAACAACGATAACAACAAAAACGGCCTGTAAATTTCCCACTGCTGGGCTAAAGCCTCCTCTCCCGTTGAGTAGAAGGTTTTGGACCATATTCCACCATGCTGTACCAATGCGGGTTAGTGGAATACAAATGTGGCAGAATTTCTATGAAATTAGACACATACAGGTTTCCTCACGACGTTTTCCTTCACGAGATCGAGATGAATTATAATCACAAATGAAGCACATGAATATTCAGTGGTGCTTGCCTGGGTTTGAGCCCGCAACCATCGATTAAGATGCAAACGTTCTGACCACTGGGCCATCTCTGCTCTCATTTTATTAATAAATGATATAATATAAATAATAATGAAATAAGGAATACAATTATTCATATTCATATAAAATCATAAGGAAAAAAAGGTTCGAAGAAGTTTTTCGATACCGATATTGAAATATATTTCGGATGTAATATTGGTTACAGTATTGGATTTACGAAGAGTTTATGTATTCGAGATGTTTGCAGAATATAACTTCTTATGCTTTATGTACATTCCCTATGAAACCGATTTTATTGGAATGATTTATACAAAAAAAAAACATTATTTTTTCCGAAGGGCGCCTAGATAGGTTTTATTAATAATGATATTAATAGTCATAAATAATAATTTACTTTATTCAAGTAGGCTTCTAGCACTTTTTTCGACATAAACCCTAACTTACTTTCTTAAAGTTTATCAAAAAATAATAGGTTGGGGAAAAAGTTTCTTCGTATTTTATATGAAAATTCAAAAAGTTTTTTTTATAGTTTATTTACATTTGACTAAAGTATGTAGGTGCCATTTTGTTCCATAACTTTTTGCCGTCTTGTTGGTAGTGACATGATCCCATTGCTGTAAAAATTTTGGGGCTTCTGATCGAAAAACTGCGACAAGTGGTTTTGGCAGTCCTCTCGTGATGTTAACCTGACACTGCCTAAGGAATTCTGCAGAGACCGAAACAGATGAAAATCTGAAGGTGCAAGGTCAGGACTATACGGCGGATGCATTAATACCTCCCAGCCAAACTCTCGTAATTTTTGTTGAGTGGCTAAAGATGTGTGAGGTCTAGCGTTGTCATGGTGAAAAACCACACCCCTTCTGTTGATCAATTCTGGCCGCTTTCTCTCAATTTCTTGCTTCAATCTCATCAATTTTTCGCAATACAGTTCTGAATCGATGGTCCTGCCGGGCGGTAACAGCTCATAATGAATGATGCCCTTCCAATTCCACCATACACACATCATTACCTTGTTGTGAGTTAATCCGGGTTTTGCCACAGTCTGTGAAGCTTGACCGGCCTTTGACCACGATCTTTTTCGCACGTTCTTGTCGTATGTGATCCACTTTTCATCACCAGTTATCAGCTTCTTCAAAAATGGTTCGGTTTCATTACGTCGTAATAAAGAATCACAAATGAGTACACGGTTCATTAGGTTTCTTTCAGTGAGTTCATGAGGCACCCATATATCAAGCTTTTTTGTGTACCCAGCTTTATTTAAATGAGTCAAAACCGTTTTGTGGTCAATTGCCAGTTCTTCAGCTACATCGTAACTACTAATATGCCGATCTTGCTCCACTTTTTCAAAAATGGCATCAATTTTGTCCGTAACAGGGCGACCAGAGCGAGATGCATCTTTGATATCAAAATTTCCGGCTTGAAAACGCTTAAACCAAACTTGCGCTACTCTCACAGATACTGCATTAGGTCCATAAACATCACACATTTTTTTCGCGGCTTGAGTTGCATTTTTACCTTTTTTATAGTAAAATTTTAAAATGTATCGAATTTCTTCTTTAGATTCACTCATTTTAACAACAACAAAAACAAATGAAAATCACACAAATTCCTAATTAGAATTTGGAAGTGCCTTATTTAAAATTAAAACTTTTTAATGATACCAAAACCAGCCAGATACATATGGTATAGCCAAAGAGATTTTATTACAAGTTCATACATACTATATGCGAAAAGACTTTTTCCCCAACCTAATATTAGCATTTTTGAATCACCGTTATACAAAGTGAAGCCACCGCTGCATTGGAATGTAGATTCCACTCATTTTCTATACTCATTAATAAAGTGTGATATCTTTTAGCTGAGTTACGAAAGATTCATTTTTAAATACGGCATAAATACAAGGTCACATATTCGATGCACACACAAGGCTTGACGTACGAGCAGTGGCGGATTTACCAATAGGCTAAGTAGGCTAGAGCCTAGGGCGGCAGATTTAGAGGGGTGGCAAATTTATACGAATTTTTATTTATCTTACAGAAATAAACATCATTATATGAACATTACGTCCAATGTAATGAGGTCAAGAGAACACAAATCATAAAGTTGCAATTTCAGACTAAATGTAATAAATACGATTCTAAACTAAACTAAAGTATTAAATTTCAGTAGGCAGTTGGGGCAGCAAAAATTGAATAGCCTACTAGCGGTAAATTTGTAAATCCGTCAAGTTTCCTTTTCTGAGGAAGGCATCCACGTATAAGTTGAAATTAGAAGGACTGCGATTCCCTAATGAAATAATGCAACAAACAATATACGAATGGAAAACCAGTGAAGCTTTCAGTATATTGTTTTAGTACGGAACCATTGCACGCGTCCGAATCACACTTACTCGGGTTTTTCATTGTTTCGTATAGGAAAGAAAAAAGCCAAGGGCATTTAGATTAAGTATGATATATAGGTAAAAAAATATAACTCACAGCTGTATAACCTAGTCGAGCACCCGGTACAAGTATTGGAGCTTAAACCTAGGCAAGTGAAGGTACATTGTTCTACCATCAGTAGATTAACAGAAGCCCGGATTTAGTTAACGGTGTTATAGTATCGTGCGTTCTTAAACATGTAAAGTCATTGGTTTAGTTCCCGATCGCCCTCCGGTCGTCTAGATTACCGTCTTATTGGATTACAAGAGAGAATAGAGATTGGGTTCACTTCCAAACAAAGTTCAGTGATAGGGTATATCCTGCATTATGTACCTAATTCATTTTTAAGGTTGTCACGTGGTCAATTTTATTTATGTTTCATACAATTTGGGTTTTTCATCCTATATAAAAACATCAAAATCAACTTTATTCAAGTAGGCAACCGCTACGGAACGTACGTTCCAGAGAGAGGAACCGGCAAGAAACTCAGTAAATCAAAATATACTTTATTCAAGTAGTTACTCTTTTTCAACATTTAAAAATACAGTCGTGTTAGTTAAATGTAATTATATATGTATGTAATATTTCCTGCCTGGACGTCAACAAGTATTAATTTTTTTGTCGTCATTTTAAACTTGTATTCATTGATTAAAACGCCTTATTTAACAATATATTTTTTACGAATGATTGAAATTTATGAATCGGCAAAGTTAAAAATGTCTGCGGAGTTTTATTATAGAAACGGATACCTTGCCCCAAGAATGATTTATTTGACTTATCCTTACTTCTTGATGCATGTACAATGATTATCACAGATTTTATCAGTAATCAATGCTCTTATGGGTTATTAATAAGCTGTTTATAAATATTTTTCTATATATAAATTGAGGCTTTTCTACAGGATGTTACATAGTATAGACACTAATAACCAACCCATTGTGGATAATGGGCTGCTTGTTAGTGTAGTGTGTATATTGTATACGTGTAAATATTTCCCTCCCACACACTCACACTTTACTAAATACCCTATTAAATAATGTATGTGTTAGCTGCTGGTTTATATTTCTATGTATTTGCGGGTATTTCTACAATTATGCCTACTTATTAATACATTTGTTAATTTAGACTTAAGTATTTGGGTACGCACTTAAAATAATAGATCTTATCTACTGTATATTGTACTGTTCATGAAATCAATTTATTTTTTGGCCTTTTCATAGTAATTCCATAATAAAGTAATACACACATACAATAGAACATAAGAAGCTGATCCATTAAATGCATGCTAACCGAAGTATAGCATTACGTTCAAATAAAAAATATATTAGTTCGTACATGATTTAGTTCTGCGATGAAAACTTTAACATAGGTATAAAGTAAGTAAAGTATGAGATGGCCCAGTGGTCAGAACGCGTACATCTTAACCGATGAATGCGGGTTCAAACCCAGGCAAGCACCACTATATATATATGTGCTTAATTTGTGTTTATAATTCATCTCGTGCTCGGCGGTGAAGGAAAACATCGTGAGGAAACCTGCATGTGTCTAATTTCATCGAAATTCTGCCACATGTGCATTCCACCAACCCGCATTGGAACAGCGTGGTGGAATATGTTCCAAACCCTCTCCTTAATGGAAGAGGAGGCCTTATCTCAGCAGTGGGAAATGTACAGGCTGTTACTTTACTTACTTTACTTTACTACTTAAATTTTATAATATAAAACTAATTGATATTGTACCTACACCATAAATATGTATTACAAATAATCTTCACTAGATTCAGGGTTTCTGGAAGAGATCTCTTGTTAGAGATAAGTTATCCCTTTGTACACATTTTTCATTTATATAATTCTCTGTATACTCTGTTGGTACATAAATAAATAATTAAATAAAGACAATTGAAAAAAATACTAAAATATATTAATTACCTAATTGCATCATGAGAAAAAAAAACAGTAATTTATTCAGTTTTAGTTTTAATGTTAAGAATAAATAAGTCCTTATTATATACAAAATATTATTCACGTATGAAATTCCTATACATACTATGATTGATTTTCTTATCTATAACAATATTATTGTCTCAAACATCGTTCGTTGTTTCTCGAGCAACTCGTTACGCTCATTGCGAGCTCGATATTATTGGTACAGGACATACAACTGAGCTTCGGTGATAACAACATATATTCTAAAAACCTTTCAGACGATACGCGTTTAATACGTATCTTAATTTTTAGTGTGGTACATATATTTACGTAAAATTTTAAATACTGTTAGATTATAATTTATATACAACTTTTTTATTTGTTATTTATTGTGAACATATACATATTATACATTGTGAACATTTGTTCTACTTACAATAAAAAATATACAATTTCGGAATTTCATAATATTTCGGTTAGAGTTTTTTTTTTATAATTTAACTGAAATTTACTTTGATAGATCTACCAAAAAATAATGTGCTAAAATATAAGGATTATGTTACGATTCAAAATCTTTCTACAGTTCATAAAGTTGTAAGCAGTATGTAATAGTTCACAACTTTTCGACAGTTCATAATCTTTCGAGGTAGATTATAATCTATATTTAGAATTTTACGTTGACATATATATCACAGTTGAATTTTATTCCAAACACGATTGTGAAAACTAGAACTATTGTAAGTCGTTTCCTAAAATATAATGAGTGAGAAACTAAGTGAATTTTACAAAATACCACAACCAGATAGATTTAAGAAATTGCTATTTGTTTAAAAAGCATGCAGTTGAAAATTGAGGACACAAAAATATTTGTAAAGATTCTTTGAAGTTTTTGAATTCATGTCATGTGTAATGAAAAAATATGAGACAGAATTATTATGATGCTCACACAGGGTGACGTGAAAACTTCGTGACGAAGTTGTTTGTGAAACCGCTAATTAAGTGTCAAGTCTCTCGAAATAGACAACATCTTATTTTACAATGTTTATTTTATTATAAATTTAAAACGTGAACACTTGAAATTGTTAGCGAGTGCTATTTTGTCACAATATATTATAAGCCGAACTTATTGTGGGCAGTGGGAGCACCTTCCGATTCGTATAAAATCATTTTTTCATCAGTCGTCGGTCGGTTAGAGTGTCGGTACTTTCACTACTTAGCAGTTCATTCATTTATAATTGTGGTTTATTGTTTATTTATGCGTTTGTCATATCTAAAATTCACGGTTGTTTGTGGTTATCAATTCATCTGTATTTTTTTTTTGTATGTTTTTACCTCATAACTTTCACTGGGTGGACCGATTTTTATAATTTTTTTAAAGGTAGTGCTTCCTGTGGGGTCCTATTTTAATTTTTTTTTCCGGTGATGGTATCCGTATGAAAACGACATAAGTCTTAAATTTGCATTATGTATATGCGCGGCAAATAGGTGAATAACTGAAAATCACGATCACCAATTTTGATGATTTTTTTTTTACTATAAAAAATATATTTCAAGGGTAGTTTGGTGAAAGTTTGGTAAGGTTCTGAGTATAGGATCCATGACAAAGTAACGGAACGGAAGGGAACGGAACAATTCTGAGGAGCACGTTAGCGATACTCGGTCGAATCTTTTATTTATAGGTTATTTGGATATTTAAGTCACCTTCACCGATATTATAATCAACTAGCTACCCACGCCGGCACGGGTGCAATACTGATACTAAATATTAAGGCTCCAAATATAACAATAACTATAACTACGTTATATAATCGTAAATAAACTTCTATGTAGTCTAATATTTTTCATTTCATTTTACCTAGGAGGACTCTAAAAAATATGTTAAATATGCAATTATTTTTATTACTTTTTAGTGCGTTTTTATTTGTTTTAAAATAGTGTTTTGTTTGAAGTCGGTTTTTCTTTTTGTTAAAATTTTATTTATTAACATAATAACAAAAATGGACCACTATAATGATTTTCATACGAACACAAGTACGTTTTCAATAATTTCAGATCACAAATACTAGAACACATCTGGTATATCTAAACTATATCTGAACTTTGGGATTAGGTTGAATAGTTTTCTAGAAGTTACTTTGCGGCCGATGCCGGGAATTGTTTTCGGCGTTTTGTTAATGAGATCTGACCGTTAGAGGCAGATATAAGGAAACTTTGTTATTTGCAAGTTTAACTTTACGTCGAGGATCTGTATTCACTAATTTATTGATGATTGTTAAATTTGTTGATCGTTATCTCCCTTTCGTATACTTATATACATATATAATTATACAGGGTTATTGGTAATTCGACGTACATCAGCTAGCCGCTAGATCGCCATTTTCTTATTTGTACAAGAGATAGACCCATATCGTGGCCTGATAGTAGTCTAGACTAAACGCTGGTTGATTTTTATGATTTCGATCTAATGCAATCTTTAGTTTACGTTTTAGGTTTTAAATAAATTTTTGAAGTTGCATTTTTGACAAATTTTTAAAAAAGCTAAAAAACGTGATAATTCAAAAATGATTCACTTTTGGATTATGCATGTAGGTGTCAAAAATTATTGCAAATAGTCACCCCTTTTACCTCCTAGCTAGATATATACATATTAGTAGAGATTTATTTATTTATTTATTTATACTTCATTGTACACCACATGTTACACATTATAATATGTTACAATATTATATATAATATTGTAGAGTACAACGGGCGGTCTTATGGCTAAGTAGCCATTTCTTCGAGATTTAGTGTTATTTCATTAGATAATTGATCATTTAGAGGGGATAATATTGTTGAGTTTTATTTCCACAGGATCATTTTATTGAACATGTTCACATATTTACCTATCTAGTTTAAAATCTCAATTATTGCTTTTCAGAAAATTACCAAAATCAATTATAATTATGTTAACTTGCTTACTTGATGGTAAGGCTTTGTACAAGCCAGTCAGAGTACGTGAATGCACATCGGCTTCAGTAATACTCAGCAATGTTGTGCTCCGGTTTGAAGGGTGAGTAAGCTGGTGTAAAAACAGGCACAAGGTACAACTTAATTCCCAAAGATTTATAAAAAAAAACACAAACTTAATTATGCTGTTTTCTTTTCTGTAGTACGTACTCGTAGCTCTTCGTAGCTCTTCGTAGCACTACGTAGCTCGTAGCACAATTATTGTTCCTTTTCTTTACTCGAAAGTACTACATTAATATCATACGACAAATTAACAGTAACACAAACAAACGCTGCCTTGTAAAATATGTTAGTTAAACGCCTGTTCACAGCGAAGGTCTAGATTTCATTTCACCATGTTCCGTGGTACAAGTGAGACGAGAATCGCGAATTTGTTTTTAATTTTGCCATCATCTATATTATTATTATAAATGTGAAAGTAACTCTGTCTGTTGGTCTGTCTGTCGTTCTTTCTTTCAAACCAATGAATCGAATTTGATGAAATTTGGTGTGAGGTTAACTCGAACTTCAAGGAAGGTTATAGGCTACGTGTTTTGCCTAAACATGACAACCAACTCGATAAAACGCAAACGAAGCCACGGGCGACAACTAGTTACAATATAATGTCGCTATAATAATAATATACTTATTCTGTATACTTTTCAGTATCTTATCACAATTACAGAACAGATTATGAAATTATAAAAATAAAACAAGCAGCTAAAGATTGTCCAGATATAACCACATACATAACATACAATGTGGGTATGGCACATTTCTTATATCAATTCATGATTAATAATTTTATTTCAACGAGGAATGAGGACCACATTGTGAGGACGGTCTTGAGGATAGTCGTGGATGGATATAATGAAGGGGACCAAAGAATCTGGATTGTGTGAACGATGACGTGGCTGGAAAGAATGTTACTTGTACGATGACGTCAGACAGAGAAGTTTGGAAGAAGAATTTGTAGAAAAAGGATCAAGAAAAATGTCGAATTATTGATATTTGAAGTTGAAGTATTACACTATCGCAGACGATCGCCACCTACTTCAAACATTTTTCAAGTTAACTTATTATTGCTTGACAAACATTAAAATTACTTACCATTAACCTCAAAAAAAAAAAAAATTTAATCGTTTTGGAATAGAACTATAATAATGTTATTGTAATAATTTATTATTTGCGTATTAAATCATTTTTTAATTATACCAAAGAAGTGAATCTTTACACACCTTTTTTAAAACTTATATTCATTTCAGTAACGTATCTGCCTTTCGACAGTTCATTTCTGCGTATTGTTTAGGGAAAACATGGTGATGAATGATAACGGCAAGTTGCACGTCATTCTCGTTCCCTTGATCCATTTAATCGGAGTGGGTGTTATATCTAATAATTTTCCATTTATCTCAAAGCATCATATCATTAATTATTTCCTTCTTGTACAGGTCATCATACCTCACACAATTCGTATTTCCTTCGACATCTACATACTACATATATACCCTCATATATCTACAGTGATACGTTTGAGGAGTAAAGGAGTAAAGAATAAGAGAAGAAGCTTACAGAGATTCACTTGCAACCTACTTTTTTAACGACACCATGTACAGCAATTTTATTAATTTACATACTTTGTAAATTAACGTAACGAAAGGCGACTCAAATGCCAGAAGGCATTCTTTGCCAGTCAGCCTTTAGATCGAACAGAAGACCACATTTAGCTAGATAGAACTTTTGTGAAGAATGACGCAAGTCCGAATTGGTAGGTTAACAATTTCATTTATTTAAAACGTAAAGGCAACAAAAAACGTCTTTAATGCTTGATAATCTCTGCCAGTCAATCTTTAAAACCACTAGAAAACCATGATTTAGCTTTGTAGGATTTTAGTGAAGCGTGATACAAGTCTGGGTAGGCACCAACTACTCATCATATAATCCACCGTCCTACAGTAATACTTAGTATTGTTGGCACCTACTTCGGATGGAGCTTGATTCAGTTTGTATATCTTAAGTATAAAAATCTTAGTTCCCAGGGTTTGATATGAAAAATGATTATTTTTCGTTACTGCAATTGTCTATGCAGTATTGATGGTGGCCTTCTGCTTCCTGATATCGTTTTGAAATAAATAATGTTTTCTATAACTTAGACCAGTAGCTTAAGGGCAGATTTCATTGCACGCCCGCCTTCAGGCCGTGAATAATTCATTTCGAGCGCGTTCTCCGCTGAATAAACATGAAACTGCCAAGTCTTAAACAGTAAGTTATTTTTACCTTTCAGCAGTATAACTAAATGGTCTACCATGTATTTAATAGGTTAACAGTGAATGTTGGGGTCACCAAACGTGGGAAACCTTTCACGTAGGCAGAAAATTTAATTAAACTTTCATTTCAGTAGATCCTATCCGGAAGAACTTTCAAACAGTAAAACTGAGTATTTATTAGTACAGATATAACTGGACCTTTGCTTTGCTAAATTGTTTTATTTTTGAAGTGGATGAATTTTTCATATTTTAAGGAAGTTGGACGGCCAGATAAACTGCCTGATGGAAATTATAAGAAATGTTAACCAACCTTTACATCGCTAAAGATTCCATATCATTTTTATTGATAGTAAGACTGGTTTATTTCCTCAAAACCGGAATGAACAATAGCAAGTATTAAATATAAACATATGGTGAGTGATTGACATCTCCAGAGGTTTCACAAAGCCCAATCAAGTAAGAAATTACCTAGTCTCTTTTGAGAATGGCTGCAGTTGAAACATTAAATACCATGAAGGCTGGAGTCAATCCTCTAGCTAAACCGTCAAAGCGTCAGTAGCTCGATGGTTGACATTTTAGATTCAATATTTAAGTCTCGAACTATAGCCGTTTCGATTTCCACAAATTTTACGCTCAATAAGAATTTATGTCATTTCCTAAAATGAATGTTACGATTACAACAGCAGCCTGTAAATTTCCCATTGCTGGGCTAAGGCCTCCTCTCCCTTTAAGGAGAAGGATTTGGAACATATTCCATCACGCTGTTCCAATACGGGTTGGTGGAATATGTATAAACATGTGGCAGAATTTCTTTGAAATTAGACACATGCAGGTTTCCTCACGATGTTTTCCTTCATCGCCGACCACAAGATAAGTTACAAACACAGAAGTGCCTGCCTTGATTTGAACACACATTCATCGGTTAAGATGCACGCGTTCTAACCACTGGGTTTTAACCATCTATATTACGATTACTTAAAAAAAAACCCCAAAGGAAATCAATCATGCAAACGATTCAGTTACTCTAAACTTTGGTCTGATAAATCATTTTCAAGAGTCAGATGTCAACGAATTAATGAGACAGGGGCAAAATTTTAATTCAAAATGTGCAAGTTTTATCTCCGCTGTAATGAAACAACCGTTTACACCGCGAATAAATATAGTATAAATAAATGATAATTTCTGGATAAGCATCGCGGGTTCACGGTAAACACTCATAACTGGTTCGTTAATGGCTCCACATTTATCAACGAGATTAATAATTTCGTTTATTTCGTTAGATTTTATTTCGCCTTGTATCATTTTATTATGCCTTATTAATTACGAAATGAGCGCGTAATTTTGTTTCTTCGGATTTATTGTTTATATAAAGCAGTATTGTGTTCAGGATAATGTTTTATTTTTCGATGTTGGATTTATAGTCTTTACTGTATAGAATATTAGCGTTTCTGATTTGAGTACATTAGTACCTTTATAATAAAAGTGTATGGGCAAATTCACTATCTCGTGGAATGCACCTCCATTGACATTGATACTTTTCATTCCTTATATTACCAATATACCAAACCTTGCAAACTAAGATGTTATGTCTTCCACTAGCTCACTCACCTTTCAAACTGGAAGAAAATAATAGTAAGTACTGAAGTATAGTAGCTGTTTTGTCATTAAAAGGTAGATTCTAGCCTAACCCATCTTAAAAGCTGGCAAGAAAAACTAGAGCTCCTTAAAAAAAAGAAAATTTTTAAAAATCTCATACTATGTTTTTATTTTCTGCACGATCCAATAATAATTCTATTTTAAGGGAGAAACATTCTAAAAGAAGGAAACGTGCCTTGAAGGCATTAGATTACATTTATTATTAAATTTGTTTTAAATTGAAGCCAGTTAAGCATCAGCTGAAGTGTTCACTGCTATATTTGATTTATATACCTTTATCCAACATCTATAAAGAAAGGCTACCTGCCTAATTAATTAAAGATTAAATAAGACAAATATATATTTCATCGTTCGCAATATGAAATCCTAATTTCAGTACAATTTATCAATTCAATGTTTTGGCAAGAGATAGCCAAACGAGAAATTGGGGATTTTTGTTATTCAACAATAGACTTTAAGGGGTTAGGCTTTAAGTTCAAAATAATAAAAGCGATTGTTTGTAATACAATTAAAAGTTATCCGAGTATTTGATTACATTAACGAACGGTGATCGATAAAATTGCTAATAAACATTAATTAAGATAATAAATTCAGTTGAATTTGATGATTAAATATATTAATGTTACATTAATTTATTGACGCCGTTGAATGGTCAACGTGTATCAAAATTATCGGATATTATTCAAGCGAATAAGCTTTTATAATATATTAATTATTTCGCACATGACGTCATATCGGAAAATGAGTCAAATGTGTAAAAAATAATCTCAGCGTAGTCAATATTCCAAGATCAAATCTCATATTTCATTGGTCACACTTTTCAAAACCGTTCAGTCTTAAACACATTATTAATCCGTTTGGTGCAACAATATAACTTGATATTTCTCAGACAGGTATGTTATGGATATGTTGTTTCGGATTACACCGGTTTGTATTCAGATACGGTTACAGATACTAAATATTTTTATTATAAATAACTAGTTAGTTAGTTTAACGGGGTTGGCTGTCATTTGTTAGGCAAAAAAGTCAGTCGATAGCATACTTCAAGGAAGGAATTCCTGTTAACAAAGCCAAGCCAAAAATAATGAATGGTTAAATAAATAAAACAAACAATGCAAATATATAAGATACTTAAGTAATTACAGTCAGGAGAAAATTTAATCTGAAAAGTCAAGATTTCTTGTGCGATTCGTTTTTCCCGATCGCATTTCCTTTCCTTCGGGGAGCGTATACTTATCTTCTTTATTAGCCCTCTTAATGGGACCCTCCTTGATGCCCGAGAGGGCCAGCCGTGATTGACTGAATGTTTTGTCTCTAGGAATGTGGTTTGTTTACCCATTTTTAATAATTTTTCTTTATTTGTACCACATTGAATTGAACTTGCAAAGCCTTCGATCATAAATCAAATCAAATGAAAATAAACTTTATTCAAGTAGGCTTTTACAAGCTCTTTTGAATCGTCATTTTACAATTAGGTGAAGCTACCACTGGTTCGGAAAGTAGATTCTACCGAGAAGAACCGGCAAGATACTCAGTAGTTACTCCTTTTTAACATTTAAAAAATACAAAGTCATGTTAGTTAAATACAATTATTTAAATTAATATATAGTTTTCATTTCATAAGTTTTCAACAATATCGGCCTCGGTTAAGGTGTTGGTGAAGAACGTTAAATTTTTATTGTACATTTCTTTTTTCTGTATTAATTAATTCATTCTTCAAAAGTTACATCCTTCAATTTATATAAATGATGATTTCCCAAGAACGATTCCGAGTCATCAATTCAAAACACCTTCGCTATTCTTCGATTTCGAACAAATGGGAAGTATTCGCTATGATCCGATATACATATGAGTAGTACAATGATATCGCTTCTCATGACATTGATATTTACAGCAATAGTTTTAAGAAAAAGTTAGAATCATTGGCCAATTGGTGTTCAGATAAAGTTTTGTTTTCAAGTTTTGTTTCTTTTTAATTTAAAATAATTTATTATTATTTTTTGTTCTCTCATATTTTAAAGACATATTAGTGTAGAAATGTATTTTTGATATAGAGCTGTATCACACCGTACAATAATTTGTTTCCTACTTTCACTTAATAACTTGTAAACGCCGACGTTGTTCCGAAAAATCTATAAATAAACACATCCAAAAATAGCCTCCACAATCGAAAGTGACACAATATAAAAAAGCAATATAAAAGTTTAATGAATTTTATTGTTACGTTTTAACGGATTTTATTTAAACTCATTTCATTTTCACGTGGGTGTCGATACCCGAACCTTTCTGGTTGTCGTATTGATATAATGCCTGCGGGCTAAGGAACACGATTCGATTCGAGGCTGAGTTTTATCTTCCTTGCGCTCATTTTTAAACACGTATATCAAACAGTTATGTAAATTATATTTACTTTGTTTCTACAAAATAATTATTCTATAATTATTACTCGATATCATTACCATACACTGTAATACCTTACATGAGAAGGTAGGAGTCCAGTTTAAATTGGTACCTTTTGATTTGTCTTATAATATAAAAAAGTCTTAAGTGCTCGTAAGAGCCGACTTTAATAACATACATACATACATACATACATCATCAGCCCGTTTTTGTCCACTGCTGGACATAGGTCTCTCCAAGCGCACGCCACTGCGGTCTTTCTCCGGCTACTCGCATCCAGACTTTAATAAAACATACTCTTATTTCGATTGTTATGTCATTGGATGGATGTATAGATTATGTGAAAGGTTAGAAATAATGTTACTTGAGAGATGACGTATAACAGTGAAGTATGGAAAGAGAAGACATGCTGCGCCGACCCCAAATAAAATTGGGATAAGGATGATGACGTCATTGGATCAAATAATAACTCAATATCTGTAAGGAACCATACGCTGTATCAAAGTCGATTGGTGGACGTGCATTTGAAGAATAATCACAACAAATAACATAACTCTTAAGTATTCGTATGATGTTAACCGTCATTATCAAGCAACGAATGGATTATAACCATAAATGAAGGACTAAAATATTACGCGTTGCTTGCGCGTGTTTTAATTTACGTTGTAAGTGTTCAACGATTCAAAAAAGGAAATTCGCGAATTAAACTGCATTGTGTTAAAAGTTTATTAAAATACAAGATTGAACGCAAAAATCACAGATTGTGACAAAACGTATTTTGAAAGTCAAGAAAATAGTTACTGTTTTTTGTATTTGCTTCCAAAAATATCGAATTGTATTTATTTATTTAGGCGAAATGGTAAATTAGTTTATGGTATTAATATTATAGTTGCGCGAAGAGCACTACTGTGTCAATAAACTTTTGTCCGAAAACTCTTTTAGGAAAAAAAAAACTTTATTATACTAATTATATAATTAAAAAGCTGAACTTGCGGATTTACCCATTTGAAAATACACAAATATTATTGAAGGTGATGAAAATTAAATGAGTTTTATTTTCTAACTCAAGAAACGATTTATTCCCCATACACCCTTCAACTCCGGTTTCAATGCCCTTAAGGGATGATTTCCGAGTTACAACCTTCCCCGTGGCTCGAACTATCTCCATAACAAGTTTCATTCAATTCAGTACAGTGTTTTACGCGTGGAAAGGTAACAGACAGATTAACTTTCATATATATATTATTTGTATAGGGATGTAAGGGGGTGCAAACTACACCTTAGTGCCCCAAGCCAACCTCACCTGCCCGTGGTGCATCCTGCCGACCAGCAAACGAGGCTCTGGCGACCGACTGATGGCGGTATAACCATCAAATAAAATAGGCGTAGCTAAATACCACAGGCCGGTGACGGGCAGCAGCGTCACCGGTGCGAGAAGCTACGCCCTGCGATCGCCAACCGGCCTGCCCAGCGTGGCGATTATGGGTAATAACCTCCACAAGCTGCACACACGGAAGCCACGGCCCCCAGTTCCCGGCAGCGCCGCTATTCCCCGTCATGGTGGCGACGATGGTAACGGCGGGACGGGGGGTGCTAAGAATCACCGTGCTACGGGAGGCCACCACAACCGACTGACCCTTGCGACGTACAACGGACGCACGCTACGGCTTGACTCGCATCTAGCGCAACTTAAGGTAGAACTTGGGAAAATTAGGTGGCACATATTAGGGCTATGTGAAGTCCGTAGAGAGGGAGAGGACACCGTAACCCTCGAATCGGGCCACCTAATGTACTTCCGAGAGGGTGACCAACAATCCCAAGGTGGCGTTGGGTTTCTGGTAAATAAGTCCCTAGTTGACAACGTTGTGGAAATCTCCAGTGTGTCGAACAGGGTAGCGTACCTCATTATAAAGCTCACCGAGAGGTACAGCCTCAAGGTGGTGCAAGCGTACGCACTGACCTCGACACACTCGGACGATGAAGTGGAAGAATTATTCGATGACATATCGAGGTCCCTCCACTACACCACGAAAACCCACTAAAACGTTGTCATGGGGGACTTCAACGCTAAAGTGGGAGTACAGAACTGCAGCGAATCGGTAGTAGGACCCCATGGATTTGGAAGCAGGAATTATAGGGGGCAAATGCTTGTCAACTTCCTCGAACGGGAGGGGCTCTTCTTAATGAACTCCTTCTTCAAGAAGCAGCCGCAAAGGAAGTGGACGTGGCAAAGCCCTGACACTATGACAAAAAATGAGATCGACTTCATAATGACGGACAAGAGGCATATATTCAGTGATTAATAGGTTCAATACCGGTAGTGATCACCGACTCCTCCGAGGCTCTCTGAAACATTCCAGTCAATCCTGGAGAACCGATTCGCTGCTGTGGAAACCACAACTGACGTAAACCAGAACCTCGAAAATGTAGTTCGAATTCTCAGGGAAGAAGGCACGAGATATTGTGGCATGCAGCGTAAGGGCAGGAAGTCGAACCTTTCGGAAGAGACTTTGGGGCTCATGAAGAAACGACGTGAAAACCCACCTGTCACTTCGTCAGAGAAACGGCAATTAAACCAAGAGATTAGCAGGCGCGTACGACACGAAAGAGCTGTTGAGCAGAATCGGGGGTCTAAGGTGTTCGTACAATCTCTTGGAAGGAGCCACCTGACGAAGTTGACAGCAAGTGGAGAAGTCGTTTCTTCTAAGCCGGCAGTACTTTCGGAAGTAGAGGACTTCTACGGCCGGTTATACGCATCGCATGCATCTCGACCTGATCCCGAAAATGAGGATCCTAGAGCTACATTAACACGCCATTTCTCCGAAGACCTGCCTGAAGTCAGTATTGGCGAAATCGAGACTGCTCTTGGACAGCTTAAAATGGAAAAGCCTCCGGAGAGGACGGCGTTACCACAGAGCTATTAAAAGCGGGAGGTAAACCGGTACTTAGGGAACTTCAGACGCTTTTTAACTCTGTCCTCTTCGAAGGGAGAACTCCGGAGGCGTGGAATAGGAGTGTGGTCGTTCTGTTCTTCAAAAAGGGAGACAAAACCCTGCTGAAGAACTATCGTCCCATATCCCTACTGAGCCACGTCTATAAGCTGTTTTCAAGAGTTATCACGAACCGTCTTGCGCGAAGATTCGACGAATTCCAACCCCCGGAGCAAGCCGGCTTTCGGACCGGATACGGCACCATAGACCACATCCATACAGTGCGGCAGATTATACAGAAGTCCCATGAGTATAATCGGCCCCTGTGTCTTGCATTCGTGGACTATGAGAAGGCCTTTGACTCGGTTGAAATCTGGGCTGTTCTGGAGTCCCTGCAGCGTTGCCAAGTTGATTGGCGATACATCCAAGTGATGAGATGTCTCTACGAAGCTGCCACCATGTCCGTCCGAGTACAGAATCAGCAAACAAATCCCATACCATTGCATCGAGGAGTGAGACAAGGGGACGTTATTTCCCCCAAATTGTTCACTAATGCAATGGAGGATATGTTCAAGACGCTGAACTGGAAAGGACTTGGCATTAACATCAATGGCGAATACATCTCTCACTTGAGATTCGCAGACGATATCGTCATCGTGGCAGAAACGTTGCAGGACCTACAACAAATGCTGAACGAGCTGGCTGATTCTTCTATGCGTATCGGCCTACGGATGAACTTGGTTAAAACCAAGGTCATGTTCAATGAACATGTTCTACCGGAACCGACTACGATACACGGTACCGTCCTCGAAGTTGTTCAAAAATATGTCTACCTCGGGCAGACTCTGCGATTAGGTAGAAACAACCTTGAGGACGAGGTGAATAGAAGAATTCAGCTGGGTTGGGCAGCGTTTGGGAAGTTACGTCGAATCTTAACATCGTCGATCCCACAGTGCCTTAAGACGAAAGCCTTCAATCAGTGCGTCCTACCCGTCATGACATACGGTGCCAAAACGTGGACACTCACGACAAGGCTGGTCCACCAGCTTAAAGTCGCTCAGCGTGCTATGGAAAGGGCTATGCTCGGCGTTTCTTTGAGGGATCGCATCAGAAATGAGGTGATCCGTCAAAGAACCAAAGTCATCGACATAGCCCACCAGATTAGTAAGCTGAAGTGGCAGTGGGCTGGTCATTTTTGTCGTAGAACCGACAACCGTTGGGGAAAACGTGTTCTAGAGTGGAGACCGCGTCTCGGCAAACGTAGTGTAGGACGTCCTCAGGCACGGTGGAGTGACGATATACGCAAGGCGGCAGGCAGGAGCTGGATGCGAGTAGCCGGAGAAAGACCACAGTGGCGTGCACTGGGAGAGGCCTATGTCCAGCAGTGGACAAAAATAGGCTGATGATGATAATGATGATATATTATTTAGTATAGATTAAAAATCAGATCGATATGCATTATTGTAAAGCGACTCGATCGATAACACATTCAATTATATCTTGAAATTAAAGAAAGAATTATGTATGTAAAAAAATATTTTTTTTATATTATTTTCATAACTACTATTTTTGAAATAGTTTACATAATTTTATTTTGTACGTGAAACGCATGGTTCATATTTTACGCGAAATTGCTAACATCAATCTTGATTTTAATATCATTTAGAGCGTTGTGGCATACATCAGCTTGCACCAATTTAGGAAATCGTAAGCTTTCAGTTTTTTAGCCATACATTCTGGAACATTTTCATCAGCTTCCGTAATGCTCATTCATTTGTTTTACGATACAATTATCAAGTCGTGGCATCGAGATTAATCTAATTTGATAAGTGAGTTTCTAGAATGGTTTTTGTCATCCCTTGTTATCACGGTCATTTTTTAATTATTTTAATATTTTTAATGGATGTAGAAGAGTTAACATAAGCCCGTGTTACATCCTGAATTATGTATATTATCAACGAACGAGGCTCTGGCGATCTAAATCTTATACTAAATAATTTGTTGGATGAACTCTCTCAAACTTTTCCTCGAGATATTTTGTTTTTACAGATAGCTGTTCCTTTAATGTATTATTGTTGGTAGAAGCAAGTTATTGTCACGTCTGCGATTGCCTCGTATTTAAAATTTTGGTATAAAGGAAAAAAAAATCTTACTACTTTTCTCCTGTGGTTTCCACGTATGTGGGTCGCTATGTCGAAAGTTTCAGGAATAACAGAATAATCTATGTTCTACCCTTTTTTCTAGCAGTGGAGACCTTCTGAAAGATACCCTTTGTGGGGAACCAAGCTACGAGGGAACCAAGCTTCTTACTTACAAAAACCGTAATGGCCAACCTTGGCATGAATAACATCAGCACACCCATATAAGGTATACGCAGCCCAACTCATGCAGTTTTCCGTTCAAGGCTTCGGAGCTCTCAGGAGGAAACTTCCTCCTCTCCCTTGAAGAGATCTCACATGGAAAAGCAGTTGCTTTTCCATGTGAGATCTTTTTATTTCGTCCCAGGTGTCGCGAGGCTCCTAACATACGCGACCACGTCCTATTTTTCAAGCACTGGGCGTAGGGGCCAAACGTATAGTTCTTCTTTAGGTCTGGCATGCTTCATACCTAAAATTCGGGTCACTTCTCAAATCGTGAAGCTACTTTTGCATTTATAATATAAGTGTAGATTACTATACCCTTTAATAGAACTGGCTCTAATGATCAGATATAAAACGAAATTTCTGTTCTTACTAAAATAAACTTACAAAGTCAATTTATATGTAACACTTTAAAACCAACCAAGCAAGACCTTATTTAAATACGAAATTTCAGCCAAATTGTTAGAACCGTTTCCGAGATACACGATTTAACTTTGTGCATAAGAATTGCTCATTTAATATTATAAGATTTATCAAAATGTCAAGCACCTTTGGTTAGAAGTTCTCATATGATGAGTATTAGTACTTTAAAATGAAGTCATTTGTCATAGTTAGTCTGAAGTGTTCTTTATGAAATTTTTTAGCGAAATTAATTTTGTTCTGAAGAAAAATTCGAATAAAATGTTTTCTTTTCAACGCAGAATATATATTTTATATCTGATTAAAAGTTTTAATGGATGATACTTTCTTCAAAATTTAGATTATAATGAAAATCTTGGATTTATATTTATATAAAGACTGATGATAAGGTTATTATTCCACTAACATGTGTGAGAGTTAGAGAGAAAAAGGTCATTGTGTATGTCATTTCTTTTTGAAGGCGTATTTTTGTATTCTGTCAAATTTTTGATGGTATGGGGAAAAAGGAGGATAGGAGAGCCGAGATGTCCCAGTGATTAGAACGCGTGCATATTAACCAATGATAGCGGGTTCAAACCCAGGCAAGCGTGACTGAATATTCATGTGCTCGATTTGTGTTTATTCATCCAATTCTCGGCGGTGAAGGAAAACATCGTAAGGAAACCTGCGTGTGTCTAATTTCATCAAAATTCCTTCACACGTTTATTCCACCAACCCGCATTGGAACATCATTAGCCCAGCGGTGGGTAATTTATAAGTTTTTAATGTAAAAATATATGTCAATGGTGGCCAACACTGCTTATATTGGCGCTGTTAGCAATATTGACCATTCCACACATTGACCATACCCAAATCTTGGGGAGATATTTTGTCCCTTTTACCTCTCGATACACTGGCCCACTGACCCTTTCAGCCAAACACACAACAATAAATATTGCTGAGTACGTGATACCTTCCCAAACGGACTTACAACTAAAACCCTTACCCTATAGTCATTGTATTCATCAACAATTATATTTTAGTGAACACTGTTAACAACAGTACATACATTTATAATCTGATTAAATCTTTTAATCAAATCAAATTCAAAAATCGTTCTATCAAAATAGAAACACAAATTTTAAAATTTGAAAAATCTTCAAAGTTACGTTTAGCTTTCAATGGAATCTTCCAGTCGGGTCACGTTCCAGTTTCGTATAAAAGAGCGACACACGAAGTGATCGGGTTTTTATTTATCACAGCGTCGAATACAAAAGCCTTATCGAGAGTATTGTAGTGTCATATGTTGCCTTTATTTGGTGCTATTTAGATGCTACGATTATACGACAAAATTGACAAGACATTTTATCGTATGACTAATTATTATATTCTTCGTGTAAACTAAATTTCATGTTATAATATATTTCCATACTAATAGAACTTTTTAAACCCCAAAAAGAACGAACATAAAATCTCACAGGTCGTTTAAAAATATTTAAATTTATAGCTGACCTGGCTGACGTTAGTACGCCCCAGGAATACTTATGCAGGTGATATTAATTTATGACCAAAAATCTTATTTTTGTCTTATATGTCAAGTAGTTTATAATATAAGTACATATTACACATTTAATTGTACAGTACCAGCACCTATTCTAATTAAAGAAAGAAACTTTTTAGTTCATCTCGTAGGCGGACAAAAACGAGTCATCTGATAGTGGTCACGAGCCCTCATGGAAGACAACATTACTAAATTTTGCTGTTTGGTACATTATCGAATGAGTGGATATTTATCCAAATGGGCTTACATAAAGCCCTGCTACCAAATGAATGCATTTGCTTATTGTAAATACGTTTAGCAAAATTATCTTGGTATTCCTTCACATCAATCGTAATTGGTCATAAAATTACTTATGATTATACATTGAATGATTCTCTTAACCAGCCCGTGTTCCAATCTATTTAATGTTGGGGATATATTTTCCATCAGTTCAGCTATCTATAATTCGTCATATGATCGTTCACATACATTGCTCTTACATACTCCAACTATATTTTCTTGGTCGTGCTCTTCCTTTCCTTACCTCCACGCACATGCCGTTACCAAATACATTAAAATATCAAAGATCAAATCTTATTAAAAGTATTGGTTTACGTAATATCGTATCGACTGCGATATTTTGATCGTTACTTGTAAAATTTTTGATGCGAAAAAGAATTTAATATGTTTGTTGTTTCAACATACGATATAAGTTCCTCTTGATCGCTTTGACGAAAACACATATGAAACGTAAAAGTATATATATTGATAATAATTGATTAAAAAAAACGTTTTATATCTTTTTTTATAGCACAACAATAACAACAATAAGAGCCTGTAAATTACCCACTGCTGGGCTAAGGCCTCCTCTCCCTTTGAGGAGAAGTTTTGGAACATATTCCATGTGGCATACACATGTGGCAGAATTTCTATGTATTTAGACACATGCAGGTTTCCTCTCGATGTTTTCCTTCACTGCCAAGCACGCGATTAATTATAAGCACATGATTATTTAGTGATGCTAGCCTCGGCTTGAACCCGCAATCGTCGGTTAAAATACACGCGTTCTAGCCACTGGGCCATCTCGACTTTATAGCGCAATCGTACGAATATCGTTAAAAGGGTATGTTTCTTAATTTTCACTTTTCGAACATTTTCAAGTTATTCTTCTCCCTTGGCGATGTGAGACCGTTTTTATTTCGGTAAGGGTCTTTTAGACCTGAAACATTTTAGATTAAGTAGGGACCCTTGTAGCGAGAATTTTTAATTTTAACCCTCGAGGGAGTTTGTTTCGTTATTTCTTGTAATTACTAAAATTTCATCCCGAATACCTTAATTTAATCGTAATTTATCTAAAGGAGTTCACGTAAAATAATGATTAAGTGAGTTTAATCCTTCGCGTCTTATCAATGATTGGTGCTATAATTAAGGGGAAATGCGCACGTCTAAGAAAAGCCTGGAAGCCTGATCATCAAAAGTAATGTGTTTTTTTAAGGTATCAGATTGTTCTTTGCGGTTTCTAGAGATTATTTCTCTTTTCGTATTCGCATAATTTTTGGCTCTGTAAGAAACACCTATTTACTATTCCTTACATCGTCAATACACCACCAACCTAGAGAACTAAGATGTTATGTCTCTTATGCCTGTAGTTACACTGGCTTACTCATCCTTAATACCGAAATAAAACAATATTGAGTACTACTGTTTGGAGATAGGATATCTGATTAGTAAGTGGTACTTACCCAGACGGGCTAACACGAAGCCCTACCACCGAGTAATTTATTATATTTTTAATTTATCTTTCTAATGAGACAAATATTAATGTATTGGTTGATTTTTGACAACTACTAGAAAAATATGAAAAAGATAAAATAACGCCTGTAAGTAGCCCACTGGTGGGCTAAAGCTTATCAGGATAAGCTTAAAGCTTATTCCATTACGCTGCTCCAAAGCAGATTATTGGATACGTATCTGGTAGATTTAGTTGATCTCTGGTAGTGGGGCTTTCTAACAGCCAGTTAGGGTAGGTTCCATCCATTCATCACATTATTTACCACCAAACGATACTTAGGATTATATTAGTATTGGAACATATCCTGCGAGAGAAATTACTGCCCTAGAGATAATATTTTTTGATTAATTGCACATAGTCAATGTAAAGTCACTAATATCGTTGGGCAGTGGTCGCCGCTTACCATCAAGTAACCCCTTGGTATTTGTTTGTTTACACTTAAAAAATATATAACTTTTTTTCCGAAATCCTTTCGTAAGAAAGCAATTTAATTTTATTTCATTTCATTTCACTGTAAGGATGTCATTGTAAATGTTGTATGTTCGTGACAGACTTTATTCAAAAGAGGGGAATAAAAGTAGAAACCATTTGTTCTAAGTCGAGGAGCGACAAATGGAAACCGAGGCCATAGATTTACCAGTTCATTGTCTATCACTTGACAAATTACCTGAATTACGAAACGTATTTTAGGTAACGTCTGTGGTTATAAGTTAAGGATGTCACTGTAAAACATTATATCAACGTGGCTTTTCTTATTTGTACTCTGTTTAATTTCCTATACTCATCATTATAGGATGAAATCAACAAATTAGTTATTAAAGTACCTATTCACATACAAGCACTTTTAAATTGTCATGTTATTATGTCGAATGAAATATAAATAGATCAAAAAGTAGATTATACCTAGAAGCACCCAAAAAAACCCAATTACTCTTTTTCACCATTTTATTATTTATATATTTATTTCTTCTAGAAGACACTTTATAGTCTGCGCTTTTTTATCTTTAATTTAATATTTTATTAACTAATATACTTTATTGCTTAGCTTGAAATTATTGGAAAGGTTAACTTGAAAATAGAAGTTTAAAGTTATTATATTACTACTAGGCGCAGACAAGAGTTTCATCCATTCATTGTTGACATACCCAAAAGTCGAATTAAACGGTTTGACAGCTCGTTTTTGGTAAGAGTCGCTATGATTTGCAACCTGCCTGCTTCTATTGTTCCTGATAAGTTGAACTCCGGAGCCTTTAAGAGTAGAGTGAACAGGTTTCTTTTAGATGGGCGTGTCCACCTTTGTCTTCATCCACACTTTCCATCAGGTGAGATGGAAGACAAATGCCTATTCCATATAAATATGTAAAGAAAAGAAAATTACTAGCAGTGTTTGATAATAGCCTAATTTTTTGATAGGCTATGTGGAAAATATTTTTTATACTTAATGTATTACTAGCAGCCTGTGAACGCGTCACTAGTGAAGGCAATAAGGCGAGGTGTTTAGAAGTAATGTTAACGTTTTAAAAGTAGGTAAAGCATTTTGCACTACCAAAGGTGAAATATTTCAACAGCGATTGAGACAAAAAAACAATTTCTAACAAAATATAATATAATTTGATGTATTGATGGATCGAACACGTTGCACGTTTTGTGTCCAACAATATTATAACGAAACATTATATTTTAAAAGACATAGATGGAGTCTATCAGCAGTTGTGTCGCTTTGTTATTTCGCAACGGAACACTAAAAACGTGCCCTGACTCCTCCTTAATTGGACAGCGAGGGGGGGTCTCCATTACGTAACTCAGATGTGGCGGTGGGCTCAAGAATTTGTCGTCACTCGCAATTTAGATACAGTATTGAGCTCGGGAATTAAATAATAAATAAGGATGAATTTGTATCGAATTGTCTTTATTAAAATATATTAAGACATATCTGAGACGTCGATTCATCCTTTGATTTAATCCAGCATGCTGCTGGAGGAACTGGATGTGAGTAGCTGAAGAAAGATCTCAGTGTCGTGCATTTGAAGAGGCCTTTATCCAGCAGTGGACAAATATGGGATGATGATGAAATGAAGTATTTATATTCATGATATTCGTAAATATGAAATTTAAAAAAAGACATTTTATAAAAGTAATAAAAAATTCTGACATCTTACTATTAGTTGTTATTTAAATAGTAATAGTAAAAAATCATCACTCACATCTGGAATAAAGTAAATAATTCAACTATAAATCTTTCAGTATCAAAAGATTCGAGTATCATAAAGCTTATATACGAAACGTTAATAATAGCTTTACAAATATTTTATACTAAACTCGGATAATACAACGTGCTTGTATTAAACTCAAATTATGAAAGGGCTATGACAGTCACCCTTAAATCAATTAAGAGATGTTTGTTAGTTTATTAAGTAAAAGGGTCTGAGTTACGTTCGACCTCGTATACATTAAAACTTGGTATTTGTCTCGACTGTTTGTAATATTATGAGAGAATTATTGCCAGGAACCGTTGTCAAGTAATAATTTTGCTCAATAATAACGAAATATATCTTACGAAAGTTTATCAGACAGTTCTTAAATGTAATTAATTAAAATATATTTAACTAGGTGCTACCTGTGGCTTTGCGTGCGTATAATATGAAAGTGTAAATAGATGAAAGTGTAAGTAGATCAACAGCCTAAAATATAAGTTTTATGCCAATTCTAAAAATGACAATAATTTCATACGACCTTTCATCCCCCTTTTCAACCCTTTACAAAACTTTTTTCCAATTAAAAAGTAGCCTATGTCCTTTATCAGGCTCTAGACTATTTGGGTGTGAAAGCGAGGCAGACAGATAAATAGATACAGATAGAGTTACTTTCGCATTTATAATGTTTGTATGGATGTCATCTATGTGATACCTATAGATTTTTATATAAAATACAATATAAAAAATGTTATCTTTTTAATAAAAAATACCTCGGCATTTTAAGGCTAATGGATAGTATGGATTTTGAATGTTAAGGCGCATTGGTGGTAAGGCACGGGAACCTTAAACAGTGATTGCGGGTTCGTAATCCGTCCAAATTGATATTAGATCATAATTGCTCGGTCACATATGATAAGGAATTATAATTGTATAGTCGCAAGGAAGGGCGTCGGTATTTTTATCAACATTACATTACATACATATATAATTGTATTTAACTAATATGATTGTATTTTTTGAATGTTGAAAAAGAGTAACTATTGATGTTCTTGCCGGTTCTTCTCGGTAAAATCTACTTTCCGGACCGTGAAGCCTAGCCGCTTAATTGTTAAATGACGATTCAAAAGTGCTTGTAAAAGCACTTTTTGGTAAAGTGGGCTTAGGTAATCGTATTTCAATGCGCTCAAACTTCATATCTGATTTTATTATAAATTAAATCTATTTCATTTAATTAATTTATTATATTCAAAATAGGCGAGACTTATTTCTCGATTGCCAACCAAAAGCTACAACTGGTTTAGAAAGAAACATATCTGTAAAGAAAACCAGTGAAAAAAACTCAACGGTATTTTGTCAAACTTACAAAAAAAAAGTATATAAAAAAAGAAATAGCCAAGAGGCGATCGTTTCATTGCCAAGGTGTGTTATCAACCATGAAGTCGCTAATTGTCACTCACATTTCGCATAAAAGCGTTCTTTTTTCAAATTTGGCTTTTTGCACAATTTCCGAATCCTGAACCGTTTATATCCCACCAAAAATTACGACCTCTACGCAGTCGAGTACAAAGAACAAGAGTTAAAATGATTGAATAAAATTATTGCTTAGGTATTTTAAGATTTTCACATTTTAAGAAGTTTGTCAGATAAAAAAAAATATAAAATAAAAATATTGGACAAAATCACATACATTACTCTGATCCCAATGTAAGTAGCTAAAGCACTTGTGTTATGGAAAATCAGAAGTAGCGAAGGTATCATAAACACCCAGACCCAAGACAACATAGAAAACTAATGAATTTTCTACATTGACTGGGCCGGGAATGGAAGCCGGGACCTCGGAATGGCGTAAACACCACTCGACCACGGAGGTCGTCAATATAGATATAAAAAAAATACTTACATAACTTTAACTCAACTCTTTAAAAAATATATTTATTAAAAGAACTTTTTTCGGAATCAATTTTATTTGCTCACTAAAATAACAGAGAATACAAACATAAAAAGTTATAGTATGTGCTCAATCGAGCTGTTTCAGAGGTCCCATATGCTGGTCAATTGGCCGCGAAGCCTTGTCAGCGATAGCTTTAAACCTTAGTTATTTTCTGAGATGACCCAGTAGTTAGAACGCGTGCATTTTAGCCGATGATTGCGGGTTCAAACCCAGGCAAGCACCACTATATATGTGTACTTAATTTGCATTTTTATAATTCATCTCGTACTCGGTGGTGAAGGAAAACATCGTGAGGAAACCTGCATGTGTCTAATTTCATCGAAATTCTGCCACATGTGCATTCCACCAACTCGCATTGGAACAGCGTGGTTGAATATGTTCTAAACTGGGATAAGGCCTCCTCTTCTATTAACGAGAGGTCCTTAATAGAAGTTTACTTTTACTTTAGTTATTTTTCAATTTGATACTATATTTTCTTGCGTTCTAATTATTCAAATGTTTCTTTGTTTACTATAACTTTTCACATATCACCTATAATCTCTTTTTTTCTCATATATTCGACGCATGAGACGATATTTCATTATGTTTTCAAGAGTGATTGTGTGAAGTGATTAGGGATATATTATTATAAACACGCCCCAGCTTCGCACGGATGCAGTACTGATACTAAATATACAACAGAATTTGTTTATTTACATCACATTAGAAACTTCTAAAATTATCAGTGTTTCTTTATTTTATTGTACATGTATTATACAATATAATAAAGAAATACTATATACAAAAAAACGCATTAAAAGCCGTTGCGTAGTTTTAAAGATTTAAGCATACAATTTAGGGACTGAGAAAGCGACTTTGTTTTCAACATTGAACATATTTGTTAAAGTATTATCGTATTGTTTTTTGATAGATATACTGTAGGGTTTTATTGGCTGACACCGGTTCCAAATATAACAATAACTATAACTACGTTCTATGATCGTAAATCGACTTTTAAGTAGTCTAATATTTTTCATTTCATTTTACTTAGGAGGACTCTAAAAATATGTTGAATAGGCAATTATTTTTATTACTTTTTAGTGTATATTCATTTGTTTTAAGATAATGTTTTGTTTGAAGTTGGTTTTTCTTTTTGTAATTTTTTTTATTTTATAATACAAATTCAGGATAATACAAATTCAGGAGATGAGAATTAAACCCGTATCCTTCGTTGACACGTTTTACTAACTGAGCTGCCTGGTTTTAAAAAAAAAAAAACATTTGTAAATAAATTTCAAATCTTGTAAACCTTATATAAATCACTTGATGGACATAAAAGCTTTAAAGGCCTTTTTTATTCATCCGAGTATTCTCCGCTATGCAAGAGTTAAGTAGACTCTCAAAAGCGGTCGGATTATGTGACAGTGGTGAAATGCGGAAGTAGTGCTTAAGCTTACTTAGTACTCGGATAATATAGCACTCTTATAGTTGTAGGCTGTGTGCTTATTTGTACGGACGTGAAAAGGCGGCAAATTAAGCGAGCAAATTCTCCAACGTAACAACTTTAATAATTAATTATACGAAAAATAGTTTACACTCAATAGTCAGACACAAATGCACAGAAGGATAGTTCACACAGCAAAATAGTCCATAGAAGCTTAAGAAATAGAAGTAGTGAAAGCGGAAAGTTTAGCGAGCACAATTACACAAAATACTTAGATATAGCAATGAGGCGAATGCGCGATAAATAAGCTAGAATGAGCGGCGCGATAGCGGGCGACACGGGCTTCGCGTGGAGAACTCGAGTACCGACTGGGCGGGCCGCGGCGTAGCGGCGCGCGCGCATTGTTCTTCAACTTCTGACGCGGTGCATAAAAAAAACAAAGGCCCGAGGCAGTGACCCGCGCGTCTACAATGCACGGGTGTGATGGCGAATAAATATCAGTAAAATATTATATCAAGTACATATATAGTAAATAAGAATAGATGCGTCGTAAATAGGTGAATATGTAAAAATTAATATAATAAATAAATAATAATAAATCTAATATAATATAGTAGGCCACATCACTCCCCCCCAGAGACCGTTACTACGGGCGATAAAAATCAGGAAACCTGACATTACGGCCCGAGCGCGTTCTTCTGGCGTCATCCTGAGTAGAGGAATTATATCCTATAGGAACAGGATGAGGAAGGGAATTATGGTGAGGGTGTGGAGTGGGAGTATAGTTGGTGACGGGAGATGGGTTAAAAAGTATATAGGCCGGCTTGAGGCGGTCTATGGAAACTGCCACGTTTCTCCCTTTGACTTGTATCTTAAAGGTCTTATCACCTCGTTCTATTACTTCGTAAGGGCCAGTATAAGGTGGCTGTAAAGCGCCACGTAATGTGTCGTCCCTTAAGAATACATGACTTGTTGAAGCCAGGTCCTTGTAGACAAAAATCTTGTCTTTACTGTGACGTGCAGTTGGGGCTGGTTGGAGTTTAGCCGCGAACTGGCGTAAGCGAGACATGAAATCCGATATGTCAGTGGATTGATTAGCAGTTGTCTGGAAGAATTCGCCAGGCAAGCGTAGTGGCTCGCCATACACCAATTCAGCGGAAGATGACTGAAGGTCATCTTTGAATGCGCTTCTAATACCTAATAGCACCAAAGGTAAGGTTTCAACCCAATTGCTATCCGCGTGACACATTATTGCCGCTTTTAACTGCCGGTGGAAGCGTTCCACGAGTCCGTTACAGGCTGGGTGGTACGCGGTTGTCCTGCGATGTTTGAATCTGAAGTTTAGCCGATGCGTTAGCGCCCGGGTGGCTGAGACTATGAAGACTTTCGAAAAGTTGCCTCCTCAAGGCTTTTGTTACGAAAGGTCTAGGGGACGGGGTGCTGACGTCACAATAAAGTTCTGAACGAGAGTTAGGAAGCTTCAACTTTTTCAGACGGAGAGAGGATTCATCACCCAGAAGCTGAGTCAACTCCATATCGCCAGCTTGAGAAGCTGCCAGCACGTCCAAGTCAACTGGCATCTGCAGTTCGTCGACACGTGACAGTGGATCGGCAACGACGTTGCCTTTAGACGTAGACTTTCCCGGGAATATGCCTGATGTCAGTCGTGAACTGCGAGATATAATCGAGGTGGCGGTACTGCCTGGGCGAACAGTTAACTTTCCTTTCACTGAAAGCATAACTGAGAGGTTTGTGGTCAGTAAACACCACAAAATGTCTAGCCTCGAGCATATGGCGAAAGTATTTTATACTCTCGTATATAGCCAAAAGCTCGCGGTCGTACGGAGAGTACTTCTGTTGGGAGGGACTCAATTTCCGCGAGAAGAATGCCAGTGGCTCCCAGCAGTTATTTTTACGCTGCTGCAATACTGCGCCCATTGCCAGGTCGGATGCATCTGTAACAAGAGCGAGATCGGCCTGACAATCTGGGTGAGCTAGTAATGCAGCATTTGCAAGGCTCTCTTTGCATTTGTTAAATGCTAGCAAAGCCTCGCCCGAGATATCTACCGGCTGCGAGGCCTTGATGCTACCAGCGAGTAATGCGTTTAACGGGGCTTGCATAGCGGCAGATTGAGGTAAAAATCGCCTGTAGAAATTGAGCATTCCTAAAAACCGTCTAAGCTGTCTGGCCGTCTTAGGTACAGAGAACTCAGTGATGGCCTGGACCTTTGATTCCAAAGGCTTGGTGCCAGTTGCAGATATTCGGTAACCCAAAAATGTGACCTGCGAGGCTCCGAAGACGCACTTAGACGTGTTGACGACGACACCGTATTCCTTCATACGGCTGAAGAGTTGATTAAGATGAGCTTCATGTTCAGCTTCGCTTTTAGAAAAGACGAGAAAGTCGTCCAAATAACAGAAGCAGAAATCAAGCCCTCTCGTCATCTCGTCAACAAATCTCTGGAATGTTTGGCCAGCGTTTCTAAGACCAAAAGTCATGAAAGGGAATTCATACAGGCCAAAGGGTGTGGTAATGGCGGTTTTATGGATGTCATCCTTAAAGACAGGAATCTGATTGTAGGCTTTCATTAGATCAATCGTAGAAAAGACGTTACAACCAGAAATGGAATGAGCGAAGTCGTGAATGTGCCTAATTGGATAACGGTCTGGTATAGTCCGTGAGTTGAGCATGCGATAATCACCACATGGCCGCCAGCCATTATCTTTCTTAGGTGCGAGGTGTAAAGGAGAGGACCAGGGGCTTTCAGAAGGACGCGCAGTGCCGTTGCTCAGCATAAGCTCGAATTCGTGGCGAGCAATTTTCAATTTATCCGGTGCCAGTCTGCGGGGGGTACATGAGATAGGAGGGCCAGGTGTGGTCCTTATATAGTGTACCGTGTTGTGCTTTGGAGACGCTGGAGTACCTGCGGGACGTGTAATTTCGGGGTACTTACTCAGAATAGCGTGATAGCGCGTGTCGCCCGTTAACACTTTTACAGAACAAATATTAGAATTCGCAAGAGAAGCATTTGAAGACAGTGTTGTTGTATTGTCTAGTAGGCGTTGATTCCGGCAATCTACAATTAAATTATAAAAACTAAGGAAGTCAACGCCTATTATTGGCTTAGTAACGTTGGCAACAATGAATCGCCAAGGAAAGTTACGTCTTAAACCAAGATTTAAATTAAATTCGATAAAACCATACGTGTCGATGGTTGACCCGTTGGCTGCGGTGAGCTGGAAGTCCGCCTTGGCTCGACGTTCCCGAAGCGCAGATCGAGGGTAGACACAAAGATCACTGCCAGTGTCCACTAAGAACTGGGTATTCGTGCTGCGGTCGGTGATGTATAGGCGACCCTTAGAAGTTGGACAATCGTTCGTCGCCACTACCGACTGTCCGTGGAGTTTTCCGACTTCTTAAAGGTGCAAGGTTTTAGGCAGCGTTGAGCCCTCGATCCAAATTTGCTGTGGTACCAGCATACAGGATACTTCCTGTAGCTTGAATTGGATCGGCTCCGTTGTCGCGATGTTGAACGTCGGCGGTCACGTGGTCTGTAACGGTCGGTGGTACAGCAAGCTGCACGAGTGTGCTCCTCCAGCTTGAGAGTGAGTTTTTGCACCATCTCCTTGAGTTCCGCGATCTCGTCTGCCTGGTGTATCGCATGTGCTCTACTGGAAGACGTGGAGGCGACGTTGCACGGTGATGTAAGTTCCTGGATACGGTCTGCTAGGTCTGCCAGCTGTTCCAGAGAGTGTTTGGGCTGTGAAGCTAGCACGGTCTGGATATTATGTGGTAGACGATTGCTCCATATCGACTGAAGGAAGTCATCAGGCACGGAAGGTCCAGCTAGGTCTTGCAGGTGTCGAAGAAATTCCGATGGCTTCCTATCACCGAGTTCCTCGTGGGTGAGCAATTGTTTCACCTTCTTTTCGTGCGAGGCCGAAAGACGCTTGATCAACTCTAATTTAATTTTCTCGTAGCGATTATAAGCCGGAGGGTTAATAATAATATCCTTCACGGACTTGGCGTACTGCATATCGAGGTTATTTGTTACGCTATTGAATTTTATAGCATCGTCGATAATATTGTGAGTATCGAACTGACCTTCTATTAGGGCGAACCACAATTCGGGATCTTCGGGCGAGAACGGAGGTACTTTCAATTGCATCCTTCTCCTGGTAGATGATGATCCAGAACGTTCAGCGGACACGCGCGTCATTTTCTTTCTTTGTGTAACGTGGCCTCCATCTTGTGAACCGGCCGTTTTTGCAGAGTCACTACTATCACTCATTTTAAAAATTGTTCACTTTGCGGGGTCACCAGTTATAGTTGTAGGCTGTGTGCTTATTTGTACGGACGTGAAAAGGCGGCAAATTAAGCGAGCAAATTCTCCAACGTAACAACTTTAATAATTAATTATACGAAAAATAGTTTACACTCAATAGTCAGACACAAATGCACAGAAGGATAGTTCACACAGCAAAATAGTCCATAGAAGCTTAAGAAATAGAAGTAGTGAAAGCGGAAAGTTTAGCGAGCACAATTACACAAAATACTTAGATATAGCAATGAGGCGAATGCGCGATAAATAAGCTAGAATGAGCGGCGCGATAGCGGGCGACACGGGCTTCGCGTGGAGAACTCGAGTACCGACTGGGCGGGCCGCGGCGTAGCGGCGCGCGCGCATTGTTCTTCAACTTCTGACGCGGTGCATAAAAAAAACAAAGGCCCGAGGCAGTGACCCGCGCGTCTACAATGCACGGGTGTGATGGCGAATAAATATCAGTAAAATATTATATCAAGTACATATATAGTAAATAAGAATAGATGCGTCGTAAATAGGTGAATATGTAAAAATTAATATAATAAATAAATAATAATAAATCTAATATAATATAGTAGGCCACACTCTCATAGGTTATTAGTATTTAAGGTAGAGATCAAAGTTAAGATTAATTTTGGCAATTCATTTGGTGTCATAAAATTAAAACATATATAATTGAATATTTTTAGTATTTCATTCGAACATGTTCTATTTTTAAATTTATCATTATGGAAGTGTGGACATCAACTCTTCCTTAGATTGCTTTATATAATTGAATATTTTTATTATTTCATTCGAACATGTTCTATTTTTAAATTTATCTTTATGGAAGTATGGAAAACAACTCTTCCTTAGGCTGCTTTATATAATTGAATATTTTTATTATTTCATTCGAACATGTTCTATTTTTAAATTTATCATTATGGAAGTATGGAAATCAACTTTTCCTTACGCTACTATATATAATTGAATATTTTTATTATTCATATTCCATTCGCCATGTTCTATTTTTAAATTTATTTTTTTTGAAATTTGGAAAGCTTTTTGAAAGTAGAGTACTCGACTCTATTGCAGATTGGTTCACCCGTGTAGCAGAATTCCATCAGAATCATGCTGGTTTTAGTACATTGGCCTTCAATGAATACTTCATAACTAATAAAGTATTTATTTTAGCAAAAAGGTAAAGGTAAGCCGTCAAAACCTGTTCGAAATTGATATTATTTTTTGCTAGTCAACACGTATTGTTCAATAAAATAAAATAAATGTTCTCTAATATGACGCATTAAATTATATAACCTCTATATTGTAGCTATCGAATTCGAACATACGGGTTTGACAACGCCAGTAGTTATAGTAAATAATTCCGTACAGGGTTTTCTTGTAAGCGTATTAACCCAGTATCAACAGGGTTACATTGGACTTTATCAATATCGTACAACCCTCGGGAAATCAGAGTCGCGAAAAGTTTAATCAAACGAAAATAGGTGAAAAGGTAAACGTTCAAACTGAAGATGATGGAATATATATTTTTAATAAATCTACGGAATCTCTTGGTATGACATCGTTTTCCGTCTGTATGGTTTATAATGGGATTTTCATTAGTTAACAGAGCGGTTTTAGAGGAAGATTTGTCTAGTGCAATACATGCATATTATAGCAGAGTAAAACCGATAATTTAAATTTTCATAAACAGGATTTTTTTTTTGTTTATAATTGTGCTTTAATCTAAAAGTTAAATATAGATCAGTGTTATGTCCATATGAAGTCAGGACGAACACCTAGTATGCTATCAAATCATTGGTATGAAATACGTTAGTATAGAAGGCATATTATTGCATGCAATTTTATATATAGATGATAAAAAAGCGTGGCGCTAATACTTGTTGATTTTTGGGAATTATATACAAAGTCAGAGAGCCGAGATGGCCCAGTGGTTAGACCGCGAGCATCTTAACCGATGATTTCGAGTTCAAATCCAGCCAAGCACCACTATATATTTGTGCTTAATATGTGTTTATACTTCATCTCGTGCTCGGCGGTGAAGGAAAACATCGTGAGGAAACCTGCATGTGACTAATTTAATTTAAATTCTGCCACATGTGCATTCCACCAACAAGTTCCAAGCCCTCTCCTTAATGGGAGAGGAGGGCACTAGCCCAGCAGTGGAAATTTTATAGGCTGTTACTTTACTTTTTTCTTTACTATACAAAGTTATGTAATTATAACATGACGTTGTAATTTAGAATAGAGTAACTACTGAAACAAATAAATCTTGAACCACCAAACGCGTGAATGCAAAAGGATAATTAAGGCGCGTTAAATTATCGCCGTTCATTAGTGTTGGATGATGCTCATGCGTATTTGATGTCTTACTGTGCGTAGTGATTAACTAAAGAGTTAAAACAGCAATAAAACAAATAATATTGTATGATTAAATTTGTTTAAAAGTCTAACATGTATTTTACTGTTGTTCGGCTTGCAGGTTGCGTCAGTGTAATAAGACTTTTTTTCAAACAAAACTGATGTTATGACGATGTATTCGTAAGTTATTAATGATTATGAGCCGAGTTGGCCCAGTTTTTAGAACGCGTGCATCTTAACTGATGATTGCGGTTACAAAGTCAGTTAAGCACCACTGAATTTCATGTGCTCAATTCATCTCCTGATGGGCTAGAAAATCTGTATTTCTAATGTCATGTCTCCACTAATCAGTATTGAAACAGCGCGTTGGTGTATACTCTAAGCCTTCTCCTTAAAGGAAGTAATAAAGAAAAAATAGCTAATTTCAAATATATTTCGATCAGGGGTCAGTTTCAACTTATACACGTTTGGGAAGTCTGTAGTAATTCAATTTACCCGGTATTCTAAATTTAACATACCTTCCATTCAAAATGTCGTCTTGTCAAACTCAAACAGATGTTATATTAAATTCAAGACTATTAAACTTAATCTTCTCTATATCTTATAAAGCTGTAACTTATGTCAATTCCACGCGCTAATGTTGCATCAGTTCCTGAGAATCGCATTACCTTAGAAACATCTATGCAAGCTCTATTGAAGAGTACGTCTGGACTTCGAAATTAATTGAAATTCACATAAATGGACTACTCGAGAAGCGTCCTCCATCAAAGGCAGCTCATGTCCAACCTTTATATGAGCAGAATTGAGAAGACGTACTTAAGGAGATACAGATACACAGTGCCATAAATAGCCTTTTCTGCGCCCTGTGCGAGCTTCTACAACTGCGCCCTATTTAAGGAGACCCTTTGTCTATTTTAATGTCTCCCTCGCTAAAACTTAAACGCAGGTTCACTACTGCAAATGCGTTGCCCGTTAACGATAAACACTAAACACAAATAAGCTCGTGCGCTGCCAAAAAAATGAGCGCGATGTATGTTTTAATGATACTAGCATGTAAGTACGTTTGCATTGGAATCGAGTAATAGGGGCTCAGCGGAATCTTAACAGGAGCAAAACGAAAAACAATAGGCCTGCCCAGTCTGTCTATTCTTGTGCCCCCGAGAGTCTACGCCCTGTGCCTGGGTACCAGTGGCACGGTCCTATTTAAGCCAATGCAGATACATCACTTCTCTTACTGTACGAAGATTATTTTCTTTAGGAATACGGAGTAAATGAACAAAAATGTAAAGCAGTATTTTCAGAACGAGGTTAATAGTCACTACTAGTAATAACACATACTACTTTTGTAGTGTGCGTGTCCTCACATCACCAACGCGCCACCAAACTTGAGAGCTAAGATGTTATGTCCCATGTGCCTTAAGTAATACTGGCTCACTTACCTTTCAAATCGAAACACAGCTATATTTAATGACGCTGTTTTAATTAATTAATTAACTTATTAAATTTTGTAAAAGGTTTATATTTCCCGGTAACTTCTTATGCGTATAACATTACCCAAAAACGTATGCAATCGAAAACTGGGGGTTACAGGTTTATTCTTATTTCTTTTGTTGCATTAATACTATGTGTATATGAAATGGACTTTACCGTAATTACAGCGTGATACCTTTTCTTAAGAAAATAATAAAATTTAAAATGTGCACTTAAAAAGCCATACTATTCTACGAAGATATTCATTATGACTTTTGCCTATTAATATTCCTAATCGGTGTCGTTATGACTGCACAGTGGCCTTCGTTCGAAGGGTTTCCCGTAATTCATTGTTAAACGACTTACCAGAGACAATGGTTTTCTTATCAGAACTGTTGGGAATACTTTAAATACTTTTATACCTTGTTTACTTTCCGAAACGGTAGCTTAATCTTCAATTCGAGACGATTCAAAATGTTTAAGAGCCTACTTGAACAAAGGCTGTTTTAATTTTGTTATTAGTATATTATTGTTTATTTATATAGACTATACCGAGATCGTCACGGTAGCATGCGTAAGCGATCCCGTGGCGTCCGCCGAAAGACGGAGAGGGTACCGCTGGTTTTTTAGTGGGTAAACCCGGTGTGCTTGGGCGCACTCGGCGTTCAGGGCTCCGGGGAGTCCCCCCCCACTTTCCATCACGTGGGGGAATCGCGCAATGCGTTTTTTCAGCGAGAAAAAAAGAAGTGTATACCGAGATAATATATTTATTAGATTATTTGGTACTAGTACCCGCGGCTTCGCTCGCCTTTTAGGGTGTTGGTTGTCATGTTTTGGGCAAAAAAGCAGCTTGAATGACCTTTCTTGGAGTTCAGTTTTGTTTCATACTAAAATTCATCAAATTCAGTTCAGTGGTTTTGTCGTAAAAGAGTGACAGATAGACAGACAGAATTACTTGCACATTTATAATACTAATAATATGGAATTATAGGTAATGAATTTTGTATATAGTTAATCTCGTGCCGAAGAATCATATTATGATAATGCGAATGATACTTAATATTGTTTTTGTACCGATATACAAAACCACTAGAACTTCAGCTATGTAAGCGTTTTATGGTCACCAAAACCATGTAACACTTTCCTAGAACATTCTCCAACCTCTAATAACAACGGATAAAGGTTTTAGAAGCTGTAATCTGATATTAATTACATAATAAATAATGTTTATAGCGCTTTAGCGGAAAGTTGTACAATAACATTTGTAGTTTCAAACGCTTTTAATGTTTTATAAATAAACTTTACGTGGTAGGTGGACTTGTATTAGGGGTTAAAAGGCTGACCCATTATTATAGGCACAGGAGATATAGCATCTTTAGTTTTCAAGATTAATGGAGCATTGACGTAGTCAATAATTATAAATATACCTGAACCTGGTAAATTATATACTTAAACCTTCATTATAAATTCGTCTGTCCATTTGTGAAAACCGCATGAAAATCCGCTCAGTAGTTTTGGAGTTTTACGGACAGACAGATGCGGCTGGGGGACTATACTTTATAATATGTAATGATTATTGTATAATTATACACCGATGCTGATTTATATCATATACAATTTAAAAAAATGTATCGAAACTCGAACTTTAAAATGCCAAAATATATATGAGTAAAATAAAAAAAAGCACGAGCAACTAACGCCGTTATATATACATACATGTTACAGCGTGAATATCTATGCTTAGTAAACTCAAAACTATAATCTTTACTAGGTGGTAGGGCTTTGTGCAAGCCCGCCTGGGTACGTACCACCCACTCATCAAATATTCTACCGCTAAACAACAGTATGCTGTATTATTGTGTTCCCGTTTGAAGGGTGAGTGAGCCAGTAACTACAGGCACAAGGGACATAGCATCTTAGTTCCCAAGGTTGGTGGCGCATTAACGATGTAAGGAATAGTTAATATTTCTTACGGCGTCATTGTCCATGGGTGATGGTGACCACTTACCATCAGTACCACCATATGCTCGTTCGCGAACCTATACCATAAAAAAAGTCTACGGTGGACCATGTCCCATCCACCATAGATTCACCACCACATTTAAATTAAAATAAAAAAGGAAATAGTGTTTGATCAAGTGTATTCGTATGCAACCTTGTCTATTCTGTATTGATTAGGGCAATGGTCAATAACGATTATAAGAGTTTATTAATTAGGAACACTTGTTCTCAAGACATTTATCAAGGCTGTTATCATAACAGCTTCAATAGTTTGGGTTCCCACAGGTAATTTCTTGGTAAACACCCATTAAATTGAGACCATTAAGGTAAGTTCGCTGTAATTAATAATGTAATGTATTTGCTTAGTTGGTAATATTTTGTCCGTATAATATGCTTAATTCATAAAAAAATATTTATAGATAAAAGTGAGTTCCCTGGTTCTTGTTATAAGCAAAAGCCTACGCCAACACGAACCAGTGTGCTCTTCCATTACTTACTTCTTAAATCTAAATTATGCATATGAGAACTCAATCAAATTATACATAAAGAAATAAAAACGATGAAGGATAAGGAGAATGAATGTGTGTGTGTGTGTGTGTGTGTGTGTTTGTGTGTGTGTGTGTGTGTGTGTGTATGTGTAAATGTGTGTGTGTTAGTTGTATGTTTGATGTTTGTGTGGGTGCATATGTTTTCGTACAAATTGTACAAGACGTGCATACTCACCCATGGCTTTAGGACCTCTTCAGTTTTTTTGGTAGTCTAACAAGGAAACCATTTGAGAACAATCACTTTTAATTCTTTAAGTGATAGAGAGTAGAAGTTTAGTATTTTATTAGCCTGATTATAAAATATTAAACTTCTACTCTAGTAAATTGATACACTTAAGATCCCCCCTCTTACAGAATTAGAATCTCAGGTCATCAATAACTGTTCCAAGCGTGAATTCGTGAAGTGATTGATGCCTAGCTTTTTAAAATACAGTCTCTTGAATATTGAGTCCGAAATGGATTAATGAACATAGCATGGATTGATAGCTGTGTCAAATGACAAAAGATTATGTGAATAACAACTCCTTAGATTAAACTTTTTGGAGATATATTTAAAAAAAAAAAATGTTTTAAATTTTATTAAAAACTAGCAACCCTCGGCTTTGCACGGATGCAATACTGATACTAAACATACTGCAGAATGTCTTAAGACCTCGGGGGACCGAGGGAGGAGGTTCGTCGCTTTTATGCTGGTGTCGTGCGATCGATGGCTCTCTACGGTGCATCCGTTTGGTCACATCGACTGACCTGCGCCCGCCGCTGCAAGACTAAGATCCTGAGTCTGCAGCGAAGAGTTGCCATCCGCATGGTGCGGGGATGTCGCACAATATGCTTCGAGGCGGCGACTCTTTTAGCGTGCTTCCCGCTGGACATCCATTCATAGTTTTTTAATCGTTAGACAGTACAAATCGCTTTTTCACGAGACATGGTGTAAGTTTTAAATCCATAATATCATCAAATATTAATATAAATTACATATTGTACAGGACCAAAATGATTTATGTCAAATGCACATATAATGTACTTAATTGGATAAGAATTAATGATGGACTTTCTTAGATCACGCCACTAAACAACTCATAGTACGATGTCTTCAATTTGTAATATAATGTTTTTCAAGGACCATTAATAAATGCTTGAATTATAGAATAGAATAGAATTCACAGAACACGATTTTGCAATGACAGGATGTTATACACGATATTTTATATTGTAAGGAGTTTTAATGCATCGCTATTTACCACGCGGTGAAAACTAACTCAGAAGTAACATTTGCTTGTCATGGGTGGGGTGGTACAGACCGTGATGACAAGGAGTGTTGGTCATAACCTAGTCCACGAAAGCCATTTTGATTTAACTGGACATAGCAACAATGACAGCCTGTAAATTTCTCGCTGCTAGGCTAAGGTTTGGAACATATTCCACAATGCTGTTCCAATGCGGGTTGGTGGAATACACATGTGGCAATTTGTATGAAATTAAATACATGCAGGTTTCATCATGATTTTTTCCATCACCGCCGAGCATTATACCCGCAATCATCGGTTAAGATGCACGCGTTCTAACCACTGGGCCCATTTTACTGTATATTATTTTATTATAAAAGTTTGCAGTATTCGTGTGGGATATTCTTTAATAAATAATAAATATGAGACAACATCACATATATTACTCAGATCCCAATGTAAGTAAAGCACTTGTGTTATGGAAAATCAGAAGTAACGACGGTACCACAAACACCCAGACCCAAGACAACATAGAAAACTAATGATAATCTATATTGAATCGGCCGGGACCCGGGACCTCGGAGTGACGTACCCATGAAAACCGGTGTACACACCACTCGACCACGGAGGTCGTCATTTGTTTATAACCTCGCTTCCGGTTACTAAATACAAAATATGTAATTATAAGATTTATCAAAATGGCGTATCAGTAAGTGGGTTGTCAAGATTTCATAAATTACATACGGAGTAAATACTTACAGAGCCACCATTCTGTAACAAGAAACTCGAATCTCACCCCAGAACTCAAGTGTGAAATGTCAGAATATTATATATTATATTGGCTATTACAATTATAAAAAATATTCTACCGCCAAACAACGGTAGTCTCAGTATTGTTGTGTTCCGGTTTGAAGGATGAGCGACACAGTGTAACTATAGACACAAAGACCATAACACTTTAGTTTCTAAAATGGCGCATTGGCGATGTAAGGATTGATTGATATTTCTTACAGTTCTATTGTCTATGGGCGGTGGTGACCACTTACCTTCAGGTGGCCTAAATGCTCTACCAGACTATACTATAAAAAAGACACGTCTTAAAAATTGGTAAATCACTGTAAGTCACTTGTCAAAATTTCACGACTGAGTTACGAAGTGAGTTCTTAAAGAATCGCACCGCTGTTCTGACGCGTCATTCAGTTTACCGGCTTATCCTCGAGACTGGATAATTAATTTGGCTATCAAGTTGATTATCCAAAGTTCGCTTTTATAAATAAGTCCCCGTTCAATTTATTTTATTATTGTTACATATTATGAAACAAAGTCGCTTACCGCTCTTTGTCGATATGCATGCTTGGATCTTTAAAATTACGTTACGGATTTTGATGCAGTTTTCTGAATAGATAGATTGATTGAAGACTAAGGTTTGTATGTACAATACATGCACAAAGTAGTAGAGAAGTGCTGATAATTTTAAAAAGTTTTAAAGTAATGTAAATAGAAACATTTTTTGTGCTTAAATTGCAAATAATATAGTTCAGTAATGTACACCTCAAAAAAGATCTAAAATAAATCTGATGATTGATAGTATATGTTTATCTCTAAGGGATAACCCACAATAACTATTTCTATGTTTGTTAGTTTCCATCCATCCATCAGTCCATTTCCGTCCACTGCTGGACATAGGCCTCTTCCATTGCACGCCACTGAGATCGTTCTTGGGCCACTCGCATCCAGCTCCTGCCAGCCGTCTTGCGTAAGTCGTCACACCACCGTGCCCGAGGACGTCCTACACTACGTTTGCCAAGACGCGGTCTCCACTCTAATAAGGGATGTAAGGGGGCGCAAACTACATCTTAGCGCCACAAGCCAACCTCACCTGCCCGTGGTGCATCCTGCCGACTAGCAAACGAGGCTCTGGCGACCGAAATGATGGCGGTATAACCATAAAAATAAAAATTGTTAGTTTATTAAATATATAATTATAATATTTGAGAAAAATTTTGATTGAGACAAAACCCTTGAACAGTTCGACTGAGGAGTTTACAAGGAGAAAATTCAGGAAGACGAATCGCAGGCTTTCAAGTAGACGTGTTTAAGTGCGCTTCTCAATAATTCACTAGTAGTAATCACAACTAAACATTAGATCAAGAATTCACAGCCAAATCAGGAAGATCATACATCACATGTCACCACAAGTAACAAAGAAGAAGTTATTTCGTTCCAAGTAAGAAATTACATAACTATATTATTAACGTATTTCATTCAAAACAATAAAAGAATTGACAAGTGAAGTTCGCACAATTATTGCAATAAATAACAGGCTTGCCAACAGAAGAAAGTTGACGCAGTGTTGCCACTGCAGTGATCTGAAAAGCTACCAAACATTTGTGTTGCCAACAAAAAAAAACAATAAAAAAAAAAAACAAGAATATAAATGTTAAAAACGTTTACATAAATATTTTTTTTTCTCTACATTAAAAATAAATCATAAATAAATAATTGTAATAAAAAAAATCTTCATATTTCTTTTAAATCAAAAATTAGATGCAAATAAAAAATATAAATTAATAGCCACAGTGATCCCAAAATGAACCCAAAAACAAAATCATGCGCCGGATGCTTGAAAAGAATAACTAATGGGAATCATTTGTCTTGCTATCTTTGTAGTGATACGTATGACTTGGACTGCGCAAATATTAATTCTCAACTATTTACTACAATGAGTAAAGACAGAAAAGACAAATGGACGTGTCCTAAATGTCACAATAAAAAAAAGAAAAGTGACAATACGAATACTCCGATTATTCCTAAGTTAGGACAGAAACGAAATCGCCGTGATTTCTCTTCTTCCCCAGATGAAACGGAATCCAACACTGTTGACCAGGTTACTCAGCGTAAAAAGTTACAGACATCTGTCTCCACTGATTCTTCTCCAAGTCATATTGACGAGTCGTTGTTGTCTATACTATACGTTTGGAAATACAATCTTCAATAGACGGATCACTGAAAACTATAATTGAATCAGCTCTTAAAAAAGAATTTGAAGCCATAAAAATTGAATTAAATACTTTAAAAGATCTTAAAACAGGAATAGAGTTCTTGAGTGATGAATACGACCGCATGAAAACCGAACTTAAAACATCAGAAGAGAAGGTCAAACTCTTAACAAACAGCAACAATTCGCTTCTAATCAAGGTAGGAGAACTTTCACAGAGACTTAACTTGATCGAACAGCATGCAAGAGAGACGAATATTGAAATTAATGGTATACCCGAGGGCAAAACTGAGAATTTAAATAATATCGCAAAGCAATTGTGCAGCGTCATCTCGATTCCCAGTCAGGTCGTTGAAGCAGCTTCTTGTACGCGCGTAAGAAAGATGAATGATACTACCAGCAGACCTCGTGCTATCATAGTAAAACTCTTGTCTGTCAAGTCTAGGGATGAAGTTCTAGCAGCAGTTAGCAAATTTAATAAAAAGAATCCAAACGAAAAATTAAATACAACGCACTTGGGTTTTACCGGAACTAAAACACCAGTCTGTGTATCGGAACATTTATCGCCGCACTACAAAGCTTTACACGCTCGAACAAGACAAGTATCCCGGGAAAAATCTTATGAGTCTGTTTGATATACTAATTACATATCAGATATACAAATATTTTAATTTTTTTATTTAAAAATTTTTAATATTTTGTCCAAACAAACTCATTTTTTTTGTCCGTAAAAACGAACATTCGCCAGCGAAACAGATAAAGTCTTATGAGACGTTAGACAAACTATAAGATTCTATATCATCCTGAATATAACACCTTCCCAATGGCTGATTTTAGAATATATTATCAGAATTTCAGAGGTCTTAAAACAAAAACTAAAGAAATAAGATTGGCTTTATTAACAACAGATTTTGATATGATTGTGGGCACCGAAACATGGTTAGACGATAGTGTCTGCGATAGTGAATTATTCAATTCCAACTATAACGTCTATCGCAGGGATCGAAACTCACAATGCTGGCAGATAAAATTGGCGGCGGAGTTGTCATAGCTGTTTCCACAAGATTTCACTCCAAGAGAATCCAACGGTTTGAAAGTCCTTTTGAAGATCTATGGGTTTCCGTTAAACTAGAAGAAAACAATGTTGGTGAGACTTTATTTGGTGCTATCTACATCCCTCCACCAGTCACTGTTACAGTATTAGATGGTCTTCTAGAAAACTGCAATAAAGTGTTTCTCTCAAATTTTAAGAACGTTGTACTGCTAGGTGACTTCAATCTTAGTTTCATAGATTGGGTCTACGATGAGAGCATGTATCCCGGCTTGAGCCCTACGAACTATGATTGTAACTTGGGATACCTCTTAGTGGACTTTATGTCACTAAATGATCTCAAACAAATAAATCATATTAAAAATTATAACGACCGCGTTCTTGATATAATTCTCTCTAATTTTGATGGTATTTCTATTCTAAGGAGCAAAACTCCAATAAGTAAAATCGATTTGCATCATCCCCCTATAGACATAGATATTAAAATAAATAAAATGAAATATATAAGAAATAATATACAAGTTCGATATAATTTTAAAAAAGCAGACTATTCTCTGTTACAGTCTTGTTTAAGTAAAATTGACTGGCATAAAGAATTGTCAATAATTACTGATGTCGATCTTGCCGTTTCCAAATTTTACGAATTACTATACTCCGCAATAGACTTAACTATCCCAAAATTTAGATTGCATCATAGTAGATTTCCCTCTTGGTTTTCACGTAACTTAATTAGAATGATAGGAGAAAGGGAAAAAATTCGCAAAAGATATAAAATATATTTAAATCCCCGAGACGAAATTGAACTTCGGCTACTAAGCAAACGTGTAGACTCTTTAACTACAACTTGTTACTCGCGTTACGTTACAAATACAGAATTATCATTAAGATTAAATCCCAACAAATTTTGGTCTTTTAGTAACCAACAACGAGGAATGTCTTCCAACCTCCCAGGTGAAATGTTTTTGAACGACAAGGTGGCATGTAAAGGAGAAGAAATCTGTGATTTATTTGCCAGACAATTCTCCTCCATTTTCTCTTCTACCGATAACTCTGCACGATCAGATTTGGGGGACTGTTTTCCCCAGCTTTCACTTAATAAAGTAAATATTACTGAACAAGACGTTCGAAGAGCAATAAAATCATTAAATCCAAGTAAAGGAGCAGGACCAGTTGGTATACCAGCTTTTTTTATTAAAAAAAATTATAAATATTTAACCCTACCTTTAAAAATCTTATTTGAAAAATCACTTAATACAGCAACTTTTCCCAGTGAATGGAAAATCGCGAATGTAGTTCCCATCTATAAAAAAGGTGACAAATCAAATATAAAAAATTATCGCCCAATTTCTATTTTAAATTTATTTTCCAAACTATTGGAAAGAATAATTTGTCCAATAATTACTAATCATTTTTCTACCGTGATATCTCGTCAGCAACATGGGTTCTGTTGTAAAAAATCCACCGTCACAAACCTTCTGAACTATACTACTGATCTAGCAAATGGTATTGATAGCAAAAAAGTAATCGACTCGATTTACACAGATTTCAGTAGTGCCTTCGATACTGTTAATCATAATATTCTATTGGCTAAACTAAAATATTACGGGATACATGGAAACCTTCTGAACTGGGTAAAGTCTTACTTGTACAACAGAACACAACGAGTAACTATGCAGGGATACAAGTCATTTGCATATTTTCCTACCTCTGGAGTACCGCAAGGCTCACATTTAGGTCCAATTCTTTTCCTGGTTTTCATTAACGATATTAATAACCATATTAAGTATAGCAAATGTTCTATATTCGCAGACGACTTAAAGTTGTATCATACAATAGACTCCATGGACGATATTAAATTTTTACAAGCAAACCTAGATTCAATCACCCACTGGTGTAGAATCAACAAAATGGATTTAAATGCAACCAAATGCCATCATGTAAGATTTACTAAAAAAAACACGTTTTGTATTCTCAGTACTCAGTTAATAATGTAACGCTTAGTGCGCCCACATCGGTAAGAGACCTAGGTGTCCTACTAGACAAAAAATTAAGTTTCGTAGAACACATTGACCAAATAACATTACGAGCCTGGAAGATAACCGGACTAGTTAAAAGGATTTGTAAAGATTTTAATAATCCTGCCTCTATCTTGACCCTCTACAAAGCACTAATTCGCAGTAACCTCGAATATGCATCTCCTATCTGGAACCCCTACTACAATGTTCACATAAATAGAATCGAACGCGTCCAACGTAGCTTCACTCGTTTCTTGGCTTATAAAGATCGAAATTGTCCCTACCGTGCCGATTATCGTACCAGGTTATCTTATTTTAAGCTCGATTCTCTTGAGATACGACAAAAAATTAGTGACATTAAAATACTTTACAAGCTCTTCCATGGTCAAATATTATGTTTTGACATTCTCCAGCAGATCCCAATAAATGTCCCAAGATCTATTCCTAGATACCCTATTACGAATATTTTTAATCTGAAAAGTTCCAGGACCAACGTAGGGAAATATTCTCCTTTGAACAGACTCATGGCAACATATAACGAATTTTCGTCTAAGGGTGACATCGATATCTTTAACCCTCAAGATTGTGCCAAATTTGTTAGAAAGTGTTTAGATGTTATTTATGACGAAGAATGATTGTAATAATAGTTAATAATTATTTGTTGCACTTTTCTTCTCTATCTCATCTAGATTAAGTGGATTAATATTGTTATTAATTTAATTCTTAATTTTTAACTTTGTTTGCACCTAGCTTTTATTTTGTTTTGTTTTGTTTTAGTTTTATACTATTTAGATGATACTTTAATAGCATCATGTAATCGCACACAAACAAATGCCAACAATGTTGTATACACCTGTAAAGGCAAATCATACTGGATTGTATATTTAGTGCATTATAATATTGTGTTAGTTATTATGATAAGTCGATGGTGTATCTTAATAATAAATAAATAAATAAAATAAAAATATTTATAGAACTGCATAAATATTTCTAGTTATGTATAATTTTACCCGTAATAATAGCATTTATTAATTTGAATACAAAAAATCAAATGTAAAAATGTTTCGAAGTAAAGCGTGTTTTCCTTTCTAAAAGTATACATGTTTTGCAATGGAAATTAACTTTGTATTTAAATTAGCATTTTAATAAGTAGCATATCTATTGTAAATGTTGTATTACATTGTTATATCTATTGTGAGGTTAAAAAACTGTTAAATAACGTTTGTGTCCTAATGATTATTTAAACATTAACAAATTCATAGACGAGAGCTCGCCTTGGGAATGTAACGTTCACCTTCAGGCCGTTTTAAAAATAAATAATTTAAAAACATGAAGCGCTCCTGTGCACTAATTAATTTTTAACCTTAATGAGCTGCGCCCGCGACTTTGTGAGCATTTGAATTTAACAACAATAGTTGAAGCCTGAGTTATTCCTTATGCATCTGCTTTTTGCCAGTTAAAGACCTATCAAACGCGATAAAAATGGAAAAAAATATTTATTTTGATACCAAAATAACCTTTACCAAAATAACCTCTAATAAACTTTACTAAACGCACATATGTAACCCAGTAACCTATACAGGTTACTGGGTTACATATGTGCATTTAGTAAAGAACAGTTATTTCAATATTACAAATGGACAATGCAATTTTGTTATTTATTTTATTTATTTATTTATTTATTACATATGGCACACAAGACAGGTAACAACTGATAAATATCTAAATAATAAATTACAAAGTTCGAAGATTAGTTACACCCTAATATTTGTGTAAACATCAAGCAAGAATACATTAATTCACAGTTAACAAAGGCTGAAGCTTTTACAAGTAAAAATTAAAGAAAAAAAAATCATACGAAGATTAAATTTTTGGAGAAATTATTCAATAAGTATAAAAAATAACAGAATTTTTTTTATAAATAATATTACATAACAATGTCAAATATATTACATACTAAGTCTTAAAGATTGAATTCGTCAAACACCTCTTAACCCTTCGGGTGCCTGGTGGGTAAAACTTACATGGCGTGCCTGGTGGGTCTGTGGGACCCAGAACGCCAAATAATGTGTTTATATTTATTTTAGAGCTGTTTAGTTATATTAATTAAAAATAAAATGAAACTAAAGTTCTTCTAGAAAGTCACATTAAAAAAATTAAAAAGGCTCTAATTTTACGCAATAAAAATAAACACTTATGTTTAAATCAACAATATTAAACTTTTTAATTGTGATCAACAATCACACTTCACATTAATTTAAGGCACTAATTAATCAACTTACAAACTATTATATTTTGATCTAAAAGTAACAAAGGTATTGCTTATAACTAATCAGTATTTATGTGACAATTTTCGCAAACGAAAATTGCGTGTTCCAAGAAAATATGACTTGTGCAAGAGACACTGATGTATTTAGACTTGAGATCTTTTTGGCTAGGGCATACATAACAACACATTTTTCTACCAGCATCATGTCCTTTGGGTGGTGGCTCTGAGGGTTCCCCTAAATGAGAGCTGATTCTCTTACGTAAAGTATTTGTAAGGTTTTGTTTCTTTCAACTATTACGTCGTTTAGTCTGATGTGGAGCAGTCAATACCATGCCTATTTTTTTATAAAGTTCCTTCTAGTTGTAATTGTATCAGAATTGTTTAACATATTACTAACTTTTGTGTTTATGCCAGTAGTGTTGAGAATCCAGAAATAATAATCAAGATCTTTATATATTGATCTGTGACCAAAATTACATAATGGCTGGGACATATAAATCACTTTCATTTGATTGTGTATATGATATCACTGTTATCTGGTTCGTTATAGACTTTTACTTCTTCCTTGTCATCATCAGAATCATGTGTCTGACTCACATTCACTTTCATCAAATTTACATCCTCATCTTCATTTTTTTCAAAATTTCTCTCTTAAGCTTGGCGAATTTCATCATTTATTAATCGCCCAGCCATTATAATTATATTCATATTTTTTCCACAAATAATTTACCACCAAATATAAATTAAAGAGCCAAAACAAAAATAATAGCTTAAAGATTAAAAGTTACACCGCGTCGGGTCGGGTCCCTGAGACCCAAGCGCATATAAAATGCGTGTTGTTCGGATGGGTGTACATTGCGGACAGCGGGAAAGTAGTCAAAATAGCCGTTAGTTTGTATCGCGAAGCTACTCAGGAGTGCAGCGGGTTTGCTCCAAAAATTTAAAAGTTATCGTTGATTTTTTGAAGTGACGGGTCTGTCAGGCACCAGGCACCCGAAGGGTTAAACATTTTTTTAGTTTTAGTTATAATGTATGTATAGATTTTTTATGTATACCGTTAAACGGTGACTAGCGATGTTACTACCGTTCAATTAATACAGTTTTGGCTTCATATTAAACAAACTCCTCAACACTCGACATCAAGTTTTTTAGGTTTTCGAACTTCTAAAGGAAAAAATCTTAAAAGATCACTTCGTCGTTCGTCCGTTTCTCGAACATTTCTGCAGATCACGTAGACCAATTTCAATTAATATCAAATGCTATTTTTTTACATTTCAAAAATGAATCAAAAACCCACAGGCTACTTCCCGTCGAAATAGAAACATTAAATTTGGCAATAATCAATACCTTAGCTCTACTTAGTAAAAACCCTAAAATATTAAATTTGTTGACACATCAGCGTCTCTATCTGTCTGATGGTACGGAACCCTCAGCATACAACAACAGCCTATAAATTCCCACTGCTGGGCTAAAGGCCTCCTCTCCCTTTGAAAAGAAGGTTTGGAATATATTCCACCACGCTGTTCCAATGCGGGTGGATGGAATACACATGTGGCAGAATTTCTATGAAATTTGTCACATGCAGGTTTCCTCACGATGTTTTTCTTCACCGCTGACCACGAGATTAAATAATAAAGACAAATTAAGCACATGAATCGGCGGTGCTTGCCTGGGTTTGAACCCGCAATTATCGGTTAAAATGCACGCGTTCTAACCACTGGACCATCTCGGTTTTCATAACATCAGTAACAAATGTAACAACAATGTCGTTTTCTTATAACACGAAAGAATCTCCTGATATGAGCACCCTTGTAACTAATAATGAAATAAGAAGCGACCGACAATTTATCATTCTGAGCTCCTATTACTTGGGAAGACCTTTCATAATACGCGGTCCGTTGTCAAATATTGAGTTTTTAAACAAATTTATTAGCAACGTGACTTTGAGCCGAGTTTCCTTTGTGGTATAGTGAATTGTGAAATTTTAAATGTAACAAGTTTTGGTATTTGATCAGTATTGAAAGAAGAATAATACTTCATATTAACAAAGTAATAAAGGGACAACATTTCATTTAATTTTTAGTTCCGATGTCAAAGAATTTGTATGACAACAATAAGCTTTTAACTTGCAAACTTTTCCTTAGCAATATTTCCAGGAGAAGGAAGTCTCAAATTTCAATACCATAGATAGATACGTTTTATCAATATAAATGTCTTAGATTTTACTGGTAATCAGGAAAGGAAAACCTTTTTGTAAGCAAAAAGTCCCTTGGCGACCTCCGTGGTCGAGTAGTGTAGAGTTTTCATGGGTACGCCACTCTGGTTCGATCCCCGGCCGAGTCAATATAATTCATTAGTTTTCTATGTTGTCTTGGGTCTGGGTTTTTGTGGTACCGTCGTTACTACTGATTTTCCATAACACAAGTGCTTTAGCTACTTACATTGGGATCAGGGTAATGTATGTGATGTTGTCCAATATTTATTTATTTAAAGTCAAACAATCCTAATTAGTTACCCCATTCAAATAATAAACTACAGCGTATTGTTTTTGACATGTAATATTTCTTTCTTTGAAGTCAGTTGATTAGAAATATTTTTAGAAGAGATATTTGATAAATAAAACACTATTTGTCATTAACAAATATTTTTTATTTAAACTTGAAAGCCATACAAAATGTACTTAACGTCAATATATTTTATTTATTAAGAATACATTAAATCGATTACTCATTATGCTTTTAATATTAAATAAAAAAGCTGATGTAAAATTAAGAAATCAGTTAAATAAAATTTTATATCGTAAAACAATTATTTTCTTTAAATAAATATAATTTTTGGCAATAGAATTTGGCGTAAAATACTATGTGATTAAATCTGACTAGAAATTATTATTACACTAATATTAATCGTTTCAAATATCGATTTTAAAATCGATTTTCATAGCACAGTACAGTCAGTAAAGATTATGTATTGTATATATTAATTAAATGAGAAAAAAAAAATAACTTAAACACTAGCTTCGAATTCTATTTTTAAATTTTTAGTAATCAAAACTGAAAATTTTAGCGAAAGTCACTAACAAAAAAAGTTATCAATCGAATAATAAATGCTTGCAAATCGTTTTATATCGTTAATTAATTTTAATTAATAATCGTTACAAATATGAGTAATTTTTCGTCATAGCATTACAAAGATTAACTGTACTTATATACTGTATTTTTGGATTCTATTCTATCTATATCTTTGATTATTTATATGTTTATCAAGTCTATGAAAGCGTAAAACGTAGCGTTTGAGTATACGCACACAAGTAAAGACGTATGACAAATCTCAAGCGTAGCTTTCACGCACACTAAGACAGCGAAGTTGAGTCGTTTTCGTTCTTTTATAGTGCGATTGTATTGATATAAATAATCTAAGAATATTATGTAGATTCGATTTTTGAAATTAAAAATCCTACGTAAATTACTTAAGAAAATTTACAAAATAGATAAAACAGTGAAAATGATTCGGGACATATGAATGAAGAGAGATGAAATATAAACAAAATTGAACGACGTTGTAATTTTTTTTTTAATCTTACAGTCGAAAGACTTAATTTTTGCGCATTAAAATTTACATGTTTTATTATTTATTTATTTTTTAATAATTGACATTTTTTCATGCGAGGTCAATGACGAGGTTATTTACATACTTGTATATTATAATATACTCGATTTATCTTTTAGTTTTTGTTCGTCGATGTTGATTTCTTCAGGAAATCTGAAAAAAAATTAATACGAAACTGTCAAAATGTCAATGTGCTTACGTGCTCGATTGATAGATACTTTTTTTTATGGAATAGGTTGGCGGACGAGCATATGGGCCACCTGATGGTAAGTGGTCAACATGACCCATAGACAATGACGCTGTAAGAAATATTAACTATTCCTTACATCGTCTATGCGACACCAACCTTGGGAACTAAGATGCTATGTCCCTTGTGCCTGTAGTTACATGGATTGGCATTACTAAGCTTCAACTAACTTATAATAAGTCTTTATTATATCAACAAAGTGTCTTATTTAAATACTTTAAAATTATAAGTGAAGATTGATATTTTAAATAAATTGTTATTTTTAAATTTTAAATGTGAAGATTTTTTCAATATGAATTAGTATACATCGCTTCGCCAGATAAAAAATGGCTTAACTATTTAGACTCAAATTACCATTTAACAATAATTGATCCAAAATTAATTTAAAATTCTTAAAATATGGTTTTCGTAACTCAGTATTGAGTTACACTAATTAATATTCAATGATTAAGTTAATATAAGCTTTGCTCAGGATATATATGTATGTAGTTGGATAATATATTAAAAAAGTTACGAATTTTAGAATAATTTTCGTTAAAATATATCCATCAGAGGCTCTAGTTTCGAAACTCTTAAAATAAATGCTTTTCAGTTCATGCATTTTAAATTCGGCTTTCATAGCCAACTTTCAATCTAAACTTTGCACGAGTGTGTAAATACATTTTAACTAACAAAATGATGGTTTTAAATTATTGTTAACGTATAATCCTTTATCACTGATACTTAAAAGAAATAAAATATTTGAATTAAGAATATAATATCAAGAGATTCTGGCGTTTGATTTTTTTTTATTTTTGAATTTTTTGGCAGAATTAGGAAGCAATAAACAGTGTTTCAATGCCCTAATGCTGAGCTTAGCTTGATCTTTTTTCCTTTAGGGGATACACATATGACAAGAAGTTATACGTTAATTACAGATTTCCTAGCGATAAGAATTAAACAAAATAAATAATTGAAGTCTATTCAATATAGAAGTATTACACTTTCTTATTGATGGTCAATTGAAACAGCATCATACATACTAGATGTAATATAGTTTAATTATAAAATATTTTACCTTTAAAAAACCTGTACACGGTGGTTCTCTCGATCGCATACGATTATGTTGCCACCAGACATGACAGCGATACCCTCCAGGCCCTTGAACTCTCCATCCCCAGACCCCCAAGACCCGAAAGCCCTGAGGAAGGTTCCATCAGGATGGAAGATTTGGATCCTGTTGTTACCGGAGTCAGCGACGACGATGTAACCTTGGTCGTCAACGGCAACACCCCTGGTAATGATAAAGTTTACGATTAATATTTAAAAGAAATAACACCAGTCTTTCATAAAGACTTTTTTGTTATTGGCATGAATAACATCGCATGTTATTTTTACGTCCAATTAATCTTCAAATATTTAAAAATGTCGTATATGCAATATGACGTTACAGCACCGAAAATGAGCTATTCCTTTTTAAAATTAATTACAAGCAAGATATCTCTTCAAGTATCAAAATATATTGATATATCGAAAGATTTTAAATATTTCAATGAATATTATTTCAGTGCTCAACGTTGAAAACTTCACCGTTTACAGTGTAGTAAAGACGACAATATCGTCCGGTCGTAAAACTAAAGTTGAACTATTAAAGATACTCGGTAACTGGATCACGTTTTGGGGTCACGCTGTCATACTATTTTCACGTAAGAAGTTGGTCAAGGTGTCCGTTATAAAATTAAAACAATGTTTGCCTTTACGACTCTTTCATATAACATAAAAATCGATTTCATCTTCAAATCATGCTCTAGACGAATATAATGTGATTACTTATTGATTGTGATGAATAAATTTGCGACTTATAAACTTAAATAATCGATTTAAAAAAATAACACAACCAAAAACAACACATCATAAATCGAAGAGTATATTTGATTATGTTTTTCGTGCGAGTGTCACGCCTCTTCTTAGCGATGGAGTTTGAAGGCATAACCCGTTTGAAATCATAAAAATGCTCTATATTCAAGTTAATCCTGTAACACGACAACTCAAAAGATTACAAGTTCTTTTCAATGTTTGTGTTACACTACCACTACCTACTACTACTATTTTTGAAACGTCACGATACAGTATTGAGTTAAGCTCCCACCGTTTATACAGAAAATCATACTTATTTTTGTTTAAATTTATATTAATTTTCCAATAAAAAAAGTCCGTACATTTTTTTATTTATTTTAACTTTTAGATCATATATGTATAATCTATAAGCTAGTAGATATTGTCGACCTTAATATTGGTTAGGAATCGAATGGGAAAAGTCTTGGTATACTAAATTATACTCCTGCCAATTTTATTTGTAAAATCATTTGAATGGTGAAATATATGTTTAAAGTTCACGCTATCGAAAGATCTACCAATTGAAGTTAACAAAACATGAAAAACAATTTGAGGTTTTGTTAACTTCAATTCTACAATATAAATCTATAACGAAGAACAAGACCAATTTAGCACCGTCTTCAAATTATTATGGGTAACTTGATGTAAAATAATTTATTGGAAATCTTAAACCATTTCAAAGCTCTATACAAATCACGAATTTCTAAATTCAAATTCAAATTATCTAGTAGATAAATTTTAAAGATCACATTGAACCATGATATCTTAGAAATTCCAACTAATCTTGTCCATAATTAATTTAGACAAGGCATTGTGAACGGTATGTAAAACAAAGGATATTAATATCGATTACTCGTTAGCAAGATACCAATCAAGGGATAGTTTACAAGGTACCTCGCAAACTATAATCCTATTACGTTCCCTTACGATCCTCTTTAAGAACTCTTCACTGTTTGTTTAATCAGACCGGTTTCTAGTGTTGTGATAAGTATTTGATAGATATTTATGACATTTATCAGGTCGTTATTATTATATCGTTCGATCTTTGAATATACGAAAGGTTATTTATCGCTTGGAGATAGTGAATTTGAATATAGAATTTCATTATATTATGGCTCGAAATTATAACTACTGTTCTGTTTACTGTTAATTGAATATATATTTGATTCAGACCAACTAACCTTGGGAACTTAAATTGTCCATCTTCAGAGCCTTCTTCACCAAATGAAGATAGAACCCTTCCATTAACATCGAAGACTTGGATCCTGTGATTATTGGAGTCTGATACCAGCACGCGGTTAGTGCTGGATACCGCTATATAATGAGGATGTTCCAGTTGTCCAAGTTTTGATCCGAAGCTTCCGAATTTACCCACAAACGTACCATCGGATTGGAATACCTAGTTGAGAGAATGTATTTTAATTAGACAATATGTGCTATTACTTTTAAGTCTAAGTCTGTTAAATGAGTAATTTATGGATATTAAAAAATATTATTTTGCATTACTCTCATCTTGAAAAATAATCTAATAAACTGCAAAGATAACCTATAAACCTTTAAGTAGGAAAAGGTTTTCATTCCAGTAGAAGAAAACCCAATTTCATTATCCAATTAGGAGACCTTCTCTTTTTCAATTTTTCGTAAAATGTTTCAAAAATTTGGAATTAATTTTAAAAGCTTAAATTAAAGGCTTGGGAACTTAATTTGCATTTAATATTTTGTATCTGCTTGTTCATTACAGGTCTCTTTGTAAATGTTCGACAATCAATAGCATAAAAAAATTACATATTTAAACTTACCTGTACTCTATGGTTTTCCTTGTCACACACGTATATAAATCCGAGGGCGTCTGTGGTAATTCCCCATGGGTAGTTGAATTTTCCATCACCGGTGCCCTGGCTGCCGAAGGATCTTAGGAAGCGACCGGCGGGATCAAATACCTGATGACAAAAATTGTAATTGGTGAAATTTCGTTAAACCGATAACAAAATACAAAACAATCGTTTCAAACTTTTACTTGTTCCAATAAAACTTTTAGAAAGTATGAATTTATTGGAAAAGGGTTAAATACGACGGTCATGTTTCTGTCTATTGTGGTTTACAAATTTTCTTTGTGATGAAACGAATAAAATTGTATTTTGAATTTCTCGTGAAGTATTGCGTAAAGTTTCATTTGAAAATTGGGCGTGTGGTCGGAAATCATTTGCGCTGAAAGAGATTATTTTTAAATTAAAATCGGAAGCATCTTCATCACAAATATACGAACGAAGCCTCTAGTAAGCATTTCGCAAATGTTCTTCTTAGTGAATGCGCGAATGTACTGTTTACTGATTTCACTGACCTTACAAATATATATAATATAACTTAAATTATGGTGTATTTTATTTTAGAAACTTTGTTAGAAAATTGTTAGGTAGGTGTTAGCTTGATGTGGGTGGTAGATTCACTTAATTATTAATTGACAATTCAAAAGTGCTTGTAAAAGCCCACTTGTATTAACTTTATTTTTATTTAGATTTTTAAATTTTGTTATAATAATTTAATTATTTTATTGTATATATGTTCTTTTTCGTTTACTTTTCGTTGATTGAATTTGAAATATTATTTATTGTTTGATATGAAATATTCAATGCTATTAAACCTATTCACATTTTGTAATATCCATCCCAGCTTCGATCGGGTAGAATAAGTCTACATAAAACATTAACATTATTTATAATAGGCGACATTTCCATACAAAATCATAATTTATTACATAACAGAAGACAAAACGCAAAACCTTCTTGATCAATCAATTGTTTCTTGTTAAAAGCCATATAATAATCCATCCAGCAGTTTTATAACGTCCAGAACGAGATCATATGAGCTATGAAGGATTGATTATTAAATATATAAAAGGTCGTATATACTCTTTTAAATTCAACAATGTTTATCAGAAATATATAAATTCTATTTTTATTTCAACTCAAATGACAGCAAATCAATGATTGAATTCGATACCATTCCTTTGTGCTGAACACCAAAATTTTCTCGCTTAAAAATAGTGTCACGTACGTAACATCGTTAGTGCGTGTCTGGTTAATTAGTCGGTTTGAAAACACTTGTTATCAATCGGGAATGTCAATTAATTTCAATTACTGAATCGAATACAAAGGGCCCTTTTGAAATGAATATTCTGACATGTGATCAATTCGTATGTGGTAAGCGAATTCAGTAAGCATATCGTTATGTAAATTGATACAAATAAGAACAGCCTGTATATTTCCCACTGCTGGGCTAAGGCCTCCTCTCCCTTTGAAGGAAGGAAGATATTCCATCACGCTGTTCCAATGCGGTTTGGCGGAATACAAATGTGGCAGAATTTCTATGAAATTAGACACGTGCAGGTTTAATCACGATGTTTTATCACCGCCAAGGTCGAGATGAATTGTAAATACAAATTAAGCACATTAATATTCAGTGGTGCTTGCCTGGGTTTGAACCGGCGATCATCGGTTAAAATGCACGTGTTCTAACCACTGGACCATCTCGGCTCAAAAATTGATACACTTTATGTTTTTTATGCGAGGATAACACTTGTGAGAAATATCAACAATAAAGAGATTCACGTGGTCGTCGCACAGGTGTAGACGTAGCTTTTCAGACGATTTAACGTCGTGGACGCTTACGCTTCGTTTGATTGAACATTTGTGTTTGATCCTTTATTGTGTACAGGTAAAATTCTAACTTAAATTTTCTTACATTGTTAGATATGAAACCTTTTTTGAAATACGAACGATTTTATAAATGTTTAGCTGTTACCTATTTACGTAAGACAGATTTTTTTTATGTTATAGGTTGGCGGACGAGCATATGGGCCGCCTGATGGTAAGTGGTGACCATCACCCATAGACAATGACGCTGTAAGAAATATTACCTATTCCTTGTTCGTCAATGTGCCACCAACCTTGAGAGCTAAGATGTTATGTCCCTTGTGCCTGTAGTTACACTGGCTCACTCACCCTTCAAACTGGAACACAACGATACTGAGTACTGTTGTTTGGCGGAAGGATAACTGATGAGTGGGTGGTACCTACCCAGACGGGCTATCACAAAGCCCTACCACCAAGTAAAGATTCGGTAAAAAAGGCAGTTGCCCAGTCCAGCACATTTATATTACACTTAGCTTAACTAGCTGCATCGCGTGGTATATAAAATAAAAGTATAGCTTTTTTTAATCATGAAGAAGTCTAGTTTCTCAATATAATCAACCAGCTGTCCAAGCGTTAATACTGCTAAGTAATTAACATCCAATACCAAGATACTTTTCTATACACTTATTAAAATGATCAAGATTTTTCCTAAGATTATTATAATTAAGAATAATGTTTATAATGGTATATTGAAACGAATTGAAGTACACGTAGAGAATAAACAAATTCACATGATACGATACTCTCAGTTAATATCTACGACGCTATATAGTACTGGACACGAAATAGCTCCTAAGACGACCTTAGTATATTATTTGATACTCGAAAACCCAAGCCGGGATTTCGGGAAACCGGGTAAAATCAGATACAATATATAAAAATTAACAAATGCGGTATTTTATTTATTAACAATCTATTGTGGATGAGTTTGATTGATACCATTGACTTCAGTTTAGTTTGTAATTATTATTTTGAGCAAAATGAACGTACCCGTAAACGTCAAACATGGCCGCCCGTGAAACTTCATTTTATTGAATTTTATGGATTAAATATCAAATAATCTCGATTATGTGATTTTTGTGGTTATATGTTAATTACTAAAAATATTATTTTTTAAAGATCTATAATCGAGGATAGGTTTCCATCGGAAACACGCACTAATTAATATAGATTATAATATTTAAAATGATTGTTTGTCCAAATACCTCATTGCATATATTTATATTTATATTTATATTTATATTTATATTTATATTTATATTTATATTTATATTTATATTTATATTTATATTTATATTTATATTTATATTTATATTTATATTTATATTTATATTTATATTTATATTTATATTTATATTTATATTTATATTTATATTTATATTTATATTTATATTTATATTTATATTTATATTTATATTTACATTTATATCCGTATATATGCGTGTGTGAACGTTACGTCATATGCCTGTATATATATTTATTCTTACTGAGTACTTAAGTAAGGATTGCTTTTGTAACAATAACACGCGACTTTGTGAATCCTTAGAGATTGTATACTTCATAATTCTCTTATTTAAGTATTCTATTATAATTGTTTAATACAAATTGTTAAGTGAGAAAAGGATTATTGAAGAATAAAGGTGATGATTACATTCCAGCCCAAGAGAATACTGTTGATGATATTTATGATAAGCTATTTCATGAAGATAAAGCTAATTTGACCTTTATTTTAAAATTTATTATATTCATCTGCCATGGGAATTTGATGTTGTTAATTATTATTAATTATATATTCATTATTCAATTGTTTTCTCGAGACAAAGAGCTTCGTAGTTATTATTATTATAGTTAAATATTATACTATAATCTATTATAACAAAATATAAATATTAACAGCTGCGTCATAATGTATTCATAACAATAAAATGTATTACTAAAGTTATTAATTGCGGGATATTTACCATATTTTTTATTTTTATTCAGTGGAGCTCGATATTCCGACATTATCTACGAATGTCTTGTTCACGAGACTGAAGTTTGCGGGTAGATGTTGATAATGTTAGAAGTGTCCATATCGGACTACCTCCTTTCTCGTACGTTTGCTGCGTAAACACCGGTCACCACTACTATTGTCACTTTCACCCCTACCATTGTCACTAGTTATATCTATTTTATGTATACTCGAAACTCGATCTCGTGTTTTGCAGACGAAACTCACCGTATCGATTCGCGAATTCTTTATTTTATTTTGTAAGGGTTCAAATAATTTTATTATTGGATTCCCCGCAATTATTAATAACCATGTTAATTTAAAATCTTAAATAAAATGTATGTTATATTTATGTGGTGGTGCCTTGCAAAATTCCTTCTTAGTGGTAGCAATACTTAGTGTAGCTGCATTCCTCTATGAAAGTAAGAATGTGTGACACCAGACGTGAAGAATGAAATCCTTTCCAAATCGCAAGGTTGTTGTTTATGATGATGTTGTCGCTAGTTTATGAGGGTTATTTTTTCTTACAATACATTTTTTTATGGACCATTTGGGTTGTTCACCACTTACGATCAGGTCTCCATTTGACTTTTAGCTTTTAGGAAATAAATACAAGGGAACGGTTGAATAAACGATTTTTTCATTACGACGAGATAATTCGATAACAGCCTTGATATATATCATGAATTTATTTTTGTTTCTAGCTGTACTTTTATTTTCTCTCTTTCTTCTTAGTTTAAATGCAATACTATCTGAGAAATATACATGTATGTGTATTTATAGTATTCTATCAAAATTTTCAAAGTCTACGCGTATAAACCAAAGCTCGCTATTTCGGTAAGTGTTAATATAACTGTCAAGAACCTCACGCATAAAGTTTTGACATTGCAGATGACAGTTTGACAGCTCCTCAAAGTTTCATACATGGGTAGTTTCGGGAAAAGGAAAAATAAACTTCTTCACTAAACATCCAATTATATATTAGAATATGTAATCGAAAAGATAATTTTGATATTGAATATTGAATATCTTCATATAAGAAATTCCTACAAGATTTGCTTTAAAAAAAATTGGACTAGATTTATAACATTGATCCTACGTCAATTTCTTATACGATCATGTTATAAAAATATTTGTAAAAGAAATTTTAAAGCTTTATAGTAGTTTAATATAAAATCTAACTCTACTCTCAAACCACCATTTATTTAAGCTTACATATGAATTGCTGGATGAATTATGAATTATTATTAATAAACTGTTAGTGATACTACTATTATGTTCCGTATATTTATGGGTATATCCCAATATTATCATTGAATAAAAGTAAAGTAACAGCCTGTAAATTTCCCACTGCTGGGATAAGGCCTCCTCTTCCATTAAGGAGAGGTTTGGGAACATATTCCACCACACTGTTCCAATGCGATATAACTAAATATTAATCAACAAACATAGTACGTTATCTAATTTACCTGTATGCGATGGTTATATCGATCAGCAATGATATACTGTCCGATACGGTTTACGGCTACGCCTGCTAGACAGTCGAACTCTCCCTCACCGCTCCCGTATTGACCAAATTCCTTCACGAATATTCCGTTGGAATCGAACACCTGGATAAAAAACATCAAATCATTTATAAAAAATTATGTAAATTCGTTACGTAAACAACATACAAAGAAATTCGTTTTGATATTTGACTGGAATTCAGTAATTCCTAATGAATATTATATAAAATCATAAAGGCATTAAATCATTTGACAATAATTTTCACAATTCGTTAGCTTAATTCAACTATGATTTTCAATCGAAAATATAGGTCCTTCAATAGTAAATTTTAGCAAAGTTGCGTCCAATCATATGCTTATTGCTTTGCTAGAGCATAAAACGTTTGGCAAATGCAAATATGAATTTATGATAATGTTTCGAATTCTACTATTTTGCCAACACGCGCTTACAGCCGAGTGGTCTATTTCCGTAATTTTATAGGAAGGTAAATATTGCAACAGACTTCACTGCTGAAATGAAAGTCGACACATTGACTTTGCAAGTAATTAAAGAAACGAAATACCTCACAAAAAAAATATGGAAATTATAATTTATTGTATTATACCTGTACTCTGTGGTTTGATGAATCAGCCACGACCATTATGTTGTCGGGACCAACAGCGATGCCACGAGGCCAAGTAAAATAACCGGGTTCGCTCCCCCGACTCCCCACACTGAATTGTAAACGGCGTTTCTGCAGATACTGGCTCCTAGGGGAGGAACCTGCTGCTGCGAAACCTGTGACAAATTATCATGTTGAAATAAAGTTCAAATCAGTCTGGCAAACCATGAATCAGAAGCCGCAAACCTATTTACACGCCACTCGTTATTCTAACCTGCTACCGCTGCTGTAGCCGCCGTAGGGGAGATGGGGGAGCCTGCCGCGTTTTTTGAATCGTCATCAGAACTGGCAAGCTCGTTAGCTGAGCGTAAGGGCAACCCGAGAGACAAGCGACGGGATGCGCTCGAAGATGTACTGCCCGAATCGCGATCTTTGCCGCGCGAGCCATACTTGTTTTTCAAGTATCTCGCCCAAGAACTTAAGGCCGCTCCGTCCTTTTCGCCGGTTACCGGACGTTCAGGAGAGCTTTCTCTCGATTTGAGCGCATGAGAAGATCGGCTACGAGACAGCTCCGAACCACCGGTACCGGAGCCGTATCGAGCCGCAAGGTAAGCTGAAGGGGACGCGGTGGTAGGGGATACAGGGTCATCTTGGTCATCATCGTCACCCGCACCGAAACCTGTGTGACTGCTCTTGCTTCTTGCAAGGCGGTTACGTCTTTCTTTTAGAGCAAGATACCTTGACCGAGCAGTAGGATATTTTGAATCATCATCCAAAGAGGATGTCATTTCGTCATCCTTTGGTTTACTACCATAGCGACTGTAAGATGAACCACTGGCACCATATCGAGGAGCGGGCTCCTCTTCTGTTTGCGAGGTTTGTCGAGTACGGTAACGAGACTGAGTCGGTGAATCTTTATTTTTGTTATCATTTGCGTCATTTCGAGCATTATTGCTTCTTGCTAGGAGCGGCCCTATATCACTGCGAGCCATCGCCTGACTCTCGGGCTTCCTTTGTGGAGCAGGCTCCTCTTCACTCTCCTCTGATGAATCAGTTTCCTCTTCGGAGCTCGTGTCGGAGTCTTCATGGGCCGGCTCGGCGGGCGCCGGGGCAGGTGTTGGTCGTTGGGATCCAATAAAACGACTTTGCACCCGTTGTGCGCCGCCAGTTGTTCCATTTGTCGTCACCGGTGTTGTTCTCTCATTGCCTGCGGACAAAAAACGTGTGGTCGGTTTTGGTGGCAGCCCATCATTGCTATATTTTGCTTTCAATTCTGCGATCGATAGTATCGCACCTGTGTGTTTGACCGCCGAGCCGGAACTTTCTGTCGATGCACTTGATTCAGTGCTAGGCGCACGGGCTGCTGGACGATGTGCTGAAGATGTATCGGATGCTGACGGCCTCCTTACAGCGGTAGGTTTTGGTGTTGGAGCTGTATTCTTGCGCTGATTTCTTTGCAGGGATCCAACAGATTCATCGGACTCACCATCACTGGACGCCTGAGAAATATACTGAAATTCGGTATTGACACCAAAAACGTAGTCTAGTCTGATATATTTTGTCGTTTTGTTTGTGTTTATGTGTAAATGAATTGTCATGGAGTGTTTTAATGGAATGCCCTAGTTAGTTGTCGCGTTTTCCGTGTTAGTATCGATGATTAAATTGCTACTTTAATTTCTTGTTTTAATCACTCCCTCTCATCTTCCCAACTCACCTCACGGGCTGGAGTTGGTGGTTTACGACTAATTGAGCTCCTTTCTTCTTCAACGGGTCTTTGAGGAGTACGATCAGGTTCTTGAGATGAAGCTGCGCCCTTGTTTTGTCTTTTCAGACGGGATATTTCGTCATCTTCACTCTGCTGTCTAGCTGGTGGAGGTGGACGGCTTCGAGGTTGAGGTGTTGGTTGTACTGGTTTCGGTGGTGGGGGAGGTTCCTTTTTTTCTTTTTTTTTACCGCTATCTACATCTAAAATTCTTTGCATTACCCGAGGACAATCACTCAGTCTGAATATACCACTAAGTGGACCACGGGTCGCATCTTCGGTATCAGCGACCTTTTCCTTTTCTTTTTCTTTTTGTTCAGCTTTCACTGCGCGAGTTGATGTTTCAGTATCAGAATCATTATCTGTTTGATGACTCCTTACGAAACGAGAACGAAATCTTCGTGATGGTCTGTGTTCAGATTCGTAGCCACTGTAATCATCTGTCACTCCATAATCTCGTGTGTGTTTTTCTGGAGGTGGAGGACGGCGTTCACCGAACTTACGCCCTCCTAGAATCGGTTCATCATTCTCTGTATATCCTTTACTTTCTTCTTGCTGTCTAAATTGTGATGCTAATCTGTGATCACTCTTTGATCTTGTTAAGCCTTGACTTTGTTGTAACCCAGTAGAGTAAGCATTTGGATGAGTGATATTAAGTTCTCCGTAACTAGCAACATGCATTACAAGCTGATTAGGATCATGAGTCATTACAAAACGTATCCTGCGATTATAATCACCAGCTTCATAATCGAAGTTTCTGAGAAACTCCACTGTTTTTAAGAATATTTCTTTGGTATCGACTAATTCTGTATCTTCCCATTCAACGTCATCGTTCATATATTTATCAGCGAGATCACAATTGCTTTGAATATTGCTTAATTCTAACTCTAAATTATCTTTAAGATGAGTCAAGTTTCTAAGTTCAGTAGCTAAATAACGATCAACTTCATTTCGTAAGAAATCAGTTCGGTCTTTTAGAGCTTTCGCAAGTCTCTTGTGAATTTCGTCTACTTCCCCAGCCACTGCACCACAGTTCGTTTGCAAATTAGCTGTGTTTCGTTCTACCACAGCTAAAATATCTTGAAGCCTATTTACACCTCGACGTATTTGATTATTAATTCTTGCGATTTCTCTGCGAAGGACTTCCATATGAGCAGACTTGCAGTCTTCGCAAACTTTTTTATCGCAGTGAGCGCAAGGTGCACAGTATGCTTTTTCTGAGCAAACGTTGCACCTTTCCATAACTTGCCCGGCCGTGGGATCTGGAAGTTCCCCGGCAATTTGGGCGTGCAGCTCCAAAAATCTCTGCAAGGTGACATTTGTGGGGAATCCTTGTACCCCCTGATAAGGGATACGATGTTCTGCACGACATTCTGGACATTTAACCTGTAAAATAATGAAAATAGATCTTAAGTGACTGTAAGATGTTACCGATTTTGTAACTTGCATTTACATTTGTTTATTAAAACATCTGGGTGTAATATTTTTATGAAAGGTTAGCAGTTTATGGTACCTGTCGCCGGACATAGTCGACAAGGCCGTCCATACATGGTTCCATACAGAAACTGTGCTGACATGGTAGCAGCTTTGGGTTTCTGTACCGGTCCAAGCAAACACAGCACGTCAGCAGTGATTCAAACTGCTCCATTTTTGCTTAACCCCTCACTATATATCTGTAAATAATGAAATTATTGTTGTATAAGGTTTCTGGTTTATTAAGATCGTATTCTTAGAAAAATATCTTTATAGATTCACACTTCTTCAGATCATTTTATAATAAATAAGTAATTAAAATGCAGCAGCCAGATGAGACATTGTGGGGCTAAGGCTTGCTCTCTGTTTCATAGAGAGATTCTTTCACCAGGGATTTGCTATGCAGTTTAGTGATTTAATAATAAAATATTATATTATTCTAACTAAAACTTAGCTCATTATTTCTTTCTCATATTTTTCTGAAGTGCATTAGATAGAAAAAGTAAATAGGTCAGTGGATACTTTAATAAGATTCGAAACCGATCAAAGAATATCATTGACTTTCTGAAATATTTCGTCTTGAAACTCGTGTACGATATTTATACAGTAACAAGAATTATCAACGATCATTTACAATGTTATTTTAGCTCTTTATACGGTCTTTAAGACTTAATTTAGCTTGCAATTTTTCTAATTTCATGCTTTATTTTATCAAACCCATATAAATAAATAATATTGGGCTCCATTGAGTACATTACTCTGATCTCAATGTAAGTGGCTAAAGCACTTGTGTTATGTATGGAAAATCAGAAGTAACGACGGTATCACAAACATCCAGACCCAAGACAACAGGAAACTAATGAACTTTTTTACATCGACTCAGAGTGGCATACCCACGAAAACCAGTGTACACACTACTCGACCATGGATGTCGACAATATATACATTAGGTACATATTCCATCACAAGTTTTATAGCAAACAGTGAAATACCAATTCTAATTTTGGCGTTTGCGCGATATTCGAAGATCCGGCACCATTTAAAAATAGCACGTCTGCCGTTTCACACGGCTCCCATTTACATGTTAGTTGCAATACTCGATTCAATTTGTGTGGGTAGTTCTTTTGATAACGAAATTCTACGTATTAAGTGAAATATTTTCTGTATTTTTACGCGTAGCTGTTGATTTATAAGCAAAGCGTGTTTTGATTCGAACGTAATGTGCAAATTTAGATTCTTCGTCAATGAAAGTTTGTGAAGATTTGAAATATTACAATTTCTGGCAAATATATTATCTGCTATCTGACTTATGGTGATCACATTATTCATTTTACATATTTAAGTTGCAACTAAAATACAGCTGAGATAATTAATTTAAATACTAATTTATAACATTTAATTTTAATTTGTATATTATTTGGGCTATACACATTTTATTTCAATAAGCATTTGCGGGATATGTAATACAAATAAATCTGAGCCAAGATTATGAAACAATGTTTATTAAATATATATTTAATAAATATATATTTATAAAATATATTTATTAAATAATGTTTATTAAATATATATTTTAATATTATAAATGTGATAGTATATCATCATGCATGAACGCGTGCATCTTAACCGATGATTGCGGGTTCAAACCCAGGCAAGCACCGCTGTTTCATGTGCTTAATTTGTCTTTATAATTCATCTCGTGCTTAGCGGTGAAGGAAAACATCTTGAGGAAACCTGCATGTGACAAATTTCATAGAAATTCTGCCACATGTGATTCCACCAACTCGCATTGGAACAGCGTGGTGGAATATGTTCCAAAACCTTCTCTTCAAAGGGAGAGGAGGCCTTTAGCCCAGCAGTGGGAATTTACAGGCTGTTGTTGTTGTTGTAATTTTTGCCCAACACATGTCCAATACAATCTTTTAAATATATTATCTCAAATAGACATATAAACGGTGGTTAATTTAAATCGTTGAAAGCCATGAAAAACTGACACATTTCCGTAAATATTTATGAAGCATGACAGACCTATGATATAATGACCTCATTGGGATACGTCATTTGGCTCAAATTTTAATGAGTCACGACTTACGTAAATGAAAGGAAAATTAGGCGTACGCATGCTGTGAAAAGAAAAGTCACATGTTGAACAATTGTTACCTTGTCTAAATAAGAATACTACTCGAAATGAGAAAAAGTTCAGCGGTTGCGATGATTCTGACTGAAGTTAATACGTCATTTCACACTTCCATAACAGTGAGCAAGGGTTGTACAAGTGGATAAACACTCGTTTCAATCGTGTCATGAAGATATTCTTGGGAAGATATTATATGTGCGTGAGGAGGAATGGAATTGAGCTGAATGAAAACGTGATCTGATAACTAACACGTGTAAGCTCTGTAGTTTATAATGACCCTTACAAATTGATGACCTTGGACTCTCGTCTTCAACGGGTTTCGTTGAATAACGATGAAAATTTAAGTGATATAGAAATGTAATCATATATTATTGTGTATATCGATGAGGTTTTATTTTGAGTTCGGAAGATTTTAATGTTGATTGAGTACATGATCTACAGATTTAAGTGCGAGTCGGAACTTAATTTGTGTTTATATATTTTTTGGATGGTAAAATGAAACTTCTTTTGAAGGCATAATCAGTCGGATGAAATTCTGCCACGTATATTTCCTCAGTAAGGGGAAGGAAGATCAAGATTATTCAGTAAGTTAAAAATATTTTTCTTTGAAATGTCTATGTCTAAATAAATGTTTAAAAATTGTCTACATTGAGGAAAATTTTTTCACTTAGCAGTTCTAAGAATGGTGAAAAACAAACGATTCATTATGAAATCTAAGCAAATAAAAATTTACCAAAGTAAATATTACAAATCGTATTAACGTCATAATGCGGAAATATACAGGACCCTCGGTATTTGATTTATACTCGATCTTGACCGATTTTATAATTAGATTACTACGGATTGGCTACGTATCTCCTGTTTATTATCCGAACACGCGTCAGGGTTATTTTAAACGAGGTTGGCAGAATTTTTAATAGCTTTCTTCGTATTTGGCCAACTGTAACGCAAGACGTTTTATTTTTTCAAAACTACGCCTATAACTTAGGCAGAATACATCACATCCCTTACATTTACCTATTTTCAGTGAGATAATAAAATGGAATATATTTGAAATAAAAAATATGTGACCTTTTTTATAATGACGCTTTAAATAAACCAGACAAAGATTTAAAATTTTAAAAATGGAATCGAAATTATTTCATTTAAAATAAAAAATAACGAAGCATTAGTTAAAAGAAAATGTCAAACGAAAATACAGATAAAAAATTTCGTGTCACAGACGAATGAGAATTTGAATAAAACAAATTCATGTGTAATAGTGTCTTAGTGTGTATTATTCATGATATGTTATTACTTTTTACATTATTCAACAGTGAAAAAATATTCTACGCTGGATTCAAACCGCGTCTGCGAATTCTATACAGAATACCTGCCGTATTTACGTGAGGCGTTCAGACAAATTTGTTTTCTTCGAGGATCACGCACATCTACATTATACAGCTTAATCCCATCACAAAAACACATAAATTTCTTTCGACGTTTTTAGTATATTATGAATGCGTAGAATATTAACATTTTGATAACATTTTATGTTATTGATTGAAGTTTAGAAATTTACTTTACTTTGTAATGCAAGTATATATGACATATTCTACCTTCAAACAGCAAGTAGCATTATTATAATCCAGCTTGTAAGGTGAGTTAGACGATATAATAAACGGCATAGAGATGAGACATTTTAATTGTATGCTTGGTAGCGCATTTTCAGTTTTACATAGGACTCAAAATATTAACATCAATAAGATTAATAAAGACATACACCAAAAATTGATTTGACTGTAGTCTTTTATATAACAAGTCTTATAAATAAAAATAATAATTTACGCTTGCGTATGTACATACATGCTTTTGCCGCGTGGGCAAACCATTTTCCGCACGAGCAAACTGTAACCCTTTAGCTGAATCATTGTTACTGTACTGACTTTATTATGATTAGGTAAACGAACTGGCAAATAGACGACTTCATCTACGGAGATATTGGCGTTCTAAGAAATATGAAATCATAACCAAGTGAAATTAATTAAGTCTTAATATGAAAAGATGAAAACAAAATAAAAACAACAGTTGAATTTGTTCCAATCTTAACTACATAAATTGTTCAAATTATAAATCAATGCTTGCCGTATTATTATTATAAAATTGAATGTCAAACGTTCGATTGTTATCTCTCGCGCGAGATATTAAATTATCGATACATTGTGAACTTACACTAAAACATATAAATTTTCGATAGTTCCTAATATTTCGGTTTGTTTAGATTAGAGTTTTTATAATTTTACTAAAATTTACTTTGATAGATTATAAACTACCGAAAAACAAGGCGTTTATTGTGAGCGATATGTTACGGTTCATAATCGAAAGTTGACAATTTCACCGGTTAGATTATCATCTAACGGAAATTACAATTTTACGGCGAAATGCATAGAAGAATAATGACAAATAAAAATACATGTCAAATGAAATAAAAATAATTAAATTATTTATAAAATATTATTTTACTAATACTGCTATTTCAAACGAAAGTTCATAATCACTTTAATCGACAATAAATAAAATTTTAACAAAAAGAAAAACCGACTTCAAACAAAACACTATTTTAAAACAAATGAATATGCACGAAAAAGTAATAAAAATAATTGCGTATTCAACATATTTTTTAGAGTCTTCCTAAGTTAAATGAAATGAAAAATATTAGACTACTTAAAAGTCGATTAACGATTATATCATGTAGTTATAGTTATTGGTATATTTGGAGCCGGTGTCAGCCACGGTGCCCTTGCCCCAACAATCAAAAGAAAGAAGCGATACGAGCCCCTTGATTGATCCAGTATATTATTGTGTAAAAGGTAATTTGTAAAAAACATATTTGTTAAAGTATTCTCGTATTGTTTTTTGATAGATGTACTGTAGGGTTTTATTGGCTGACACCGACTCCAAATATAACAATAATTATAACTACATGATATAATCGTTAATCGACTTTTAAGTAGTCTAATATTTTTCATTTCATTTAACTTAGGAAGACTCTAAAAAATATGTTGAATACGCAATTATTTTTATTACTTTTTCGTGCATATTCATTTGTTTTAAAATAGTGTTTTGTTTGAAGTCGGTTTTTCTTTTTGTTAAAATTTTTATTTATTTTTTGATTTTAAATGAAGCTGATGTTGACTAACTATTTTTTTTAATATGGATAGATTAAGCTTTCCGTTTATATGAGTCAGAAACTACTTCGAGGACAATTTCAAAGGAAACTTGCGAATAAAGCAAAAATAGACTTTCGAAAATGCGGATTTAATACGTCACGCGGCGTGAACTACAAGGATCCCTCGAAAGAGCTGTAATCGAACTCAGCAAAAAAACTTTGAAAAAGACCAACTATATTTCGTACATCATATGACATCACATCACATACACAAAATTTGATTAAAGATAGTAAGAAATTCTGCCCCATATCGCACCCTAACTGCGAGCCGTATAGGAGTTCCATCACTACATAATATAAAACAAAGTCGCTTTCTCTGTCCCTATATCTTTAAATCTACGCAACGGATTTTGATGCGGTTTTTTTAGGCGGGAAGGTTTGTGTATATAATACATGAACAATATAGTAAAGAAACACTGATAATTTTAGAAGTTTGCGATGTGATGTCGTAAATAAACAAATTCTGTAGTATATTTAGTATCAGTATTGCACCCGTGCGAAGCCGGGGTGGGTAGCTAGTTGATTATAATATTCGACTATGATAATTACATAAACATAACCACATTACGGAAGGTGACTCAAATATCCAAATAACCTATAAATAAAAGATTCGACCGAGTATCGCTAACGTGCTCCTCAGAATTGTTCCGTTCCCTTCCGTTCCGTCACTTTGTCATGGATCCTGTGCTCAGAACCTTACCAAACTTTCACCAAATTACCCTTGAAATATATATTTTTTAATAAAAAAAGAATTATCAAAATTGGTTAACGTGATTTTCAGTTATTCACCTATTTGTCGCGCATATACATAATGCAAATTTAAGACTTATGTCGTTTTCACATGGATACCATCATCGGAAAAAAAAATAAAAAAATGGGACCCCACGGGAAGCACTACCTTTCAAACAAAAAAAAAATTATCAAAATCGGTCCACCCAGTGAAAAGTTATGAGGTAACAAACATAAAAAAAAAAAAAAAAAAAAAAAAAAAAAAAAAAAAAAAAAAAAAATACAGACGAATTGATAACCTCCTCCTTTTGGAAGTCGGTTGAAAAGCAAGGTTGTATTTTTTTTTCCTAAAAAAAAAACAAATGAACTCGCAAATCATATTTTACAAAAGCCATTCTAAACATATTATTGATTTACAATGTCAAGCATTTTTGTATATCACTGCCGTTTTTGACATTAATACGATTGTGGAATGAGTTAGCAATTTTTCTTAATCTGTTATGCTTTTGCGATTAAGGTAAATCATATTAAATTCCTGATAGAGATTTTTTTTTCTCATTAATGTTTCGATATTTGAAATTTAATCACGCTTAAATATATGATAATGAATGTCAGGTTTGTGTATTCGATTTCTTATATATATTTTTATGTTTATAATTCATCTCGTGCTCGGCGGTGAAGGAAAACATCGTGAAGAATGTCTTTAATATCATCGAAATTCTGCCACTTGTGTATTCCACCAACCCACATTGGAACGCCCTGTTAAAATATGTTCCAAAAGTCTCCTCAAAGGGAGAGGAGGCTTCACTTCAGCAGTGGGAAATTTACTGGCTATTAATGGAAAAAAATATTAAATGTTATATATATGTGACTTTGTAACTAGACGCATAGGCAATTTATAAATAAAATATTTTTAAGAAATGAATTTATATCAGAGATTATGCCATCAACATCAATTATACCGTATGTATGTTTTTCATAAATATTACTTATTTTAATTAACGCCAAGTGAAAGTACAGCTGGTTGATAAAGCTAGTAAATAAATAAAGACGCTTACTATTATAAATTTCGTTAACTTGCCGAATAGCAAACAATATGTTCAATGAACTAAATCAGCGAAAAAACTTGTGAACAGTTTGATACAGACGATACAATATTACAAACATAAAATTGTATTTATGGATTAAAACGATCTGTATTAGCTTTTAAGAATATATCCATTACATAAATAACATATTCCTTATTATACACATATCAGTAGATGTAAACTAAAAAAGAAAATTTAAATATATTTCGGCACTGTGTTTTCCATTCGTTGCATAACATAAAATTAATTAATAAAAAAAAAAAAAACATAAATAGAACGCACGTGTGCCACAGTTTAATTTTAAATTTGGAAAGTCGAAGATATTTCGAGACCCCAGTGACGAGTATTGAATACCAGTGCATAGCACAATTGTAAAACAATGGAAAACGTTTTGTTCTGATTTTAGATGCAGAAACACAAGGAAGACCGGCTTGTTTCACTCGATGACGTCACGTCGGAACAAAGACATGAATTAATGAATAAAATACGTCACAGTCTGAAGGACGTTTTTTGCTACGAAAATTTTTCCATGACTCTACATTTTAATATGAAATTTTATTGGAGATTCAAGGAATTTGCATCTCAGAGAGCAGCTTGGTAAGAGGGACATTGACGTGAGCATAGCTCTCAAATATATGATGACGATATCGTGAAAGCTACGTTTTGTACGGAATTGGATTTGACAGTATTACGAATGAATCTGTCAAAACTGGCTCACTTGTTGCAGTTCAATCATTCATGAATTTGAAATAATGCTTTTGTTCAATACAAATATATAAGAATAGAAGTCGCTCGGCATTTCTCGGTTTTTAGGGTGTTGGTTGTCATGTGTCAGGTAAAGAAAGTAGCCTATGTCCTTTCTTGGAATTTAAGTTTGCTTCATGCGAAATTTCATCAAATTTGATTCAGTGGTTTGTTTCAAAGAGCGACATACAGACAGAGTTACTTTCAAAATTACAATATTAATGTAGATGTTATAGTCTGCCCATTATATTATGACCTGTCACGAAATGATAAAAATATAAAATGTTACCGGTGATGATGTGGTCTATCACGGAAATGATGCTTAAATATAGTCAGAGGACTGGTAGCTATTTTCGACACATCTTTAGATATTAGATAATAACGCATGCAAAATCGTTTCTTTTTTTAATTTAAAACTGTGTTATAAAAATGAATATTTTTAAATCAAGTTAAAATATAATTATAATGTCGTGTATGGAAGTAAAGAAAATTAATGATAAAGTTATTAGTATACAAGTATGGGTTGATGATTTGTGATGTGCAAAGCTAGAGGAATGTAACAATTTTACGTCACAGCTGTGTTTATGTTACAGCACTAAATCGGTCAAGCACAAGCTTATGATAACATGCAGGTTATGTCCCGAATATCTGATCGATATACTTTTTATTTCAAAACGGTCTTGATATTAAAATTCCAAGTAGGCTCCTGGCCTATTTTCATTTATCAATTAAAATAAAAAAATATATACGCTGGTATTTATAAATATGTTGAACCATTCCTATCTTTGCACAGGTCGGTTATTTTAAACACAAAGCGCAATACTTACAGCATCTATTGCCACATTAGATAAAAAAAATAAAACACTTGAAAATAAATCCAATTCACAAGCGGGTAAAAAAAAACAGGTATTTTAGCACTGGCAGTTATTTACTTGTCATTGTCGTTACGGTGACATTTGAAAATGGAACGGGACTAGAAATATCACAGGCGGTGGTGTTCACGATCTTTGCTTTACTGAAGGCAACTCGACACCGGAGCGCAGGATTTTATTTTTGGAACCGGTGCGCTTGCGCATATGGAACCGTCACATTTACTTTTGGACGGGAAAAGGTCATTGGACACGCGATTGTTTTCGATAATACACATTGTTTCTTAGTACATTCAATGTCGAAGAGATTTCTTTCGGTAAATAGGTCATACCTATATAAAACGTTAATATTCGTTTAAAGTCAATTTCAATTGAAATATTTTAATTTATAAATAAAATTATATTCAGTTGGTTCAAATATTATTATAATCATAACTGTTTTTAAACAATGAAGAAATCAGTATTATACGATAAGCTTATTATAAACACGTGTGATTTATTTAAATTGACATAAGTACTCTATAATTATTTCTTTGATATGTATACTGTATCATAAAAGTATCTTATATTACTACATAGTATAAAACAAAATCGCTTTCTCTGTCCCTATATCCCTTTATGCTTAAATCTTTAAAATTATGCAACAGATTTTTATACGGTTTATTTTAATAGATAGAGTGATTTAAGAGGAAGGTTTTTGTATGTAATACATGAATAATTAAGTAAAGAATCACATATAATTTTAGAAGTTTCTAATGTGATGTCGTAAATAAACAAATACTGTAGTATATTTAGTATAAGCATTGCACCCGTGCGAAGCCGGTCGGTCCAGTCTATCTATAAATGTCAAATTTCCGTACAGCTTATGGAATATTTAAAAGCGACAATTGCGTATCAAAACGGTGATAACATCAACAGAAGTTCAGTCAACCAAAAGAAAATAACGAATTTGTTACACAGAACTCGAATCATTTGAACTATAAATGCGATTTGAACTAAAAATAAATAACCCACTGTCATTTTCGATAAATGCCAATGACTTAAATATAAATAGTAATCGGGATGAAGAGAAACGTCACGAATAGTTCCTGCTTTGATCTGCACGGGTATGTGACCACGTGCGGTTCTACGAACGAATTCTTTATTCGATTGCACAAAAGAAAAAGGTCAATAGTTGTTGAAATTTATATATACTTTGTTACAATTCAAAAACTAAGACTAAAATCGTCCGAGTTTATAAAGGTTCATCGGTAAGATATCCATCTCTTCCAAGTAACCTTTATCAGAGAACTGATTACAAAATATACGGAAAATGAAAATATTATTTGTGCTAAATAACAAAATAATATTTACCATAAGGCATAACATGTGTAGTTTACCGATGGAAGAAAGAGATAGAAAGTCTTGTAAATCTGCATCAGTATCTCATATATCATATGTCATATCAATATCTGTATAATTTATAGCAGTCGGTATTGCAAGTACTCTAAAATTGTTATTCTACAAGCTCAAACTAAGCATGGTTTCAATGTAGTCTCTGTTTGTTTACCGAGGGGAACTTAAAAGAAATTTAGTATTACCATATTTTTGTATGTAATATTTGAAATTAATAAAATTATTCATGATAAAATATGAAGAGATGATATCGTCCGGCCGATTTCGGTCACAACGACCGATCTCACCGACTCGCCAAATCACAGCTCATATTAAAAGTAAAGTATGTGTGGAAATACATGATTAATCATTATTCCAATATTTTTTTATAACGAGTTCCTTTCTGATTTTCAAAATTCTCGGTTGTGTCAGTGATTTTTTCGATGAAAAGCTTAATTACTTTTCTATCGGAAGCACTTGGGTTTCAAACCCAAGAATTCGGAATTTTAGGGGACCATATCATCACTACACTTAAGAGGCAAAGAGGCAGTCATATAAATGAATAGGTACATAAAATTAGGTAAATAAATAATAATAACGTATTAAGCGCTTCCAACTAAATACACGTGTCAAACATTAAAGGATTTTGCGTCATTCACTTTCTATATAAAAACGTTGCACTCTCGTTGCGCATCGAGAATTTATACTTCAAAGGCAAATTTATTAATGAAAAGCGACATATATAAATAAAACGCAAAGCTACGAAATTATAAGAGTTATGAGGTCAAAAGTGGCTCCAAATGGTTCGTGTAATATTACAGTGCTGCTCGCCAGTTCTATTATTTGAACTTGGTCTGACACGCTGCCGCGTGTCTAGTATATTATTAATTTTATTAGTGGGTACATGGTAAGAGATGAAGTACAAATTGAAAAGATGGTATCCCAGGGAGGGTAACAGGAAATGAGATAAACAAGAAAAAGATGGGATGATGATATCAAAGAATGGGAGCCTGAGCAAGAGTGATGAGGAATAAAGTGGCTCAGAATGAAAAATATTTGAGGAGGCCTTTTTGTCTATTGGCAAACAGTTTTACGTGTAGTGTTTAGTTTAGAATATTGTTTTTAGGCTTTATTATTTTTTTGGTATAGCTTGGCGGGCGAGCATATGGGCCACCTGATGGTAAGTGGTCACCATCACCCATAGACAAGGACTCTGTAAGAAATATTAACTATTCCTTACATCATCAATGTGCCCAACCTTGGGAACTAAGATGTCATGTACCTTATGCCTGTAGTTACACTGGCTCACTCACCCTTCGGTATAGGGTTTAAACCTGTTATCATCGGTTAAGATGCACACGTTCTAACCACTTTGTCAACTCGGCTCATGTGCGATATATTTTTCAATAATTGTTCGTCGATAAAAACGATCCTATTCACCAAACATTAGTCAATGTTAACGTCGACAAAATAATTTCGATTATCGTTGACAGGGTCATGCATTTCATTCTCACTTAGCTATTCATTAATAACCATCTCTTTCACACATTACAAGAACAGACGATAAAGAAAATATAGGCTTTTAACGCCTTTTCTTTACTTTCGCTGAATAATAAAATATAAATATAAAACCTACCTACGAAAATTTCTTTAAATATTTTCTTCAGATATTGTTTGACGTTTAAAAGTAACATCGTATAGTAGTAAGTCCACAAAATTCCATTGGATCTACACATAGTAAGATAATAAACCTAAAACTGTCCTCCAATATTTGGAAGAAAACCTATATTCATATACTATTTATATTTACTTAATAGTGGGTTGTACTAACTCATCTAAGTTGGTATTTACTCATCAGGTACTTTAACGCCAAGCAGCGATACTTGGGATGCGTGAGCTAGATGTACATGCACAATGGAAATAACAAATGCGAATAAAACTTTTGACACTTTTCGGAGCCTAGAAAACAAAAGACAATGATAACAATGCCTCTAAAACATAATATATCTGATGGCTCCTGATTTCACTCAGGTCGTGGCGGAATGCCACCCCATTGTTTGAGATTAAGGAACTAAATAGGGTACTGTATTATCATTAAACACTAATGTCCTCCATATCGCTACCGATAATATCTTTAGACGGATTTCCTTATCGAACACAGCTATAAATTGTTATGCTGTAACACTGTATTTCAATGTTAATATTTGAATGACTGTCTAACATCATTAAGGAAATAAAGGTTTGGAATTACGTCTCAAAGTACGTTCGGTTACAGCGAGTCGCCTGGGAAATGATATTCCAAATTTCCCCTAGTATCATTTACCTGTTTAAGGCTTTACGGAAACAGTACGAAATGGGACATAAATTACCCGACTAAGCCGCGGATGTAATAATTATTACATTATGTGTATCCGAAACGCCGTATAATGTTACTAGATACAAAAAATGTTTTGTCGTCGTTTTAATATATTCTATTGCAGATATTTTTTGTTTCGCTCAAATTAAATCTTAAATAGTTCTTTTTTTAAAAATTATTGAACGACAAAGGTTAAACTTTAACACTTTTAGTATTAAGAGTGAAATTTCAGTGAGAGTGAGAGCGTCAGTGAAGTGTCAGTGTGTTATCTCGTTTTACATTTTTTATATATCTAGCAAAATATCATACATCCTACTATTGTACTGGTCTTCAGTTCTGTTTGAGAACAAGAAAACGGTAAAAATCCCAGTTTGTATATAAATATCATTACTAAACAAAAAAATGAATTGTACGTGATGTACACGTACATGGCATGAAACACGGCTATGAAAAGAGTAACTAATAAGTAACTACTCTATACGTATATATTTAATGCTACTTGTAAAGGCTTCTTCAGATTAAAATACAGATTATAATTTTGGACTACAATAAAGACTTTTGAGATAAATATTTAACAAAAGCCATCAACGTGCATTGGAACGGAGTGGTAGAATAGGTTCCAAAACTTTCTCCTCAAAAAAGGAGAGACGCTTGAGAGCGTCACCCTTAACTAGAATATTTATAGTTCCTTTTGCCAAACATAATAAAATAACTTTAAATAAAAAAAAAGTCTTACCAGATTAACTGAAACCTTTATTTGATATACGAACTATTCTTGGACTTTCCAGTAATAAATCTACAACGAAAACGTTATTTTGTTTACATCTCTAGTTAGTTCTATACAAACCATGCAGGCAAACACTTGCTGTGTTTAGTTAGGTCGTTTCTCACCTCATTACTGTACAATTTCATCGCTGTTTGCTCACTGTTTGGAAGGCTTCCTGCCTGATTCAGAACTTTAGACGTTTGTATAAAAGCCTAGTCAAATATTTAAGATATGTATTGACTGCGATGTTATGTGTGGACTATTTTACTTTTTAAAAACTGCTCGGTGAAACGGATGTATCGACCGCTGTTAGTCGACTACTACTATCGACTGACCAACGAGGTCAATTTGAAGGTCAACCTTTGACCAAGACCGAATAGCATTATTTCAAGACTTAATTAATGGTACATTTACTTATTTATTACTAGATTCTTGTAGGTAACCTAAATAATATAAGACATATTTGAAAGTCCATTTTACTAATATATGAAATTAGTTTAAACATATTAAACTGTACAGAACCCACTTTCCCTGTTTGCAAATAGTATTATGACGATCTTAACTCGCCCAACGAAAAGGTTTTTAAGAAAACTTATTGGTTGTCTAAACGTTGATCAGCAGGGAAGCCCCTACTATTAAAACAAGTCTGGTTTTACTTTTGAGTAATTCGCTTCCCTTATTTCATTTCCTTCTACTCCACGACCTCCGTGGTCGAGTGGTGTGTACACCGGTACATTCCGAGGTTCTGAGTTCGATTCCCGGCTGAGTCGATGTAGATTATCATTACTTTTCTATGTTGTCTTGGATCTGGGTGTTTGTGGTACCGTCGTTACTTCTGATTTTCCATAACACAAGTACTTTAGCTACTTACATTGGACCAGAGTAATGTATGTGATGTTGTCTCATATTTATTCATTATTTATTATATTATTTACTATACGAAAAATAACGTGTAACTTGTTTCACCGCGTATAGTTACACGACTATATTTTGGTAGTATTTGTATCAGCGTTTTACAATTCAGATCCATATAATAATACTACTGGAATAGAAAACATGTATAGTTTCTGAGTTATTTATGATTTTTCTTTGATGACATTTCTTTTTTTTTTTAAATTAAGAAGCTACATTAGGTTAAGATTTTGATTTGTTTTCTTTTCGTGTATGCTGTGTTCTTATTTAAGTAATTGTGACACTGATTTCCTGGGTGGCAGGGCTCTATGCAAGCCCGCCTGGGTAGGTACCACCCACTCATCAGATATTCTACCGCTAAACAACAGTACGTAGTATTGTTGTGTTCCGGTTTGAAGGGTGAGTGAGCCAGTGTAACTACAAGCACAAGGGACATTGCATCTTAGTTCCCAAGGTTGGTGGCGCATTGACGATGTAAGGAATAGTTAATATTTCTTACAGCGTCATTGTCTATGGGTGATGGTGACCACTTACCATCGGGTGGCCCATATGCTCGACCGCCAACCCATTCCATAAAAAAAAACTGAGAATATAATCTACTTTTGTACTATTGTATTATTAAAATCAGTGTACACATTTTTGAATTGCCAGATAAATAGTGAAAGGAAAATATTTTTAAAAGATATAAACATTGCCGTGAAAACTTGGTAAATTATTGTAACAAAATTGAATACCATAGATGCGTGTTAACATTTCAGTAATGTGCATTACATACGATAATCGTCGCTAGTTATTATTAGAAATTGTATTCAATGAATTTAAACTACATTCCTCTATAGCGAAGCTTATAAACTGTACTGCAAATGAGTTCGTATGGATTATTACTTTGACATATTATATATTTGATTAAAATAAAAACACAAATAATTTAATGAAAATCAGATTAGGAATATGGTATTTTCTTCTAAGTTTTTCTCAAAAGTAAATAGTATAAATAAAATTAAATTTCTTTTATCGAGTCAATAGTTGCAAAATACACAAATATTTATTTTTTATTCATTTCACTGTCATATATAAGACTCTACTTTCTTATACATTAACGTACAATTGAAACAGCAATTTGAGAAGTCCTAAAATCATCATACGGAGCTGAGATTGCGGGTTAAAACCCAGGCAAGCACCACTATTGTATATATGTGCTTAATTTGTGTTTATAATTCATCTCGTGCTCGGCGGTGAAGGAAACATCGTGAGGAAACCTGCACGTGTCTAATTTCATTGAAATTCTGCCCCATGTGCATTACATAAACCCGCATTGGAACAGCGTGGTGGAATATGTTCCAAACCCTCTCGTTAATGGAAGATGAGACCTTATCTCAGCAGTGGGAAATTTACAGGCTGTTACTTTACTTTACAACAATCATCATACGCATTTTTCGTAAGGTTGTCAAGAACGGAAACCACAAAATTGTCCATTAAAGTGGCCTCTGAGTATAAATTAAATAAACACACTTCAAGAGGCGCTCCTGAAATATTTAATGTCCTCAACCTTGGCATCTTTTCAGAATCGCCTCTGAAAGGAACAAACATCCTTTATGGACGGCGGTTGATTAAAAACGAAGATTACGAAGAGTTTATTCATCGTTTCAAAAGATTTTAATCTTATCAAATCGAATTATGTCATTTAAAATATGTTGTTCATTTGTAATTAATTGATTTAATCTATACATATAATAAAATTGGAGTGTCTGTTTGTAATATTAAAATAGCCCTTTTTTAATCAATGCATATGTATTTATAGAGGGTACATACACCAATATAACATTTTTTAGAATTTTTGTCGGTCTGTTTGTGTCTGTTTGTTCCGGCTAATCTCTAGAACGGCTGGATCGACTTTGACTTTCACTGGCAGATAACTGATATAATAGGGAGTAACTTAGGCTACAATAATAATTCAAGCGCGTACAAGACCGCGGGCACAGCTAGTATGTTAAATAAATAAGAACGGGAAGAACCGGAATGGATTTGAATATCGAACGGTATTTTAGGTCTGCTATATCTTACCCAGCTGATATTATACGGATCGAAATCGAAATATTGTTTGCGAAATCGAATGTTGTATCACAGAAGCACATTTGTATCACCATGTTACAGCGTTGAATTAAACATAAAAGTAGATTCTACCAATAATAAATACCCGGCAAAATACTCATTAGTAGACTCTATTCCACCATTTTAATTACAGAGTACGTAGTAAGAGTACGATACAAGTTTTTATAGATGATAAAAAAGCGTGGAGTTAATACCTGATGACTTCCAAGCAGGATATATTAATTTAAATAATTGTATTAACTAACATGACTTTGTACTTTTTAATTGTTGAAAAAAAGAGTAACTACTGTATTTCTTGCCGGTTTTACGAGGTAGAATCTACTTTCCAAACCGGTGGTAGCTTCACTTAATTGTAAAATGACGATTCAAAAGTGCTTGTAAAAGCCTACTTGAATAAAGTTTATTTTAATTTTAGTACATTTTTTATATAACCTAGAAATCAACAAATACCGACTATGTCTACGCATTTAATGAAACCTTGTATTGAGTTATGTATTTCGCAATGTTTTTCAGTCACGACCTTTAAATTTTTTTTTTTTTAACGACTTTACTTTCATTTAAATTATTTTTTTTAATAGGTAAGTCAAAGTTACGAAATTTTATTGACTAAAATGTATGTAAACAGATGATTTATGGACGGTCTATTGATTAGATTATAAGATAAGTCTGCAGATCCCATTGTTCTGGATCAAAGCCCTGATTTGAGAAATTAAAAAAAAAAAAAACTTTGTTGTAAATCCTAGTAGCATCCGGCGTCTAAAAGTTTGTAGTGCACATCCTAAAGTACATCGGTAAGATCTTAAAGTCGGTCACGCCTTAACGTTGGCTTACGTTTTAAATATTTCAGGTCGTATTGTATTTAGCTCCCTAATGGACTCTGAGAAAAAAAATACTAAAGAGTTCCGGCCAGGAATCGCATCCAGGAAATCGAAGCCATAAAAACCAAAAGCCAAAAAAAGTGTGTGTACACAACTCGACCACGGAGGTCGTCATATGTCTTATATAAATGATTCCCTTGAGTCAATTATTACTGTAAAATTAAATCTAGTAACAATATAATCTGATTCCTTCGAAAGTCTGACGCGTGACGAATAAAATTAATCAATCCACATGTTTCGTAGAAAATTTATTACCCGATTGGAACTCGAAACTTTGGGAAACTCCGTACGGCACAAAGAAACTCCAAATATATGGTAATTACCGAACAAAGACCGACTAACGAAGTATGAATATAATGGTATAAAAGTTGAACAAATTGTTCTTGTAACAAAGTGGAAAGTAAAATTCTTTGTACTTTTTTCTAACATAATGTAGTTGAAATATCAAAATCATTATCGTTTACAATATTACTTTCTATAGAAACGGAATAGGAAGTAAAATATAAAATTGTCTTGGGACACCCGATTGAATCACGTGGATTCCGATTTGGCTCGCGTTTTTTGTTTGTTGTCACGTGTTAGGCAAAAAAGTAGCCTATGTCGTTCCTAAGACTCTAAATGCTCATATCGAATTTTCATCAAATTCAGTTCGTTGGTTTGTTCGTGAAAGGGCGACAGATAGACAGATAGACAGAATTACTTTCACATTTACATTATACATATTGTATTAGTATACGAGTACATATAGATTATCTAACAAACACTTTAAAATAGATTAATTAAATCACAGTGACAACAATAACAAAAAAACTTTTTTAAATATTTATGTACAATATAATATTGTGTGCAACAGAAAGAGACAGATAGAAAGAGAAAGAGAAGGTAAAAGCGGGTGCATAATGCTTTGTCTTTATGTCACATAAAGATATACCTGCCATTCTACTCTCTGTAATCCTCGTAAAAAAACGTTTCGGAAACAAAGAGTGCGTATTAATTTATAGCACCAGTATTATAAGCATACACCAGGGATGCGAAGGCGGAAATTCGGTGAGACACATCACAGTTTAAGAGTCGCTCTTACCCCAAAGTTTCACCAAGGGACATTTCTCTTCGAAAAGTTTCATTGATATTTTCATAACATTATTTTAGTATTATTATCATCATAATTGTTTAGTACTTTCGTGCAAGTCCCATCAGATGTTCTATTTTCAAACAGCAATACTCACTATAATTGTAAGATTTGAAATTAACATGTTTATTTCTATTATTAAAGTTATTGATTTCGGGATATTTACCCTGTTTTTTAGTTATGTTCGGTGAAGCTCGATATTTCGACATTATCTACGAATGTTTTTTTTACGCAGCAAACGTACGAGACATCACATCACATCACTATAATTGTGTTTCGATTTGGAGGATGATTTAATAAAACTACGGCCAAGATTGGTGGAACATTGGCGATGTTGGGTAAGGTTCGTTTCTTTTAAGGCCAATGTTTATGAACGACGGTCGCTTTTTACTGTTTTTTAAAATAAAATGTATTAATACTTTAGGAAATTTCGGTGCACTATGAACTTGAAGGTAAAAGTTTCTGACAATGAGATACTTCGCTGATGTCGCGCTTATAACATGTAAAAATCATTGCAGTAAAATCGCCGATATTTTTCTCTGCAGCTCAAGATCTCCGAGTACTTGGCTGACGTCTCGGTTTGGCCATACAAAGTGAAAATGTTGCCAGTATTTTGGGCACTCCATCTCAATGTAGTGGCATCGATGAATGTTGTGATTTATTGTATATACATTACATAAGTATAAAATATATATTATCTTTTTTTATTTAGATTAACAAAATACGAATACTAGGATTGAAGGCAATTCGAACATAAATTCCAAAAATAAAAAGTTATGACTTAACTTGATTTGATTTGATTTGATTTTTAAATCTCATTGATACTTGTTAGTAGGGCTTTGAACAAGCCCGACTGGGTAGGCATTAGAGCTGTTGTGTTCTGGTATGAGACGTGAATGAGTCAGTGCTACTACAGACACAAGGGATTATAATTGACAAAGGGACTTAGTTTTTAGCGTTATTGGTATGTTGGCAATTTAGAGAATGGCTAATATTTCTTGCAGCGTCATTGTCAATGGGCGATGGTGACCACGTACCATCAGATCCATTTGCACTTCCGTTTACGTATGGTCATATAAAAAGTGAGATTCAATCAGGACTATTTGTTAAATTAGTAACAATCTGTATATTTTATGTGTTAATATTGATAACCTATTAGTTCTGTAAATAAAACAATATCTGTTGAATTTATTAATTATGCACAATGTAAATGCGTCATTTCATGATTGTATTGTTTTTGACGTATAATATTTTGTATCTAACAAAAATGTTTATCGATGTCTTGGCACCAAATATTGACTTGGTTCCTGATATTTGGTGATAGACTTCGTGTTAGCTGGTCCCAGTAGCAGTTCATTAGTTTTCATACTTGACAGCAATAATTTGTATTGGTTTGTTCTAGTTTGAAGGGTGAGTGCAACCAAGGTTGGAGGTACATTGGCGATGTACAGAATGATTAATGATTCTACCATGTGCGGCAATTGTCACGTCGATTATTTGCTGCTTTGGCGACGTAACGGTACTTAAATTTGCAAAATTATTGCTTTTAAAGATCTATATAGAAGTTGTTTGGCTTCCATCGGCTGGTAGAGTGAATTCGAAATTTTAATTTAGTATTTTTTTTAAATTCTCATTTCAAGAGCTGAGTCACTTAGGTCACTTTGTTGTTCTAGTAGATTTTACAAACATTTTTATCCTTACAATTATTATACCATGTTATCTAGTGACGCTTATTTATATTATGTTTACCTATATTATACATAATTCTATATAGCTCGGAGGTAGGATTTTCAAGATAAATCTTACATATTCCCATTGATCTATAGTATACGAGATCGTTCAAATTAGAATTTCTGTTCCAAGATGTCTTGTCTTTGTTTTTACTTCTTTCAAAGTTTATTGTTCCTGTTTTGTTAAATTATTGTTATTTATCATTTTTAGTAATGATATTGCATTCGTTGACAGTTATATGCGTATCGTACGTCTTTAGTATGCAAATTGGCTGTTTGCCGAGTACCAAGTATTTTGGTGTGTCATGACATTTTTCTTTATTTCAGGACGGATTCGAACCATTTGAGACAAAGAAATAAATACACAAACATTCCATCTGAAGGGACTCTAATACAGTTTTTAAGAAAATTACTAAACATGAAATAAGATTTAAACTTTTATTTTGTGTATTCAGATTTCAGAACGCTATTTTTTTTGGCTCTGAAATCAATACAAGATTGTTGCCGAGTGAAATTATAGAAAAAATTCTAGCAACAATTTATTGTAAATTGATTTTGATCAACAAAATTAAACAAATAATAAAAATGCATTCCATGTACTGGTTTATTTATTAGTACAGTAAAGTTTCTTTCTAAAATAGTCCTTATGCTTATTGATATAAGAGCTTTCGCATTACATTTAAACATAATATTTATTGATTAAAAGAATATGTTTATTGTTGCATAAAATTGTTAAAGATTTTAAAAACAAAAGATAGCTTTAAAATCTTTTATACTTAAAATAAAATACCATACACTTTCGAATCGCTTATTACGTATCCTATTGCTATGCTGTCCCATGATGCCATTCCTATCAGCTTTGATCAAAACATCGGTTCAAATAAATGTTTCATATATTGATAGCAACTGCTGAATGCGACAGCCTGCAGATATTTTATATCAAAATTGTGCTCTAGAAGAACTATTTCTATTTATCTGTCGATTCAAGAATTCGCATATTATTGCAAGTCGAGACAAATATACATTTGTCATTGGTCTTTGAAACTGCCAGATTCGTTCCTCCAATTAATTATGGTAATTGTAAAAATAAGTGGCTTGTTTATATTCCAATGCGCAAAGACCTCCAATCCTATTAAGGGTATAATTAAACACAGCGAACATGGCAGAACAAGTCCCATAAGCTGAATAATCAACCTTCCGTTCTTCCGTAACTTTCATTATGGGGCCAGGACTTGAAATATGGCCAAGTTCTTATCAACCTTTTTTTAAAATCTGAAAAATGCAATTCAGAATATTTCTTTAAAGAGAGGGTTGAGGGGAGAGGAGAAAGCACTTCTCAAAAAGGGTGCATTAGAGTGGGATGGATATATATGGACTTCTCGCCTATTATTAGGAATTAAACTAAAAACAACCAATACCCATTGTTTTAAGGATACAGACGGGACACAGGATTTTTAGGTTATGACGCTACTCTACAAGCGCTCGCAAATATTATTATCCGCACAAATCTAGGAGTCTCCTGTATCCCCTGAAAACCAAAGCGATCTCCTCTATTAAATAAGATAATAAACTATTTTATATATGTCAGCTTTTAAAAGTCTTCATAAACAACATCACCAATCTGCACGCAAAACCGAAATCCATTAGCATGTATTGACATTTTATTCATATTATTGATTGACATTTGTATTAAATTATTGGTAAAAAGGAGTCATTAATAAAATTTGTTTTCAACTCCATAAACATTCCTTGACAGAACTGTGCATTTGTGTCAATTATTTACGACTCTCCTTGACCGGAATCTCTTGTAAATGATGTTTACGTAGTAAGTGTCCGCTGAATGAAAATAGTTGTCCCAATTTTAAAAAGAAATGTGTCTGAGGTATGTTTGACAGATATGTCTAGACAACAGCAGAAAAATCAGTAGATTAATATAATAAATGAGCTAAGATACCTTAGTGGTGAGACCACACAAATCTTAACCTAACATCGTTAGGAAACCTACCTGTGACTACTGTTTTTAGTTGCATTCTGCTTCTCATTAGGAAAGAGGGTCTTCTCTTGTTTCGTATTATTTTAATAATATAAAACAACGATGTGACTTGTGTATGCGCCACTCATACGCTGAGATGGACCAGAGGTAAGAACGTGTATCTTAACCCAGCAACAACCCAGTGCAACCCAGGCAACCACCACGTTATGTATGTCCCTAATTTGTATTTATAATTCATCTCGTGCTCGGCGGTGAAAAAAAAACATTGTTAACAGGAAACCTGCATGTGTCTAATTTCATCAAAATTGTGCCACATATGCATTCCACCAACCCGCATTTGAACATCGTGGTGGAATATTTTCCAAATCATCTCCTTAATGAGAGAGGATGCCTTAGCCCAGCAGTGGGAAATTACTTTTACTCGCACGAGGGAACTGAAGATATAATTGAGCTTTATGATATTTGTCATTATGGCGTAGAGGTCACATGGCGGGTCACGTCATAGTATAGGTATATCTTTGGGGACACAGCGCTATTCCCTAGTGAAACTCGTTTTGAAGATCATCATAAACGACAGTCTTGTCACATTTTAATTCTTTGTGTTTTTATGTATTGACCGTGAAAGAAGAGTTTTGGCGTTGTTGCAGTTTATGAGAGAAATGAACATTAAAATGTAACATTATTAAGTATATTGTTATTGATTCATAGCAAATGTTATTTTAATAATATGATATCGAAGGAGACGGGTAACCTAGTTACATTCCTATATCAGATAAAATACAATATTCATAGGAATATGATAGAAATGTAAATCAAAACATCATACACTAATGTATACAATCGACTCTCTGTTACTTTGTCTAACCGCGAACGATCTGCCTCCAGTTGATGTTTGTCCGATTTTCGTCTTTATATTAAGTATGTTAAGAGTCACAGGTGCAAATGACAAGGTCTTGGTTCTTTGTAAATTTTCATCAATATTCATGAATTTCATGAGATGTCACATAGATGTATAAATCTGGATGTGATAAATGTCGTAGAAATTTGATGAATTTGTTTGTCTATAATTCTGAAATTCCTTTTGATATAAGTGCACATAGTTCATCTAAGCTCTTGTTTTTGTCCTTTGATCTTAGAGTTTTGTATTTCTTTCTGTTAATGGTGGTTTATATAATTACGTATGATGATCTTGTGCTCGGTGAAGATAATAAGACTACGATCATTTGGCAACTACTACTTAAAATTTTGAATAATAATAATTAATTTGAATAACTAATTCCGGTATGATCAATACGTGGAAGCTTGTTTAAATCCAAATTTTAAAAAGAGAATTTATTCCAATTCCATATACACACATAAATTAAATAGTCAATACAATTTATTATCTATATCCATCTATACTTATAATAAATTTGAGGAAGTAATATCAAATTTTTAATTTTTTTTTACTTAATGCATATGTGTACACGATGCATATACCAAAATAACATTTTTTACAATTTTTGTCTGTCTGTCTGTTTATTCCTGCTAATTTCTGGACCGATTTTGACGGGTCTTTAACTGGCAGATAACTAATATAATAAGGAGTAACTGAGACCAAATTTTTATTTTTTGTTAAATTCAAACGTGTACAAACAACGTCGCGGGTACAGTTAGTAAACTATACGTAGAAACAAATCTCTTTGTGTCCGTTAGATTGAGCTATAAAAAGATGACAGATAGCCTATCTACCAGCTCATGGACCTTACTTGCTAATGGTAAGTACGCTTTCGTAGACATTTGTCCTTATACATCTTGAAGGCAAACTTGAATTACATTAAATCCAGAACAGGAAAAACGAATTAACGGCAAAATCTTTAAATATTGTGAAACATTCTTTCGTATATATTCTAAATCTACAATTATGACTCAGCTTACCATCTAGTTGGTGTTTTTGTATTTCGAATTTATCGTTCAGTATTTTTTAAATCTCGAATCCGATCTTTGGCATAGAATTGGCGTTTTAATTCGGTAGGACGTCATATAAACAACATTTTTTAAAACTTTATTTTTGCCAAAGATGTAAGCGGTACATTTTATTAACAGAAATAAATGTGAATGACTGTTGCAAAGTGATGACCTTCATTTTATTTTTTCGTGATTTTCTATTGTTTAATTATTTCTAAGTACATATTACTTTAAGCTTCTTCGTTCTTCACTAGCTAGGTTATTATGCTGCATATCATATGCTTCACATTTTAAAAGTTTGACGTTCTCGGACCAATTCACGTGACGTAAGTCACTATGGTTTATATAAAAAAAAAAAAACATTTTTTATTCTGACATTCATCGGAAAATATGTATATAATAGCTATTATTTTTACCGTTTTATGGTGTTTCCGTATCATTTGATTATTATTTAAACGAATTTATGAAGTGTTAGCTTGTATTTTTACACACACCAGTATTGAAAGGACTTATAATATTTTTAAAAGATCACTGGTTGGATTGGTATCAGAAATAAAAGTGAATCTGTAAGTGTCTGTTTATATAATCTGTAATTATACATTAAATGTGACTAGAGTGTTGAGTGTTTCAAATACGACTATTACTACTATTGACTACTAAGCTGTTCGAAATTTTATTAAACAATCAAATCAAATTAAATTTATTCAAGAATACATCACAATGAAATGTTTTTGAATCATCGATAATCAAATACTACCATCGTTTCGGAAAGCAGCTTCTAGTGAGAAGAATCGGCAAGAAACTCGCAAAGTTGCTCTTTACAAATAAACAGATTCCAAATGCTGTTCTTTAAAGTAATTGATGTGATGTAATGACGACTTCCATGGTCGAGTGGTGTGTACACCGGTTTTCATGGGTACGCCACTCTAAGGTCCCGGACTCGATTCCCGGCCGAGTCGATGTAGATTACCATAAGTTTTCTATGTTGTCTTGGGTCTGAGTGTTTGTGGTACCGTCGTTACTTCTGATTTCCATAACACAAGTGCTTCAGCTACTTACATTGGAATCAGAGTAATGTATGTGATGTTGTCTCATATTTATTATTATTATTTATTATTAAAAATTAGTGTCCTGAGATGGAACCCGAACCTAAGAGCGTTTCTTTCTCACACCGGCTCCAAATATAACAATAATTATAACTACATTATATAATCGTAAATCAACTTTTAAGTAGTCTAATATTTTTCATTTCATTTTACCTAGGAGGACTCTCAAAAATATGTTAAATATGCAATTATTTTTAATACTTTTTAGTGCATTTTTATTTGTTTTAAAATAGTGTTTTGTTTCAAGTCGGTTTTTCTTTTTGTTAAAATTTTATTTATTTATTTAGTCTTAATCTTTCGAAATTTTGTAAATGGTAAATTGAGTATATTTCCCGGTATCATATTATATGCGAATATACTATAATGCTTTTGAATGAAAAATCTCGTCACATCCAGGGGAACCGTGATTCCCACGTCAATTTCCTGTCTCCTTGTAACGTTCAAAGCTTAATATAAAGAATATTTCTCGCGTTAAATAAAGTCACGCCAACATGGCATAGCAATTAAATATACTTAATTAAAATCTAAATGGTTGAGTGGTTCATTTAAGTTCAATGTGTAAATCTCTATAGCACATGTAGGGCAAATTTTGTAAATTAATTTAATGCGTTAGTCATTTCCAAGGAATGAATTGGACTAAAATATAGTTGATTTATAACGCAATTATTAGTTTTTTTTTTGTTAATTTAAGATAAACTTTATGCACTGGTGTTATGTATTTTTGCCACTTATTGCATATTCTACCATCAAACTAGTTTTGTTTTAGGCTGGTTTGAAGTTTGAGTGAGTGTAAATAAAGACAGAACTCTGACTCTGATGCAAATGATGTTTAAATTTTTTTACAGCACCAATATCTATTATCTATGTAATATAATAATTATCTTATCTATTATCTATGTAACGTAAATAAAAAAAAGTAAAGTAAAAAGAATCATGTTCATTATACGATCTTCACTCACAATTTTTTTCGAAATTGTTATTTATCGTTGTCTATGTTAGAATGACACGTAGAAAATATATATTATAAACAAAACAAAATTACTTTTATAACAAATTTATTGCAAGGATATAAGATAAGAATCATTAACAACAAAATACTTCGACCAATTTCAGGTTTTCTAATATTTGTTTTTTATAAATAATATATTTATTTATTATTTCTAGAAAAAACAGTAAAACAATGATACACCTAACCGTATTTCGCGCCACCTCCCGCCAAAAAGAGAAAGAATTTTCATCCACCTGTCAACTTGACGCGTGACGTACGGAAAGTCACACTAATTCTCCTTATAATATATTTTTAATTAAACTAGATAAACTTAACAGCTAATTTAAATTATAATTAAACAAAAAACAAATTAGTGTCAATAAGTTATAAATTCGACGCTCTTGTCAATAATCTTACGAAATTAACGGGAGTTCTGAATAAATCTTAAATTGATATTATAATAATTTAGTCCAATGAGATGCGCTCAAGTTTCTTTCAAAACTAAAATAGCCGTAACTACATGACTTCTGCGAGAACTCTACTTGTAAATCAAGCAAAGTTACGAAGCAATTTACATCATTAAATATATCCTATGAAGTAAATACATTGATTTACATTATATATGAACACATGTGCCCAATAGGTCGACTGGAAAATACTTGAGGACACAATCGAGCAAACCCGAAGATTAACTAAAGATGGCGTCTTCAAATGTAGCGCCATTTTTAAGTTTCATGTATTTTTTTTTCATACAATCTATACTAATATTATAAAAGTGAAAGTGAATCTGTCTGTCTGTCTATTGTTCTTTCACGATGAAACCGCTGAACGAAATTTGATGAAATTTGGTGAAAAGCAAGCTTGAACCTGCGGGTGGTGAACAAAGCTATGACAGCTAGTATGTTCTATATATCAAAGAGGTCCTGTAACAATGTAAACTAGGAAATATGATCTTAATAGCTATGGACTTCCAAATCAATGCTTAATTGGTTTGTGTAATGTGAAAGAAATCTTGGGCAAAAAATAGAATACATCTGGAGTATCTTTAAACAGCACTATATTGTACTTAATATTCTATTAGTCGAAAATTCAATAATAAACTATTTGTATAAAATATATTTTTTGGGAAATTGTTCTGAATCCTATTAAAGTTGAACGCGGTTTGGTTTGTATCAGCATGTCACGTTCCACTGGATCCATTCACATCTGATCTCCAAACGCGAGCGATATAAATATTCCCATCTCTCATGTATTTATTACAATTTTACAAACGTCATACTGTGTACATAAAAGTAAATACATATTGTCAAAAAATATAACAACGATATAGATTTATACATCAAAAAAATGGAATACTTGTTCCAAGAAATTGGGCTGTTCTTTAAAACCTTGTCAAAGTATACCGTACCATGTAATAACAACTATTATTTTTACACATAATATATATTCTTAGAAAAAAAAACCTATTAGTTAGTAAGACCATCTTGTCGATCCAGTGGCTAAATAGGCCGTGTATATAATGCCCTGGATTCAAAACCGATTATTGTCTGAAAAAGTTGTTGGTTTCTTAAGCACGTAAGCCATTGGTTCTGCACCTAAAATCTGTCCGGGCATACTCATACGATATGAAAATTAACTTCTTTATTTGAAGTCGGTTTAAATAGCTGTATAACTTTATTGAGTCATTTAAATTCATATAACCAAGTAGATGAACGCAATGAATGTGAATTTTACGATTTCGTGCAAAATTGTATTGCAGTCAATTTTATTTGTCCAAGAAATCTTTTATTATGGTTCGTCTGACAGTATAACGCAGCTTTATATGAGACGTAAGTACCTTTGAATGAATAAACTGGGTTTATTAAATTTAAATAATGCATACATTTGATTGTAGCTACATCATCCGACATCACATTGACGTTTCAAGCCTTTAATATTTATTAATTTATTTAATTTAATTTTCAGTAGGATAATCAACAGTAGATACAATGTCACATGAAACAATTATATCAAATTATCTTTTCAAATGTTCTATTATTTTCAGGTAGTCTCATCATGCATTATCACATTATACAATATGTGTTTACGAAATAATAAATATTAATCAATCACAAATGTATCACAATACATACTTCAAAGTTGAAAGAAATTCAATTTATTAACAGAATTAAGTATAGTTATTAAAAACGGATGATGGAATGTGACAAGACTCAGAATGAGACAAAGTTTGTACTTTTATGTAGTTTATAAATGTGTTCGTTCAATCTTGAATTTTTTCAGAGTATTCTAGCAGATCCTCCGTCAGAATCTGCTAGAATGCTCCTGGAGTTCTACTTAATAGCAATTAATTTTAAATAATGTCAAAACCGAACGAAAAGGGTACAATGGGACTGACGTCCCAAAAATAAATAAGACCAAAAATATATATATATATATATATATATATTTAATTAAACTTAATCAAATTATAATTATAAATGTTAATATCATATAACATTTGTTAAAGGATTAAGTAGAGGAAAATTTATAAAAAAAAAAAACCATAAGTTTTATATTGGTAATAGGACCTCAGTAACTTGTATGAACTTGCTAACATGAACATCTACTATTGGTTTTATAAAATATCGTAAATTATTGAAGAATGTTTAAAAGGATGAGGCGTGTAAATTTAAGTCTTCCTCAGTAAGTCGAGAATTCGTATTTCTTAAATACCATAATCGAAAAACGAAAGGAAACAATACATTAATTTAATAAATTACGAAAATAATTTCTTTTTTTATTTATTATTTTCGAACCAATTTTTCTCTTTTCCGAATTAAATAAGTACTCCCATTACGAATAAAATTTACATAACATTACGATACGGACACGGTGTACCATTTCCATTGAACATAAATATTTTAGAATGCTCGTTTTTTTATATAAATTATATCCTCAGTGAGCATAAAGCGACTGAACCATTACAGTATTAAGTTAATATAATTACGACTTTTGCTGCCACAAAATAAAAAGAAGATATTCCGAAATTACTCCGAAGATGTGTAGACGTCAGACAAGACACTACATTTTTTTTTGTGACAGGTAGGTCTGGCAAATGCCCACGTAATGTTAAATGTTATATATATCGCCAATAGCACCTTCGGAACTCTGATGATTTTAATTAATTTCATTCTGATTTAGTAACACTATTGCATCGTGGTTGGCAGGTTAAGAAACTGGAATTAGCTCGGCTGACCAATTGGATGACGGAACACATTGTGATGAGACAGGAGGAAAAAAAGAAAAAAACAGAAGAGAGCGGTCGGTGGTCAGAATCCGGGTTTTAACGGGGTTATCTAACAAAATTAAGGGGGATTGGTGCTATAACTTGCAATTGTGCCGAGTGAACCTATTATGTTAAATACATAAATGTATTTACATCTAAGTGTTTGGATTTATAAAAGAACTAAGATGTTATTTGCCTTGTGTCTGTAGTTACACTGAATCACTCCACTTTTAAACCAAACCAGTAAATTAAACAATACCAGGTATTGCTGCTGGGCGGCAGAAAACCTGATGAGTGATATCTGATACCACCTAAAATAATATGCATCATTGTCCATTTGTCCCCGTGTATGCTTAGATTAGGGTTTAGATGCGTTTTTTAAATAGATATAATGATAATACAGGAAGGTTTATACATGTGTATAATACATGCTCATAAAGTCGAGAAACACTAATTATGTCAGAGGTATTATGTTTCACATTTAATTTTTTTTTTTTCTTTCTAATTCTTAAAACAAGGATAGAATGAGTATATGACGACCTCCATGGTCGAGTAGTGTGTACACCGGTTTTAATGGGTACGCCACTCCGAGGTCCCGGGTTCGATTTCCGGCCGAGTCGATGAAAACGTTCATAAGTTTTCTATGTTGTCTTGGGTCTGGTTGTTTGTGGTGCCGTCGCTACTTCTGATTTTCCATAACACATACATTGGGATCAGAGTATTGTATGTGATGTTGTCCAATCTTTATATTATATTATATATATTTAAATGTAAGTAATTCGTACGTTTGTCTGCGCTGTCTGTATACAATCGCTGGAATACATTTGAAGTCATTTACGTGCGTCGTTTATTTTGAAAACTTTCTTTGTAATATTTTGTCTGTTCCGTATTTTCGTTGTGAATTTTTTATTTTTGTTGCATATGATTTTACTTTATTTGCATTTAGGTCAGGTGCGTAATACTGCTATATGCATTCTTTTTTAGGATTATTAATATTAAAGTAGTGATTCAAGTAGGCTTTAATTATTTTAAGCTCTTCACGGGAAATGGAGCTAAGAAGATCCAGTGGTAGAACGCGTGCATATTAACCGATGATCACGAGTTCAAACCCAGGCAAGCAGCACTGAATATTTACTGCTTATAATTCATCTCGTGATCGGCGATGAAGGAACATCGTGAGGAAACCTGCATGTATCTAATTTCATCAGAATTCTGCTTCATGTGCATTAAACCAATCTTCATTGGAACAGCATATAATATGTTCCAAACCTTCTCCTCAAACGGATAGGAGGCTTTAGCCCAGCAGTGGGATATTAACAGGCTTTTAATATATCAGTTCATTATCAGTAATCAAAATACTGCTTACCTTGACGTTGAGGTTTAAGATGTGCCTGTAAAACAAGAAATTAAATAAAATTAATATTCATTGATTGTAAAAAAAAAATTATTATTATTTTCTAAAATAAAATAAACCTGCATAATAAAATTGAAACAGTATTCTTTCTAAAACAGTTCCATTTTTTATTTTATGACCTTTAAAATATATAAAATACGTCGACATGTATGAAATTTACTGTTTCCTAATAGATTTAGATTACGAAATATGTGGTTTTAAAAAGATCATTGTTAGTGTCTCTATATGAAAATAGGTACAGTCGTCTTCAAAAAAATGTATGAGTGATCAGTTGAATGTTTAAATTTAAATACCAAATTTTGATGTTGACTGTATGTCCTAATCCTCTAAGATGTAGGGATTATTAATGCTTCTGTTGTATTCGTGACCGGGCCGCTTCATTTTCCGGAACATAAAGTCCTTTCGTATTGACAGAGTTTAAGGTTTTTTCATTTCGAGGTTCATTAAAAATCAACCATTTATAAACGCAGAGAATTCATTCATTCATAATTCACTTGTAATACCGTTCACGATTTGTCACCCTTACTTTTGAATAGATTATAATTGTAACTGTTATTTAATATGATGTAAAATAATGAAGTCAAAATTTATAAATAAATATTTTAGTTCGATCGAATGAAACATTTTTATTTTTTTTGTGAGACCCAAAAATTTAATTAATTTATTGGGTCTTACAAAATACATAGCTTTATTTTTGAAGTTATCTCTTGTTACATTTTGATTCTAAATTTGAATAAATGAGACTAAAACGCCGAATTATATATTCTTTTTAGCAATTTATTTTGTGCTTAGCAGATTTTAAGTGCTCAGGGTGCCTTTTTCGCTACAATATCAATTCACATACTGTGATATTACACTCTTGGTAACTAAATTTCCATGTTTAATGTCACTCTAACGCGGGGAGTTTTCGGTCTGTTGAATCGTCCATGAGGCGTGAACCTGTACTATAATATACCAGGCTTATTCCGCTGCTTTGCTCATATTTTTAAAGGAATACCGCCGATTACTACCTCATAGATCATATACATCACCAATGGGCCCTTGGAAACTAATATATGTGTATATATTTGTGCCTGTAGCTACAGTGCCTCACTGAAATACAATTAATGATACTTAGATTTTGCTTTTTAACGGTAATATCTGATGAGTGGGTTGTACCTACGCAGATAGGTCACAAAGCAACGTCAGAAATCAATATAAATATGTATATATATATACTTTATGCGAGTATGCTTTCACAACTTTTGCATCGTCATTTTACCCAACTATAGTAACGCAAAGTTACCAGCGGGTTTGGAATGTTGATTTTACCGAAAAGAATGGGCAAGAAACTAAGTAGTTATTCTTAAGAGCATTTAAAATACAAATTTATGTTATTTAAATACATATACATACAGTATAACACGCCTAATAGTTAAAAGCCTTATGTCTAATATCTTATGTTTTTCATCTGCCATAACTGATCTATGAATTAAAAATGAGGAACATTACCCAAATAGAGTGCCGAATATTTTATAAAAATGAAAATATATAAAAAAAAGAATTCTTTGTGTATATTAAATTTTACTTAAATCCACTTGGTAACCCAAGATTAAAAAAATGTTATTTTATAATATTTTAAATTTAATCAATAAATTTACAAAATTAAAAGAGAAAATCTATCAAATATTATATATAAGTCTACAATATATCTTGAACATAACATTTTGATTCGATATAAGTACGCTGTAGCGTTGTGTCGTTATAAATGAGTTATGAAAATCGCGGCAAAGTCATTCTCAAAGGCACGGTAATATAACATTTCAGTATTCAGCTAATAACATTACCGTTAAGTGATAATGTAGCATTATTATTATCATATGCGAAATAAATTATGCTTTAATGTAATTGTCGTTTCGTATATGGAATAATTTATTTCATATTATAAATTCGTATGAGAACATTAGCTTTTAAAGACGATTGGATATTAAATGGGCGTATCGTCATGAATTTTGAAATTCATTATCAATATCAAATTTCTTCTTATATGAGAAAACAATTAATGTTCTGTTATTATTAATCTATTGTTATATTATAAATATGAAAGTTACTTTGTCTGTCTGTTTGTCGCTCTTTCACGACCAAACCACTGAACCGAATTTGATTAAATTTGGTATGAAGCAAACTTAATCTCCAACGAGTCGAGATGGCCCAGTGGTAAGAACGCGCGCATCTTAACCGATGATTGCGGGTTCAAACCCAGGCAAACACCGCTAATTCAAGCACCACTAATATATGTGCTTAATTTGTGTTTTTAATTAATCTCGTGCACAGCGGTAAAGGATCTCCAAGAATAGACATAGGCTACTTTTTTGCCTTGCTCATAACAACTAACATCTTTAAACGCGAGCAAAGCCTCGGGCAACTACTAGTTCTTAATATTTGAAGTGATAACTTCTTATGGAAGGGTAAACAGTTTTGTTACGTAACGCGTTACGGCGCTAGTATGACTTCAAATTTCAATTTCAATAATATCAATAGTTCAATAGTTCTTAGATTAGTTTATATTTTCACTATTGCGGGTCGAAAAGCACTTTTTTAATTCGCTTCATTTTTCCATTCTGTTTGTAAATAAACGCGCTATTTCACATTTAATAATAAAACAAGCGATCCGCCCGGCTACGCACGGGAACAATGCTGATACTAAATATACTACAGAATTTGTTTATTTACGACATTAGAATAGAAACTTCTAAAGTTATCAGTGTTTCTTAACTATATTGGTATATGTATTATATACAAAAACATTATTTTCGAATTACTTTATCTATTAAAAAAAACCGCATCAAAATTCGTCGCGTAATTTTAAAGATTTAAGCATACATAGGGACAGACAGCTGTAAGCGACTTTGTTTTATAGTATGTAATGATAATAATGACAATTATACAAGTTGTGTTAACAGTAAGTAAAACATCATAATATATATGTAATTATAATGATGAATGTCGAAAAGCATGAAGTGTGTTTGTAGCTGTAACAAAATTCCTTGGCTGTAATTAATTATACGCCCTTACGTCATTTCCTGTTACCGCTTCTCACTTAATTACGTCACAAACACCGCAGGTATCTTGTTTTGGTGTAGTTCACGTTCAACGCGAACATAATAAGATGATGTTGAACATTATAAGTGACAGTGCCAGATTCCCAACACTTTTCATCAACCTACAACTCAAATAAATTATAAGGAAAATCCTAGTCAGTAAAACCTCCTTTAATGCACGTTACCATGAAGAACTTCTTTTTTTTATGTGCACACATGCATACTGACCATTTTTTTTTAAATTTTATTATTATATAATACGTATAATTCAAGCAAGTAATTAATTACAATGATAAAAAATAGGTTTTACTTAAATAATACCTACAGTATCTGGTTTATGCTTGGTGGTCGAAATTTCTTTAATAATTATCAATTATTAGCAGAATCTAATTATAATTTCTTACATTATTACATATAACAAAATTGAACCGAAAAGCTGTTGAAAGAGTAAAAATGACATCCGTCCGTCAAGAATACACTATGATAATGATAATAATTATTATTGATATTTTTATACACATTTTAATTTTTCTACAAATAGTTCTAATTTTATCTGTGGTATGTATTTAATCGCTTTTATTATCAAGGAAAATGTTTTGGTAGTAGTTGCGAGTTTACGAAACCTCGATCAAAGGTTTGTGGTTTTAGCGGTCGCTTCAGTGAATTCAAAAGAGTTCTTATATAAAAGATTAAATAAGATTGCATCCGTATAGTTTCGTAGTCTATTTAAATTTAAGTATCATTATATAAATTAATGTCACATAAAAAATGGAATAGCGTTAAACAAATTAAAAATGTCATTATTGATTTATATTTTATAAACTTACCCATTTCGGTAACACACAGCCATGAGACACATACACTAATTTACACACACACACGCACGCACACATACACAAACAACTTTAAGATTAAAGAACAAAAAAAAGGAAAAGTTCATTATTTCCATCTGAAAGAGTTGAAATTCTCGTCTTTCCTCCACCAGAATGTAAACGTATAATAAACATAAGTTTTGGCTTTTTTCAAGTTTCATACGCGCCAATGTCTATTAGCGATGATTTACCATCAGATGGCCCATTGGCTCAACCATTATAAAATGGTTTAAACTTGAGCATACACTTATCGTGTAATGCTTGTATGACAAACAAATACGGTTCAATCTGCCTTATCAAGCAATCGTTAAATTTGGTTTAGCAGTATAGATTTAAGCGTAACAGAGATTATCCTCCTTCCTTTATCCCAATTTTATTTGGAGTCAACTCAGCATGTCTTCTCCTTCCATACTTCTCTGTCAGAAGTAGGAGCTGGGTGGTGCCCCTGCGCGTCGCCTGTGGGGTATGCCCTAGCCCTATTATTCCTATGGTTTTCAATGTCCATGCTGCTAATGTTTCGGCTTAAATTTTTAAAGTAGGCCTGACACTAACCCTCCTTGGGAATGCTATCGTGGTGGTTTACCCGCCACCGCGCAGGTATCCCAAAGTGCAGGTGATATGCACTGGGCCCTAATATAAAACCTTAGTCGCCTCTTATGACACCCACGGGTAGAATTGGGGAGGTCCTATTCTAATCCGGGACCACACAGAGTTAAGCGTAACAGAGAGACAGACAAAACTATAATATACTAGTATAAGTTGATAAAGAAGGCTAAAAGAAACATACATAATACATGTATAATAATGAATTATTGATACATATCGGTTTCAAAATTGTACCAATTCAAAACCTTCACCAAGATTATTAGGGTTCATTTTAAATATTAAAACAGGAGCGGCGGGTGACACGTTACTTCGATATTATTATGATTTTAAGCAAATATATGATAATGTAAACATTTTGCCATTATTAGCGTACGTGTACGAAATACTATATTTTCATACAGAAACAGTATTGTTACATGAAATTGTTATACAGAAACGTATCACGTTTTTTTTTTCTTTTTTTGATTAACTTTCACTTGATGGTGCAAGGATTCACATTAAAGGTTCATCTGATAAGCCGCCAAAGAGCAATTTTTTGGAATGTCGTGATTTAAAGGATGAATGAGCCAGTGCAAATATAAAAATAAAATTAAGACATTTTTAAATTTGCCGTTTCATAAATTAATTTAAATCATTTGTAAAAATTAAAGAAGGCATACTATTCAATACAAGATTATGCAACCGATAAAAAAGCGTGGAATTAATACTTGTTGACTTCCAGACAGGATATATGACGTACGAGTACATAATTATATAACAGTATTTAAGTAATATGACTGTTTTTTAAAAGTTGAAAAAGTGTAACTACTGAGTTTCTTGCTGGTTTTTCTCGGTAGAATGTACTTTCCAAACGGGTGGTATGTAAAGTAAAGTAACAGCCTGTAAATTACCCACTGCTGGGCTTAGGCATCTTCTCCCATTAAGGAGAGGGTCTTTGGAACATATTCCACCACGCTGTTCCAATGCGAGTTTCCAATGCACATGTGGCAGAATTTCGATGAAATTAGACACATTCAGGTTTCCTCACGATGTTTTCCTTCACTGCCGAGCACGAGATAAATTATAAACACAAATCAAGAACATATATATAGTGGTGCTTGTCTGGGTTTGAACCCGAAATCATCGATTAAGATACACGCATTGTAACCACTGGGCCATCTCATCTCTAAACGAAAATCGGTGGTAGCTTCACTTAATATAGTTGTTAAATGACGGTTCATAAGTGCTCGTTAAAACCCACTTGAATAAAGTATATTTTGATCAACATCTTGGCTTTCATATTTGGTAATTGGTTTGATGGTGATAGTAAATGTATATAAAGATGGATTGTAAGGTAAAGTACATATATTAATACTGTTCGCTACTGATATATGAGCTTCTTTCTGTTTATTCTTGTTACCTAATTAGGACATTATATAAAAAGAAAATAAACAAAAGGGAGCGTGGTGTAATTAGATTAATCCTAATTCTGCGGAATAAGGATCAAGGAGGTGTAATGGAATCGTGACCAAAATGCCTACCCTTGCTTATTACATTATGTTTAAATGAAAGTAAATTTACGCATTATCTTTTACTTATAATAATTATTTTCTTGATGTTGCTTTGTATGAGTCCATTTGATGACGACCTCCGTGGTCGAGTGGTGTGTACACCGGTTTTCATGAGTATGCCACTCCGAGGTCCCGGATTCGATTCCCGGCCGAGTTAATGTAGATTATAATTAGTTTTCTAAGTTGTCTTGGGTCTGGGTGTTTGTGGTACTGTCGTTACTTCTGATTTTCCATAACACAAGTGCTTTAGCTACTTACATTGCGATCATAGTAATGTATGTGATATTGTCGTATATTTATATTTTATAAAAAAATTGGGTACATACCACCTATACATCATATGTTCATCAAAGTTTAGAACGAGAACATCTTCATTTTCAAAGTTGCACTGTGGTGGTAGGTAAAGTAAAGTAACAACCTGTAAATTACCCACTGCTGGGCTAAAGCCTCCTCTACCATTAAGGAGAGGGTTTTTGAAACATATTTCACGGTGTTCCAATGCGTGTTGTATAAGTGTGTTGTGTAGTGAAAGAGCGACAGAGATACAGACACAGTTACTCACTTTGATAATATTACTATAGATGTAAATACACAGATACACTTAACACGGCGCAAAAATAATGACCAATAACAATCGATTCATAAACAACTAGAAATACTCGTACATTAAAAATCTACAGTCGTATGTAACAGAGCTTTCATTCCTACAGACTTTCAGCTAAGTGCCTCCTTAGGTTTGGAATTCAATCAGAAACTCTATCGTCTAGCACTGTCTAGTGTAAACGGTAATAAAACTCGGGAAAACTCACTAGGAATTCTTCAGAATTTAACTTGTGATTTTCGAGTGTTTATTCTCCATATAACCGAAACCACATTGTCTACCTTTGATGAGATGGTTGAAGACTACCGTCATTCAGTATTTTGATCAAAAAAAGGGTATATCTACACAGATAAGGGCCTGAGTCGTATTTATCAGAGCATATGAAGGGATTACGGTAATGGAACATCGGTCTGGCTGTCCCTTAAAAATGAGATTGACGTATAGACTGCTAAAATCATTACCTTCGAAATATGTAACATATGTATACTAGTATTACTTTCTATTAAGATTTTTTTATATTATATTAATATTGAACAACATCACTACATTACTCTGATCCTAATGTAAACAGCTAAAGCACTTGCGTTATGGAAATCAGAAGTAAAAGCCGGTACCACAAACACTCAGATCCAAGACATTATAGAAAACTAAAGAACTTTTTCTACATCGACTCGGTAGGGAATCGAATCAGTGACCTCGGAGTGGCGTACCCAGGAACCGGTGTACTCACTACTCGACCAAGGAGGTCATCAATGTAAGAGTAGTGTGTCTGAGTTTCAATATATTTAATAAGCTAATATATCTCCGTAATTCCGCATGTTTTATTCAATATATTAGAACGAGTGGATACATCGTTATTGCTTTCTTTGTAATTTATTTCGTTCCAAGTTACAAATTGCAATGTATTTGTTCTACGACGGATAATAGATATTTGTTGAAAAAAGCTTAGCTAATAATTTATTTTTATATACATACATGCTGTATTATGCTGTAATTTTATTATCTTACAAATACAATAGAATAGACATTTAATTGGTGGTAGGGCTTTGTGCAGTCCCACCTGGGTAGGTACCACCCACACATCAGATATTCTACCGCTAAACAACTCAGGCACAAGGGACATAGCATCTTAGTACCAAAGGTTGGTGGCGCATTGACGATGTAAGGAATAGTTAATATTTCTTACATCGTCATTGTCTATGGGTGATGGTGACCACTTACCATCAGGTGGCCCATATGCTCGTTCGCCAACCTATTCCTATTATCTGTGTGTTTAGTGAAAAAAATTGAAAATTTTTGAGTAAAAGTTATATTTACGTGTACATTAAAGTTAAAGTTTGGAATAAATATTAGGTTGGGGAAAGAGTCTTTTCGCATATAGTATGTATGAACTTGTAATAAAATCTCTTTGGATATTCCATTTGTATCTGGCTGGTTTTGGTATCATTAAAAAGTTTTAATTTTAAAGAAGGCACTTCCAAATTCAAATTAGGAATTTGTGTGATTTTCATTTGTTTTTGTTGTTGTTAAAGTGAGTGAATCTAAAGAAGAAATTCGATACATTTTAAAATTTTACTATAAAAAAGTTAAAAATGCAACTCAAGCCGCGAAAAAAATTTGTGATGTTTATGGACCCAATGCAGTATCTGTGAGAGTAGCGCAAATTTGGGTTAAGCGTTTTCAAGCCGGAAATTTTGATATCAAAGATGCATCTCGCTCTGGTCGCCCTGTTACGGACAAAATTGATGCCATTTTTGAAAAAGTCGCGCAAGATCGGCATATTAGTGGTTACGATGTAGCTGAAGAACTGGCAATTGACCACAAAACGGTTTTGACTCATTTGAATAAAAATGAAAAAATGGGTACACAAAAAAGCTCGATATATGGGTGCCTCATGAACTCACTGAAAGAAACCTAATGAACCGTGTACTCATTTGTGATTCTTTATTACGACGTAATGAAACCTAACCATTTTTGAAGAAGCTGATAACTGGTGATGAAAAGTGGAAAACATACGACAAGAACGTGCGAAAAAGATCGTAGTCAAAGGCCGGTCAAGCTTCACAGACTGTGGCAAAACCCGGATTAACTCGCAACAAAGTAATGCTGTGTGTATGGTGGGATTGGAAGGGCATCATTCATTATGAGCTGTTACCGCTCGGCAGGACCATCGATTCAGAACTGTATTGCGAACAATTGATGAGATTGAAGCAAGAAATTAAGAGAAAGCGGCCAGAATTGATCAACAGAAGGGGTGTGGTTTTTCACCATGACAACGCTAGACCTCCCACATCTTTAGCCACTCAACAAAAATTACGAGAGTTTGGCTGGGAGTTATGTGCATCCACCGTATAGTCCTGACCTTTCACCTTCAGATTTTCATCTGTTTCGGTCTCTGCAGAATTCCTTAGGCAGTGTCAGGTTAACATCACGAGAGGACTGCCAAAACCACTTGTCGCAGTTTTTCGATCAGAAGCCCCAAAATTTTTACAGCAATGGGATCATGTCACTACCAACAAGATGGCAAAAAGTTATGGAACAAAATGGCACCTACAAACTTTAGTCAAATGTAAATAAACTATAAAAAAAAACTTTTTCAATTTTCATATAAAATACGAAGAAACTTTTTCCCCATATTATATTGAATGAATGAAATATTCCTTTTTGCAAGAAATTGACCACAACTGGATTTTAGGTGATTGTTTTTTTGATTTATCTTCTATCTAGAGTTTGGATCGTTCTTGTCTGTTGTTTTTTTGATTTATCTTCTATCTAGAGTTTGGATCGTTCTTGTCTGTTGTCTCTGATCTCTTCTCTTATATTATACAAATATCTTCTAGAAATTTATCTTTTAGAACCTGCCAAGCATTTACTGCTTTCTTTCTTCTACATTACTTTTAGTTTAATCTATTATGTTTATGACAGTGAGTAACTTTATGTATATAATATCATCAACTTCCTTGGTAATCCAACTCTCTGAATCTGGAAGAGCTTATAGACTCAACTTAATTAGTGTTTACAACGATATCAAAGTCATGTTTCTCTGACCAATTAGTCCATAATTTACAAACGAAATGACTCCTTGTGTAAAGTATATAAGCAAAAGTACCAGAACATGTCGGGAGAGCCGAGAAGCATACGATTTTTTTTAAATTGTTAACTATATTTTAGTGACATTTTGCGTTAGACAAGTGCGTGAAATGTTCAATAATTATGGGGCATATTATTCGATACAAGATTTTATAGATGATAAAGCATGGAGTTAATACGTGTTGACTTCCAAGCAGGATATATTAAAATAAATAATTGTATATAACTAATTTGACTTTGTATTTTTTAAATGTTGAAAAAGAGTAACTACTGATCTTCTTGCCGGTTCTTCTCGGTATAATCTACTTTCCGAACCGTTGGTAGCTTCACTTAAATGTATAATGACCATTCAAAAGTGCTTGTAAAAGCATACTTGAATAAATTTTATTTTGATTTGATTTTGCTTTAATTTGAATTAACTATTAACAAGTTTCACAAATTGCATTGATGAGAGTTAGAAACGAGAATTAACGATGCATTCGAATCTAAAATACAAAAATCTAATTTATGTATGAATGCATGAATTACAATATTGTATAATTAACTATTTATTGAACGAATCAAAGCATTCGTTTAATGAAATTTGCGTCATTTATTTGAATTTCGTATCATAATACAGGCGTAACGTTTCCATAGAAGGGATAATTGAATTTTCTTTTTACTAAAAAAACCTTTTCTTTTTAAAATTACACGTGATTTTTTATCGACTAAGCGTAAACGCTTACATTATGGAAAGGTATAGGAGCTCGGGAGGGTTCAACCAACGACCCTTGGCATTCTGCCTCACTAAACTGTCAAGCTATTATGATGAAAATAAGGAGGCCTGTACAAAAAAAAAAAAAACATCCTTATGACGGTACAAAGGAAACACTTCCCTGTCGTATTACTTATATTCAAATGGATCACAAAAAATATAGGTACTTAATTTTTTTTAAAAGCATGATGTGTTTGCTTGCTCATCTGCTCATTATTCGAAAAAAAATAAAAATTTTGAAATTGGAATGCGGATATATTTTACTTGTAATTTTTTTTATTGGTGTACGAAGCATTATTTTTCTTAACATTTTCATTTATTAATCGATTACATTTGTAGCGTCCCAGTCTTGTTATGGTTATGTAAATTTTTAAAATGCTTATGCTATGCTTACATTTCATTTCCCGCTTAGCTGTAATCATCTTTAGGAAATTGACTGCGTGTTAAGAATTTCTGCAACGTGCACAACCTAAGTGCTATTCTAAGCTAATTAAACTAAACTTACAATTGTTATTGTTGATCAATGATTGGAAAATAATAATATGCACGTATAATTTACATTATAATTTTAACGTGTATCATAATAATTTATTTATTTTTTTATTAATTTTTAGTCAGTTTTTACGCTAGTTGGCCGCAAAATAGTCTGCTATTGTCTCGTGTAATTCGAAATCAATCGGTTTAATTTTTTTAAATATTTAATGATGATCATATCGACATAAGAGCTGAGATGGCCCAGTGGTTAGAACGCCTGCATCTTAACCGATGATTGCGGGATCAAATCCAGGCAAGCACCAATATATATATGTGCTTAATTTGTGTTTATTCATCTCGTGCTCGGCGGTGAACGAAAACATCGTGAAGAAACCTGCATGTGACAAATTTCATAGAAATTTTGCCAATATGTTCCAAACCCTCTCCTTAATGGCAGAGGAGGCCTTAGCCCAGCAGTGGGTAATTTACAGGCTGTTACTTTACTTTTAGTCGATAATAATATAATAATACGTTACTAGCCTGATTGAATAAACAAAGTTTAAAGAAATCTTTAGATGGCCTGCAAGTTGGAGTTTTATTTTATAGCTGTAAGAGATTTATAGCTCAGTGTGCCACTTTAAACTGACGGTTTAGGAGTTTAGAGTCTTGCTTTAACGTGACGACAACGACACGATATTATACAAAACATTAGCCGATTTACTTATATATTGCATGTCTCATTTATTTTGTTATATGCAAGCTAAATGGAAACAAATAAGTCCTAAATAATGCTGTGTTCGAGAGATTAAATACGGCCACTAGAATTGTTAAATATAATTCCCAAGGTCGCCAACCAACAAATAGTGAAAGTATTATTTTTATTTTGACCCCCATATAAATAAATATTCTAGATAAGTTGAAAATCATTGCATTGTGATTAAATGTTTTGAAATAAAAGCTTGGAAAAATATATATAAAAAGATAAGTTTGCCAGTGTTTATATGTGTAATCAATCTTGTTATTGAGAAAATTGTCACATTGAGTTGACATTTTCCATACAATTATTACACTTTGCGATAATTTTCTATGATATTATAAATGTTAGTACATTGATATGTTATTCAAATATATTATATCGTATATTTAAAAAGCCACTAAAATGCAATCAAGGTACACGTTGGAAAGCCAGGCTTTATAGGTGATAAAACTTAACGTTGTACGTCATCTCACTTAGTTCCATCGAACTGACGTAAAAATAACTTAATGGTTTTTTTATATGTTTATCTTTCTTTGATAATTTTATTGTTTAATTTTCTTTGATGAACGACTTCGACGAGGTCATTCTTACTGATTCTACCAAACAACTGCTCGAAAAGGGGAATCTTTTTAGGGTTCAGCTATGATGCGAATTTCTTTTGAACAGGTTGATGTAAGTATTTTATTTTACATTTTTAACTTTTCCATTTCCTAAATTCAAATCGTTTGTATAAAATACATTGGTAAAATGGGCATATTATTCGATACAAGATTTTATAGATGATAAAAAAGCGTGGAATTAATACATGTTAATTTCAGACATTGGCACATTACACATATATAATTGTTTTTCAACCGACTTCCAAAAGGAGGAGGTTATCAATTCGTCTGTATTTTTTTTTTTTTTTTTTTTTTTTTTTTTTTTTTTTTTTTTTTTTATGTTTGTTACCTCATAACTTTTTACTGGGTGGACCGATTTTGATAATTTTTTTTTTGTTTGAAAGGTAGTGCTTCCCGTGGGGTCCCATTTTTGTTTATTTTTTTTCCGATGATGGTATCCATATGAAAACGACATAAGTCTTAAATTTGCATTATGTATATGCGCGACAAATAGGTGAATAACTGAAAATCACGTTAACCAATTTTGATAATTCTTTTTTTATTATAAAATATATACTTCAAGGGTAATTTGGTGAAAGTTTGGTAAGGTTCTGAGCACAGGATTCATGACAAAGTAACGGAACGGAAGGGAACGGAACAATTCTGAGGAGCACGTTAGCGATACTCAATCGAATCTTATATTTATAGGTTATTTGGATATTTGAGTCACCTTCCGTAATGTGGTTATGTTTATGTAATTATCATAGTCGAATATTATAATCAACTAGCTACCCACCCCGGCTTCGCACGGGTGCTATACTGATACTAAATATACTACAGAATTTGTTTATTTACGACATCACATCGCAAACTTCTAAAATTATCAGTGTTTCTTTACTATATTGTTCATGTATTATATACACAAACCTTCCCCTTGAATCACACTATCTTTTAAAAAAAACCGCATCAAAATCCGTTGCGTAGATTTAAAGATATAGGGACAGAGAAAGCGACTTTGTTTTATACTATGTAGTGATGGAACTCCTATACGGCTCGCAGTTAGGGTGCGATATGGGGCAGAATTTCTTACTATCTTTAATCAAATTTTGTGTATGTGATGTGATGTCATATGATGTACGAAATATAGTTGGTCTTTTTCAAATTTTTTTTTTGAGTTCGATTAAAGCTCTTTCGAGGGATCCTTGTAGTTTACGCCGCGTGACGTATTAAAACCGCATTTTCGAAAGTCTATTTTTGCTTTATTCGCAAGCTTCCTTTGAAATTGTCCTCGAAGTAGTTTCTGACTCATATAAACGGAACGCTTAATCTATCCATATTAAAAAAAAATTAGTTAGTCAACATCAGCTTCACTTAAAATCAAAAAATAAATAAAAATTTTAACAAAAAGAAAAACCGACTTCAAACAAAACACTATTTTAAAACAAATGAATATGCACGAAAAAGTAATAAAAATAATTGCGTATTCAACATATTTTTTAGAGTCTTCCTAAGTTAAATGAAATGAAAAATATTAGACTACTTAAAAGTCGATTAACGATTATATCATGTAGTTATAATTATTGTTATATTTGGAGTCGGTGTCAGCCAATAAAACCCTACAGTATATCTATCAAAAAACAATACGAGAATACTTTAACAAATATGTTTTTTACAAATTACCTTTTACACATTAATATACTGGATCAATCAAGGGGCTCGTATCGCTTCTTTCTTTTGATTGTTGGGGCAAGGGCACCGTGGCTGACACCGGCTCCAAATATACCAATAATTATAACTACATGATATAATCGTTAATCGACTTTTAAGTAGTCTAATATTTTTCATTTCATTTAACTTAGGAAGACTCTAAAAAATATGTTGAATACGCAATTATTTTTATTACTTTTTCGTGCATATTCATTTGTTTTAAAATAGTGTTTTGTTTGAAGTCGGTTTTTCTTTTTGTTAAAATTTTTATTTATAAAACTAATATGACTGTATTTTTTAAATGTTGAAAAAGAGTAACTACTGAATTTCTTACCGGTTCTTCTTGGTAGAATCTACTTTCCAAACCGGTGGTAGCTTCTTAATGTTAAATGACCATTCAAAAGTGCTTGTAAAAATTACCCACTGCTGGGCTAAGGCCTCCTCTGCCATTAAGGAGAGGGTTTGGAACATATTGGCAGAATTTCAATGAAATTTGTCACATGTTGAATAAAGTTTATTTTGGTTGATCGATTGATTGATTGACTGATATTAAAGTAAAATTTACAATAAACCGTTTTTGAATTATCAATAAATAATTCAACTCTTTCGGAAAGTAGTCTCCAACGAGAAGACAAGAAATTTCTTTCTTTTAAATAATCAGATTAACGTAAAATTAAGCTAGTCAAAAATTATTATTCTTAATAAGTCCTTTGTTGGGACCTGAGCTAAATCCAGGCTTTATCCAAAAAGTATTATTTTAATGGATAATAAGATTTATATCTTTAGAAACCTTACGTCATGTTGAGTGACACGGTCTGTAAATTAATTAATTTATTCATTCAAGGCCGTCGTCTTATTTTAAAGGTAAAAATGAGAAGCGTACTGGATTAAGATTCAAAACTTTCTCCAGGCTCCTGACAATAGACAAAGAATTGTTTGAAAAGAAGATTTTTGAGATTTAAATCCGATAAGAATCTAGTTCATAGTCGTTATACAAATGTTAGAATACCTTCAGACGAAATTTTTTTTGAATTAAAATATTCGAGTCCCTTGTGTGATTGATTCGAAGATATTACATTAATATATTGTTAAATTTTATAGGCATATCTATCAAGCCAAATTTTAGAGGGAGATGTACAGCTATTAGATATCCTTTATTTTCAATTTTGGAAATTTCATTGTTAAATAATTAAGACAAATGAACAATCCTACTTCAGACTTTATAATATTAAGTTAAGATTGTAAATTAAATCAATGACTTTATTCAATATAGAAATATTACTCAAGTACTCATTGAAAGAAAATATCCTGTTCTAAGGAGATTTGTGCTATTGTAAAGATTAATGCCAATTTGTGATTGTTTACAAATTCAAATAAAAAATAAATATAAATAAATATGACAACATCTCAAACATTACTCTGATCAAAATGTAAGTAGTTAAAGCACTTGTGTTATGGAAAATCAGAAGTAACGACGGTACCACAAACACCTTGACCCAAGATAATATAAAAAACTAATGATAATCTACATCGACTCAGCCGAGAATCAAATCCGGGACCTCGGAGGGACCCATGAAAAACGGCGTACACACCACTCGACTACAGAGGTAGTCATAGCAATGAGGTTATTGTTTCATTCCCAAGTATTATCAATCATGAATTCACAAATTGTATAATACCCTTTCGCACACAAGCGTTCTTTATATTTATTTAATTTGGTAATAGGCATTCGTAAAAGTAAAGCTTATTTTAATAAAGAAAATACTTTGTATATAATCATTTCTTTACGTTACAGACTATTCCTCTTCAGACCGGGATCGTCACGATTGAGCTCAAAGACTCAACTGAATACTGTCGCTTTGAAATGGAATATTATTCAATAAAATCCATTCATATGCAGACATAAATCTCTTGACGGGTGCCTGGTTAAGCAAAATCCAATATGATAGGATATACATACTTCTTATTCAAATATATGTATATAGTTTCAATACGACTGTGTTTACTTCCAACAAAGAGAGTCTTGACAAGGTATTTAGTGTCGATATGTTATGTATTAATTGTCAGACAAAAGTAAAAAATAACAAAAGAAAACAACATATCCAAGGTTGTTCGACGTCGAATATCCGATTATACCTACTTACATTAAATATTTCTATGCTGTCAGTTACTATGTACAATTTCAGTTTTTAATCGCTCGATTTTCATGTACAAGAAATTCATCATAAATTAATAAGTATTAAAGAAAATATGTAAGACATAGATCATGTTGCAGAATTTTAAATTAACATGGTTATTTTTATTATTAAAGTTATTAATTTCGGGATATTTACCATGTTTTTTATTTTTGTTCGGTGGAGCTCGATATTTCGACATTGTCTACGAATGTCTTGTTCACGAGACTCAGACTCAGTCTGACAGTCACGAGCTCCACCGAACAAAAATAAAAAACATGGTAAATATCACGAAATTAATAACTTTAACATGTTGCAGAAGTTCTAAATTATAATATAAAATCAAAAATCGTATTCAGTCTAAGAGCAAAATCATAATCTGAGGAAGCGATCCAGGAAACTTCTTGTTCTCAGTTGGTGCCAATTTACCATCAGTTGGCCCATTTGTAAATCCTACCTATGACTACAAAAACTACATATTTTTACCGCAATACTCATCAACCGACATTATAATACTCAAATTAATTAAATGTTCAAATATTGGTCCAATTTAATGGCAAACATTGATACATGATTGGGTCAGACTACAAACATTGATCCAACATACAGTACTATTAACTTGAACGGCTTTACTTTTGTAAATAACGATTGTAGTGCTAATGCTTCAAAGTACTCAGAAAAATGGTGCAATACTCGTAACCTAAGTAGTAATGGTATCATTACATTAGCTGAATCGTACCGACCAAGTAACGGTTCTACAATGAGCAAGTAATAATAATATGAAAGCTGTAGAGCTATTCTTTAATAACAAAGAGAAAGTCACCGCAGAAGCCAATCATGAAATGTCAGAAATTAAATTATGCAACATTGACTATTATAATTAAAAAACTTAAGAGTCAAAATGGCGTATCATCATAAGTCGATTACGTGAGTGTGATATTAAGTGAATTCGTCTGTTTTTATAATTATCACTACATATTACAAAACATAGACCCCGGCCGCGTCTGTCTGTATGTTCGTGATTAATTCCAAAACTACTGAATGGATTTTCATGCGGTTTACACTGATAGATAAAGGGATTCATTGGGATGATTTAGGTATATAATTTATTAAGATTTTATTGTAAATAAGTTTAAATAGAACGACAATTCTTAAACAAGTCGAAAAAAGCGACACTAAAATATATGAAAAAAGGTAGAAATATTAAAAAAGTCTTATGTCCCCTCGCGAGGCCGGTGCGGGCCGCTAGTTATAATGTAATAATAATAATCAATCCATTTCTCCTCAAGTATCTATAAACCAAGTGACATATGATCAAAACATTGTCATACACGGTATGTCATTACTACGATCGTAAAATGTTTTACATTTCGGTCATAAAGATATAATTCTAACGACTCGTCATAAAGTTATCAACTTACATTTATGTCATTTGTTTATATGGGTGCTTATATTTGTTTTATAATGTAACATGAATATTAATATTAAATTTGTATTACCATAACACAAATTATGCCATGGCATTGTTGAATGTTAATTTGTTTTGAAAAATTACTAACTAGTGAATTACTTGATGATGATGAGGTTTTTGTAGAAAGTATACCGGTAAAATAGCTAACTTATAGAGCTAACTTCAATAGAAAAAATATTACTTTTGATTCTGGAATACTACATATATCTAGTCATATGGATATGTGTATTTGCAAAGGCGCTCAAAGAAATATTAACAATTCCTTTCATTACAAATGCGCAAACTACCGAGGAACTAAGATGTTAAGTCCCTTGTGCCAGCAGTTCGATTATTTTTCAAGCGTGTCTTCACCAATGAGCACAAGACGAGTTATAAACACAAATGAAACACATGAAAAATCACATTTATAGTTCTTGTCTGGGTTTAAACCCAAAATCATCGACTAAGGCGTCTTAATCACTGGATTAATAATAATCACTGGATTAATAATAATAGTCAATAATGTGCAAGCTTAGTATTATAAGCCAAAGACGCAAATACAAAACAACCAGAAATATATATATTTGTTCTTTCCTATTTACCTACAAATATTTTATATAAGATTTATTTGGTAACTACCTAGGTGATATTTCTAATGTATTTTAAATATCTCAACTTTCGGGGAGAGGAATGTTTATCCATAACACAGGTTATTTAATTAGCCTAGCTAGGATAGCCAGTACTTGATCTGTATTTCTTTTGATGACCATGTTATAATACATTGAGACTTTTGTTGTAGTTCGACCATGTAACTGTTTATAAAGATTATTTTTGCATGGAATAAATAAATAATAATTATTATTATTTTCAAGACAAACGCCTGAACCCACTTAACGAGATATAGGATTAAACACAGTTAATTTCCAGACTGAGCGAGATTTCCTCGGATAAAAAACTCAATATATTTTTATTCTCTCGATCCGGAATACTTTGGATCCAAGCATTATAAGCTGTTCATTAGAGCAAAGAGGCAATAACCTGCAAATATTATAACAGAACAAGCGTAATAACGAAAATTAAAAATTGAAAAACTTCTTTTTCAATTCACAGCTTTCACAATTATGGGAGGAATCGTGCGTTCTCCAAAAGATATTGCGCGGTACATTAAGATTCACCACGCCAATAACAATTTCCTTTTATTGTTATTACATGTATACCTGCGTGTCTTCTAACTGAATGTTCACCGTTGATGAGATTGTTATAATCTTATTAAAGGAGTTTTTTTTGGGAAGTTCCTTTACGTTCTTTCATTTTGGATCAGGTTTGTTGATACCAGATGTTTGCGACGCCGTCTTTTCGTTAGGGCGACTTATGTTTTTTTTTGTTTTCTTATCGAAAATCTTTTTTCTTGTTCTTTTGTTATCTGTTAAAAATACTTTAATAGGCTATTTGACAATGCGAAAAATAAGTTGTGAATTATTGTAATCAGTGTATATTATTATGAGTTTAAAAATAGTTATTTACTAACGAAAATTGAAAATAATACTTAATTTATTAAAAAATCAAACGTTTATCACGTGACGCAAAACGCTCCTGATTGCCCAGGCTTATGATGAAGTCACTTTCTTGTAAACTTTGCTTTACTATTATATGTACCACAGATTAAAATACAGAAAAGTGACATCTCCGACCCCATTGCAGCGCCATATTGTCCAAGTATCGTTTTTGCGCGCTGTTTAAATATGGAAATTTTAATATGATATTGTTCGGCAAATATATACTAGAAATAAAAGAGACAACTTTTACTGGGTTCCTTAACTTCTACTAAATAATATAAAATGGATTTTAAAAACCAGTCAAATTGCCTATTATTTTTATTATTACGTATTTTATTTATTTTTTCCTTAAAATCGTGTAAGGTTGGGGGAATATAGGTTGAGTAAGCATCGATATAATTCAAAGAAGAAAATATTAGAAGATCTTATCTAGTATTGGATATTTTTAAAAGACATTTATAGACTAATTTAAAACTATAAATTATAAATGAAATATAAAACTATAATAGCATTTAAAACTAGGAAACGTTTACAAGATATCTGTTCCACTAAGCAGAACCATATAATATCATTTTGATCCTAAAAAAATTAAAAGGGATTAACTTGGTGGTAGGGTTTTGTGCAAGCCCATCTAGGTAGGTACCACCCACTCATCAGTTATTCTACCGCCAAATAACAGTACTGAGTATTGTTTTGTTCCGGTTTGAAGGGTGAGTGAGCGAGTGTAACTAGTATGTAGGTACAAGGGACATAACATCTTAGTTCCCAAGATTGGTGGCACATTGACGATGTAAGGAATAGTTAATATTTCTTAGAGCTACATTGTCTATGGGTGATGGTGACCCCTTAACATCAGGTAGCCTATTTGCTCGTCCGCTAACCTATACCATAAAAAAATATATCCTAAATCAACATGTAAAACTTTGATATTATGATGTATTTAAAACAATTTATCTAAATATTTCGATATGAAAGCGAATTCATTCAAAGCATCTTTTAAGAAAAGTTATAAAACTAAAGCCTTCATAAAGTGATGGATTTTGTGTTTCAAAATCAAAATCAAAATAAACTTTATTCAAGTGGGGTTTTCAAGCACTTTTGAATCATCACAATTAAGTGAAGCTACCACCGGTTCGGAAAGTAGATAGAATCGGCAAGAAACTCAGTAGTTACTCTTTCTTTATAGATTCTGATTTAAGCCGTATAATCATTTGTTGAAATATTCGATGATTGCCTTATTACCCAAATATTTACTACAAAGATTTATATAGTGACAAAATCAATGTAAACGACGAAATTATGGGGGTAGGAAAATAAATGACTTCTCAAATACTATAGACTTCAGTTTTTGTAATTGTTAATTTTATCATGGTCTCGTATGACGTTCTGCTTTCTTGAGTTTTTAAAGTGGATTTCATGAAGTTATTTATATATTTCCTACATAAAGTTTAACATCACATCGCAAGGCATCACTTCATAAAACACAATTCATTTTCTGTTCATTCTATATTCTGTATTTTAACAACGAACATATTTTCAATGCATTCGCAAGAAATCTTTCCTTGTATTTTATAGCGTGCAAGAAATAGGGAATTTTTCAGACTCTCACTGGTTTAACGCGTCATCTTTTATACACGCTTCCGCAAATCATCTTTAATGCTCTCCTAACGACTTCTAGGCTTTGATGTATACTTTCCTAAGCGTTGCAGTGTCTACGGTTTTTATTTTTATTTCAAGAAGCGTTTCTGCTTAAGAACTAGCTGTATTATTTTTCTATATAAAATAAGTAAAGTAGGAGCCCATAATATCCCAGTTCTGGGAATAATTTGAGACTTGCCTCATAATTGTTATTTATTGATGATTTCATACAGTTTTTTTGTCAAAACTGTGCACAAATATTACTGTTAGATTATACTAAACTATAAAATCAATGTTTGACCATTTAACGGGTAAATAGGGGTAACCCTTTTCAATTTCGTTATTTAGAGATAGTTAAAGTAAACTGGCGCCCAACGTGGGACCAAATGTTAACAAATTTAATACTCGACAAACTCGGTTCCAAAACCGAAATTCAAATTCATACAAATGTTTCATGTACACTCAAACTCTTATTACATATTTTTTATATCGAATTACATACAATGAATATCACAATCGTAATTCAATATGATTTCTGATAATTTAAAAATATTCAAAAATTTTATAAAAATCGTCAATAAATTTTCGCCAAAATTGAATTTCTCTGCAAATAAGTCTTTCCTTTTACAATCTTTTTCGAATTTAAACGAAAGATGCTACCGTGAGGAAACCTTAAACGAGGCGTTTCCGTACGTGTGACTGGAGACTTGTAACATTTGAACTCCACGTGCCTTATTCAAATTTCAATGATGTGGAATTCCGTATGGAAATTTCGAGTGATTGTTAAAAAATCTGTTATGAGAAATATAATTGGTTAACATTGATAACATAGTATAAAACCAAGTCGCTTATCCCTGTCTATCCCTATGTATGCTTAGATCTTCAAAATTATGCAGCGTATTTGGCTGCAATCTTTTTTAGTACGCAGACTGATGGATGGTTTTCATACAAAATACACGAATAATATAGTAAAGACACTGATAATTTTTGAAGTTTCTAATGTGATGTTATAAGTAAACAAGTTCTGTAGTATTTTAATATCAGTATTGCACACGCGCTAAGTCGGGATTGGTCGCTAGTATAGGATAGACATGAGACTTTTTATTATTATTATTAGGTTGGTACAATCTAAAGAGACCAGCTCTCCGACGTTTGATAGTCATGACGGCATTAACTATGGCACATTGCTTGTCAATAACGGAACCAAATTTTAATACTTTATTTTTTATTTTATAAATTATACCAACCCCTTCGTTTCAGCAAAACAGATGTTGCCATTATTAAGTTATTACCGAGTTCTGTTACGTAAAAGAAACGCGAATTTCGAATCTCGACGTTTTTTGTAAGGATTAAAAATAATTTATTCGTAAATTCAAACTTCAAAGATTATTCACGGAGGCCCTTAAGAAGTTTGCATAATTATCATATTTACAAAGATGCTACCGATCCTTCATAAAGTTCTAATTATTGTTGCCAGCTATCAAAGCGTTGGGATAACTCCTAATAACAAAATTCAAATTTTGGAGTAAATAATACGAGGAATTAATAAGTTTGTGGTTTTCGTTTAGACGATTTCATAGAAATGGCATCATAAGACAAATATATTATTTTTACAAATCAGAAGTGAATTTATATATAAAAAATAAAATATCAGCTACGAATAATTTAACGATAACTAAATCAGTTAAACAATCTATTTCTCAAAAATAATCATTCGTTTGACAAAGCAGAATCGTGTGAATCCTCCGACGACCGACGAGCATATGCTCCCGACATTCTTTTTTTTTTATGTGTGTTGTATTGCTGTTGGCCCTACTGGCCTATACAGCGTCACCGGTCTTTCGGGCGAGAACTAATGTCCCCTGGCCTGAGGTTGAGCGCAGGGCTCGAGACTAAATCTAAATTAAATCTAAGTTCGTCCTGAGGGTGTCTCCTATGAGATCGCACCTCGGCTCAGAACGAAATCGGTGAGGCTCCCGATATTCGTTTGACGTTCCCTTTTATAGGCACGTCGCTTGTGTTTCTACTTGTCAGTCTTATTTCCTAACATTATATAATTGAATACTAATCCTTGATGTGTATGGGGCCTCACTTCGTATTGAATGTATGAGGTTATTTTTTGTTTGTATGTATGAGTCAATTTCAGACACTATAGACACTACATACATACGTTACCAGCCTGTACATTTCCCACTAAGGCCCCTCCCTTTAAGGAGAAGGTTTGGAACATATTCCTCCAAGCTGTTTCAATGCGGGTTGGTGGAATGCACATGTTGCAGAATTTCATTGGAATTAGACACATGCAGATTTCCTCATGATGTTTTCCGTCACAGCCGAGCACGATATGAATTATAAACCCAAATTAAGCTCATGAATTTAGTGGTACCTGGGTTTGAAACCGCTATCATCGGTTAAGATGTACGCGTTTAAACCACTGTTTTCTAAAATTATTCTAAAATTTCTGAGTCCTATATTGTACAAATTATATTTAACACTTTTCATTATCAATAAATAAAATCAGTAGATATAACATTTTATTGATTTCCCAACAAAATAGCCCTGTTTAACGATAATCTGACGCTTGCAAAAAACCAATCACAGTATATAAAAAAATAATTTAAAAATAAAAGACATCATTAAAATACCCATAAATTTCGGTTAAAGCTTCGTAATAAAGTCATTTATTGCTCCTTAGGAAATTCGATTACTTAGAAGCGACAATTTAATTTGCATTCGAAGTGTTAGTGTAATTAGCGATAAGGCTATGTGTTTGTGTAATAAACGCGCCCTATTATTAATACACGTACGTATTATCTTGTTATTAAATCTTATTATATAGCAGATACATGTTTGAAATATTTAGTAGCTTATTTCAGAAAAAAGTTTTATATCTGAATTAATTTTTAAAATGTTGTCGCTTGTTTAGGCTTAACTTTTTATCCAAATATCTTATTGGTGCCCAATTTACGAGCCCTGCGTGATACGTCGATACTTTAAAATATATAAAATAACTAGTAACCCGCCCCGGCTTCGCACGGGTGCAATACTGATACTAAATATACTACAGATTTGTTTATTAACGACATCACATCGAAACTTCTAAAATTATCAGTGTTTCTTTACTATATTGTTTATGTTTTATATACACAAACCTTCCTCTCAAATCACTCTATCTATTAAAAATAACCGCATCAAAATCCGTTGCGTAGTTTTAAAGATTAAAGCGTACAAAGGGACATAGGGACAGAAAAAGTGACTTTGTTTTATACTATGTAAAGATTATCAAAATAGCTGTTGTTTTTCAGCCAAAAATTATGCGAATTTATTTAACATAAGGCTGGTAATAATTATAAGTCTGTCTGTTGCTCTTTCACGAGCAAACAACTGTACGGAATTTGATGAAATTTCATGTGAAGCAAACTTAAACTCCAAGAAAGGGCATAGGCTATATTTTTGCCTAATGACAACTTGACTTACTTGACTTGACTACTAGTAACTACTAGTTTTTTATAAATTCATGTATTAAAATATATGTAGTATATTTTTCCTTTTTATAACATATTCCTTCGTAAATACCGTTGCCCCAGTTTGCCCTTAAATAACAAGTTTTACACGCACGTCAGATCATAACGTTCTTTTTTATGACGTCAGTATTTTATTTTTTATTATTATTAAAAGATTAGAGGAAGTTGAGAATTATTTCATTTCCTTTATTCTATAAAATTGCGATTCCATAAGAAATATGCGGCCTTCGAACAAGATATTGCATAATAAAAAAGCTTTTTTTATTATGTAACTGGAATGGAGACGTGTCATATGTTAAGATGATTGCTGTAGCAAATTCGAAATTCGAACGCTTTGAGACCAAAAGTCAAAGCTAAAAAAGCGTGGAGTTAATAACTGTTGACTTCCAAGCAAGATATATTAATTTAAAATATTGTATTAACTAAAATGACTTTGTATTTTTTAAATGTTGAAAAAGATTAACTACTGAGTTTCTTGCTGGTTCTTCACGGTAGAATCTACTTTCCGAACTGGTGGTAGATTCACTTAATTGTAAAATGACGACTCAAAAGGCTTGTAAAAGCCTACTTGAATAAAGTTTATTTTGATTTTGTAATTTACTATTTTTTTATGCACGTACAGCTTAATGCAGGTGATACGAAATTTAATTGCACCCATGATGTTAATATAACTGCCTCGTAATCTATATCTATAATAAGGCTACATATTATGAGATCTTGGATACATACCCAATGCCCAGCTGATGAAATAGTTATTAGGATATAACGTTGAAATTTTCGTAGCCCAAAGTCTGGAAGTGACAAGTGTGTTTACTCCTTTACTTTGGCGTTTAGGAACAGCACTGTGTTATGAGTTAGCATATAAAAAGTGCACGTGTGTTTCCGCTCACACTATTGCACTATGACATATGCAATTGACTAGTCTCTCTAAGAACTAGCGCGCACAGGTAACTTTTGTCACGGTGACTGTTTCGTCACTCTTGTCAAGTCCGTGAATATGTACAGATGCAGACACAAATGTCACGTCGTAATGTGCGCGCACCTCCATACATATTCATGGACTTGACAAGATTGACGAAACAGTCACCGTGACAAAAGTTACCAGCGCGCAGTGCGAAAGACATCATCAGCCTGTAAATTTCCCGCTGCTGGTCTAAAGCCACCTCTCCCTCTAAGGAGACGGTTTGGAACATATTCTACCATTCTGTTCCAATGCGGGTTGGTGAAATACACATGTGGCACAATTTCTATGAACTTAGACACATGCAGGTTTCCTCACGATGTTTTCACAAATAAAGCATACGAATATTCAGTGGTGCTTGCCTGGGTTTAAACCCGCAATCATCGGTTAAGATGCACGCGTTCTAACCACGGGGCTATCTCGGCTAAGACGATATAATTTAACTAAATCTACATAAACCAAAACTCTCATATAATTACTGTACAAATCATCAACGCTTGGAATGGTTTCAAGAATCCTAGCAACAATTCTCTATTTAATCGCAATTTCATGAATTAGAATCAAGAACCTTATCATTCAGTGAAAGCGATGCGATGTGATTTTTTTTATGATATACTCGTAATATTATAATCTTTTTTTCATTATATAAATATGAGTTATTAAAATTAATTAATAGTTACTGTTCAATCGAGTGAAATGGTGACCCATAATAGAAAAGTCCTGCTGTCAGCAGATGAGGAAATAGGGCAAAATTTTGATTAATTTATTATATTTTCTATTTGGACTCAAAGGTCGAAGAACAAATATGAACTTCATTGTGCTTGTTACACTAGCTCATTCACGCTTCAATCTGGAACACAACAATACTGACTATTTCTGCTTAGCGGTAGAACATTTGATGAGTGGTTTCTACCCCAAGTCGAGCCGAGATGGCCCAGTGGAACCTGTACACCTTAACTGATGAAATCGGGTTCAAACCCGGGCAAGCACGACTATATATATGTGCTTAACTTGTAAAAACATTTAAAGCCGTTACTTCTGTGCCTGCGAGCCGAGATGGCCCAGTGGTTAAAATATATCGACAATTCGAAAAATAACACCTCGTACATAAGTAGAACTAGAGAAAGAAACTCAGCGGGATTTTTTATTTTAATCAAGTATTGATTTATTGATGATTTCGGGTTCAAACCCGTGCAAGCACCACTGTATATACATGTGTTTAATTTGTGTTTATAATTAATCTCGTGCTCGGCGGTGAAGGAAAACATCGTGAGGAAACCCGTGGGTCAAATTTTATTGAAATTCTGCCACATGTGCATTCTACTAACTCGCATTGGAACAGCGTGAAAAATGTTCCAAAAACCCTTTCCTTAATGGGAGAGGAGGCTTTAGCCCAGCAGTGGGTAATTTACAGGCTGTTACTTTACTTTACCTATCACTATTGTGCAAATTTGGAAATTAAGTTGTTCCCGTTCTAAACGTTGGTGAACATATGATGTATAGGTTATTAGGATGTATAGGTATGAGCCCAAATTTTTATCAAATATAAATATGGGACAACATCAGATACATTACTCTGATTCCAATTCAAGTAGCTAAAGTACTTGTGTTATGGAAAATCAGAAGTAACGACGGTACCACAAACACCCAGACCCAAGACAACTTATAAAGCTAATGATAATCTACATTGACTCGGACCCTGGACCTCGGAGTCGCGTACCCATGAAAACCGGTGTACACACCACTCGATCACGGAGCTCGTCATCAAATGGACGTACAAAGCAACATCAAGAAAATAATTATTATAAGTAAAAGATAATGCGTAAATATACTTTCATTTAAACATAATGTATTAAGCATGTGCATTCCACCAACCCCCATTGGAACAGCGTGGAATATGTTCCAAACCCTCTCCTTAATGGGAGAGGAGGCCTTAACCCGGCAGTGGGTAATTTACAGACTGTTACTTTACTTTACTATCCCAAGTATATTGGATAAGAATCGCCGGACAATTATGGATGTACTGAGTACGTTTGCTGTATGCTACAAAATAGAAGTGAGTTTGAGGAATGTTAGATAGCTAGAACAGTGAATGAGAAAACTCCAGTCGATGTGATAAGCATGGCCATAGTTTGTGAGGCTTTTGTACTCCATTGAAATTTAATTACGATACATGAATCACTATACTTGGCATTTTTTCATTACCACACGAAATATATTTGAACGTTCTTCAAACTTTTCAATATACATTAAACGTTACTTTTAATGTACTTTGCGGGTTTAGATTTCATATTTCTCGAAGTTTCCACAAAGAAATACATTACAGCCGTGCAGGTACTTATTCGACCGTTGAGTTTAATTCCCACGCTTTTGCACTTAGCCAAAGGCGGAACTAAGTCTTAAACGATCTTAGGCACAGAAAACGGAGACATTTGAAAATGGTATCACACGATTTTCGTTTAATAATTCAATTATCGATCTATAAATAATATAAATTATTAATGCGAAGGTAGCTCTGTCTGTCTGGCTTTCACAACCCAAACAATGATCCGCATTTTACAAAATTTGTTGTGAAGCAAACTTCAACTCCAAGAAAGGAGATAGGCTATGGCTATTTTTTTGTATACATTAAATCATTACCTGACTGCGTACAGTATATATTTTATGTGAGTGTGAACTTACATATGGAATATAAGAAGTGGTGTATATTTTGTACAGTGCCATTGTACATGAATGAATGTATTTATCGTCAAGTAACTCCTGTGTTTGGTTTCCTCAAATATACTATAATCTACTAAATTATTGAGTTAAAGTGTTTGGTTGTTTGTTTATATGCCTATCCTATCGATTGAAAAATAAATTCATTTGCGATTGGAAAATTGTTACATATAATAGTATCATAGCTAAGGTGTGAAGCGGTAGAAGGCATGCAAAACCAAGCGAAACAACTTGTAATAAATATGACGAATATACGAATGTTATAAATTACTTTAAAGAATAAGCGTTGTGTCCCATAAAATCCTCTCTTTTACCTCTTCTTTTATTTCATTGTCTCTTTCTTTTATATATATACAGTTTTGAACAATTTTATTTTCTATTGTCTTAATTCACAAAGCTATTCCTATTATTGTAATTTTATTATTTACAAACATTGCAATATCAAATTTCTAATCAAAAAAACTGCTATCAGGGTGAGATGTCATTTTTTAATTTTTGTTTTGATGTTTTCCCTAATGTTGTATTACAATAATTTATTGGCTTTTGTTATGTTTTTAATACTCTTATTCCACCACGAATAATAAAAAAAAAAAACATTATTGTCAGTTGGGGTATTTCTACTTAATAGAAATATATGTACTTATTCACTAAAACCTTTTTGCTGGCATTAGAATAATAAGATATAATAACTTACGTTTAAATTACCAGCGGCGGGCCCAGCCTCGTAATGGCGGGCCCGCACTTCTTCCTTCTTTTTCTCTCTCCCTTTAAAACTGATTGCACCACCTGAAATCAAGATAATTCTTAATTAAAATAGATAAGAATTTGACAGCCTTGATAATTAAGGATAATCTTTTAACTAAAGGTTTTCGTCTAATGAATTCAAACTTAATTATACCGATGTTTAGGTGACGCATCACTTCTAAAAGAGGTTGTATATTAGTCTTTATATATTTTATTTCTTATGTCATTGTGCATTGAATAAATTTTTTATGTTCTATTTTTAAAATTCTTTTTATCTTCTTATATATTAATAGTGTACTCCAATATTTCTCCCGGTGATTGTGGGACGATGGTTGGACGTATATGATCAGTTACGTTCTTATTTTGAAGAGCTCAATCAACATATAACTGTAGACTATACATGTTGATATTATATTAAGAGATCTCGAGACGAGTCGTAAGATTAATGTTTAATAGAAAAGTAACCTAATAAGAATTTATAGAGTCGTTTTGACTCCACTGATATATTACCAAACTATATTCACAAAATATATTAACAACAATAATATAATTTGTCAGTCATGGCTTTTCTCACGTCTGTGCCTCATACCAAATTTAATTAAAATTCAATTTAATTCAATAAAAAATAATTAAATTCAATAAATTTCCTTTAAAATACACACGTGTTAGTATATTCTAATATAGATATAAAAATACATTTCTAAAACCGACGTAATATTTGCTCATTGTGTATACTCCTAAGTATACATAATGAGCCACAAAGTCTAGAAGCCAACATAAATAAACAAGCAATGAATTACTACATTCGGAAATTCATTATATTTGCTAGATCTTTTACGAGTTTCTGAACTCATAAGAGATTATTCGAAACGATAAAAAATCTATATATACTGAAGATATGTATTCTCAGTACTACATAAGTCTTATTAAGTAAATATTTATGATATGGTTTAATAGCTAGTAAGAGTTATTTGAAGATTGCAGCTTCCAACCACCTCATCGCTGATGGCCCAGTGGTTTGAGCGCGTACGTCATTGCCGATTGCGGCTTCAAGGCAAGACAAGGACCACTGAATTTTCATGTGCTTTGAATCTGGATCTCGGCGGTGAAGGTGAAGGAGAAACCTCCATGTGTCTAATTTCAACGAAATTCTGCTACGTGAATCCATCAACCCGCATTGGAGCAGCGAAGTGGAATATGCTCCTAACCTCAAAAGAAGACGAGGCCTTAACCAAGCAGTGATAAATATACAGGCTGTTACTATTACATCATGGTGTAGGAATACGTATGTGCCAGATCTGCTACTTTTGTTTGTCCGTCCGTATTGGATCGGCGTATTGATGTCACGTGATTCATTTCTCTTTTTTTATGGCATACGTGGCAAGCGAGCAGGAGTTTCACCTGATGGAAAGTGACTGACATGCCCATGGACATGTGCAACACCAGGGGGCTTGCAGGTGCGTTGCCGGACTTTAAGAAAGGAGTATGCTCTTTTCTTGAAGGTTCCCATGTCGTATCGGTTCGGACAAACCGCTGAAAGCTGATTCCACAAAGTGGTTGTGCGAGGCAGAAAAAATAAATAAATGTCTTTATAAATTGTCCTCAACATAAAATAAATACATTTTATTTCCCCACCATTTTATGATTTAAATTTTTGATCTTTCATTGCTTCGTTACCTTCTTGAAATTAGCTGTGGCGTTTTAACTTTATCAATTTTATAAGGACAATATTTTTAAAATATACACGTCCTATTTTCTACGTATCCTCTTTTAGACATAGCTGATATTCGAATAGTAAGTTGATATTTAATAAGACCCTGTGGGAATTCGAACGAAGCTAATAGAAAGTTTTCATTCAGATTACTAAGTATCAAAATGCTATACATATAAAGTATATTGATTTTTATTATTTGTAATACAACATTCCATTTTCAACCGACCTCAAAAACGAGGAGGTTATCAAATCGTCTGTATTTTTTTTTTGACACTGGCTCCAAATATAACAATAACTACGTTATATAATCGTAAATCGACTTTTAAGTAGTCTAATATTTATCATTTTATTTTACTTAGGAGGCCTTTAAAAATTATGTTGAATTCGCAATTATTTTTATTACTTTTTAGCGCATATTTATTTGTTTTATTATAGTGTTTTCTTTGAAGTCGGTTTTTCTTTTTGTTAAAATTTTTATTGATCTGTAGTGACAGTAAGACTATTAATTAATTTTTCGATCAGATAACTGGAACTTAATATCCTGTATTTACTTTTGTTCTTTAAGCAGAGTAAGCAGTCTTCATACCTCTGTCGATTAATATAAATAAATATTTCTTTTTTACAATTTGAGTGCAACGCTATAATAAGTAAAAATAAATTGGTAAAAAAGCATATCATTTGATACAAGACTTTATAGATGATAAAAAAGCGTGGAGTTAATACCTGTTGACTTCCAAGCAGGATATATTAATTTAAATAATTGTACTAACATGACTTTGTATTTTTTAAGTGTTGAAAAAGAGTAACTACTGAGTTTCTTGCTGGTTCTTCTCGGTAGAATCTACTTTCCGAACCGGTGGTAGCTTCACTTAATTGTAAAATGACGATTCATAAGTGCTTGTTAAAACCTAATTAAATAGAGTTTATTTTGATTATGATTTTTTTGTTATTTATTCACGTTAAGCTTTATATCGATTGTTTTTTCGATACAGTTTCTAAATTTGTTTGCACTAAAATCAATGGTAATGATGTTATCCTCATGACCCATTTAAGACATTTACTACTCAGGAGGTGTTATAGTGCCCAAGAACGTAGGTGTTTTTTTTTCTTTCAATCTGATAACACTGATATTTGACAAGCCCCAGTAGTATTCAGGCCCTTTGCGTACCAGGCACCAAAATATTATCACTGTCAATTTCTAAAATTCCGACTGCTCCTGAGAACTCTTGACCGATAATATGTCTCTACTGTACCAAGTGTTTGAACTCTAACGACCTTAGTATCTAAAGGCTTAAGCGAGCCATTAGACCAAAAAGGTACTTCGAGACTGTTTATGTACTAAACTATGCTGTAAATAACTAAAAGGGTGCACTGAAGTATATGTATATATGTATTTATATATATCTAGCATAATTACTAAGTTTATCTCTAAGAATTGCGAGTTCAGCTCGCTGACTATATATGTAATGTAGTCAGCTAACTGTGTTTCTTTTGTCGCCTATCTGCCCCCTCAGCTAGCAATATTTGGCATTAGGCCAATGGATGCATGTTCCATGATACAAGCGACAGCGGATTTTATCGTTTTTGATGTTTTAAATTTTTCTAAAGACAAGGTTTTTTTTGTATATATACTATACAAATCCAATAAATGTATTCAATTAATTTGATAAAGATATTACCCACTGACTTTCTTACACCGGTTCTACTCAGGTCAGGATGCTTCCTTTTTCGAATCGGTGGTTGTGTTGACTATCAAAAACTAAGTATAATGCTTTTATATTTAATAAAGGAATTTGAGTTTGAGTATACCATGGTGGCTACTTTTTATCTTACTCACATTAATGTCTAAATTTAAATCTTAGAGCTACACAGTGTTTTTTTTATTTCGATCATACTTGTATCAAAGTCTTAATATTTTGTATTAATTAAAACAACAAAACGATAATTTTTTTTTTTAAGAAGGATATATATCAAATTGTTAAACAAGATTGTAAATATATAACACGTCATATCATTGTACCATACAAAGACAAACTTACTTAAATATCGTACATGGCTTATCCTCAACGTACAGCGTACAATTTCGCGAACTGAAGGGTTAGAGAAAAGTTTTTTTGTAAGATTTCTGAACTTTTATATATCTACTAGTCGTCGCTGGCTTCGCTTGCATTTTAGGGGCCTCAGGTGTTGGGTATAATAAAATAACTTATGACTAATACTCAGAGGTTTTCAAGTTTCCTTTCCACCTTATGTCATTATTATCAATGGAAGAGTAACCGCCAGGCTTATCATATAAAAATGGCAGAATATGATACAGCACGAAAATAATCTTACGAAGTTTTCTTACCAAAAGGGACAAGACTGATTATGAACAGGAATTACGCATATAAGAACTCGATGGTGACTACTGTTAATTCCAGTCTGTTTCTAGTCATTAGGCATTTGAAGGTTTTATATTCGTTGGTTAAAAATTAAGAAGCTACTTGGTGGTAGGGCTTTGTGCCAAGCCCGTCTGGGTAGCTACCATCCACTCCGCCAAATAACAGTACTCAGTATTGTTGTGTTGCGGTTTGAAGGGTGAGTGAGCCAGTATAACTACAGGCACAAGGGACATAACATCTTAGTTCCCAAGGTTGGTGCCACATTGACGATGTAAGGAATAGTTTAGTTTTCTTACAGCGTCATTGTCTATGGGTGATGGTGAACACTTAACATCAGGTGGCCCATATGCTCGTCCGCCAACCTATACAATAAAAAAGCATTTACATAATTAGCTAGTGCGATTGGAAACAACATGTTCGGAACTAATCATAATCATTTTAATACTGGCAAAAATGCAGCCATCAATTGTATTGAAACTCAACTTCGCTTCTGAGCTTACCTACTTGTGTTTTCTATGTTACGAAAACTAAGTTATTACAGGGTTAAATTGAACGTAAACTACCGGGTTGGAATTTATATTCTACTTTATTTTATTTCTAAATACAGTCGATTCTCAAGTTTACACAATTAGATGAATGTTTTGTATGTTTATATTTGTAAATCAACGAATAGGAATTTTATATTATATATAATCCATTGTGTACTAAAATTAACTTTAATGTTTTTAAAATATGTTTTAAATTTTATATAGGCAATCTTAAATTAATAACTATATACTTATAAATTTACTTGGTAGGGCTTTGGGCAACCCCATCTGGGTAGGTACCACCCACTCATCAGTTTTTCTACCGCCAAATAACAGTACTCAGTATTGTTGTGTTCCGGTTGGAAGGGCGAGTGAGCCAGTGTAACTACAGGCAGGAGGGACACAACGTCTTAGTTCCCAAGGTTGGTGGCACATTGATGATGCAAGGAATATTTAATATTTCTTACAGCGTCATTGTCTATGGATGATGGTGACCACTTACCATCAGGTGACCCTAACCTATACCTTAAAAAAAAAACGCAAAATGTATGAATTCTTTTCCGTAGAATGTACTTTTTAAACCAGTGGATTTATATTTAATTTCACATTGTTATAAGACGATTTAAAAAATACTTTAACGAATCATCTTGAAGAAAGAATATCTTGATTTTAATACGGCGAAAATATATAAAGCAACCGACATATAGATACACTTATAGATCTTATAGGATACCAAATTATTCAAAATTTACATCATCAGTCATAAAGAAAAGAGAAAAACAACAATAATAACAAAACACAAATTTATTAAAGAATCGTTTCGAGTCATATAATTTCAAAGGCGTTTTTTCAACTTTATATAGTCAGTTTTTCAACTTAGCTAATTCTAAGATCTCCAGTTGAGTGCATCTGGCCTACGTCCAACGTCCAAGTGACACGGAGTCGTTCAGCTACTCTGCATTTTCATAGAAAATTGAGGCTGTCACGCGAAATGACTTGCATTTAGCGCGCTAAGCGCTTGATAGGACACCGCTCCGACACGGATATTAAAGATTTGAAAGAATTTGATCATGACAGACTTTTGGACACGCTAAAAAGTAAACTGCTTTAAAGAGCTTGAGATCTTTGTTATATCGTTAAAAAAAGTGTGTTGTAATTCATTTGTTTTTAAATATTTTTTGAATATAGAACGATTATTTTAATCACCGGTATTTTAACAGCATTGATTATATATATGATTATATTTGATACCTACTGTGTAAAAAAAGTAAAGTAACAGCCTATAAAAATTTCCTACTGTTGGGACAAGGCCTCCTCTTCCATTAAAAAGAGGGTTTGGAACATATTCCACCACCACCATGCTGTTCCAATTCGGGTTGGTGGAATGCGTATGTGGCAGAATTTCGATGAAATTAGATACATGCAAGTTTCGACGATGTTTTCCTTCACCGCCGAGCACGAGATGAATTATAAACACAAATTAAGCACACAAATTTATAGTGGTGCTTGCCTGGATTTGGACCCGCAATCATCGGTTAAGATGCACGCGTTCTAACCACTGGGCCATCTAAGCTCGATACTGATATGTGAAGACAAAGGTGATGACATATCAGAAGCGAATAAAATACCCGATACAGCGAAATGACTCGTATTGGTAACACTCTTTTGTTTAATATTCTAGACAGCAATTGATTTAATTAATTGAGACGAGAATACTAACGACAGATACCACCTTAGTAACATCTTAAAATTCGAGTACGGTAATCATCAGGTATCTTATATACGACGCGTCTGCAAGACCGTCTGTATAGGTACCACCAACTCATCAGTTATTCTACCGCCAAACAATAGTAATTAGTATTGTTGTGTTCCGCTTTGAAGGGTGAGTGAGCCAGTGTGACTACACGAACAAGGGACGTAACATCTTAGTTGCCAAGGTTGGTGGCGCATGTGCGATGAAAGGAATGGTCAATGTTTCTTAAAACGCCATTGTGTATGGGTGTTGGTGACTGCTTATCATCAGGTGGCCCATATGCTCGTCCGCCAAGCAATAGCATAAAAATATTTATATAAAATGTATTTTCTTTTATAAGTCTGTTGTTTAAATATTTCATAACCCTGTAATCGGATCATACGTTCACACAACAAACAAATACATGATTATTCTGAGCTGCGACGAAGTCGAAAAAGAGAAAACTCCTCAAGAGATTCTTAAGTAAAGCTCAAATCGTACGATAAGTGTTTCAATTTATTTTATACGTAGAACATTTTCAATGTGAACTCGCTGTGGAGTTTTAGCAGAAATACACTGAATTTTTCGTATCCAACGGACTTATCCTGCTTCAGTGAGGCTATTCTCTAAGAACAAAGAGACTCGTCGGTAAATTTGAACGTGAAATTTAAAAAACGAACTCTATTGACGTACGACATTGGACTCGTTAAGTACAGCAATTATGGGATAATAGCGTTTGAAAAGTGTAGTTGAGGTAAATATAGTACGTTACGAATTGTTACTTATTAATGGCCTCGAACTATTTGGCTTAGTATGTTCTTTTCAAAAAGTCTATTTAGTAAATGACTAGTCCACTGGGTTGATGAAGTTATTTTTTCGTCTTTATTTTTTCTTTTACTTATAAAGACAATTTCAATTTCAAGGGGGGGGGGGTATTGGAAAAGTAATTCTGTATGTATTTTAAACACTATGAAGTCATTTTATAAAATTATAATGTTGATATAAGATTTTCAAAATATGAGAAATTAAAAAAAAAACTGAAAGTTGGCTCATAGATGCCAAAAGTAAAATCTACATTTTACTTTTAGCACACTTCTCAAAATGGGTTTATAATAAAAAACTTTACTTTAATGACTGTATAACATCTCTTCAGCGTTACACAGACTTACTTATGATTAATATTACGTATAAATACTTTATACATAGACCAAAACACCAACAAAACTACGATAGAATAGAGGTCAAGGAAAATAAATACTTACATCTTTATATGAAGGAGCTGAATTATCGAAATATCAAGTATTATCGAAACCACCTTATTTTTTCTTACTTTATTATTTCTTGATTTATATAAAAGTATTTTCTCGCGAGGAATTGAATTTATGACCGTGAATGTATGAATTAACGTCCAGAAACGAAGCATTGAGTCCAGATTCCAGGTTTACTGTTCACTGGTTACTTGAAGCTATATCGCTCTATATACTTTAAGTTTTATGACTATTATTGTATTTACTGAGACTTCCCTTGGCAAAAAAGCACGGGTGCATTTTATTAATGAAGAAAATCAATATAATTTATACCCTATAGCTATCACTCAAAAATAAAGCTAATTCCTACATTATCCCCGAGATTAGCCCTATATAAAAACCAATGAATTGAAACTCGTTATACTATTAGAATATATAATAGTTATAATTGGGTATATGTAGTATCTATCTATCGTATATAATAATAAATTAAATTATAATACAAAATTAAAATAAAGTTCTTCTTCTTTATATTAAAACAAAGATCGTCAATAACTCGAGCTGCTTTGTTTAGGACATGACACTAAAAATCTAACAACAAATGACAGTCTGACGCACATAAAAAATAAAAATATTCTACTTAATTTACAAAAAACAAAACAAAAAAGGAAAGAAAATAAAAAAACAAAAAGATTTGGTAAGCAATGATAATCGAGTTCCATTTTCAAGTTGGCTTCCAAAAACCCAACGCTGACTTTCAACGGACTTTTTGTAGCTGTGACGAATCTAATAAAGTATTCGATGAACACTTAGCCTTATCAGTTACGTGTTTTATTTTTCCAGCGCGCTATTAAATGGAGCTAGACAGGAACAATAATATAGTTGCCAGACCTTTTCAGATTAAATAAATCATCCCTCGCGTCAAAGGGTTCGATGGTTTGAGCCCTTTTAAGCACTTCAAACTTGAGATAAGCGAGCCTTGGGATTCAAGTACCTTTGGTAATAAAAATTTCTACCAATAGTAAACACTAGAGTTCGTATATACGCAAGAAGTAAGGGAATATTCATTCCGGCCTACTTTGTCGTAAAAATATTTGAAAATTTGATTATTGGATCACTATTATTTTGTCCCGCTTTCAAGTGTGTGTAGTGTGTAAAAGAAATGGGTTAGTGTGCGTGATGAATTGAATTGGCACGGCTGACCTGAGACGTGGGGTCATACAATTTGATTTAGGCGTGTATTACTATAAATGACGCGCTACGGCTTATTTATGACTGATTGTCACTGATTTTTTTATAAACAGCAGATCCAAGGTATTTCGAGTAAAAAGGTCAGGTCTACCGTCTAAGAGTAATAACAGATTTGTAGGTTACTAACGATGTAGGGAATGATTGGGGAAAAATTAATGTTTCTTATAGCGCCACTGTCAATTATTTACAGCTATTAGATCTATCTTATTCCTAAAGCATCCTAGCAGATTCTGATAATCTGATATTTGATAGAATACTCTGAACTAATCCAACATCGAACAAACATACTTTTAAATTAGTTAAGTGTAACTTATTCCGAGTCTTGTCATGTTCCATCAACATACGATATAGATCTTTAATACTGCCACACTTATCACAATGAGGGGAATCTTTTTTTTTTATAAGGAACCAAAAATTTTTCGATGGAATATATCCAGACCTATATTGAAAGACTTAATATATTAGAAAAATATGCCAAATTAAACAGAAATCACAGCATGCATAAGTCGTCGTAAGCCTTCTAGCTAATAGTCTCGGAGAATCGAGCCATGCCATTGTAAAATTTGACGAAGCGGAATTACGTCTCATTAGTTTTTTCTGCATATTTAAATACATATAATGTTTATTTAGGCTAATATTTTAATATTTATTACTGGGGCCCCGGACTTTATTATGACCAAATCACATGAAATCATTATAATTGTAGCCTTTATCATTTTGATATATATAATTCATCCAGATCCGTCCAGTAATTTTACAAACATATACATCCACCCTCTTTATCCCATCCCTCATCAGGTTTTTATTTAGACTATTAATTAAAAGCTATTAGAATTCTGTATACGGTTCCTTCCCTAATGTGATCAGCCCATTAATGTTATAAAGAAATATTTCTCACAGTACCAAAATCAGTAGCAGTGTGGACCTTCAATCAGAAGACCCAAGTAACTGCCTATAATATATAAAAAAACCACTAACATACTTCAGATATATTAAATATACTGTGGTTCTTTAGTTAATTATAGTGACTCAATTATTTTATTGTAAGATATTTCGTCGTAATGTTGTCTTAAATTTTCGCGATTATTACACATTTAAATAAAACTAGTTATAGCACTTTAAAGCGTTCGTGGTCACGGGTAGACTGTCTACAATGTTGTCTTAAATTTTCGCGATTATTACACATTTAAATAAAACTAGTTATAGCACTTTAAAGCGTTCGTGGTCACGGGTAGACTGTCTACAATGTTGTCTTAAATTTTCGCGATTATTACACATTTAAATAAATCTAGTTATAGCACTTTAAAGCGTTCGTGGTCACGGGTAGACTGTCTACCCGTGACCACGAACGCTGTAAAGTGCTCGGGATGTCCAAAATAATTAATATACGCGATTAAAATCCGTAATAACTAGTGTTATATAAATATTTAGTCGTGTCAAGATAATTTCATTACAATGATATCTCCTTATCCTTCATTGTTTTTATTTCTTTATGTATAATTTGGTTAATTTCTTATATGTATAATTTAGCGTTAAGAAATCATTAATGGAAGTGCACACTGGTTTGTTGTGGCACAGGCTTTAGCTTAACACAAGAACCATCATTTTTATCTTTAAATATTATTATTATTATATCTACAAAATAATGTCATGAAATCAAATTCGTTTTAAATTAGACAAATAAAAGTCTTGAATAATTTGTCGTGTTTATTTTAATTTAATGTTCAATTGTTTTGAAAACAAGCGGAATAAGAAATGAAAATCTTAAGCATACCTTTTGCGTGAAACGTTTTATGGATCTTAAAAGGGAAATAAAAAGGCTATTTCAAAGGAATATTCCTCCGGTATAAATCTAAGAAGATTACTTCGGTTTAAGATTATCAATAAACTATATCGAGCCGGGGCTTGCTGCACTTTATATGTAAGTTTTGTTGGTCTATAAATTTGTATCTTATATATGAAGTTGTGTTGGTGAACTTGTATATTTACGGGCGGTACTCTTGCATTAGTTATTTTACCTTCATATATCAATACACTACATAGCTTACGCCTTGAGGCTTTATGGATATAAGTGAAGAAAAAAGAAAATTTGATTGTTTGGGTTCCTTTTTTCTAGGTTGTGACAGAAAAGTTTTGAAAAAATATATTGATTTTGTTTTTTTAATTACATTAGAGTATTAAGTAACACAATACAAAAAGAGCCTTTAACACATATTTTGAAATGTTTTTAAACGATTTTTTCATTCTGTGCGGTCTCATCCCGTCTTGATTTATGCTAAACGGACCTGTGACATGTTACTCCCCAGTTACAAGGCCCATGAGGTCTGAGGTTTCTCGCTGCCTATTTATTGGTAACGCCCAATCGAGCAAAATCAGCCACATGTATCCATCTTCTAATTTTAATAGAGCTAGATGAAAATGAGACGTAATTATAAATTTAAACTAGCGACTCGCCCCGGCTTCGCACGGGTGTAATTCTGATACTAAATACAATATAGACTTTATTTATTTATGGCAACACATTAGAAACTTCTAAAATTATCAGTTCTTTACTATGTTGTTCATGTATTATATATAAAAACCTTCCCCTCGAATCACTCTATCCATTAAAAAAACCGCATCAAAATTCTTAGATTCCTTAAAATTAAATATATATTCGGAACAATATAATAACTTGAATTTATTTTATTTACCTATATTATTTCAACATTAAATGTATCCTTTGAATCCCGAATTTAATTATATATATGTATGTGTGTGTGTGTGTATGGAATCATGACATTAAATTGAAAATGAAATTATATGTGTACGAATGGAGTCTTTTAAGAGTTATTTGTCACGGAAAAACTTCATTTTGGATAACCGCCAGTGGTATGTACAACCATTTTAAATGACCATTTAAAGTGTAATAGAAGCATTTATTACCAATTAGATGGAACTGATTTATGCTAATTTATAGAGTCATTTCATTTATAGAGTCAGTTCATTTGAGATTTTTTTATAAACATTAGTTAATGATCGCAGTTGTTGGTTAGCGGAAGGCTAGTATTACATATGGACTATTACTACAGGCTTACATTGATAATGTTTTGTTTCATTACCAACAAGCATGAGATGTAAGATGTGAACTTATTCTCCTACTAAAACCGGAACACTTTTTTAATGTTTGGTAACTAGTGTCTAAAAATTTAAGCCATGTCTATAAAATCTTAAAGCACTTTTTTGACTCATTTATTTATGTAGGATTATGGTCATGAAAATTATGCGTTAGAAATAACGTATATAACGATTCAATTTAAACGAAAAACATTCCAGAATATTGTACATAGGTGCGTTACTTTTACTAATATCACGTTTCAGATTCACGCGAACAGGATCGTTTGAAGGGACAACTGTCACAATCTTTTAATTCTTTTCAAGGAAAGAGAAAGAGCCACATAGTTTGGACCTTTTAAACGAGACCGTTGGTTTATGAAACTTTGATAATTATTACTATAATAATATACTTTATCTATAATTTGTTACTGAAAAAAAAAACAAAGAAAAATATAAATTAAAAACAACGAATAATAGCCCTAATAGTCGTTGTAGTACAAAGATATGTACGAACATATTTATAAATATTAGATTTATATTTTGTTTAAATATATATTATCTGTGTAATTATGCATCTGTCATCACGAGTGACAGACATCGCAAAATGCGCGGCAAAAGAGAATACATAAAAATGGCCGCGCGGTGATGACGGTGTTTGTGCTCAGCGAGGTAACATTTAAATTGAATATATATTTAATCTAATTAGTAAATCGACCTTACATTTCAACATTACAGTCTTTGTAATTTATTGCCTAAGATCCATGAACCCTGTACCAGAAGCTCCTATCGATAACGAGCCTGCCATTGATATATTGCAGTCGCCGTCATGTATGTGTGTTAAAATATACTTTAATAACCTCTTGTTAGCAAATGGTAATTTATCAAGTAATTCATCCGTTCTATCAGCATTTTGACGTCACAAGATAATTCAAGCTGCCCGTTGTTATCTCTAAGAAAATGAGCGTGAAATTGTATAAATTAAATTCCAACTAGTTTAAATCTGTACAAACGAGTTTGCCTGACAGCGGTATAATTAGATTTTTTTTCTTTAAGCGACTTATCTAAACGAATAAGGACAAGAGGACCGTGAAACGCCAGCAAGATAAGGTATCGGTTTGGAAGCATTGTCATTTGGCGTCCTATAAATAGTCTCCACATCGAATTTCAAAAAAAAAAAACGGGATTTCGCTTGGATCCATTGTCGTTTGCCCCTTATAAATAGTATCACCACAGTGTATTAAACTTGAGGACAATATCTTTTGCAAGAATAAAATTGATTAATGATTTGTAAGATTTTTATTTTAAGACATTTCTAAAAATACATGGCATAACTAAGTATTCGAAATTCAAATGCTTACAAAGAACAGACAGTGAAAAATTTAATACAGATGTAAAATAAACAATTAAGAAATCTTTATCACTTATTTATTTATTTTCAATCTTAATTCTAGAAGAATTAACAAAAGCATAACGGATTTTATTTTTCGTATAAGTAGGCGTATATGTTAATAGTCACTAGTAGACATAGGCGTAGTACTGCAAGAAATATTGATCATTCCCCATACAACCAATGCATGACACTCACCCATCCAACCAGAACACAAAATACAAAGTATTGCTGTTTTGCGAAATATATGATTACTAGTAGTCACCCGCGGCTTTGCTTGCGATTTAATGTATTAGTTTTCATGTGTCACGCAAAAAAGTAGCCTATGACCTTGATTGGAGTTCAAGGTTGCTTCATAACAAATTTCATCAAATTCGGTTCAGAGGTTTCATCGTGAAAGAGCGACAGAGAGACAGACAAACAAAGATACTTTCACATTTAGAATATTAATATAGATTGGACTTGCACTAAATCATACTACCTACTACTATTAGTTATTACTTAGGTACTAAAATTTATTTGGTATTTCCCAACAGAATTTACTTTTATAACCCTCGATAATTTTCATTAATTCTAAATCAACCATTTTAATACGTCAGTGTGACAATCATTGAACAAAAAACGTCCAAACTGACAAATAATCGTGTTAATTAATTTAACTTTGCCTTTTGATACTGTTAATTGTAAAAAGAGAAGGGTTTCATGTGTGTAATATGAAGTTCGTATTCGTTTCGTGTACAAGACATACATTTAATTGTATGAAATTGGGGATGGATTATATTTGAGTAGTAAAATATACCTCCCCACATATACGATTACATGAGGAAGATAAGATCAACGTCAGATACTCTTCCAGGTTATATATACACACATACATAATTGTATTTAACTAACATGACTTTGTTTTTTTTTTTAATGTTGAAAATGAGTTACTGATTTTCTCGGTCGAATCTACATTCCGAATAGGTAGTTTCACTTAATATAGTTGTTAAATGACTCAATGATTCCAAAGTGCTTGTAAAATACTACTTGAATAGAGTATATTGTAATTTTTGATTTTTTTATGTCCTCGGACATGCCATAGCATGGACAATATAGCGTAATCAGATTTCCTCAGTCTTTTCTTTCTTAATTCCTATTATCTTTACGATAAGCCTAATTGAACGATTTCGCTTTGAATGGTATTCCCGAAAATTACCTGTAAAGTGGTAATAATTACAAATTACTCTTAAGTGCGTAATAAAGGTCGTTATTTTTGGGTTTAATTGTGAGATTATATTATAATTTGTAATTTTAGCATACCTATCTTTTATACTTAAATTTCCGTTAAAAGATCGTTCCGGGTATTTTCGACTTTATATATAATCCTTAGATAAGAGTCTAATGGGATAAGATATATTCTGAGCTCTCTGAAATAATTGAGTTGTATGACCTTTACTGATTTTTTTTTTATTATTATTACCTCGTTAATCTGTTGATTTTCTTGTAAAAATATATTTCCCGAACATCAAGGTTTTAATCCTTGGGAAGGGAAATTTTTCTGTTAAGACATTCTATGTAACAGACCGAATTTAAAGGAAACATGGAAATTCTTACAGAAATTCATAATGCATTGAAAAATGGAGCTATGGGTTCAGTCCAAGAGCTCATTTATGTTAAGAGAAAATTGTAATACAAATAGCCATTGGCAGTCGGAAATAAGATAAACATATAAGAACAACCTATTACCTATTTCATGCGATTTGCTAATAACTCAGCATTGCATTACTAAGAGTTTATGATACAACACTACAGTGCATGGCACTTAGCCACTTATTTCCATTTTAAGTTTACTTCCAAAATTCCGATGGTTTAGTCAACGTTCAAAACTCCATTGTTTCGTAAACCCACAGTGAATATCATAGATTAATCAAGCCTACGACCAATGGTATCGCGTCGATTTGCTGTCAAATGCTGTTTATTTGGCTTTTATCCTGTTATGATCGGAATAGAGTAAAGATAGATATACAGTATTGATAAGTAGTTGTATATTACATGAGCTAAGGTTAGTGAGAGATATAGATATTTTTGGATAGATTAATTAATTAAGTGTTTTATAGGTGTAGTTAAATGTATACATACTCGTATATACTTATTATTACGTCTGCATGGTTTTGTTTACTTTACAATCTACTTCAAAATATTATTAAGCAATGTAAATATAATTTTACAAATATAATAATTCTTAATATAAGTTGTTCGCGCCTAAGATTTTTATTTTAAAAATATATTTTGTGTATACATCTAAATTAATTTAATTATAATAAACATTATTTCATCATATATAAAACCTTCTTTTACAATATTTAAAAAGAAAAAAAGTAATTTGTAAAATCGAGTTTTCTGTGAACTTCTTTTGTTTTTTTTTTTCGTCACTTACCTACTAACTATTATAACAACGTAACAATGTAGAATTAGATTGCAAGAATTATTAATATAAACTAGTTTTAATACAATTTTTTTGTTTAATTGAGTTCGAATTATTTGAGTTCCGACTCCAGTGTCTAACTAATAGACATAAGTTAATATATTTAGGGGTGATAAGATATCCATTGTTCAAAAGCGTTTATTGTTAACATGTAACTGAATTTCTGGAGATATATTTGAGCCAATTTTAACACAATGTTGTAAAGTTATGGCTTAAGTTTCTAGACGTGTTTGTTGGCTCAAATTCATTTGTAAAATAGAGTAGGTTCTGGTGAAATTTAACCACGTAAATAGTTTAAGACATAATTAATCATTCATTTAATACATTCCAACATAAATATATCTCCGAGATGGCCCAGTAGTTAGATAGCGTGCATCTTAAATGATGATTACGGGTTCAAACCTCGGCAAGCACCACTGAATATTCATATGCTTAATTAGTGTTTATAATTCATCTCGTGCTCAGTGGTGAAGAAAAACATCATAAGGAAACCTGCATGTGTCTAACTTCTTATAATTTATGCCACATGTGTATTCCACCAACTCGCATTGGAACAGCGTGATGGCACATATTGCAAACCTGCTCCTAAAAGGGAGAGGAGGTCTTAGCCCAGCTGTGGGAAATTTACAGGCTGTTGTTGTTGTAAATATATATTTAGATGTCAATGAGAACCATTAAAGAAAGAGTCAATATGTATTTTACGCTAAGGAATAAACTCTGTGAATAATGTTCCTTTGAAACATAATCTATTTACGCTCAGACTTCAATTGAAAATATAAAGATCGCGAGATTTTCAAAGCAATCAAATATTAACATTGAAACTGTGTTTTATTTATCTGTATTTCAGTTTGGTTTGCGTATAAGTTATAATCATAAAATATTGTGAAAGAAGTTATTACATTTCACAATTATATGTGTATAGCTTAGAAATAAAACATTTTTACATCAAACACATACAATCAAAGGAGCTGAGATGGCCCAGTGGTTAGAACGCGTGCATCTTGACTGATAATTTTCGGTTCAAGCCCAGGTAAGCACCAATATATATATGTGCTCGGCGGTGAATAAAAACATCGTGAGGAAACCTACATGTGTCTAATTTCCTCGAAATTCTGCCACATGTGCATTCCACCAACCCACATTGGAACAGCCTGGTGGAATATGTTTCAAAACCCTGTCCTTAATAGGAAAATAGGCCTTACCCCACCAGTGGGAAATTTACAGGCTGTTACTGTACTTTTTTTACTTTACATACATAATGTTATACATATATTAATTAATATGATAAACGCGAATTAAAAATTACTGTCTTGTTGGTGTAGTGGTAAAGCAACAGCTCAGGTCCTAGATTACAAGCCCAGGTCGAGACGATTAAAAATGTTTTGAGTCTTTCTAACGAAAAATTTACAGTTTAGTACGGAGTCAATTAATTAGAAGGGCCATGAACCAAGTAAATTCGTTAGTCGTGTCATATTTGCGGTCCCATCTATATATATATATATAAATGAATTGTTGTGCGTTAGTCTCGCTAAAACTCCAGAACGGCTGGACCGATTTGGCTAATTTTGGTCTTGAATTATTGGTGGAAGTCCAGGGAAGGTTTAGAAGGTGAGTAAGTATGATAAAAATGCTAAGAATATAATAAAAACAACAAAATTGTTTTTCATTAGAAATAGACTTATTAGAGGATTATCATTGATTTTCTATAATTATCGATGTTAGATAATAAAACATTGATGTTTTAAAATTTATTTTGCATTATTTACATCATCGTTACATCAATTTTTCGAATTTATATATATAAAAATAAGTGGCATTTTCGATGTCACTTTATAACTCAAGAACGGGCTCACCTATCCAAACCAAATTTTCAAGGGTTGTTCGGACTATTTAGTAGATGGTTTATGTGAAGTTTGCACAAAATCGGTCGAGTGGTTCTTCATTTATCACATTTTTTGTAACCAATGAATTCAATAAATGACGGGTCATTTTGTTAATGGTGATTTTTTAGACGTGGAATTGTACTGTCAAAATAAAAGTAAGCATGAATTAAAAATGATTACACTGATCCACCAGTTTCAATAGGTAATACGAATAATTTCAATTTATTATTATCAAAAAAAAAAAATACATTTAAACGTACAGTGTGTGCATTTATTTTCATGTCTAAATATGCAGAAAAAGGTTAGTGCCATGAATTTTTATTCGTATCGATTGATGGTTCGTCCACTAGCACAAAATTATATCTCGAGATATGGTAAACAATATCATCAATACATCGTTGATATGCATGCCAAAATAGAAACTGACCGTCTTAATTTTAATCGTTAACAAAGCAAAATTAAGATCCGAAGAATATATTCATTTGCAAGATGCGATAGCGAATGATGCTAATGTAAATGACATCGGGCGATTGACTATATTGCCATCTTCGTTCATTAGTTGCCCACGGCATATGAACGAATATGCACAAGACGCAATTTCTTATATGGTCGACATAATCGTATAATGGTCGACCGTATCTGTTCATTACATTTACATGTAATCCGCAGTGGGATAATATTAAAAACAATTTATTTGAAGAACAGTCGACAACTGATCGTCATGAAATAACAGAACGTGTTTTTCGGCAAAAATTGAAAGCACTTACAGATTTAATTGTAAAATTATGTATATTTGGAGAGGTGAAATATGTACTCCACTGAATAGCAAAAGAGGGGATTCCCTAATGCAAATGTATTAATTTGCCAGTTCCTTAAAATAACTCCGGATCAAATTGATAACGTTATATCAGCTGAAACTCCAGATCAAACTCTTGATCCAGGGTTATTTCACGTTGTCGTTAAAAATATGGTACATGGTCCATGCGGTGAGCTAAAGATGAGTTCGTTACATCTATTTCTCGAATTTACTAATTTCTTCCAGTCGCAAAAAAACGCAGATGTTAAACCATTACACGCAGTGAAACTGTGGTCCCGTGTGGTCCCACTTTAATTTTATCCAATTCTGATGATGGTATCCATATGAAAACCACATAAATCTTAAATTTGCATTATGCATGTGCGATAATAAATAGGTAAATAACTCAATATCACGCAAGCAATTTTGATGATTCTTTTTTTAGTAGAAAAGATATACTTCAAGGGTACTGTTATCTGTTAAGGGGTGAAAGTTTGGTTAGATTCTGAGCATGGGATCCAAAGTAACGAAACTCTTCAATTCTGAGGAACACGTTAGCGTTACTCGGCGGAATCTTATATGGGTTATTTGGACATTTGAGTTACCTTTCGTAACGTGTTCAAGTAATACAAGTCAACAACGACAAGTCATAGTCGAATATGATAAATCAATGCAACTCCTAAACAGCTTACAGCGAGGGTGCGGTAGGTGGGTTATTGTCCTTAGTAAAATTTTAATGTGGACTCGGTATCAGCTCTTGGCTGGCTTGGTTTTATACGATAATATACTGACTCGATAACAACAACAACAATAACAATAATCGTAACTACGTTAATATAATCGTAAATCGACCTTTGAGTACTCTAATGCTTTTCATTTTATTTTACTTAGGAGGACTCTGATAAATATTTTGCATACGCAATTATTTTTATTACTTTTTAGTGCATATTAGTTTGTTTTAAAATATTGTTTCGTTTGAAGTCGGTTTTTCTTTTTGTTTAAATTTTAATTTATCTAAGAATCTAATTATTGTAACGTGACTATTTATGAGCAATATAAATCAGACAATATTTTCAAAATATTATAGGCAACATCACCATACTAAAACTTGACCACCTTTATTATTTATCTGTGTTGTATTTAGTGAAATTATATTGATTTGTATTGCAAATGATTTTCAAATTAAAACTTATGGTATAGCCAGTTTACAATAAATGGTTTTGCAAACTTTATGTTGTAAGGACTTAATTATAGCGACATGGGAATTTATTACACAACCTCATGATTTCTGTGTCATTGAAAATATACAAAAAAATATCGATAGTGTCGCTTTTAATTTTAGTATCAGTTATTTATTGTTACTGTTAGATCACCAGCGTCGCTGCGTGCAATGGTTTCTATGCTCATCACATTTGGACTATTTAAGTATTTCGATTGTGGCAGTACGAAGTTTGCCGGGTCATCTAGTTGGATAATAAAAATGAATTAATTAGTGTACTTGTGTTTGTGCATAAGTCTGTGTATATATGACCTGTGTCTTCTCAGCTCCGGTTTCCGACAGGAACATCATCCATCAAATGCGAATCTATCTTCTTTACAACTGATGTTCAATTTAACATCAAACGTTTTTGTCAAACCCTAGCGACGCGAATATTTTTATTTACGACTTTACATTAGAAACTTCTTAAATTATCAGTGTTTCTTTACTATATTGCCCATGTATTTACATACAAAAACCTTCGTATTGAATTAATCTATTATTTAAAAAAAACGCATAAAATTCTGTTGCTTAATTTACACACACTGATAATGAGTGGTAAGCGACTTTGTTTTATACTATGTATGTTATGAAACTGCACGTCAAAAATATATCATTTAATGTCATTCTCAGTCACCTGTAATCAAATTTTGCTATTGTATTATTATATTATATCCATTCGCTATCAAAGTTCGTTATATTCGAGTTAAGCTCAGTTTAGCCTTCAATTATATCTCGGCTCGTAGTTTTGCAGTCAACGCCTTAATTTTATTGACACGCCGAGCGACTAATGTCGTTACGTTGTATCAATTAATACGAATATTTGATTATTTAGCACTTTACAGTAACTTGAACGTATTCGATTTAAGTTTACATTCAAATATACCATTAGTTTAATTTATTCTCTGTCTTAAACTTCAGAAATAAAATAATACTCGTACATTGTTATCGAACTTAAAATATAAGTGGACTAACGACCCAACCTGGCTACGCACGGGTGAAATTCTGATACTAAATATGATACACATTTCTTGTTTCTTTCCTTTATTGTCCATTTATTATAAACAGAAACCTTTCTCTAGAATCACTCTATCTATTAAAAAAACTGCATCAAAATCCTTTGCGTAATTTGAAAGATCTCAGCATACATAGACAGCGGTAAGGGACTGTGTTTTATACTATGTTATGATTATTACTAAAAAGTAGATACATAATACGAAATAAAAATTCAAAGAAAATGTACAAAAATAAAATATCTTAATAAAGTAAGAAATAAAAAACAAAAGAAGAAAGGTACATAAAAGATGCTCTTAACTACTTATCGCCCAAGTTCATAACGGCTTACTTCCTAAATTCGGGGATTGGATCTCCGTGAATGTCAACAAAAGAATACTTGGACCAAGAGTTTAAAATCTTGAGATTTATTAATAAAATCTTTCCATAGTACATGTATCAAGATTATCTAATGACTAAGTGTGCTTTACGGTTTCAGCCTAACAATATTAATTCAACATTTAAGTAGTTTTTTTTTCTGAAAATACAAATGTGTACGCGAACTAAGTTATAATATACACACTCACACTCTAATAATTCGATTCCTATTGGTTTATTTAAAATTAGAATTCAATATACGTTTCGTAGATTTATCAATACACTAAACGTAGCAACACTTAAAACGAAATAAACAATATATTTGTTTTTCGTGCGTTATCAAATACCTATTCAATTTACCTCCCAAACAATAGCAATTTCAAATATATTTCCTATGGGACGTAAGTAAATCTGCTTGAATATAAATTTGCTATTTTGGTTCTTAATACAATATGAATAGAGTTCGTTATCTCTTGTCTGGTATGGTTTTAAATATTCAGGAGTTTTCATTAAATATGATGTATTATTCAATACATTTAACTTAATCATTTGCTAATTAACTTCGGGCTGATGATACTGTTAAAGATAAATGATCGTAATTCTGGTTTCTAAAATATTAATACGAATAGTTACCCGTTTATGCCGCTTAGGAGTTAGACATAAATCACACGTGGTATTACCGAAATTCCCGTACGGTAAGTAATTAAAGCCTGAATTCATTGTTGGCCTGAAACCTCTCGGTTTACTAAAATAAAAGGTTTGTTGAGTTTGTTCAACTACATATGGCAGTCTTTCATCCCAGAGCTCTGGTTAGTTCATTCTTAGTTTACTTTCATTACCAAGTACCATTAAAATTTCCCTCGTCACACTATTTTATACCCACTGTTTTCGGTCTATGCTCCATATTTGGTCCGTTGGACTACGTTGCCTTACTACGTCCGACTACTTTTAATATATAGTTGCACAAAAGATATACCATAGTCAATAGGAATCCCGCACTAAATAACCAGAAACTTTTTATCAACAACAGCCTGTAAATTCCCACTGATGGGCCGAAGGCCTCCTCGCTCTTTGAGGAGAAGGTTTGGAACATATTCCACCATGCTGTTCCAATGCGGGTTGGTGGAATACACATGTGGCAGAATTTCTATGAAATTTGTCACATGCAGGTTTCCTCGCGATGTTTTCCTTCACCGCAGAGAACGAGATGAATTATAAAGACAAATTAAGCACATGAAACAGCGGTGCTTGCCTGGGATTGAACCCGCAATCATCGGTTAAGATGCACGCGTTCTAACCACTGGGCCATCTCGACTCAACTTTTTATTACACAGCTTTAATTCATTCGAGTCCCCACCACCCCTGCAATACCATTTTCCTTGTACTTTCCTGAAACGTATTCGACTATTTAGCTTAATTTACCAACCCATTTCACAAATTCAGAACTACTTTTTTCTCACTTTCTATTTTTATTACGTATAACATAAATTAAGTGCTTAGAAGACGTGTTCAAACCCTAGCAAGTATCACTAATTTTTCATGTGGTTAATTTGTGCCAATAATTCATTCCATGCTTCATAATTAAGGAGTTCACACCATGCTCTGCGGTGAAACATAACATCTTGAGAAATTTGGCGGCTGAATTTGTGGCACGTACGAGTATGTCCACAAAACCACATTGAAGTAGCAAGTCGGACTTCTCGTTAAACTGGAGATTAGCACTGCCCACCACCGAAAAAATAACTAACTGTCTATTTCGGTTTTTAAGATAATTAATCGTAATGAATTAAACTTTTTTTTTTTTTAATATTGGACAACATCACATACATTACTCTGATCCCAATATAAGTAGCTAAAGCTGGTGTTATGGAAAATCAGAAATAACGATGGTACCACAAACACTAAATCCAAAACAACATAGAAAATTAATGAATTTTCTACATCGACTTGGCCGGGAATCGGACCCGGGACCTCGGAGTGGCGTACTCTTGAAGACCGGTGTACACACTACTCGACTACGGAGGTCGTCGTATTAATCATTACGATTAATTATCTTGAAAAAAAAATTATAAGAAAGTCAATAAGTATTCATAAATACGTTTCATAACTACGATGAAGGTCTAAAATAAATAAGTTTTAATAGTCAAGTCACAAGTGTTGAATAAAAATACGAGAATAAAAAAGAAAAAAATATATAATACTAAATATCCATTTAATACCATTGCCAAACAAGGTTAAAAACGGTCAAGTAAAATAAGAAAAAGGACGAGAAAATACCATAAATACCTTCATTAATGGAAGCGAACAATAAACCAAACGTTTTATTACGAAATGAAACTATAGAAAGTTACATTAAAATAATGAAACGAAAAGACACAGAGCGAAGTAATAACAGTTGACAAAAACATATATTTATATATGTTACTCTATGTATGTTTTAGAGTGTTTAATTTGGGCGAATTTCTCCCGGGTTAATTCTATTAATGTGGGTCGCATGACTATTTCAAAGGTTATTTTATAGTGTTTCCGTTTAAATTTCGAGTATTCTAACAGATTTTCGGACAATCGTTTTAATTAAATGTTTTAGTTTTTTTTGTCACGATTAAACTCGAAAAAAAGGTTTTTAAAAAGAAGGTCACATGTTACCAGCTCTGTCTGGTTTGAAAGGCGAGTAATTATTAAAAAAAATAAGGATCATCTTTATTGGTAACGAGGCATACAGACCGATATGGATACGAATCCAATCTAATCCATTTTACTTGGATGCTGTTTGCGAGCATGTCTGGGTACCACCCATCATATATTCTACCGTGGATCAGTAATATTTAACGTTATGTTCCACTTTGAATAGTGAGTGATCCAATGGCACAAGAGACATAAAATCTTAGTGTTCAAGATTGATGGGGCATTAGTGATATAAGGAATATCTATTGGTAGAAGTGACTACCTATCATTAAGATCCTGTTTGGCAGTCCTTTTAAATATGCCATAAAAGGATTGGATAATGGTAACTAAGGTCATAAGAGTAAAATAAATGAAGAAAAATCTGTAATGTTATCTTGTATTTATGCTATACATGCTATGTATATATGCTTTATATATTTATCAATTTAAAGAAAACGTAACATCTCATCACAAAGTTTTTGAAAGACTATATATTTCAAGATATTGGAAGCATAATTTTTGTATCCAAATCAACTCATAACTCTTCTTGAATTTTAATCCATAGCAACTGCTCCAAGTGGGGATTATAAATTGAAGCATAATATTAGCAATAATAGTTAAAATAGTAAAGTTTCTCGGTAGTGAGGAGCATTAAATCAACTTTGTTGTAAGTTTTCAAATAAATCACAGGAGTTGCGCCGAAGACTTTAATTATAAACTTGGGGTTGCATTTCTATCATGGTTGTATTTCAAACGACTTTCGCATTAAATAAATTTAGATGGAAGATATTGGCTTAGTAATATTGACATCTATTTTTTTAAGGCTAGTACCAGACTGACGTGCAATTCGCTGATGGTATGAAAGTTTAACCATTTTGGAAATAAACGCCAACTTGGAAACACTGGCTCATTCGATATTCAAATCCGAACATAATGTCCTATGTATTGCTGGTTGCTGATAGAATTTCTGATGATTAAGATTGGTCATCGACCTCTGTGGTCGAGTGGTGTGTACCGGTTTTCATAGGTACGCCAATCCGAGATCCAGGGTTTGATATATGGCACAGTCGATGTATATTATCATTAGATTTCTATATTGGCTTTAGGTGTTAGTGGTACCGTCGTTACTTCTGATTTTCCGTAACACAAGTGCTTTAGTTACTTACATTGGGATCAGAGTAATGTATGTTGTGTTATGAAATATTTACTATTAATTTTTACTATATTTATAGCAAAAACTTTAATCGCTTCGGCTGAATCAGAGCGGCCAAAACACCGCAGTATTTCCTTTTCTTACAGCCAAGTTCAGACGTCGACTGAAGCAGCTGCCAACTATTTAGTATTGTCTGAATAATTCCAATAGAATTATTAATTATTTTATACAATTTTAAAACCTTCAATTCCTATATAATGTAGTAGTATAATATTGACAAGGAAGGATGACAGGTTTTCCGTACCTTTTATATACCGCTGATAAAGTCTATGGAAAAAGTCATGATGCTTGCTTAATATGACCGTAACTAGAAAATAAACTCACTTTCGAACTATGACTTAGTAATCACCTCATTAATTCTCGCTTGATATAATTAAACATTTTTATATATAACTAATAATTTTTTCGTAGTCAATAATGTATGCTATCGTTTAGTGAAAACTTTGAGTGATCTAATTTTTAGCAATCAAATACAAAATTACATTTTTTTATGATTTTTTAACCCTTTCAATCAATATTCAATCAGTAATTGTGTTTTAGTTTGTCAGGTAAAGTTACGTCAATGAAGTTAAAGAATATTAGTGTGTACAGTAAAATTAATTATGGGTATAGATATAATTATGTTATTTCAGATTCTTACAATAATATAATATTAGTAATAAAACAATGTCATAAGTTTTAGGCAGAAAGCATCAGATTCAATCATTCGTTAGTAAAAAAAAAACCTAAATATTTATTCTTACATCATTCGATTTCTAGAACATTTGAATTTGAATAAAGAACACACTGTTTCCTTCGTTACACTGAATTCATTTGTGTTTTCATACAGTGCAATATGGATACGTGTTTGCTGTGGACAATCGTCTGTGTAGCGAGTTCCAGAACTGTTCCATTAGTTGTCAATGCGAATAATGAACTTCACTATTCAAGGCACGGTCTGTTGCAATGGAACGTTCTAGTTTTCGGTCGTAAATAATAAATAAAATTTATTATAATTAACAAATTTGATATAGCTGGCTCATGTAATATTCAGTGTGGTGCATTTTTATGATGTTATTTCATTATCTAGCTTTCGTTGAGCGTGACGTGCATTTTGTACTCGCTTAAAATATACTAATATTAAAAAAAATAGATACTCTATTTTGTTTTTAAAACTATTTATTATTCAATTTGTACCAAGGGCCACCTTCGTATAATTAAACTTATTAGATACAACTAATTACATAGAAGAAAATAATAGCATTTTACGGAAAATGTAACGAACATTAATGATTTTTTCTAATGATATTCAAAAACTGCATAGCTTTGTACATTCCTTTCCATTAATTTAAAATATCCAATCTTAGACAGTAGTAACTATGTTAAATTTTGTGTTTATGAATATTAGTAGATATAGATTTTTTTTAAGTGAACAATGTATCTGGCTGAAATAACAGAATACTGTTAATATTATATAAGTTTTAAATTCTTGCTTTTAAGTAAATATTACGAACTAGCGACCCTTCTTCTCTTATGTTCTTTCACTAGAACATAACGAGAGTTTCCTATTTTAGTATCTATGTACCCTAACCATCTAAATGTTGGACGCCTCGCCTCCTTTAATAATATTTTGACAAAGCTAACTTCGTTTAGTACACTACGGTTGGGATAGAAGTTTTCTTTGCGTATCGTGTTGCTAAGTAAATTACGTTAAAGTTAATAGAAATGATGTTTTATTATTATGTGAATTAAACTTGTTTCGAGGGACTATAGGGTAGCGTCGAGATGGCCCAGTGGTGCTTCTTAACCGATGGTTGCGGGTTCAAACCCAGGCAAGCACCGCTGATTCATGTGCTTAATTTGTTTTTATAATTCATGTCGTGTTCAGCGGTGAAGGAAAACATCGTGAGAAAACCTGCATGTGACATATTTCATAGAAATTCTGCCACAGCAGTGGGATTTTACAGGCTGTTGTTGTTGTTGTTGAGGGACTATTTTCTTTCTCTCTCATTAGTTTGTTAAGAAATAATCGCAAGACCTCCCGAACATCGAGCGCTACCAAGAATTACCATACCGTGAGAAATAATCACACCATGCATTCCTTGAAGCTACCACCTGTTGCCAGCGTCGCTGCTTTGTTTCGCAAGACCTCCCGAACATCGAGCGCTACCAAGAATCACCATACCGTGGGGTCCATTCAGTGATTTACCGATTTCGTTATAAATATGTAATTCAGACTACAGAACTTCACTTTTTGTTCTGACATCGAACAGACTGTCACGTATTATAAATTAGAAATAATTAATTGTTAAATTGAATTACTTAAATAAACGTATAAGTTAAATTCGTTCGGTTTCATTCTGCATCCTCAACGGCAGCCCTACGTAATTAGTTTCGAAATATGATTTTGAATCTCTTAGACTATTTAGTTATTATTTAATCGTTCAAATATTATAATGAATGCTGTGCATAATATAACAGTATCGTGGGATATCCTGTTGGAACGAAGCCCCTTTCGTTATATATTATGTAATAAATATCATTCAATAAAAAAAGTAACAACGTTTTGGAATTATTACATATCAATAACAACATTGGTGGTGGTATTTAGTGGTGGAATATCCTTACATTCTCATCAAAAAGGAGAGGCCTTAGTCCATCAATGGGAATTTACACGCTGTACATATCGTTGTATTATTTGAAGTATGTTTTTATTTTCCAAATAAATTTATCTTCAGCGATCTTCAATTACTCTCTCAATACATTTATCGGTATTGTTCTGCTTTCTACGTGCTTTCAACCATTTACATTCGTTCATATTTCTTATAGGTATACTATATATGAAAAATCAAACTCAAGTTGGCTCACCTCTCCTTTGATTCGTCTTCTTACTATGTCGTATTAAATATAAAGCTACCACTGGTTCAGAAAATAGCTACCACCGAGCAAAATCAGCAAGAAACTCAATAGCTGTTCTTCCCCATCAATTTATAACATGTCAAAAAGCATAATTGAAAGCAGATATATAGATATATTATAGAATAATGTAACGTCCACCACCCCACCACCCACTTCAGTACCATGATAGTCGGTTTACATTCAACTTTTCTTAAGACAGTTTTTTATTACGTACCTCTTAATTACTTCATCATCATCATCATCATCAGCCTATTTTTGTCCACTGCTGGACATAGGCCTCTCCCAGTGCACGCCACTGTGGTCTTTCTCCGGCTACTCGCATCCAGCTCCTGCCTGCCGCCTTGCGTATATCGTCACTCCACCGTGCCCGAGGACGTCCTACACTACGTTTGCCGAGACGCGGTCTCCACTCTAGAACACGTTTTCCCCAACGGTTGTCGGTTCTACGACAAATATGACCAGCCCACTGCCACTTCAGCTTACTAATCCGGTGGGCTTAATTACTTATATGAATTGTTTACGGATCTTTAACAATTTTTGTTTCACGTTACCAAAATACCTAAACATTTAACCGAATATTATTGAACTTCCATTTCAAATTGTGGATGAAATTAATACGGATTTCATGAATTTATTGAAGTGTAAAAGTTAATGAAATGAAGGCATTCCAATTTAACGATTGAATGAGTTTTAACAAATGTATCAAAACAAGAACAACCGAACTTAACATGTTTTCGTTGCAAAAAGGCTTTCGTATTTCCCAAAAAGATATACCCATTATTATAAATGTGACCTCAAATTATGCAAAAAAGTAATCGAAACTGTATATGCTATAAGCTATACGATTATATTCTGGACGTTTTTTATGATGATGATGTCTTTCCCAATGATTTTGGCTACAGTGACTATCAACAACAACAACAACTACAGCCTGTAAATTTCCCACTGTTGGTCTAAGGCCTCCTCACCCTTTAATGCGGGTTTATGGATTCAGATGTTGCAGAAATTCGTTGAAATTAGACACATCCAGGTTTCCTTCACCACCAAGCATTAGATGAAATATAAACACAAATTAATAACATGAATATTCAGTGATGCTTGTCTGGGTTTTAACTCGTAATCGTCGGTTAAGATGTACGCGTTCTAACCACTGGGCCATCTCAGCTCTGATAGTAAATATAATAAATATAAATATGAGACAACATCAGATACATTACTCTGATCCTAATGTAAGTAGCTGAAGCACTTGTGTTATGGAAATCAGTAGTAACGACGGTACCACATACACCCAGACCCAAGACAACATAGAAAACTAATGGTAATCTACACCGACTCGGCCGGGAATCGAACCTGGGACCTCAGAGTGGCGTACCCATGAAAACCGGTGTACACACCACTCGACCATGGAGGTCGTCAAATATAGTGACCAATTGTAACCTCTCTCACAATAACAAAACCATCTACATTCAAACCACCAAAAAATATTCTGACGCGATGTCATTATTCTTTCATTGCATCTTGTATTACAATTGTATATTTATAAATAGAATATAACCATAACGTAATAGCTTCATACCCCAAAGGCTCGTTAGCGTGTCACACCCAATGTAATAAAAAGGCCCTTCACACGACCGAAACAAAACGCTACGTCCATACAATTTCCATCGACAAATACGGTGGTCGAAGAGAATATCGGATAATAAAATAATCTTTTCTTGTGCCTTCAAAGGTTTTATCTCATTTATGAAGCGATATACCCGAAAATAATATCAAAAGCGACCCACGTTATTTGCTTGTTCGAACGTGTTCCGGCTCACTCGACGTATTCCAATGATAGTCCTCTTTGAAGATTTCCATTGTAAGACACACTAGTATTTATTTGATTGACATGTAAGATTGTGCACTATAAGGCTTTGGGATATTTCGATTTATGAGTAATATCGATAAACGGTTTTCGTAAAACGTACGATCATATGAATTACTATGAAATATATAAAGTAAAACAGTAAAAGTAAAGTAACAGCCTGTAAATTTCCCAATGATGGGGTAAGGCCTCCTCTTCCATTAAGGAGAGGGTTTGGAACATATTCAGTTACAATGCGGGTTGGTGGAAGGCACATGTAGCAGAATTTCGATGAAATTAGACACATGCAGGTTTCCTCACAATGTTTTCCTTCACCGCCTACCGACGATAACGTCTTATTGCCCATTGTTGCGCATTGGTAATGCGCATTGGATTGTCTATAGGAGCTGGTGACCATTTATGATGAGGTGGCCTCTTTGCTCGTCTGCTATAAAAATAAGACGAACCAACAAACTTGACTTCTACGAGTGAATGACAGTTGATAAATTGAAAAAAGAGTTGTTATTTAAGAAAACATTTTTGAAAAATAACTAGCTCTATTACCAAATGCGCTATACAGGGTAATTAACTGTGAATAACCATTTTCAATCAATTATTGTTGGTATTATAAAGACTATTTTCTTCATTGTTTCCCGATAGTCTTGAAAGGTTTGTAAGGGTAAAATTCAAATAAATTATTTTATTACATCTTAATATAATACGTTTAACATTCAAAATGAACAAATTGGAAATACTATCTCGTCTCCTTTTATGAGACGCGCTCACCTTAATTGATTTATTGAACCGTGATTGACAAAGCGAAATCAATAATACACAAATTTAGAAAATGTGATCGAAATTGAGCTGAGATTGCCCGGTGGTTGGAACGCGTGCATCTTAACCGATGATTGCGGGTTCAAACTCAGGCAAGCCCCACTGAGTATTCATGTTTCTTAATTTGTCTTTATAATTCATCTCGTGCTGAGCTGTGAAGGAAGACATCGTGAGGAAACCTGCATCTAATTTCACCGAATTTCTGCCACATGTTAAAATCAATCAAAATAAACTTTATTCAAGTGGGTTTTTACAAGCACTTTTGAATCTACAAACCCGCATTGCAGCAGTGTGGTGGAATATGCAAAACCTTCTCCTGAAAAGGAGAGGAGGCCTTAGCCCAGCAGTGGGAAATTTACAGGCTGTTGTTGTTGTTGATCAAAATTTTAAAGACATTCAAAGCTAGTGAATGAATATATTTATGATATTATTACGTAATCTGAGCATTAGGTTACGTTCAAGAGTATCTTAGACGTAAGCGTTTAAACTCAGTAGATGTAATCATTTAGCGGTAGACAACAAAAGGCTAAATTTGAGCAAATCCAACCATGCAGCCTCTCAAACTCCCGAGATTAAAGTCAAAGTTGCTTGAATTGCTTTCATAGGGTCGTAACTGAGGCAACGAATAAAATACATTCAATTTTGTGTTTCACTGAGAAAATTACCGGTCTGCAAAATAGCCATTTAAAACAGCGCTCGCCATGAAACAGAACATTCTAGGATAAGTTAAATATATACGTCCAGATAAGCGAGAATACAATAGTGGTCGAAATTAAACCTTGCGGTACCCCTGGAAATAGCTAACACGAGTAATTGTCTCCTGGAAATATTTTGACGTTCAATAAACGCTTATTTAATTAAACAGGATATCTGTCAAGATCCTTGCAGTAAAACATTTGTTAAATATTGTTTTGTCAGTCGCTCTTTCACGGCCAAACCGCTGACCGATGATGAAATTTGGTATGAAGTAAACTTGAACTCCAACAAAGGACTATTTTTGCCTGAGACGTGACAACCAACACCCTAAAACGCGAGTAAAGATGGCAAGTACTAGTATACAATATGTATATTTGTTAGAATTGTAAAGACGAATCAATCAATAGCAAGTGCAAAATGTAAGTGGTATATCAGAGTCATATTAAAACTTTTTTATCAATTTAATTCAATTAATTATCGATATGAATCTAGAATTTAAAAGACATCACTATAAAGCAAATACTAGCGCTTAAACATGAATAGGCACTATATCCGTAACAAGTAGTGTACAGTCGATAGCGTTAAACGGTTAAATGTATCCACTATATTACAAGTCATAATTATTTCAAACCATATTGTATGAAGTAAAATTTCCTCGCCTTCAACAAATACACCACCAACCCTAGTTTCGGGTGAATTTATTTACAATTTTCCTTATGAAATACTTCGAAATGTTCCGCGAGAATTTATTAGAGGACTTCGCAAAAGTAATTCGAAGTTTCAACGTCGGGCCCTAGCCGGTTTGCGTTGTTCGCTAAAGACTTTTACTAACGTTTTTAAATTGTTATTGTTGCAGTATTACAGTAAATTGTTTTCGTTTTACACCACTATAATAAATACGAAAGTTTTCTAGTAGATTTTGTTGTTTTATTTAGATGTAATCTCAGATAACAAGGGCTTGGTTGTTGACCGAAACATTTATATTGAAAAGCCTTCCGGAAATTCAGTTTGATGGTAAGAGTTATTACTGAAATGACGTACGACATTGAGTTACTTGTGGACAAAGTAAATTTCTAATAATGAAAGAATTATTTATATCGCTAAGTGCGTTCAAAGTTACAAATAAATATTTTCCCGTATATAATATTAGTATTTACTATACAGAATAATATAGCGTTCGTTTGAAATCATAATGTATCTTAACAAATCTCAGAATAAAAATTATAGAATTATATATGAGTAAAACGTATAATAGTCCATAGCTCTTTTGAGTTTGTTGAATTTTTCGGAGTATGCACGGGAATTACATGGCTTAATATCTCCCTCACCCCTGTACCATCAAATAACCCGTTAAAATATGTTCCTACATGATGGATATGTCATCCATTCGCACGAAGATTTTTGCTTCCTTAATCGTTTTTAAGCACTGGTTCTTCCATGATCAGTGTTTTCCGAACATTACAATCCAGCTATCTTCAATCAAGAGTTGAAAGACATCTTCACTTACCAATATTACCAAGCGTCAATGATAATTCGTAGCTATAACTAGATTCAAAATTGTCAGTTAGGTCTTTACGACTTTAACAATCAAATTGAATTGTGATTTTCGAATACCAAATAATGGGAACGTTTAATAAGATCGGCCTCTGTGAAAATACAGAGGCCTATAACTGTATCCCAATTACAGTTTCTTTAATCCCGTCGTAAGGCTTTATCGAAGAACGCATGTATCGTAAAACCGAACTTACTAAGGCCGATAAGAGAAAGGTCTGCACTGTATAGTTTTATTGCCTCTTCATTTTTCCCCTAGCTCACGAATTTTATTGTTCCACGCCAATAAGAAATGTAATAAAACAAAATTTGAAAACGCATATTCGTGAGTTATAATGAGGTTCGTATACTTATCTAGATATAATCTAACCCTTTTCTGCTGTGTTATTAAAAAAAGCGTCGAGTTATTACTTGTTAACTTCAAGGCAGGATAAAATACATACATATATAATTTGTATTTAACAAACATGACTGTGTTTTTAAATGTTTAAAAAGGGGAACTACTGAGTTTCTTGTCGGTTCTTCTCGGTAGAATATTTCCCAACCGGTGGTAGCTTCACTTAATATAGTTTTTAAATGACTGTTTAAGAGTGCTTTTAAAAGCCTACTTGAAAAAAGTTTATTTTGATTTTGAAATATGATTTGCAAATATGTTTCCTTGTGGTATTATTATTGAATGTTAAACTTGGTTTTTTTTATTTCTATTCTTAATGCAATTTGTATTTTCTACTATTAAGAGATATTATAGTTAAAACACAGAAGGCATCAAAGTACACAGTATTCACAGCTTTAAGCTATCTTCAGGGCACGTGAGGTAAACATTAAAATATCCAAATTCCATATCATACAAAGGCGACAAAGCCCAGTGGCTAGAATGCGTGCATATTAACCGATGATTGTGGGTTCAAACCCAGGCAAGCACCATTGAATCACACCATTCATGTGCTTAAATAAATGACAACGTCTTGAGGAAACCTGCATATGTCTAATTTCATAGAAATTCTACCACACGTGTCTTCCACCAACCCGCATTGGAACAGCATGGTGGAATATGTTCCAAACCATCTCCTCCAAGAGAGAGGACGCTTTAGCCCAGCAGTGGGAAATTTACCGGCTGCCGTTGTATATGATACAAATAATCTAACCATATAAAAACTTTATTGAAACACATTAATCAATATTACTTAAAGTTATAATTTTTTTTACGTACATTTAAAATTCAAAATATTATTTAATAACTTTAGCAAAACTCCCTGAAAGTTTCGTTATTTCAATAGTACTCATGGATAAACCCATTACTTATATAACGCCCCTGAACTAACACTTATCCGCAGAAAACGTTCTTGTCCCGAGAATACCTGAACGATAAGTGCGATAACGCATATATTTGTAAAAATATGAACGTTGTAGGAATTTATCCCACCGGTGACTTAAGGGTTGACTTTTAGCGTTATATTCGACTAGCGACCCGCCTCGGCTTCACTTGCAATACTGATTGATACTTCTAAAATTATCAGTGTTTGTTATCTATATTGTTCATGTATAAAAAACATTCCTCTTGAAACACTCTATCTATAGAAAAAAACCGTATCAAAATCTGTTGTGTCATTTTAAAGATCTAAGCATACATAGAGATACAAAAGCATATATAGAGATACACATCGTTTGTTTTATACTATAATATGTAATGATTATGATGATGCAACAACCGACGTTGTCTCTAGCAGTCGAGGCGAAAATAACATTCATATCGTATAAATACTTCTGTATTCAATGAAAAATTAATTGATCTCGTTTGGTTCTATAGATGGATATAAAACAATATGTGGAAAAAAATAACATTGTTAATAAAAAAAAAAACCTTTCAAGCTTCCACATTCAAGTATAGATATTCAAAAAATGCAAAAACAAATACATTAAAGGGGGTAAAATTCAAATAACACAAACGAATCTATACAAACCAATTGTGAGTTAAATCAGATAAAATTTTAAACCTTATTAGTATTGTTTGTGAATATATTTTTGGACAATCTGTATATTTGTCTTTAAATTATACGCACACTAGTAAACAAATATGTCGTGTATTAAAGGTAGATCTTTAAATTATACGCACACTAGTAAAGTAGTATGACGTGTGTTAAACGTAGATATCACGCACACCAATACAGTAAAATTGGCTCGATTTGTAATTCATTTGTATTTTGTGTAGATACATGTATAAAAAATCGAAGCCAGTGAGTTACAAAAAAATCTTCATTATGTACCATTCACTCTAGACTCAGTTCAATTGATTGCTTATAAACGATAAAGCGATGGTCACTATCAAAGACATCAACAGTTCTGGAATCCAGGGAAAATTGAAAACACTAAGCCCTTTTGGAAATAAAAGTCGACCCATGAACATTTTCCCTCTCGATAAAGATCTACAATGCTATAAACTAGATCCCTTCGAATTCACCATCAAACCTTCCGATCAACGATGTATTGTTATGTGAACTTTTCACTGTCATTAGAGATTGGATGATATCTTTAGTGTCTGTTTTATTTTATTAACCGACTTCTGAATTAATTGGTGGTTATCAGTTAGACATGTATGTATGTAACATTGTTTGAATTTCATTATATTTGAGTATGATGGTCTATTTAAGCTTCCAAGCACGTATGCATAATTTTGTGAGTGTATCTTTGTATGTTTGTCCATAAATCGAAAACTAAAAGTCGTATTGAAGTAATCATTTTTAATATAAGTCTGGTACTTTAACTTTTATTAAAATCGGTGTAGTCGTTTCAAAGAAATATTTTTTATCTTTAGTTCACTAGCTGTTTCCAATTTTGAAGTCGGTTTAATTTATAAATTGCTTATCTATTTATATAAATGGTTGAATCTTTTAGTTTGCTTTATTGGGAGCTTTTAAAGTGAATAAATAAATTGAACATTTAAGATGGAACTCCTACACATGTGCCTAAAAAACTACGGTAAAACCTGGCCCAACAATAAAAAAGATTATGTATGCCTTTATTATTGTATACTCTGAGAATAAACACATGTGCTCACTTAGTAAATCTTGCAAAATATCGCAAGTTCAAGCTCGTCCAAGCACCTCTTGTCTTTTCACGAGCTTAATTTCTATTTCATATTCGTCTCATGTGCTCTCAGATGATCGAAAACATCGTGAGAGGATTAGATCTTCCTTTTCTCGAGAATATTTATATTACTAATTGTGTCCTAAACTTCTCTTGCGTCTAATAAATTCGTCGAATGTTCGTCAAGTGATAGGTATGAAAAACTAGCTTATCCAAACTTGCTTCAAACCAAATCTCATCAATTTCGCTTCAGGGATTTAGCTGTGAAACAGTCAGACAGATATATTTACATAAAATAAAATTGGAATATCTGTTTGTAATATTAAATTTTTTTACTCAATGCATAAGTATGTATACAGGATACATGTATTAAAATAACATTTTTTACAATTTTTGTCGGTCTGTCTGTTTTTTGTATTATTCAAACGCGTCAAGGTAGCGGGAACAGCTAGTATTATAATATAATTTTATTTTATTTCTTGGACTCGTAAGATTAACTGAGTATCTTATTTCAATATGAATGATTTGGTATTTTTTTTTAAGATAAATTCGATGTTAGAACTATTATTTCCTGTTTGTTAATAAATTGTTTATAATCTATTTCACTTCAGTGTGGTAAATACATATTATTAATGAAATAAAAATATTAAGTGACGGAATAGTCCAATTTAAAATGAGTTCTATAGTGTTAATTTTAAGTACCATTTTCAATAATATGTGTTATTTGCTCTGTACTAATCCGCATGAACTCACATCGTATCTCACTCGTGTTATATTGATATCCGACTGACGGTGTTAAAGCACTTTGATGTGTATATAATGCTTATATTATCATATTACATGTGCATGCGATTTCGTGCGCCTTTGAATTTACAATTTACAGATTTTAATAAAAGTAAAAAAAAGTAAAGTAACAGCCTGAAAATTTCCCACTGCTGGGCTAAGGCCTCCTCTCCCATTAAGGAGATGGTTTGGAACATATTCCACCACGCTGTTCCAATGCGGGTTGGTGGAATCCTCACGATGTTTTCCTTCACCCCCGAGCATGAGATGAATTATAAACACATTTTTTTATAAATATAATTTTAATAAATCTTTTTAATTCTTAGTTTGTGGGAGGCACTCGAAGTGACGGCGGAATGGTCGCATGTGTCCGTACCGCACTGGACAGTATCTGGACATTACAGCGTGACTACTATTATTTTACAAATCATTCAAAAATAAAAAGTTAGTCCTTACTACATCAACTATCTACCAGTGAAAGTCGCATCAAAATCGGTTCAGCCGTTCCAGGAATCGCAGAAACGAAGAAACGACGACAGACAAACGACAGACGCCACTGCACATTTGCGAAAACTTTTAATTTATCTACATAATTGGTAATTACAGTTCGTTCAACTAAAACGTCATAATTAATTATTCGTAACTCAAGTATTAAGGGAATAATCAAATTATTTTTGCGATAAATTCAAATCAGACGTTACATGTCCCCTTTGGGAGCAACTTCTACCCCCTAAAGGAGTACATTTTGGTTGCTTGGAATGCGGCTCAGTCTTTGTGATAAGCCTAACTTACTAATATAATGTTAAGTGAGTTATCTATTCAACCGATTGTCATGAACCATCATTGTAACATACGTCATGAGTACTGAAAAAGATATGGTACAGTACGAAACAACTTAGATGTGGCATTGGCAAATTCAATAAAACTGATTACTGCCGATTTATACGACCAATGGAAATAGCTCTCTTTCTTTCTCTAAAGAAGCAATTGCATGTAAATCGTGTCAAATTGACGAATATATTAAGTCATATGATATTACAAGTTATTACTGTGTAAAGATCACATTCACATAAGAAATAAATATTGATAAGTTGGGATAGCGTACTTAATTCGGATGTTGTCGATGCTACATCTAAGTTGTGTCGTACTATAACTAACATACTTTTCTTTAACTTTTTACTCGTGGTCGAAGTCGCCGTTCTAAATATTACTATATTTATTGGGTTTTCTTTTCTGGTCACTGTGTATCCGACTAACATAAATCTTAATTACTATTTGCGCGCTAAGTTTTGTTATAAGCCGTTTAACGTTTTAATCCTTTATAATTATAAATTATTACGGGTACAAATTAAGCTTATGAAAATATTTAAATGTCTTGTAAATTTGAATGTATATTTCTTTGTATGTTACTGCATTACTATCGACGACGATTTAAAACGTTTTTTTTTTAAGTATGACTTTTTGGTGTCAAGAATATAATCATTTTTTTTAAATAATTAATATTTTCTAGCGAATGTGGCCAGTATATCAATTTTAATTAGTTTTCGTTTTTCAAAAATTCAAATTTCGATACGGCATTCTATAGTATATCTGAAATTTTACAACAAATCGACCTTAAATCTCTGATTAAAAAATATCATTCCATAAAAAATACTTAGGAACTGGTTCTGACAGGTGACACCACAAACCTTTCTCGACTTGGCAGTCATATTAATTGGAAGAGTCCTACTATGAAGGAGAAATTTTATTAAAATGCTTTCTGTATCTTTTATTTTTTGCTTCTCGTATATGGGTTTTTAATTCATCTATTTATAACAAAAATTTAAAAAAAAGTCATAGACGTGATCGGGCTGGTGGTCATTAAAGTGGTAAGTGGTAACTATTGGCTATAGATATTTTTACTGTAACTAATTATTAACCATGCTCTACAACGCCAATATGCCTCGTGAGCTACTAAATACTTAGAACAAGGTGACTAATTTGTTTAATATGTTAGCCTGTTTAACTATTTTAAAAAAAAACTTAAAATCAAATATATTTAACAGACGTCTTTTAATATAAGTAGGTAATTCTCTTTCTATTACTTCAACGTATATTTATATCACAATTTACTTTTCAAAGGTATCGAAAGTATCTCATACGAAAGCATTTTTTATCCGCTGAAATGTACTATTGCATCATATATTCTAAATTCAATTAAAAAAAATTATCCATGAAATAAAGTCTACTTTTTATACCACTATTATATTTATTGTTTTAAAATTTATCGTGATTTCGTGATAATAACATTCAAAGTAAGGAACCGTGACGTTACTTTATACAAACGCTTAATTCATAATATCCGTAAATCTTTTAAATATCCCTTGAAATATCAACAGCGAAGTTTATCGAAGTTTAAAGATTTAAAAGCGGCTTCCAGTGAAATTATTTGTTCACAAATTCGAGACAGACTTTAACCGATATTGAATAAGATACAAGTTCAGAACAAAACAGACTTGCTCGTTAAATATTACTAAGAGCAAAAGTTACACAAACTCAACGGAGTTAGATTTGTTTTTTTTAAACATGATTAAGAAATATGATTTTCGTTAAAGTAATTTTAATGCTCTCAATGAAAAGCTATTAATGACATTTGAGGGTTATTTATAATTTAATGATAGCAAAAAAAGTAAATATTCAGAAAAATGACAGACTCGATCGAAATTATCAACTATTATAGATCGCTTAAAATTATTATTATTAAATCGTTAACATTTACGATACTAAATCCATTAAATTCAATGAAATAACAATTCAACGGGCGTCCATCTTTAAATTTTTACGGGTGCGTTCAGAAATTATATTCCAAATAATAATTTCATGAGATACGATTTTGAGTATATTTATATTTCTTAAGTTTTATTTATTTTTCCGAGTGAAGACGGATTTTTATCTAGTTATGCATATAATTAGATACACATGTGACCTATAAATTAGACAGTAACGTCTCATTTCAGTCTTGTGTCTTTTACGTTGACGGCAATAAATAGACATATGAGCCAGGTGCCAGGTCTAAAGACGCGTGAGTCATCACTCATACGTTTATATATAGCTCAGAAGTACTTTGAGTTATGTCACTCAGTACATCCGTCTATTATTAAATAATTAGTACCGGTACATATTACGTATTGTATGTCCGGGATCCAGGGATGTCAATACATTGACGCAAATTATATTGTACTATATAATTATATTAATAATAGCATATTATTTGCACGTAGATATTCGCTAGTGGTATGGTTGTGTGTGTTTATTTTTAAAAAATATTTTACTAGTAGTCGCCCGCGGATTCGCTTACCTATGACCTTTTTTGGAGTTCAAGTTTGCTTCATACCAAATTTTATCAATTTGGGTTTAGTGGTCGCTCGTAAAAGAGAGAAAGACAGACAGCAAGAATTACTTTCACATTTGTTTTATTAATATAAATTTCATGGTTGCCAGTGGAAAAAATATGATGTGTAAATTACTATATTAAATTATCAAGTACAATAATATCGATGTAATTATTAAGTTGACATTTATGAGAACTATTGAATCGCCAATAAAATCGTTCGTTCAAGAATCAATTTTGAACTAAAAATTAATTACAATTATTCTTTCTGCAAAAACAAGTAACACGAACGTTGCTTTATAACGCATAATAAAATCTTGTTTAAAATAAAATAACTGGTGTTGTTCAGAAAAAATGGTCACTCAAAGTACTTTTTCTTAAAAGAAAAATTGCGCGAGTTTGAAAAAAAATATAACAACTAATACCCATCATTAACGTCGCTCTCCTAAGTCCGAACATAATGAGCAAAAAGAAAAGAGGGATAAAAAAGATAATCTTACCTTCTAACGAAAATCTTGCAACATTTTGACATCTATCACTGACACATTCTGTTATCTGTGGCAGCGCACCTGAAAAAAATAGAGATTTAGAGAATAAAAATTACCCTTGCAACTATCAGATCGGAGATACGTGTAATCGTTCGTGAGTCAGAAGTATTTCCAAAAAGTCTCTAATGGACTAAATATTTAAATTAAATGTGTAAGATCGTACTCTCTTCAAAAATTCGAAATGAAATTTTACATATTGAAACAGGCACAATGTAATCGTCATAAAACATAAGACCTATCGTCTCTCAAAAGTTTAGTATATGCTAATATGAAGTTGGTATAACCTAGCCGGTAGTGATAATTTTTGACGTTAATTTTGTCTGTGGAACGACGGTTCGATTTTTAAAAAAATAATCTGAATTCAATATTCCCTGAAGAAGATTGTCTGAAATCTATAACTCACAGATTCATCAGCATAGAAGAACATCGTAAAGATATTTGTGTTTACTGAATTAAATTTTATGACCAATCCACAATAGACCGATTTCTTGGGACATGATTAAAACCTCCATCGTAAGTGATCTGTCCTGTAGCGGAACATTTAATGGCTGGTTATATATTGGATTGGAGCAGCATGGTGGTATATGCTCCAATCCTTCACTTCAAAGGGAGAGGAGGCCTTTAGCCCAGCAGCGGGAAATTTAAAAGGCTGTTGATGATGATTTGATGACTTAGATATCGAGACTAAAAAACGCCCCCACCCCATCTTCCTTTACTATACTCGTCTATCAAGCAACGAAATTTGGTATTTATTTTTAACTCAAATAATAAAATAATTTTCCTGTAACAATATTTCAAGGGAAGGTCACAAAATCTGGTCATAATATAATATTCACATACAGAATGTAATTAATTATGTGAGGGTGAAACATATCTTGGTCCCCAGTGTATGGTCATGCCCTTCAAAGTGTTAGCAAGGATCTATTTGGCTCGGTAAATCTATTATTATTGTCCCGTTGGGTAAAATCTTTACTAATGAAGGCAGAACAATCATTAGGGAATTGGGGATGAATTTTTTTATCGCCTTGAAATTAATTTAAAAGTTTTTAATTAGGTTCTTATTTATGAAATTAGCGATATTGATATTTTTTAATTGGTAACGTGAAGAACGGTTTATTATACTAAGAGTTTTTAGTATTGTATCATCGATTGTACAGTCGGGATAAAAAAAAGGTTCGTCACCTTAAAGTCTATTTTTGTGTGCTCACTACGAGCGATAATCTGCTTTACCGATCGAGAATGACATATTGCGTCGCAATGATTTGATGTTTAGATTCAAAAGGTACTAAGAGTTTAAGACTTGATAAAGGAATTAATTGTAAAACTGACGTATGTTTTCTTACTCTGATTGTACGTGTCATTATTATTCTATTCTTTTTCCTGTTTTTCTTGTTTGATTTTTCTTGATTATATACGGTACTTGATCTTGATGTATATACGGTACATATACCAAAAAAAACAACTTTTTTTTTTTTAATTTTTGTCTGTCCGTCTGCTAATCTCTGAAACAGCTGGACGGATTTTGACGGGACATTCACTGCCAGATAACTTTTTTTTATGGTATAGGTTGATGCTGTAAGAAATATTAACCATTCTTTACATAGTCAATGAGCCAACAGCCTTGGGAAGTAACATGCTCTGTCCCTTGAGCCTGTAGTTACACTGGCTCATTCACCCTTCAAACTGAAACACAACAATATTGACTACCTACTTGCACAAAGCCCTACCACCAAGTAAAACTTATGGCCATAGCAATAACGTGTGTTAAATTCCTACATTCAGCTCATCTCGTCTTCTATAAATCTATAAATGCGAATGTCATACCGTCTGTGTGTCTATCTGTCTATTGATCTGTCATGGCTAAACCATTGAACTGAATACAAATTATGTAAGAAGCAAGCTCAGACAAGACATAGGGCATTTACTTTTTGACGACCTCCGTGGTCGAGAGGTATGTACACCAGTTTTCATGGGTACGCCACTCCGAGGTCCCCGGGTTCGATTCCCGGCCGAGTCGATGTAGATTATAATTAGTTTTCTATGTTGTCTTGGGTATAATGTAATGTCACCTACATGTTGCCTCACTTATGCTTAACATCTGACGATTAACCCTTTAAACTAAAAATGTACCAAAAATATATTTATTTGTGTTCCAATAGCATGACAGCAGTATAAGAGCTTTTGTTTGTTATTACATTGAACGCAAATTACTAAATTGAAATCATTTTCAAATCAAATTAAATATTTATCGAATTAATTTTAAATTACGATAGTAAATAACTAGATTCGTGGTTTTAAGCAAAACCGCAAAATATGCATTTTAAACAGGACAACACATGTAGATATTCATATAGTTGACTGTCTCGTCAGTTTAGTGGTTATATATAAGGTCGTATTTATTGAAGTTCAGGATTCAAAGCCCATGGTAGGTCTACAAATATGGGTTTTTCTGAAAATTCTCAAAAAAAATCTGGACTGTAGATGGCAATAGCTCGTACATTAACTGCCTCGGAAGGCTTTGGATTATATAAAGTATTTAGACATACGCTTATGTCATTTAGTCTATTCTACGTTTCTTGTCTAATCTTTCTCAAGATGGGTTACCGGTCAGAACTAGACCATCAAAGTCAAAGCCAAAAATCTGTATTCAATATGAAAGTGTTACCCTTGCTCATTGATTGTCAAAAATCTACCACCGGTTCGGAAATTAAAACTCTGCGGGATTTGTTTTTTCATCCTTTTCATTATTTACTCATGACTAGACAAATGCCTGCTCTTTGAATAATATGGATTTAATTTTATGCTATATAAACAAATCGGTTTTTCCACAACTTCGCGTTTATTTAACACATTTTTAGGTGTTTCGAAACCTATGACATATTTTGTTTTGATTTAATTTCATTGTAAAATGACGACGGCTCGCACGTTGCGTTTGTCACATATTATTACACAACCAGAGCGCCGCTCTCTAACCTACCAGTAACTTTTTCCCGCTCTCTAAAATTAATCAAGAATCTTTAATTTTCAGCACATCTACGTCTGGAAATCAAAGTAAGACTATAATCAATCTACATGCAGTTTATTATACCATAATTATTGGGACAAAAATTGGCATACGCTATTAAAAAATAGTGATTGATCATGTATATTTATTTACAACTCAGATTCCAAAAAATGTAAATAAATCGAGACTGATATTCTTCATGTCAAGGGACCTTGGAGATATAGGAAGGTAAACAGATTAATGTCTATGTATTGAATAATGTAACTTGTTACGGGAAGTTGGTATTACGACATTGTAGTCCAGGGAATTATCCGTTCGATGCTAATGGATTTATTCACACGATACTATTGATGGTGGATTAATAAGGATATAATTAATTTTATCTATGTTCCCGTCACGACTGAGAGATTTTGTATTGATAGGAATTGAAAGGAAATGGTATTTCTATTAGAAAGAAGCAGCGAAAATCTCTTTGAATATAGGAACGCGATTCAAAACTAGTATTAAGTCGTTATTACATTATAAACGGATGGTCCCCTAATTGTAAGTGGTCATCAGTATCCGTACACGTAGGTGTCAATCAAAATCAAAATAAACTTTATTCAAGTGGGCTTTTACAAGCACTTTTGAATCGTCAATTAACAATTAAGTGAAGCTACCACCGGTTCGGAAAGTAGATTCTACCGAGAAGATTCGGTAAAAAACTCAGTAGTTACTCTTTTTCAACATTCAAAAAATACAAAGTCATTGTTAGTTCATACAATTATTTAAATTAATATATCCTGCGTGGAAGTCAAAAGGTATTAATTCCACGCTTTTTTATCATCTACAAAATCATGTATCGAGTAATAAGTATTTTATACCAATGTATTTTTTATAAACGTATTGAAATTACGAAACGGCAAAGTTAAAAATGTCTGCGTCACAACCTTGGAATTTGAGACGTTATATCTCTTGTACCTGTAGTAACACTCGCTGTAAATAACATCGGATGAACGTATGGTACCCAATTAGTCTTACACAAAGTTACCACCAAGTACATATATAATAGAACAATGAAGTTAATTCATTTAAGTTTACTATCATAACGTTAAACATGTAAATATTAATATATAAACCACGTACCGTCACTCCGTTACGGACTTATGAAGCATTGTTAATCTCATTATTAATTAATAATAGTTATTTAAAATTCGGTTTTAGTATTTAACGAACAGAACATAAGCTAATTATATATTTATTAATTTTCATACGTGTAAATTGATTTTCATATCTGTTAATAGTACATTTATAATTTAATATGTGTTTTCGTTATAACGTATCTCTAGATGTACAGTCAGAGTAAGGAAACCTTCGTCAGTTTTCAAATTAATTCCTTTATCAAGTCTTATTCTTAGTAGCTTTTGAAACTAAAGCACTAAACTGACAACTGCATATAAAATTAAACTTAAGTAGTATGATAAATTGATTGAAAATAGTGTAACATCTTTGAACTACGCCTAGTTTTAATCAACATGAAACCTTTTTAAAGGCGTAATTAGTCATTACAAATTCGAATTAGAATTGTCAAAATATGTCTGTCAGTGTCATATTTTCTTGATCGGTAAAGCAGTTTATTGCTTTTACTGAGCTCACGAAAATAGATCTTAAGGTGACGAACCTTTTCTTGCCCCGACTGTACTTATAGATGTAGGTACCCAGCAATAAAAAATATACAAAACCTGTTTTCGCGATTGTTTCTTTTTAATATAATATTATGTTTAAATCATTTCATATTAGTCAAAAAATCTAAAAACTCTCAATCTTTCTGACTTCGGAATTTGCTACCTTATTATATCCAGACTACTTCAGGCATTCATACTGAAAAAAATTTACTTGGAAACCATTTCACATAAAACTTTTAACAAGATGCCGTGAGTTTCGGAAAAGGTTTTAATATACAAATATTAAATAAGAAGCTACGCTGCGTGAAGTGACGAGCGTCAAATTTATGTTCGAATAGGATAAAATTTCGTCACGATTTTTTTATAAAGATCCATCGAGACGTTATAATAATACTAAATCTTTATTCATTAAAAAGAGATTGAACAGAGCAGTTTAGTTTTATAATTGGTTTGTACAAATTTATCTTATTTCAATCGCTAGGGCTTAGTACTCTACTCCTCGTGTAGTAGTAGTAGAGTACAGACCTTAATAGTAGTCATTTGGACGTAGGGCTTTGTGCAAGCCTGCTTGGGTAGGTACGACCCACTCATCAGTTATTCTACCGCTAAACAACAGTACGCAGTATTGTTGTGTTACGGTTTGAAGGGTGAGTAAGCTAGTGTAATTACAGGCACAAGGGACATAGCATCTTAGTTCCCAAGGTTGGTGGCGCATTGACGATGTAAGGAATACTTAATATTTCTTACAGCTTTATTGTCTATGGGTAATGGTGACCACTTACCATCAGGTGGCCCATATGCTCGTCCGCCAACCTATACCATATAAAAACAGTAGTTTAGTTTTATAATTGGTTTGTACAAATTAATCTTATTTCAATCATTTGGGTTTAGTACTGTACTCCTCGTTAGAGTACAGACGTTAATTAAACAATCAAACTATACACGAACATTTAAACTTAACGAATACATTATTGAAATGCGTACAATCATAATTGAAATGTAAGTAAATATTAATTAATTTATATTCATAAATTTATCATTAAGGTGATTTGTCAAAGTATTATGAGAAGTTAAGTTTCTTTAATCCAAGTTTTTCCTAATATTTAGTAACAGCCTGTAAATTTCCCACCTTTGGGTTCCTCTCTGTTTGAGGAAAATGTTAGGAGCACTTTCCACCACTCTCCTCCAGTGCGGGTAGGTCGATTCACATATAACAAACATTCGTTGACATTATACCTATGCAGATTTCCTCACGATGTTTTCCTTCACCGCCGAGCATCAAATGAATTACAGACACAAATTAAGTACACAAAAGTTCAGTGGCGAATATCTGGGTTTGAACACGCAATCATCGGTAAAGATGTATGTGTTCTAGCTACTGGGCCATCTCGGTCCGCACTTGGCCGCTTTTTTATCACTCAATCAATCTCAATTATTTCCAAGGGTTGTCTGGAGATTGCGCTCTTAGTGATAAGATTTTGTACTCAGAATTTATTCGTAATTTGTTTATAATGGTAATTTTCACAGTTTCAATGCATATTGTCTTTTTTATATTAAAATAAAAACCAAATTGATTTATGGAGACTTTTTCAAGCACTTTTAAATCGTCATTTTACAGAAATATCCTAAAGTAACCATTGATACAGAATGTAGATTCCACTGAGAAGATTCAGCAAGAACCTCTGTACGTAATCATTTTAAAATAATAAGTTGTCTTATTTGAATACATTTGTTTATAATATATCCTACCTGAAAGGAAACAAATAATTGATCCTAGTGTATTTTTTTCATCTATATAATCTTGCATTATTTATATTTTTTTTTACGATTTGAATTTATGTATAGGCAAAGTTAAAATTGCCTGCGGAATTTTAGTATAGATGTGTATACCCAAGAAGGATTTACTGATATCTGAGTCGGAAATTTGTCGCTATAAGCTCATCCTTAATCCTCGTATTCTTAAGATTGTTATTGATTCTATCAATGTGATCAATGATACTGTTATTTATTATTAATTATTGCCACTGATAATAAGTTTTTTTTAATTGTTATTTAACATGTTAGTTATGGTATATGTGTTAGCAAATATATCGTAATAAAGATCAGTTTAGTGATATCATAAATTTCCAATGATTTCATTAAATTACACTAGATAATTGATTCTTCATAAAATTGATTAACGCAATCAGCCAGCTAATAATTGTCGATGAATATATTTCGTGATTACCATTTGGTATTAAAATGAAACTAATATTGATATGCATTTATGAATAAAGGGCTTACGAGGCAAATCATAATACTACTAAAATACCAATGTTTTACGTTAGTAATATTCGTCGTTTTTTCAATAAACAAGTTTGACAAGTCAATGAAAGCTGGATAGATGAAAATATGAATTATAGAGACATAAAGATCAATCATGTATCCTCTCCTTGTACCAAGACACATCGACACATCCACACTCAAAGCTTCACACTAATTATTTCCGCACTGTAACCGACTATTACAAAAAAAAAGCAGTTTGAAAATAGAACACACCGAATTCCGCGCCAAAACTAAAAAACTTTGTGAAACCTTCACCCACATTTCAATTCGAATTTTAAAAATACACAAATATAAATTCTCTTTTGTAATTAAATAGAACGCATTCTTTTTTAACTCTATATTGACATGTATTATTTTTTTGAAATGTGAGAGAATTTTTTTTTTACTTTTTTTGACACTTACTGTAGTGCGCGCGCCTAACCCAACGATACTGGTATCTTCCGACTCATTCGATTATTCGTTCGCTGAAATCTAAAAAAAGATAGGACACTCATGGGCGAGACTTGTGAGCGTTGGTGAGAAGCATCATAATAATGGTGGGTGAAGCGGTAAAAATAGTGATTTAAAATCCAATATAAATTCAACGAATATTAAGCGTCCAAATTTATACATACTGCATATATTATGAATGGAATTCTTATAAATTGTATTTTATAACCAACGACCCGCGCCGGCTTTGCACGAGTGCAATACTGATACTAATTATACTATAGAATTTGTTTATTTACGACAACTTCTAAAATTATCAGTGTTTCTTTACTATATTGTCAGTATATTGTATACAAAATATTTCCTCTCGAATTACTCTATCTATTAAAAAAACTGCGTCAAAAACTGTTTCGTAATTTTAAAGATCAAAACATACGTAAGGACAAACAGCAGTGCGACTTTGTTTTATACTATGTAATGATACACCGAAAACATTTGTTTTTGCGAAATATTTTTATTTAGGCGAAAGTCACACTAAAGACTTAGCTAAGTCAGGCAATACCTACTGTAATAATAAAACAATCGCATAATACAGCCCCGTACGTGTCGTAAGAGTTTCGGCCTCCACAGATTTCACTCTTAGTTTTCCTTGAAAATAATAATAGTCTCAAATGTAAATGGAAAATTTAGTATAGATACACGTTCTTTCACTCCTTATAAAAATGTCACTCATTCGCATAGTCACTAAATACTCTGGTGATACCACATGAATTGAAACGATTAATTTACAGTACACTGCTGCTATTTTACTAGAAATACTCATAAAATATGAGAATTAAATAATATAATACCTTTTATTATTTAATTTAATATATGAGCTAACCTAACCTACAGCGTTGGTTGCCTGGAAGAGATCGCCTTGTAGCGATAAGGTCGACGAAATTGAACGCCTCTTTTATATAGGCTGAAATCATGTCTGTATTTATTTATTTTCTTTGTCTGGTATACAATAAACTATAAAGTATAGAAAAAATAATATTCTAAGCAAATATGGTTCGCACGGGTTAAAGAGATAAAACTGAGCAAATATCGTATTATTTACTTTTCATATAGCATTTAAATTTTTCATAAACGTTAAGATCATCATTTCGATTATCAAACACCTATAATATCTATTAAATTAACACTACGTTCAAAAGTAGAATGTACTCGATAAGTTTCTTTTGTCAAACATATCCGCCTGATCGCTCATGTAATGTAAAGAATGTCATGGATTTATTATTTCATTTTTTTTATGTTTTAGGTTGGCGGATTACCATATGGGCCACTTGATGGTAAGTGGTCACCATCACCCATAGACAATGACGCTGTAAGAAATATAAACTATACCTTACATCGTCAATGTGCCACTAATCTTGGGACCTAAGATGTTATGTCCCTTGTGCCTGTAGTTACACTGGCTTACTCACCCTTCAAACCGGAACACAACAATACTGAGTACTATTATTTGGTGTTAGAATAACTGATGAGTGGGTGCTACCTACCCAGACGGGCTTGATATATATATGAATATCTCGAATATACGAATTTTGTGGTTATAATATGTTATCGTCTAAGAAATCTTTATTTGTGGATTTTAATCGAGTCTATCGTTGGTCTGGACGAAATGTTTGGTATAAAAACATACATGTCAGATATGAATTAATGCAATTTTAATATTACACTTTTAAAACTATCACAAATGTTACCTTCTCAATGGCAGAGGTGTAGTCAGGTAACCTGCCAAGCCATATTCAACAACAACAACAACAACCTGTAAATTCCCACTGGTGGGCTAAAGGCCTCCTCTCCCTTTGAGGAGAAGGTTTGGAACATATTACACCACGCTGTTCCAATGCGGGTTGGTGGAATACAAATGTGGCAGAATTTCTATGAAATTTGTCACATGCAGGTTTCCTCACGATGTTTTTCTTCACTGCTGAGCACGAGATGAATTATAAAAACACAGTAAGCACTTGAATCAGTGGTGAATACCTGGGTTTGAACCTGCAATCATCGGTTAAGATACACGCGTTCTTATCACACTAGCCTTATTTCAGCCATTTACAAGGTCATTGAAAATAAAAACAGTACACCCACCTTTCTTGAAATTAAATGGCATACGAATAATTAATAAAACGTTATTTCGTGGATACACTTAATAGCGGGACGTAAAAGTTTTACAGCCACTCGTTTATATATCACGATCGTAATGCTTCTTGGCACGTGCTTGGCATCGACCGCGACGAGGACAGATGTGTATAATGAATAAAAATTAACAACTTCATGCAAACATCGCATTGACGACTACCGTGGTCGAGTGGCGTGTACACCGGTTTAATGGGTACGCCACTCCGGGTTCAATTCCGCGTCGGTGCAGATTATTATTTTTCTATGTTGTCTTGGGTCGGGGTGTTTGTGGTACCGTCGTTACTTCTGATTTTCCATAACACAAGTGCTTTAGCTACTTACACTGAATTCAGAGTAATGTACGTAATGTTGTGTCGTATTTATTTATTATGTATTTATTTATTCCTCTCGATGGTATCAATTTAACACGGTATAAAACAATGGATTTTGATCCGGTTTTTCTTTAATACATAAAGTGATTTGAGAAGAAGGTTTAAGTATATAATACGTGGACAATACAGTAAAGAAACACATATAATATAAACACTCTCTACTATACTTAGTATCAGCATGCACCCGTGCGATGCCGGGCGGGTAGCTAGTTATATAATACTTTAGATAAATTTGAGTCCTTATTGGTTTTTATGTCGTAATCTTTCTACTTCATTTGATTGATTGGAACGAATTGTGGATACACTTATCTACATATTAAAAAAAAGAAATGCCCACGGCCGTGTCTCTCTGTCTGTATATTCGCAATAAACTTCAAAAGTACTGAATGGATTTTCATGTGGTTTTTAATAATAGAGAGGGGGATTCATAAGGAAGGTTTAGGTGTGTAATTTATTAAGGTTTTTGAGTAAATAAGTTAAAATAGAACGATAATTATTAAACATTTCGAAAAAAAGCAACAAAAAATATATAAATAAAGGGTAAAAATATTTAAAAAAAAAACTTATGACCTCCTGTGCGAAGCAGGGATGGACCGCTAGTAGGATTATAGAAACTACTGTATATTGAGCTGTGAAAAGTATGCAGCTATTTAGTGAACTTTAACTGGTCACTCAAAATAAATAAGTGATTTAAATGACATCCTACCAACAAACAGCTTATACAATAACAACAGTTTGAAGTTGTTTAAAATTAAATTTTTTGGTATTATAGTAAGTCAACAACAACAAACAAACAAGAACAGCCTATCAACCTCCCACTGCTAGGCTAAGGCCTCCTCTCCCTTTGAGGAGAAGGTTTGGAGCATCCACCACGCTGTTCCAATGCGGGTTGGTGGACTGCACGTGTGGCAGAATTTCTATGAAATCAGACACATGCAGGTTTCCTCGTGATATTTTCCTTCACCGTTGAGCACGAGATGAAATATAAACACAAATTAAGCACTAGACAATTCATTGGTGCTTGCTTGGGTTTGAACCCACAATCATCTGTTAAGATGCACGCTTTCTAATCACTGGTCCATCTCGCCTTAAAATAAGTAGCTTATAAGAAATTATAAGTTTGATAATGTCCTTTAGTACACAAAGGTTCCTTAATGTTAAGGTTAAAGATGGATTATAATTCGCATGAAATGAATCCTAATAAATACACTGAAAATTAAATGCTAATTACAGTTACGTAATCCCAGTGACATGTGCTAGTTCAAGCACTGTCATGATTAAAATGCATACGAAATATAAATAACATGACACGAATACAAGTGTTTTCATGACGAAATTAAATCATGATCGCTATTCGATATTTATTAATAACTTATTGTATTTAATTGTTGACGTCGTTATTCAACGGCCAACTTATAAAGATCTCTAGCATATTGTTATATTGGTTTTTTTCTATCAAAAAAATCTCAGCGTGATCTATACACAAGTTTCCGCGCGCAATTTCGCTCGCATTTTATGTCCATACAATACAAGCCTTAGAAATAAAAATTACTATTATTAACATTAATCATTATTATTATCAATTAGTGAATACTTAAGAATATTACATCTATATATTATATCTATAATTAAGCACAAGGATTGAGTTAAGAGTACGAACTACAATAGTCCCAGAGATCAGAGTCAAGATTATATTTTGAATTTAGAACAAAAGTTAAATATTGTTCTTTGAACTTATAATAAAAAAAAACGGAAAATTGTTTAGACGTTTGTTAGTAAAATCGCCCGGAAAGATAACCTAATGTCGCAACGATTTGGCACGCGATACGCTCCAGTGTTTATTTGTGGAGAGATCAGGTTAAGGGCGACTCTATTTCAACCAAGTCGCGTTCGTAAGTAATCGAGGAGAATCATGCCTTGTTTAATTTGAACGTACCATTTGAGAAAGCAATTTACCGATTTTGAAACACTGTTTGAAGATTTATTAATAGCGATGAATACTCAGCGCTCATTGGTCACTGATCGCATCATGTCAGATATTGACCAATGAGCAATTACGATTAAAATCAAATACATTTTCTGTTTCTGAAATTGGAGGATTGATATCTCAGTCTTAGGAATCCAAGGTGTTCTTAATTCAAATCGTAACTTCTCATTTATTTAAGTGTCTGTCTGTGACTTAAAACATATTTTTGTAAAATTTAATATAGCTATTTTTACGACACCAAAACAAGTATTATTTTTGTCTGTATATTATAAAAAATACTGAATAAATATTTTAATTTTATTAATTCATATCAAGTAAATGATTTGAAGTAAAGCATTATAATTGGTTAAATAATCTAAATATATATTCTTAATTACATTGCTAATTTTGCTTTGTTTTTTACTCTCAAATTTGTACCATATATGTACATGTGAAAAACATGCAGGTATACTCAGGTAAGATAACCTGAGTATACCTGCATGTTTTTCATACCAGGCATTATCAGAGCCTAAGTTACAGTTATATATTTGTACAGTCGAGTAACGGCAGGAATATCATAGAGGAAAAAGCGTCATGCTTCTCCAGGCAGACTTTCCCTCTCTTCTTCCTCTGATCTATTCCAATTTAATTTTTTGTTTTTTTTTTTATTTTTGTAATAGGTTGGCGGTTGAGCATATGAGCCACCTGATGTCAAGTAGTCATCATCACCCATGGACAATGACGCTGTAAGAAATATTAACTAATGCTTACATCGTCAATGCGCCACTAACCTTGGGAACTAAGATGCTATGTCCCTTGTGCCTGTAGATACACTGGCTCACTCACCCTTCAAACCGGGACACAACAATACTGCGTATTGTTGTTTAGTTGTTAATAAAATTCTTGTAATTTAGTTGTTCTTATACTTTATTAATGTTTCATGTATATCAATATGACTGATATGAATATGACGAATCGGAATGTATCCCTCGAATGGTTCTCTTTGTCTTGGTGCGCTTGTGATTGCTTAATCGGTCCGGTCCGAATGGTATGCTTCCAAATCTAATCAAAACATCTCTGCTATGAATCGCCCTTTTTAAATTGGTAGTCATTTATTTTTGCTATTTGATAAAAACGTTTTATAAGGGTTTACTACACGTACTTAATTTTTTTTCTCTTTTGTTACTCAGACACATTACACTCCACCTGTATAATGTGAAATGTGCTTTTGTAAAAACGTAAACTTCTACCTTAACGACCCTTTTTGACGCCAGACATTAATGAATAAAATGGCATTAGCCGGTTAAGCAGAAGGGGACGACCCTTCGCTCTACATATGTTCGCGAGCCGCCTTTTATTTCTTATATACTATCGATATTTAAAAACCTAAGGGAGCGATATTGATCAATAAATGTTTTCATCGAATGTTATTATTTTATTATTTGACAGTTCTAATACCAATTCGGCCAAAACAAAAAAAAAAGTACCAAGTGGCCCAACCTGAGATTTGAAACCATGACCTAGGGATCTTCGGCCTTATTTTTAGTCACGAGATAAAGAGAAAACACACATATAAAGAGAAAAGTATAAATATATTAGTTTAATATAATATTGGACAACATCATATACATTACTTTGATCCCAATGTAAGTAGGTAAAGCACTTGTGATATGGTAATTCAGAGTTTAGTTACTAAATAGAAATAATTATATAATAATAATCTATCGTGATATAAAATTTAATAACAATTAATTACTCATTTAAATTAGTATTGATTATCACTATAAGGATATCCTGCTCGAAGGACCACATTTATAACAAACGCATACAATCAAAAGATTTTCAAATATCGAATACAATATTACAATGACGAAACAAATAATACTTTTTATAAGCGACTGTAACATATTACCCAAAAGCAGGCGAGTAAAGTCGCGTATAATTTTAATGTATACAATATTATAACTTTTCCCTCGAACTGAAAGCCACAGTACTAGGTAATGTTGCGTAACATCGTAGAAAGTTGGTGTCGACTCCCCGCTTCGCATTAGTGTTGCTACATTAACTTACGATTAAATACACGATGATACCGTCCCAATGATGGATGCTGGCGTCATAACGGATCAGACATTTCGCGTCGTAATATGGTTATTTTTATGCAGTTCCGATGTATAGATTTGTACGTTTGATTGATGGTTTTTTTCAACGTTTTATTTCGAAACGATTGTTGATTTACACTTGATATCTTGACTCAATTACTAGTATATATGACTGTATCAGTAACATCATCATGCTTCAACCGTTTGAGTTGCGAGGAAGTTCAGGCTATAGTATAGTTTATAGTCTTTTCAATTTTCTCCTGGAGGGGTTAAAATGGGAAGTGACTGTTTGGGTGCATGGGTATAGTTGTATCACTTTTGTGTGGATCTGGCTTCGTTATCTTGACTTATGTATGACGAAAAACATATGTATTATTTAGGATTAAATAAAAGATATAAAACCTTTTTAGTATTCATAATTGTTCTTTTAATGTTTTCCATATGATCCTTAAGATTTATCTTAATTCAAATTTTGGAATGGATTCCAAAGAAACACTAATAGTTTTCTCTTTTTTTCACTTGATATACGCATGTACGCGTTTCCCTCGCATGAATAGTGCCGGAATACCCATACGGAACCCTCTGAATCCGTTCGAATCACGCCACGTGATCGCCTGTGCATACAACCGTGATGAATAGTATATTCCTCAAGAAATATCAATGCCCAAACTCAAAGTATTCTTGCAAATCATCGCAACCCGCTGTGAACGATGATGGTTTGCGAAAAATATGAACAAAAATTTTAAAAGTATAAGCAGCTTACGGAATCAATTCGCGATTTTGACGTCGCTTTTAAAATATTTCAAACGGATTACAATATTTTACATTTGTTGTTTAAAGCGCTTGTGAATTTTTAGTATAGATTTGAATTACATTTTTATTAGTTTAAAAAAAAACCGGACGTATATTACATATATAACAATAAATAAATAAGTATTGGACAACATCACATACATTACTCTGATCCCAATGTAAGAAGTTAAAGCACTTGTGTTATGGAAAATCAGAAGTAACGACGGCACCACAAATACCCAGACCCAAGACACCATAGAAAAGAAGTGAACTTTTTCTAAATCAACTAAGCTGGGAATCGAACCCGGAACTCGGAGTGGCGTACCCGTGACAACCGGTTTACACACTACTCGACCACGGAGGTCGTCGTGACTGTTGACATGTATGTTTTGATATGTACTATGTTTATCTTGTCTGCCTTATTGATTCTAGTAAGCTAACTATTAACCTACTCACTAACCTTTGGTCTGTGTGAAATCCCGAGATCTAGGTTAGTTTATAAAAACTTATCGGGTTTTGTATGTCGAAAAAATCTCAGCTCGGAGTCTTGAAGTTGAAAATTTGTACGCTCAAGCAACTCAAAGTGCACGTAAAGCCGATAGATTTGCCGTCCAATCGGCTTATGAGAGAGTACCTGTATTTGTTTAAAGTATTGAGTCTCCAGTGAAACTTTTCGTTTATTCAAGAGATTTTTTAGGAATGTCGTAACCTATGACAGATTTTTTTTTATGTTATTTAATTGTAAACTGCAAGTCACTTATAGACATTTGGATGCAAAATGATGCCACCAACCTTGGGATCTAAGATATTATGTCCCTTGTGCCTGTTACAATGGATCACTCACCCTTCAAACAGAACAAGACAATACCAAGTACTGTTGTTTGGAGGTAGAATATCTGATGAGTGGGTGGTACCTACCTGGACGGGCGTGCACGAAGCCAAAAATCGACTTGCGCTATTAAAATATAAGCAGAAGGTACTTTAATATATAGCACAACAATATATGTAAGTGACAAAAAATATAGTAACTGACTCACAGACAAACTTTGATGAAAGAAGACTTTTAAGTAAAGAATTAAAAAATATTACATAAATATAGTAAAAGTTATTTAAATATGGGCAAAGATTTCGACTGCCGAATATCATTGGATAGTGCATTCTAAAACTTGACGGTTCTGAAGTAAAAGAGTATATATACGTTTATTTACGGCTCTATTGAAAATTGTAAAAGAAAAACATTTCTACAAGAGCTACTTTGGAATATTAGCATACATCATTCATATCAAAATTAATTTGGTTTGCTAATAGTAATTATTTCAGGGAAGACCTTGCGTTATCTAAATTACATTTTATTCTGAGAATGTGGAAACAATTTTAAGTTCTCCTGTCTAGTGTTTGTCCCGAAGAACGTTACAAGCGAGGTAATGTGTTTGCGTTCGAAAGGGCTAAAAGTTCCACGAGAGTCACAAAACGCTATCGTTATATTTATTTAAGTGATGGTAGTTTTACGGTTTAACTTTGAAATTGCTTTTAAAGTGAATACAAGAACAAAATTGAATGTATCTTTGTGTATAATGGTTTCAATGGAACACTTGCTTAGTAGAGTTCTGCCTTTACGGGATTTTCGAAGCATATAAGTAAAAACTCGGTCAATTTCCAGGTTTTTGAACTTCACATCCAAAAATCTCCATATGTTGCCCAAAAATGTAAAACAATTTTAATAATAAATATCTTTGAGACTTTATTATTCGATGAAAATAGTTGTATAATAATTGAAACTATACTCTTTTCCAAGTTTTTTCGGCGTGTGTTGTTTCGTTGTTAGTTTATCATTGGTCTAATGGCCTGAGATCACAGATCCCGAGGTTCTAGGATCAATCCCTAAATCAGCTCAGTATAAAAGTAAGTGGCTTATTTTGTCACAAAATTCTCAGTAAAGGCTTGGATGTTGGAAGTGTGTTCTTCTGTTAGTCGGCAATGATACTGCGTCTGAACTTTTTCCAGTTTTGACAAATTATGAGAGTGACGTAATCTTTATAACCGTTTCATCGTTTGTTTCAGATGGTTGATATTTCTTGACTGCCAATGTCTAAAGCCAATAGTGACCATTTATTACCAGGAAATCAATTCACCAGTCTATCTATTACAAATAATCATTACAATAATTATGAATGTACTTTATAATTAAAGAAGAAAATACTTTTCTTTAAGGGTTAGTGGTCTAAGGAAAACGGCGCAAAAATAATTTGAGTTTACGTTCCATCCTGTTGTCCTTCCTCCCATAGAGACAAATATATTGGTAGATATAATGCTGACACATTTCTTATAACCAAGCATTGCAAAAATTTTGAGCACTTAGTAAACAGAGGCTAAGATTTACTATCTCGCTCTATATTAATTAGTACCATGTCAAGTTAACATGTCAAATGTGTTGCCTCTCACTGGCCTGAAAGCTATGTTTCGCAGGCATGAAATTAATTACTCTAGAATACTAACCCTTGACACCTCTATATATATATATATATATATATATATATATATATATATATATATATATATATATATATATATATATATATATATATATATATATATATATATATATACACACCTACATAATTCATTATATGGTCGCTTGGTGGTGGAATATATTTATGGTGGTACCAGCCTGTACTACATTGACTGTGATATGATATATAAATTGGTAAATATTTATCGTTAAGTAAATAGTTAATTAAGAGATTCGCGATGGCCCAGTGGTTAGAACGCGTGCATCTTAACCGATGATTGCGGGTTCTAACTCAGGCAAGAACCGCGGATTCATGTGCTTAATTTGTTTTTATAATTCATCTCATGTTCAGCGGTGAAGGAAAACATCGTGAGGAAACCTGCATGAGTCTCATTTCATCGAAATTCTGCTACATGTGCATTCCACCAACTCGCATTGGAACAGTGTGGTGGAATATGTTCCAAACTCTCTCCTTAATGGGAGAGGAGGCCTTAGCAGTGGGAAATGTACAGGCTGTTACTTTACTTTCTGTAAAAAGTAAACCAGTAAACTCCAACAGCCAACAAAATGAAAATAGAGCGTTATTTACATAAAAACTTTTCTGATAAATTATGAAAGATATTGTCATTGACTTCGAAATCCAATTCGATCGAAATTAAAAATTGACATCGAAATGATAGACATGTCGAAGCTTTTAATTCTCTTTGAATTTTTGGACCGGGTGTTAATAAAATAAAAAAAATAGAAACTCACATAACTTATGGAATCAATAGACAGTGCCCATTTGAAACGGCCCATACAAAAAAAACATCGTCAAACATTAAAAACAATGTGAATCAAACAAAACCAATGGTATAAAAAGTTACTTACACCTCATGAAAAGTGACTAAGCTATGGATATCTGTGACGCATGGCTGTTTTTTAAATTTGTCTGATAAGACTTTCTATCTATATAAATTATTATAATGAACAGGTTAATAATCAGATCAAGAGGTATTCAAAGTGTCATTATTATTAAAGAATTTATAGACAAAACGATTATTCGAAAAGTTTAAAGTCAACTAAAGTTTTAATGGACGTCTTAATTGTAAGATAGGATGGACGCGTTATAAGGGCACCGTGATTTTATGAGATCAATTTTATTTCTAAGCAGTGCACCTTTTATTGTTCGAAGCCTTACCTTATTTAAATATTTGCTTGTTTATTTTGTTCTATAGTGTAATACAAAAATTGTTATAAAGTTAACAATGAATATGTGCTTATATTACATAGAGCTTTGTGTAAGCTCGCTTTAAGCTCATATTTGGGTAAGTTACTCAGGATTCATTAGTAATTCCACTTGCCTTAGGCGTAAAACCCTATTCAAGTTCTGGGTCATGGCAAAATTGTAAATATAATTTTAAATGATGTGTTCATAATTTAATATAAAAATAGTATATTTCTTGCGGTTTTTATTATAAATAGATATGACGAGATTTTATGGAAAATCTAAGCGAAATCAAACATTGACCCAGATGGGATGGTATTAACATACGCTTTTATTTTATAAACTAATACCAATCATGCTGTATTTACCTACCTATCAAATTGTATGAGTTTTCTTTTATAGACTTTCAAGTAGGCCAGCTCATGGTAAGACTGGCTTATAAATATTGATTCTGAAAAAAAAAATATACTCATATCACCAATGTGTCATGTCAATCCACTAACACACACTGGAGTGGCGAGTTAGCCCAAAAATTCTCCTCAAAGGGAGAACCTTGGTCCGTCAGTGGAAAGTTATCGGGTAGACAAGTTGATTTATTTCTTATTAAAATGGTTTTCGTTTATCAGACACTTACCTTATTAAAGCATATATATAATGTAATCTGTCTTTATAAATCTACAACAAAAAAATATACGTAGGAGTTTTTTGTTGAAGAGAATATACTGCAAACCTCAGACAAAAAAATAAACTTCCTATATTACCCGTGTTATATCAAAATTTGGCTCGGAATATTATTTGTGAGAATCAACGCGTAATATTCGCGTACACCCTTTAATATGTGAAAATGAAAATACGATCTTTCGCTTAGAATTTCCTTTGCGCATTCTTCGCTGAAACGGTGAATGTTTATACGAAATTATTTTGCAACCACAAATGCATGCTTGCAGGTACCACGCACACTTATATATTTGCGATGCATGAAATATTACGACAGTTTTGTTACGAAAAATAATGTCTTTTTTTCATATTTTATGCATCGTTCTCCAATGGAAATAATTATTTATAATTGTATAGTACGATACAACTTATTAGGTCATATAATATTACAAGTTATACTTTGCTTCGTCTTCGAGATTAGAATACTTGTAGTAGCACGAACCGTGTGGCCATTCATACACTAAAGTTGAGAAAATACATTTTTAAATCAAAACAAAAAATAAAATTTATTTAATATTTTATACTTTATGTTTTATTTCTCATAGTGGCAACACTGGTCGCCATTACTTGTCATTCGCGTTCTAGTGCTCGGCCGTTCTACACATTACTTTTAAAAAGTCATCTTTAAGTTTAATAATAACGATGCCTAAACGTAAAAGAAAAGACAGTGATGAGTACCTACTGCGAAAAATAAAGAAATTAGAAAGAAAGATACAAAAACGAACACGAAGATTATCGGACTCATCGTCAGACAAATCCAATACAGAATTGACATTAAATGAAGGTAAGATGTCAATTAATGAAAATTATAAGTGAGAAATCAGTTAAAAGTGTTATAATATTAAGTGTTGAGTACACTTCCATAGAGAGTGTTACCTTCACGATAATATACATTGAGGATAGTTTGTGAGACTATCGCCTTTGTATGAATTATAACAAAAAAGTGTTGAGTTAATCTTCTAAGGATTATACCTTCACATTAATATTTTGAGCACAGGTTGTGAGCCTGTGTCTTTGTTACGAACATAGTAACCGAATTTAAAATTTTTATTTTAGACAATCAACCGGATGTGTCACCAGATGTGCCCGCAATCATCGACAGCATAGATGATACGATGAGTGTAATTCAATCGTCACCAGCTGAAGTGGGATTGGACCAACCGATCACTGAAAATATTTCCGATATACCTTCAACTTCTGAAGCACCAAGTGAAACTCCGGTGGTTTTGGATAGTAATATTCTGGAACTGCTAGGTGAAACCCCTTCTAAAAGTAAAAAATTCAGTTCATCAATACAAAATGAACTTGCCATCCGGTGGGAACACATTGCTACCACGGGTCTATCAAAAGAAATAAAAAGAGATCTTCTTGAGAAATATTTCTTAGCAGAAAACTGCCTCAAAATTGGTTCACCCCAATTAAATCCTGAAATTAAAGCTGCGTTGTCTGACATATTGCTAAAAAAGGACAAAGCTATAGAATTAAAACAGAAACAACAAGCAATCGCTATTACATGCATAGGTCAGGCTTTGACGACTATATTTTCAAGTCAAAATAAAGACTCTGGTGTAATAAAACTTTTATTAGATGCAGCTAGACTATTATGTGACTCCCAGTATATTGAATCTATGTCTCGTCGAAGTTTTGTAACATCGACTATTAAAAAAGAAATTAAGGATCACTTATATTCTACCGAAATTGACAGTTTTCTTTTTGGAGAAAAGCTAGCCGAGACATTAAAAATAGCAAAAGCTATACAAAAATCAGGAGTTGAAATAAAAACTGTGTCTCAAACTAAAGTTTTATCACAACATAATCAAACTCGTTCTTTAAACGCGAAACCTCCGCTTCCGCTGGCGAGGCAGACGGAAGCAGCAAGGAGAGCGGCGTATGCAACACAACAGCCTCGCAAGTACCCAGCACCGCCGCCGCAGCCGCCGCCGCCGCCGCCGCCGCCGGCAGTGACCCGTCAATATCAGCCGCCGCCACTCGCGCAGCCGCAGCGCTCGCGCGGGCGAGCGCAGACACGCCGATAGAGGAGGTACGATGCACCGCTGGTAGATTAGCCGCTTTCTATGATAGGTGGCGCCTTATTACCAATGATCCCGTAATTTTATCATGGGTTAAGAATGGTTATAAAATACCTTTTTCTACAATCGTGAAACAGGAATTTATCCCATCCTGCAAAAACGTTTCTCAGAAGGAACATAATGAATTTCAAGTCGTTATTAATGATTTATTAAATTCGGGTTCAATATCTGAATGCACTCCATGTAATATGCAATACATTTCAAGTATTTTTCTCGTTCCTAAGCCAAATGGCAAAAAACGATTTATTTTGAATCTTAAATCACTAAATAAATTTACTTTAACGAATCATTTTAAAATGGAGGACTTGCGAACAACCTTGAAATTACTTTCCAAGAATTCATTCTTATGTACAATTGATTTAAAAGATGCCTATTTTTTATTACCGATTCATGAAGAATTTAAAAAATATTTACGTTTTATATTTAATAATAAATTATATGAATTTAATGTTCTCCCGTTCGGGCTCAATACAGCTCCTTTAGTTTTTACCAAGTTAATGAAACCTGTAATATCCTTAATTAGGTCTTTGGGATATATCTCATCGATTTATTTAGATGATATATGCATAATTGCTGATTCATTATATGATTGCCAACAGAATGTCACTCATACCATAGATATCCTAGAATCATTAGGTTTCATAATTAATTACGAAAAAAGTTCATTGACACCCCACACTAAATGTAAGTACTTAGGATTTATAATTGACACGAAAAAATTTCAAATCACTCTCACCGAGGAAAAAAGAATCTTAATAAAACAAGAAATATTAAAATTTTTGAAATTAAAACGATGTACTATAAGAGAATTTGCTCGATTAGCAGGCCTCCTTGCCTCATCTTGCCCTGCAATCCAATATGGTTGGTTGTACACTAAGCATATCGAACGATGCAAATATCTAGCTTTAGAAAAAACTGAGAACTATGACAGTTATATGACTATTCCTGATTATTTAATAAATGATTTTGAATGGTGGTTAACACATATTGGGAGTTCAGTCAACCCTATCAGAGATGATTCATATAGGTTAGAAATTTTTTCTGATGCCAGTAAAACAGGTTGGGGGGCGGCATGTGGTACGGATAGAGCTAACGGTAAATGGAGCAAAGATGAAAAAAATATGCACATAAACTTTTTAGAGATATTGGCAGCATACTTTGGTTTACAGGTGTTTGCAAAGAGTTTAAATAATTGCCAAATACTTCTTCGTATAGACAACACAACTGCCATTGCTTACATCAATAAAATGGGTGGTGTACGATTTCCGTATCTTACTGATATCACCAGAAAGCTATGGAAATGGTGTGAAGACAAAAATATTTTTGTGTATGCTTCTTATATCAGTTCACTTGATAATGACGTTGCGGATGCAGAATCGCGACGTTCACATCCCGATATCGAATGGGAATTAACTGACCACGCCTTCAGTAAAATTGTAAAATACTTTGGTAATCCAGATATAGATTTATTTGCTACTAGGCTAAATAAAAAATGCGATAAATATATTTCTTGGCATAGAGATCCAGGAGCGCTAGCAATAAACTCTTTTACATTAAATTGGAAAAAATTAAAATTTTATGCATTTCCTCCAATATGTGTAATTTTGAAAATGATCCGTAAAATAATTTCAGACAAAGCTGAAGGCATAGTAATTATTCCTCTCTGGCCCACGCAACCCTGGTTTCCTCTATTTAAAAGTTTATGTTGCGATATGTTAATACTTGGAATCAATACAGACGTGTTGTTATCTGTTCCCAACAGCCAACTGCGGAACAAAGTGACGCTGGTGGCCGCGAAGTTATCCGCGCGGCATTTTCGAGAAGAAGTATCCCTCGAAGTGCATTAGACGTAATGTGTGCATCTATATCGAATAATTCGATTAAACAATATAGCGTCGCTTTTAAAAAATGGTTACTTTTTTGTAAAAATAACAATATCGATGTTTATGAGGCCTCGGTTCCTCATATAATTAGTTTTTTGACCGAAATGTTTTATACCGAAATCAAATATAGTACTTTAAATAGTTATAGATCCGCCTTATCATTAATTGTAAATCCAAAAATAGGAAAAGATGATAGGATAAGTAGGTTGTTTAAGGGTTTCTACCGGCTACGCCCACCCTTACCGAAGTATAATGTCACTTGGATTCCTTCAATTGTGTTAAAATTTTTGGAAAGCTGGTACCCAAACGAAGATATTAGTATAGAATATTTAACAAAGAAAATTGTGACATTACTAGCTCTTGTAACAGCACACAGAGTGCAAACTTTGAGTAAAATTAAAGTACAAAATATCGAAATTAAAGAAAATGACAGAATAATTATAAAAATACCAGATCGGATCAAAACTTCACGGGCTGGTTCTTTTCAGCCTTCCTTAATTATACCTTTTTTTAAAGAAAAGCCAGAAATTTGCCCAGCAAGTGCGTTATTGGTATACACTCATAGAACAGCTTCCGTGAGAAACCATGACCAATTATTCATTAGTTTTAAAAGCCCACATAAACCAGTTTGTACCCAATCAATTAGTCGGTGGATAAAGGAAGTTTTGCATAAAAGCGGAATAGATACAAATATTTTTACAGCTCACTCAACTCGACATGCTTCTACTTCTTTAGCATATAAAAATAATATTAACATTAATCTCATACGAAAAACGGCTGGATGGTCTGATTCATCCTCTGTGTTCGCATAATTTTATCAAAAAGTTGTGATAAATAATAATGGTAATGACTTTGCAATGTCTATTCTACATAATAATTTGTAAACTATTAATTATTATGTTAAAATTATTTCAAATCACATTATGTTATGTTAGATTCATTTTATTTTGTGATTTGTAATATTTATATAAATATAGTTGATTATATAAATATGAGTATTTTTATTATTATTATTATTTTTTTTTACAAATCATCTCTAAAGATCTACAAGTATTCTAATCTCGAAGACGAAGCAAAGTATAATTGATGATTAAACGAACTTACCTTAAGTGACGTTCTATCATAATTATACGAAGGCTTCGTCTGAAGAGATTAGCTCCCTCCCTCCCTTTCTTCGGATACCCAGTATAAAAAAAAAATATGATTCACTCTAAACTAAATGACAAGTAATGGCGACCAGTGTTGCCACTATGAGAAATAAAACATAAAGTATAAAATATTAAATAAATTTTATTTTTTGTTTTGATTTAAAAATGTATTTTCTCAACTTTAGTGTATGAATGGCCACACGGTTCGTGCTACTACAAGTATTCTAATCTCTTCAGACGAAGCCTTCGTATAATTATGATAGAACGTCACTTAAGGTAAGTTCGTTTAATCATCAATTATTACGTTTGTATAAAGAAAATATTCACGTAAAAAATAAATATTGATAATTATGGATAGCGTACTTAATTCGGATGTAATCGGTTTTAGGAATTTTGCTGATGCTACATCTAAGTTGTGTCGTACTATACCTACGTAATGTTTTCCATTAATCTGTATATATTTTTAAAAAAATGTTGAAGTTAATATATGCGTGTTAATTAAACGTATTGTTTAGCATAATACTAGTTGAAATGTTAAAGCTAATTGCAGTTCAGTAATTAAACAATCTAATGTAAGTAGTATGTAGATTAATTAATATATTCTAATTCAGAATTTAAAGTAAAATTGTGCTAATAGTTTTTCAATATGAAATGCTTTTATATAAGAATGATAAATAATTAATGTTGCAAGCAATTATTGAGAGAGAAAAAAATCTTTCAAACAAAAAAAAAAACTCAAAAAACAATTCAAACGTAAATTTAATACGAGTGAATAAATAGGAAGTTGAACTATACGCACAAGCATTATAGTTTGTCCCCTAAATCGTACGAGCGTACAGCTATGTTAGGTAATCGTGAAAATGTTACATACAGACATAGGCCATGGATGATTTAGTGTTTACTAGTGAAAAGTTCCATAACTAAACTTAAATCTATAACTAGTATGTATTTAACAAAAAATTCCCTAAAAAATATTTCATAATGGCAACTCCACACAATTGGTGAATGAAATTGGTGGTTTCGAGAATATCGCACACATATACACGGAATAGAGAACATTCTTTATTTGAATCTTTTACTTTTTTTTATTCTTTCACCGTATAATTCGCCTTTATGTTGCTACCTATCCATACTTCTTCCTTATTTTTGTCATTATATTTAACAATTCTAAACATTATTCAAGTAATTCAACACTTCCACAGACTCCATAAACGCTAATCTCTTAACTCGATTAAACCGCACAATAGCGTTTCTAGATCCCCACGTGTGGGTTACGGGTAGCACTCAATTACTCGTTCACCCTTAACGTCTAATACATAAGATCTATTTCCCCGTGAATATACAATCTGTACTATATAAATGACGACATTAATCTCACTTTATATACCTCTGGTGTCGCTGTAATGTAAACATGCTTCAATCAAACGATCTAAGGGAGCAATTAACCGTATTTTATGACGGTGACTTCTCAATTCTTAACTAACAAGATTAATTAGAAAAGTCCTTGTTTAGTATAGATAGTGGCCATCTTTATTGACGGTCAAAATTTACTAGTACGATAAACAAGAAACGACTATCGAAATAGTGAAAAAAAATGAGCGATATTTTTGATTAATTATTGATTTTCACACTCAAGTGTATAAAATGTAACTTAATAGTAATCAGGAAAAATCAATATTCATTTGTTATTCGCGTAATGTTTTATTAAATGGGCATAACTTACATTTTTATGAACCTGTCGAGTTAATTGTTAAACTTGAGTAAATATTCGGTACGACATTAAAATAAGGAATTGAACCTGTACATCTTTATAATCACCAGGCAGTCCAAGTAAAAAGGAGGTTCTATATTCCATGCATTTTCACTAATATCGAAAAAAAATATTTTATCGTGAATTCAGAAAATAATTACTTTGTTAATAAATGATAATAATTAATCATGCTGTATTTACCTACCTATCAAATTGTAAGAATTTTCTTTTATTTCATTTGATAGACTTGCAAGTAGGGGAAAAAATTTATATGATACGAAAGAAATTGGACTGTCATAAAATTATGTAAATAAATTAATTTAAAAATATCTATAATAATCTAAAAAAGTGTAAACATATATTTTTAGACCATTAGTAATAAAATACAACAACAAAATCCTACAAAAATGAACAAATATACATACATATTAAAAATTCCACCGAAAATGAAAGTGACTTTGTCAAACTAAAATAAATAACGTATAAAACCCAAGAAAAATGTTGACAAGAGCCAGATAACGAGCGCACAACTATCCATCCCCGGACCCGCCGCTCAGCTCCGCCTCGCAGGCACAGGACCCCGCACAAGGAAATAGTCTGGTGTCTGCAGCTGCGTCGAGCTCGAGCGACGAGTACTTCTCCCCGCCGACGTCGCCAACACCTGTACGTCGAGCGGGGAGACGCCGGCCACCGACGGGCTTGGGAGCCAGAGGCCAACCGGTCTCGAACAGGGTCCCCGCTTCCGGTGGTGGAGTGCAGCGCATGCGATGGACACAATCCATTAATGAAAATGTCATGCGTGCATACTATGGGGATACAGGGGGGAACTAACCTCACAGCGTACCGTTTTAGGATGCTCTCTCTGTTTCAGGCGCTTGAACCAGCTATCAACGTCTCGGCTCAACGACTGTCGGATCAGGTGCGAGTCATTCTGCGTAACAACAGGCTGAGTGACACCGTGCTTGATCGGATTCGCTCAGAAATGTGTAATAGCGGTGTAACTTCCGGCCCGTCAATGCCCGTGGTTGAGGAACCACTTCCTGCAATACCACAGGGCCCAGAACATGATGATGAGGGCGGTGGTGACATGGCTATTACAACAAGTAAGTACAGTGAGCGCACTGGGGGATGCGATTCGGGAGTATCGTAACACTCCCGCTGAGCTTAGGCCACGGTTGCCACGTTTGCCCATGTCTAAACGGAATAGGGACCTAGTGTCCATTTTGGATTCACTGCTCGCAGATTATTTTGAGAGCAGTGAAAATCTCGAGGATACGCACTCAATTCTGTTTTGTGCGGCTGTTGCAGCATTTTTTTTTTTTTTTGTTTCGGAGGGTAAATCTTCATAGATACCCGAACTCCTGGGAGGGAGGCCGGGTTATGTGAGATTGTACTCACTAAAACCCCCTGCGATGGCCGCCACAGCACAGAAAACGGAGAGGCTACGGGATCTTTCGCAGCACGTCCGCGGCCTCTCCCGTGCGTTGCTCCGCTCGTGGCTTGCGGAGCCCTTCTCAGGAGGGCGAAGATGGTCTCGCCCTCCCCGCACCCCTCACTGGTGCGTACACCGGCAGTCCGGGGCCATACCGGACTGCGGTCCTCCTCTCGGCCGTTTTAAAACGGATGCGTGAGACCCCCATCTCATGCACCCACGGCCGGAGGGATTGCACTATTTATTCCGCCCCGGGCACTGGGGCTTGGAGGCCGTGAAGGCGACCCGCAGGTCGCCTCCGCCGGGCAGGATTGGCCCTCTCCCGAGCCCGCCCCGCAGTCTCCTTCTGGACCATGACGGTCTCACAGAAGTTGACTACGGCCTCCCACGCCGATCCCCTGCGTAGCAACGCCGACACGACTGCTCGCAGGGAGAGATTTCGCCCGATTTGCTGGACCAAGACTTGCCTTTCCGCGGTCCAAGCGGGACACGCCTCTAGCGTGTGTTGGGCATCGTCTTGGTCTGCCCCGCAGTGGTGACAAACCGCCGTCGCCTCGCGTCCGAACCTACACAGGTACTCTCCAAAGCAACCGTGACCGGTCAGCACCTGTGTAAGTCGGAAGGTGACTCGTCGCTTCCGCCGCATCCAGGCCTCGAAGGCTGGCAGGATCAAAGCTCCAGCGACCGTCCAGGACAAGGCCCAGGTATTTCATGTACCTGGACACCTGGACGTTTGATTCACCTACGCGAATGATCTGCGAACAGGGTGGTTGCCGGCCCACCGGCCACTTGTGGAACCATAGCGCCTCCGTCTTATGCGGTGCTATCCGAAGACCCAGTTCGCAGATTTTCGCGACAACGAGTTCGACTCCGAGCTCGGCTCGCCGTCTGGTCATCTCAAAGCTCAACCCGCATGCCAGCACCAGCATGTCATCTGCGTAGCAGATCACGCTGACGCCTGCGGGGAGCTCGACACGCAGAACCGCGTCGTATGCGAGATTCCACAGGAGTGGTCCTAGGACCGATCCCGGCGGAATTGAGGGCCTATCGTCGCGGCAGGGTGTCTCCCTGACGACGGCTGGATCGATCGGGATGGCGGATAGCCACATCGAAAAAGATGTGGCGGACGCGATAGGGCTCCGCCACGACCGCGAGGCCTATGGACCACTCCGCAATGGTGAGAAGTTGCTGAGCACTGCGGCAGTGGTTCAAGTTCGTCTGCAGCACCCTTACTCCCGCGAATGGGAGACCTCCATGGCCTCCTGCGGAGCAGAGTCCGGTGCTGAGGCGGGAGCCTCGGCGGTCGTATGAGCCGGGGTGGGAGGAGCGGTCTTTTTACCCTTCTTCCTCCCACCCGCCGTCTGGCAGCATGTCTTTGCGCCCAGACGATGGGCCGACGGGCGACCCACATCGGAGCACAAGGGGCACCGAAGTGACTTGGCCGTGCATTGGCTCGCTCTGTGGCCGCGCTCTCCACAGGCGAAGCACCGGTCGCTCCGGTCTGCCCCATTCGGACACGTCTGCCCAACGTGGCCCTTCTCGAGGCACCGGAAGCAATATAGCGGCCTTGCTTCCAGCACCTCGACCCTAGCGGAGCCCCATCCCACGCGGATGCATGAGGTCGTCGCCAGCTTGCGCACGGCGGCGAGAGGGCACCTCACATGTGCCGTGCCGAGCGCCATGGGTGACCGACGGATACTGCCAACAGTGACATTCTCCGTCGAACACCCACTCGCCTCTGCGATGGCCGACGCCACCTCCTCCGGTCGTGTCGTGGCGTCGTCCAGATCGAGCACACGTAGCTCGCCCGTTTTAATTGGACGAGCCACCCTCACATTGAGGTCCTTGAGGACCTCACGCATCCGCGCTGCGAGACGGTCAGCTTTAATGTCACTGTCGGGACCCCCGATGTTCAACAGGATCCCGCCAGTGATGGCCCTTTTCTGCTCGACCGTCTCGATACCGAGGTCAGGGAGCTAAACCCGCGCCCGGCCTGTGCGGCAGGGGCACGCTTCCTGGACGCCACAGGGGCTCGCGCTGCAGACCCCGTAGCAGTAATCACTGCCGGCGTCGTGCGCTTGGGCGTCGCCACCTCATTGGATGGAGCCGACGGCACAATGCCCTGTTTCGCCTGAAAGACGTTAAATTGTGCCGTCAGCTGCTCCAGCCGCTGAGTGACGGTCGCGAGTTCGGCTCGAAGTTGGGAGTTCTCCCGTTCGAGCTTCTCCACGTCGGCGCCTTTTGATTGGCGCCGCAGGAGCTCAGCGACCGCCGCCTGAGTGTTGCGCGTGGCCTCGCGCAGGTCGCAGACGAGGCTCCCTTTCATCTTACGGGAGCTGTCTGTGACCTTCTGTATGGCCACCAGATTGCTGGCGATGCTGGCACCAAGTTCGTCCATGGGACGTGCCTGCATCTTCGCCTGCAGGACCTCGGGTCCAGGGAGGCTCCTCCCACCTCTCGCGGCAGCCGAAGCCGCGGAGGGGTCAGGGCGCTCGTCCCCGGTATCCCCGTCAGTGGCCCTGCTGGCCCCAGCGCAAGAGGAGAGGCTGAGACTCGAACAACTCATGTCCGAGTCGCCGCCACTCCCCTTCACCTCTTCCTCGCCGGCGATGTTGGAGCCGGGCGTATCCGAGCGAATAAACCGCCCACGCTCGTCTCGTGCCAACTCCTTTCTTCCCTCCCCTGGATCCTTTAACTGGATCTTAATCCTAGTTTTGGTCTTTGCGGACCGCGGTCTGCCTCTCCCCGACCGTGCCTTGGGCACCTTCGGAGGCGGCAAGACGTCACATCCGACTCTGACCCTGGGATTCCCCCTGTCGGACGCACAGGCGTTTCCGGCCGTCGGGCCTCGCCTGCGCGGTGTCGGTTCTCGTAGCCATCGACTCCAGGCTACGAGAACGAGAGGAGCCTCCTCGGCTCTTGACGCTATCGGCGTGTGGTTCAGCGGTATGCGCGCCCCCCCCAGATTTCGAGTCGGGGCGCTTGCCGGAGACATGCTCCGGGTGGGATTGACGGCTATTGCCGCTGCCCACCTGGGGAATTATACTTTTGGTACATTTTTACTTGAGCTACACGACCAAAGGCTGCTGCACCGGCCTGGCAGAGCAGGATTGAGAAGCGTATTAGTGAGACCAGAGTGCTTATTGGAAAACTATATTGTTTTAAGGAAGGGAATACGCGTCCACGTGTAATCCGTTTCGTGGGGCGGGCATTCTTGGGGACTGGTATCGGTCCGCAAGAGTATCCATCCCATGTGGTGGAGCGTATTGACTTCCTTGAACAAAAAGTTTATGCATGGGCAAGCCACATTCGTCGGTACAGGCGGCGAGTGGACCGTTATTACTTGAATCGCAAATTCCAATGCCATCAAAGGTGGTCGATGGGTGTCGCTCAGATGATGATGCCATGAATACATTTTGGCGCAACATCTGGTCGGTGCCCGTCGACCACATTGAAGGTGATTGGATGCTGGAGGTCAGGCAAGCGTGCGAGCCTTTGGAAGTGATGGGAAAAATTTCCATCGCTTCTGAAGATGTAGCCGCCGTAGTTCGTTCTGTTCCCAACTGGAAGTCTCCGGGACCGGACGGGCTGCATAGCTTCTAGCTAAAATGGCTGCGCAGCTCGCATGAATGCTTGGCATTCCAGTTCCAGTCAGCTCTAGAGTCTGGGTCGCTTCCACAGTTCCTTACCACCGGAGTCACCCACCTGCTCCATAAGTCAGGTAGTGCAACGGACCCTAAAAATTATAGACCGATTACTTGTTTACCGACGGTCTATAAGCTCCTTACCTCCATTCTGAGAGATAAGATTAATAGTCACATAGAAAATAATAGTATTTTGTCCGTCTCTCAGAATGGATGTAGGGGTGGATCACGAGGCAGTAAGGAGCTACTCCTCATTGATATGACCATTAGCCAACAGGTTCGTCGTTTCCGAAGGAGTCTATCGACATGCTGGATAGATTACAAGAAGGCCTATGATTCCGTGCCGCATACATGGCTCTTGAGGGTGCTGGAGTTGTATAAATTAGATACAACTCTATGCAGTTTCTTGAGATCATGTATGAGGCAATGGCGGACAGTTCTTCGTTATCCAGGATGCCGAACGATTCATGGTGATGACGAACCAATAAGGATTGAGCGGGGAATATTCCAGGGCGATAGTTTGAGTCCATTGTGGTTTTGTTTAGCCTTGAACCCTCTAAGTACTCTGTTGGAGGGTTCAATGCTGGGCTATCGTTTGCGGCGAGGAGGTAAAGTAATATCCCACCTACTTTACATGGATGACCTAAAGCTCTTTACACCTTCAGATTCACAACTGGTGGAGTTACTTAAGGTAACAGAAACTTTTAGTAATTCTATTAGAATGGAATTTGGAGTTGACAAATACGCGGTTATGCATGTAAAGCGAGGAGAGATTGTGGAATCTGACGGATTACAACTTTCAGATTCCATAAACTTTAAGTCACTTTCCGCAAACGAATCATACAAATACTAGGGTATGTCGGAAGCGTTAGGCATCAATGTGACCGACATGAAACAATCATTGGAGGACAGGAGCGTTTCTTTGGTCGCCTGAAAAAGGTACTCAAAAGTCTTTTATCAATTTAAGGTTCGCGCCTTCAATGGTTGGGTCATGCCGGTCTTGATGTACTCTTTCGGCATACTCAAGTGGACTCAAAAAGAACTAGACGCCTTGGATAGGAGAGTCCGTGTCCTGCTGACTGCATATCGAATGCATCATCCTCGGTCTTCGGTGATGAGATTGTACATCCCACGGAGATGTGGTGACCGTGGCTTTTTAAATGCCCAGACCCTACATAACCGTGAGGTAGACAAACTCAGGGAGTATTTTCTCCACACTGACTTGGATATGCACCGAGATGTAGTTACAATGGACAAGGGACTAACTCCGCTCTCCTTAGGCAAAGAGAACTGGCGCAAACCTGTAGTACTAAGTACTGAGAACCGCAAGGAGGTATGGAAGAGCAAGGAGTTACACGGACGCTTCTATCGGGCCCTTCATGGATCCGATGTGGACTTTATGGCGTCCGTATCTTGGCTACGGTTCGGTTACCTATTTGGTGAAACCGAAGGTTTTGTCTGTGCGATTATGGACGAAGTTATCATGACGAACAATTACCGGAAGTATATTGTGAGGGATGGCACGGTGGACATATGTCGGGCGTGTCACACTCCGGGCGAATCCCTTAGACATATTATTTCCGGTTGTTCTCGTCTTGCTAACGGAGAGTATTTGCACAGACATAATCAAGTGGCCAAGATTATCCATCAACAACTTGCACTTCGATACGGTCTTGTGGTATCAGAGGTACCATACTACAGGTATGTGCCCGACCCAGTTCTCGAGAAAGGTCATATCACACTGTACTGGGACCGATCTATAATCACTGACAGGACTGTTGTCGCCAACAAGCCTGATATAGTGGTGATAGATCGGTCAGAGCGCCGCACGATAATTGTTGACATCACCATCCCTCATGACGAGAATCTCGTGAAGGCTGAGAAAGATAAACAAATAAAATATCTTAACTTAGCTCACGAGGTTGTCGACATGTGGGATGTGGATACAGCAGTTATTGTGCCGATAGTTGTTTCAGCGAATGGCCTGATGGCTAAGAGCCTCGACCAACACCTTAAGAGGCTCTCGTTAGGTAGCTGGGTCAAGGGCCTGATGTAGAAGGCAGTACTCCTCGGCACGGCTCGTATTGTGAGGAAGTTCCTCTCTTTGGAGCCCTGACCACCGGTGGCTTGGACCCTGGTCCCGCCACTGGTTGGCCTCTGTATCTTATATTTTTAAATATATTTTATATGTTTGTATTTTATATTTAAAAATGTAATATTATATGAGTGTAAATAAATAAGAATCATAATAATGAGATTGAAATCACTCAGGTCAATTTAAGTGAAATATTTTTATAACTAAACAAATTATTAAAATAAAGTAAAAACATTAAACAAATTATAAATAAAAGAAAAAATAAACATAATCCCTTTGAGTAAATTTTGTCGGTTATTTTAGGCTTGAGAAATTTTCCGAATCAGTGATATGTTTTTGACAATCACAAACAAATGAAAGGCTTCTATATTTAATCAGGCATTTGCCTTTGACTCGAGTTTTCCCAAGTAATTTAAATATTTCGAAAGAAATAAATATGAAGAAGTCACATGACGGAGGACTTACATGTAAACACTGTTTTTATTTAAAATGGGCGCAATAGATAAAGGGCTATTTGATGGGGTCACCACTGCATAGCATATTAGCATTAATATTCCTTAGGTGCTTGGGAATTGACCTAGTGATTAGAACGCGTGCATCTTAACCGATGATTGCGGTTTCAAACCCAGGCAAGCACCACTATATATACTTATGTGCTTAATTTAGGTTTATAATTCATCTCGTACTCAGCAGTGAAGGAAAACATCGTGTGGAAACCTGCATCTGTCTAATTTCATCGAAATTCTGCCACATGCGCATTCCACCAACGAGCATTGGAACAGCGTGGAGGATTATGTTCCAAACCCTCTCCTTAATGGAAGAGGAGGCCTTATCTTAGCAGTGGGAAATGTACAGGCTGTTACTTTACTTTTTTTACTTTGGGAATTGAATGCCTTGTGCAATGATTAGGTAATTACACTCACGTACCCCTCATACTGGAACACAGCAATACTAAATAATAATATTGAACCACTAAGATGGTCTTGCTCGCTTACCATGAGGTAAGACTGTAATTGAAAGATAAATAAATGACATTATTGTTTTGTCAGACTCAACTCGAACAAAAACGACTGGAACGTTTTGTTGAAATTTTTGCCTGTATTTGAGATCTCCGAAAAGATTTTGGATCGAAAAGACGTCCAATGATTGGGAAGTAAATTAATATTTTAACATCATGAAACAAGATCGGACAAATAGTTCTACCATAATATTTAATAATAATACATGCATCTTGTTTCGCAATATCAGCATTCTTGATCATGCCAAAGTATATATTGTGAACTTAAATTTAAATATATTTACAAATAATTATCAATCAAATCAAATCCAGATAAACTTTATTCAAATAGGCTTTTACAATCAGATCAGACTGGATCAGAATGTTGGGCTAAAAAAGGGATGACTGAAAGACAATTGCATGTTGCGGAGATGAGAATGCTGAGAAGAATGTGTGGTGTTACGCGAATGGATAGAGTAAGGAATGAGTACATAAGAGGAAGTTTAAAAGTGACACCGATAGCCGAGAAGTTATGTGGAAGGAGGCTATCATGGTATGGGCATGCAATGCGGAGGAATGAGGAACATATTGTGAGGAAAGCCTTGAGCATGGATGTGGATGGATATAGAGGTAGAGCACGACCAAGGAAACGATGGATGGATTGTGTGAAAGACGATATGGTTAGAAATAATGTTACTTGTGAGATGACGTCTGACAGAGAAGTATTGAAGGAGAAGACATGCTGCGCCGACCCCAAATAAAGGATAAGGGCAGGAGGATGAAGTAGGATTGTACAAGCACTTTTGAAGCGTCATTTTATAATTACGTGAAGCTACCACCGGTTTGGAAAGTAGATTCTACCGTGAAGAAGCAACAAGAAACTCAGTCTTTTTCAACCTTTTAAAAATACTAAGTCAAGTTAGTTAAATACAATTATCTAAATTAATATATCCTGCTTGGAAGTCAACAGGTATTAACTCCACGCTTTTTTATCATTTATAAAATCTTGTATCGAATAATATGCCTTTTTAGCAATGTATTTTTGTATACGATTTGAATTTACGAAACGGCAACGTTCAAAATGTCTGCGGAATTTTATTATAGAAACGAATACCTTGCCCCGAGAAGGATTTATTGACTTTGCGGAGTCGGAAACTTGGCGTTATAAGCTTATCCTTACTCCTAGTGCACATACAATGATTATCACTGATTTTATCGAAGTGATCAATGTTACTGTGAATATACATAATATTGTTGTAAACATACTGTGACGCAACAGCGAGTATTCCTACTTTTTTTAAAATAATCCCGAAGAGAGTCTCTAACTCCAAGATTTTATTTTTTTATAAATCAACGTCTATGTCTGTCATGGCATGTCGTCTATTATTATTATATAATTATGTAAGTTTTAATTCTTTTTTAGAGTTCGTGCAAGCCCGTCTGGGTAGGTATCAACCACTATTTAGATATTGTACCACCAAACAGCAACACAGAGATATCACTACATGTTATAAAACAAATTCCCCGGCGTCTGTCTGTCTGTATTGTCGCAAAAACTCCAAAACTACTAAAAGGTTCGCTACTAGACAAAGGGATTCATAAGGAAGCTTTAGATATATAATTTATTGAGGTTTTATGTAAATAAGTTGAAATGGAACGACAATTATTAAGCATGTCACAAAAATGGAACAAAAAATTATATGCATAAAAGGTAAGAATAAAAAAAATAATAATTTACGTCCACCTGTGTGAAGCCGAGACAGGCCGCTAGTATGTTCAATAAATACTTTTTTCTGGATTTTTACCAACATGAGCCACCAATTCGTTCACGTAACAAATTATGATTGAAGAACGAAATGAATGAAAATGAATGATATATTTGAAAAAAATCTGTTAAATCGACCTCTTTGATTTTGGTATAATTTTACAAGGGATCGCTCGTCAACAGTACTCTGTTGTTTATAAAGCCTTTGATTATTTATTTATTTATGCTAAAACATAACGGTGTTAAAACAAAGCTTTTGATCTTATGGCTCGGTACTTACCCGTATATACGACAAAGAACCCAACACTCCATTAATGGAATAATGTCTTCTGGATTTGTTCGAAAAAGGGATGTTCTGAGAATCACTTTTACAAAACAATACGAATATATTTTGTAATGAATCAACAAATATATACGAAATGCGGTCTTATTGTTGATAGTAATTTCTTCAAGACTTTTTGTTAGAAAACATTTTACAATAAATCCTTTGGCACTAAGAGATTAACAAATAGTAAGCAATTAAACAACATAAAAACGAAAACATTTTTTTTAAACATTTATTCGTGACAATAGATCAAAATTTCTTTAATATATAAATCTCTACGTTAATTTTTGATTCAGATAAAATATACTCCTTAAAAAAATTCAAGGTCGTTCCAAGAAACGAATTCTCAAAAACCTTTTATGATATCTCTTTGTCTGTGAAAACTCTATCATAAAATCCCACAGATTAACAAAAGTTTACGTTTTTAATTACAAATATAACTCTCACATATACACACTCACACTCAACTTCCCACTCTTAGAAGATAAATCTTGAAACATTATCAAATTGTGTATAAATGGCTGCTGACGTCTAAATAAATCTACATTATTCCTACATTTAATACCTGTGTCATTCGAACACGATAAAAAAAAAAATTCATCGCTCAAACAAATTATGTATACACACCGGAATTCAGTACGTACGTGTCGAAAATAATAATTCCACATAAATTTGACTACAGGGCCCCATAACCTCGTGTCACGCTAATATCCCGCAGGAATCAACCCTTACCGAAAAAAATGTCTCTTTAAAGAAATAAATGATAGAATTACGTGTATGCGTCAAATATTGAAATTTGTGACGGTTTTTTTTGTGTAATGTTTCATCTTTTTAAATGTTACCATTTTCATAACGTATTAGATACCCCTTTCACGGGTTGATTAAGTTCTAAATAAAACGTTTATATTGATTTATCAATTTTTTCATAATAATCCAACGACTGGTTTTCAAACGCAATGAAATATAAACATGTTATTTATATAGATAGAAACAATTTTCTTCTCCCTTATATATAATAACTAGGTACATATAGAATAAAATTGATTGTATAAGTTATTGGGTTTATTACATCAAAATTTGACGGAGTATAATAATGTAAGGCTTATATAATTATATTATAACATCTTATGAAAGATGCTATATAGTTAATCTAATTATTTTGAATTATATAGTCCCGTTCTGTGAAAAAAGAATGAAATCGCAAGAAAACAAAACTACAGTTAAAAAAAAATAAAACTTTTGGCAATTGTTGTGTTGATAAAGCCAATATATGTATATAACACTTATATACATATTTTTTTTTTAAATTTCTAAAATTAATAATAGCATGTTTTAGTTTTTTAATTAAGACATTCTTAAAATTGAATATTAACTATCAAGAAACTAAAACAACGCTATCAATAACTCTTAAGATGACAAAATGTCTTAAGTTCACCTAACCACCTAACACTAATTATCCTATAGTAACTGACAGATAACTAACGAGGCAACGACCGTCGCGAAGTGATGGATTGGAGGAATAACGTACAAAGGTGTCAATTTACATTATCACTCTTAAACGTATGACAGTAGAGCACATATTTCATTAAATAATCAATTATTATATTTGAATGATATATAGCCAGTAAACAATTCATTAATGTTCTTCTCAAATGTGAATGCCTCTTATTCAAAGGATTTTTTCATCACGACCTGAAATATTGAAATCACCTTGAAACATTTTTATAAAAGAATAATATCAAATCCCCAAATTAATTAAGAAATTGCTAACATTCCTATTCACTTCTTAAGCGTATCACTTCTGTAAGGAGTGGGTACGACAATAGGTAGGGTCGCTAGGTCCAGCGACTATTACATCGCTAGGCCCATAAAGCATTGGGCTATAGACGATAAAAACGCGTGGAGCTAATATTTGTTGACTTCCAGGCAAGATATGTAATATACAGATGTAATTGTTTTGAACTAACGCACTTTGTATTTAAATATTGAATATAATAAATACTGAGTATCTTGTCTGTTCTTCTTAGTATTCCAAAATGTCATAATTATGTTTAAGATTTTAAATCAACATGGTTATTTTCAACCGACTTCCAAAAGGAGGAGGTTATCAATTCGTCTGTATTTTTACTACTAAAGTTAGTAATTTCAGTATATTTACCATGTATTTTTTTATTTTTATTCGGAAGAGCTCGATATTTCGACATGATCTACGAATGTCTTGTTCACGAATCGAAATATCGAGCTCCACCGAATAAAAATAAAAAAACATGGTAAGTATCCCGAAATTAATAACTTTAGTCTTAATTTTGATTATTAATATCAACATAACAATGTCCACTGCTGTGCCAATTATTGAAGTTGTGTGAACTAACTGAAATCGTGAAGTCGTCATTATGCTCCCTTTAGGTGACCTTTTCTTGTCTTTCTATTTATGTTATATAAAGTTTATAAAACGTCACGATTACGTTACGTGGTAAACGATTTGCTTTCGTTATAATTCACAAATGATTTTTAGCGACCATTTTTTTCTTTTTGTTTAATTATTCATTATTTGAGTTATTATTCATTATTCATTATATGAGTCGAGATGGCCCAGTGGTTTGAACGCGTGCACAACCGATGATTGTGGGTTCAAACTCAGGCAAGCACCGCTGTTTCATGTGCTTAATTTGTCTTTATAATTCATCTCGTGCTCAGCGGTGGAGGAAAACATCGTGAGGAAACCTGCATATCACAAATTTCATAGAAATTCTGCCACATGTGTATTCCACCAACCCGGGAACAGCGTGGTGGAAATGTTCCAAACCTTCTCCTCAAAGGGAGAGGATTCCTCAGCCCAGCAGTGGGAATTTACTGGCTGATGTTGTTGTTGTTGTTGTTTTTATTCATTATTTGTGACTTTTACATAATACATAAGATAAGAAAGCGTATATTATCCACCCGGGTGTTCCACAAAATATCCATTTTTACTATCATAAGATGCACAAATTGGCGAGTTGTTAGTTAATAGTCATATCTCTCATTGGTATATATCATCACAAACTTTGGAAAAAATTGTGATTGGCTTTAAGCGATGTGATACAAACCTAAACCATCTTGCACAAAGCCGTACTAAGTAAAAAATTGTGCACCCGTCCTTTGGAAAACCCCTTTTTCATAGCTGGATAAGTTGATTCCACGTTTAAAACTATGGTTCATATTCCGCGTCGAATAAAACAAAGGCGTGCCCAGAAGTTCAATGGGAATAAAATTCACTCCACGTCGTGTAAACAACGTAACCTGCTGGATTCCAATCACTCCGTTCAGTTTGGTCGTGACGTGATTAACAATCCACGCAGTTTGTGTGAAATAAATTCATAGTGAATTAGTTGGGTTGATCATTTTTTCGTATTTATATGTTTTTATTAACAGCCTGTATAACTGTTAGGCTAAGGCCGAAGAGAAAATTCTGGTTTTCAAACATTAATAAATATGCACGAATTCTAACCACCTAGGCTATTGTTTTGTCATATTATCCTTTTGATATGGTATGTGAATTAATCTATAATAATCTCGAAGAGCTGAGATCGTCTAAGAGCCGAGATCGCCCGATGGTTAGATCGCGTGCACCTCAAATGATAAAGGCTGTTTCAAATCCAGTCAGACAACACAGAAATTTCATGTTAATTTTTGTTATGATGTATTTCGAGCTCGGTAGTGAAGGAAAACATCGTAAAGAAAACGACATGTATCTAATTTTAATTATTCTATCAACCCGCATTGGAGCAGCGTGGTGGAACATGCTCCTAACCTTCTTCTCAAATGAAGAGGACTTTGCCCAGTCAATCCTGTCCTTAACAATCTCGAAGAGAGCTTTGAAGTTTTTTTTTTTAAGTTTAATTTGTTGAATTCAAAAATTCATTTTGTAAGAGTTTAAATTAACCTGTATTCTCTCAATATCGTGGTATCAGAAATTTATTCTTACGTAGGTATCAAACTTTTCATTCCTATAGCCGTATTGACTTAAATGCTAACATTATTTGTTACTGTTGTTGAACATATAAAATCCATACCTGCCCAGTGGACACGAGTTCTATAAATATAAGGTAAATTCCCAGATACAAACATTTTTATAATAAGCCTTACCTCTGTCAGCTTCGCATGGAAAAATCGCATTTACCTCGTTTTATTTCAGTCAAAGAACAGATGTATTCATAGAAATGGTATAATTCATATGCATCAATTTCATTTGAATTCAAAACTGTGTACTTCAGGCACGTAAGAAAAGTGATTTCAAAGACCAGATCGATGTCTGGCAATCAACAGCAGCATCATTTTATAGCATTATTTGCTTGTTCTTTTCTCTTCTTCTAATATGAAGGGAGGCACTAACACTATCTGCCTATTCAACTACTCTGTGGAACTATAAATTATCGATGGTTTTTTTAAACAGTTTTAATATGGGACATCGTAAATTAGCTTTGTGACCTGTTTGAGAATCTTATGAACTACTTTAGCTCGGACGACGATTTTTGATACAAGAAAACATTTGATGTTTTAGATTAATATCAGAATAGCGTACATTAGCTTAGTGTTTTATTAATAACAATATAATCAGTACACATATGGACTCTGATGATATTACAGTTCTTTTGAAAACCATTTGTCATTTATATTCTACCGCCAATCACCAATACTTAGCATTATTCTGTTCTAGTTTGTGAGCTAATTTAAACAAAGTCACAAGGGACATAACATCTTAGATGAAGGATGAAAGTACTTTAGTAATGTAAGAAACATTTAAAACGTCTTAATGGCCATAACATCCATATGTTTGTCCATCCAGCTTAAAAACACTTTTAGTAAATATGATTGATATTTGTAACTGGTATGTTGGTTAACATACTGCAATGTATATCACAACTTGCTGCACGAATTCATGGCTCTTCCATGATGTTGTGTTCTGTGCGTTACTGACTCCAGAGAATACTGCGGCGTGTTTGCAAAAGCTTAACTTTATCTCAAACAAGAGAGCTGCAAAAGAGTTTTTGTTGCCTAATATGAGTTTCGACAGCAAGAAGAGTCTGAATTAAAATATTATCGTACATAAATTTTAATACTAAATAATACATAATTTATACTTGATATATTCACTCTTTTGAAAAGATAATATTGCTATTATTATATTCCAGGGAAAATCTGTTCGTTGATTTAGGATATTTTATTTTAATATAATCACCGGTATTATTTTATAAAAACTTACTCACTCAGTGAAGAAATGTGCTATTACACAAATGGGCACCACTGACCAAAGCCATTGGTGCTGGTGAAAATATTCACCATCCTTTACATCCCCAATGTGCCACTAAGCCATTGACCTTGAGAACTAACTTGTTTTAACCCTCGTGTCTTTAGTTCCACTGATTTACTTACAATTAAAATCAGGTCACAAGAATACCAAGTATTAATGTCATTGGTCCAAAAAACTTAATTCATATTTTGATATTTTGATCGTCGTTTTTTAATACAACTATTCCAGGATGAATGTAGAATGTGTGGCCAATTCATAATTATGTTAAATCAATTATTTTCTTCTCCAAAGTAGTTTTTACTACTAGTAAAAATTATAAACAAACACAAAGAAGAGCTCAGATGGCTAAGTGGTAAGAACTCGTGCATCTTAACCGATGACTTCGGGTTCAAACCCAGACAAGCACTACGGTATACTCGTATATGTGCTTAATTGTGTTTATAATTCATCTTCATGTCTGATTTCATCGAAATTCTGCCACATGTGCATTCCACCAACCCGCATTGGAACAGCGTGGTGGAAAATGTTCCACACCCTCTCCTTAGTGGGAGAGGAGGCCTTATATCAGCAGTGGGTAATGTACAGGCTGTTACTTTATCAAAGAGCATTGCAAAATATATCTATTACAGGATGAATGTAGAATGAACAAACATATTGAATCAATCTTCTAATAAAATGACGCTGACTTGTCGCGTAAAGGACATTTCTACTTCTTCCGATTCAAAATGGCCGCCTATCATAGACAATCTTTTCACAGACACGCCATCGCATCCTTTCTTAATCAAAAATTTCATTTACTTTAAAATTTACCAACAACAAATAGCTGAGCTAGTTCTTGTATTACTTCGCTTAAATCCGGTGTGATTTGAAATTCTAGTGCACTACTTAGAGCCTGCAGACCAACGGTTCTTCCACTGCGACTGAGGAATCGCGTTCTTATTTTATTTTTTTAAATCTTGGTTCAGATTTCGATGCCATTATTTACATATTTATATATTTTTTGCAGTTATAGAATGAAAAAAATATTTCTAAATAAATATTTCTAAATAAAAAATTTTTAAATATATGTAATGCAAAATTGAAATTCGTATTGGTTTGTTTATTTCATTTCTTTTATGGAATGAATAAATAAATCAAGTATACTAAATTTATTTCACATCATCACACATCATCAGCCCGTTTTTGTCCACCGCTGGACATAGGCCTTTTCAAGTGCACGCCACTGCGGTCTTTCTCCAGCTACTCGTATCCAGCTCCTGCCTGGATTTTAATTTTAATTAGTAATTGTAAAAGGTCGCATGCTACAAATAAGTAAACTAAAAAGTCGTATTAATAATAAACGCGATGTCTTTTTTTTTTTAAACTAAAAGAGGTTTTATTCTTGACACGTATACTTTTTATATAGTAAATTTAATAAAAACCACTAGAGGTATTTAGATGATTCATGATTGAAATATTTTATTGAAGCAAGTGTCCATATATTTTTCGATAATGTAAATTATGCTTCTGATCAGGCAACCTAGAACACCCTTGTTTATTTGACTATCAAATGATTTTAAATAATGTAAATGTAGATTTTTCTTACATAACATTACTTATCATGGAAACAAACTGTAACAATATGTATAAACATCATACAAATGAAACAAAACAAAATAACCAGATTGCTGTCCTTTAATTTGTACGATTTTCATATACAGAATGTAAAGTACAGAATTTTACATTAAGAGTAGTATTATGTCACCAGTTTAAGAAGTCTCCACGAGCAAGCCATTGCTTTCATGTGAACGCTATTGAACTCCTGCGAAGAATAGAAGCTACGATTTTATGAAGGAGGGTAATACAAACATCGTACCGTATAGAATTGCGTTAAAATAAACAAACGCTTGTATTCGTTTTATTTAAATTGTATGACAATGGATACATTGAGGAACATAATGAATTACACTGACTTACACAAATATTACAGCAACAACAAACAAAAACAGCAACAGCCTGTAAATTCTCATTGCTGGCCTAAAGGCCTCCTCTCCCTTTGGGGAGAAGTTTTGGAACATATTCCACCACGCTGTTCCAATGCGAGTTGGTGGAATACACATGTGGCAGAATTTCTATGAAATTTGTCACATGCAGGTTTCCTCACGTTGTTTTCCTTCACCGCTGAGCACGAGATGAATTATAAAGACAAATTAAGCACATGAATCAGCTGTGCTTGCCTAGGTTTGAATCCGCAATCATCGTTTAAGATGCACGCGTTCTAACCACTAGGCCATCTCGACTCTTCACAGAAATATTAAATACTCCTTAAATCGATAATGCGTAGTGCATTATCGATTTAAGGAGTATTTAATATTTCTGTGAAGAGTGTGTTCGGTTCGAGTGTGTTCGAAACTAAGGTGTCATGTCATTTGTCTCTCTAGATACAATATACACAAAAAATACTAAGTTTCGCTTTTTTGCGGCAGAATTACTGATTAGCTTTACTTTACTTTAATTACTAGTTAGCTACCCCAATTAAAATGGACATAGACAAAGTACCTTCACCAAGAAAGATCTATTTTGCAGTTTGAAAATTTTGAGTTGAAATCCATTTCAAGTAATTTAAATTCAATACAATATTATTTCATCCTAATTTATATTCAAACAAAACAGTAAATGCCAATAAATATATAAATATAATTATTCTAATATTAATTGTTAAGTTGTACATTCCACAATTCCATGAATATTTTGGAAGGATTTGAGGAATGGTACGGTGGAATTTTAGCGTGGTGGATCTTATTTATTTGATATTAAGTAGTGATGTATTAAAATATAGAACTAATTCCATTTTTAAATAAAATATCTCCTTATAAAAAACAAAATCCACATATCATCGGATAAAGGCGGATTCCAAAACCGTAAATACAACTAGTGTTTACGGGTTTACGGTTATGCGAAAATCCAGGTACCATTTTATTGTGGATTATGACTGAACCTAAATCGCTGGTTAAAGTTGTTAAGAAATGGTCAAAATAAAGCAATAACATTATTCAGGCTTACATTAAAAGTAAACATCCGTTAGATATCCGGATAGAACGTGTTTTAACCGGTTTTCGTCTTTTTGCTGAAAGACGATATCGCACCTTTTGCTTCTAATTCCATTTATCAAACAATCTCTTTTTTTATTTATATTTGGTATGTGAACTGGTAACACGGCTTAAACAATTATTAGTATAACAGTGCAGTAAGAAATATTTACATCTCCTGGACCAATGAGAGATCACCTTACCGGCCTTAAATGATATGCTATGACTCTTGAGCATGAAATTGCACTAGCTAACTCAACATTTAAACGTAAAGTTATTCTACCGCCAAATAACAGTACTCAATATTGTTGTGTTCCGGTTTGACGGGTGAGTGAGCCAGTGTAACTACAGGCACAAGGGACATAACATCTTAGTTCCAAAGGTTGGTGGCACATTGATGATGTAAGGAATAGTTAATATTTCTTACAGCGTCATTGTTTATGAGTGATGGTGACCACTTACCATATGCTCGACCTCCAACCTATACCTTAAAAATAACGAGAACAAGATAGAATACTGTAGAATAAATTATGTGGGGGTAAAACGGACACGTCTAGAAAGAGTTCAGTGCTTTCCGAGGTACGAAAGTGCACGTACTTCCGGACTTTGAGTTGTTACTGAGAATTTTTTGGGATCAAAAACAGAACCTCGTGATCTCTCGTCTTTTATCAAGCTATCATCAAGGCTTTAGTTTTATCAGAAGAAATAATGTTCTTCTATTTTATTGATCAATTTAATTTTGGAACACGTGGAATTCCAAGTGCAAATTAAAAAATAGAATCACAATATTCAATATCGCTAAAAAAAGAACGTTTGAATGGAGTGTTGACTCAACACATTATACAAGAAGAAAAACAAAAACAAACTCACTCACCCCTAATTATCGTTTAAGAGCAATCCTCGTTTTTACCGCACTAATTAGTCACGTCAATCTCGCCAATAGGAAATTTGGTAGAACAAAGCATTTTCAGTTGAATCTTTCGGCAGTAATTATAACAATGCCACTAATTCTAATGCAATTAGTTAAAACCATTAAGCACACACCTTAAAGAGTATTATAAATGTCAAATGGGGTGGGATTTTCTTTGATTGTTTAAGCTTTTACGTCTTTTTACTTATTTTGGGGATTAATTGCTGGAAAATCAAAGAAAGAATGGAGATAAACAAATCTGTTGCAATATTCCTTTCGATTAGCCCATAAGGTAAGTAGTCACACAGTATATTTACAACAATATTGTATATTAATGTATATTCACAGTAACATTGATCACTTCGATAAAATCAGTGATAATCATTGTATGTGCACTAGGAGTAAGGATAAGCTTATAACGCCAAGTTCCGACTCCGCAAAGTCAATAAATCCTTGGAGCAAGGTATCCGTTTCTATAATAAAATTCCGTAGACATTTTGACTTCCAAGCAGGATATATTGATTTAAATAATTGTATTAACTTTGTATTTCTTAAATGTTGAAAAAGAGTAACTACTGAGTTTCTTACCGGTTCTTCTCGGTAGAATCTACTTTCCAAACCGGTGGTAGCTTCACTTAATTGTAAAATGACGATTTAAAAGTGCTTGTAAATGCCTACTTGAATAAAGTCTATTTTGATTTTGATTTTTTTTAGTCATTATATCTTCTATGTTATGTACTAGATTATCGTATATCCCATTTTAAAGGTGTCAGATAAGTGTTTCAGTGATATGCAAAACGCCATTTGTTCCGCAATCCGTCATTAATATGACTAGTGGTCGTGTCTCGCGTTTTATGGGGTAGGTTATATGGTATATGTTAGTGGAAAAGTAGCCTATGTCCTTCCTTGAAGGTCAAGCATGTTTCATAGCGAAATTTCGTCAGATTCGGTTCATTGGTTTGGCAGTTGAAGATCGACAGACAGACAGAAAGAGTTACTTTCACGTTTATAATCATTAATATCATAGATTATTTAATTTTATCTCGTCGATTAAAAAAAATTGTTAACTTGAACCTTCTCCTTCTGTGGTTGTCTATATATATGTCGGAGCCGAACCACGAATTTAAGAAAAGCACGTGTCCAGAAATGATTATTTCAATAATCTAAAACTGTTTGATTGTTAAATTAATAATTTTTAGTGAATTGTGAAATGTTAAATTAGTCTGAAATATTTTAGTGTTTGTAAACAGGTGTTATGTTGGGTGATTAGTCTACCCACCTATTTTTGTTATAAAAGACCAAGCGCCCGCCGGTATCGACAGGCTGGTTCGAGCCGTCGGAGCGATCGGACCGCCTCATATTGGAATAAATCAGAGAAGAATATTCCCTGAGTTTAATTTCAAACCTCCGAGGATGGATAAAGATCAAAGCCCTGACACTCGTGACGTCAGCAATGCTGACGTCATGTTTTTTAAAAACGGGCTCGGACATGCTTATCTTACCTTAGCTTTTTTAACTTAGTTCGCCTTATATATAATAAACGAGTATCCGTAACTCTCAGTAATAATATACAAATCTTCGATTCCTTTCCAATCAGTTTGTTTCTTTATAAATAAAAAAGATATTTCGACACGTTCCTTAAACAACTTGATGTATAGACGAATCCGTCGTGTCGACATTTGCATTTTGTTTGAATCGACGCCATTGTGCTAGAAATACCGAAACAGGAAATGCGTTCGGAATTTAAAATACAATATGGAAATATTAGATTCACCTTACGTTGTTTGTTTTGAAAACTTTTCTTTCAGGGATTCGACCTTGATCTTTTTGACCTTGGAATATTTACTGATAAATCATTAAGTAACTATTCTTCATTGTATAAAAGAACTGTATTATATAGATAATTATAATCAATAAACGTTTTATTGTTTTCCATACCAAAACTTCAATGAATCGATGAAAATCTAACAAAATAAATAAAATTTTAACAAAAAGAAAACCGACTTCAAACAAAACACTATTTTAAAACAAATGAATATGCACGAAAAAGTAATAAAAATAATTGCGTATTCAACATATTTTTTAGAGTCTTCCTAAGTTAAATGAAATGAAAAATATTAGATTACTTAAAAGTCGATTAACGATTATATCATGTAGTTATAGTTATTGGTATATTTGGAGCCGGTGTCAGCCACGGTGCCCTTGCCCCAACAATCAAAAGAAAGAAGCGATACGAGCCCCTTGATTGATCCAGTATATTATTGTATAAAAGGTAATTTGTAAAAAACATATTTGTTAAAGTATTCTCGTATTGTTTTTTGATAGATATACTGTAGGGTTTTATTGGCTGACACCGACTCCAAATATAACAATAATTATAACTACATGATATAATCGTTAATCGACTTTTAAGTAGTCTAATATTTTTCATTTCATTTAACTTAGGAAGACTCTAAAAAATATGTTGAATACGCAATTATTTTTATTACTTTTTCGTGCATATTCATTTGTTTTAAAATAGTGTTTTGTTTGAAGTCGGTTTTTCTTTTTGTTAAAATTTTATTTATTTTTTGATTTTAAGTGAAGCTGATGTTGACTAACTAATTTTTTTTAATATGGATAGATTAAACGTTCCGTTTATATGAGTCAGAAACTATTTCGAGGACAATTTCAAAGGAAACTTGCGAATAAAGCAAAAATAGACTTTCGAAAATGCGGATTTAATACGTCACGCGGCGTAAACTACAAGGATCCCTCGAAAGAGCTGTAATCGAACTCAGCAAAAAAACTTTGAAAAAGACCAACTATATTTCGTCATCATATGACATCACATCACATACACAAAATTTGATTAAAGATAGTAAGAAATTCTGCCCCATATCGCACCATAACTGCGAGCCGTATAGGAGTTCCATCACTACATAGTATAAAACAAAGTCGCTTTCTCTGTCCCTATATCTTTAAATCTACGCAACGGATTTTGATGCGGTTTTTTTTAAAAGATAGTGTGATTCAAGGGGAAGGTTTGTGTATATAAAACATGAACAATATAGTAAAGTAACACTGATAATTTTAGAAGTTTGCGATGTGATGTCGTATATAAACAAATTCTGTAGTATGTTTAGTATCACTATTGCACCCGTGCGAAGCCGGGGTGGGTAGCTAGTTGATTATAATATTCGACTATGATAATTACATAAACATAACCACATTACGGAAGGTGACTCAAATATCCAAATAACCTATAAATAAAAGATTCGACCGAGTATCGCTAACGTGCTCCTCAGAATTGTTCCGTTCCCTTCCGTTCCGTTACTTTGTCATGGATCCTGTGCTCAGAACCTTACCAAACTTTCACCAAATTACCCTTGAAGTATATATTTTATAATAAAAAAAGAATTATCAAAATTGGTCAACGTGATTTTCAGTTATTCACCTATTTGTCGCGCAAATACATAATGCAAATTTAAGACTTATGTCGTTTTCACATGGATACCATCATCGGAAAAAAAAATAAAAAAAATGGGACCCCACGGGAAGCACTACCTTTCAAACAAAAAAAAAATTATCAAAATCGGTCCACCCAGTGAAAAGTTATGAGGTAAAAAACATAAAAAAAAAAAAAAAAAAAAAAAAATACAGACGAATTGATAACCTCCTCCTTTTGGAAGTCGGTTGAAAAAGGTAGGTAGTTACGAGAATGCGCGTGAGAACTTTGCTTCTTCGGCGCAATTAAAAATATTTTTAAATTACACGGAAAAAATAAAAAGTTAATTTTTTTTTCATCACACTATCACCTACAGATTTGACAATTTCAATTTGTAATTAAAAACATACTTTGTAATATAAGATGAAAAGTATGTCTTTCGAGTGACCTAACACTCAAAATCAAAATCAAAATAAACTTTATTCAAGTGGGCTTTTACAAGCACTTTTGAATCGTCATTTAAAATTAAGTGAAGCTACCACCGGTTCGGAAAGTAGATTTTACCGAGAAGAACCGGCAAGAAACTCAGTAGTTACTCTTTTTCAACATTTTTAAAATACAATCACATTAGTTAAATACCTACCTGGAAGTCAACAGGTATTAATTCCAAACTTTTTTATCATCTACAAAATAAAGTACACTTAATAAGCGGTTTAATTATTAATAATTAAGTAATTACCATAACATTTATATTCAGCTACTGTGACATAAAAATCACAAATAAATTAAATTAGTTTTTCCGTAGTTATGTATCGAGATTAATTTAAATTGAAACGGAATTAATAAAGCCGTAATCCGCTTAACTAAATTAAAACAATTTGTATGCGATGTCGAGGGAAGATCCTTTATTTATTCATGGAAAAATCTACTTTAATGTTAATAAGGCAAGTAACAGACCGGCAATGTTCAACAGCTCAGCAAATTCCTCTTCTGTAAAGAAAGAACATGGAGGATGATAATCCACCGTTCTAATTAGTAACGGATCGGTGTGTTCATCTCTTTATTAATTAATTCATTACCGTAAATATCACAGTTGAGATGGCCCAGTGGTTAGAATGCGTGCATCTTAACCGATGTTTGCGGGTTCAAACCCAGGCAAGCATCACTATATATATGTGCTTAATTTACACACCACACGACCTCCGTGGTCGAGTGGTGTGTACACCGGTTTTCAAGGGTACGCCACTCCGAGGTCCCGGGTTCGATTCCCGGCCGAGTCGATATAGATTGTCAATAGTTTTTTATGTTGTCTTGGGTCTGGGTGTTTGTGGTACCTTCGTTACTTCTGATTTTCCATAACACAAGTGCTTTAGCTACTTACATTGGGATCAGAGTAATGTATGTGATGTTGTCTCATATTCATATATTCATATTCATATATGCTAAAAATCAATTTGTGTTTATAATTCATCTCGTGCTCGGCGGTGAAGGAAAACATCGGAGGAAACCTGCATGTGTCTAATTTCATCGAAATTCTGCCACATGTGCATTCCACCAACCCGCATTGGAAGAGCGTGGTGGAATATGTTCTAAACCCTATTCTTAATGGGAGAGGAGGCCTTAGCTCAGCAGTGGGAAATTTACGGGCTGTTACTTTACTTTACTTTTTTTTTATATCAACTCGATAATAATAGACACGAATAGTATCAAAATAAATTATCATCATTATCATAGTAAAAAACAAAGACCTAACGTATGCTTAGATCTTTCAAATTACGCAACGGTATTTGTTGCGTTTTTCTTTAATAAATAGACTGATTAGAGAGAAAGGTTTTTATATACAATCCATAGACAATATAGTAAAAGAAACACTGATAATTTTAGAAGATTCTAATGTGATGTCGTAAAAAAATACAGACTATTATACAGAATTGATAACCTCCTCCTTTTTGAAGTCGGTCGATAAACAAATTCTGTAGTATATTTAGGATTAGCGTTGCACCATTCGTAGTCGAGCGAGTCGCTAGTATATTTCAAAATGTTAACAATTATCCTTATAAAGAGCTAAGCTATTTCAATATATATTATGTATTTTAGTTGGCTTTTAAACATATAACAACGTCATAAGCGACTACAATAACAAAACGATTCTTATAACATATAATAGCCATTAATTAATATAAAACATTTTAAGGTTTCTGAATGTCCCATAAACATTAATTCAAAGTATTGAATGCATAATAATAAAATTGGAGTGTGTGCTCGCCATATCAAAATCTTTACACGGTACATGTACAAACTATATTTCTTTTACAATTTTTGTATATCTGTCTGTTTGCTTTCTATAATCTGCGCTATTCTCTGGAAAGGCTTAGCCGATTTTGACAGGCTTCACTGGTTGATAGGCTATGTAAGCAACTAAGGCTACAGCAATATATTTTTGGTAAATCACAGCTAGTTATATATTCACTCATTCATTTTTAACTTTTGAAAGATAGACAAGTTAGGTTGTATGTTTGTTGTATTGTTTGCTAGGCATAAGTGAAATAGTATCTTAATATGTTTCTTATTTTACAAGATATAGCTAAGTATGAATAGATTCGTCTCGTGCTCCGCAGTGAAGGAAAACATCGTGAGGAAACTTGCATGTGTCTAATTTCATCGAAATTCTGCCACATGTGCATTCCACCAACCCGCATTGGAACAGCTTGGCGGAATATGTTTCAAAACCCTCTTCTTAATGGAGGAAATTAGGAAAAGGTTCGAAGCATATTCCACTAACCACTGGATAAGAACCAGTCACGTGTCTGAACCATTGGAGCAGCGTGATAAGCTCCAAAACTTCTCGCCTGAAGGGAAGGCAAGGATGCCTTTGTCCACTTAGGTGACATAAAAAGTATAGGTAACAACATTTATAAAAAAGTCTATTTTAAAATTGGATGGATATAACCCTTTTCCTAGCTACATAAGTCAAAGAAAACACCTAGTCTGGGATTCATAAATCAAGTTTTCTTAAGTTGTGAATTGTGACCCTTGAGGGTAGTAATTTAATTATAAGCGACTGAATTCCGAAAACGTAGGTCATTTCGCCGAAGTTTTAAATATACAAGAGGATCAGAAATTCGACTAAGAACGGAATGAGATTCGAAAAGTTTAGCTTTGTGTTTTGTTGCGATTATTTGAGTTGTATTAATTAAACATATTTTATATTATAATATTAAGCGCATTTTTTATGAATTCCATTATAATTAAATTCGAAAAGTGAAATTATTGATGAGTATAATATTGTGCAAACCCGTCTGGGTATTATTCATCATCATCATCATCATCATCAACAGCCTATTTTTGTCCACTGCTGGACATAGGCCTCTCCCAGTGCACGCCACTGTGGTCTTTCTCCGGCTCCGGTATTATTATCATTACATAATATAAAACAAAGTTGCTTTCTCTGTCCCTATATCCCTATGTATGCTTAAATCTTTAAAACTACGCCACGGACTATGATTCGATATTTTTTTTTTTATAAAAAGAGTGATTCGAGAAGAAACCCTGATAATTTTAAAAACTTTCTACTGTGGTGTCATATCATTGCACCCGTGTAAAACCAGGGCGGGTAGCTAGTCCATTAGAAAACTATACTTCCAAACAGTAAAAGGCGAATGAGCCATTGCAGCTACATATACAAGAGAGATGACATCTTAGTTCCCAAGGTTAGCGACGCATTAGTGATGTACGGAATGGCTAATTTTTTTTATAGGGTATATCTATGGGCAGTGATCACTTGGCCAATCAGGCTTGCCAACTTTATCAAAAAATTCTAGAGGATCGGAATTGCGTTTCATAATGGAAATACTAGCAATATTTCCATTTTGAATCGCAATTCAAATCCAAATTCTTATTATTTTTCCATGTGATAATTGAAAATAAATTGTTACCTCTGCTTGTAAAAAATCAGTGCATCAAACATTAAGAAGTTATGTTCATTGTGCCAGAAGTTACACTGGCTCACTGACCCTTAAAATGGGCACATATTATAAGTGTTGTTTGACGTTAGATAAAATCTAATGGACAGCTTTCTACCCTGATGGGTTTGCAAAAGGCTCCACCACATATTTTAAATGACTCTGCTCATAATACAATGAAGCATTGGTATCCATTAAGGTTTGTATCCACAAAATCTGTTGTCTTACCGACTAAGTACGAGAACAAAGCTAAAAAACTTATCATTGTTATTTTAACGATACAAAAGTTAGAAATAAAGTGGTGTCAGACAGAACTTGAAAGAAACTCGAAACTCACACCCAACTTTCTTAACAACAACTTCACCAAACTGTACCGACTCGCACGTGACTTTGAGTACTTAATACGTGTCAGTGACTCTAAGCTGGCTTAATTAGTTTTGCTCTTAAAACTTGGATAAACTATTTATTTTTATTTGCACTCAACTATGCATGAGTCTTATTCAGTCGTAAGTACGAAAGATAATCCTTCTAATATTATAAGCGTGTTAGCTTGTGAATATGATTGATGAATGTTTGTTATTCTTTTACGCAATAACTATTAAACAGATTCGAGTGACTTAACACATTGGCTTTTCATTCTCAAGCTGACATATCATCCTCCTGCCCTTATCCCAATTTTATTTGGGGTCGGCGCAACATGTCTTCTCCTTCCACACTTCTCTGTCTGACGTCATCTCACAATTAACATTCTTACCAACCATATCTTCTTTCACACAATCTATCCATCGTCAACATAGATAGTTATAAATAATTTACAAGACTGAGCATTGAACTTGACTTTCATTTCACATTTATATTTTTCATGGGATATGTTCTCCCCTACATGACGACTCCGAGGAACCAGCTCGCGCCAGCGGTTTTTTGGAAGTGATACGACATGAAACTTCATGAAAATGCGTACATATGCAAGCCCAGATGTTGCAAATATCCTTGGGTTGTAGTCGTCACTTTTCATTAGGTAAGCCTTCTCAACAACAACAACCTGTAAATTTCCCACTGCTGGGCTAAGGCCTCCTCTCCCTTTGAGGAGAAGGTTTGGAATATATTCCAACACGCTGTTCCAATACGAGTTGGTACAATACACATGCGGCAAATTTTCTATGAAATTAGACATATGCAGGTTTCTTCACGATGTTTTCCCTCACCGCCGAGCTCGAGATGAATTATAAACACAAATTATGCACACGAGCAATCAGCGGTGCTTGCCTGCGTTTGAACCCGTAATTATCATAAGATACACGCGTTCTAATCACTAGGCCATCTCCTTCTCATTTGTCACCTAAATAATAAAAAAATACTTCGATAAAAATCCATTCAATAAAATACATCTAATATTATTTCGAAAGTCGAAACATTTAAAATCCGTCCTTTTTTACCGAATACCTGTATCACAATGTTTCTTTACACCTGACATAGCGTAGTAATAAAACGTAGAGAGATTTTATTATCCAGCGAACCATTTGTTCGCCGCATTCGTCGTCGTCACATGTTTTATTCATCGCCACGTAGCTCCGATGCAATTTGAATCCATTAATTGATTGGACATAACGGAAAAAGGCTCGAATTCGACTCGAGCTCACGACGATGAAAAAAGTGAACCAGAGTGGATAATTATGAGCCAAGTGTACGGCACTTTTGGGTGATTGGTATTAATTGATCTTTGAAACCATTAACTGCTTGGTAAAGACAAAGTGTAGCAATGATAAACCACTGAAAACGTGTAGGTTTCATACGGAATTATTTTAGATTTAAACTCAGCCAATTAAAAATCCTTTGAATATATAATCAAAGGATTTTTAATTATTCGACTATTGTGCGAAGACATCTCCTGCTTTTATGAATTTTTTGGAGCTTATTCTAAAAGTAGCAGAATTTTCATAAAATACGACAGTTTATAAAATGCAATAAATTAAGCGCTAAACCTAAGTGGTGCTTGTTTGGGTTTGAACCCGCAAGGTTCGGTTAATATTAACGTATCTTAAATCCAAGTAATCGTTACAGAAATAAAACCTTTTTGGACTAAAAACATTTCATTATAATATAAGGTAACTATTACTAAAGAATTTGTCGAATATAATCATCAGAATTAAACGCAAGAAACGCAAGATTTCTCATAAAATCTAAATACAATCCTTCTTCAAAGAAAAGATCTTAGCCCGGCAGTGGAACTTTAAAAGGCTGCTATTTTTACATGCAAGCGTTTCGTCTGCAGCTCCTAAGGGATGTGAGTTATAAGCGTTCACAGCTACGTCATAGCGTCTAAAGTTTCATCGTAAACATAAAGTATGATAACAATGTGTAAACTTTTCATCTAACACCGCTAGAAGTTTTCATTTTGAATTATATCCCATTATAACGCTTGTAATCTGTCGTGTATACGTTTATTGTCAAACCAAGAACATAGATTATTTTAAATACTTAGTTTAATGTCAAACTTTTTAGGCATTATCATTATCAATACATAGTATAAAACAAAGTCGCTTACCGCTGTCTGTCCCAATGTAAATATTTATAATTAAATAATGGATTATGTTGTGGTTTTTCCAATAGATTCCAATAGATTTCCAATAGAGATTAATTCAAGAGGAAGTTTTATATGCATACTACATCCACGATAAAGTAGATAAACAGTGATAATTTTAGAGGTTCATTCCTTAAACCGCAATAGGGTCAACAATCTAGGAAATTGGGAGTTTATGTCCATTCTGCCTTTGATTAGACTGGCCTTCAAACTGGATCACAACAATCCTACGTGTTTAGCAGTGAATGCAGTGAAGCAAGTGATGAGTGCTTCACAGACTGGCGTACAAAGTCCTATTACAAAATAAACCAACTTTCTTCATGTACGTTTACTGTTATCACGCATATCATGTCAGATGCACTATAATGTAGGGAACAGCAACAATTTTTCCGTTAGCATATTGTCTGATAAGCCGATCTTTTGTCTCCGAAATTACTGAAATCAAGCTACATTGATAGCATCATAAGGCCATGTAATATTGTTATTAAATCAATATTTATTATGGTTTTCACCTCATAAGAAATGCCAGAAATTACTCATATTGATTTTTTCATTCCAACTTTCAAACTCACATAAATATTTTATTAGCCATCTACGTTAGTGGCAATTTGTCCCAAAATGAGTGTTTGTTTTGAATGTAAATATTATTCGATTGTCTTTCACTATATAACTTTTATCAGAATTATTATCACAATAATCCTGCAAATATTTGTTTACATAGGCTGAGTAAGTTAATGTAACAAGCTCAAATAGGGAAATGCTTTGGATAATATCAATCTACTAACCATCAACTCATTCGTATTATCAAAACAATATTATCAGGTTATTTATGACGAATGTATATTATTAGATACAGGCCAGGGGAAGGGCTTATTTTGAGTTGTTCTTTGTGTGATTTATATATAAATAGAAGATAGATAATTCAAGATCAACAAAAACAACAACAACAACAACAACAACAGCCTATAAATTCCCACTGCTGGGCTAAAGGCATCCTCTCCCTTTGAGGAGAAAGTTTGGAATATATTCAACTACGCTGTTCCAATGCGGCTTGGTGGAATACACATGTGGCAGAATTTCTATGAAATTTGTCACATGCAGGTTTCCTCACGATGTTTTCCTTCACAAATTCAAGGTCATTAATTAGCAAATGTGTATGAGTGAAATTCTTGCCCGTTCTCGGTAGAATTTCCATTCCTAACCGGTGTTAGCTTCACCTAATATAGTTGTTAAATGTCGATTCAAAAGTGCGTATAGCTTACTTGAATAAAGTATATATCGTAATTTTGATTTTGATATTAAATGGTGCCTATCATTCCGACTGTGCACGAGAGCACCTTGCTCTCGCAAATAAAATCCTGAATAATTGCAGGTCTGTTTAATCCTGCTAAATATTAATAAAAACCTTTCCAATCCAATCCATCAGCCCATTTCCGTCCACTGCTGGATATAGGCCTCTCCAATTGCACGCCACTGAGATCGTTCTTGGGCTACTCGCATCCAGCTCCTGCCAGCCGTCTTGCGTAAGTCGTCACTCCACCGTGCCTGAGGACGTCCTACACTACTTTTACCGAGACCGAGACGTGGTCTCCACTCTAGAACGCGTTTCCCCCAACGGCTATCGGCTCTGCGACAAATATGGCCAGCCCACTGCCACTTCAGCTTACTAATCCGGTGGGCTATGTCGATGACTGTGGTTCTCTGGCAGATCGCCTGATTTCGCGATCCCACAGAGAAACGCCGAGCATAGCCCTTTACATAGCACATGAGCGACTTTAAACTGGTGGACCAGCCTTGTCGTGAGTGCCCACGTTCCTGCTCCGTATCTCATGACGGGTAGAACGCACTGGTTGAAGACTTTCGTCTTAAGGCACCGTGGGATCGATGATGTACAGATTCGACATAATTATACGTAACATACGTACGATGTAAAAATCTTTGTGAAATCAAAATTTTAAGAAGAACTTTATAAATCTCGGGGTTAATATTAATTAATGTTTACAAAAAAAATATTTGAAAAAGTGACATGCATTTAAAATGCTACATGAGTCGTTTTGAATGCAAAAAGGCAAGCTGATGTAAGGTGAGTGGCTCTCAGTAATAAAAAGTGCATTAGTCGTCACTATTACGTCCAATGCTTTTAGCAATGTAACAAACTTCAGACTGGAAGATTTGTCTGGATTATATTTATTTAAAATGTTACTTTCAGTAATGTTTTAATAAAAAAGAATATATAAAATTAAGTTTCAAGATTGTACAACTATAGAGCAGAGATATAAAATCTTAGTAAATAATATGATTCGAATGGTTAATATTACTTACAGCGCCAATGTCCAATGACCAATTACAAAAATTAATTAGGAAAAATGTCATGATATCGAGATTATCATTGTTAGAACTAGCGCGCACTGGTGACTTTTGTCACGGTGACTTTAAAGTGTTTGTCACTGTTACGTCACGTTTCCAAAGCGGAGTGCGCTCATTAATAGAGACAGTGACAAAAAATTTTCGAAATCGAAGTGTCATTCGCCACTATGGATTTCGAAGAGACGATGGTTCTCTGTGAGCTCGTGAGACTCGGCAGAAGAAAACTTAATTTTTTACGTGATATCTGAATACTCTTTCAATTTTTTATCACAAAGAGCTGGTCTCTTTTCCACTTCTTCTATTAGAACATCATTATCATTATCGTCTTCACGAATGCTTACGTTTTGAATCGATGGTGACGCCATTTGCGCGCCAAAGTCGGCAGTCAAAGTGTAGATAGCGCAGGCCTGACGACGACTCTCGTCGGCACAGCCTTTGCGAAAATTACTATTATGGCATGTAATACTTATGTACCATAACTTTGTTTTTATTACTTAATTTCCACAAATTTCAACAACACATTTGCATTTTATGTTCTTTTTAAAAAGCAAATTGTCATTACGCCTATTCAACAGCTATTAATCCATAATTAAATTTTCATCTTAATAAGGCAATTTGTAGTCGCTTAGTTGCTTTCGTTAAAACAAATTATTTTTAATTATAGTAAATTTTTATTATAATCGTCTTATACCACGGTCACAGCCTTTACTTAGTAATATTAATATAATTTTAATTATTTTCATTGTTACTGCTTTATTCACTAAGTACTGTACAAAAATCACCTTTAAAACTAAGATGTGATTTCACTTCTGTCCGTTGTTACCCTTTAAATCTAAACAACAACATAAATTACCGCAGCGATAGTCAATAAAAGTTTAATACCCAAAACAGTTTGATCAAAACTCTACCACCAATTGATCAACTTAATATTAATAGTACTTAAAGGTTGTAGGAATATGAATGTAACGAACATGATTTTTGTTATAAGTTAATACATAGTGAGCCACCCATAGTGCAACCATAATATTAAAAAAAAAAATCGCAGGCTTTTCTGCCTGAACCAGTTTTACTTTTAAATAAAACTAGTTATAACGGATTTTAATCGCGTATATTAATTATTTTGGACATCCCAACGTTTCGAGGACTTTACAGCGTTTGTGGTCACGGGTAGACTAAGGTGACATTTGTCTATTTGAAGAACAAAAGAAAATATTATTTAAAACTACCGCCAACGATTTCTCAATTGGTATCTTGAGTAACGTTCCGGTTGCACGCAGAAGGCACTGACTGTATCTTTAGGTCTTGCAGTCTGTTGGATTTGGGATTTTAAATTTTTAATAAATGAATCCCAGGTGTTAGAAAGTCTCCAACCATCTTCTCTATTGAAGTTCGGATGTTTTTGAATTTCAATAGCCTCGCGTATCATTCTAGGAATGAATCTGTGTTCTTTAGCGAGGATCTGTGGTTTATAAAATCGGATAAAATGGTTAGGTTTATCCAGAGCATGTTCACAGACTGCAGTTTTACTTAATAGCCGCTGGAACAAAATCCAATCTTTTGGGAAATATTAAGATGAGCATTATTTTGATGACGCCTAAGCACAATATGTTATATAAGAAAATATATGCGGTGATAGAATAAACTTACATTAATTTCCCATTAAAATACTTTTAATATTTAAACAATTAATTGAATGCAATGCAAATTTTCTTGGACATTGTTTTTGTTTGCCCGACTTTGCTCAATCAATCGATTAAATTGCTTTATTCAATATAGAAGCATTTCAGTCACTTATTACTTGTCAAATTAAAGACTACTCATTTTGGTAATATTTTATTACCTTAAAACATCCAAGTGCTGTATTTTAATAAAGATCGAAATATCTTATTGAACGGGAACATAAAACTTAATGAAATTTTACTGTTAATTGGTCTCCTTTAACGAAGACTTTACTATTATTAATATTTAGAATTCTGTTAAAATTTTCGAGGCACTAATTTATATAACACAAATTAATTTGAATGTATTATTTAGCAATTATTTTGAGTTTTAGTTTGAGTATATTGTATTAAAATTGTAAACTCGTTAGAATCTCTATCGTGGAGGACCCAATGCAGATACTCCGGTCATCCTCGCCAAAATCCAGCACTGGCTTTCGCATATAAATAAAAACACCATCATTTGAAAATAACGACACAATTAAGCATAAAACTTAAGAAGTTCCAAAATCAAAGGCAGAACCTTCAAACTATATCCATTTATATTTTAATCCTATCGGATAAGTGCGTGAGCAGTTAAAGGGAACAAACGGAATCCAAGTGTTTCAATCCGTATTTATTAACGCCGAGGGAAGCATTCGAGTTTCGAAACTGTATATTTGAATCGGAATGAACTGAGCTCATTTGGTATCCGAATCAGTGATTTTGTTTGGTGAAAACGATTATTTGTTTGATTTTGATTATCCGCAACAGATTCGCTACGAAAATCTCAATGGGTGCTGAGGTGATAAAATAAATTATAAATCTAATTGTTTTTTACTTCAAGTAGTTGGACAGACCACTGACTATCGAACTGATATGACTTAACCTTAAAGAAAAGAGCCTACATATTTATAATAATAAACGCCAGCGATATATATGCAAACCCCAGTCTTGTAGATGTCCATGGGCGATATTAGTTTCCATCAGATGAGCTTTTGACCTTGACCGCTGTCTGTTCCTATGTATGCTTAGATCCTCAAATTGATTCATGAGGAAGGTTTGTATTCATGCATAATAGACATAGCGGTTAATATTGCCTAATGAAAAAAAGAGCTGTGAACGTTCTAAGACATTCTGTAGTATAGTTAGTAGCACCCGTGCAAGGCCAGGACTAGTCGCTAGCTTACCAAAACCTACCGATTTTGGTATTAATTTTACATCATCAATATCACATAAATTCAGTGGTACTTGCCCGAGTTTGAACTGTGAATAATCAGCGAAGTTAGTTAGTTATATGTGGGCTGGGCCCACTGGGATATCATTAAAAATATAAATAAATAAACATTTAACGAATATACTATAATTAACTATATACAGTAATTGCTCTACGCTTTAAAGGTCAGTAGCAAGAAGTCAACAGAGGAAAACGGATATTAAACAACGCGGTCCACTGACCACCCTGAACTGATGTGTACTGAATTGTGAAACGCCTGTCCTTAACCTATTATATGTTTTATCTCTTCTGTGATAAGTATTTAATTTTATCTTGATAATAATATTACGATATAACGTCAGTACACATGAATCCTACAAAGGATATTAAGTATTATGGTTCACTGAACACTGTGGTCTGTGACCCAATGTGTACAGTCTAGTAAATCTTGCATAATTTTTTCTTCGTTTTTTCAATCAAATTCACTTAAATTATTAATATTAAGAGCCGAATTAGCTTAGTGGTTAGTACGCGTGTATCTTAAACGATGATTTCGGGTTCAAACCCAGGCAAGCACCACTATATACATGTACTTAATTTGTGTTTATAATTCCATCTAGTGCTCGGCGGTGAAGAAAAACATCATTAGGAAACCGGCATAGGTCTAATTTTATCCATTGGAATAGCGTGGTGGAATATGTTTCAAACCCTCTCCTTAACGGGGGAGGAGGCCTTAGCCCAAAAATGGGAATTTACAGGCTGTTACTTTAATTTTTTTTACTTTTTATTTATATTTATAGATAGATATAGATTTAAAAAAATAATGTCGTACCAATTATTAACTTGAACAAACGGGTCAACTTTATTGGTGTGCGTGAGAGCTATGCTTAACGCTTAAGGTCATATTGCTAGTGTGCGTGTACTTGGAGGCCTCTTTTCTATTTAAACGCGTCCTGAACTTTGACAGCCCCTCTAGAAGTGAATTTTAAATTGTATTCTGAAAATATGGCAAGAGTTTATTGTCAGGCGTTAACGCCATCTATTGATGGTAAGGTTAACTTTTTGAAACATGAATGACGTCATCGAATTCTTTATTCCGATTTACAGGTAATAACAAGACGTATGAAAAATTATATTTACAAATAATATTGTCCTATATAAAGGTTAGGTTAAAAAGTATTATAAGTTGTCTGAATTTAATAAGTAAAAGTTGCAGTAAAATAATATCTGTGGCTGTTTTGTTTGCGTCCGGCTGTTTTTGACATCTTTAATCGTTAGAATTTAAAAAATAGGAACATAAACATTAAAAACCATTTCTATCCATTTTTTGATTGTTTTACTGTCCACCAAAATTAATGAATCTGAGAAAGATATTGATGTATGTTATAGTATTAATACGAAAAAGTGACATTCGTGGAATTAACTCAGTATGGTAAATGTTAAGGGCAAATAAAGTCAAGGTCAAGCTCAGACTATAGCGAAACCGGATGAACTCTCAATAATATATAGTTGTGTGTAGTGTGGAATTCAAAGGGCATAATTAATTATGAGATTTAACCACCCACCAAAAGCATTGATTCAGATATTAAGTAGCAAACTGCAATATTGACTTCGAATTGACTAGCTGTGCCCGTGTCTTTGTACGCGTTTGAATTTAAATATTATTGTAGCCTAAGTTACTTCTTAACATATCAGTTATCTGCCAGTGAAAGTGTCGTCAAAATCGGTCCATCTGTTCTAGAGATTAGTCGGAACAGACAGACAGACAGACAAAGAAAAAAATTTAAAAAATGTTGTTTTGGTATATGTACCGTGAATACATAAATATGCATTGAGTAAAAAAGGGCTATTTTAATATTACAAACAGACACTTTTATTATATGTATAGATCAAAAACATACATAAAAATGGTTTGATCTAATTAAAGGCACAAGTTTAAAAAATTCAAGCGCTACACCGCAAATTTAATTTCCTGTTGGTGACAGGAGGCGAAAAAAGTTTCATAATTCCGAAATTTCTTTGCCGATATTAAATCTTTGACGCTGAAAAAAATCTATCAAACTTCGCGAATGACGCCTTTCAACCTCCGAATAATTAATGAATTATGAATAAAAAAAAACCTTTTTAGCTGTTTGGCGAATTAATAAAACATTTTTGGTAATGTCTGTCTTATTTAAGTAAAATAAATATTAAATATTAATTAATTAAATTATTAATAATTGATTGATGTCTTTAGCGTTATTATTTTTAGTTTCTTTAGTTTGTGTTACCATCCACTCAATACTTAGAACTGTAGCGTTCAAGTTTTAAGGGTGAATGAGCTAGTATGGGTGGTGACGGTGTTAATAAAAGTACATATTGCTCACAGCGCTGATGTCAACTGGCGGTGGGAAATTACAAACAGGTGGTCCATAAGCTCGACCGCCTAACTATACTAAAAATATATATGTCAAAACCTATTCGATAAATCACAAAACAATAGAGAATCTTACGAATTAAAAAATATCTTGTCCACGTTAATTTAATTTAGAAAACGTTAATATATTTCTTATCAATGTATTACCTGTCGCTACAAAGATGTGCTGTAAAAGATTTGTTGGAGTCCCAGCTGGAACAAGGGCAAAGTTTTTCAGACGCCGTCTCGGCTAAATGGGCAGTCATCAAAAGAATGGCTTGCACTCAACGCTTGACGCTATCGCGATATCGAAATACTTAAGGCATGGTCCAATTACCAGCGATTTCAGATTTATATAAAACGTAAAATAAGAAAATAAGAATATAGAGATCCTTAAAGCTGTTCTAAGTGATAATTGATCAGTCTAGTCATAATCGTTTAATCTCTACTATAGATGGTCATTTTAAGCTTATAATCCAGAATGTCTTTGGTAGTTGCTTTCGAGCAGGTTTCCATTGGCATGGAATACGAAATCGTGCAATTATTTTCCTTGAATAACCATATCATAATCAAGTCAATTTGCCTTATGTTTGTGAGGGAGTTGGGTTGCGATCCCTTGTATTTTTAGGAATTATTTTGATTCGATTATCCTTTAGCGTGTATATCAAGTACGGAATCTTACGGGCTCACGCTTCATATGTTACAATACAAATAAGTGCATAATACGCAATAGAAAGTACACTCACACTCTGTAATCAAAATTCATCACAAAAACCTTGCTTTACGTTATTTTTGGTATAGGAGAAAGAACAACGATTTGCAGACTACAGCTGCCAATAAGAAATACGCAATTTGGAACTTGATATTCCATACTAAATAAATTATTTTGATTTTATGTATAAAGTCGCTGTCAAACAGACCGCTGTTCAACTTTAATATCGTTCACGAAATACTAACGTAACAATGTCATATTGTTGTAAACTTCAGCACTTTATATACCCGATAGCTTTGTTCCTTCATAAATACTTTACAATAATCAAATAATGTAATCGATAGTGATACATACATATAAAAAAATATATATAGTCATCTGTGGTGTAATAATCATGTTCACTTGACTTTGTCCATTTTGGTACGGGAGATATTATTTATTTATTTGATTTATTTACTTAGGACAACCAACAGTAGATACAATAACACATTGAATACGTACAATATAACAACTTGAATCAAGGAAAATGTTCTACTAATTACAGGTAGTCTAATTGTAATTAGTAGAACATTAAATATGTGAGTGTAAACACATATGCACAGTATTTTCATATTGCAGGGTCATACTGCAGAAGGGAGGTTAGGTGCAGATACATAATAATACATTCGTTCTCGATGGTAAAGGAAATTGTTTGTAAGGATATATTCATTTAATGTTAGCTCACGATGTTTTGAATGTGGCATCTGGCACAGCCCAGATGGAAATCAGTCACATGTGTTCATCAGCTCATATTCAGCCAAAACGGTGATAAGAGTTCCAAGCCTTCTCCTTAAAATAAAATCTGTACACCAGCAGTGCAATATTTACAGACTATTTCTTTTTTTTTCAAAACAATTTTCTATTCAAGACTGCCTTATCATTTTTCTATCATACCATTATTTCTTTTCATATAATATCATAAAAGTCTCATTCATAGTCCCATTTAATGTGAATGTCTAGAATGACCCAGTTCTAGCCAGCTACTACAAGTATTTTCCAAATAAACTAACATAGGAGTTCTCAAATCGAAATGTCTCCTCGACTCAATATCCCGAGCAATAAGCTTGTAAATTCTAGCTTATAAAAACGTCCGAGTCAAGTGTATCATCGAAATAACAAATATCCTTTCAAATTCTTATTGGACTTCCGAGATTGTCGCGTGCCGTCAGATAGGAATCCATTATGGCGTCCCCCAGGGCCCTCTACAGTATCCTTTTCCATCGAACCTTCATCTTTGATATACCGCTAGATTTATTACTCGACAAGTTATATTGTCAAGATTCTACGCTAGATTTTCTCTTAAATTTATCGGAGATATCAGAAAAAAACTAGAAGTATCTTTTGTCCTACTTAGACTTGCGAAAATAATACTTTCGAATACTCTCTCTTCCCCTCTTTTTCAAATGTAAGATTTGTTTGGCCTCGCTCTTCATAAAACGTGTATGTAGGGGCCTCAAAATAAAAATAAATTCTAACGAAATTATACCAAACTTCTGTCTGGCCAAAGAAGCCAAGAATATTTTTTTAAGGAACAGCGGTTTTTTAGAATCTGTTAGTGCATTTATTCTCATTGTCAATAATATGACATCCGGTGCAATTAAATCAACTGTCATAAAAATATTGTTTGTTTTATAAATGATAATTCTAATAAGATAAGGTTCTACTTTTAAATAAAACTAGTTATAACGGATTTTAATCGCGTATATTAATTATTTTGGACATCCCGGATCCCGGACTTTACAGCGTTCGTGGTCACGGGTAGACTGGCTGGTAGTCCACCCGTGACCACGAACGCTGTAAAGTGCTCGAAACATCGGTTATAACTAGTTTTATTTAAATGTGTAATAATCGCGAAAATTTAAGACAAGGTCTACTTTTTTGTGGACTTGGAACTGAGTACATACTTTTGACGAAATTTGAGACCTAGTCTTCGTAAGTGCAAGAGGAATATGGCTATTATCACAGCCTTCACTCACAGACAACTCATAGGTTATGTTTGAACTGTATTTCAAAACATTATTTTTTTTCAGATTTCATGAACATTATATTTAGTAGTACCATTTTTAATTTACTTTTTTTTATAAATACTACAAATCTTTTAAAGTTCGATTCGGGTGCAATCTTATTATTTTATGGAATTAACGTTTATTCCAAAAATACCTAAGACATAAAAAACCATTTAAATTGCGAATTAAGGAAACATGATGAATCCATACACAACCAGATTAGCAAGAACTTTTAAGCCTGTATAATTACAGACATAAATGACAAAACATCTAAATTCTCAATGTTGAGGGCAAATATGTGGAATTATTCATATTTCTTACAATTGTTGCTGGTGATCACTTGCCATAAAGCCATGTACAAAAAGGGTACACAAGCAATGTCTGTTCAAATTGTATGACGGAAGGCTTTAAAAAAAGTTAACCTCCTGCCTCGAGATTTTTATTTAGTCAACGAACAAATTGTGCCGTCTTAACAAGTGCCTTCTATAAAACAGTAAAATAAATAATTCATAACGATTGACCGTCCCCATTTGTAGCGCACTCTTTTATTTGTAGACTTTTGGAAAAACATTTTCAGTAAAAAATTTTAAAAATACTTCATGATTATATTCTCTTTGAAATTAAGACCTCACTTTAAAAAAAAAATAACATTCTGATGATATTTTTACATCTTAGTTATATTTTTACAGACCTGAGTGAATAAATATTGATTGAAGTTGACTAGATGATAAGCTGATTTCCAAGTTCGCATAAACAACATAATCTATCTTCAAATAGGGACTTGAAAGTATTTTGTTGCTAAGAAATCTGTAGACTGTAGATAATAAGTTAGACCACGTTTATATGTTAAGTAAATGGTACTTTCTTAGACGCCTTAAAAACCCTTATAAACAACTGTGATCTATATACTAGATATTAATTTTATAAATGTGAAAGTACCTCTGTCTGTCTGTCGCTCTTTGACGACCAAACCGCTGAACCGAATTTGATGAAATTTGGTATGAAGCAAATTGAACTCCAAAAAAGGACTCAGCTACTTTTGCCTAAGACCTTGATAGCTAACCTACTAAACTACTAGTAGAATATACATAACAAATATCAAATTTCCTCAAGCAAGGTTACATTGAAATTTATTATTAATATAAATTAGAAACGTAACAACAATAAATCCATTACATCCTCAATTGAAATCTGAAGAGCTAAATATATTTACCAACTGGATGAATCGTGTACGTCTAACTTCGTACGACTTTATCCGACTCTCGCGAAACTTTGTTTTGTTCATATATTGTTAATGATAAACATGCCGAGTGACATTAGACCTACTTACAACGTGTAGTCTTGCAAATAATAATGAATTTTGGTGAATTAATATTACGATTATCATTAAAAAATGATTTTAATCCTTCTGGAATATAATGGGCTCAAAACATCGTTTTAAATGTCATAAAATGTACATTGGTTTGCTTTTTTAGTTAATTATTGTCATAAATGTCTAATAATTGCGCGTTTGAATTTAACAAAATGTTGTTGTAGCCTAAGTTACTTTTGATTACATCAGATATCTGGCAGTTAAAGCCCCGTCAAAATCGTTCTAGCTGTTCGCAGTCGGTAGCCAGAAAAAAAACAGACAGACCAAAATTAAAACAAATGTTATATTTTTACATAAACCGTATATACATATATATATATATATATATATATATATATATATATATATCTAATTTTTATATTACAAACAGACACTCCAATTTTATTATATGTATAGAAGATGTACAAGAACTTGGCCATAAAACACATGAGTTTGAATAACTAACCATCAGCAGCTTCTAACACTAAAGTAAAGTGTCTGTCTCAACTTGCTAATGTAAATACAAACAGTTTTACAAGGATTCGACAAAATATAACACGGAAACTGACTAATCATTTTAATTACCAACTACGAGTGGGTCACAGATACCCTTATTAGATTTTAAAGACACAATTAACCCACAATGTAATCTCATACGCATAAAGTTCACGTTACACGGTTTAGTATACCAACAGGATTATTGACTTCAACTAACTACAGCTCTACGTCAATCCGGATTAATGTTGTCTAATTGTCAACTTTAGGGAATTTAAGTCCCAATTAAAATGTTTCTGTATGTCAATCGCAATTAAGGAAAGAAAATCTAAAATCGGATGAAATGTGGGTAGTTTTAAATAAAGGCCCTTTAACAAGATATGTGAGTAGTCATATCATTGAAAGTTATATAAAATTTATTTTTGGATAATCGGATAGTAAATTATATGATATTACTAGTTTTATGTGAAATTTATAAAACTTTACCCATTTTACCCCCGAAAAAGTAGCCGTAGGGACTCAAATATCTAAATCAGCTTAGTGGTTAGTATTTAAGTATTATTTTTTTTTA